>NC_134601.1:59375137-61775137 GCF_037038515.1 Microtus pennsylvanicus | reverse complement strand
GAGAAACACCCCAAGATGACACATTCACGGCTCATGTCCTAGGGTCTGGCAAGTATTCGCTCTCCTCTCTATGATTTGGAAAAAGATCAGAAAGTCAAGGCAGGGGATCCCAGGTGGGCCAGACACTGGTTCTCAGACTTTATTCACTGGAAGGGGTATATGAAGAAGAGAGAGGAGTGTGTGAGGAGAAAGTACGCAGACACTTGTTTGTCTGCCTCCCTAATTTCCTGCGGTGGACTGGAACAAAAATCTACCTGTGATTGGAAATGTTGCCCCAGCCTGAAAAGAACAGAATATTTTCTCGACATTATTTCTCTCAACATCTAGTAGTCAAGGATGTGAATGACACTTCACACAAAATGTTCCTGTGGAGCCCAGCAGTGAGGACAGGAAGGACCATGTCAGAAGGGGAGAAGAGCCAGGGCTGTGAGAACAAGACACCCAGTCACTGTGAGGAGCTGCTCTGATACGTTTCTTGGCAAATGTTGTCACATTACCGACATTGGGCACATGATGCATGAAACTGATGTCAGGAAGCTCCTGAATTCACAGCTGGAACCATGAATTCATACGTTCTGAGTAAAGACTAAGTCTTCAGCCATCTAGACTTGTTCTTGTGGAGATAGGAACCACAGGCAGGGCCTTAGCCTTGTGCTCCTTGCTTTCTATTCTGGAGGGCTTCCTGGTGCTAGATGGACACCCTGGGAGTCAGAGAATCTTACAGGACCTGCTCTGTTGGGATCATCTCCTTTGCTTAGCCAGAAGGGACTGGCGGTACAGCCTGCGGCTCTCCCCTCTGCTCATTGTCCCTGTGTTCTTTCTCAGGCCTGACAAACCCCTCATTCTTACCTTCCAGGTTTAAGATCTGAGGATTCTGCCTCCTGCCCAGGCTGAAGCCGTCCATCTACTACTGCAGGCGGCTTCAGTTCCCTTCCCGACCAAGGCCAGAACAACTCATTCTGTGTCCATGGTCCCAGGTAGGCTGAGTTGCCCATTCTTGCTTAAAAGGCTTTATTGTTGGTCAGGCCTGAAACATGAGCAAGAAAGAAACTTCCAGATGGCTAAACTCACCCTGACTGGTGTACAGTTTCATCGTCTTCTCTTTCCACTCAGCATGATTCTGGGAAGCCTGTGCTGGCTGTTGCTGGCTACTTTCTTCTCTGAGAGATGGTGCACTGCCCCAAATGAGCTGAGGAATAACCAAGATCTCAGCCAGATGTCCGGAAACCAGACTGTCTCCATTGTGCTGAAGGAAAAACACTAAAAAGACCTAGGATTTGAGTATGATGGCAGTTGACAGTGAAGCTATTAGGCATAAGGTGATCTCTTGGCAGGACAAACAGACCACAAAAGAAAGGCCATAGAACAATGGGTAGGCAGCCTAAGGTCCTGATGTGGCATTAAGATAATGATGGTGGCCTACCTGGGGTCAAGAGAAAAGGATAATGGCAGTGAGAGACTCTGGAAGAGCCAGCTCAGGACCTTCCAAAGAAGATGTGAACAACAATGGGGGATGGTGGTCCATATTAGCTGGATCAGATAAAAACAGCCTCAAGACTTCCTCTGCAGGGTGGAATGCAGAGTGCTCTAACCCTTTCCCCAGTAAACTTTCAACTTAGGTTTGTCCTTTCTTTCTTTCTTTCTTTCTTTCTTTCTTTCTTTCTTTCTTTCTTTCTTTCTATCTTTCTCTCTCTCTCTCTCTCTCTCTCTCTCTCTCTCTCTCTCTCTCTTTCTTTTTTTCCTCCTTTCTTCTTTTTCGTCCTTCCTGCCACACCAACTCCAGTGTCGTCTGCGTGACATGACGTCTGTCATTATCCCGGACTAGAGCTACATGTCCTATGGGACTAGGCTTCCTGGAGGTCAATGGCAGACCCTCGGTATAGGCTGGCCTTGAGGCATAGACGGGTTTTTCGATTAGCTGGCTATGCGAGATATGGGCTTTGCACAATTTCTTATATAATAATGATATTCATTATATCTACAAGACAAGGAATATCTCTTCAGTAACAACTCTGGGATTGGGAAGCAGAATATGGGGATGTATAAGAATACAGCAGAACCTTTGTCATACACAGGGTGTATGATGATCTAGGGAATAGATGGGTTCATGTTGATAGACAAAGACTGTTATGTTATACTTTGAACTTTATGGATAGGCTTCCTAGATCCCAACCCCCATAGTGTCTGCTGCATAAGGAGGTACTAAAAAGTATATTTCAACAGGTGCAGAGAACTGATTAGGTATATTTGTTCACTAAATGAAATAAATGGTTAGGAAGTGGAAGGGCCATGATAGCGATAATGAGACAGAAACTTTCTATTCATAAGAAGAAACCACTTGCCTAAGGTTTACATTCCCAAGAAAAAGATTTCCTCTTCTAAGGATGCTTTATGTCTAACACCTGTCCTGGTAATATACTTAAATATCGCTGATGTGACTAAAAGAAGCTTTCATACTGTGCCACCCAATGATACATGACCTTCTGATTTGTCCGTTGTTTGAATACTATATAATGAAAACCTGAATTCAGTAAAATTGCAGCAGATTCCAACCACTCTCTTGTGTGTTGTGTCTGTCTGTCACTCGCCTAACTTGTGCCTTCCTGTTACCAAGACACTGCTTTTCCCACGGTCTGAGTGGCTCCACTGGGCCGGTCCATGGCACCTTCCTTCCTTCTTTCTTCTTTCCATCTTTCCTTCTTTCCTTCCTTCCTTCCTTCCTTCCTTCCTTCCTTCCTCCTTCCTTCCTTTTTGTTTATCTGAGTTTCTCAGTGTAGCCATGGCTGTCCTGGAACTTTCTCTATAAACCAGACTGAACAAGTACTCAGATTCATTTGCCTCTGCCTCCAGAGTACTGGGATTAAAGGCATGCAGCACCATACCTGAAAAACTTCAGCTGTTTCTTAACTGCTTTACATATTCTTGCATCTTATACACCTGCTTACTTATAACAGAATGAATTCTAGATAAGCTGGGCTTCTGAGAAAAGGACACACTTTTCCTAGAAGTATTCATTCTTGGGGGAGGACAAAGGAGAGATGGACAGTGAGAAGAGAAATTTAGGTCCTGTGCCCACTAGAATCTAGGTTGCTGCATCTCGACTTGGCCAGGTTGCTTTGCCTCCTTGATTGCTCTGCTTATAGTCTTGAGTACTTGACCAACTACTGCATCCTATCAGAATTCTTTTTTTGAAAACAAGAAGGATCAAATGAACAAATGAATGAAAGAAAGACACAGAAAGATGAAAGGAAGAAAGAGAGAAAGGAAGAGACTGCTGCTAAGATCAAGGCCAGAGAAAAAGAGAGATCCTCTCCACTAAATAAGAAAAACCAGTGAGGTAACTGGAAGTAGGATTCAGGAGGCCGGAATTAGGTTGGGTAGTATCACCCAAAGGTTGGCAAAGTAGCCAACCCCTAGAGATACCTTTTACCTGTACCAAGTGTTCAGACTCAAAGGGCGAAGCCCTGTCACCCTGATTCCTCATACTCCACACTCCAGTGAGTGCCTGTCTCTTCTCATTTATATTCCTCACTCTGCTCAGAATATTACTCCTGTCTCCAACTCAAAGTGATGGGATTAAAAGTGTGTGATCCCAAACACTGAGATTAAAGGTGTAAACCACCACCAGGATCTGTTTCTTGATCAATCTTGCATAGCTCAGGATAGCCTGGAACTCACAGAGATTTGCCTGCCTCTGTCTTCCGAGTCCTGGGATTAAAGGGGTGTGCTACCACCACCCCTTTGTCCTGTATAGCCGACGAGTGTGGCTGCTATGCCCGCTGATCTTCAGGCAAGCTTTATTCATTTAAACACAAATATACCAGTATACAGAGGCCATGGAGGGAATGCTGCTTACTGCCTTGCTTTCCATGACTTACTCAGCTTCCCTGTTATACACCCTACCACCACCTGCCTGCTGAAGTTTCTTTATACAAGACTTGGGGCCGGTGTCATTAGACTCTCACCTGAGATTCCAGCCTCTCCTTGAAAAATCTCCTTTTTAGCTGTGTGAGATTTTTGTCCCAGTTACATGTGGTTCTGTAGCCTCTGGAAACTCCAGAGTACCAGGAGTGTGGAAGTTTGATTGACAGGGCAGGCACTTCCATCTATCCAGCTACAGAGGACTCCTTCTTCCATGCCACAGTCAGTCGCTGCTCTGCACCTCTAAGTAATCCCTCATCCGTTAGCTGTAAGTTTTAAACTCTTTGGCTCACCAAGTTCTGTTTTTGTGTAATAATACCTTGGTCTGTTGGAGGCCTAGCTGATTTGGGAAACACATAACTCTCAGGGTCTAAGTCAATGTTTTCAGACTATACCCACCGTCTTTTTTAGTACATCCACTTTAAAAAAAAAAAACTACATTTCTGATTCTCTTGTATCCCAGCTACACACTTCATCCTAGATCTGAGGGGATTGCTCAGTTAGCAAGGTGCTTGCTTTGCTAGCACGAGGACACAGATTCAACTGCCAGAATCTAAATTAAAACTCTAGTTCTGGTAGCATGTACTTGAAATCCCAGCACAAAACTGTGCAGATGTAATGTTCCTGGGGTTTACTTGTGAGAAGGCTTACCCTATTTTGTGAGCTTCAGGCCAATGAAAGACTCTGTCTCAAAAAAAAAAAAAGAGGACCACACTTGAGAAAACACACCCAAAGCTGTCCTTAGGCATCTACCACAAGTGTGCACAGATACCCAGACCCACACCAACCCACCGACCCCCCCCCCACACACACACACAATCAAACACACACCTACATTTGATCACCTGGTGTGGAGATTCCCTTCCCTGGATACCCTGTGAAATCATACTAGGAGCTTACATACCACACACACCACTACAACCTGACAACACGCTCTACCGCCACACACAGAGGGATGGAGAGAGAGAGTGAATTATGGACCTTATGTCTAAGGTCTAATTTGATTAGCCTGAAAGGAGGTCCAGGTATCAGTACTAAGAAATCAGGTGATACTAACCAACCTAATTCCGGCCTTCTGAATCCTACTTTTAGTTACCTCACTGGTTTTCTTACTAAGGGCAGAGGATCTCTATTTTTCTTTGGTCTTGACCTTAACAGCAGTTTCCCTCCTTTCTTCATTCCTTTCATCTTTCTGTCTGTCTTTCTTTCATTCATTTGTTCATTTGATCTTTTTTGTTCACAAAAGGGAATAATTCTGATGAGATGCAGTAGCTGGTCAAGTACTCAAGAGTGTAAGTAGAACAATCGAGGAGACAAAGCAAACTGGCCAAGTCGAGATGCAACAAACTAGATCCTGGTAGGCACAGGGCCTAAATTGCTCCTCTAACTGTCCATCTCTGCTTTGTCCTCCCCCTAGAATGGATACTTTTGGGAAAAGGCTGTGCTTTTCTCACAAGCCCAGCTTATCTAGAATTCAAACTGTTATAAGTAAGTAGGTGTATAAGATGCAAGATTATGTAAAGAAGTTTAAGAAATAGCTGAAGTTCACCGGGCATGGTGGTGCACGTCTTTAATCCCACTACTCTGCATGCAGAGGTAGATAAATCTCTGAGTTCTTGGACAGTCTGGTTTATAGAGAAAGTTCCAGAACAGCCAGGGCTACACAGAGATACTCAGATACACAAGAAGTAAGGAGGAAGGAAAGAAGGAAGGAAGGAAGGAGAAAGAAAGAAAGAAAGAAAGAAAGAAAGAAAGAGTAAGTAAGAAAGAAAGGACAAGAAGAGACAAAGGAATGTTTTAGGGAAAGGGTTAGAGCACTCTGCATACTACCCTACAGAGGAAGTATTGAGGCTGTTTTAATCTGATCCAACCAATATGAATCACCGTCCCCCATTGTTGATCACAACTTGTTTGGAATGTCCTGAGCTGGCCCTTCCTGAATCTCCCACTGCCATTCCCCTTCTCTCTTGAACCCAGGTAGGCTACCACCATTATCTAATATAGGTAGTTTGTGCTGAGGAATCGTTTATTATACTTCTATGGTAAAACGAAATGTTAGTGTATAGAAGGGGCAGCGGGTTGCATTCCTGCCACCCAGCTCCTGACTGCCTGGCTAGCTTATACCCCGAAATAACAACAGACAAACTGTATTCATTTAAATACTGCCTGGCCTATTTCTATTAATGTGTGTAGCAAAACGAGGTGTGCTTACTGGGAAGATTCTAGCCTCTGTCCATCTTCGGTCGGAGATTCATTGCTTCTGCCTCAGAGAGGAGAGCTATGGCGTGTGTCTGAGGTGTCTTACCTTACTGCCTCTTCCTCCCAGCATTCTGTTCTATTTACACCACCCACCTATGTTCTGACCTATCGGACCAAGCAGTTTCTTTATTATTTAACCAATAATCTTCTGACATGATTAGTGTGTTGGATCCTTCCATCCTGTCTTTATCTCAATGGAGTCAACTTTGGGAAGTCATGTGCACACTAGACCATGATGAGGCTTCCATAAGAAGTTCTTTTCTGAAGTAGATCACCTCCGTCAAGGTTGCAGAAAACATCAAGTTCTTCATGGTGTATATTGTTCATTGTATAAAAGCTCCATCCACAAATGCAAGCCTCACAGACATGGTGGCAGTCCTAGTTTTATTGTCTACCTAACACAGAGTCAACTGAGAGGAAAGTGTCTAATGAGAAACTGCCTACATCAGATTAGGACGTTGGTCTTTGGGCACATCTGTGTGTGGTTTCCTTGATTATTAAGTCACATAAGAGGTCCCAGTCCGCTGTAGGCAATATCATTCCTAGGGAGGAGGCTCTGGGTTGGAAAAGAGTACCAGGGAAGCATGAGACTATGAGCAAGCCAGAGAAGGGACTAGCAAACAGCACTCTTCCTTCCAGGCTTTCTTCCTCCAGGTTCCTCCCTTGAGTTCCTGCCCCCATTTCCCCAGGGATGAACTGTGAATTTTAAGCCTGTGCCAAATAATCCCTCTCATCTCTAAGAGGCTTTGTGTTGGAGTGTTTTAGAACAGCAGCAGAAAATGCTACTGTAACAGACTCTGTTGACAGGCACGGGCAAGGGAAGGCACATCCCAGACTAGTCTGGGCTACATAACGAAACACTGAATCAAAAAGTAAAACCAAAACCATAGTGATAACCCCAAAATAAAAGTGTAAATCCACTCTTAGGAATTCTGGTCGCTGACCAACATTATTAGCTGTGTCATGGAATTCCAATGCCTGACTCTGATGAATCAGAAATTTTTCAGGTTGAAGAAAAAGAATACTAGAAATATAAACATCCTGTGCTGCAAATAAAGACCATCAGGAGGCTTTAATGTCATCTTAATGCCAAGTCTCCTATTTCCACTTTTTTCCTTTAAAATATGTACAGTGGGGGGAGGGGGAGGGAAATGGGAGGCGGTGGCGGGTAGGAGGCAGAAGTCCTTAATAAATAAATAAATTTAAAAAAAATATATACAGTGCCTGGCAAGATGGCTCAGTGCGTACAGATGCTTGCACCGAGCATGGTGGCCTGAGTGTGCCTCCCTGGATGCAGCAAAAAGAAAGAAGTGACTCCTAAAATAGCCCGCTACATCCATGTGTATATTTTGACACACATGCATCAACACATAAACACATATAAAACATAAAATATATGTGAATGCTTAAAAGCAAATAATGATATTTGATGAGTGTTTAACACATATGCACGTGGATTAGCTATAGTGTATTGTAGAATATGGAACACTAAAAAATCGCAAGGGGTGTCTATTGTTAAAAAGTTTTACTTTTGAGATGTGATGTGACTCTGTAACCCATAATGGCCTTAACCTCACCATGTGTCCCCCACTGGCCTCAAATTCATGTCAAACCCTTTGCTTTCACTTCTTGAGTCCTGGGATTACAGGAATGAGGCATCACACCTAACATCAGGATTTACTTTCTGGAGAAAGAGGTCAAAAAGGAATACTGTGTAGACTATAAAATAGTAAGGACATATAATTTCTAATCACTAAAACATATCAGAAAGGCTGATGAGAAATGAGAATGTTCTAAAGCTAAACATTAACAATAATAATTAGAAAAAAAAATATGAGGGGGTAAGAGTGCAAATGACACAGAGTAGAACGTCACAACAGATACATTAGATATTAATGGACCAAACAGTGCAAATAGAGGAGGAATATTTCCTGAACAGATACAAAAGCAAGAACAGTAATACCTTGTCCGTAATCTAGCGAGTTTAATAAGTGTGTTTGAGGGGTGGGAAGATGGCACAGCAGTTAGCGTCACTGTCTGCTCTTCCAGAGGACCCGGATTCAACTCCCAGAACCAACATGGCAGCTCACAGCTGGCTGTCACTACAATTCCAGGGGACCTGGCAACCTTACACAGTCCTGTATCATGGAAGACAAATACTTACACACGTAAAATAAAAATAAGTAATTCTCTTTAAAGTAGAAGAAAAAGATGCTGGCGACAGTGGTGATGCTGTCACTGCCTTTAGGATCATTTACTGCTCATTTAGTCAGCGCTGGTTGCTGGGAATATCTGCTGCCCTCAGTTCAGTTTAGTCTACTTAGATTGTTGGTGGGGTTTGCAAGTCTGCTGTTTGAGCACTTAGCCCCCAGCAGGTGGCAATGTTGGAGGACTGTGGGGAGCATCCCAGGCCTGTAGCATGAGGGCAGGGCCTTTAAAGGCTGTTACACTTAGCACTCACTGAATCTGATCTGTAAGCTTTGTATCCTAGCCATTGCCACATGAGGAGTCTCCACCATGTGCCGCGGTCCCCATTAACAGCACCGTGATGGCATTGTGTGACACTTTTCCTGGGTGGGAACCCATGTAAGACCAAATTGTGGGTGAGGACTTTACACAACAGGGGTGATTCTGAAGCACTTGCATCACTAAAACCCCACTCTCTCACGGGTGAGGACTCACATAGTCTGCATCTATCTGAATCTCCGGAGGTGGTGGATGACTCCAAAGTAACATCGATCTCCAGACCCAACAGAGCTGATGTACATAGGACCTCACAGAGACTGTGACATCACTCAAGGGATCTACAGGAGCTCAAGCCAGAAAAAATCCCTGCATGGAGGATGGGAAGTGGCCACAAAGCCTTATACCTAGCCAATAGCTTTTGTGATTGATAGCCGCTTTCTCAATGGAGTGACACTGAGTATGGCAAACACACCCCAGAACAGGCCCCATGTGCAGTAGTTTTCAGTATAAATAGAACTCCATTGTTTTGTTTTTGACTTACATACAGACTGTTTTGTTTAAGCAAGAGAAAGGGCATGATGTTTAGTTGAAAGGAGTTGGGGAAGGGGAAAATATAAAAATAAACAAAAATTTTAAAAAGAAAGAAAACTTTAAAGTAAAATAAATATGTTGAGGCAAGGCTGAGGGAATGGCTCTTCCAGAAGACCTAACTTCAGTCCCCAGACCACAAATGGTGGTTCATAACTGACTGTTATTCTAATTACAAGGGATCTGACACCATCTTTTTGACCTCTGAGGGAAATTCCACAGACTCACAGGCAGGTAAAATACCCATTCACATAAAATTAAAATAAACAAACCTAAAATAATATGATATACCTGTTGGCCTGGATAGTGCTCTTATCCAGAGGACCTGAGTTCAGTTTCAGTACCTATAACAGCCATCTGTAACTGTGAGGCCACCCTGGGCTATTTAGCCCATGTTTATCTAGTCCTTGTTACATAGCAAGACATACACACATATACCGACACTCAAACACACATTCTCCACATAGTCTGTACATTTATATATTTATTTCACTATTATCGTGATTCTATATGATAAGTATTGTTGACGTCTACATTTATCATGAAAATGGTAAGGCACAGAGAGGCTGAATAAGTAGCTCCCAAGTCACAGAGCAACTAAGATGTTACCCATGATTAAGTCATGCCTCCTAGTCATCCTGATCATTGTGAGGTCAGGAGGCAACCTGGGTCCTCACCATGTAATCATACGAAGGAGGCAATAGATACAGGAAACTGAGAAACACCAAAATGGCACATTCCCGTTTCATTTCCAAGACTCTGACAACTGGTCACTCTTGCTCTATGATTTGGAAACGGATCACAAAGTAAAGGCAGGGTATCCCAGGTGGGCCAGACACTGGTTCTCAGACTTTATTCACTGGAAGGGGTATATGAAAGAGAGAGATATGAGTGTGTGATGGGAAAGAGTGAGAAGGCTAGTTTGTCTGCTTCCCTGATTTCCTGCTGTGGACCAGTACAAAATCTACCTGTAATTGGAAATTTTGGCTCAGCATGAAAAGAACAGAAAAGTTTCACACCGGAATCTCTGTCAACATCTAGTGGTCGGTAATGTGAATGACACGTGACATGGAATGTACATGTGGGGCCCAGCAGTGAGGACAGTAAGGACCAGGAGCAAAGAGGAGAAGAGCCAGGGCTGTGAGAAGAAGAGACCCAGTCACTGTGAGGAGCTGCTCTGATGCGTTTCCCAGCAATTGTTGTCACGTTATCCACAGTGGGCGCTATGATGCATAAAACTGATGTCACAAAGCTCCTGAAACCAGAGCTGGAGCCATGAATTCATGTGTTTTGGGTGGAGACCAAGACTCCACACATCTACCAATGGTCTTGTGGAGATAGGAACCAAAGGCAGGGCCTTTGTCTTGTGCTTCCTGCTT
The DNA here is from genome assembly GCF_037038515.1 of Microtus pennsylvanicus. Classification (NCBI taxonomy): domain Eukaryota; kingdom Metazoa; phylum Chordata; class Mammalia; order Rodentia; family Cricetidae; genus Microtus; species Microtus pennsylvanicus. The sequence goes on along the minus strand of NC_134601.1, from coordinate 61,764,524 downwards.
TCTATTCTGGAGAATTTACTGGCACAAGATGGGCACCCCTGGGAGTAAGAAAATCTGACAGGACTTGTTCTGTAGGGACCATCTCATTCCTTGGCCAGAAGGGACTGGCAATGAACCCTGCTGCTCTCCCCTCTGTTCAGCATCCCTCGGGTCTTTCTCAGGCCTGACTAACCCCTCATTCTTACCTTCCAGGTTTAAGATCTGAGATTCTGCCTCCTCCCCAGACTGAAGCCGTCCATCTACTACTGCAGTTGGCTTCAGTGCCCTTCCCGGCCAAAGTCAGAACAACTCGTTCTCCTTCCATGGTCCCATGTAGGCTGAGTTGCCCATTCTTGCTTAAAAGACTTTATTGTTGCTCAGGCCTGAAACATGAGCAAGAAATAAACTTCCAGATGGCTAGTCTCACCCTGACTGGTGTACAGATTCATCATCTTCTCTTTCCACTCAGCATGAATCTGGGAAGCCTGCGCTGGCTGTTGCTGGCTGTTTTCTTCTCTGAGAGCTGGTGCACTGCCCCAAATGAGCTGAGGAATAACCAAGATCTGAGCCAGATGTCCGGACACCAGCCTGTCTCCATTGTGCCGAAGGAAAGAGACTAAAAAGACCTAGGATTTGGAGTATGATGGCAGTTGACAGTGAAGCAATTAGGCATAAGGTGAGCTCTGGGAGGACCAACAGACCACAAAAGACAGGCCATAGAACAATGGGTAGGCAGTCTAAGGTCCTGAGATGCTATAAAGATAATGGGGTTGGCCTACCTGGGGTCCAGAGAGAAGTAGAATGGCAGTGGGAGACTTGGGACGGAGCCAGTTTATGTCTTTCCAAACAGGATGTGACCGACAAAGGGGATGGTGGTCCATATTACCTGGATCAGATTAAAACAGTCTCAAGACGTCCTCTAAATTGTGGCTTCCAGAGTGCGCTGACTCTTTCCCCTAGTATAATTTCAACTTAGGTCTGTTCTTTTTTCTCTTTCTTTCTTTCTTTCTTTCTTTCCTTCCTTCCTTCCTTCTTTCTTTCTTTCTTTATTTCTTTCTTTTCTTCCTTCCTTTCCTTCCTTCCTTCTTTCCTTCCTTCCTTCCTCTTTCCTTCCTTTATTCCTACCGTCCTTCTTTCCTTCCTTCTTTCTTGTTTATCTGAGTTTCTCTGTGTAACCATGGCTGTCCTGGAACTTTCTCTATAAACCAGACTGGCCAAAAACTCAGAGATTCATCTGCCTCTGCCTCCAGAATACTGGGATTAAAGGCATGCACCACCATGCCCGCAAACTTCAGCTGTTTCTTAAACTTCGTTATATATTCTTGCATCTTATACACATACTTACTTATAACAGATTGAATTCTAGGTAAGCTGTGCTTCTGGGTAAAGCACAGACTTTTCCTAGAAGTATCCATTCTAGGGAGAGCACAAAGGAGACATGGACAGTGAGAAGAGAAATTTAAGCCCTGTGCCTACCATGATCTAGGTTGCTGTATCTCGACTTGGCCAGTCTGCTTTGCCTCCTTGATTGTTCTGCTTACATTCTTGAGTACTTGACCAATTACTGCATCCTATCAGAATTCTTCCCTTTGGAGAAGAAGGATCAAATAAAGAAATGAATGAAAAATGGACAGAAAGTAGGAAGGAAGAAAGGAAGGAAGGAAGGAAGGAAGGAAGGAAGGAAGGCAGGCAGGAAGAAAGGGAGGAAGGGAGGAAGGGAGGAAGGAAGGATGAGACTGCTGGTAAGGTCAAGACCAGAGAAAACCAAAGATCCTCTCCACTTAATAAGAAAAACCTGTGAGGTAAATGCGAGTCGGAGTCAGGAGGCCGGAACTAGATAGGGTAATATCACCTGATTTTTTAGCACTGATACCTGGACCTCCATTCAGGCAAATCAAATTATCCTTTGGGCATAAGGTCCAAAATTCACTCACTCTCTCTCCCACCCTCTGTGTGTGTGTGTGTGTGTGCGTGTGTGTGTGTGCGTGTGTGTGTGTGTGTCTGTGTGAGTGGGATGGTATGTTTTGAGGTTGTAGTGGTGTGTGTGGTATGTAAGCTCCTAGTATGATTTTGTGAGGTATCCAGGGAGGAGAACCTCCACACCAGATGATCTAATGTAGGGATGTGTGTGTGTGTGTGTGTGTGTGTGTGTGTGTGTGTGTGTGTAGTTTGGGCTGAGGAATCATTTCTTAGATTTCTAGGGTAAAATGAAACGTTAGTGTGTTGCATCCTTCCCTCCTGTGTTTATCTCAAAGGAGTCACCTTTGGGAAGAGCTTGCGCACACTACACCTTTAGGAGGCTTCCATAAGAAGTTCTTCTCTGAAGTAGACCACCTCCGTCAAGGTTGCAGAAAACATCAAGTTCTTCATGTTGTATATTGTTCATTTTATAAAAGCTCCCTCCAGAAATGGAAGCCTCACAGACATGGTGGCTGTCCTAGTTATTTGTCGACCTACCACAGTGTCTACTGAGAGGGAATCCTCTAATGAGAAACTGCCTACATCAGATTAGGAGGTTGGTCTTTGGACACGTGTGTGTGTGGTTTCCTTGATTATTAACTCACATGAGGTCGTAGTCTGCTGTAGGCAATACCATTCCTAGGGAGGAGGCTCTGGTTTATATGAAAGTACTAGGGAATCATGAGCCTATGACCAAGCTAGAGAAAAGACAAGCAAACAGTGCTCTTTCTTCCAGGCTTCCTTCTTATAGGTTCCTACCTTGAGATCCTGCCCCGATTTACCCAGGGACGAACTGTGACTTGGAAGCCTGTGCCAAATAAACCCTTTCATCTCTAAGCTGATTTTGTGTTGGAGTGTTTTAGAACAGCACCAGAAACTACTACTGTGGACCACCCTATTGGCAGGCACGTGCAATGAAAGGCACATTCCAGACTAGTATGAGCTACATAATGAAACACTGAATTAAAAAGTAAAACCCAAACCATAGGGATAAGGACAAAATGAAAGTGTAAATCCACTCTTAGGTATACAGGTCGCTGAACAACAGTATTCTTCTCTGTCATGGTATGCCAATGCCGGTTTCTAATGTTCATTCTCTCCTCTCAGAACCATTGAAGTCCTCCTGTCTCTTTGGCTTTCTCTAATACTACTGCATGTATGAGATGGATTGATCTACCATGCCTTCTTTTAAAGGGACAATGGAATGATTTTTCTTGTGTGTGGAAAGAGTGAGATAGGACGAAACCTCATTTGTATACATGGATAGCTGGAAATCACAAGACCACGTATTGAAAACATGGCCATTCCTCTCCATACACTTGAGATGCTAGCATATTACGCACGACATGTTTTATTCAAAAAGTTTTGACTTTCTCATCAGTGACCTTGGACCCTAGAAGTGAGTGGTGGCGTTTTCGATTGATATGATAGAATTAACCAGACCAGCTCAAAACAACAAATATAACTTAATAATTGAAAACAGGGAAACTCACAGGACCTGGGTAAATGTTCAGATGTCCAAAATGGGATTGGTGAACACATTTCGAAGAGAGCAAGGGCACCTGGATTCCCAGATTTTCTTTCCTACCCCCGGATGCCACACTCTAGCCAAATGTGATTGGCTGAGCTTCCCCATCATCTCCCCCTTTTGTCTAAACAAGATCAAATCATACCGACTACAACTATATACAATAGGAACAGATATCAAATATGAAATTACAAGCAACAAACAATATTAAGAAACACATAACTAAAGTTTTACTAAGCATTTTATTTCAAGGAGTCTAAATAACTTATTGAAATTAAGTTCAGCTAAATCATGAGGAGGGTAACTACAATTCTCTATTCTTAAACTCCATCAAAATTCTGAAAAGGGAAGTAATATTATATGAGCAACCAGGAAGTACAAACGAGAAACTTCCAAAATGTGCCAAATGATAGAGACAACTGACTCCTGGGAAATCACCCAAAGTCTCCTTTGCAATGTTGAGTCAACCAACTTTGACTAAGGCCTAACATAACTGACATACCATTTTCAAAGGCAAGAAACTTTTCAGAACTATCTTACCCTGTCTTGGCAGGATATGACAATCCTGTTTTTATCCATTTATGGATACTCTGTAGCTCTGTCAGTGGTCAAGGTATGGGCTTTTCTTTGCCCAAAGGCCAGTTCTGCCAAGAAGTAGACAAGCTCCAAATGGAGTGTCTTTGGTGCTCAACATTCTCTAGGGAGTAGAACGGTGTTGCCAGGAGTGATTGTTTCTCACTACCACAGAACTGTTGGTTAGATTAAAGGCCATTTTCTACAGCTTTTTGAAGAGGTTGAAGATTCTACTATCTATACTAAATATAATCTCTATGTATCTAAAGAACCTGATTAGCCTAAATATAAATAGGATAAACTTAGATGACTATTAATCTATAATTCTCGATGCCTATCTAACTTAAAGACTAAGAAAATTAACAACTGTCTAATAAATGAGGACAATGACCTCGAAATGTAAACAGTATATATCATTACATAAACACTATGTAAGTAACTTAATCAGAGGTACAAATGTATATATATATATATCTACCATGTTGCAATGTACATCAATACAATATATATATATATATATATATATATATATATCTACCATGTTGCAATGTACATCAATACTATATATATATATATATATATACATAAAAATGGTTTAAACAGAGTTAGCAGACTCACATACAATATTCAATATAATTTAACTTTGTATCAATATATAAGAATCATTACCAATATAACTTTCTAAAAACAATAACTCACAAATACCAATCTATTATCCCATCACCAATTTACCCTCTGTTTTTTCAAGAATACCCATGAGCCTATGAAATACTTCCCCCATCCCTCAACCATATACCAATTATAACCAACCCCCAAAGGATGTTTCTAAACCTGAAGGCAAACTCTGCTAGGAGAGGGGACGTTATCCTCTAAAATTGCTGTCATGGGGGTGACGTTCTTCTTAGGGGGTTCTATGGTGAAATTCCAAGATTAATATTTGATCTGGGAAAATTGCAAATAGTGAGTGTTTTGAGGAGGTCTGGCCAGGGTGTTATAAAAGATGTGCACCATTAGGAACCATCTTGTGCGGTTGGTACCAAAAATCATGTCTTGTAGTAGCACTATCAACATGATGAAGTCAAATTAGCCAAGTGGAGTCAATATATGAGGCCCCATCTTCTTCTTGGAAACTTCAAAGATCACTGCAGGAAAATACATTATTTCTTCTGGGAAACTAAGCATTATATATAAAGACAAATACAGACATATATATATTCAATGAAAGGTATGATAGAGACAGAAACAGATATGAGGAAAGGCAAACAAAGTTTATAAATTATTATTATTATAATATTACCTAAGCAAACAAGCAAATTATTATTATTATTATTATTATTATTATTATTATTATTATGTACCATATTATAGCTCTTGACATGAGAAAGAAGCTCTGGGATATCTCTTATGAACAGGCTTGGAATTGGAGAGGGACTGAGCCAGAGTCCAACAACAAAACCAGCTCTCTATATTTATAAATAAATGCACATTAACACATATTTAAAAATATGTTTATTATACTTTATTTACTGAACCTATTCAGTTTTCCTGCTGATCCTTATTGGGTTGTAAATAGTTTCCATCTGTCAGTATTCAAATATCCAGGGTCCCTTGAATTCTTTGAAGATGAGTGTTTTCCTGGGGAGATAAGCAGAGAACCCTGGCCCCATCCTATGTGTTGTTCTTACCATCAGTATGATTATCATCATTGTGGATGAGCTGTCATTTCTTCTTTCTAAGAGATTCCTCCTCTTTAAACTGAACCTTTATTAATTTTGATGGTATCCACAATTTTTCTTCTCCAGTGGAAACAAGAGCAAAACCACTTCCCCAACGCAGCACATATCCTGGCATCCATTGCAAGGTCAACACATTTTTTAAATAAGCTGGTTGATTTAATTCAGCAGACTTTTCCATTATCCAATGACTTTCTGCAGCCATTGTCCCCTTTTCCTGAGCGTTGAGAAAACTCAAGGTTAATAAAGCATTATGAGTGAGCAGAGCTGGGAGATGGGAGCCAATGGCTGGGTGCTCAGAACAAGTGAGGTCCAGACCTGGGGCACTAGCCCAGGATATAGCACCAAGTGCGGCCACTGGTGCAGGCACAAGCTCCTTGCTCTCAGGTCCCCTCGCTCTGGGCAGGGATGTGGGAGAAAGCTGCCTGCAGCAAGGGCATGAGACGGTGCAGATATCAATGAACAAATCCTTGTGGTGTGGCCTCAACTGGCCAGAGCCTTAAAGGGCTCTAAAAAGCCCCAACGAAGGGAACCAAGTGATGGTGCGTTCGATCAGCACGCTAGAATTAACCAGACCACCTTAAAACAACAGATAATTTAATAATTGAAAACGGGTAAACTCACACGACCTGGGTAAAGATTCCCATGTCCAAAACAGGGAAAGAGAGACATGCAAAGAGAGACAAAAAGAGCTAATTCACTCGGATTCCCAGGTTTTCTTCCCTGGCCCCAGGCAGCTGCACTCTAGCTAAATGTGATTGACTGAGCTTCCCCATCCAGAGAGCAACTTCCTCTAAAGGGTGGTGACAGAAAAAGTTAACTCAGACTCTTACGCATTGAAAACATTCTTCATGCCTGAAGGTGACATAGATGTTTTCAGAAAGAAAGAAAAGTAAGAGTCCTGAGAACAAGCAGAAATACACAAATATAAACAATCAGAAATTCTTCAGGCTGAAGAAAAGAATACCAGAAACAACAACATCCTTTGTTGCAAATAAAGACCATCAGAAGGCTTAAATGTCTTCTTAATGCCAAGTTCCCTATTTCCACTTTTTTCCTTTAAAATACGCACAGGGCCTGGCAAGATGGCCCAGTTCCAACAGATGCTTGTGCGGAAAAGGATGTCCTGATTTTGCCTCCCTGGGTACAGTAAAAAGAAAGAAGTGACTCCTAAACGTAGCCTGCTACCTCCACGTGTATATTGTGACACACATGCATAAATACATGCACACAGATGAAATATAAAATATATGTGAATGCTTAAAAGCAAATGATGATATTTTATGGGTGTTTAACACATATGCATGTGGATTATCTATAGGGTATTGTAGAATAAAGAGCTCTAAAAAACAGCAAATGTATTTCTATTGCTAAATATTTTACTTTTAAAATATGATATCACCCCGCAACCCATACTGTACTGAACCTCACCATGTGTCCCCGGCTGGCCTCAAACTCATGTCAAACCCTTTGCTTCCACTTCCTGAGCCCTGGGATTACAGGTGTGAGGCACCACACCTAACATCAGGATTTACTTTCTGGGGAAAGGGGCCAAAAAGCAATACTGTGTAGACTATAAAATTGAAAGAACATATAATTTATAATCACTAAAACTTATCAGAAAGGCTGATGAGAAATGAAAATGCTCTAAAGCTAAAATATAAAAATAAGGATTAGAGAAACAAAATATGAGGGGGATAAGAGTACAAATGATAAACAGTAGAACGTCACAACAGATACATTAGCTATTAATGCATCAAACACTGCAAATAAAGAATAAATATTTTCTGAACAGATACAGAAGAAAGAACACTAATACCTTATCAGTAAGCTAGAGAGATTAATAAGTGTGTATGTGAGGGCTAGGAGGATGGCTCAGCAGTTAGCATCACTGTCTGCTCTTCCATAGGACCAGGGTTCAATTCCCAGCACCCACATGGCAGCTCACAGCTGTCTGTCACTACAATTCCAGGGGACCTGGCACCCTTACACAGGCCTATATCATGCAGGTCAAACACAAACACACATAAAATAAAAACAAGTAATTCTCTTTAAAGTAGAAGAAAAGGATGCTGGCGACAGTGGTGAATCTATCACTGCCTTTAGAATCATTGACTGCTAGTTGCTGGGAACAGCTTCTGTTCTCAGTTCAGTTTAGTCTACTTAGATTGTTGGTGGGGTTTGCAAGTCTAATGTTTGAGCACTTACCCCCAGCAGGTGGCACTGTTGGAGGACTATGGGGAGCATCCCAGGCCTGTAGCATGAGGGCAGGGCCTTTAAGGGTGTTACAGTCACCACTCACTGAATCTGATCTGTAAGCTTTGCAACCTGTCCATTGCCACATGAGGAGTCTCCACCATGTGCCGCTGTCCCCATTAACAGCACCGTGATGGCATTGTGTGACACTTTTCCTGAGTTGGGAACCCATGTCAGACCAAATTGTGGGTGAGGAGTTTACAGAAACAGGGGTGATTCTAAAACACTTGTTTCACTAAAACCCCACTCTCTCACGGGTGAGGACTCACATAGTCTGCTTCTATCTGAATGTCCGGAGGTGGTGGATGACTCCAAAGTAACATTGTTCTCCAGACCCAACAGAGCTGACGCACATAGGACCTCACAGAGACTGTGAGATCACTCACGAGATCTGCAGGAGCTCAAGCCAGATAAAATCCCAACATGGAAGGGTGGAAGTGGCCACAAAGTCTTAGACCTAGCCAAGTGGCTATTTGTGATTGATAGCTGCTTGGAGAGGGAAAATAATTTTCTCAATGAAGTGACACTGAGTATAGCAAACACAGCCCAGAACAGGCCCCATGCCCAGTAGTTTCCAGTATAACTAGGACTCCATGGTTTTGTCTTTGACTTATAAACAGACTGTTTTGTTTGTTTTAAGCAAAAGACAGAGCATAATGTTAAGTTGGGAAAAGTTAGGGAAGGGAGAAAATATGATAAAAATGAATGAAAAATTTAAAAATAAGGAAAAATGAAAAGTAAAATATATATGTTGAGGTGGGGCTGAGGGGATGGCTCTTGCAAAAGACCTGACTTCAGTTCCCAGAAGCCAAATGGTGACTCACAATTGCCTGTTATCTAGTTCCAAGCAATCTGACACCATCTTATGACCTATGTGGGCAAATCCACAAGGACACACGGAGATAAATTATTCCTACACATAAAATTAAAATAAACAAAACCTGAAATAATAAGATACAACTATTAGTTTCGATACTGCTCTTAGTCATAGGACCTGAGTTCATGTTGCAGAACCTACTAACAGCCATCTGTAATGTAAGGCCACCCTGGGCTATTAAGCCCATGTAAAATAGCAAGACATACACACACACACACACACTCACACACATAAACACACACATTGTGCACATATCTGTACATTTATATATTTACTTCACTATTAGTGTGATTCCATATCACAAGTGTTGTTGACATCCACATTGTACACAATAAAGGAAAGGCCCAGCGAGGCTGAATAAGTAGCCCCCAAGTCACAGAGCAACTAAGATGTTACCCATGATTAAGTCATGCCTCCTAGTCATCCTTATCATTGTGAGGTCAGGAGGCAACCTGGTTAGTCAGTGTGTAACCATATGAAGGAGGCAGCAGATACAGGGAAGTGAGAAACACCCAAGATGGAACATTCACGGCTCATGTCCTAGGGTCTGGCAACTACTCAGTCTCAGCTCTATGGTTTGGAAAAGGATCACATAATAAAGGCAGGAGATCCCAGGTAGACCAGACACTGGTTCTCAGACTTTATTCCCTGGAATGGGTATATGAAAGAGAGATATGTGTGTGTGAGGAGAAAGTATGCGGACATTGTTTGTCTGCCTCCCTAATTTCCTGCAGTGGACCAGAACAAAATCTACCTTTGATTGGAAATGTTGGCCCATCCTGAAAAGAACAGAAAAGCTTCTCGCCAGTATCTCTGTCGATAAGCCGAAAATGAAAGTGTAAATCCACTCTTAGGAATACAGGTCACTGACCAACAGTATTCTGCTGTTTCATGTTATACCAATTCCTGTTTCTGATGTTCATTCTCTACTCTCAGAGCCATCGAAGTCCTCCCGTCTCTTGGGCTTTCTCTAATACTATTGCAGTATGAGATGAGTTGATCTACTAAGACTTCCTTTAAAGGGACCATGGAATTGATTTTTCATGTGTGTGGAAAGAGTGAGAGAGGAGGAAAGCCTCATTTGTATACAGGGATAGCCGGAAATCCCAAGACCACATATTGAACAGATGGCCAATCCCCTCCATGCACTTGAGGTGCTAGTATATCACAACAGACACGTTTTATTTAAAAATCTGTGACTTTCTCATCAGTGACCTTGGAGGCTATTAGAGACTGCTGGTGTATTCGACTGGTATGCTAGGATTAATTAGAGCAGCTCAAAACAGCAGATATAATTTAATAATTGAAAACGGAGAAACTCAACACTACCTGGGTAAATGTTCCCATGTCCAAAACCAGTCTGTGAACACTGCACTAACAGAGCCAAAGAGAGCAAGGGCAGCTGAATTCCCAGGTTTTCTTCCCTGGCCCTAGGCAGCCACACCCTAGTCAAATGTGATTGGCTGAGCTTCCCCATCAAGAGAGAAACATCCTCTAAAAGGTGGTGACAGAAAAAGTTAACTCAGTCTCTTATCCATTGATAACATTCTTCCTGCCTGAATGTGATGTAGATTTTTCAGAAAGAAAAAAAAGAAAGAGTCCTGGGAACAAGGAGAAGTATACAAATATAAACAATCAGAAATTATTCAGGTTGCAGAAAAAGAATACCACAGATAACAACATCTTTTTGTGCAAATTAAGCCCATCAGAAGGCTTGAATGTCATCTTAATACCAAGTTCCCTATCTCCACTTTTTCCTTTAAAATACACACAGGGCCTGGAAAGATGGCTCAGTGCCTACAGATGCTTGTGCCCACCATGATGGCCTCAGTTTGCCTCCCTGTGTACACTGAAGAAAGAAGTGACTCCTAAAATTTGTCTGCTACCTACACGTGTATACTGAGACACACATGCATAAACACATGTGCACAAAATGTAAAATATATTAAATGCTTAAAAGCAAATAATGATATCTTAGGTATGATTAACATATAAGCACATGAATTAATTACAGTGTATTGTAGAATAAAGAGCACTAGAAAATGACAAAAGAGTTTCTATTGTTAAAAAGGTTTACTTTTGAAATACGATCTTACCGTGTAACCCATACTGGCCTGAACCTCACTATCTGGCCCCAGCTGGCCTCAAACTCATGTCAAACCCTTGGCTTCCACTTCTTGAGTCCTGGGATTACAGGTGTGAGGCACCACACCTACCATCAGGATTTATTGTCTGGAGAAGGGACAAAAAGCAATACTGTGTAGACTATAAAATAGTAAGGACATATAATTTATAATCTCTAAAACATATCAGAAAGGCTGATGAGAAATTATAGAGTTCTAAAGCTAAAACATTAAAAAGTAAGAATTAGAGAAACAAAATATAAGAAGGATATGAGTGCAAATAATCAAGAATAGAACATCACAACAAATACATTAGCTATTAATGGATCAAACACTACAAATAAAGAATAAATATTTTCTGAACATATACAAAAGCAAGAACAGTAATACCTTGTCCGTAAGCTAGAGAGTTTAAGAAGTGTTTGAGGGTTAGGAGGATAGCTCAGCAGTTAGCATCACTGTCTGCTCTTCCAGAGGTCCTGGGTTCAATTCCCAGCACCCACATGGCACCTCACAGCTGGATGTCACTACAATTCTAGGGGACCCAGCACCCTCACACAGGCCTGTATCATGCAGGCCAAACACTCACGCACGTAAAATAAAAATAAGTAGAAGTACTTCTCTTTAAAGTAGAAGAAAAAGATGCTGGCCACAGTGGTGATGCTGTCACTGCCTTCAGAATCATTTACTGCTCATTTAGTCAGGGCTGATTGCTGAGAATAGCTGCTGCCCTCAGTTCAGTTTAGTCTACTTAGATTGTTGGTGGGGTTTGCAAATTTGCTGTTTGAGCATTTAGCCCCCATCAGGTGGCACTGTTGGAGGACTGTGTGGAGCATCCCAGGCCTGTATTATGAGGGCAGGGACTCTGAAGGCTGTTACACTTACCACTCACTAAATCTGATCTGTATGCTTTGCATCCTGTTCATTGCCACATGAGGAGTCTCCACCGTGTGCTGCGGTCCCCATTAAAAGCACCTTGATGGCACTGGTGACACTTTTCCTGGGTAGGGAACCCATGTCAGACCAAATTGTGTGTGAGGACTTTACACAACAGGGGTGATTCTAAAGTACTTGCATCACTAAAAGCCCACTCCGTCACGGGTGATAACTCATGGAGTCTGCATCTATCTGAATCTCCTGAGGTGGTGATTGACTCTAAAGTAACATCGTTCTCCAGACCCAACAGAGCTGATGCACATAGGACCTCACAGAGACTGTGAGATCACTCACAAGATTGGCAGGAGCTCAAGCCAGATAAAATCCCTGCATGGAGGAGGGGAAGTGGCAAAAAGCCCTACACCTAGCCAAGTAGATATATGTGATGGATAGCTGCTTTCTTAATGGAGTGACAATGTGTGCAGCAAACACACCCCAGAACAGGCCCAATGCCCAGTAGTTTCCAGTATAAATAGGACTCCATGGTTTTGTTTTTGACATATAAACAGACTGTTTTGTTTTAAGCAAGAGAAAGAGTATGACGTTGAGTTAGGGATAGTTAGGGAAGAGAGAATTATGATAAAAATAAATGAAAAATTTAAAAATACGAAAAAAATTAAAAGTAAAATATAAATGTTGCGGCTAAGCTGAGGGGATGGCTCTTCTAGAGGCCCTGACTTCAGTCCCCAGACCCCAAATGGTGGCTCACAACTTCCTGTTATTCCATTTCCAAGGGAAATGACACCATCTTATGAGCTCCGTGGGCAAATCAACAGGCACAAACGCAAGTAAAATACCCATACACATGAAATTAAAATAAACAAAACATGAAATAATAATAAGTTATACCGGTTGTTCTGGATAGTACTCTTAGCCAGAGGACCTGACTTCAGTTTGCAATACCTACTGACAGCCATCTGTAACTGTGAGAGGCCACTCTGGGCTATTTAGGCCATGTTTATTTAGACCATGGTACATAGCAGGACACACACACACATACATACATACATACATACATACATACACACAACACATTGTCTACGTAGTCTGTACATTTATATATTTACTTCACCATTATAGTGATTCCATATCACAAGTATTGTTGCCATCCACAACACAATTTTGTGTACCTCCCTAATTTCCTGTGGTGGACAAGGACAAAGTCTACCTGTGCTTAGAAATGTTGGCCCAGCCTGAACAGAACAGAAAAGCTTCTCACCAGGACCTCTGTCGACATACAGTGGTCAAGGATGTGGGGGCCAGCAATGAAGACAGTAAGGACCATGAACAGAAGAGAAGAGCCACGGCTGTGAGAACAAGACACCCAGTCACAGTGAGGAGCTGCTCTGATGCGTTTCCCAGCAATTGTCACGTTATCCACAGTGGGCAATATGATGCATAAAAGTGATGTCACAAAGGTTCTGAAACCAGAGATGGAGCCATGAATTCATGTGTTCCAGGGAGAGAATAAGTCTCAACCCTTCTAAACTAGGGAATCATAAGGCTATGACCAAGCTAGAGAAGGGACAAGCTAACAGCGCTCTTCCTTCCAGGCTTCCTTCCTGCAGTTTCCTGCCTTGAGTTCCTGCCCTGATTTCCCCAGGGATGAACTGTGACTTGGAAGCTTGTGTCGAATAAACCCTTTCTTCTCAAAGCTGATTTTGTGTTGGAGTGTTCTAGAACAGTCCCAGAAACTGCTACTGTGGCCCACCCTGTTGGCAGGCACAGGCAAGGGAAGGCACATTCCAGACGAGTGTGGGCTACATAATGAAACATTGAATCAAAAACTAAAACCCACACTGTAGTGATAACCACAAAATGAAAGTGTAAATCCACTCTTAGGAATACAGGTCGCTGAACAACAGTATTCTGCTGTGTCATGGTATGCCAATTCCTGTCTCTGATGTTCATTCTCCTCTCTTACAGTCATCGAAGTCCTCCTGTTGCTTGGGCTTTCTCTAATATTGGTGCAGTATGAGATGAATTGATCTACCTACCATGACTTCCTTTAGAGGGACCATGAAATTGATTTTTCATGTGTGTGGAAAGAGTGAGAGAGGAGAAAACCTCATTTGTATTCATGGATAGCAGGAAATCACAAGACCACGTATTAAAAAGAAGGCCACTCCCCTCCATACACTTGAGGTGCTAGCATATCAAGCATGATGGGTTTTATTCAAAAAGCTGTGACTTTCTCATCAGTGACCTTGGACCCTAGAAGAGAGTGGTGGCATATTCGACCGGTATGCTAGAATTAAACAGACCAGAATAAAACAACAGATATAATTTAATAAATGAAAACGGGGAAACTCAAACGACCGGGTAAAGGTTCCTATGTCCAAAACAGGTCTGGAGAACACAGCAAGAAGAGTGCAAAAGAGAGCAAGTACAGCTGGATTCCTAGGTTTTCTTCCCTGGCCCTAGGCAGCCACACCCTAGTCAAATGTGATTGGCTGAGTTTCCCCATCAAGAGAGCAACTTCCTGTAAAAGGTGGTGACAGAAAAAGTTTACTCAGTCTCTCATTCATTGAAAACATTTTTCATGCCTGAAGGTGACAGAGATGTTTTCAGAAAGAAAGAAAAGTAAGAGTCCTGGGAACAAGCATAAATACACAAATATAAACAATCAGAAATTCTTCAAGTTAAAGAAAAAGTATACCAGAAACAAGAAAATCCTTTGGTGCAAATAAAGACAATCAGAAGGCTTAATGTCATCTTAATACCAAGTTCCCTATTTCCAATTTTTTCCTATAAAATACACAAGGGCCTCGAAGATGGCCAAGTGCCTACAGATGCTTGAGTCCACCATGATGGCCTGAGTTTGCCTCCGTTGGTACACTGAAAAGGGAGAACTGACTCCTAAAATTTGCCTGCTACCCCCACGTTGTATTGTGACACACATGCATAAATACATGTGCACAAGATGTAAAATATATGTGAATGTTTAAAAGCAAGTTTTGATATTTTAGGTATGTATGACACATATGCACATGAATTAACTATAGTGTATTGTAGAATAAAGAGCACTAGAAAATGGCAAATATAATTTCTATTGTTAAAAAGTTTTACTTTTTTTTTTTCGAGGCAGGGTTTCTCTGTGGTTTTGGAGCCTGTCCTGGAACTAGTTCTTGTAGACCAGGCTGGTCTCGAACTCACAGAGATCCGCCTGCCTCTGTCTCCCAAGTGCTGGGATTAAAGGCGTGCGCCACCACCGCCCAGCAAAAAGTTCTACTTTAGAAATATGATCTCACCCTGTCTCCCATACTGGACTGAACCTCACTATGTGGCCCCGGCTGGCCTCAAATTTATATGAAACCCTCTTGAGTACTGGGATTACAGGGGTGAGGCACCAAACCTACAAACAGGATTTACTTTCTGGATAAAGGGATCAAAAAGCACCACTGTGTACACTATAAAATAGTAAAGACATATAATTTATAATCTCTAAAACATATCAGAAAGGCTGATGAGAAATGAGAGTGTTCTAAAGCTAATACATTAAAAATAAGAATTAGAGAAACAATATATCAGTGAAATAAGAATGCAAATGATAAACAGTAGAAAGTGACATCAGATAAATTAGCTATTAATGGGACAAACACTACCAATAAAGACTAAATATTTTCTGCACAGCTATAAAAGCAAGAACAATGATACCTTATCTGTAAGATAGAGAGTTTAATGAGTGTGTTTGAGGGCTGGGAGGATGGCTAAGCAGTTAGCATCACTGTCTACTCTTCCAGGGGACCAAGTTCAATTGCCAGCACCCATATGGCAGCCCACAACTGGCAGTCACATGAGGAGTCTCCACCATGTACCGTGGTCACCATTAACAGCACCGTTTTGGCATTGTGTGACATTATTACTGGGTAGGGAACCCATGCCAAACCAAACTGTGAATGAAGAGTTTACACAAACAGGGGTGACTCTAAAGCACTTACATCACTAAAAGCCCACTCCGTCATGGGTGATGACTCACGAAGTCTGCATCTATCTGAATCTCCGGAGGTGGTGGATGACTCCAAAGGAACATCGTTGTCCAGACCCAACAGAGCTGATGCACATAGGACCTCACAGAGACTGTGAGATCACTCACGAGATCTGCAGGAGCTCAAGCCAGATAAAATCCCAGCATGGAGGAGGGGAAGTGGCCACAAAGCCCTACACCTAGCAAGAAGCTGTTTGTGATGGATAGCTGCTTTCTCACTTTAGTGACACTGGGTATGGCAAAGAAACCCGAGAACAGGCCACATGCACAGTAGTTTCCAGTATAAATAGGACTCCATGGTTTTGTTGTTGACTTATAAATGGACTGTTTTGTTTGTTTTAAGCAAGAGAAAAAGCATAATGTTAAGTTGGGAGGAGTTGGGGAAGGGGGAAAATATGGTAAAAATAAATGTAAAATTTAGAAATAAAAAAAATTAAAAGTAAAATATTTATGATGATGAGGCGCTGAGGAGATGGCTTTTGAAGAGGACCTGACTTCAGTCCCAAGAACCCAAATAGTGGCTCACAACTGCATGTTATTCCAGTTCCATGGGATATGACAGCATCTTATGACCTCAGTGGGCAAATCCACAGACATCCATGCATGGAAAATCTCCATACACATAAAATTAAAATAAACAAAAGCTGAAATAATAATAAGATATATTTTTTATCTGGATAGTGCTCTTAGCCAGAGGACCTGAGTTCAGTTTGCAGAAACTACTAACAGCCATCTGTGACTGTGAGGCCACCCTGGGCTATTCAACTCATGTTACATAGCAAGACATACATACACACAAACACACACACACACACACACACACACACACACACACACACGTTCTCCACATAGTCTGTACATTTATATATTTACTTCACCATTAGAGTGACTCCATATCATAAGTATTGTTGCCATCCACGTTGTACACAAAAAGCAAACAGCCCAGAGAGGCTAAATAAGTAGCTCCCAAGTCACAGAGCAACTAAGATGTTACCCATGATTAAGTCATGCCTCCTAGTCATCCTGATCATGGTGAGGTCAGGAAGCAACATGGGCCTTCACTATGTAACCATATGAAGGAGGCAGTAGATACAGGAAAGTGAGAAACACCCAAAATGGCACATTCAGAGCTCATTTCTTAGACTCTGGAAACTACAAACTCTCAGCTCTATGATTTGGAAAAGGATCAGAAAATAAAGGCAGGGTATCCCAGGTGGACCAGATACTGGTTCTCAGACTTTATTCACTGGAAGGGGTATATGAAAGAGAGAGATGAGTGTGTGAGGGGAAAGTACGCGGACACTTGTTTGTCTGCCTCCCTAATTTCCTGCGGAAGACCAGAACAAAATCTACCTGTGATAGGTAATGTTGGCCCAGCCAGAAAAGAACAGAAAAGCTTCTCACCAGTATCTCTGTGGACATCTAGTGGTTTTAGATATGAATGGAATCTCACACAAAATGTTCCTGTGGGGCCCAGCAGTGAGGACAGGAAGAACCATGAGCAGAAGGGGAGAAGAGCCAGGGCTGTGAGAACAAGACACAGCCAGTCACTGGGAGGAGCTGCTCTGATGCGTTTCCTGGCAACTATTGTCACGTTATCCACAGTGGGCGCTATGATGCATAAAATGATGTCACAAAGCTCCTGAAACTAGAGCTGGAGCCATGAATTCATGTGTTACAGGTAGAGACCAAGTCTCCACCATCTAGCCTTGGTCTTGCAGAGATAGGAACCACAGAAAGGGCCTTAGCCCTGTTGTTCCTGCTTTCTATTCTGGAGGGATTCTGGGCTCAAGATGGGCACCCCTGGGAGTCAGAGAATCTTACAGGACCAGTAGGGACCATCTCCTTTCTTTGGCCAACAGGGACAGGTAGTGCAACCTGCTGCTCTCCCCTCTGTTCGGCATCCCTGGGGCCTTTCTCAGCCCAGACTAACCCCTCATTCTTACCTTCCAGGTTGAAGGTCTGAGGATTCTGCCTCCTCCCCAGGCTGAAGCCGTCCATCTACTACTGGAGTCGGCTTCAATGCCCTTCCCGACCACGGCCAGACCAACATGTTCTGTCCAAATGGTCCTAGGTAGGCTGTGTTGCCCACTCTTGCTTAAAATGCTTTTGTTGGTCAGGCCTGAAACATGAGCAAGAAAGTAACTTCCAGATGGCTAGACTCACCCTGACTGGTGTACAGTTTCATAATCTTCTGTTTCCACTCAGCATGATTCTGGGAAGCCTGTGCTGGCTGTCGCTGGCTGCTTTCTTCTCTGAGAGCTGCTGCACTGCCCCAAATGAGCTGAGGAATAACCAAGATCTGAGCCAGATGTCCGGACACCAGCCTGTCTCCATTGTGCTGAAGGAAAGAGACTAAAAAGACCTAGGATTTGAGTATGATGGCAGTTGACAGTGAAGGTATTAGGCATAACGTGAGCTCTGGGAGGACCAACAGACCACAAAAGACATGCCATAGAACAATGGGTAGGCAGCTTAGGGTCCTAAGTGATATAAAGTTAATGTGGTCGCCTACCTGGGGTCAAGAGAGTAGGAGAATGGCAGTGGGAGACTAGGGATGGCCCAGCTCAGGTCCTTCCAAACAGGATGTGACCAACAATGGGTGCGGTGGTCCATAATAGCTGGATCAGATTAAAATAGTCTCAAGACTTCCTCTGCAGGGTTGCATGCAGAGTGTTCTAACCTTAATAAACTTTCAACTTAGCTTTGTTCTCTCTCTCTCTCTCTCTCTCTCTCTCTCTCTCTCTCTCTCTCTCTCTCTCTCTCTCCTTACTTCCTTTCTTCATTTTTTTGATTTCCACCTGCCTTCTTTTTTTCTGAGTTTCTCTGTGCAGCCCTGAATATCCTGAACCATTCTCTATAAACCACACTGGATAAGTACTCAGAGATTCATGTTTCTCTGCCTTCAGAGTGCTAGGATTAATGGCGTGCACCACCATAACTGACAAACTTCAGCTGTTTCTTAAACTTCTTTACATATTCTTGCATCTTATACACCTACTTACTTATAACAGATTGAATTTTAAATAAGCTGGACTTCTCAGAAAAGCACAACGTTTTTCTAGAAGTATCCATCCTAGGGGGAGCAGAACGGAGAGAAGGACAGTAAGAAGAGAAATTTAGGCCATGTGCACACTAGAATCTAGGATGCTGCATCTCAACTTGGCCAGTTTGCTTTGCCTCCTTCATTGCTGTGCTTACACTCTTGAGTACTTGACCAACTACTGCATCCTATCGGAATTCTTCTCTTTTGAGAACAAGAAGGATCAAATGAACAAATGAATGAAAGAGAGACACAGAAAGATGAAAGGAAGAAAGAGAGAAAGGAGGGAAGAGACGGCTGGTAAGGTCAAGAGCAGAGAAAAAGAGAGATCCTCTCCACTTAGTAAGAAAACCCGCAAGGAAACTGGAAGTAGGAGTCAGGAGGCCGGAATTAGGTTGAGCAGTGTCACCTGATTTCTTAGCACTGATACCTGGACCTCCTTTCAGGCTAATCAAATTAGACCTTGGGCATACGGTACATAATTCATTCTCTCTCTCTCTCTCTCTCTCTCTCTCTCTCTCTCTCTCTCTCTCCATCCTCTGCATGTTGGGGGGAGGTTGTTGTGAGGTTGGAGTGATGTGTGTGATAAGTAAGCTCCTAGTATGATTTCACAGCCTATCCAGGGAAGAGAATAACCACACTGGGTGATCAAATATAGGTGTGTGTGTGGCAGTGGTGTGCGTGGGTAGGTGTGGGTTTCTGTGCACACTTCTGGTAGATGCATAAGAACAGCTATGGGTGTGTTTTCGCAGGTGCTGTCTATTTTTTTCTGAGACAGGGTCTTTATTGGCCTGAAGCTGACAAAATGGGGTAAGTGGTCTGACTGGTAAACCCAAGGAACATTATGACTTCACAGTTTTGTGCTGGATTTTAAGTACAGACTACCAGAACTGGAGATTTTACTTAGATTCTGGGGGTTGAATTTGTGTCCTCGTGCTTGCAAAGAGAGCCCCTTGCTAACTGAGCTATCCTTCTAATGCTAGGATGAAGTTTTATTTGGGATACAAGATAATCAGACATGTAGTTTTTAAAAAAGTGGATGTACTAAAAAAAGTGGCTATATTCTGAAAACTTTAACTTAGAACCTGAGAGTTAAATTTTTCCCAAATCAGCTAGGCCTCCAGCAGACCAAGGTATTATTCCACCAAAACCCAACTTGTTGAGCCAGAGTTAAAAATTTACAGCTAATTGATGAGGGATTACTTGCAGGTGCAGAGCAGCGACTGACTGTAGCATGGAAGGATTCCTTCTCCATAGCTGGGTAGATGGAAGTGCCACAATGTCAGTGGACCTCCCACACTCTCGGTATTCTAGTGTCTCCAGAGTCTACAGAACCACATGTAACTGGGACAGAATCTCACACAGCTGAAAAGGAAAAGCCACAAGAGAGACTGGAATCTCAGGTGAGAGTTTAATAACACCTGCCCAAGCCTTGTATAAAGAAACTTCAGCAGGAAGGTGGTGGTCGCATGTATAACAGGGAAGCTGAGTAAGCCATGGAAAGCAAGGGAGTAAGCAGCATTCCCGCACTGGCCTCTGTATACTGGTATATTTGTGTTTAAATGAATAAAGCTTGCCTGAAGATCAGCGGGCAAAGCAGCCACACTCCTTAGCTATATGGGACAGGGCAGTGGCTGGGGTGAGGGGGCTCCGCCTCTGTGCGTCTGGCCGCCGCCGCTCCGCCTCTGTGCGTCTGGCCGCCGCCGCTCCGCCTCTCTGAATTCTTCTCTTTTGAGAACAAAAAGAATCAAATGAACAAATGAATGAAAGAAAGACAGACAGAAAGAAGAAAGGAAGGAAGGAAGGAAGGAAGAAAGGAAGGAAGGAAGAGACTGCTCCTAAAGTCAAGACCAGAGAAAAAGAGAGACCCTCTCCACTTAAAAAGAAAAACCAGTGAGGTAACTGGAAGTAGGATTCAGGAGACCGGAATTAGGTTGGGTAGTATCACCCAAAGGTTGGCAAAGCAGCCAACCCCTAGAGAGATCTTTTACCTCTACCAAGTGTTCATACTCAAAGGGCAAGGTCCTGTCACCACGAATCCTCAGACTCCACACTCCAGTGAGTGCCTGTCTCTTCTCATTTATATTCCTCACTCTGTGCAGAATGTTGCTCCTGTCTCCAACAAAGTGTTGGGATTAAAAGAGTGTGATCCCAAACACTGAGATTAAAGGTGTAAACCACCACCCCCTGGATCTGTTTCTGGATCAATTTTGGATAGCCCAGGATAGCCTGGAACACACAGAGATTTGCCTGCCTCTCTATTCCAAGTCCTGGGATTAAAGGGGTGTGCTGCCACCACCCCATTGTCCTGTATAGCTGAAGAGTGTGGCTGCTTTGCCCGCTGATCTTCAGGCAAGATTTATTCATTTAAACACAAATATACCATTATACAGAGGCCATGGCAGGAATGCTGCTTACTGCCTTGCTTTCCATGGCTTACTCGGCTTCCCTGTTATACACCCTACCACCACCTGCCTGCTGAAGTTTCTTTATACAAGACTTGGGGCCGGTGTCATTAGACTGTCACCTGAGATTCCAGCTTCTCGTTGAGACTTTTCCTTTTCAGCTGTGTGATATTCTGTCCCAGTTACATGTGGTTCCGTAGCCTCTGGAGACACTAGAGTACCGAGAGTGTAGAAGGTCGACTGACAGGCAGGCACTTCCATCTGTTCGACTTCAGAGAAAGCCTCCATCTTCCATGCTGCAATCAGACTTTTCTGTGGTGTCGCTGCTCTGCACCTGTACATAATCCTTCATCTGTTAGCTGTAAGTTTTCAACTCTGGCTCACCAAGTTGGGTTTTGGTGGAATAATACCTTGGTCTGTTGGAGGCCTAGCTGATTTGGGAAACAGTTAACTCTCAGGGTTTAAGTCAATGATTTTAGAATATACCCATTTTTTTTAGTACATGCACTTTTTTTAGTACATCAACTTGTATCCCAACTAAACACTTCATCCTATGTGAGGAAATAGCTCAGTTAGCAAGGGGCTCTCTTTGCAAGCATGAGGACACAAATTCAACTGCCAGAATCTAAATAAAAACTCTAGTTCTGGTAGCCTGTACTTGAAATCCCAGCACAAAACTGTGCAGATGTAATGATCCTGGGGTTTACTGGTGAGAAGGCTTACCCTATTTTGTGAGCTTCAGGCCAATGAAAGACTGTGTCTCAGAAAAAAGAAGTGGATAGCACGTGAGAAAACACACCCAAAGCTGTCCTTAGGCATCTAGCACAAGTGTGCACAGATACCCACACCCACATCAACCCACCGAACTCCCACACACACACACGCATACTTACACACACACACCTACATTTGATCACCTGGTGTGGAGATTCTCTTTTCTGGATAGCCTGTGAAATCATACTAGGAGCTTACATACCCCACACACCAATACAACCTGACAACATCCTCCGCCACCACACACAGAGGGATGGAGAGAGAGAGAGTGAATTATGGACCTTATGCCCAAAGGCTAATTTGATTAGCCTGAAAGGAGGTCCAGGTATCAGTACTAAGAAATCAGGTGGTACTAACCAACCTAATCCCAGCTTCCTGAATCTTACTTTTAGTTACCTCACCGGTTTTCTTACTAAGTGCAGAGGATCTCTATTTCTCTGTGGTCTTGACTTTAACAGCAGTTTCCTTCATCTTTCTGACTGTCCTTCTTTCATTCATTTGTTCATTTGATCCACTTGTTCTCAAAAGGGAATAATTCTGATAGGATGCAGTAGTTGGTCAAGTACTCAAGAGTGTAAGCAGAGCAATTATGGAGGCAAAGCAAACTGGCCAAGTTGAGATACAGCAACGTAGATTCTAGTAGGCCCAGGGCCTAAATTTCTCTTCTCACTTTCCATCTCTTTTATGTCCTCCCCCTAGAATGGATACTTCTAGGAAAAGTGTGTACTTTTCTCAGAAGCCCAGCTTATCTAGAATTCAATCTGTTATATGTAAGTTCGTGTATAAGATGCAAGAATATGTATAGAAGTTTAAGAAACAGCTGATGTTTGCCAGGCATGGTGGTGCATGCCTTCAATCCCAGTACTTTGGAGGCAGAGGTAGATGAATCTCTGAGTTTGTGGACAGTCTGGTTTATAGAGAAAGTTCCAGGACAGCCAGGGCTACACAGAGAAACTCATATACACAAGAAGGAAAAAAGGAAGGAAGGAAGGAAGGAAGGAAGGAAGGAAGGAAGGAAGGAAGGAAGGAAAGAAAGAAAAGACAAGAAAAGATGGAGGAAAGTTTACTAGTGGAAAGGGTTAGAGCATTCTGCATGACACCCTACAGGGGAAGTATTGAGGCTGCTTTAATCTGATCCAGCTAATATGAAGCACCATCCCCCATTTTTGATCATATCCTGTTTGGCCCTCCCTGACTCTCCCACTGCCTTTCTTCTACTTGACCCAAGTTAGGCCACCACGATTATCTGATATATATAGTTTGGGCGGAGGAATCATTTCTTAGACTTTTATAGAAAACTAAACGTGAGTGTGTTGCATCCTTCCCTCCTGTCTTTACCTCAGTGGAGTCACCTTTGGGAAGAGCATGTGCACACTAGACCATGATGAGGCTTCCATAAGAAGTTCTTCTCTGAAGTAGATCACCTCCGTCATGCTTACAGAGAACATCAAGTTCTTCATGTTGTATATTGTTCATTTTATAAAAGCTCCCTCCAGAAATGGAAGCCTCATAGACATGGTGGCTGTCCTAGTTTTATTGTATATATAACACAGTGTCAGCTGAGACACTGCCTACATCAGATGAGGAGGTTGGTCTTTGGACACATTTGTGTGTGGTTCCCTTGATTATTAACTCACATAAGAAGTCCCAGTCCGCTGTAGGCAATATCATTCCTAGGGAGGAGGCTCTGGGTTAGATAAAAGTACCAGCAAAACATGAGACTATGACCAAGATAGAGAAGGGACAAGCTAACAGCACTCTTCCTTCCATGTTCCTGCCTTGAGTTCCTGCCCCGATTTCCCCAGAGATGAACTGTGACTTGGAAGCCTGTGCAAATAAACCCTTTCTTCTCTAAGCTGACTTTGTGTTGGAGTGTTTTAGAACAGCACCAGAAACTGCTACTGTGACAGACCCTGTTGGCAGGCACAGGCAAGGGAAGGCACATTCCAGACTAGTCTGGGCTACATAATGAAACACTGAATCAAAAAGTAAAAACAAAACCATACCGATAACCACAAAATGAAAGTGTAAATCCACTCTTAGGAATACAGGTTCTGCTGTGTCATGTTATGCCAATGCCTGTTTCTAATGTTCATTCTCTCATCTCAGAGCCATCGAAGTCCTCCCGTCTCTTGGGCTTTCTCTAATACTACTGCAGGTGTGAGATGAATTGATCTACCATGCCTTCCTTTAGAGGGACAATGAAATTGATTTTTCATGTGTGTGGAAAGAGTGAGAGAGGAGGAAACCTCATTTGTATTCATGGATAGCAGGAAATCCCAAGACCACGTATTAAAAAGATGGCCACTCCCCTCGATACACTTGAGGTGCTAGCATATCAAGCATGACGGGTTTTATTCGAAAAGCTGTGACTTTCTCATCAGTGACCTTGGACCCTCGAAGAGAGTGGTGGCGTTTTCGATTGGTATGATAGAATTAAGCAGACCAGCTCAAAACAACAAATATAAGTTAATAATTGCAAACGGAGATACTCACAGGGCCTGGGTAAATGTTCAGATGTCCAAAATGGGTTTGGCGAGCACAGTGCAAAGAGAGCAAGTGCACCTGGATTCCCAGATTTTCTTTCCTGGCCCCGGATGCCACACTCTAGCCAAATGTGATTGGCTGAGCTTCCCCATCTTCTCCCCCTTTTGTCTAAACAAGATCAAATCACACCCAATACAACTATATACAATAGGAACAGATACCAAATATGAAATTACAAGCAACAAACAATATTAAGAAACACATAACTAAAGTTTTACTAAGCATTTTATTTCAAGGAGTATAAATAACTTATTGAAATTAAGTTTAGCTAAATCGTGAGGAGGGTAACTACAATTCTCTAATCTTCAACTCCATCAAAATTCTGAGAAGGGAAGTAATATTATTTGAGCAACCAGGAAGTACAAACGAGAAAGTTACAAAATGTGCCAAATGATAGAGACAACTGATGACCTGAGAAATCACCCAAAGTCTTATTTGCAATGTTGAGGCAACCAACTTTGGCTAAGGCCTAACGTAACTGACATACCATTTTGAAAGTCAAGAAACTTTTCAGAACTATCTTACCCTGTCTTGGCAGGATATGACAATCCTGTTTTTATCCATTTATGGATACTCTGTAGATCTGTCAGTGGTCAAGGAAAGGCTTTTCTTTGCCCAAAGGCCAGTTCTGCCAAGAAGTAGACAAGCTCCAAGTGGCATGTCTTTGGTGCTCAACATTCTCTCGGGAGTACAACGGTGTTGCCAGGAGTGATTGTGTATCACTACCACGGAACTCTAGGTTAGATTAAAGGCCATTTTCTACAGCTCTTTGAAGAGGTTGAAGATTCTGCTATCTTTACTAAATATAATCTCTATATATCTAAAGAACCTGATTAGCCTAAACATAAATAGGATAAACATAGATGACTATTGATCTATAATTCTCGATGCCTATCTGACTTAAAGACTAAGAGAATTAACAACTGTGTAATAAAATGAAGACAATGACCTCAAAATGTAAACAATATATATCATTACATAAACACTATGTAAGTAACTTAATCAGAGGTAGAAATGTACATTGCAACATGGTAGATATATATATATATCAATACTATATATATATCAATACATAAAAATGATTTAAACAGATGTAGCAGACTCACATACAGTATTAAATATAATTTAACTTTATATCAATATACAAGAATCGATACCAATATAATTTTCTAAAAACAATAACTCACAAACACCAATCTATTATCCTATCACCAATTTTCCCTCTTTTTTTTTCAAGAATACCCATGAGCCTATGAAATAATTCCCCCATCCCTCAACCATATACCAATTATAACCAACCCCAAAAGGATGTCCCTAAACCTGAAGGCAAACTCTGCTGGGAGAGGGGACGTTATCCCCTAAAATTGCTTCCAGCTGTCATGGGGGTGACATTCTTCTTAGGGGTTCCTGTGAAAGTAAATATGATAAAATTTCAAGATTAGTATTTGGTCTGGGAAAATTGCAAATAGTGTCTGAGAGTTTTGAGGAGGTCTGGCCAGGGTGTTGTAAAAGATGTGTACCATTAGGAACTGTCTTGTGCAGTTGGTACCAAAAATCAGGTCTTGTAGTAGCACTATCAACATGATGATGTCTTATTAGCCCGGTGGAGTCGATATTGTGTGTGCCCATCTTTTTCTTGGAAACTTAAAAGTTCACGGCAGGAAAATTTATTATTTTTTCTTGGACACTAAGCATTATATATAAAGACATATACAGACATATATATTCAATGAAAGGTATAATAAAGACAGAAACAGATATGAGGAAAGGCAAAGAATGTTTATAAATTATTATTATTATGTCCCATATCATAGCTCTTGACATGAGACAGAAACTCTGGGATATCTCTTATGAACAGGCTTGGAATTGGAGAGGGACTGAGCCAGAGTCCAACTACAAAACCAGCTCTCTATATTTATAAATAAATGCACATTAACATATAATTTAAAAATATACACATAAACATATAATTTAAAAATATGTTTATTATAATTTATTTACTGAACCTATTCAGTTTTCTTGCTGATCCTTATTGGGTTGTAAATAGTTTCCATTTGTCAGTATTCAAACATCCAAGGTCCCTTGAATTCTTTGAAGATGAGTGTTTGCCTGCGGAGATAAGCAGAGATCCCTGACCCCATCTTATATGTTGTTCTTACCATCAATATGATTATCATCATTGTGGATGAGCTGTCATTTCTTCTTTCCAAGAGATTCCTCCTCTTCAAACTGAACCTTTATTTATTTTGATGGTACCCAAAATTCTTCTTCTCTTGTAAAAACATGAGCTAAACCACTTCCCCAACGCAGAACATATCCTGGCTTCCATTGTGAGGTCAGCATAACCTTGAAATAAACTGGTTGATTTAATTCTGCAGTCTTTTCCGTTATTCAATGTCTTTTTGCGGACATTGTCCCCTTCTCAGTAGCGTAGAAAAAATCAAGGTTAATAAAGCATTATGAGTGAGCAGAGCTGGCGTGCAGGCCAGATGGAGGGGAGCCAATGGCAGTTTGCTCTGAACAGGTGAGGTCCAGACCTGAGGAAAGAACCTAGCACATAGCACCAAGTGCGGCCTGCAGGCACAAGCTCATGGCTCTTAGGTCCCCTCACTCTCGGCTGGGATGTGGGAGAAAGCTGACTGCAGGAAGGGCATGAGATGGTGCGGATATCAATGAACGAATGGATGTGGTGTGGCCTCAACTGGCCAGAGCCTTAAAGGGCTCTAAAAAGCTCCAAGGACGGGCACCAAGTGATGGTGCATTTGATTGGCATGCTAGAATTATTCAGAACAGCTGAAAACAACAGATACAATTTAATAATTGAAAATGGGGAAACTCACACAACCTGGGTAAAGGTTCCCATGTCCAAAACAGGTCTGAAGAACACCATGCAAAGAGAGACAAAGAGAGCTAATTCACCTGGATTCCCAGGTTTTCTTCCCTGGCCCCAGGCAGCTGCACCCTAGCCAAATGTGATTGGCTGAGCTTCCCCATTCAGAGAGCAACTTCCTCTAAAGGGTGGTGACAGAAAAAGTTAAATCAGTCTCTTATCCACTGAAAAAATTTCCTCATGGTTGAAGGTGACGTAGATGTTTTCAGAAAGAAAGAAAAGTAAGAGTCCTGAGAACAAGCAGAAATACACAAATATAAACAATCAGAAATTCTTCAGGCTTAAGAAAAAGAATACCAGAAACAACAACATCCTTTGCTGCAAATAAAGACCATCAGAAAACTTGAATGTCTTCTTAAAGCCAAGTACCCTATTTCCACTTTTTTCCTTTAAAATACACACAGGGCCTGGCAAGATGGCCCAGTTCCAACAGATGCTTTTGCGGAGCAGGATGGCCTGAGTTTGCTTGCCTGGGTGCAGTAAAAAGAAAAGAAGTGACTCCTAGACGTAGCCTGCTACCTCCACGTGTATATTGTGACACACATGCATAAATACATGCACACAGATGAAATATAAAATATATGTGAATGCTTAAAAGCAAATGATGATATTTTATGGGTGTTTAACACATATGCATGTGGATTATCTATAGGGTATTGTAGAATAAAGAGCTCTAAAAAACAGCAAATGTATTTCTATTGCTAAATATTTTACTTTTAAAATATGATTTCACCCTGCAACCCATACTGTACTGAACCTCACCATGTGTCCCCGGCTGGCCTCAAACTCATGTCAAACCCTTTGCTTCCACTTCCTGAGCCCTGGGATTACAGGAATGAGGCAACACACCTACCATCAGAATTTACTTTCTGGAGAAAGGGGTCAAAAAGAAATACTGTGTAGACTATAAAATAGTAAGGACATATAAGTTATAATCACTAAAACATATCAGAAAGGCTGATGAGAAATTTTAGAGTTCTAAAGCTAAAACATTAGAAATAAGAATTAGAGAAACAAAATATGAGAGGGATAAAACTGCAAATGATAGAATAGAACGTCACAACAGAACCATTAGATATTAATGGATCAAACGCCACAAATAAAGGATAAATATTTTCTGAACAAACACAAAACAAGCACATTAATAACTTATCAGTAAGATAGAGAATTTAAGAAGTGTTTGAGGGCTGGGAGGATGGCACAGCAGTTAGCATCACTGACTGTTCTTCCAGAGGACCAGGGTTCAATTCCCAGCACCCACATGGCAGCTGGCAGCTGTCTGTCACTAAAATACCAGGGGACCTGGCACAGGTACACAGGCCTATATCATGCAGGTCACACACTAACACACGTAAAATAAAAATAAGTACTTCTCTTTAAATTGAAGAAAAAGATGCTGTCGACAGTTGTGAACCTGTCACTGCCTTTAGAATCATTTAGTGCTAGTTGCTGGGAACAGCTTCTGTTCTCAGGTTAGGTTAGTCTACTTATACTGTTGGTGGGGTTTGCAAGTCTGCTGTTTGAGCACTTAGCCCCCAGCAGGTGGCACTGTTGGAGGAGTGTGTGGAGCATCCAAAGGCCTATACCATGAGGGCAGGGCTTTTGAAGGCTTTTACACTTAGCACTCACTGAATCTGATCTGTAAGCTTTGCATCCTGTCCATTGCCACATGAGGAGTCTCCACCATGTGCTGCGGTCCCCATTAATGGCACCGTGCTGGCATTGTGTGACACTTCCTGGGTAGGGAACCCATGTCAAACCAAATTCTTGGGTGAGGAGTTTACATAAACAGGGGTGATTCTAAAGCACTTGTATCACTAAAAGCCCACTCTCTCATGGGTTAGGACTCACGGATGCTGCATCTATCTGAATCTCCGGAGGTGGTGGATGACTCCAAAGGAACATCGTTCTCCAGACCCAACAGAGCTTATGCACATATGACCTCACAGAGACTGTGAGATCACTCAGGAGATCTGCAGGAGCTCAAGGCCAGATAAAATCCCAGCCTGGAGGAGGGGAAGTGGCCACAAAGCCCTACACCAAGCCAAGTGGCTATATGTGATTGATAGCTGCTTGGAGAGAGAAGAAAGTTTTCTCAATGAAGTGACACTGGGTATAGCAAACACAGCCCAGAACAGGCCTCTTGCCCAGTAGTTTCCAGTATAACTAGGACTCCATGGTTTTGTTTTTGACTTATAAAAGGACTGTTTTGTTTGTTTTAAGCAAGAGAAAGAGCATAATATTAAGTTGGGAAAAGTTAGGGAAGGGAGAAAATATGATAAAAATGAATGAAAAATTTAAAAATAAGGAAAAATGAAAAGTAAAATATATATGTTGAGGTGGGGCTGAGGGGATGGCTCTTGCAAAAGACCTGACTTCAGTTGCAGACACCAAATGGTGACTCACAATTGCCTGTTATCTAGTTCCAAGCAATCTGACACCATCTTATGACCTATGTGGGCAAATCCACAAAGACACACGGAGATAAAATATCCCTACACATAAAATTAAAATAAACAAAACGTGAAATAATAAGATACAACTATTGGTTTCGATAGTGCTCTTAGTCCTAGGACCTGAGTTCAGTTTGCAGAACCTACTAACAGCCATCTGTATTGTGAGGCCATCCTGGGCTATTAAGCCCATGTTAAATAGCAAGACATACACACACACACACACACACACACACACACACACACACATACACATTCTCCACATATCTGTACATTTATATATTTCTTTCACTATTAGTGTGACTCCATCTCATAAACATTGTTGCCATCCACATTTTATACAAGAAACGAAAGGCCCAGAGAGACTGAATAAGTAGCTCCCAAGTCACAGAGCAACTAAGATGTTACCCATGATTAAGTCATCCCTCCTAGTCATCCTGATCATTGTGAGGTCAGGAGGCAACCTGGGCCCTCAGTGTTTAACCATATGAAGGAGGCAGTAGATACAGAAAACTGAGAAACACCCAAGATGGCACATTCACAGCTCATGTCCTAGGGTCTAGCCACTACTCAGTCTCAGCTCTATGATTTGGAAAAGGATCAGAAAGTCAAGGCAGGGGATCGCAGGTGGGCCAGAAACTGGTTCTCAGACTTTATTCACTGGAAGGGGTATATGAAAGAGATATATGAACGTGTGAGGAGAAAGTATGCGGACACTTGTTTGTCTGCCTCCCTAATTTCATGTATTGGACCAGAACAAAATTTACCTATGATTGGAAATGTTGGCCCAGCCTGAAAAGAACAGAAAAGCTTCTCGCCAGTATCTCTGTCGATAAGCAGAAAATGAAAGTGTAAATCCACTCTGAGGAATACAGGTCACTGAACAACAGTATTCTGCTGTGTCATGTTATGACAATGCCTGTTTCTGATGTTCATTCTCTACTCTCAGAGCCATTGAAGTCCTCCCGTTTCTTGGGCTTTCTCTAATACTACTGCAGTATGAGGTGAATTGATCTACCATGATTTCCTTTAAAGGGACCATGGAATTGATTTTTCATGTGTGTCGAGTGAGAGAGGAGGAAAGCCTCAATTGTGTACAGGGATAGCTGGAAATCCCAAGACCACATATTGAAAAGATGCCCAATCCTCTCCATACACTTGAGGTGCTAGCATATCACACAAGACACATTTTATTCCAAAAGCTCTGACTTTCTCATCAGTGACCTTGGAGGCTATTAGAGTGGTGGTGTATTCGACTGGTATACTAGGATTAATCAGACCAGCTCAAAACAGCAGATATAATTTAATAATTGAAAACGGGAAAAGTCAACACTATAGGGGTAAAGGTTCCCATGTCCAAAACCAGTCTGTGGACAATGCACTAAGAGAGCCAAAGGGAACAAGGACACCTGGATTCCCAGGTTTTCTTCCCTGCCCCCAGGCAGCCACACCATAGCCAAATGTGGTTGGCTGTGCTTCCCATCAAGAGGGAAACGTCCTCTAAAGGTGGTGACAGAAAAACTTAACTCAGTCTCTTATCCATTGATAATATTCTTCCTGACAGAAAAACTTAATCTCTTATCCATTGATAACATTCTTCCTGCTTGAAGGTGACAAAGATGTTTTCAAAAAGAACGAAAAGAGTCCTGGGAACAAGTAGAAATATATAAATATAAACAATAAGAAATTATTCAGGTTGCAGAAAAAGAATACCACAGATAACAACATCTTTTTGTGCAAATTAAACCCATCAGAAGGCTTGAATGTCATCTTAATACCAAGTTCCCTATCTCCACTTTTTCCTTTAAAATACACACAGGGCCAGGCGGTGGTGGCACACGCCTTTAATCCCAGCACTCCGAAGGCAGAGGCAGGCAGATCTCTGTAAGTTCGAGACCAGTTTGGTCTACAAGAGCTAGTTCCAGGACAGGCTCCAAAACCACAGAGAAACCCTGCCTCGAAAAACCAAAATAATAATAATAATAATAATAATAATAATAATAATAATAATAAAATAAAATACACACAGGGCGTGGCAAGATGGCCCAGTGCCTACAGATGCTTGTGACCATGACGATGGCCTCAATTTGCCTCCCTGTGTACACTGAAGAAAAAAGTGACTCCTAAAAGTTGCCTGATATCTCCATGTGTATATTGTGACACACATGCATAAACACATGCCCACAAAATGTAAAATATATTGAATGCTTAAAAGCAAATACTGATATTTTAGGTATGTTTAACACATATTCATGTGGATTATCTATAGTGTATTGTAGAATAAAGAGCACTAGAAAAAGGCAAATGTATTACTATTGTTAAATATTTTACTTTTGAAACATGATTTCACCCTGAAACCCATACTGTACTGAACCTCACCATGTGTCCCCGGCTGGCCTCAATCTCATGTCAAACCCTTTGCTTCCACTTCCTGAGCCCTGGGATTAAAGGTGTGAGGCACCACACCTACCATCAGAATTTACTTTCTGGGGAAAGGGGTCAAAAAGAAATACTGTGTAGACTATAAAATAGTAAGGACATGCAATTTATAATCACTAAAACATATCAGAAACGCTGATGAGAAATTATAGAGTTCTAAAGCTAAAACATTAACAATAAGAATTAGAGAAACAAAATATGAGGGGGTAAGAGTGCAAATGACACAGAGTAGAACGTCACAACAGATACATTAGATATTAATGCATCAAACACTGCAAATAGAGGATAAATATTTTCTGAACAGATACAAAAGCAAGAACACTAATACGTTATCAGTAAGATAGAGAGTTTAGAACTGTGTGAGGGCTGGGAGGATAGCTCAGCAGTTAGCATCACTGACTGCTCTTCCAGAGGACCCGGGTTCAATTCCCAGCACCCACATGGCAGCTGGCAGCTGGCTGTCACTACAATTCAAGGGGAACCGGCACCCTTAAACAGGCCTGTATCATGCAGGCCAAACACTAACACACGTAAAATAAAAATAAGTAATTCTCTTTAATATAGATGAAAAAGATGCTGGTGAAAGTGGTGAACGTGTCACTGCCTTTAGAATCATTTACTGCTCATTTAGTCAGAGCTGGTTGCTGGGAATAGCTTCTGCCCTAAGTTCAGTTTAGTCTACTTAGATTGTTGGTGGGGTTTGCAAGTTTGCTGTTTGAGCACTTACCCCCCAGCAGGTGGCACTGTTGGAGTAGTGTGGGGAGCATCCCAGGCCTGTAGCATGAGGGCAGGACCTGTGAAGGCTGTTACACTTAGCACTCACTGAATCTGATCTGTGAACTTTGCATCCTGTTCATTGCCACATGAGGAGTCTCCACCATGTGCCGTGGTGCCCATTAACAGCACCTTGATGGCATTGGTGACACTTTTCCTGGGTAGGGAACCTATGGCAGACGAAATTGTGGGTGAGGACTTTACACAACAAGGGTGATTCTAAAGCACTTGCATCAGTGATAGCCCACTCGGTCAAGGATGATGACTCATGGAGTCTGCATCTATCTGAATTTCCAGAGGTGGTGGATGACTGCAAAGTAGCATAGTTCTCCAGATGCAACAGAACTGATGCACATAGGACCTCACAGAGACTGTGAGATCACTCACAAGATCGGCAGGAGCTCAAGCCAGATAAAATGCCTGCATGGAGGAGGGGAAGTGGCCACAAAGCCCTACACCTAGCCAAGTAGATATATGTGATGGATAGCTGCTTTCTTGGGGTTTTTTTTGTTTTTTTTTTAATTTTTTATTTTATTGTGAAAAGGAAGAAAAAAAACCAAGTTTCCACCTCCTCCCAGCCTCGCATTTCCCTCCCCCTCCTCACACCTTTCTCCCCCTTCTCCCACCCTTCTCCCCCTCCTCCCACTCCTCTCACCCTCCCTCTCCAGTCCAAAGAGGTCCTCCCAAGGTCCCAATGAGGAGCAGAAGGAGGGAGAACATGAGCAAAGAAGTCGGGACCACGAGGGGTGCACCCACCCACTGAGACAGTGGAGCTGATCTCTGGGAGCTCACCAAGGCCAGCTGGACTGTGACTAAAAAAGCATGGGTTTGTAGTAATAGGAGCAGAGGGGCTGCGTCCCCAGCACCCCAGCCGCCTGCTCCGCTAACTTTTGCCCCGAAATAACAACACACAAACTGTATTCATTTAAACACTGCTTGGCCCTTTAACTTTAGCCCTTACTGGCTAATTCTGATATACCGATCAACCAATCTCTAATGATCTGTGAGCACCAGTCTTACCGGGAAGATTCTAGCCTATGTCCATCCTGGGTCGGACCTTCATCACGTGTGTCTGCCAGGGAGCGGGGCATGGTGTCTCTCTGAGGCGTCTGCCCCCGAGAGGAGAGCTGTGCAGTCTGACCACACTTCCTCTTCCTCTCAGCTTTTTGTTCTGTTTACTCCTCCCACCTATCTTCTAACCAATGAGGACCAAGCAGTTTCTTTTTATTTAACCAATGACCTTCCTCCATCATGGGTTAAAACTGGACTCTCTGAACATGGCAAACAATGAGGGCTGATGAGAAGCCAAGGACAATGGCAAAGGGTTTTGATCCTACGCAATGTGCTGGCTTTGTGGGAGGCTAGCCAGTTTGGATGTTCACCTTCCTAGATACGGACAGAGGGGGTAGGACCTAGGACTTACCACAGGGCAGGGAACCCTGATAGCTGATTTCTTAATGGAGTGACACTGAGTGCAGCAAACACACCCCAGAACAGGCCCCATGCCCAGTAGTTTCCAGTATAAATAGGACTCCATGGTTTTGTTTTTGACATATAAACAGACTGTTTTGTTTGTTTTAAGCAAGAGAAAGAGTATGACGTTGTGTTAGGGATAGTTAGGGAAGAGTGAAATATGATAAAAATAAATAAAAAATTTAAAACTACGGAAAACATTAAAAGTTAAATATATATGTTGCGGCGAAGCTGAGGGGATGGATCTTCCAGAGGCCCTGACTTCAGTCCCCAGACCCCAAATGATGGCTCACAAGTGCCTGTTATTCTGGTTCCATGGGATCTGACACCATCTTATGAGCTCCGTGGGCAAATCAACAGGCACAAACACAAGTAAAATACCCATACACATGAAATTAAAATAAACAAAACCTGAAATAATAATAAGATATACCGGTTGTTCTGGATAGTGCTCGTAGACAGAGGACCTGAGTTCAGTTTGCAATACCTACTGACAGCCATCGGTAACTGTGAGAGGCCACTCTGGGCATTTTAGCCCATGTTTATTTAGACCATGGTACATAGCAGGCCATACATACATACATACATACATACATACTTACATACATACAACACATTGTCTACATAGTCTATACATTTATATATTTACTTCACCTTTATAGTGATTCCATATCACAAGTATTGTTGCAATCCACAACACAATTTTGTCTGCCTCCCTACTTTCCTGTGGTGGACCAGTACAAATTCTACCTGTGCTTAGAAATGTTGACCCAGCCTGAACAGAACAGAGAAGTTTCTCATCAGGATCTCTATCGACATCCGGTGGTCAAGGATATGGGGGCCAGCAATAAAGACAGTAAGGACCATGAACAGAAGAGGAGAAGAGCCAGGACTGTGAGAACAAGACACCCAGTCACTGGGAGGAGCTGCTCTGATGCGTTTCCTGGCAATTGTTGACACATTATCCACAGTCGGTGCTATGATGCATAAAACTGATGTCACAAAGCTCCTGAAACCAGAGCTGGAGCCATGAATTCATGTGTTCCCGGGAGAGACCAAGTCTCGACCCTTCTAGCCATGGTTTTGTAGAGACATGAGCCTCGTTGATTGCTCTGCTTACACTCTTTAGTACTTGACCAACTACTGCATCCTTTCTGAATTATTCCCTTTTGAAAACAAGAAGGATCAAATAAACAAATGAATGAAAGAGAGACAGAAAGAAGAAAGGAAAGAAGAGAGAAAGGATGAGACTGCTTCTAAGGTCAAGACAAGAGAAAAACAGAGATCCTCTCCACTTAATATGAAAAACGAGTGAGGTACCTGGAAGTAGGAGTCAGGAGGCCGGAATTAGATAGGGTAATATCACCTGATTTCTTAGCACTGATACATGGACCTCCTTTCAGTCAAATCAAATTAGCCTTTGGGCATAAGGTCCAAAATTCACTCACTCTCTATCCCACCCTTTGTGTGTGGGGGGGGGTGGTATGTTGTGAGGGAGTATTGGTGTGTGTGGTATGTAAACTCCTAGTATGATTTTGTGAGGTATCCAGGGAGGAGAACCTCCACACCAGATGATCAAATGTAGGGGTGTGTGTGCGCGCGCAAACGCACGCAGGTGTCTGTGCACACTTTTTGTGGATGCCAAAGAACAGCTTTGGGTGTGTTTTCTCAGGTTTTTCCACTTTTTTCTGAGACAGAGTCTTTCATTGGCCTGAAGCTCACAAAATAGGGTAAGCTGTCTGACCGGTAAACCCCAGGAACATTACATCTCCACATTTTTGTGCTGGGATTCCACAAGTAGAGTTTTATTTAGGTTCTGGGGATTGCAAAGCAAGCACCTTGTTAACTGAGCCATCCCCTCAAATCCTAGGATGAAGTTTTTAATTGGGGAACAAGATAATCAGTTAGAAATGTGGTTTTTAAAACGTGGGTATACTTTTAAAAAAGGAGGGGGTGTATTCTGAAAACATTTACTTAGATTCTGAGTGCTAAGTGTTTCGCAAATCAGGTAGGGCTCCAACAGACCAAGGTATTATTCCACCAAAACCCAACGTGGTGGGCCAAAGAGTTTAAAACTCACAGCTAATGGATGAGGGATTACTTACAGGAGCAAAGCAGCAACTGACTGCTGTGTGGAAGAAGGATTCCTTGTCTGTAGCTGGATAGATGAAAGTGATTGCCATGTCAGTGGACCGTCCACACTCTTGGTACTCCAGTGTCTCTAGAGGCGAGGAAACCACATGCAACTGGGAGAGAATCACACACAGCTGTAAAGGTGATGCCTCAAAGAGAGGCTGGAATCACAGGTGAAAGTTCTATAACACCTGCCCCAAGCCCAACACCCTTG
The DNA here is from genome assembly GCF_037038515.1 of Microtus pennsylvanicus. Lineage (NCBI taxonomy): Eukaryota > Metazoa > Chordata > Mammalia > Rodentia > Cricetidae > Microtus > Microtus pennsylvanicus. The sequence continues at coordinate 61,727,427 of NC_134601.1, read as the reverse complement.
TTATAAGAAACTTCAGCAGGCAGGTGGTGGTAGGGTGTGTAAAAAGGATGGTGAGTGAGCCATGGACAGCAAGCCAGTAAGCAGCATTCCCGCCATGGCCAATGTATACTGCATATTTGTGTTTAAATGAATAAAGCTTGCCTGAAGATCAGCGGGCAAAGCAGCCACACTCGTCAGCTATACAGGACAGCATGGTGGTAGTACATGAGTTTAATCCCAGGACTCAGGAGACAGAGGCAGGCAAAACTCTGTGAGTTCAAGGCTACCCTGGGCTATATAAGATTGATCCAGAAACAGGTCCAGATGGTGGTGGTTCACACATTTAATCTCAGTGTTTGGGAGTCACACCCTTTTAATCCCAGCACTAGGGAGGTGCATACAGGAGCAATAATCTGAGTAGAAGGAGGAATATAAAGGGGAAGAGACAGGAACTCAGGAGTGTGGAGTCTTAGGATTTGTGGAGATAGGATCTCGCCCTTTTGGTCTGAAGGCTTGGTGTAGGTAAAAGGTCTCTCTAGCAGTTGGCAGCTTTGCTTTTCGGATATTCAGATTCGACCCTAATACCTGTTTCTGGGTTTGTATTATTCTGCTACACCTCTGCTTTGACTCCTGCTTCAGATCCGTTTCTTGAGTTCCTGTCACGATGGACTAAAGCTGTAAACTTAAAAGAACCATTTCAACTCGCTTTTGAACACAGTGATTACAATGTAAAACTTAAACAGCATATTCCCAAGTGTGGGATAAACCAGACACCTTAAACCTCACATTTGAGCCATCCATTAACCAACATAAGGCCACTTGCTTTTAAAATTTTTTAAATTTTAGAAATTTATATCTTACGGAGAAGTTACAAAAATAGGACAGAATATTCCCACACAGGCCTATATCATGCAAGCCAAAAATTCACGCATGTAAAAAAAATAAGTAATTCTCTTTAAAGTAGAAGAAAAAGATGCTGGCGACAGTGGTGATGCTGTCACAGCCTTTAGAATCATTTACTGCTCATTTAGTCAGGGCTGGTTGCTGGGAACAGCTTCTGTCCTCAGTTCAGTTTAGTCTACATAGATTGTTGGTGGGGTTTGCAAGTTTGCTGTTTGAGCTCTTAGCCCCCAGCAGGTGGCACTGTTGGAGGACTGTGTGGAGCATCCCAGGCATGTAGCTTTAAGGCTGTTACACTTACCACTCACTGAATCTGATCTGTAAGCTTTGCATCCTGTCTATTGCCACATGAGCAGTCTCTACCATGTGCCACGGTCACCATTAACAGCACTGTCGTGGCATTGTGTGACATTATTACTGGGTAGGAAACCCATGCCAAATCAAATTGTGAATTAAGAGTTTACACAAACAGGGGTGATTCTGGATAGTGCTCTTAGCCAGAGGACCTGAGATCAGTTTGAAGAAACTACTAACAGCCATCTGTGACTGTGAGGCCACCCTGGGCTATTCAACCCATGTTACATAGCAAGACACACACACACACACACACACACACACACATGTTCTCCACATACATTTACTTCACCATTAGAGTGACTAGATATCATAAGTATTGTTGCCATTTACATTGTACACAGAAGCGAAATGCCCAGAGAGGATAAATCAGTAGGTCCCAAGTCACAGAGCAACTAAGATGTTACCCATGATTTACTCATGCCTCCTAGTAATCCTGATCATTGTGAGGTCAGGAGGCAACATGGGCCGACACTATATAACCATATGAAGGAAGCAGTAGATACAGGAGACTGAGACACACCCAAAATGGCACATTCACGGCTCATTTCGTAGACTCTGGCAACTACTCAGTCTCAGCTCTGTGATTGGGAAAAGGATCAGAGAGTCAAGGCAGGGAATCCCAGGTGGGCAAGATACGGGTTCTCAGACTTTATTCACTGGAAGGGGTATATGAAAGAGAGAGATGTGTGTGAGGGGAAAGTACGTGGACACTTGTTTGTCAGTCTTCCTAATTTCCTGCGGTGGACCAGAACAAAATCTACCTGTGATTGGATATGATGGCCCAGCCTGAAAAGAACAGAAAAACTTCTCACCAGTATCTCTGTGGACATCTAGTGGTTGTAGATGTGTTTGACACCTCATACAAAATGTTCCTGTGGGTCCCAACAGTGAGGACAGGAAGGACCATGAGCAGAAGGGGAGAAGAGCCAGGGCTGTGAGAACAAGACACAGCCAGTCACTGGGAGGCCTGCTCTGATGCGTTTCCTGGCAACTGTTGTCACGTTATCCACAGTGGGCGCTATGTTACAGAAAACTGATGTCACAAAGCTCCTGAAACTAGAGCTGGATTCATGAATTCATGTATTCCAGGTAGAGACCAAGTCTCCACCCATCTAGCCTTGGTCTTGTGAAGATAGGAACCACAGAAAGGGCCTTAGCCCTGTGCTTCCTGCTTTCTATTATGGAGGGCTTCCGGGCTCGAGATGGGCACCCCTGGGAGTCAGAGAATCTTAGAGGACCTGCTCTGTAGGGACCATCTCCTTTCCTTGACCAGCAGGAATTGGTAGTACAGCCTGCTGCTCTCCCCTCTGTTCAGCATCCCTGGGGCCTTTCTCAGGCCTGACTAACCCCTCATTCTTACCTTCCAGGTTGAAGGTCTGAGGATTCTGCCTCCTCCCCAGGCTGAAGCCGTCCATCTACTACTGCAGTCTGCTTCAGTGCCCTTCCTGACCACGGCCAGACCAACTCATTCTGTCCCAATGGTCCTAGGTAGGCTGTGTTGCCCACTCTTGCTTAAAATGCTTTTGTTGGTCAGGCCTGAAACATGAGCAAGAAAGTAACTTCCAGATGGCTAGACTCACCCTGACTGGTGTACAGTTTCATCATCTTCTCTTTCGACTCAGCATGATTCTGGAAAGCCTGTGCTGGCTGTCGCTGGCTGCTTTCTTCTCTGAGAGCTGCTGAACTGCCCCAAATGAGCTGAGGAATAACCAAGATCTGAGCCAGATGTCCGGACACCAGCCTGTCTCCATTGTGCTGAAGGAAAAACACTAAAAAGACCTAGGATTTGAGTATGATGGCAGTTGCCACTGGAGCTATCAGGCATAACGTGAGTTCTGGGAGGACCAAGAGATCACAAAAGACAGGCCATAGAACAATGGGTAGGCAGCCTAGGGTCCTAAGTGATATAAAGTTAATGGGGTGGCCTATCTGGGGTCAGGAGAGTGGGAGAGTGGCAGTGGGAGACGAGGGATGGCCCAGCTCAGGTCCTTCCAAACAGGATGTGACCAACAATGGGTGCGGTGGTCCATAATAGCTGGATCAGATTAAAGTAGTCTCAAGACTTCCTCTGCAGGGTGGCATGCAGAGTGTTCTAACCACATCCCCTAGTAAACTTTCAACTCAGCTTTGTTCTCTCTCTCTCTCTCTCTCTCTCTCTCTCTCTCTCTCTCTCTCTCTGTGTGTGTGTGTGTGTGTGTGAGTGTGTGTGTGTGTATGTGTGTGTGTCTCTCTCTTTGTCTCTCTCTCCCTTCCTTCCTTTCTTCATTTTTTTGATTTCTACCTTCCTTCTTTTTTTCTGAGTTTCTCTATGTAGCCATGGCTGTCCTGGAACATTCTCTATGAACCAGACTGGACAAGAACTCAGAGATTCATGTGTCTCTGCCTTCAGAGTGCTAGGATTAATGGCGTGTACCACCATAACTGACAAACTTCAGCTGTTTCTTAAACTTCTTTACATATTCTTGCATCTTATACACCTACTTACATATAACAGATTGAATTTTAAGTAAGCTGGACTTCTCAGAAAAGCACAACGTTTTTCTAGAAGTATCCATCCTAGGGGGAGCACAACGGAGAGATGGACAGTGAGAAGATAAATTTAGGCTATGTGCCCGCTAGAATCTATGTTGCTGCATCTCAACTTGGATAGTTTGCTTTGCCTCCTTCATTGCTGTGCTTACACTCTTGAGTACTTGACCAACTACTGCATCCTATCATAATTCTTCTCTTTTGAGAACAAGAAGGATCGAATGAACAAATGAATGAAAGGGAGACAGAAAGAAGAAAGGAAATAAGAGAGAAAGGAAGAGGCTGCTGCTAAGATCAAGACCAGAGAAAAAGAGAGATCCTCTCCACTTAATAAGAAAAACCGCAAGGCAACTGGAAGTAGGAGTCAGGAGACCGGAATTAGGTTGAGTAGTGTCACCTGATTTCTTAGCACTGATACCTGGACCTCCTTTCAGGCTAATCAAATTAGACCTTGGGCATAAGGTACATAATTCATTCTCTCTCTCTCTCTCTCTCTCTCTCTCTCTCTCTCTCTCTCTCCCTCCCCCTCTCCCTCCCTCCCTCCCTCTCTCCCTCCCTCCCTCTCCCTCTCTCCCTCTCTCCCTCCCTCTCCATCCTCTGCGTGTTGGGGGGAGGTTGTTGTGAGGTTGTAGTGATGTGTGGGATATGTAAGCTCCTAGTATGATCTCACAGCGTATCCAGGGAAGAGAATAACCACACCGGGTGATCAAATATAGGTGTGTGTGTGGCAGTGGTGTGCGTGGGTGGGTGTGGGTTTCTGTGAACACTTCTGGTAGATGCCTAAGGAAAGGTATGGGTGTGTTATCGCAGGTACTGTCTCTTTTTTTCTGAGACAGGGTCTTTATTGGCCTGAAGCGAACAAAATGGGGTAAGTGGTCTGACTGGTAAACCCAAGGATCGTTATGACTGCAAAGTTTTGTGCTGGATTTTAAGTACAGACTACCAGAACTGGAGTTTTTACTTAGATTCTGGGGGAGAAATTTGTGTCCTCGTGCTTGCAAAGAGAGCACCTTGCTAACTGAGCTATCCTTCAGATGCTAGGATGAAGTTTTATTTGGGATACAAGATAATCAGACATCTAGTTTTTAAAAAAGTGGATGTACAAAAAAAAAGTGGCTATATTCTGAAAACATTAACTTAGACCCTGAGAGTTAAGTGTTTCCCAAATCAGCTAGGCCTCCAACAGACCAAGGTATTATTCCACCAAAACCCAACTTGTTGAACCAAAGAGTTTAAAACTTACAGCTAGGATGAGTAACTTATTTTCTTTTTTTTTTAAATATTTATTTATTTATTATGTATACAATATTCTGTCTCTGCGTATCCCTGCAGGCCAGAAGAGGGCACCAGACCCCATTACAGATGGTTGTGAGCCACCATGTGGTTGCCGGGAATTGAACTCAGGACCTTTGGAAGAGCAGGCAATGCTCTTAACCACTGAGCCCGCCCACTCTTTTTGTGCGGTCTTGTTTTCTGGACTTCCTCACCTGTAAATGCAGTGGGCTGCAGTCAGCACCCACTGAGCACTGATGAGGGAGCCTCCGCAGACATGCATGTGTCTGACCCGCACGCTCACCTGCCAGGGCCACTTTCCCTCCTTAGCGTTGACGCCTCCCATGATTTTCATCAGGGGTAGGCCACAGCCTGAGTGAGGACAATTTGCGGGACCACGAGGGGTGCACCCACCCACTGAGACAGTGGAGCTGATCTACTGGGAGCTCACCAAGGCCAGCTGGACTATTACCAAAAAAAGCATGGGATAAAACTGAACTCTCTGATCATGACGAACAATGAGGGCTGATGAGACGCCAAGGACAATGGCTCGCAGTTTTGTTCTGCTGGCTTGTTGGGAGCCTAGCCAGTTTGGATGTTCACCTTCCTAGATATGGACGGAGGGGGGAGGACCTAGGACTTACCACAGGGCAGGGAACCCTGACTGCTCTTTGGACTGGAGAGGGAGGGGGAGAGGAGTGGGGGAAGGGGAGAGGGGTGGGAGGAGGGAGAGAAGAGTGGGAGGAGGGGGAGAAGAGTGGGAGGAGGGGGAGGGAAAGGGGAGGCTGGGAGGAGGTGGAAATTTGTTTTTTTTTCTTTATTCTTCTTTTATCAATAAAAAAAATAAAAAAAAAACTTACAGCTAACGAATGAGGGATTACTTAGAGGTGCAGAGCAGCGACTGACTGTGGCGTGGAAGAAGGAGTCCTTCTCCGTAGCTGGATAGATGGAAGTGCCTGCCCCGTCAATTGACCTTCCACACTCTCGGTACTCTAGAGACTCCAGAGGCTACAGAACCACGTGTAACTGGGACAGAATCTCACACAGCTGAAAAGGAGATGCTTCAAGGAGAGGCGGGAATCTCAGGTAACTGTCTAATGACACCGGCCCCAAGTCTTGTATAAAGAAACTTCAGGAGGCAGTTGGTGGTAGGGTGTATAACAGGGAAGCTGAGTAATCCAAGGAAAGCAAGGCAGTAAGCAGCATTCCCGCCATGGCCTCTGTATACTGGTATATTTGTGTTTAAATGAATAAAGCTTGCCTGAAGATCAGCGGGCAAAGCAGCAACACCCCTCAGCTATACGGGACAGGGCAGGGTGTGGGGTGGCACACACCTATAATCCTAGAACTGGGAATACAGAGGCAGGCAAATTTCTGTGAGTTCCAAGCTATCCTGGAATATACAAGATTTGTACAGAAACAGATACAGGTGGTGTTGGTTTACACCTTTAATCTCAGTGTTTGGGTGTCACACACTTTTAATCCCAGCAAGAGGGAGTTGGAAACAGGAGCAATATGCTGAGCAGAGAGAGGAATATAAAGGAGAAGAGACAGGCACTCACTTGAGTGTGGAGTCTGAGGATTCGTGGAATCAGGACCTCGCCCTTTGAGTCTGAACACTTGGTAGGGTAAGAGGTCTCTCTAGTGGTTTGCTGCTTTGCTTTTTTGATCTTCAGCTTGGACCCCAATACTTATCTCTGGGTTTGTATAATTCTGTTACACCTCTGCTTTGATTCCTGCTTCGAGATTCCTTCCTTGAATTCCTTTCACAAAAAAACTACAACTGTAAACTTAAATAAATCTTTTCAACTTGACTTTGAACACAGTGATTACAATTTAAAACTAAGACAGCATATTCCCTAGTGGGGGATAAACCAGACACCTTAAACCTCACATTTGAGCCATGCATAGTCTTCAGTGCGTCACATACCCTGCATTCAGAGTCTCTAACCACCATAAGGCCACTTCCTTTTAAGAAAATTTTTTTAATTTTAGAGATTTATATTTAACGGAAAAGTTGAAAAAAAAGACAGAATATTCACAAATGCCATGCAGCTGGTTGATTCTTTTGTTACTACTTTGAGTAGATGTGTCAAAACTGAGCCAATCAAGGCATTCCTAATTACTGAATCCATGGTTTATTGAGATTTCCTTACGTTTTACCATTACTCGTTACAATTGTCCATTACAAAATCCCGCGAGGAGCCTAATTCATACAACAGTGGTTCACATGGCTTTCCTGTAAGACCATGTCGTGTGTGTGTGTGTGTGTGTGTGTGTGTGTGTGTGTGTGTAGTTTGTGCTGAGGAATCATTTCTTAGACTTCTAGGGTAAAATGAAACGTTAGTGTGTTGCATCCTTCCCTCCTGTCTTTATCTCAATGGAGTCACCACTGGGAAGAGCATGTGCACACTACACCTTGATGAGGCTTCCATAAGAAGTTCTTCTCTGAAGTAGATCACCTCCGTCAAGGTTGCAGAGAACATCAAGTTCTTCATATTGTGTATTGTTCATTTTATAAAAGCTCCCTCCAGAATTGGAAGCCTCACAGACATGGTGGCTGTCCTAGTTATTTGTCGACCTACCACAGTGCCTACTGAGAGGGAATCCTCTAAGGAGAAACTGCCTACATCAGATTAGGAGGTTGGTCTTTAAGCACATCTGTGTGTGGTTTCCTTGATTATTAACTCACATAAGAGGTCCCGACCACTTTAGGCAATACCATTCCTAGGGAGGAGGCTCTGGGTTAGATAAAAGTCCCAGGGAAGCATGAGCCTATGAGCAAGCCAGAGAAGGGACAAAGAAACAGTGCTCTTCCTTCCAGGCTTCCCTCCTCGAGGTTCCTGCCTTGAGTTCTTGCCTGCATTTCCCCAGTGATGAACTGTGACTTGGAAGCCTGTGCAAAAAAACCCTTCCTTCTCTAAGCAGATTTTGTGTTGGAGTGTTTTATAACAGCACCAGAAACTGCTACTGTGGCCCACCCTGTTGGCAGGCACGGGCAAGGGAAGGCACATTCCGGACTAGTCTGGGCTACATAATGAAACATTGAATCAAAAACTAAACCCAAAACCATAGTGATAACCACAAAATGAAAGTGTAAATCCACTCTTAGGAATACAGGTCGCTGAACAACTGTGTTCTGCTGTGTCAAGGGTGGCCAATGCCTGTCTCTAATGTTCATTCTCTCCTCTCAGAGCCACCAAAGTCCACCCGTCTCTTGGGCTTTCTAATACTACTGCAGGTATGAGATGAATTGATATACGATGACTTCCTTTAAAGGTACCATGCAATTGATTTTTCGTGTGAGTGGAAAAAGGGAGGGAAAAAGCCTCATTTGTATACATGGATAGCCAAAAATCCCAAGTTCACGTATTGAAAAGATGGCCACTCCCCTCCATCCACTTGAGGTGCTAGCACATCTAGTATGATGTGTTTTATTCAAAAAGCCGTGACTTTCTCATCAGTGACCTTGGACCCTAGAAGAGAGTGAGGGCGTATTTTACCAATAAGCTAGAATTAAGCAGACCAGCTGAAAAAAACAGATATAATTTAATAATTGAAAAGGATTAACTCACGCGACCAGGTAAAGTTTCTCACGTCCAAAACCGGTCTGGCCAGTGCGGCAAGAAGAGTGCAAAAGAGGGCAAGGGCAGCTGGATTCCCAGGTTTTCTTCCCTGGCAGCAGGCAGCCACACCCTAGCCAAAAGTGATTGGCCGAGCTACCCTATCAAGAGAGCAACTTCCTCTAAAAGGTGGTGACAGAAAAAGTTAACTCAGTCTCTTATCCATTGATAATATTCTCCATGCCTGAAGGTGACAGAGATGTTTTCAGAATAAAAGAAAAGTAAGAGTCCTGGGAACAAGCACAAATACACAAATATAAATAATCAGAAATTCTTCTGGTTGAAGAAAAAGACCAGAAACAACAATATCCTTTGGTGCAAATAAAGACCATCAGAACGCATGAATGTCATCTTAATACCAAGTTCCCTATTTCCACGTTTTTCTTTATAATACACACAGTGCCTGGCAAGATGGCCCTGGGCCTACAGATGCTTGAGCCAAGCACAATGGCCTGAGTTTGCCTTCCTGGGTACAGTGAAAAGAAAGAAGTGACTCCTAAAAGTAGCCTGCTAACTCCACGTGTATATTGTGACAGACATGCATGAATACATGTGGACGAATGTAAAATATATGTGAATGCTAAAAAGCAAACGATGATATTTTATGTGTGTTTAACACATATGCACGTAGATTATCTATAGGGTTTTGTAGAATAAAGAGCTCTAAAAAACGGCAAAAGTGTTTCTATTGTTAAATATTTTACTTTTAAAATAAGATTTCACCCTGAAACCCATACTGTACTGAACCTCACCATGTGTCCCTGGCTGGGCTCAAACTCATGTCAAACCCTTTGCTTCCACTTTCTGAGCCCTGGGATTACAGGTGTGAGGCACCACACATAACATCAGGATTTACTTTCTGGAGAAAGGGGGCAAAAAGCAATACTGTGTAGACTATAAAATAGTAAGGACATGCAATTTATAATCACTAAAACATATCAGAAAGGCTGATGAGAAATGAAAATGCTCTAAAGCTAAAATATTAAAAATAAGAATTACAGAAACAAAATATAGGGGGATACGATTGCAAATGATAAAGAATAGAACATAACCACAGATACATTAGCTATTAATGCATCAAACACTACAAATAAAGGATAAATATTTTCTGTATAGTTACAAAAGCAAGAACAGTAATACCTTAGCAGTAAGATAGAGAGATTAAGAAGTGTGTTTGAGGGCTGGGAGGATGGCTCAGCAGTCAGCATCACTGACTGCTCTTCCAGAGGATCCGGGTTCAATTCCTGGTGACATTGTGACATTGGTGACACTTTTCCTGGGTAGGGAACCCATGTCAGACCAAATTGTGGGTGAGGAGTTTACAGAAACAGGGGTGATTCTAAAGCACTTGTATCACTAAAAGCCCACTCTCTCATGGGTGAGGACACACGGAGTCTGCATCTATCTGAATCTCTGGAGGTGGTGGATGACTCCAAAGTAACATCGTTCTCCAGACCCAACAGAACTGATTCACATAGGACCTCACAGAGACTGTGAGATCACTCACGAGATCTGAAGGAGCTCAAGCTAGATAAAATCCCAACATGGAAGTGGGAAGTTGCCACAAAGCCCTAGACCTAGCCAAGTAGCTATTTGTGATTGATAGCTGCTTGGAGAAGGAAAACAATTTTCTCAATTAAGTGACACTGGGTATAGCAAACACACCCCAGAACAGGCCCCATGCCCAGTTGCTTCCAGTATAACTAGGATGCCATGGGTTTGTTTTTGACTTATAAAAAGACTGTTTTGTTTGTTTTAAGCAAAAGAAAGAGCATAATGTTAAGTTGGGAAAAGTTAGGGAAGGGAGAAAATATGATAAAAATGAATGAAAAATTTAAAAATAAGGAAAAATGAAAAGTAAAATATATATGTTGAGGCAAGTCTGAGGGGATGGCTATTGCAAAAGACCTGACTTCAGTTGCAGACACCAAATGGTGACTCACAATTGCCTGTTATCTAGTTCCAAGCAATCTGACACCATCTTATGACCTATGTGGGCAAATCCACAAAGACACACAGAGATAAAATATCCCTACACATAAAATTAAAATGAACAAAACCTGAAATAATATGATACAACTATTGATTTTGATAGAGCTCTTAGTCATAGGACCTGAGTTCAGTTTGCAGAACCTACTAAGAGCCATCTGTAATGTGAGGCCACCCTGGGCTATTAAGCCCATGTAAAATAGCAAGACATACACACACACACACACACTCACTCACATAAACACACACAAACATATTCTCCACATATCTGTACATTTATATATTTACTTCACTATTAGTGTGATTCCCTATCATAAGTATTGTTGCCATCCACATTGTACACAAGAAACTAAAGGCCCAGAGAGACTGAATAAGTAGCTCCCAAGTCACAGAGCAACTAAGATGTTACCCATGATTTAGTCATCCCTCCTAGTCATCCTGATCATTGTGAGGTCAGGAGGCAACCTGGGCCCTCAGTGTTTAACCATATGAAGGAGGCAATAGATACAGGAAACTAAGAAACACCCAAGATGGCACATTCATGGTTCATGTCCTAGGATCCGGCAACTACTCAGTCTCAGCTCTATGATTAGGAAAAGGACCAGAAAGTCAAGGCAGGAGATCCCAGGTGGGCCAGACACTGGTTGTCAGACTTTATTCACTGGAAGGTGTATATGAAAGAGAGAGATGAGTGTGTGAGGAGAAAGTATGCGGACACTTGTTTGTCTGCCTTCCTAATTTCCTGAAGTGAACCAGAACAAAATCGACCTTTGTTTGGAAATGTTGGCCCAGCCTGAAAAGAACAGAAAAGCTTCTCGCCAGTATCTCTGTCGATAAGCAGAAAATGAAAGTGTAAATCCACTCTTAGGAATACAGGCCACTGACCAACAGTATTCTGCTGTTTCATGTTATGCCAATTCCTGTTTCTGATGTTCATTCTCTACTCTCAGAGCCATTGAAGTCCTCCCGTCTCTTGGGCTTTCTCTAATACTAATGCAGTATGAGATGAATTGATCTACCATGACTTCCTTTAAAGGGACCATGGAATTGATTTTTCATGTGTGTGAAAACAGTGAGAGAGAAGGAAACCTCATTTGTATACAGGAATAGCCGGAAATCCCAAGACCACGTATTGAAAAGATGGTCAATCCCCTCCATACACTTGAGGTGGTAGAATTATCACACAAGACATGTCTTATTTAAAAAGCTGTGACATTTTCATCAGTGACATTGGAGGCTATTAGCAACTGATGGTATATTCGCCTGGTATGCTAGGATTAATCAGAACAGCTCAAATCAACAGATATAATTTAATAATTGAAAACGGGAAAAGTCAACACTACCGGGGTAAAGGTTCCCATGTCCAAAACCAGTCTGTGAACACTGTTCTAAGAGAGCCAAAGGGAGCAAGGGCACCTGGATTCCTAGGTTTTCTTCCCTGGCCCCAGGCAGCCACTCCCTAGTCAAATGTGATTGGCTGAGCTTCCCACCAAGACAGCAACTTCCTCTAAAGTGTGGTGACAGAAAAAGTTAACTCAGTCTTTATCCATTGATAACATTCTTCCTGCCTGAAGGTGATGTAGATGATTTCAAAAAGAAAGAAAAGAAAGAGTCCTGGGAACAAGTAGAAGTATGCAAATATAAACAGTCAGAAATTATTCAGGTTGCAGAAAAAGAATACCACAGATAACAATATCTTTTTGTGCAAATTAAGCCCATCAGAAGGCTTGAATGTCATCTTAATACCAAGTTCCCTATTTCCACTTTTTCCTTTAAAATACACACAGGGCCTGGCAAGATGGCTCAGTGCCTACACGTGCATGCTCCCACCATGATGGACTCAGTTTTCCTCCCTGTGTACACTGAAGAAAGAACTGACTTCTAAAAGTTGCCTGCTACCTCCACGTGTATACTGAGACACACATGCATAAACACATGTGCACAAAATGTAAAATATATTAAATGCTTAAAGGCAAATAATGATATTTTAGGTATTTTTAACATATATGCACATGAATTAACTGCAGTGTATTATAGAAAAAAGATCACTAGAAAATGGCAAAATAGTTTCTATTGTTAAAAAGATTTACTTTTGAAATATGATCTTACCGTGTAACCCATACTGGCCTGAACCTCACTATGTGGCCCCAGCTGGCCTCAAACTCATGTCAAACCCTTGGCTTTCACTTCTTGAGTCCTGGGATTACAGGTGTGAGGCACCACACCTACCATCAGGATTTATTGTCTGGAGAAGGGACATAAAGCAATACTGTGTAGACTATACTATAAAATAGTAAGGACATATAATTTATAATCTCTATAACATATCAGAAAGGCTGATGAGAAATTATAAAGTTCTAAAGCTAAAACATTAACAATAAGAATTAGAGAAACAAAATATGAGGGGGATAAGAGTGCAAATGACACAGAGTAGAACGTCACAACAGATACATTAGCTATTAATGCATCAGACACTGCAAATAGAGGATAAATATTTTCTGAGCAGATGCAAAAGCAAGAACATTAATACCTTGTCCATAAGCTAGAGAGTTTAAGAAGTGTATGCCAATGCCTGTCTCTGATGTTCATTCTCTCCTCTCAGAGTCATCGAAGTCCTTCTGTTGCTTGGGCTTTCTCTAATATTAGTGCAGTATGAGATGAATTGATCTACCATGATTTCCTTTAAAGGGACCAAGGAATTGATTTTTCATGTGTGTGGAAAAGTGAGAGAGGAGGAAAGGCTAATTTGTATACATGGATAGCCGGAAATACTAAGCCCACGTATTGAAAAGGTGCACAATCCCCTTCATACACTTGAGGTGCTAGCATATCAAGCATGACGGGTTTTATTCAAAAAGCTGTGACTTTCTCATCAGTGACCTTGGACCCTAAAAGAGAGTGGTGGCATATTCGACCTGTATGCTAGAATTTACCAGACCAGCTTAAAACAACAGATATAATTTAATAATCGAAAACGGGGAAACTCAAACGACCGGGTAAAGGTTCCTATGTCCAAAACAGGTCTGGAGAACACAGCAAGAAGAGTGCAAAAGAGAGCAAGGGCAGCTGGATTCCCAGGTTTTCTTCTCTGGCCCTAGGCAGCCACACCCTAGTCAAATGTTATTGGCTGAGTTTCCCCATCAAGAGAGCAACTTCCTCTAAAAGGTAGTGACAGAAAAAGTTACTCAGTCTCTTATTTAGACCCAAAAAGAGGAACATGGGATGTACTCACTCATATTTGGTTTCTAGCCATAAATAAAAGACATTGAGCTTATAATGCATGTTCCTAGAGAAGCTAAATAAGAAGGTGAACCCACAGACAAACACATAGGCATCCTCATGAATATTAACCTTCATCAGGCGATGAAAGGAGACAGAGACAGAGGAGCACAGGACAGAAATCTCAAGGTCCAAATCAGGAGCAGAAGGAGACGGAGCACGAGCAAGGAACTCAGGACCGCGAGGGGTGCACCCACACACTGAGACAATGGGGATGTTCTATCGGGAACTGACCAAGGCCAGCTGGCCTGGGTCTGAAAAAGCATGGGATAAATCCGGACTAGCTGAACATAGAGGACAATGAGGAATACTGAGAACTCAAGAACAATCGCAGTGGGTTTTTGATCCTACTGCACATACTGGCTTTGGGGGAGCCTAGGCAGTTTGGATGCTCACCTTAGAGACACGGATAGAAGTGGGCGGTCCTTGGGCTTCCCACAGGTCAGGGAACCCTGATTGCTCTTCGAGCAGATGAGGGAGGGTGACTTGATCGGGGGAGGGGGAGGGAAATGAGAGGCAGTTGCGGGGAGGAGGCAGAAATCCTTAAAATGAATAAATTAAAAAAATAAAAATAAAGCCATGCATGAATCTCTAAAAGGCTCTCAAGAATGATGCTGTGTCTAGTCTGGAGAGGGTTTCTCTGTACCCATTAATTATCCATTCATTCAATCATTTTTTAATAAAATACCAATTCTGTAAAAAAAAAAAAAGAAAAGAAAAGAAAACATTCTTCATGCCTGAAGGTGACAGAGATGTTTTCAGAAAGAAAGAAAAGTAAGAGTCCTGGGAACAAGCACATATACACAAATATAAACAATCAGAAATTCTTCAAGTTGAAGAAAAAGTATACCAGAAACAAGAAAATCCTATGGTGCAAATAAAGAACATCAGAAGGCTTAATACCAAGTTCCCTATTTCCACTTTTTCCTTTAAAATACACAAGGGCCTCGAAGATGGCCAAGTGCCTACAGAGGCTTGAGTCCACCATGATGGCCTGAGTTTGCCTCCGTGGGTACACTGAAAAGGGAGAACTGACTCCTAAAATTTGCCTGCTACCACCACGTGTATATTGTGACACACATGCATAAATACATGTGCACAAAATGTAAAATATATGTGAATGTTTAAAAGCAAGTTTTGATATTTTAGGTATGTTTAACATGTATCCACATGAATTAACTATAGTGTATTTTAGAATAAAGAGCCCTAGAAAATGCCAAATGTCTTTCTCTTGTTAAAAAGTTTTACTTTTGAAATATGATCTCACCCTGTCTCCCATACTGGACTGAACCACACTATGTGGCCCCGGCTGGCCTCAAATTTATATGAAACCCTCTTGAGTCCTGGGATTCAAATCTACCAACAGGGTTTACTTTCTGGAGAAAGGGGTCAAAAAGCAATACTGTGCACACTATAAAATAGTAAGGACATATAATTTATAATCTGTAAAACATATCAAAAAGGCTGATGAGAAATTATAGAGTTCTAAAGCTAAAACATTAACAATAAGATTAGAGAAACAAAATATGAGGGGGATAAGAGTGCAAATGACACAGAGTAGAACGTCAAAACAGAAACATTACCTATTAATGGATCAAACACTACAAATAAAGGATAAATATTTTCTGAACAGTTACAAAAGCAAGAACAATAATACCTTATCTGTAAGATAGAGAGTTTAATAAGTGTGTTTGAGGGCTGGGAAGATGGCTAAGCAGTTAGCATCACTGTCTACTATTCCAGGGGACCCAGGTTCAATTCCCAGCACCCACATGGCAGCTCGCAATTGGCAGTGACATGAGGAGTCTCCACCACGTACCGCGGTCATTATTAACAGCACCATCGTTGCATTGTGTGACATTATTACTGGGTAGGGAACCCATGCCAAACCAAACTGTGAATGAAGAGTTTACACAAACAGGGGTGACTCTAAAGCACTTGCATCACTAAAAGCCCACTCCATCATGGGTGATGACTCACGAAGTCTGCATCTATCTGAATCTCCGGAGGTGGTGGATGACTCCAAAGGAACATCGTTCTCCAGACCCAACAGAGCTGATGCACATAGGACCTCACAGAGACTGTGAGATCACTCACGAGATCTGAAGGAGCTCAAGCCAGATAAAATCCCAGCATGGAGGAGGGGAATTGGCCTCAAAGCCCTACACCTAGCAAGTAGCTGTTTCAATGGATAGCTGCTTTCTCAATGGAGTAACACTGGGTATGGCAAAGAAACCCGAGAACAGGCCACATGCACAGTAGTTTCCAGTATAACTAGGACTCCATGGTTTTGTTGTTGACTTATAAAAGGACTGTGTTGTTTGTTTTAAGCAAGAGAAAGAGCATAATGTTAAGTTGGGAGGAGTTGGGGAAAGGGGAAAATAAATGTAAAATTTAGAAATAAAGAAAAATTAAAAGTAAAATATATATGATGAGGAGGCGCTGAGGAGATGGCTCTTGCAGAGGACCTGACTTCATTCACAAGACCCCAAATGGTGGCTCACAACTGCATGTTATTCCAGTTCCATGGGATATGACAGCGTCTTATGACCTCAGTGGGCAAATCCACAGACACCCACGCAGGGAAAATATCCATACATATAAAATTAAAATAAAGAAAAGCTAAAATAATAATAAGATATATCTTTTGATCTGGATAGTGCTCTTAGCCAGAGGACCTGAGATCAGTTTGCAGAAACTACTAACAGCCATCTGTGACTGTGAGGCCACCCTGGGCTATTCAACCAACGTTACATAGCAAGACATACATACGCACAAACACACACACACACACACACACACACGTTCTCCACATAGTCTGTACATTTATATATTTATTCACCATTAGAGTAACTCCATATCATAAGTATTGTTGCCATCCACGTTTCCACAGGAAACTGAGAAACACCCAAAATGGGCACATTCACGGCTCACTTCCTAGACTCTGGAAAATACTAACTCTCAGCTCTATGATTTGGAAAAAAATCAGAAAGTCAAGACAGGGGATACCAGGTGGGCCAGATACTGATTGTCAGACTTTATCCACTGGAAGGGGTATATGAAAGAGAAATATGAGTGTGTGAGGAGAAAGGGCACAGACACTCCTTTGTCTGCCTCCCTAATTTCCTGCGGTGGACCAGAACAAAATCTACCTGTGATTGGAAATGTTGGCCCAGCCTGAAAAGAACAGAAAAGCTTCTCACCAGTATCTCTGTGGACATCTAGTGGTTGTAGATGTGAACGACACCTCACACAATATGTTCCTGTGGGTCCCAACATTGAGGACAGGAAGGACCATGAGCAGAAGGGGAGAAGAGCCAGGGCTGTGAGAACAAGACACAGCCAGTCACTGGGAGGAGCTGCTCTGATGCGTTTCCTAGCAACTGTTTTCATGTTATCCACAGTGGGTGCTATGTTGCAGAAAACTGATGTCACAAAGCTCCTGAAACTAGAGCTGGAGCCATGAATTCGTGTGTTCCAGGTAGAGAACATGTCTCCACCCATCTAGCCAGGTACAAAAATAGAACACTAATACCTTATCAGTAAGATAGAGAGTTTAGAAGTGTGTGAGGGCCGGGAGGATGGCATAGAAGTTAGCATCACTGTCTGCTCTTCCAGAGGACCCGGGTTCAATTCCCAGCACCCACATGGCAACTCACAGCTGGCAGTCACTAAAATTCTAGGGGACCCGGCACCCACACATACACCTAAATCATGCAGGCCAAACACTAACACACGTAAAATAAAAATAAGTAATTCTCTTTAAAGTAGAAGAAATGATGCTGGCAACAGTTGTGAACATGTCACTGACTTTATAATCATTTACTGATCATTTAGGAAGGGCTGGTTGCTGGGAACAGCTTCTGGCCTCAGTTCAGTTTAGTCTACTTAGATTGTTGGTAGGGTTTGCAAGTTTGCTGTTAGAGCACATAGCCCCCAGCAGGTGGCACTGTTGGAAGACTGTGGGGAGCATCCCAGGCCTGTAGCATGAGGGCAGGGCCTTTGAAGGCTTTTACACTTAGCACTCACTGAATCTGATCTGTAAGCTTTGCATCCTGTCCATTGCCACATGAGGAGTCTCCACCATGTGCCGTGGTGCCCATTAACAGCACCGTGATGGCATTGTGTGACACTTTTCCTGGGTAGGGAACCCATGTCAGAACAAATTGTGGGTAAGGAGTTTATACAACAAGGATGATTCTAAAGCACTTGCATCACTAAAAGCACACTCTCTCACGGATCTGCGTCTATCTGAATCTCCGGAGGTGGTGGATGACTCCAAAGGATCATTGTTGTCCAGACCCAACAGAGCTGACGCACATAGGACCTCACAAAGTCTATGAGATCACTCACAAGATCGGAAGGAGCTCAAGCCAGATAAAATCCCAGCATGGAGGAGCGGAAGTGGCCACAAAGCCTTACACCTAGCCAATAGCTATTTGTGATTGATAGCTGCTTTCTCAATGGAGTGACAGTGCGTATGGCAAACACACCCCAGAACAGGCCCCATGCCCAGTAGTTTCCAGTATAAATAGAACTCCATGGTTTTGCTTTTGACTTACAAACAGACTGTTTTGTTTAACCAAGAGAAAGAGCATGATGTTTAGTTGAAAGGAGTTGGGGAAGGGAAAAATATAAAAATAAACAAAAATTTTAAAAAGAAAGAAAACTTTAAAGTAAAATAAATATGTTGAGGCAAGGCTGAGGGGATGGCTTTCCAGAGGACCTAACTTCAGTCCCCAGACCACAAATGGTGGTTCATAACTGACTGTTATTCCAATTCCAAGGGATCTTATGACCTCCGAGGGAAAATCCATAGACTCACAGGCAGGTAAAATACCCATACACATAAAATTAAAATAAACAAAACCTGTAATAATATGATATACCTGTTGGCGTGGATAGTGCTCTTATCCAGAGGACCTAAGTTCAGTTTGTAGTACCTATAACAGCTATCTATAACTGTGAGGCCACCCTGGGCTATTTTAGCCCATGTTTATTTAGTCCTTGTTACAAAGCAAGACATACACACATATACCGACACACAAAAACAAGTTCTCCACATAGTCTGTACATTTATATATTTATTTCACTATTACTGTGACTCCATATCATAAGTATTGTTGCCATCCACGTTGTACACAAAAAGCAAAAGGCCCAGAGAGGCTAAATAAGTAGCTCCCGAGTCACAGAGCAACTAAGATGTTACCCATGATTAAGTCATGCAACCTAGTCATCCTGATCATTGTGAGGTCAGGAGACAACCTGGGCACTCAGTGTGTAACCGTATGAAGGAGGCAGTAGATACAGAAACTGAGAAACACCCAAGATGGCACATTCAGGGCTCATTTCCTAGACTCTGACAACTGGTCACTCTTGCTCTATGATTTGGAAATGGATCGGAAAGTAAAGGCTGGGTAACCCAGGTGGGCCAGATACTGGTTCTAGGCTTTCTTCACAGGAAGGGGTATATGAAAGAGAGAGATATAAATGTGTGATGGGAAAGAGTGAGAAGGCTAGTTTGTCTGCTTCCCTGATTTCCTGCTGTGGACAAGTACAAAGTCTACCTGTAATTGGAAATTTTGGCCCAGCATGAAAAGAACAGAAAGGCTGCTCACCAGAATCTCTGTCGACAATTAGTGGTCGTTAGTGTGAATGACACCTGACACGGAATGTGCATGTGGGGTCCAGCAGTGAGGACAGTAAGAACCAGGAGCAAAGGGGAAAAGAGCCAGGGCTTTGAGAACAAAACACCAAGTCACTGTGAGGAGCTGCTCTGATGCGTTTCTTGGCAATTGTTGTCATGTTATCCACAGTGGGCACATGATGCATAAAACTGATGTCACAAAGTTCCTGAAAACCAGAGCTGGAGCCATGAATTCATGTGTTCTGGGTGGAGACCAAGACTCCACACATCTACCAGTGGTCTTGTGGAGATAGGAACCACAGGCAGGGCCTTGGCCTTGTGCTTCTTGCTTTCTATTCTGGAGAACTTACTGGCACAAGATGGGCACCCCTGGGAGTCAGAAAATCTGACAGGACCTGCTCTGTAGGGACCACCTAGTTCCTTGGCCAGAAGGGACTGGCAATACACCCTGCCGCTCTCCCCTCTGTTCAGCATCCCTGGAGTCTATGTCAGGCCTGACAAACCCCTCATTCTTACCTTCCAGGTTTAAGGTTTGAGAATTCTGCCTCCTCCCCAGGCTGAAGCCGTCCATCTACTACTGCAGTTGGCTTCAGTGCCTTCCCGACCACAGCCAGACCAACTCGTTCTCTCCCCATGGTCCCAAGGAGGCTGAGTTGCCAATTCTTGCTTAAAAGGCTTTATTGTTGGTCAGGCCTGAAACATGAGCAAGAAAGAAACTTCCAGATGGCTAGTCTCACCCTGACTGGTGTACAGTTTCATCATCTTCTCTTTGCACTCAGCATGATTCTGGGAAGCCTCTGCTGGCTGTTGCTGGCTGCTTTCTTCTCTGAGAGCTGGTACACTGCCCCAAATGAGCTGAGGATAACCAAGATCTGAGCCAGATGTCCGGACACCAGACTGTCTCCATTGTGCTGAAGGAAAAAGACTGAAAAGACCTAGGATTTGGAGTATGATGACAGTTGACAGTGAAGCTATTAGGCATAAGGTGATGTCTGGGAGGACCAACAGACCACAAAGACAGGCCATAGAACAATGGGTAGGCAGCCTAAGGTCCTGAGATGTCATAAAGATAATGGGGGTGGCCTACCTGGGGTCAAGAGAGAAGTAGAATGGCAGTGGGAACTTGGGACAGAGCCAGTTTATGTCTTTCCAAACATGATGTGACCGACAATGAGGATGGTGGTCCATATTACCTGGATCAGATTAAAACAGTCTCAAGAGGTCCTCTACACTGTGGCTTGCAGAGTGCGCTAACTCCTTCCCCTAGTATAATTTCAACTTAGGTCTGTTCTTTCTTTCTGCGTACTGGGATTAAAGGCATGCACCACCTTGCCCGCAAACTTCAGCTGTTTCTTAAACTTCTTTATATATTATTGCATCTTATACACGTACTTACTTATAACAGATTGAATTCTAGGTAAGCTGTGCTTCTGGGTAAAGCACAGTCTTTTCCTAGAAGTATCCATTCTAGGGAGAGCACAAAGGAGACATGGACAGTGAGAAGAGAAATTTAAGCCCTGTGCCTACCATGACCTAGGTTGCTGAATCTCAACTTGGCCAGTCTGCTTTGCCTCCTTGATTGTTCTGCTTACATTCTTGAGTACTTGCCCAACTACTGCATCCTATCAGAATTCTTCCCTTTTGAGAAGAAGGATCAAATGAACAAATGAATGAAAAATGGACAAAAAGTAGAAAGGAAGGAAGGATGGAAAGAAGAAAGGAAGGAAGGAAGGAAGGAAGGAAGGAAGGAAGGAAGGAAGGAAGGAAGGAAGGAAGGATGAGACTGCTGGTAAGGTCAAGACCAGAGAAAAACAGAGATCCTCACCACTTAATAAGAAAAACCAGTGAGGTAACCGGAAGTAGGAGTCAGGAGGCCTGAATTAGATACCTGAACCTCCTTTCAGGGAAATCAAATTATCCTTTGTGCATAAGGTCGAAAATTCACTCACATTCTCTCCTAACCTCTGTGTGTGTGTGTGTGTGTGTGTGTGTGTGTGTGTGTGTGTGTGTGTGTGTGTGAATGAAATAGTATGTTGTGAGGTTGTAATGGTGTGTGTGGTATGTAAGTTCCTAGTATGATTTCGTGAGGTATCCAGGGAGGAGAACCTCCACACCAGATGATCAAATGTAAGGATGTGTGTGTGTGTGTGTGTGTGTGTGTGTGTGTGTGTGAGCTCCCGAGAGAAGGTGTCTTTGCACACTTGTGGTGATGCCAAAGGACAGCTTTAGTGTGTTTCCTCAGGTACGGTCCACTTATTTTCTCAGACACAGTCTTTCATTGGCCCGAAGTTCACAAAATAGGGTAAGCTGTCTGATCGGTAAACCCAAGGAACATTACGTCTCCACAGTTTTGTGCTGGGATTCCACAACTGGAGTTTTATGTAGATTATGGGGATTGCAAAGAAAGCACCTTGTTAACTGACATATGCCTTCAGATCTGACAAAAGTTTTTAATTGGGATACACGATAATCAAAAATATAGTTTTTAAAAAAGTAGATATATTTTTTTAAAAATGGGTATATTCTGAATACATTGACTAAGACCCTGAGAGATAAGTGTTTTCCAAATCAGCTAGGACTCCAACAGACCAAGGTATTATTCCTCCAAAACCCAACTTGGTGAGCCAAAGACTTTAAAACTTACAGCTAACAGATGAGGGATTACTTACAGGAACAAAACAACGACTGACTGCTGCGTGGAAGAAGGATTCCTTCTCTGTAGCTGGATAGATGGAAGTGCCTGCCCCATCAATCGACCTTCTACACTCTCGGTACTCTAGCGTCTCCAGAGGCTACGGAACCACATGTAACTGGGACAGAATCATACACAGCTGAAAAGGACATGCCTCACAGAGAGGCTGGAATCACAGGTGAGAGTCTAATGACACCTGTACAAAGCCCAACACCCTTGCATAAAGAGACTTCAGCAGGCAGATGGAGGTAGGGTGTATAACAAGGAAGGTGAGAGAGCCATGGAAAGAAAGCCAGTAAGCAGCATTCCCGCCATGACCTCTGTATGCTGGTATATCTGTGTTTAAATGAATAAAGCTTGCCTGCAGATCAGCAGGCAAAGCAGCCACACTCGTCAGCTACACAGGAATGGGGGGGTGGCAGACACCTTTAATCCCAGGACTCGGGAGACACAGGCAGGCAAATCTCAGTGATTTCAAGGCTGTCCTGGGCTATATAAGATTGATCCAGAAACAGATCCATATGGTTGTGGTTTATACCTTTCATCTCAGTGTTTGGGTGTCACACACTTTAATCACAGCACTAGGGATTGTTGACAGGAGCAATATGCTGGGAAGAGAGAGTAATATAAAGGGGAAGAGACAGGAACTCACTGGAGTTTGGAGACTGAGGAATCGTGGAGACAGGATCTCGCCCTTTGAGTCTGAACACTTGGTAGAGGTAAAAGGTCTCTCTAGTGTTTGCTGCTTTGCCTTTCTGAACTTCAGCTTGGACCCCAATAACTGTATCTGGGTTTGCATTATTCTGCTACACCTCTGCTTTGATTGCTGCTTCAAGATTCCTTCCTTTATTTCCTTACACAATGGACTACATCTGTAAACTTAAATGAACCCTTTCATCTTGACTTTTACCACAGTGATTACAATTTAAAGCAAGACAGCATATTCCCTAGAGGGGGATAAACCAGAAAACTTTAAACATGACATTTGAGCCATCCATAATCTTCAGCGTGACACATACCCTGCATTCAGAGCCCCTAACCACCATAAGATCACTTGTTTGTAAGAAAATTTCTTTAAATTTAGAAATTTGTATTTTACGGAGAAGTTGCAAATATGGGACAGAATATTCCCAAATGCCCTGCTCCTAGTTGATTCTTTTGGTACTACTTTGAGTGGATGTATCACAATTGTTGAGCCAATCAAGACATTTCTAATTACTAAAACCATGGTTTATTGAGATTTCCTTGCCTTTTACCATTACTCTTTACCATTGTCCATTACAAAATCCAGCGAGAAGCCTAATTCATACAGCAGTGGTTTTCATTCCTTTCCGGTAAGACCATGTCGTGTGTGTGTGTGTGTGTGTGTGTGTGTGTGTGTGTGTAGTTTGTGCTGAGAAATCATTTCTTAGACTTCTAAGGTAAAATGAAACGTTAGAGTGTTGCATCCTTTCCTCCTGTCTTTATCTCAATGGAGTCACCTTTGGGAAGAGCATGGGTACACTACACCTTGATGAGGCTTCCATGAGACGTTCTTTTCTGAAGTAGATCACCTCCGTCAAGGTTGCAGAGAACATCAAGTTCTTCATGTTGTATATTGTTCATTTTATAAAAGCTCCCTCCAGAAATGGAAGTCTCACAGACATGATGGCTGTCCTAGTTATTTGTAGACCTACTGCAGTGTCTACTGAAAGGGAATCCTCTAATGAGAAACTGCCTACATCAGATTAGGAGGTTGGTCTTTGGACACATCTGTGTGTGGTTTCCTTGATTATTAACTCACATGAGGTCCTGGTCCGCTGTAGGCAATACCATTCCTAGGGAGGAGGCTCTGGTTTATATAAAAGTACTAGGGAATCATGAGCCTATGACCAAGCTAGAGAAGGGACAAGCAAACAGTGCTCTTTCTTCCAGGCTTCCTTCTTATGGGTTCCTACCTTGAGATCCTGCCCCAATTTCCCCAGGGATGAACTATGACTTGGAAGCCTGTACCAAATAAACCCTTTCATCTCTAAGCTGATTTTGTGCTGAAGTGTTTTATAACAGCACCAGAAACTGCTACTGTGGACCACCCTGTTGGCAGGCAGGGGCAAGGAAAGGCACATTCCAGAATAGTAGTATGGGCTACATAATGAAACACTGAATCAAAAAGTAAAACCCAAACCATAGGGATAAAGACAAAATGAAAGTGTAAATCCACTCTTAGGAATAGAGGTCGCTGAACAACAGTATTCTTCTCTGTCATGGTATGCCAATGCCTGTCTCTAATGTTCATTCTCTCCTCTCAGAGCCATCGAAGTCTTCCTGTCTCTTTGGCTTTCTCTAATACTACTGCATGTATGAGATGGATTGATCTACCATGCCTTCTTTTAAAGGGACAATGGAATGATTTTTCATGTGTGTGGAAAGAAGTGAGATAGGAGGAAACCTCATTTGTATACATGGATAGCTGGAAATCCCAAGACCACGTATTGAAAACATGGCCAATCCCCTCCATACACTTGAGGTACTAGCATATTACGCATGACATGTTTTATTCAAAAAGTTTTGACTTTCTCATCAGTGACCTTGAACCATAGAAGAGAGCGGTGTCGCTTTCGATTGATATGATAGAATTAACCACACCACTATGTTCAGAGAGTCCGGTTTTATCCCAGGCTTTTCCAGACCCAGGCCAGCTGGTCTTGGTGAGTTCCCAGTAGAACATCCCCATTGTCTCAGTGTGTGGGTGCACCCCTCGCGGTCCTGAGTTCCTTGCTCATGCTCTCTCTCCTTCTGCTCCTGAATGAGGACTACTGACAACTCAAGAACAATGGCAATGGGTTTCTGATCCTACTGCACGCACTGGCTTTGTGGGAACCTAAGCAGATTGGATGCTCAACTTACTAGAACTGGATGGAGGTGGGGGTTCCTTGGACTTCCCATAGGACAGGGAACCCTGATGGCTTTTCAGGCTGGGGGGGGACTTAACTGGGGGAGGGGGAGGGAAATGGGAGGCGGTGGCGGGGAAGAGACAGAAATCTTTAATAAATAAATAAATTTAAAAAAGAAAAAAAAAGAATTAACCACACCAGCTCAAAAGAACAAATATAACTTAATGATTGAAAACAGGGAAACTCACAGGACCTGGGTAAATGTTCAGATGTCCAAAATGGGTTTGGTGAACACATTTCGAAGAGAGCAAGTGCACCTGGATTCCCAGATTTTCTTTCCTGGCCCCAGGATGCCACACTCTAGCCAAATGTGTTTGGCTGAGCTTCCACATCATCTCCCCCTTTTGTCTAAACAAGATCAAATCACACCCAATACAACTATATACAATAGGAACAGATACCAAATATGAAATTACAAGCAACAAACAATATTAAGAAACACATAACTAAAGTTTTACTAAGCATTTTATTTCAAGGAGTCTAAATAACTTATTGAAATTAAGTTTAGCTAAATCATGAGGAGGGTAACTACAATTCTCTAATCTTAAACTCCATCAAAATTCTGAGAAGGGAAGTAATATTATATGAGCAACCAGGAAGTACAAACGAGAAACTTACAAAATGTGCCAAATGATAGAGACAACTGACTTCTGGGTAATCACCCAATGTCTCCTTTGCAATGTTGAGTCAACCAACTTTGGCTAAGGCCTAATGTAACTGACATACCATTTTCAAAGGCAAGAAACTTTTCAGAACTATCTTACCTTGTTTTGGTAGGATATAACAATCCTGTTTTTATCCATTTAAAGATACTCTGTAGCTCTGTCAGTGGTCAAGGTATGGGTTTTCTTTGCCCAAAGGCCAGTTCTGCCAAGAAGTAGACAAGCTCCAAGTGGAATGTCTTTGGTGCTCAACATTCTCTTGGGAGTAGAACGGTGTTGCCAGGAGTGATTGTGTCTGACTACCACAGAACTGTAGGTTAGAGTAAAGGCCATTTTCTACAGCTCTTTGAAGAGGTTGAAGATTCTACTATCTATACTAAATATAATCTCTATGTATCTAAAGAACCTGATTAGCCTAAATATAAATAGGATAAACATAGATGACTATTGATCTCTAATGCTCGATGCCTATCTAACTTAAAGACTAAGAGAATTAACAACTGTCTAATAAATGAGGACAATGATCTCGAAATGTAAACAATATATATCATTACATAAACACTATGTAAGTAACTTAATCAGAGGTAGAAATGTACATTGCAACATGGTAGATATATGTATATATATATATACATCAATACAATATATATATATACCAAAAAATGATTTAAACAGAGGTAGCAGACTCACATACAATATTCAATATAATTTAACTTTGTATCAATATATAAAAATCGATACCAATATAATTTTCTAAAAACAATAACTCACAAATACCAATCTATTATCCCATCACCAATTTTCCCTCTTTTTTTCTCAAGAATACCCATGAGCCTATGAAATACTTCCCCTATCCCTCAACCATATACCAATTATAACCAACCCCAAAAGGATGTCTCTAAACCTGAAGGCAAACTCTGCTGGGAGAGGGGACGTTATACTCTAAAATTGCTGTCATGGGGGTGACGTTCTTCTTAGGGGGTCCTGTGAAAGTAAATAATGGCAAATTTTCAAGATTAATATTTGGTCTGGGAAAGGTGCAAATAGTGTCTGAGTGTGTTGAGGAGGTCTGGCCAGGGTGTTGTAAAAGATGTGCACCATTAGGAACTGTCTTGTGCGGTTGGTACCAAAAATCAGGTCTTGTAGTTGCACTATCAACATGATGATGTCATATTAACCAGGTGGAGTCAATATGTGGGGCCCCATCTTCTTCTTGGAAACTTAAAAGTTCACGGCAGGAACACATATTATTTCTTCTGGGAAAATAAGCATTATCTATAAAGACATATACAGACATATATATTCAATGAAATGTATGATAAAGACAGAAACAGATATGAGGAAAGGCAAAGAAAGTTTATAAATTTTTATTATTATTATTATTATTATTCTGTCCCATATCATAGCTCTTGACATGAGGAAGAAGCTCTGGGATATCTCTTATGAACAGGCTTGGAATTGGAGAGGGACTGAGCTAGAGTCCATCTCCAAACCCAGCTCTCTATATTTATAAATAAATGCACATTAACACATATTTAAAAATATGTTTATTATAATTTATTTACTGAACCTATTCAGTTTTCTTGCTGATCCTTATTGGGTTGTAAATAGTTTCCATCTGTCAGTGTTCAAATATACAGGGTCCCTTGAATTCTTTGAAGATGAGTGTTTTCCTGGGGAGATAAGCAGAGAACCCTACCCCCATCCTATATGTTGTTCTTACCATCAGTATGATTATCATCATTGTGGATGAGCTGTCATTTCTTTTTTCTAAGAGATTCCTCCTCTTCAAAGTGAACCTTTATTAATTTTGATGGTATCCAAAATTTTTCTTCTCCAGTGGAAACAAGAGCAAAACCACTTCCCCAACACAGCACATATCCTGGCATCCATTGAATGTCAACACATCTTTGAAATAAGCTGCTTGATTTAATGCAGCAGAATTTTCCATTATCAGAATGACTTTCTGCAGCCATTGTCCCCTTTTCATGAGCGTTGAAAAACTCAAGGTTAATAAAGCATTATGAGTGAGCAGAGCTGGGAGCTGGGAGCCAATGGCTGGGTGCTCAGAACAAGTGAGGTCCAGACCTGGGGCACTAGCCCAGGACATAGCACCAAGTGCGGCCGCTGGTGCAGGCACAAGCTCCTTGCTCTCAGGTCCCCTCACTGTGGGCTGGGATGTGGGAGAAAGCTGCCTGCGTGAGGGCATGGGATGGTGCGGATATCAATGAACAAAAGGATGTGGTGTAGCCTCAACTGGCCAGAGCCTTAAAGAGCTCCAAAAAGCCCCAAGGACGGGAACCAAGTGATGGTGCATTCGATCGACACGCTAGAATTAAGCAGACCAGCTGAAAACAACAGATATAATTTAATAATTGAAAACGGAAAAACTCACACGACCTGGGTAAAGATCCCATGTCCAAAACAGGTCTGAAGAATACCATGCAAAGAGAGACAAAGAGAGCTAATTCACCTGCATTCCCAGGTTTTCTTCCCTGGCTCTAGGCAGCTGCACCCTAGCCAAATGTGATTGGCTGAGCTTCCCCATCCGAGAGCAACTTCCTCTAAAGGGTGGTGACAGAAAAAGTTAACTCAGTCTCTTAGCCATTGAAAACATTCTTCATGCCTGAAGGTGACATAGATGTTTTCAGAAAGAAAGAAAAGTAAGAGTCCTGAGAACAAGCAGAAATACACAAATATAAACAATCAGAAATTGTCCAGGCTGAAGAAAAGAATACCAGAAACAACAACATCCTTTGTTGCAAATAAAGACCATCAGGAGGATTGAATGTCTTCTTAATGGCAAGTTCCCTATTTCCACTTTTTTCCTTTAAAATACACACAGGGCCTGGCAAGATGGCCCAGTTCCAACAGATGCTTGTGCGGAGCAGGATGTCCTGAGTTTGCCTCCCAGGGTACAGTAACAAGAAAGAAGTGACTCCTTAAAGTAGCCTGCTACCTCCACGTGTATATTGTGACACACATGAATAAATACATGCACACAGATGAAATATAAAATATATGTGAATGCTTAAAAGCACGATAATATTTTATATCTGTTTAACACATATGCACATGGATTATCTATAGGGTATTATAGAATAAAAAGCACTAGAAAACAGCAAATGTATTTGTATTGTTAAATGTTTTACTTTTGAAATATGATTTCACCCTAAACCCATACTGTACTGAACCTCACCATGTGTCCCTGGCTGGCCTCAAACTCATGTCAAACCCTTTCATTCCACTTCTTGAGCCCTGGGATTACAGGTGGGAGGCACCACACCTAACATCAGGATTTACACTCTGGAGAAAGTGGTGAAAAGGCAATACTGTGTAGACTATAAAATACTAAGGAAATATAATTTATAATCACTGAAACATATCAGATACGCTGATGAGAATGCTCTAAAGCTAAAACAATAAAAATAAGAATTAGAGAAACAAAATATGAGCAGATAGGAGTGCAAATGATAAGGAGTAGAACGTCACAACAGATACATTAGCTATTAATGCATCAAACACTATAAATAAAGGATAAATATTTTCTGAACAGTTACAAAAGCAAGAACAGTAATACCTTATCAGTAAGATAGAGAGATTAATAAGTGTGTTTGAGGGCTGGAGAGATGGCTGAGCGGTTAAGAGCATTGCTTGTTCTTCCAATAGTCCTGAGTTCAAATCCCAGCAACCACATGGTCGCTCACAACCATCTGTAATGAGGTCTGGTGCCCTCGTCTGGCCTGCAGACAGAATATTGTATACATAATAAATAAATAAATATTTAAAAAAAGTGTGTTTGAGGACTGGGTGGATGGCACAGCAGTTAGCATCACAGACTGCTCTTCCAGAGGACCCGGGTTCAATTCCCAGCACCCACATGGCAGCTCACAGCTGTCTGTCACTACAATTCCAGGGGACCTGGCACCCTTACACAGGCCCATATCATGCAGGTCAAACACAAAAACACATAAAATAAAAATAAGTAATTCTCTTTAAATTGAAGAAAAAGATGCTGTCGACAGTTGTGAACCTGTCACTGCCTTTAGAATCATTTACTGCTAGTTGCTGGGAACAGCTTCTGTTCTCAGTTCAGTTTAGTCTACTTAGATTGTTGGTGGAGTTTGCAAGTTTGCTGTTTGAGCTCTTAGCCCCCAGCAGGTGGCACTGTTGGAGGACTTTGGGGAGCATCCCAGACCTGTAGCATGAGGGCAGGGCCTGTGAAGGCTGTTACACTTAGCACTCACTGAATCTGATCTGTAAGCTTTGTATCCTGGCCATTGCCACATGAGGAGTCTCCACCATGTGCCGCGGTCCCCATTAACAGCACCTTGATTGCATTGGTGAGACTTTTCCTGGGTAGGGAACCCATGTCAGACCAAATTGTGGGTGAGGAGTTTACAAAAACAGGGGTGATTCTAAAGCACTTGTATCACGAAAAGCCCACTCTGTCATGGGTGATGACTCACGAAGTCTACATCTATCTGAATCTCCAGAGGTGGTGGATGACTCCAAAGGAACATCGTTCTCCAGACCCAACAGAGCTGATGCACATAGGACCTCACAGAGACTGTGACATCACTCACGAGATCTGCAGGAGCTCAAGCCAGATAAAATTTCAACATGGAAGGGTGGAAGTGGCCACAAAGCTCTAGACCTAGCCAAGTGGCTATTTGTGATTGATAGCTGCTTGGAGAAGGAAAACAATTTTCTCAATGAAGAGACACTGGGTATAGCAAACACAGCCCAGTACAGGCCCCACGCCCAGTTGCTTCCAGTATAACTAGGATGCCATTGTTTTGTATTTGACTTATAAAAGGACTGTGTTGTTTGTTTTAAGCAAGAGAAAGAACATTATGTTAAGTTGGGAAAGTTACGAAAGGGAGAATATATGATAAAAATGAATTAAAAATTTAAAAATAAGAAAAAATAAAAAGTAAAATATATATGTTGAGGTTGGGCTAAGGGGATGGCTCTTGCAAAAGACCTGACTTCAGTTCCCGGAGGCCAAATGGTGATTCACAATTGCCTGTTACCTAGTTCCAAGCAATCTGACACCATCTTATGACCTATGTGGGCAAATCCACAAAGACACACGGAGATAAAATATCCCTACACATAAAATCAAAATGAACAAAACCTGAAATAATAAGATTACAACTATTGGTTTCGATAGTGCTCGTAGTCATAGGACCTGAGTTCAGTTTGCAGAACCTACTAAGAGCCATCTGTAATGTGAGGCCACCCTGGGCTATTAAGCCCATGTAAAATAGCAAGACATACACACGCACACACACTCACACACAGAAACACACACACACAAACACATTCACCACATATCTGTACATTTATATATTTACTTCACTATTAGTGTGATTCCATATCATAAGCTTTGTTGCCATCCTCATTGTACATAAGAAACGAAAAGCCCAGATAGGCTGAATAAGTAGCTCCCAAGTCACAGAGCAACTAAGATGTTACCTATGATTTAGTCATGCCTCCTAGTCATCCTGATCATTGTGAGGTCAGGAGGCAACCTGGGCCCTCAGTGTTTAACCATATTAAGGAGGGAATAGATACAGGAAACTAAGAAACACCCAAGATGGCACATTCACGGCTCATGTCCTAGGATCTGGCAATACTCAGTCTCAGCTATATGATTTGGAAAAGAACCAGAAAGTCAAGGCAGAAGATCCCAGGTAGGCCAGACACTGGTTGTCAGACTTTATTCACTGGAAGGGGTATATGAAAGAGACATATGAGTTTGTGAGGGGACAGTGTGTGGACATTGTTTGTCTGCCTCCCTAATTTCCTGCGGTGGACCAGAACAAAATCTACCTGTGATTGGAAATGTTGGCCCAGCCTGAAAAGAACAGAAAAGCTTCTCACCAGTATCTCTGTGGACATCTGGTGGTTGTAGATGTGAATGACACCTCATACAAAATGTTCCTGTGGGTCCCAACAGTGAGGACAGGAAGGACCATAAGCAGAAGGGGAGAAGAGCCAGGGCTGTGAGAACAAGACACAGCCAGTCACTGGGAGGCCTGCTCTGATGCGTTTCCTGGCAACTGTTGTCACGTTATCCACAGTGGGCGCTATGTTGCAGAAAACTGATGTCACAAAGCTCCTGAAACTAGAGTTGGAGCCATGAATTCATGTGTTCCAGGTAGAGACCAAGTCTCCACCCATCTAGCCTTGGTCTTGTGAAGACAGGAACCACAGAAAGGGCGTTAGCCCTGTGCTTCCTCCTTTCTATTCTGGAGGGATTCCGGGCTCGAGATGGGCACCCCTGGGAGTCAGAGAATCTTAGAGGACCTACTCTGTAGGGACCATCTCCTTTCCTTGGCCAGCAGGGGCTGGTAGTACAACCTGCTGCTCTCCCCTCTGTTCAGCATCCCTGGGGCCTTTCTCAGGCCTGACTAACCCCTCATTCTTACCTTCCAGGTTTAAGGTCTGAGGATTCTGCCTCCTCCCCAGGCTGAAGCCATCCATCTACTACTGCAGTCAGCTTCAGTGCCTTTCCCGACTACAGCCAGACCAACTCTTTCTGTCCCAATGGTCCTAGGTAGGCTGTGTTGCCCACTCTTGCTTAAAATGCTTTTGTTGGTCAGGCCTAAAACATGAGCAAGAAAGTAACTTCCAGATGGCTAGACTCACCCTGACTCATGGACAGTTTCATCATCTTCTCTTTCCACTCAGCATGATTCTGGGAAGCCTGTGCTGGCTGTCGCTTGCTGCTTTCTTCTCTGAGAGCTGGTGCCCTGCCCCAAATGAGCTGAGGAATAACCAAGATCTGAGCCAGATGTCCGGACACCAGCCTGTCTCCATTGTGCTGAAGGAAAAAACACAAAAAGACCTAGGATTTGAGTATGATGGCAGTTGCCACTGAAGCTATTAGGCATAACGTGAGCTCTGGGAGGACCAACAGACCACAAAAGACATGCCATAGAACAATGGATAGGCAGCCTAGTGTCCTAAGTGACATAAAGTTAATGTGGTGGCCTACCTGGGGTCAGGAGAGTAGGAGAATGGCAGTGGGAGACTAGGGATGGCCCAGCTCAGGACCTTCTAAACAGGATGTGACCAACAATGGGTGTGGTGGTCCATAATAGCTGGATCAGATTAAAATAGTCTCAAGACTTCCTCTGCAGGGTGGCATGCAGAGTGTTCTAACCCTTTCCCCTAATAAACTTTCAACTTAGCTTTTCTCTCTCTCTCTCTCTCTCTCTCTCTCTCTCTCTCTCTCTCTCTCTTTCTCTCTCTCTCTCTCTCTCGATGTCTCTCTTTGTCTCACTCTCCCTTCCTTCCTTTCTTCATTTTTTTGATTTCTACCTGCCTTCTTTTGTTTCTGAGTTTCTCTGTGTAGCCCTGAATATCCTGGAACATTCTCTATAAACCCGACTGGACAAGAACTCAGAGATTCATGTGTCTCTGCCTTCAGAGTGCTAGGATTAATGGCATGCACCACCATAACTGACAAACTTCAGCTGTTTCTTAAACTTCTTTACATATTCTTGCATCTTATACACCTACTCACTTATAACAGATTGAATTTTAAGTAAGCTGGACTTCACAGAAAAGCACAACGTTTTTCTAGAAGTATCCATCCTAGGTGGAGCACAACAGAGAGATGGAAAGTGAGAAGAAAAATTTAGGCCATGTGCCCACTAGAGTCTAGGTTGCTGCATCTCAACTTGGACAGTTTGCTTTGCCTCCTTCATTGCTGTGCTTACACTCTTGAGTACTTGACCAACTACTGCATCCTATCAGAATTCTTCACTTTTGAGAACAAGAAGGATCAAATGAACAAATGAATGAAAGAAAGACACAGAAAGATGAAAGGAAGAAAGAGAGAAAGGAAGGGAGAGACGGCTGGTAAGGTCAAGAGCAGAGAAAAAGAGATCCTCTCCACTTAGTAAGAAAACCCGCAAGGTAACTGGAAGTAGGAGTCAATGTAGTAGTACGAGTGGCGGCGCTGCGTCCCTGGCACCCGGCCGCCCCCACGGCTAGCTTTACCCGAAATAATTACATGGAAACTGTATTCTTTTAAACACCGCTTGGCCCATTTCTATCTAGCCTCTTCTAGGCTACCTCTAGCACCTGGACTAGCCCATTTCTAATAAGCTGCTGTAGCCCATGAGCTGGCTTACCAGGAATGATCTTAACCTGCATCTGCCTGGGGTAGAAGAATCATGGCGACTCTCTGACTCAGCTTCTTTCTCCCAGCCTTCCGTTCTGTTTACTCCACCCACCTAAGGGTGGGCCTATCAAATGGGCCTAGCAGTTTCTTTATTGATTAAACAATGAAATCAACGGATTGATATATGACACTCCCACATCACTTCCCCTTTTTCTGTTTAAACAAAAAAAGGAAGGCTTTAACTTTAACATAGTAAGATTACATATAACAAAACAGTTATCAAGCAAGAATTACAGTTACAATATTTATATCTATTTTATCTTTTATCAGAACAATGGAAAACTATAACTACCTATCCATTCTTCAAGTCCATCAAAGACTCCAGAAGGATATAATATTACCTAAGCAAACAAGAAATCCAAACTGTAGAAATGACAGGGACATCTCGCTGCCTGGACAGTCACCCAAACTTTCTCTGTACCGTTGGGGCATCCATCTTCAGCCTTCAGGCACATAGTATCCAGCAGACATTTCCATGAAGCAGGAAATTCCAAAGACAGTTCAGTCACTTTCTGCTCTATCCTGCAAAATGTCTCGCAGACTCTTTCATGAGTCAGGAACCCCGAAAGACCACCTCACCTTTAGGCAAGTTCAGCAGTCCTCTTTCTACGGGTTCTTTGTGTCCAGTTTATGCATCAGTCCAGACAAGAGCAGTTTCTTGTCCAAATGGCTATCAAACTCCATAAGGATCCTCTTCAATGCCCATCTTCCTCTCAAAGTAGATTGGTGCCGCCAGGAGCAGAGTGCCTCCTTGTCATGAAAAGTCCTAAGTTATTAAAACATTAAATGCCATATTCTGCAGCCTTTGAGAGATATGAAGAATGCCTATCTGAAATATATCCCTATATAGCTAGAAAATCTAACTAACATGACTACAAGCTTTACTATTATCGATGATTATCCATTAACAACCTATATTTCTTAATTATACAGTACATATTTAAATGAACTACACAATCACAATACCTTAATCAAAATCAGAAACACTTATACATATAACAAAATTGACCTTAAAATCCACACCAATGTAAATTATTCATACCTATATCATTTCCCCCTTTAAATGTAAAAGAACATTTATAAACAATATTTTGGGAACATGGGCGCAGTTTTTTCTCTCCAAACTGCTTCCTGCTGAATGGGGGCATCGTTAATTAAGTCTTTCATGGTATAACCTGTGTGCCAGGGTCATCTCAGTTGGCAGTTGAGCGAAGTAATTTTTTGAGGGTGTTACAGCAACCTTTCAGGAGGGCGTGGTCTATCATACCAAACTGGGATAGAAGAAATCCATAGAGTCTCATCCTCTGTGAAAACAAAAGAAGACTCTCTCCAAAGCATCATATCCTTAGACCCAAATTCTGAAGTCAAGATGCCTTTAGAACATATGTGTAGGTTCAGCTTAGCAGCCCATATAGTGAAATGTCTCTCTGTACTTAGCTCCTTCACAGTTAAAAATTTTAAAGAAAACACAATGTACATAATCCAGACTCTCTGTGAATTTTCCACTTTTATGTGGCTTATTTTTCTTTATTTCTTTTAATCTCTTAACTATCTGTACTCTGTCTCTTTAAAGACTTTACCTCTTTTTTTTAAATCATCAACTTTATTCTCTATATTCTTTTTCTTCTCTCTATCAAGCCTACGTACATTCATCCAACAGTGTGGTCTTTTATGTCTGAATCTGTTTTATTGTGAATCTGTAACATTTTTTTACTATCCAGGAGCATTTCTTAAAATGTTAAGCAGTTCTTAAAAACTTAAGTTGCACCATGGAGGGGTAAGACGGTACTGCCTGTTTACTGCCAAGTCTAAACCTTAACTGTGCTGTTATTATGGTAATTATGGCAGTTCCTGCCTGAGGTCAGCACAGTTCCTCATGGAGCAGGCGCTCCTGCCTCAGATCCATTGGTGCCCCTGAGCTGAGCACAGTTCCAGGCACACAGCAAGTCCATATTGGAGCCACACTCAGCAGTTTAATTTTGAGACTGAGCGTGCAGCACAGAAACTCTTTTTATCCAAGTTACAACCAAATCTGACACGCAGAGCACTGCACAGTCTGAAAACACGTCTCTTCCGCCATGCTCTTCTGCCTGCCTAAGCCTGATTCTGCTGTCTGCCCAGGTGCAGGCGGGCAGTGCTGAGAGCACTCTCCTTCGGATCCCAAGCGGGAACCCAAACATTCAGTCCCATAAAAGCTGTTGAAATGCTTTAAAGCCAGAGTTTGCACTGGCGACACAGTCATAGGAAGCCGCACTTTAAAATGAAGCAGCTTTTTTTTCTGGTGCTGTTGCCGAATCAGGAAATCTCTCTACAGCACGTCACCAACAAACAGCCAAAAGGTGTGTTAAACTCTGTTTTCGTCTCTGATTAAAACTAAGCTCTCTCAGGTTTTACGTGGAGTTCATTAGCACGTTGGGCACCACTCTGTAGTAGTACGAGCGGCAGGGCTGCGTCCCCGGCACCCGGCCGCCTCCACGGCTAGCTTTACCCGAAATAATTACACGGAAACTGTATTCTTTTAAAAACCGCTTGGCCCAATTCTATCTAGCCTCTTCAAGGCAAGCTCTGGCACCTGGACTAGCCCATTTCTAATAATCTGCTGTAGCCCACGAGCTGGCTTACCTGGAATGATCTTAACCTGCATCTGCCTGAGGTAGAAGAATCATGGCGACTCTCTGACTCAGCTTCTTTCTCCCAGCCTTCTGTTCTGTTTACTCCACCCACCTAAGGGTGGGCCTATCAAATGGGCTTAGCAGTTTCTTTATTGCTTAAACAATGAAATCAACAGATTGATATATGACACTCCCACATCAAGTCAGGAGGCAGGGATTAGGTTGAGCAGTGTCACCTGATTTCTTAGCACTGATACCTGGACCTCCTTTCAGGCTAATCAAATTAGACCTTGGGCATAAGGTACATAATTCATTCTCTCTCTCTCTCTCTCTCTCTCTCTCTCTCTCTCTCTCTCTCTCTCCTCTCTCTCTCCATCCTCTGCGTGTTGGGGGGAGGTAGTTGTGAGGTGATGTGTGGGATATGTAAGCACCTAGTATGATCTCACAGCGTATCCAGGAAAGAAAATAACCACACCGGGTGATCAAATACAGGTGTGTGTGTGTAGCAGTGGTGTGCATGGGTGGGTGTGGGTTTCTGTGCACACTTCTAGTAGATGCCTAAGGAAAGGTATGGGTGTGTTTTCGCAGGTGCTGTCTATTTTTTTCTGAGACAGGGTCTTTATTGGCCTGAAGCTGACAAAATGGGGTAAGTGGTCTGACTGGTAAACCCAAGGAACATTATGACTGCACAGTTTTGTGCTGGATTTTAAGTACAGACTACCAGAACGGGAGATTTTACTTAGATTCTGGGGGTGGAATTTGTGTCCTCGTGCATGCAAAGAGAGCACCTTGACAACTGAGCTATCCTTCAGATGCTAGGATGAAGTTTAATTTGGGATACAAGATAATCAGACATGTAGTTTTAAAAAAAAAGTGGATGTACTAAAAAAAGTGGCTATATTCTGAAAACATTAACTTAGACCCTGATTTTTTGGAGTTGATCTTGTATCCTGCCACGTTACTAAAGGTGTTTATCAGCTGTAAAAGTTCTTTGGTGGAGTTTTGGGGGTCGCTTATGTACACTATCATATCATCTGCGAATAACGAAAGTTTAACTTCTTCCTTTCCAATTCGAATCCCCTTGATCCCATTATGTTGTCTTATTGCTATTGCTAGAACTTCCAGCACTATATTGAAGAGGTATGGCAAAAGTGGACAGCCTTGTCGTGTTCCTGAGTTAAGCGGGATGGCTTTGAGTTTCTCTCCATTTAATTTGATGTTAGCTGTCGGCTTGCTGTATATAGCTTTTATTATATTTAGGTATGACCCTTGTATCCCTAGTCTCTCCAAGACTTTTAACATAAATGGATGTTGAATTTTGTCGAATGCTTTTTCAGCATCTAATGAAATGATCATATGGTTTTTTTCTTTCAGTTTATTTATATGCTGGATTACATTGATAGATTTTCGTATGTTGGACCAGCCCTGCATCTCAGGAATGAAGCCTACTTGATCATAGTGGATAATTTTTCGGATGTGTTCTTGGATTCGGTTTGCCAGTATTTTCTTGAGGATTTTTGCATCGATATTCATGAGTGAGATCGTCCTGTAATTCTCTTTCCTGGTTGAGTCTTTGTGCGGTTTTGGTATCAGAGTAACTGTAGCTTCATAAAAGGAATTTGGTAATGACCCTTCTGTTTCTATATTGTGAAATACATTAAGGAGTATAGGTATTAGGTCTTCTTGGAAGTTCAGGTAGAATTCCGCATTGAAACCATCTGGTCCTGGGGTTTTTTTGGTAGGGAGGTTTTTGATAACCTCTTCTAATTCTTCGCGACTAACAGGTCTATTTAGATTGTTCACCTGGTCCTGATTTAACTTTGGTAAATGATATTTATCTAAGAAAGTATCCATTTCCTTTACATTTTCCAGTTTTGTGGCATATAGGCTTTTGTAGTAAGATCTAATGATTCTCTGAATTTCCTCTGTGTCTGTGGTTATGTCCCCCTTTTCATTTCTGATCTTATTAATTTGCAAATTCTCTCTCTGCCATTTGATTAGTTTGGATAGGCGTTTGTCAATCTTGTTGATTTTCTCCAGGAACCAGCTTTTTGTTTCATTGATTCTTTGGATTGTTCTCTGTGTTTCTATTTTATTGATTTCAGCCCTCAGTTTGATTATTTCCAGTCTCCTACTCCTCCTAGGTGAGTCTGGTTCTTTTTTTTCTAGAGCTTTCAGGTGTGCTGTTAAGTCTCCAATGTGAGCTTTCTCTGTTTTCTCTAAGTGGGCACTTAGTGCTATGAACTTTCCTCTTAGGACTGCTTTCATAGTGTCCCATAAGTTTGAGTATGTTGTTTCTTTATTTTCATTGAATTCCAGGAAGACTTTAATTTCTTTCTTTATTTCTTCCTTAATCCAGTTATGGTTCAGTAGTTGGCTGTTCAGTTTCCATGACTTTGTGGGCTTTCCGGGGGTAGCCTTGTTGTTGAATTCTAACTTTAATCCATGGTGATCTGATAAGACACAGGTGGTTAGTAATACTTTTTTGTAACTGTGGATGTTTGCTTTGTTACCGACTATGTGGTCGATTTTCGAGAAGGTTCCATGAGCTGCAGAGAAGAAGGTGTATTCTTTCCTATTTGGGTGGAATGTTCTATAGATGTCTGTTAAGTCCATTTGTTTCATTACCTCCATTAATTGTCTTATTTCTCTGTTAGGTTTCTGTCTGATTGACCTGTCCATTGGTGAGAGAGGAGTGTTGAAGTCTCCTACTATTAGTGTGTGCGGTTTGATGGCTGCCTTGAATTTTAGCAATGTTTCTTTTATGTACATGGGTGCTTTTATAATAGGGGCATAGATGTTCAGGATTGAGACTTCATCCTGATGAACTGTTCCTGTTATGAATATAAAATGCCCCTCTCCATCTCTTCTGATTGATTTAAGTTTGAAGTCAACTTTGTTAGAGATTAGTATGGCCACACCTGCTTGTTTCTTAGGTCCATTTGCTTGATAGGCCTTTTCCCAACCCTTTACTCTGAGTAGGTACCTGTCTTTGTGGTTGAGGTGTGTTTCTTGTAAACAGCAGAATGTTGGATCCTGTTTTCTTATCCAATCTCTTAGCCTGTGCCTTTTTATAGGTGAGTTGAGACCATTGACATTAAGTGATATTAACGACCAGTGGTTGTTAACTCCGGTCATTTTTTTTTAGTCGTAGAGTTTGTGTGTATCCCTTCTTTGGTTTGTGTTGATGAAGGGTCTCTAGATGCCTGAGTTATTGTGGTCATTATTGGACTCCTTGGTTAGTGATTTTCCTTCTATTACTTTCTGTAAGGCTGGATTTGTGGCTGCATATTGTTTGAATTTGTTTTTATCCTGGAAAATTTTATTTTCTCCATTTATAGTGAACGAAAGCTTGGCTGGGTATAGTAATCTGGGCTTGCATCCATGGTCTCTCAGTTTCTGCAGTACACCTATCCAGGACCTTCTGGCTTTCATGGTTTCCATGGAAAAGTCAGGTGTAAGTCTGATAGGTTTACCTTTGTAAGTAATTTGGCCTTTTTCCTTTGCCACTCTTAATATTTTTTCCTTATTCTGAATGCTTTGTGCTTTGATAATTATATGGCGAGGGGATGTTTTTTTTTTGATCCAGCCTATTCGGTGTTCTGTATGCTTCTTGCACCTTCATAGGTATATCTTTCTTTAGGTTGGGAAAGTTTTCTTCTATAATTTTATTAAATATATTTTCTGGACCATTGAGCTGCACTTCTTCTCCTTCTTCTACTCCTATTATTCTTAGGTTTGGTCTTTTTATTGTGTCCCATATTTCCTGAATGTTTTGTGATGAGAGTTTGTTGAATTTGCTGTTTTCTTTGATCATAGTGTTTATTTTCTCTATGGTATCTTCAGAATCTGAGAGTCTCTCTTCTATCTCTTGTATTCTGCTGGTTATGCTTGTTTCTGTAGTCTCTATTCGTTTACCTAGATTTTCCATGTCCAGCCGGCCCCTCTGTTTGTGTTTTCTTCTTTGCCTCTATTTCAGTTTTCAAGTCTTGAACTGTTTCCATTATCTGTTTGATTGTTTTTCCTTGGTTTTCTAGGGTATCATTCACTGATTTATTCAATTCTTCAAACTTTCTGTTATATTTCTCATCCATTTCTATAAGGGCGTTTTTTACATGCTGTTTAAGGGCGTCAATCACTTTCATGAAGTCAATCTTTTCTCCTTCTTGATTAAGGTGTTCATGTCCTTCCTTTGTGAGGTCGCTGGTTTCTGGTGGCTTCATGTTGCTTTTCAGTTTGTTGGGCGAATTCTTGCCTTGGCGTCTGCCCATCTCTTCTTCCAAATACTCCCTTATGGATCTTCTTTTACCAGATCAGGTCTCCTTGCCTACCCAACGCGGCCTCCCCAATGTTGGCTCTCCTGGCACCAAGGGATCAGGTCTCCGTGCCCAACCCTGGCTCGTCCCAACGCTGGTTCTCCCCAATGCTGGTTCTCCTGGGGCCGAGAGATCAGGCCTCCGTGCTGGTTGAGCAGCTCGCAAACAAAGCGCCTACCCTGCTGGGGGCAGGCAGGCCACAGAAACAAGGGAACTGCAGCCCGCCTGGATGCAAAAGATGGGGGGGCGAAGTGGGGGGGGCTCTGGACGGAAGCTGGGTGTGCCAGGAAGAAAGAGGCAGTACCCAGGGAATAGAGGTCCTGCAGAGAGCCCAAGAAAGACAGGAGGCCAAGGGACCCCCGAGATCCCCGTCCCTGGCTGGCGCCGCGGGCCAGATACTCACCCCCATGCTGGTTCTCCTAGGGCCGAGAGATCAGGCCTCCGTGCTGGTTGGGCAGCTCGCAAACAAAGCGCCTACCCTCCTTGGTGCAGGCAGGCCACAGAAACAAAGGAACTGCAGCCCGCCCGGGCGCCCCGAGGACTGGGACCCAGCTCCCAATGCCACACGCCAAAAGAGGGCGGGGGGGCCCAAGTGGGGAGGGCTCTGGACGGAAGCTGGGTGTGCCAGGAAGAAAGAGGCAGTACCCAGGGAATAGAGGTCCTGCAGAGAGCCCAAGAAAGACAGGAGGCCAAGGGACCCCCGAGATCCCCGTCCCTGGCTGGCACTGCGGGCCAGAAACTCACCCCAACGCTGGTTCACCTGGGGCCGAGAGATCAGGCCTCCGTGCTGGTTAGGCAGCTCGCAAACAAAGTGCCTACCCTCCTTGGTGCAGGCAGGCCACAGAAACAAAGGAACTGCAGCCCGCCCGGGCGCCCCGAGGACTGGGACCCAGCTCCCAATGCCACGCACCAAAAGAGGGTGGGGGGGGCGATGTAGGGGGGGGCTCTGGACGGAAGCTGGATGTGCCAGGAAGAAAGAGGCAGTACCCAGGGAATAGAGGTCCTGCAGAGAGCCCAAGAAAGACAGGAGGCCAAGGGACCCCCGAGATCCCCGTCCCTGGCTGGCGCCACGGGCCAGAAACTCACCCCAACGCTGGTTCTCCTGGGGCCGAGAGATCAGGCCTCCGTGCTGGTTGGGCAGCTCGCAAACAAAGCGCCTACCCTCCTTGGTGCAGGCAGGCCACAGAAACAAAGGAACCGCAGCCCGCCCGGGCGCCCCGAGGACTGGGACCCAGCTCCCAATGCCACGCGCCAAAAGAGGGCGGGGGGGGCCCAAGTGGGGAGGGCTCTGGACGGAAGCTGGGTGGGCCAGGAAGAAAGAGGCAGTAACCAGGGAATAGAGGTCC
This sequence comes from Microtus pennsylvanicus, assembly GCF_037038515.1. Classification (NCBI taxonomy): domain Eukaryota; kingdom Metazoa; phylum Chordata; class Mammalia; order Rodentia; family Cricetidae; genus Microtus; species Microtus pennsylvanicus. The sequence continues at coordinate 61,685,091 of NC_134601.1, read as the reverse complement.
TGCAGAGAGCCCAAGAAAGACAGGAGGCCAAGGGACCCCCGAGATCCCCGTCCCTGGCTGGCGCCACGGGCCAGAAACTCACCCCCCCCCCAGAGTCTTCTTCTTAAAAAATATCTCTGGGGTCAGGCTGCACCTTAGCAAACTCAGCGGGTCCCAGCAGTGCCCGGCGCCGGTGCACACGAGCAAGTGGCTACAGTCGGCGGCGGTGGCGGCGGGTCAGACATATAAACACAGGAAATAGTTATAAATGTTTATTAATAAAGGGGGAGAGAGAAGAAGGGAGAGAGAAGAAGAAAGAGAGGGAAAGAAGGAGAGAGAGAGGAGGAGGAGGAGAGAAGAAGGGAGAGAGAGGAGGAGAGAGGCAGAGCCCCGTGTGTACACCGGGGGAGAACACAGGGAGAGAACAATGGCCGGCGGAGGGCAGAGGTTAAAAAGGAGTGGGCTGCCACATGGCCCGCCATCACTGCTCTGAGACCAGCAGCTGTCTCTGCCTGGGACTGGCTGCTCCAGGGCCCGCTGTCTGAGGCCACATGGCCCGCCACCACCACTGCCCGGCGCTGCTCTGGACTGGGAACCAACCACTGCTCCAAGACCAGCAGCTGTCTCTGCAGGGATTGGCTGCTCCCAGAGCCCACTGTCTGCAGCCACCTGGCCCGCCACCACCACCGCTCAGGCCACCGCTCTGGGACCAGCAGCCATTTCTGCCTGGGACTGGCTGCTCCCAGGGCCCACTGCCTGCCACCACATGGCCCGCCGCCACCATTTGGGACCTACAGCATTTCTGCTGCCTACTGCCGCGGGGATCTTGGAGCATTTTTAAAAAAGAACAACACAGAGGACCTGACTTCAGTCCCCAGACCCCAAATGGTGGTTCACAACTGCCTGTTATTCCGGTTCCAAGGGATATGACACCATCTTATGAGCTCCGTGGGAAAATCCAAAGACACAAATGCAAGTAAAATACCCATACACATGAAATTAAAATAAGCAAAACCTGAAATAATAATAATAAGATACATACTTTGGTCTGGATAGTGCTCTTAACCAGCAGACCTGAGTTCAGGTTGCAGTACTTACTAACAGCAATCAATAACTGTGAGGCCTCCCTGGGTTATTTCGCCCATGTTTATGTAGCCCATGTTACATAGCAATACATGCATACATACATACACACAAAGGCACACACACACGTTCTAAACATAGTCTGTACATTTATATATTTACTTCACCATTAGAGTGATTCCATATCACAAGTATTGTTGCCAACCACATTGTACACAAGAAGCGAAACGCCCAGAGAGGCTGAATAAGTAGCTCCCAAGTCACAGAGCAACTAAGATGTTACCCATGATTAAGTCATGCCATCTAGTCATACTGATCATTGTGAGGTCAGGAGGCAACCTGGGCACTCAGTGTATAACCATATGAAGGAGGTAGTACATACAGGAAACTGAGAAACTCCCAAGATGGCACATTCACGCCTCATGTCCTAGACTCTGGCAACTGCTTGCTCTCAGCTCTATGATTTGGCAAAGGATCAGAAAGTCAAGGCTAGGTAACCCAGGTGGGCCAGACACTGGTTCTCAGACTTTATTCAGTGGAAGGGGTATATGAAAGAGAGATATGATTGTGTGAGGAAAAGTATGAGGACACAATTTTGTGTGCCTCCCTACTTTCCTGCAGTGGACCAGGACAAAGTCTACCTGTGCTTAGAAATGATGGCCCAGCCTGAACAGAACAGAAAAGCTTCTCACCAGGATCTCTGTTGACATCCAATGGTCAAGGATGTGGGGGCCAGCAGTGAAGAGAGTAAGGACCATGAGCAGAAGAGGAGAAGGGCCAGGGCTGTGAGAACAAGACACCCAGTCACAGTGAGGAGCTGCTCTGATGCGTTTCCCAGCAATTTATGTCACGTTATCCACAGTGGGCAATATGATGCATAAAACTGATGTCACAAAGCTCATGAAACCAGAGCTGGAGCCATGAATTCATGTGTTCCCAGGAAAGAACAAGTCTCGACCCTTCTAGCCTAGGGAATCATGAGGCTATTACCAAGCTAGAGAAGGGACAAGCTAACAGCGCTCTTCCTTCCAGGCTTCCTTCAGGCAGGTGCCTGCCTTGAGTTCCTGCCCTGATTTCCCCAGGGATGAACTGTGACTTGGAAGCTTGTGCCAAATAAACCCTTTCTTCTCAAAGCTGATTTTGTGTTGGAGTGTTCTAGAACAGTCGAAGAAACTGCTACTGTGGCCCACCCTGTTGGCAGGCACAGGCAAGGGAAGGCACATTCCAGACTAGTGTGGGCTGCATAATGAAACATTGAATCAAAAACTAAAACCCAAACCGTAGTGATAACCACAAAATGAAAGTGTAAATCCACTCTTAGGAATACAGGTGGCTGAACAACAGTATTCTGCTGTGTCATGGTATGCCAATGCCTGTCTCTGATGTTCATTCTCTCCTCTCAGAGTCATCGAAGTCCTCCTGTTGCTTGGGCTTTCTCTAATATTAGTGCAGTATGAGATGAATTGATCTACCATGATTTCCTTTAAAGGGACCAAGGAATTGATTTTTCATGTGTGTGGAGAAGTGAGAGAGGAGGAAAGCCTAATTTGTATACATGGATAGCCGGAAATACTAAGCCCACGTATTGAAAAAGTGCACAATCCCCTTCATACACTTGAGGTGCTAGCATATCAAGCATGACGGGTTTTATTCAAAAAGCTGTGACTTTCTCATCAGTGACCTTGGACCCTAGAAGAGAGTGGTGGCATATTCGACCGGTACGCTAGAATTAAACAGACCAGCTTAAAACAACAGATATAATTTAATAATTGAAAACGGGGAAACTCACACGACCGGATAAAGGTTCCGATGTCCAAAACAGGTCTGGAACACAGCAAGAAGAGTGCTGGATTCCCAGGTTTTGTTCCCTGGCCCTAGGCAGCCACACCCTAGTCAAATGTGATTGGCTGAGTTTCCCCATCAAGAGAGCAACTTCCTGTAAAAGGTGGTGACAGAAAAAGTTTACTCAGTCTCTTATTCATTGAAAACATTCTTCATGCCTGAATGTGACAAAGATGTTTTCAAAAAGAAAGAAAAGTAAGAGTCCTGGGAACAAGCACAAATACACAAATATAAACAATCAGAAATTCTTCAAGTTGAAGAAAAAGTATACCAGAAACAAGAAAATCCTATGGTGCAAATAAAGACCATCAGAAGGCTTAATGTCATCTTAATACCAAGTTCCCTATTTCCAATATTTTCCTTTAAAATACACAAGGGCCTCAAAGATGGCAAAGTGCCTACAGATGCTTGAGTCCACCATGATGGCCTGAGTTTGCCTCCGTGGGTACACTGAAAAGGGAGAACTGACTCCTAAAATTTGCCTGCTAACACCACGTGTATATTGTGACACACATACATAAATACATGTGCACAAAATGTAAAATATATGTGAATGTTTAAAAGCAAGTTTTGATATTTTAGGTATGTTTAACACGTATGCATATGAATTAACTATAGTGTATTGTAGAATAAAGAGCACTAGAAAATGTCAAATGACTTTCTCTTGTTAAAAAGTTTTACTTTTGAAATATGATCTCACCATGTCTCCAATACTGGACTGAACCTCACTATGTGGCCCCGGCTGGCCTCAAATTTATATGAAACCCTCTTGAGTCCTGGGATTACAGGGGTGAGGCAGCAAACCTACCAACAGGATATACTTTCTGGATAAAGGGGTCAAAAAGCAATACTGTGTACACTATAAAATAGTAAGGACATATAATTTATAATCTCTAAAACATATCAGAAAGGCTGACGAGAAATGAGAGTGTTCTAAAGCTAAAATATAAAAAATAAGAATTAGAGAAACAAAATATGAAGGGGATAAGATTGTAAATGATAAAGAGTAGAACGTCACAACAGAAACATTAGCTATTAATGCATCAAACACTACAAATGAAGGATAAATATTTTCTGAACAGGTACAAAAGCAAGAACAGTAATACCTTATCAGTAAGATGGAGAGTTTAGAAGTGGGGGGGGCTGGGAGGATGGCACAGCAGTTAGCATCACTGTCTGCTCTTCCAGAGGACCCGGGTTCAATTCCCAGCACCCACATGGCACCTCACAGCTGGCAGTCACTAAAATTCTAGGGGACCCGGCATCCACACATACACCTAAATCATGCAGGCCAAACACTAACACACGTAAAATAAAAATAAGTAATTCTCTTTAAAGTAGAAGAAATGATGCTGGCAACAGTTGTGAACATGTCACTGACTTTATAATCATTTACTGATCATTTAGGAAGGGCTGGTTGCAGGGAACGCTTCTGGCCTCAGTTCAGTTTAGTCTACTTAGATTGTTGGTAGGGTTTGCAAGTTTGCTGTTAGAGCACTTAGCCCCCAGTAGGGGGCACTGTTGGAAGACTGTGGGGAGCATCCCAGGCCTGCAGCATGAGGGCAGGGCCTTTGAAGGCTTTTACACTTAGCACTCACTGAATCTGATCTGTAAGCTTTGTATCCTGGCCATTGCCACATGAGGAGTCTCCACCATGTGCCGCGGTCCCCATTAACAGCACTGTGATGCCATTGTGTGACACTTTTCCTGGGTAGGGAACCCATGTCAGACCAAATTGTGGGTGAGGAGTTTATACAACAAGGGTGATTCTACAGCACTTACATCACTAAAAGCCCACTCTCTCACGGATTCTGCATCTATCTGAATCTCCGGAGGTGGTGGATGGATCCAAAGTAACATCGTTCTCCAGACCCAACAGAGCTGATGCACATAGGACCTCACAAAGACTGTGAAATCACTCACAAGATAGGCAGGAGCTCAAGCCAGTTAAATCCCAGCATGGAGGAGCGGAAGTGGCCACAAAGCCCTACACCTAGCCAATAGCTATTTGTGATTGATAGCCGCTTTCTCAATGGAGTGACACTGGGTATGGCAAACACACCCCAGAACGGGCCCCATGCCCAGTCTTTTCCAGTATAAATAGAACTCCATGGTTTTGCTTTTGACTTACAAACATACTGTTTTGTTTAAGCAAGAAAAAGAGTATGATGTTTAGTTGAAAGGAGTTGGGGAAGGGGAAAATATAAACAAAAATTTTAAAAAGAAAGAAAACTTGAAAGTAAAATAAATATGTTGAGGCAAGGCTGAGGGGATGGCTTTCCAGAGGACCTCACTTCAGTCCCCAGACTACAAATGGTGGTTCATAACTGACTGTTATTCCAATTCCAAGGGATCTTATGACCTCCGAGGGAAAATCCATAGACTCACAGGCAGGTAAAATACCCATACACATAAAATTAAAATAAACAAAACCTGTAATAATATGATATACCTGTTGGCGTGGATAGTGCTCTTATCCAGAGGACCTAAGTTCAGTTTGTAGTACCTATAACAGCCATCTGTAACTGTGAGGCCCCCCTGGGCTATTTTAGCCCATGTTTATTTAGTCCTTGTTACAAAGCAAGACATACACACATATACCGACACACAAAAACAAGTTCTCCACATACTCTGTACATTTATATATTTATTTCACTATTAGTGTGACTCCATATCATAAGTATTGTTGCCATCCACGTTGTACACAAAAAGCAAAAGGCCCAGAGAGGCTAAATAATTAGCTCCCAAGTCCCAGAGCAACTAAGATGTTACCCATGATTTGGTCATGCCTCCTAGTCATCCTGATCATTGTGAGGTCAGGAGACAACCTGGGCACTCAGTGTGTAACCGTATGAAGGAGGCAATAGATACAGAAACTGAGAAACACCCAAGATGGCACATTCAGGGCTCATTTCCTAGACTCTGGCAACTGGTCACTCTTGCTCTATGATTTAGAAAAGGATCGGAAAGCAAAGGCTGGGTAACCCAGGTGGGCCAGATACTGGTTCTCAAACTTTCTTCACAGGAAGGGGTATATGAAAAAGAGAGATATAAATGTGTGATGGGAAAGAGTGAGAAGGCTAGTTTGTCTGCTTCCCTGATTTCCTACTGTGGACCAGTACAAAGTCTACCTGTAATTGGAAATTTTGGCCCAGCATGAAAAGAACAGAAAAGCTGCTCGCCAGAATCTCTGTCGACAATTAGTGGTCGTTAATGTGAATGACACCTGACACGGAATGTGCATGTGGGGTCCAGCAGTGAGGACAGTAAGAACCAGGAGCAAAGGGGAAAAGAGCCAGGGCTTTGAGAACAAAATACCAAGTCACTGTGAGGAGCTGTTCTGATGCGTTTCTTGGCAATTGTTGTCATGTTATCCACAGTGGGCACATGATGCATAAAACTGATGTCACAAAGTTCCTGAAAATCAGAGCTGGAGCCATGAATTCATGTGTTCTGGGTAGAGACCAAGACTCCACACATCTACCAGTGGTCTTGTGGAGATAGGAACCACAGGCAGGGCCTTGGCCTTGTGCTTCCTGCTTTCTATTCTGGAGAACTTACTGGCACAAGATGGGCACCCCTGGGAGTCAGAAAATCTGACAGGACCTGCTCTGTAGGGACCACCTAGTTCCTTGGCCAGAAGGGACTGGAAATACACCCTGCAGCTCTCCCCTCTGTTCAGCATCCCTGGAGTCTATGTCAGCCTGACAAACCATTCATTCTTACCTTCCAGGTTTAAGGTCTGAGGATTCTGCCTCCTCCCCAGGCTGAAGCCGTCCATCTACTACTGCAGTCGGCTTCAGTGCCCTTCCCGACCACATCCAGACCAACATGTTCTGTCCCCATGGACCCAGGTAGGCTGTGTTGCCCATTCTTGCTTAAAAGGCTTTATTGTTGGTCAGGCCTTAAACATGAGCAAGAAAGAAACTTCCACATGGCTAGACTCACCCTGACTGGTGTACAGTTTCATCATCTTCTCTTTGCACTCAGCATGATTCTGGGAAGCCTCTGCTGGCTGTTGCTGGCTGCTTTCTTCTCTGAGAGCTGGTGCACTGCCCCAAATGAGCTGAGGATAACCAAGATCTGAGCCAGATGTCCGGACACCAGACTGTCTCCATTGTGCTGAAGGAAAAAGACTGAAAAGACCTAGGATTTGGAATATGATGGCAGTTGACAGTAAAGCTATTAGGCATAAGGTGATGTCTGGGATGGACCAACAGACCACAAAGACAGGCCATAGAACAATGGGTAGGCAGCCTAAGGTCCTGAGATGGTATAAAGATAATGGGGGTGGCCTACCTGGGGTCAAGAGAGAAGTAGAATGACAGTGGGAGACTTGGGACAGAGCCAGTTTATGTCTTTCCAAACAGGATGTGACCGACAAAGGGGATGGTGGTCCATATTACCTGGATCAGATTAAAACAGTCTCTAGACGTCCTCTACACTGTGGCTTGCAGAGTGTGCTAACTCCTTTCCCTAGTATAATTTCAACTTAGGTCTGTTCTTTCTTTCTGCCTCTGTCTCCAGAGTACTGGGATTAAAGGCATGCACCACCTTGCCCGCCACACTTCAGCTGTTTCTTAAACTTCTTTATATATTCTTGCATCTTATACACGTACTTACTTATAACAGATTGAATTCTAGGTAAGCTGTGCTTCTGGGTAAAGCACAGTCTTTTCCTAGAAGTATCCATTCTAGGGAGAGCACAAAGGAGACATGGACAGTGAGAAGAGAAATTTAAGCCCTGTGCCTACCATGACCTAGGTTGCTGAATCTCAACTTGGCCAGTCTGCTTTGCCTCCTTGATTGCTCTGCTTACATTCTTGAGTACTTGACCAACTACTGAATCCTATCAGAATTCTTCCCTTTTGAGAAGAAGGATCAAATGAACAAATGAATGAAAAATGGACAAAAAGTAGAAAGGAAGAAAGGAAGGAAGGAAGAAAGAAAGGATGAGACTGCTGGTAAGGTCAAGAACAGAGAAAAACAGAGATCCTCTCCACTAAATAAGAAAAACAAGTGAGGTAACTGGAAGTAAGAGTCAGGAGGCCGGAATTAGATAGGGTAACATCACCTGATTTTTTAGCACTGATACCTGAACCTCCTTTCAGGGAAATCAAATTATCCTTTGGGCATAAGGTCCAAAATTCACTCACACTCTCTCCTACCCTCTGTGTGTATGTGTGTGTGTGTGTGTGTGTGTGTGTGTGTGTGTGTGAGTGGGATAGTATGTTGTGAGGTTGTAATGGTGTGTGTGGTATGTAAGTTCCTAGTATGATTTCGTGAGGTATCCAGGGAGGAGAACCTCCACACCAGATGATCCAATGTAAGGATGTGTGTGTGTGTGTGTGTATGTGAGCTCCCAAGCGAAGGTGTCTTTGCACACTTGTGGTGGATGCCAAAGGACAGCTTTAGTGTGTTTCCTCAGGTGCTGTCCACTTATTTTCTCAGACAGAGTCTTTCATTGGCCCGAAGTTCACAAAATAGGGTAAGCTGTCTGACCGGTAAACCCAAGGAACATTACGTCTCCACAGTTTTGTGCTGGGATTCCACAACTGGAGTTTTATGTAGATTATGGGGATTGCAAAGAAAGCACCTTGTTAACTGACATATGCCTTCAGATCTGACAATGAAGTTTTTAATTGGGATACACGATAATCAAAAATATAGTTTTTAAAAAAGTAGATATATTTTTTAAAAAATGGGTATATTCTGAATACATTGACTAAGACCCTGAGAGATAAGTGTTTCCCAAATCAGCTAGGACTCCAACAGACCAAGGTATTATTCCTCCAAAACCCAACTTGGTGAACCAAAGAGTTTAAAACTTACAGCTAACAGATGAGGGATTACTTACAGTTGCAGAGCAGCGACTGACTGCTGCATGGAAGAAGGATTCCTTCTCTGTAGCTGGACAGATGGAAGTGCCTGCCCCATCAGTCGACCTTCTACACTCTCGGTACTCTAGAGTCTCCAGAGGCTACGGAATCACATGTAACTGGGACAGAATCACACACGGCTGAAAAGGAAATGCCTCAAAGAGAGGCTGGAATCACAGGTGAGAGTCTAATGACACCTGCCCAATGCCCAACACCCTTGCATAAAGAGACTTCAGTAGGCAGATGGAGGTAGGGTGTATAACAAGGAAGGTGAGAGAGCCATGGAAAGCTGCTTTGCCTTTCTGACCTTCAGCTTGGACCCCCAATACCTGTATCTGGGTTTGCATTATTCTGCTACACCTCTGCTTTGATTCCTGCTTCAAGATTCCTTCCTTTATTTACTTACACAATGGACTACATCTGTAAACTTAAATGAACCCTTTCAACTTGACTTTGACCACAGTGATTACAATTTAAACTAAGACAGCATATTCCCTAGTGGGGGATAAACCAGAAAACCTTAAACATGACATTTGAGCCATCCATAATCTTCAGCGTGACACATACCCTGCATTCAGAGCCCCTAACCATCATAAGATCACTTATTTTTAAGAAATTTTTTTAAATTTAAAAATTTGTATTTTACGGAGAATTTGCAAAAATAGGACAGAATATTCCCAAATGCCCTGCTCCTAGTTGATTCTTTTGGTACTACTTTGAGTGGATGTATCACAATTGTTGAGCCAATCAAGACATTTCTAATTACTAAAACCATGGTTTATTGAGATTTCCTTACCTTTTACCATTACTCTTTACCATTGTCCATTACAAAATCCCGCGAGGAGCCTAATTCATACAACAGTGGTTTTCATTCCTTTCCTGTAAGACCATGTCGTGAGTGTGTGTGTGTGTGTGTGTGTAGTTTGTGCTGAGAAATCATTTCTTAGACTTCTAAAGTAAAATGAAACGTTAGTGTGTTGCATCCTTCCCTCCTGTCTTTATCTCAATGGAGTCACCTTTGTGAAGAGCATGCGCACACTACACCTTGATGAGACTTCATAAGAAGTTCTTCTCTGAAGTAGATCACCTCTGTCATGCTTACAGAGAACATCAAGTTCTTCATGGTGTATATTGTTCATTTTATAAAAGCTCCCTCCAGAAATGGAAGCCTCACAGACATGGTGGCTGTCCTAGTTTTATTGTCGACCTAACACAGTGTCAGCCAAGAGGGAAGCGTCTACTGAAAAACTGCCTACACCAGATTAGGAGGTTGGTCTTTGGACACATCTGTGTGTGGTTTCCTTGATTATTAACTCACATGAGGTCCTGGTCTGCTGTAGGCAATACCATTCCTAGGGAGGAGGCTCTGGGTTAGATAAAAGTACCAGGGAAGCATGAGCCTATGACCAAGCTAGAGAAGGGACAAGCAAACAGTACTCTTGCTTCTAGGCTTCCTTTTTATAGGTTCTTACCTTGAGATCCTGCCCCAATTTCCCCAGGCATGAACTGTGACTTGAAAGCCTGTACCAAATAAACCCTTTCATCTCTAAGCTGATTTTGTGCTGGAGTGTTTTAGAACAGCGCCAGAAACTGCTACCGTGGCCCACCCGGTTGGCAGGCAAGGGCAAGGAAAGGCACATTACAGACTAGTCTGGGCTACATAATGAAACACTGAATCAAAAAGTAAAACCCAAACCATAGGGATAAAGACAAAATGAAAGTGTAAATCCACTCTTAGGAATACAGGTGGCTGAACAACAGTATTCTGCTGTGTCATGGTATGTCAATGCCTGTCTCTAATGTTCATTCTCTCTTCTCATAGCCATCGAAGTCCTCCTGTCTCTTTGGCTTTATCTAATACTCCTGCATATATGAGATGGATTGATCTACCATGCCTTCTTTTAAAGGGACAATGGAATGATTTTTAATGTGTGTGGAAACAGTGAGAGAGGAGGAAACCTCATTTGTATATATGGATAGCTGGAAATCCCAAGACCACGTATTAAAAAGATGGCCACTCCCCTCCATACACTTGAGGTGCTAGCATATCAAGCATGACGGGTTTTATTCAAAAAGCTGTGACTTTCTCATCAGTGACCTTGGACCCTAGAAGAGAGTGGTGGCGTTTTCGATTGGTATGATAGAATTAACCAGACCAGCTAAAAACAACAAATATAACTTAATAATTGAAAACGGGGAAATTCACAGGACCTGGGTAAATATTCAGATGTCCAAAATGGGTTTGGCGAGCACAGTGCAAAGAGAGCAAGTGCACCTGGATTCCCAGATTTTCTTTCCTGGCCCCAGGATGCCACACTTTAGCCAAATGTGATTGGCTGAGCTTCCCCATCATCTCCCCCTTTTGTCTAAACAAGATCAAATCACACCCAATACAACTATATACAATAGGAACAGATACCAAATATGAAATTACAAGCAACAAACAATATTAAGAAACACATAACTAAAGTTTTACTAAGCATTTTATTTCAAGGAGTCTAAATAACTTATTGAAATTAAGTTTAGCTAAATCATGAGGAGGGTAACTACAATTCTCTAATCTTAAACTCCATCAAAATTCTGAGAAGGGAAGTAATATTATATGAGCAACCAGGAAGTACAAACGAGAAACTTACAAAATGTGCCAAATGATAGAGACAACTGACTCCTGGGCAATCACCCAAAGTCTCCTTTGCAATGTTGAGTCAACCAACTTTGGCTAAGGCCTAACGTAACTGACATACCATTTTCAAAGGCAAGAAACTTTTCAGAACTATCTTACCTTGTGTTGGCAGGACATGACAATCCTGTTTTTATCCATTTATGGATACTCTGTAGCTCTGTCAGTGGTCAAGGTATGGGCTTTCTTTGCCCAAAGGCCAGTTCTGCCAAGAAGTAGACAAGCTCCAAGTGGAGTGTCTTTGGTGCTCAACATTCTCTAGGGAGTAGAACGGTGTTGCCAGGAGTGATTGTGTCTCACTACCACAGAACTGTGGTTAGATTAAAGGCCATTTTCTACAGCTCTTTGAAGAGGTTAAAGATTCTACTATCTATACTAAATATAATCTCTATGTATCTAAAAAACCTGATTAGCCTAAATATAAATAGGATAAACATAGATGACTATTGATCTATAATTCTCGATGCCTATCTAACTTAAAGACTAAGAGAATTAATAACTGTCTAATAAATGAGGACAATGACCTCGAAATGTAAACAATATATATCATTACATAAACACTATGTAGTAACTTAATCAGAGGTAGAAATGTACATTGCAACATGGTAGATATATATATATATCAATACAATATATATATCAATACATAAAAAATGATTTAAACAGATGTAGCAGACACACATACAATATTCAATAGAATTTAACTTTGTATCAATATATAAGAATCGATACAAATATAATTTTCTAAAAACAATAACTACAAATACCAATCTATTATCCTATCACCAATTTCTATCTTCTTTTTTTCAAGAACACCCAAGAGCCTATGAAATAATTCCCCCATCCTTCAACCATATACCAATTATAACCAACCCCAAAAGGATGTCCCTAAACCTGAAGGCAAACTCTGCTGGGAGAGGGGACTTTATCCTCTAAAATTGCTGTCATGGGGGTGACGTTCTTCTTAGGTGGTCCTGTGAAAGTAAATAATGGCAAATTTTCAAGATTAATATTTGGTCTGGGAAAGGTGCAAATAGTGTCTGAGTGTTTTGAGGAGGTCTGGCCAGGGTGTTGTAAAAGATGTGCACCATTAGGAACTGTCTTGTGCGGTTGGTACCAAAAATCATGTCTTGTAGTTGCACTATCAACATGATGATGTCATATTAACCAGGTGGAGTCAATGTTGTGGGGCCCCATTTTCTTCTTGGAAACTTCAAAGATCACTGCAGGAAAATAAATTATTTCTTCTGGGAAACTAAGCATTATCTATAAAGACATATACAGACATATATATTCAATGAAAGGTATGATAAAGACAGAAACAGATATAAGGAAAGGCAAAGAAAGTTTATAAATTTTCATTATTGTCATTATCATTATTATTATTCTGTCCCATATCGTAGCTCTTGACATGAGACAGAAACTCTGGGATATCTCTTATGAACAGGCTTGGAATTGGAGAGGGACTGAGCCAGAGTCCAACTCCAAAACCAGCTCTCTATATTTATAAATAAATGCACATTAACACATATTTTAAAATATGTTTATTATAATTTATTTACTGAACCTATTCAGTTTTCTTGCTGATCCTTATTGGGTTGTAAATATTTTCCATCTGTCAGTATTCAAATATCCAGGGTCCCTTGAATTCTTTGAAGATGAGTGTTTTCCTGCGGAGATAAGCAGAGAACCCTACCCCCATCCTATATGTTGTTCTTACCATCAGTATGATTATCATCATTGTGGATGAGCTGTCATTTCTTCTTTCTAAGAGATTCCTCCTCTTCAAACTGAACCTTTATTAATTTTGATGATATCCACAATTTTTCTTCTCCAGTGGAAATAAGAGCAAAACCACTTCCCCAACGCAGCACATATCCTGGCATCCATTAAGAGGTCAATACATCTTTGAAATAAGCTGGTTGATTTAATTCAGCAGACATTTCCATTATCCAATGACTTTCTGTAGCCATTGTCCCCTTTTCATGAGCGTTGAAAAAACTCAAGGTTAATAAAGCATTATGAGTGAGCAGAGCTGGGAGCTGGGAGCCAATGGCTGGGTGCTCAGAACAAGTGAGGTCCAGACCTGGGGATATAGCACCAAGTGCGGCCACTGGTGCAGGCACAAGCTCCTTTCCCTTAAGTTCCCTTGCTCTGGGCTGGGATGTGGGTAAAAGCTGCCTGCAGCAAGGGCATGAGATGGTGCAGATATCAATGAACAAATGGATGTGGTGTGGCCTCAACTGGCCAGAGCCTTAAAGGGCTCTAAAAAGCCCCAAGGACAGGAACCAAGTGATGGTGCATTCAATTAGCATGCTAGAATTAACCAGACCAGCTGAAAACAACAGATATAATTTAATAAGTGAAAACGGGGAAACTCACACGACCTGGGTAAAGATTCCCATGTCCAAAACAGGTCTGAAGAACACCATGCAAAGAGAGACAAAGAGAGCTAATTGTACCCGCACAAAATAAATGCAATCAAAGAATATTTACCACTTTAATGATAAACTTAAAGAACCAAAGTTCCAGCGTAGTACAGGTAGGGAGGGAAAGTGAGCAAGCAGCCTCCCTGCGCGCCCATTTATTGGCAGGCATTCGCCCGAGGCAAACCCCGCCCCCAAGAGGGGTTGTCTTAACCCTACATCTCCCCCTTTTGTCTAAATAAGACACAACTAAACCAAATATAACTATAAACAATAATAACAAATGATAAATATAACAAACAATATTGAGAGCAAAAGTTTTGCTGAAGAGTAACTACAATTAAATAATCTTCAACTCCATCAAAGATCTGAGAAGGGAGTAAATATTACTTAACAAATGAGAGATATCCAAAATGTGCAACAAATGACAGAGACAACTGACTGCCTGGGCAATCACCCAAAATCTCGTTTGCAATGTTGAGTCAACCAACTTTGGCTAAGGCCTAACATAACTGACATACCATTCTCAAATGCAAGGAACTTTCTTAGGATTATCCTACCCTGTCTTGGCAAGATAAGACAATCCTGTTTTATATCTTAGTCAGTAGTTGAGGTACAGGTTTTTCTTAACCCAAAGGCCAGGTCTTCCAAGAAGACAAGCTCCCAGTGGAGTGTCTTTGGTGCTCAACGTTCTCTCGGGAGTAGAGTGGTGTTGCCAGGAGTAAATTGTGTCTCCATGGCACAGAATTCTAGGTTAGAGTAAAGGCCATTTTCTACAGCTCTTCAAAGAGGCTGAAGATTATACTATCTATACTAAAAATAATCTCTATGTATCTAAAAGACCTGATTAACCTAAAAATAATATGACAAACATATAATTCTCAATACCTATCTAATTTGAAAACTAAGAGAATAAACAATTGTGCAATATATGAAGACAATGATCTTCACCTCTAAACAATGTCATTACTTATCAAATGTAAACAATGTTATTACATAAATAGTACCAGAGGTAGAAATGTACATTGTGATATGATAGATGTATCCATACAATATAAGCATACTCTTGTACCAAAATAGAGGTAGGAACACTCACATTCAATATTCAATATATCAATATACAAGAAACAGTACCAACATAATTTTCTAAAAACAGTAAGTCACAAATACCAATCATCCCATCAAACCAGTTAATCCCCCTCTTTTTTTTTTAAGAATATACCCCCAAATCCATACAATATCTCCCCATCCCCTCAACCCTAAACCAACCACTAAAAGATGTCCCTAACCCTGTGGGCAAACTCTGTTGGGAGAGGGGACGTCGTCCTCTTAGATTGCTTCTAGCTGACATGGGGGCGACGTTCTTCTTAGGGGCCCCTGTGAAAGTAAATGATGGTAAAATTCCCAAATTAACCTTTGACTTAAGAAAATTATAACTAGTCTCTGTGTGTTTCGAGAAGGTCCGGCCAGAGCGTTGTCAAACATGTGCATCATATGAAATTGTCTCTTGCAGTTGGTACCAAAAAACAGGTCTAAAATTAGTGCTTAAAAAAAATTCATGACGACATAAAAACCAGATTGAGTTGATGTTGTGGGGCCCCATCTTCATCCTGGAAACTTCAAAGATTACTGTAGGAAAATATGTTGCTTGTTATGGGAAATTTAAACATTAACAACAAGGACATGTACTGACATATAAGGAAAGACACAGATGTGAGGGAAGGCAAAGAAAGTTTATCAAGTATAAAATTATTCTTATTCTGTCCCATTTCATGGCTCCTGACCTGAGACAGAAACTTTGAAATATCTCTTATCAACAGGCTTGGAATGGAAGAGGGACTGAGCCATAGTCCAACTCCAAAACCAGCTCTACACATTTATAAAGAAGTGTTCAATAAAACATATAAATATATATATATAATCAATAATTACAATATGTATAGAATTTTATTGTTGATGTTTAGTGGGTCGTAACTATTTTCCATCCATCAGTAATTAAATATTCAGGGTCCCTCAAATTCTTTGGAGATGAATATTTTCCTGTGGAGATAAGAAAAGAACCCTGCCCCCATCCTATCAGTAATCCTTACCATCTGAATGTCGGTCATCCTTGTGAATGAATTGTTATTTATCTTTTCCATGTGACTTTTCTTCCTCAAACTGAACCTTTATTAATTTTGACGGTATCCATAATTTTTCCTCACCTGTGGAGATAAGAGCAAAACCTCTTCCCCAACGCAGCATATCTCCTGGCTTCCGTTGTGAGGTCAGTACATCCTTGAAATAAACTGGTTGATTTAGTTCAGCAGACTTTTCCATTATCCAATGTCTTTCTGCAGCCGTCGTTCCCTTCTCATTAGCGTTGAGAAAATTCAAGGTTAACAAAGCATTATGTAACCTATTTCTGGGGGTGTTTTCCACCCCTTTCTGTTTGTTCAACATATCCTTTATAGTTCGATTTGATCTTTCTATGACTGCTTGACCTGTAGGATTGTATGGTATACCTGTAACATGCTTGATATTGTAATGATCAAAAAACCATTTCATTTTCCTAGAGACATAAGCAGGACCATTATCTGTCTTTATTTGTGTAGGTATACCCATGATAGCCATGACTTCTAATAAATGAGTGATTACTGAATCAGCTTTTTCTGAACTTAAAGCAGTTGCCCACTGAAAGCCTGAATAAGTGTCAATGGTGTGATGAACTAATTCAATTTGCCAAATTCTGCAAAGTGGAACACATCCATCTGCCAGATTTCATTTCTATGGGTGCCCTTTGGATTAGCCCCTGCTGGCAGTGGCGTTTGGTTATAGAAAGAGCAGGTAGGGCATTTCTTTACAATCTCCTTAGCTTGTTGCCATGTAATTGAACTCTTTCTTCAAACCTTTGCTATTAGCATGATGTTTTTTATGAAATTCAGAGGCTTGTAGCACACTACCAATCAATAATTGATCAATTTCTGCATTGCCTTTTGCTAGAGGACCTGGCAGACCCATATGGGATTGGATATGTGTTATGTACATAGGGCAAAGCCTGTTCCTGATCAAACCTTGAACCTGGATAAACAATGAAGTTAGTTCTGTATCATCAGGTATAAATTCACCAGTTTCAATATGTAAAATAACTTTCTGCATATTGTGAATCAGTAACTATATTAATAGGTTCTTTAAAATCTCTTAGTACCATAAGAATGGCATATAATTCTGCCTTCTGTACAGAATCATAAGGACTTTGTTCCACCTTACCCAAGTCTTCTCATTTGTAACCTGCCTTCCCTGAAAAAGAATAATACAGATAACAACATCTTTTTGTGCAAATAAAGACCATCAGAACGCATGAATGTCATCTTAATACCAAGTTCCCTATTTCCAATTTTTTCCTTTAAAATACACACATGGCCTGGCAAGATGGCCCAGTTCCAACAGATGCTTTTGCGGAGCAGGATGGCCGGACTTTGCCTCCCTGGGTACAGTAAAAAGAAAGAAGTGACTCCGAAAAGTCGCCTACTACCTCCACGTGTATATTGTGACACACATGAATAAATACATGCACACAGATGAAATATAAAATATATGTGAATGCTTAAAAGCATGATGATATTTTATGTGTGTTTAACACATATGCACGTGGATTATCTATAGGGTATTGTACAATAAAGAGCTCTAAAAAACAGCAAATGTATTTCTATTGCTAAATATTTTACTTTTAAAATATGTTTTCACCCTGAAACCGATACTGTAATGAACTTCATGATGTGTCCATGGATGGCCTCAAACTCATGTCAAACTCTTTGCTTCCATCCCTAAGCTCTGGTATTACAGGTATGAGGCACCACACTTAACATCAGGATTTACACTCTGGAGAAAGGGGTCAAAAAGCAATACTGTGTAGACTATAAAATAGTAAGGACATATAAGTTATAATCACTAAAACATATCAGAAAGGCTGATAAAAAATTAGAGAGCTCCAAAGCTAAAATATTAAAAATAAGAATTAGAGAAACAAAATATGAGGGGAATAAGAGTGCAAATGACACAGAGTAGAACGTCACAACAGATACATTAGCTATTAATGCATAAAACACTGCAAATAAAGGATATATATTTTCTGAACAGTTACAAAAGCAAGAACAGTAATACCTCATCTGTAAGATAGAGAGTTTAAGAAGTGTGTTTGAGGGCTGGGAGGATGGCTCAGCAGTTAGCATCACTGTCTGCTCTTCCAGAAGACCCGGGTTCAATTCCCAGCTCCCACATGGCAGCTCACAGCTGGCTGTCACTACAATTCCAGGGGACCTGGCAGCCATACACAGGCCTATATCATGCAGGTCAAACACAAACACACATAAAATAAAAATAAGTAATTCTCTTTAAATTGAAGAAAAAGATGCTGGTGACAGTCGTGAACCTGTCAGTGCCTTTAGAATCATTTACTGCTAGTTGCTGGGAACAGCTTCTGTTCTCAGTTCAGTTTAGTCTACTTAGATTGTTGGTGGGGTTTGGAAATCTGCTGTTTCAGCACTTAGCCCCCAGCAGGTGGCACTGTAGGACGAGTGTGTGGAGCATCCCAGGCCTGTACCATGAGGGCAGGGCCTTTGAAGGCTATTACACTTACCACGCACTGAATCTGATCTGTAATCTTTGCATCCTGGTCATTGCCACATGAGGAGTCTCCACCATGTGCCAGGGTCCCCATTAACAGCACCGTGATGACATTGGTGAGACTTTTCCTGGGTAGGGAACCAATGTCAGACCAAATTGTGGGTGAGGAGTTTACATAAACAGGGGTGATTCTAAAGCACTTGTATCACTAAAAGCCCACTCCGTCATGGGTGAGGACTCATGGATGCTGCATCTATCTGAATCTCCGGAGGTGGTGGATGAATCCAAAGTAACATCGTTCTCCAGACCCAACAGAGCTGATGCACATAGGACCTCACAGAGACTGTGACATCACTCATGAGATCTGCAGGAGCTCAAGCTAGATAAAATCCCACAATGGAAGGGTGGAAGTGGCCACAAAGCCCTAGACTTAGCCAATTGGCTATTTGTGATTGATAGCTGCTTGGAGAGGAAAAACAATTTTCTCAATGAAGTGATACTGGGTATAGCAAACACACCCCGGAACAGGCCCCATGCCCAGTTGCTCACAATATAACTAGGATGCCATGGTTTTGTTTTTGACTTATAAAAGGACTGTTTTGTTTGTTTTAAGCAAGAGAAAGAGCATAATGTTAAGTTGGGAAAAGTTAGGGAAGGGAGAAAATATGATAAAAATGAATGAAAAATTTAAAAATAAGGAAAAATGAAAGATAAAATATATATGTTGAGGCAAGGCTGAGGGGATGGCACTTGCAAAAGACCTGACTTCAGTTCCTGGATGCCAAATGTGAAACACCATTGCCTGTTATCTAGTTCCAAGCAATCTGACACCATCTTATGACCTATGTGGGCAAATCCACAAAGACACACGGAGATAAAATATCCCTATACATAAAATCAAAATGAACAAAACCTGAAATAATAAGATTACAACTATTGGTTTCGATACTGCTCTTAGTCATAGGACCTGAGTTCAGTTTGCAGAGCCTACTAACAGCCATCTGTAATGTGAGGCCACCCTGGGCTATTAAGCCCATGTAAAATAGCAAGACATACACATGCACACACAAACCCACACACATAAACACACACACACATTCTCCACATATCTGTACATTTATATATTTACTTCACTATTAGAGTGATTCCATATCATAAGTATTGTTGCCATCCACATTGTACACAAGAAACGAAAGGCCCAGAGAGACTGAATAAGTAGCTCCCAAGTCACAGAGCAACTAAGATGTTACCCATGATTTAGTCACGCCTCCTAGTCATCCTGATGATTTTGAGGTCAGGAGGCAACCTGGGCCCTCAGTGTTTAACCATATGAAGGAGGCAATAGATACAGAAAACTGAGAAACACCCAAGATGGAACATTCACGGCTCATGTCCTAGGATATGGCAACTACTCAGTCTCAGCTCTATGATTTGGAAAAGGACCAGAAAGTCAAGGCAGGGGATCCAAGGTGGGCCAGACACTGGTTCTCAGACTTTATTCACTGGAAGGGGTATATGAAAGAGAGAGGTGAGTGTGTGAGGAGAAAGTATGCAGACACTTGTTTGTCTGACTTCCTAATTTCCTGCAGTGGACCAGAACAAAATCGACCTTTGTTTGGAAATTTTGGCCCAGCCTGAAAAGAACAGAAAAGCTTCTTGCCAGTATCTCTGTCGATAAGCAGAAAATGAAAGTGTAAATCCACTCTTAGGAATACAGGTCACTGACCAACAGTATTCTGCTGTTTCATGTTATGCCAGTTCCTGTTTCTGATGTTCATTCTCTCATCTCAGAGCCATTGAAGTCCTCCCGTCTCTTGGGCTATCTCTAATACTAGTGCAGTATGAGATGAATTGATCTACCATGACTTCCTTTAAAGGGACCATGGAATTGATTTTTCATGTGTGTGGAAAGAGTAAGAGAGGAGGAAACCTCATTTGTATACAGGAATAGCCGGAAATCCCAAGACCACGTATTGAAAAGATGGCCAATCCCCTCCACAAACCTGAGGTGGTAGTATTATCACACAAGACATGTCTTATTTAAAAAGCTGCAACTCACTCATCACTGATCTTGGAGGCTATTAGTGACTGGTGGTGTATTCGACTGGTATGCTAGGATTAATCAGACCAGCTCAAAACAACAGATATAATTTAATAATTGAAAATGGAAAAAGTCAACACTACCGGGGTAAAGGTTCCCATGTCCAAAACCAGTCTGTGAACACTGCACTAAGAGAGCCAAAAGGAGCAAGGGCAGCTGGATTCCCAGGTTTTCTTCCCTGCCCCAAGGCAGCCACACCCTAGCCAACTGTGATTGGCTGAGCTTCCCATCAAGAGAGCAATTTCCTCTTAAAGGTGGTGACAGAAAAAGTTAACTCAGGCTTTATCCATCTATAACATTCTGCCTGCCTGAAGGGGATGTAGATGGTTTCAAAAAGAAAGAAAAGAAAGAGTTCTGGGAACAAGTAGAAGTATGCAAATAGAAACAATCAGAAATTATTCAGGTTGCAGAAAAAGAATACCACAGATAACAATATCTTTTTGTGCAAATTAAGCCCATCAGAAGGCTTGAATGTGATCTGAATACCAAGTTCCCTATTTCCACTTTTTCCTTAAAAATACACATAGGGCCAGGCAAGATGGCTCAGTGCCTACAGATGCTTGTGACCACGATGATGGCCTCAGTTTTCCTCCCTGTGTACACTGAAGAAAGAAATGACTCCTAAAAGTTGTCTGCTACCTCCACATGCATATTGTGACACACATGCATAAACACATGCGCACAAAATGTAAAGTATATTAAATGCTTAAAAGCAAATAATGATATTTTAGGTATTTTTAACATATAAGCACATGAATTAACTACAGTGTATTGTAGAATAAAGAGCACTGGAAAATGGCAAAAGAATTTCTATTGTTAAAAAGTTTTACTTTTGAAATACGATCTTACCGTGTAACCCATACTGGCCTGAACCTCACTATGTGGCCCCAGCTGGCCTCAAACTCATGTCAAACCCTTGGCTTCCACTTCTTGAGTCCTGGGATTACAGGTGTGGGGCACCACACCTAACATCAGGATTTATTGTCTGGGGAAGGGACAAAAAGCAATACTGTGTAGATTCTAAAATATTAGGGACATATAATTTATAATCTCTATAACATATCAGAAAGCCTGATGAGAAATTATAGAGTTCTAAAGCTAAAACAACAAAAATAAGAATTAGAGAAACAAAATATGAGGGGGTAAGAGTGCAAATGATAAAGAGTAGAACGTCACAACAGATACATTAGCTATTAATGGATCAAACACTGCAAATAGAGGATAAATATTTTCTGAGCAGATGCAAAAGCAAGAACAATAATACCTTGTCCTTAAGCTAGAGAGTTTAAGAAGTGTGTGAGGGCTGGGAGGATGGCACACCAGTTAGCATCACTGTCTGCTCTTCCATAGGACCAGGGTTCAATTCCCAGCACCCACATGGCACCTCGCAGCTGGCTGTCTCTACAATTCTTGGGGACCTGGCACCCTCACACATGCCTATATCATTCAGGCCAAACACTAACACATGTAAAATAAAAATAAGTAATTCTCTTTAGAATAGAAGAAAAAGATGCTGGCGACAGTGGTGATGTTGTCACTGCCTTTAGAATCATTTACTACTAGTTGCTGGGAATATCTGCTGCCCTCAGTTCAGTTTAGTCTACTTAGATTGTTGGTGGGGTTTGCAAGTCTGCTCTTTGAGCACTTAGCCCCCATCAGGTGGCACTCTTGGAGGAGTGTGTGGAGCATCTCAGGCCTGTAGCATGAGGGCAGGGCCTTTGAAGGCTGTTACACTTAGCACTCACTGAATCTGATCTGTAAGCTTTGCATCCTGGTCATTGCCACATGAGGATTCTCCACCATGTGCCGCAGTCCCCATTAACAGCACCGTGATGGCATAGTGTGTCACTTTTTCTGGGTAGGGAACTTATGTCAGACCGAATTGTGTGTGAGAACTTTACACAAGATCGGTGATTGTAAAGCGCTTGCATCACTAAAAGCCCACTCTGTCATGGGTGAGGACTCATGGATGCTGCATCTGTCTGAATCTCCGGAGGTGGCGGATGACTCCAAAGTAACATCGTTCTCCAGACCCAACAGAGCTGATGCACATAGGACCTCACAGAGACTGTGACATCACTCACGAGATCTGTAGGAGCTCAAGCCAGATAAAATCCCTGCATGGAGGAGGGGAAGTGGCCACAAAGCCCTACACCTAGCCAAGTAGCTATATGTGATGGATAGCTGCTTCCTCAATGGAGTGACACTGAGTACAGCAAACACATCCCAGAACAGGCCCCATGCCCAGTAGTTTCCAGTATAAATAGGACTCCATGGTTTTGTTTTTGACATATAAACAGACTGTTTTGTTTGTTTTAAGCAAGAGAAAGAGCATGACGTTGAGTTAGGGGTAGTTAGGGAAGAGTGAAATATGATAAAAATAAATGAAAAATTTAAAAATACTGAAAAAATTAAAAGTTAAATATATATGTTGCGGCAAAGCTGAGGGGATGGATCTTCCAGAGGCCCTGACTTCAGTCTCCAGACCCCAAATGGTGGCTCACAACTGCCTGTTATTCTGTTTCCTAGGGATCTGACTCCATCTTATGAGCTCCGTGGGCAAATCAACAGGTACAAACGCAAGTAAAATACCCATACACATGAAATTAAAATAAACAAAACCTGAAATAATAATAAGATATACCGGTTGTTCTGGATAGTGCTCTTAGCCAGAGGACCTGAGTTCAGTTTGCAATACCTACTGACAGCCATCTGTAACTGTGCGAGGCCACTCTGGGCTATTTAGCCCATGTTTATTTAGACCATGGTACATAGCAGGACACACACACACATACATACATACATACATACATACATACATACACACACACAACACATTGTCTACATAGTCTGTATATTTATATATTTACTTCACCATTATAGTGATTCCATATCACAAGTATTGTTGCCATCCACAACACAATTTTGTGTGCCTCCCTACTTTCCTGCGATGGACCAGTACAAATTCTACCTGCACTTAGAAATATTGACCCAGCCTGAACAGAATAGAGAAGCTTCTACCAGGATCTCTTTCGACCTCCAGTGGTCAATGATGTGGGGAGCAGCAATGAAGACAGTAAGGACCATGAACAGCAGAGGAGAAGAGCCAGGGCTGTGAGAACAAGACACCCAGTCACAGTGAGGAGCTGCTCTGATGCGTTTCCCAGCAATTGTTGCCATGTTATCCACAGTGGGCGCTATGATGCATAAAACTGATGTCACAAAGCTCCTGAAACCAGAATTGGAGCCATGAATTCATGTGTTCCTGGGAGAGACCAAGTCTCGACCCTTCTAGCCTAGGGAATCATGAGGCTATGACAAAGCTAGAGAAGAGACAAGCTAACAGCGCTTTTCCTTCCAGGCTTCCTTCCTGCAGGTTCCTGCCTTGAGTTCCTGCCCTGATTTCCCCAGGGATGAACTGTGACTTGGAAGCTTGTGCCAAATAAACCCTTTCTTCTTAAAGCTGATTTTGTGTTGGAGTGTTCTAGAACAGTCCCAGAAACTGCTACTGTGGCCCACCCTGTTGGCAGTCACAGGCAAGGGAAAGCACATTCCAGACTAGTGTGGACTACACAATGAAACATTGAATCAAAAACTAAAACCCAAACCGTAGTGGTAACCACAAAATGAAAGTGTAAATCCACTCTTAGGAATACAGGTCGCTGAACAACAGTATTCTGCTGTGTCATGGTATGCTGATGCCTGTCTCTGATGTTCATTCTCCTCTCTCATAGTCATCGAAGTCCTCCTGTTGCTTGGGCTTTCTCTAATACTAGTGCAGTATGAGATGAATTGATCTACCTACCATGACTTCCTTTAAAGGGATCATGGAATTGATTTTTCATGTGTGTGGAAAGAGTGAGAGAGGACGAAAGCCTCATTTGTATACATGGATAGCCGGAAATACTAAGCCCACGTATTGAAAAGGTGGACAAACCATTCATACACTTGAGGTGCTAGCATATCAAGCATGACAGGTTTTATTCAAAAAGCTGTGACTTTCTCATCAGTGACCTTGGACCCTAGAAGAGAGTGGTGGCATATTCGACCTGTATGCTAGAATTTACCAGACCAGCTTAAAACAACAGATATATTTTAATAATTGAAAACGGGGAAACTCAAACGACCAGGTAAAGGTTCCTATGTCCAAAACAGGTCTGGAGAACACAGCAAGAAGAGTGCAAAAGAGAGCAAGGGCAGCTGGATTCCCAGGTTTACTTCCCTGGCCCTAGGCAGCCACACCCTAGTCAAATGTGATTGGCTGAGTTTCCCCATCAAGAGAGCAACTTCCTGTAAAAGGTGGTGACAGAAAAAGTTTACTCAGTCTCTTATTCATTGAAAACATTCTTCATGCCTGAATGTGACAGAGATGTTTTCAGAAAGAAAGAAAAGAGTCCTGGGAACAAGCACAAATACACAAATGTAAACAATCAGAAATTCTTCAAGTTGAAGAAAAAGTATACCAGAAACAAGAAAATCCTTTGGTGCAAATAAAGAACATCAGAAGGCTTAATGTCATCTTAATACCAAGTTCCCTATTTCCACTTTTTCCTTTAAAATACACAAGGGCCTTGAACATGGAAAAGTGCCTACAGATGCTTGAGTCCACCATGATGGCCTGAGTTTGCCTCCGTGGGTACACTGAAAAGGGAGAGCTGACTTCTAAAATTTGCCTGCTAACACCACGTGTATATTGTGACACACATGCATAAATACATATGCACAAAATGTAAAATATATGTGAATGTTTAAAAGCAAGTTTTGATATTTAGGTATGTTTAACACATATGCACATGAATTAACTATAGTGTATTGTTGAATAAAGAACACTAGAAAATGGCAAACGAATTTCTCTTGTTAAAAAGTTTTACTTTTGAAATATGATCTCACCCTGTCTCCAATACTGGACTGAACCTCACTATGTGGCCCCGGCTGGCCTCAAATTTATATGAAACCCTCTTGAGTCCTGGGATTACAGGGGTGAGGCACCAAACCTACCAACAGGATTTACTTTCTTGATAAAGTGATGAAAAAACAATACTGTGTACACTATAAAATAGTAAGGACATATACTTTATAATCTCTAAAACATATCTGAAAGGCTGATGAGAAATGAGAGTGTTCTAAAGCTAAAACATTAAAAATAAGAATTAGAGAAACAAAATATGAGGGGGATAAGATTGCAAATGTTAAACAGTAGAACATCACAACAGATACATTAGCTATTAATGGATCAAACACTACAAATAAAGACTAAATATTTTCTGAACAGCTATAAAAGCAAGAACAATAATACCTTATCTGTATGATAGAGAGTTTAATACGTGTGTTTGAGGGCTGGGAGGATGGCTCAGCAGTTAGCATCACTGTCTACTCTTCCAGGGGACCAAGGTTCAAATCCCAGCACCCACATGGCAGCTCGCAACTGGCAGTCACATGAGGAGTCTCCACAATGTAACGCGGTCACCATTAACAGCACCATCGTGGCATTGTGTGGCATTATTACTGGGTAGGGAACCCATGCCAAACCAAACTGTGAATGAAGAGTTTACACAAACAGGGGTGACTCTAAAGCACTTGCATCACTAAAAGCCCACTCCGTCATGGGTGATGACTCACGAAGTCTGCATCTATCTGAATCTCCGGAGGTGGTGGATGACTCCAAAGGAACATCGTTCTCCAGACCCAACAGAGCTGATGCACATAGGACCTCACAGAGACTGTGAGATCAGTCACGAGATCTGCAGGAGCTCAAGCCAGATAAAATCCCAGCCTGGAGGAGGGGAAGTGGCCACAAGGCCCTACACCTAGCAAGTAGCTGTTTCAATGATAGCTGCTTTCTCAATGGAGTGACACTGGGTATGCCAAAGAAACCCGAGAACAGGCAACATGCACAGTAGTTTCCAGTATAAATAGGACTCCATGGTTTTGTTGTTGACTTATAAAAGGACTGTTTGTTTGTTTTAAGCAAGAGAAAGAGCATAATGTTAAGTTGGGAGGAGTTGGGGAAGGGGGAAAATATGGTAAAAATAAATGTAAAATTTAGAAATAAAGAAAAATTAAAAGTAAAATATATATAATGATGAGGCACTGAGGAGATGGCTCTTGCAGAGGACCTGACTTCAGTCCCAAGACCCCAAAATGGTGGCTCATAACTGCATGTTATTCCAGTTCCATGGGATATGACAGCATCTTATGACCTCAGTGGGCAAATCCACAGACACCCACGCAGGGAAAATATCCATACATATATAATTAAAATAAACAAAACCTGAAATAATAATAGTAAGATATATCTTTTGATCTGGATAGTGCTCTTAGCCAGAGGAACTATGTTCAGTTTGCAGAAACTACTAACAGCCATCTGTGACTGTGACGCCACCCTGGGCTATTCAAACCATGTTACATAGCAAGACACACATACGCACAAACACACAAACACACACACACAAACATACACGTTCTCCACATAGTCTGTACATTTATATATTTACTTCACTATTAGTGTGACTCCATATCATAAGTATTGTTGCCATCCACGTTGTACACAAAAATCAAAAGGCCCAGAGAGGCTAAATAAGTAGCTCCCAAGTCACAGAACAACTAAGATGTTACCAATGATTAAGTCATTCCTCCTAGTCATCCTGATAATTGTGAGGTCAGGAAGCAACATGGGCCTTCTCTATGTAACAATATGAAGGAGGCAGTAGATAGAGGAAACTAAGAAACACACAAAATGGCACATTCACGGCTCATGTCCTAGACTCTGACAACTACTCACTCTCAGCTCTATGATTTGAAAAAGGATCAGAAAGTCAAGGAAGGGGATGCCAGGTGGGCCAGATATTGGTTCTCAGACTTTATTCACTGGAAGGGGTATATGAAAGAGAGATATGAGTGTGTGAGGGGAAATTACAAGGACACTTGTTTGTCTGCCTCCCTAATTTCCTGTGGTGGACCAGAACAAAATCGACCATTGTTTGGAAATGTTGGCCCAGCCTGAAAGAAACAGAAAAGCTTATCACCAGTATCTCTGTGGACATCTAGTGATTGTAGATGTGAATGACACCTCATACAAAATGTTCCTGTGGGTACCAACAGTGAGGACAGGAAGGGCCATGAGCAGAAGGGGAGAAGAGCCAGGGCTATGAGAACAAGACACAGCCAGTCACTGGGAGGAGCTGCTCTGATGCGTTTCCTGGCAACTGTTGTCACGTTATCCACAGTGGGCGCTATGTTGCAGAAAACTGATGTCACAAAGCTCCTGAAACTAGAGCTGGATCCATGAATTCATGTGTTCCAGGTAGAGAACAAGTCTCCACCCACCTAGCCTTGGTCTTGTGGAGATAGGAACCACAGAAAGGGCCTTTGCCCTGTTGTTCCTGCTTTCTATTCTGGAGGGCTTCTGGTCTCGAGATGGGCACCTCTGGGAGTCAGAGAATCTTAGAGGACCTGGTCTGTAGGGACCATCTCCTTTCCTTGGCCAACAGGGACAGGTAGTACAACCTGCTCCTCTCCCCTCTGTTCCGCATCCCTGAAGCCTTTCTCAGGCCTGACTAACCCCTCATTCTTAGCTTCCAGGTTTAAGGTCTGAGGATTCTGCCTCCTCCCTAGGCTGAAGCCGTCCATCAACTACTGCAGTCGGCTTCAGTGCCATTCCCAACCATGGCCAGACCAACTCGTTCTGTCCCAATGGTCCTAGGTAGGCTGTGTTGCCCACTCTTGCTTAAAATGCTTTTGTTAGTCAGGCCTGAAACATGAGCAAGAAAGTAACTTCCAGATGGCTAGACTCACCCTGACTAGTGTACAGTTTCATCATCTTCTCTCTCCAATTAGCATGATTCTGGGAAGCCTGTGCTGGCTGTCATTGGCTGCTTTCTTCTCTGAGAGCTGGTGCACTCGATCATGGGTGATGACTCATGGAGTCTGCATCTATCTGAATCTCTGGAGGTGGTGGTTGACTCCAAAGGAACATCGTTCTCCAGACCCAACAAGGCTGATGCACATAGGACTTCACAGAGACTGTGAGATCAGTCACGAGATCTGCAGGAGCTCAAGCCAGATAAAATCCCAGCCTGGAGGAGGGGAAGTGGCCACAAGGCCCTACACCTAGCAAGTAGCTGTTTCAATGATAGCTGCTTTCTCAATGGAGTGACACTGGGTATGCCAAAGAAACCCGAGAACAGGCAACATGCACAGTAGTTTCCAGTATAAATAGGACTCCATGGTTTTGTTGTTGACTTATAAAAGGACTGTTTGTTTGTTTTAAGCAAGAGAAAGAGCATAATGTTAAGTTGGGAGGAGTTGGGGAAGGGGGAAAATATGGTAAAAATAAATGTAAAATTTAGAAATAAAGAAAAATTAAAAGTAAAATATATATAATGATGAGGCACTGAGGAGATGGCTCTTGCAGAGGACCTGACTTCAGTCCCAAGACCCCAAATGGTGGCTCACAACTGCATGTTATTCCAGTTCCATGGGATATGACAGCGTCTTATGACCTCAGTGGGCAAATCCACAGACACCCACGCTGAGAAAATATCCATACATATAAAATTAAAATAAACAAAAGCTGAAATAATAATAAGATATATCTTTTGATCTGGATAGTGCTCTTAGCCAGAGGACCTGAGTTCAGTTTGCAGAAACTACTAACAGCCATCTGTAATGTGAGGCCACACTGGGCTATTCAACCAATGTTACACAGCAAGACATACATACGAACAAACACACAAACACACACACACACACACACACACGTTCTCCACATAGTCTGTACATTTATATATTTATTCACCATTAGAGTGACTCCATATCATAAGTATTGTTGCCATCCACGTTTCCACAGGAAACTGAGAAACACCCAAAATGGCACATTCACAGCTCACTTCCTAGACTTCCTAGACTCTGGAAACTACTAACTCTCAGCTCTATGATTTGAAAAAGGATCAGAAAGTCAAGGCAGGGGATCCCAGGTTGTCAGACTTTATTCACTGGAAGGGGTATATGAAAGAGAAATATGAGTGTGTGAGGGGAAAGGGCACAGACACTCCTTTGTCTTCCTCCCTAATTTCCTGCGGTGGACCAGAACAAAATCTACCTGTGATTGGAAATGTTGGCGCAGTCTGAAAAGAACTGAAAAGCTTCTCACCAGTATCTCTGAGGACATCTAGTGGTTGTAGATGTGAATGACACCTCATACAAAATGTTCCTGTGGGTCCCAACAGTGAGGACAGGAAGGACCATGAGCAGAAGGGGAGAAGAGCCAGGTCTGTGTGAACGAGACACAGCCAGTCACTGTGACTAGCTTCTCTGATGCGTTTCCTGGCAACTGTTGTCATGTTATCCACAGTGGGTACTATGTTGCAGAAAACTGATGTCACAAAGCTCCTGAAACAAGAGCTGGAGCCATGAATTCATGTGTTCCACGTAGAGAACAAGTATCCACCCATCTAGCCTTGGTCTTGTGAAGACAGGAACCACAGAAAGGGCCTTAGTCCTGTTCTCCTGCTTTCTATTCTGGAGGAATTCCGGGCGCGAGATGGGCACCCCTGGGAGTCAGAGAATCTTACAAGACCTGCTCTGTAGGGACCATCTCCTTTCCTTGGCCAACAGGGACAGGTAGTACAACCTGCCACTCTCCCCTCTGTTCAGCATCCCTGGGGCCTTTCTCAGGCCTGACTAACCCCTCATTCTTACCTTCCAGGATTAAGGTCTGAGGATTCGGCCTCCTCACCAGGCTGAAGCTGTCCATCTACTACTGCAGTCGGCTTCAGTGCCCTTCCCGATCATGGCCAGAACAACTCATTCTGTGTCCATGGTCCCAGGTAGGCTGTGTTGCCCGCTCTTGCTTAAAATGCTTTTGTTGGTCAGGCCTGAAACATGAGCAAGAAAGTAACTTACAGATGGCTAGTCTCACCCTGACTGGTGTACAGTTTCATCATCTTCTCTTTCCACTCAGCATGATTCTGGGAAGCCTGTGCTGGCTGCTGCTGGCTGCTTTCTTCTCTGAGAGCTGGTGCACTGAGCTGAGGAATTACCAAGATCTGAGCCAGATGTCCGGACACCAGACTGTCTCCATTGTGCTGAAGGAAAAACACAAAAAGACCTAGGATTCGAGTATGAGGGCAGTTCACAGTGAAGCTATTAGGCATAACCTGAGCTCTGGGAGGACCAACAGACCACAAAAGACATGCCATAGAACAATGGGTAGGCAGCCTAGGGTCCTAAGTGACATAAAGTTAATGTGGTGGCCTACCTGGGGTCAGGAGAGTAGGAGAATGGCAGTGGGAGACTAGGGATGGCCCAGCTCAGGTCCTTCCAAACAGGATGTGACCAACAATGGTTGCGGTGGTCCATAATAGCTGGATCAGATTAAAACAGTCTCAAGACTTCCTCTGCAGGGTGGCATGCAGAGTGTTCTAACCCTAATAAACTTTCAACTTAGCTTCGTTTTCTCTCTCTCTCTCTCTCTCTCTCTCTCTCTCTCTCTCTCCCTTCCTTCCTTTCTTCATTTTTTTGATTTCTACCTTCCTTCTTTTTTTTTGAGTTTCTCTGTGTAGCCCTGGAAATCCTGGAACATTCTCTATAAACCAGACTGGCCAAAAACTCAGAGATTCATGTGTCTCTGCCTTCATAGTGCTAGGATTAATGGCGTGTACCACCATAACTGACAAACTTCAGCTGTTTCTTAAACTTCTTTACATATTCTTGCATCTTATACACCTACTTACTTATAACAGATTGAATTTTAAATAAGCTGGACTTCTCAGAAAAGCACAACGTTTTTCTAGAAGTATCCATCCTAGGGGGAGCACAACGAAGAGAAGGACAGTAAGAAGAGAAATTTAGGTCATGTGCACACTAGAATCTAGGATGCTGCATCTCAACTTGGCCAGTTTGCTTTGCCTCCTTCATTGCTGTGCTTACACTCCTAAGTACTTGACCAACTACTGCATCCTATCGGAATTCTTCTCTTTTGAGAACAAGAAGGATCAAATGAACAAATGAATGAAAGAGAGAGAGAAAGAAGAAAGGAAAGAAGAGATAAAGGAAGAGACTGCTGCTAAGATCAAGACCAGAGAAAAAGAGTGATCCTCTCCACTTAATAAGAAAACCCGCAAGGCAACTGGAAGTAGGAGTCAGGAGGCCGGAATTAGGTTGAGCAGTGTCACCTGATTTCTTAGCACTGATACCTGGACCTCCTTTCAGGATAATCAAATTAGACCTTGGGCATAAGGTACATAATTCATTCTCTCTCTCTCTCTCTCTCTCTCTCTCTCTCTCTCTCTCTCTCTCTCTCTCCCTCCCTCTCTCTCCCTCTCCCTCCCTCCCTCCCTCCCTCTCTCTCCCTTCCTCCCTCCTTCTCTCTTTCTCTCTCCATCCTCTGCGTGTTGGGGGGAGGTTGTTGTGAGGTTGTAGTGATGTGTGGGATATGTAAGCTCCTAGTATGATCTCACAGCGTATCCAGGGAAGAAAATAACCACATCGGTTGATCAAATACAGGTGTGTGGGTAGCAGTGGTGTGCGTGGGTGGGTGTGGGTTTCTGTGCACACTTCTGGTAGATGCCTAAGGACGGCTATGGGTGTGTTTTCGCAGGTGCTGTCTCTTTTTTTTTCTGAGACAGGGTCTTTATTGGCCTGAAGCTGACAAAATGGGGTAAGTGGTCTGACTGGTAAACCCAAGGGACATTACGACTGCACAGTTTTGTGCTGGATTTTAAGTACAGACTACCAGAACTGGTGTTTTACTTAGATTCTGGGGGTGGAATTTGTGTCCTCGTGCTTGCAAATCAAGCACCTTGCTAACTGAGCTATCCTTCAGATGCTAGGATGAAGTTTTATTTGGGATACAAGATAATCAGAAATGTAGTTTTTAAAAAAAGTGGATGTACTAAAAAAAGTGGCTATATTCTGAAAATTTTAACTTAGACCCTGAGAGTTAAGTGTTTCCCAAATCAGCTAGGCCTCCCACAGACAAAGGTATTATTCCACCAAAACCCAACTTGGTGAGTCAAAGCGTTTAAAACTTACAGCTAACGGATGAGGGATTACTTAGAGGTGCAGAGCAGCGACTGACTGTGGCGAGGAAGAAGGAGTCCTCTGTAGCTGGATAGATAGAAGTGCCTGCCCTGTCAATCGACCTTCCACACTCTCGGTACTCTAGCGTCTCCAGAGGCTATGGAACCACATGTAACTGGGACAGAATCTCACACGCCTGAAAAGGAGATGCTTCACAGAGAGGCTGGAATCTCACGTGAGAGTCTAAAGACACCTGCCCCAAGTCTTGTATAAGAAAACTTCAGCAGGCAGGTGGTGGTAGGGTGTATAACAGGGAAGCTGAGTAAGCCATGGAAAGCAGGCCAGTAAGCAGCATTCCCGCCATGGCCTCTGTATACTGGTATATTTGTGTTTAAATGAATAAAGCTTGCCTGAAGATCAGCGGGCAAAGTAGCCACAATCCTCAGCTATACGGGACAGGGCGGGGTGTGGGGTGGCGCACACCGATAATCCTAGAACTAGAAGACAGAGGCAGACAAATTTCTGTGAGTTCCAGGCTATCCTGGAATATACAAGATTAGTACAGAAACAGATACAAGTGGTGTTGGTTTACACCTTTAATCTCAGTGTTTGGGAGTCACACACTTTTAATCCCAGCAAGAGGGAGTTGGAGACAGGAGCAATTTGCTGAGCAGAGAGAGGAATATAAAGGAGAAGAGACAGGAACTCACTAGAGTGTCGAGTCTGAGGATTCGTGGAGAGAAGACCTCGCCCTTTGAATCTGAACACTTGGTAGCTTAAAAGGTCTCTCTACTGGTTTGCTGCTTTGTTTTCTGATCTTCAGCTTGGACCCCAACACTTATCTCTGGGTTTGTATTACTCTGCTCCACCTCTGCTTTGATTCCTGCTTCGAGATTCCTTCCTTGAGTTCCTTTCACAAAGGACTACAACTGTAAACTTAAATAAATCTTTTCAACTTGCTTTTGAACACAGTGATTACAATTTAAAACTAAGATAGCATATTCCCAAGTGGGGGATAAACCAGACACCTTAAACCTCACATTTGAGCCATGCATAATCTTCAGTGCGTCACATACCCTGCATTCAGAGTCTCTAACCTCCATAAGGCCACATCCTTTTAAGAAATTTTTTTTTAATTTTAGAGATTTATATTTTACGGAAAAGTTGCAAAATAAAGACAGAATATTCACAAATGCCATGCAGCTGGTTGATTCTTTTGTTACTACTTTGAGTAGATGTGTCAAAACTGAGCCAATCAAGGCATTCCTAATTACTGAATCCATGGTTTATTGAGATTTACTTACCTTTTACCATTACTCTTTACCATTGTCCATTACAAAATCCCGCGAGGAGCCTAATTCATACAACAGTGGTTCACATGGCTTTCCTGTAAGACCATGTCGTGTGTGTGTGTGTGTGTGTGTGTAGTTTGTGCTGAGGAATCATTTCTTAGATTTCCAGGGTAAAATGAAACGTTAGTGTGTTGCATCCTTCCCTCCTGTCTTTATCTCAATGGAGTCACCTTTGGGAAGAGCGTGTGCACACTACACCTTGATGAGGCTTCCATAAGAAGTTCTTCTCTGATGTAGATCACCTCCATCAAGGTTGCAGAGAACATCAAGTTCTTCATGTTGTATATTGTTCATTTTATAAAAGCTCCCTCCAGAAATGGAAGCCTCACAGACATGTTGGAAGTCCTAGTTATTTGTTGACCTACCGCAGTGTCTACTGAGAGGGAATCCTCTAAGGAGAAACTACCTACATCAGATTAGGAGGTTGGTCTTTAAGCACATCTGCACGTGGTTTCCTTGATTATTAACTCAGATAAGAGGTCCCACCACTGTAGGCAATGCCATTCCTAGGGAGGAGGCTCTGGGTTAGATAAAAGTCCCAGGGAAGCATGAGCCTATGTGCAAGCCAGAGAAGGGAAAAAGAAACAGCGCTCTTCCTTCCAGGCTTCCCTCCTCCAGGTTCCTGCCTTGAGTTCCTGCCCGCATTTCCCTAGTGATGAACTGTGACTTGGAAGCCTCTGCAAATAAACCCTTTCTTCTCTAAGCTGATTTTGTGTTGGAGTGTTTTAGAACAGCACCAGAAACTCCTACTGTGGCCCACCCTGTTGGCAGGCACGGGCAAGGGAAGGCACATTCCAGACTAGTCTGGGCTACATAATGAAACATTGAATCAAAAACTAAAACCAAAACCCTAGTGATAACCACAAAATGAAAGTGTAAATCCACTCTTAGGAATACAGGTCGCTGAACAACAGTATTCTGCTGTGTCATGGTGTGCCAATGCCTGTCTCTAATGTTCATTCTCTCCTCTCAGAGCCACCAAAGTCGTCCCGTCTCTTGGGCTTTCTAATACTACTGCAGGTATGAGATGAATTGATCTACCATGACTTCCTTTAAAGGTACCATGGAATTGATTTTTCGTGTGAGTGGAAAAAGTGAGGGAAAAAGCCTCATTTGTATACATGGATAGCCAAAATTCCCAAGACCACACATTGAAAAGATGGCCACTCACCTCCATCCACTTGAGGTGCTAGCACATCTAGTATGATGTGTTTTATTCAAAAAGCTGTGACTTTCTCATCAGTGACCTTGGACCCTAGAAGAGAGTGAGGGCGTATTTTACCAATAAGCTAGAATTAAGCAGACCAGCTGAAAAAAACAGATATAATTTAATAATTGAAAAGGATTAACTCACGCGACCGGGTAAAGTTTCTCACTTCCAAAACTGGTCTGGCTAATGAAGCAAGAAGAGTACAAAAGAGAGCAAGGGCAGCTGGATTCCCAGGTTTTCTTCCCTGGCTGCAGGCAGCCACACCCTAGCCAAAAGTGCTTGGCCAAGCTTCCCTATCAAGAGAGCAACTTCCTCTAAAATGTGGTGACAGAAAAAGTTAACTCAGTCTCTTATCCATTGATAACATTCTCCATGCCTGAAGGTGACAGAGCTGTTTTAGGAAAGAAAGAAAAGTAAGAGTCCTGGGAACAAGAGGAATACACAAATATAAACAATCAGAAATTCTTCTGGTTGAAGAAAAGACCAGAAAAAACAATATCCTTTGGTGCAAATAAAGATTATCAGAACGCATGATTGTCATCTTAATACCAAGTTCCCTATTTCCACGTTTTTCTTTATAATACACACAGTGCCTGGCAAGATGGCCCTGTGCCTACAGATGCTTGCACCAAGAACAATGGCCTGAGTTTGCCTTCCTGGGTACAGTGAAAAGAAAGAAGTGACTCCTAAAAGTAGCCTGCTAACTCCACGTGTGTATTGTGACACACATGCATAAATATATGTGGACAAAATGTAAAATATATGTGAATGCTAAAAAGCAAATGATATTTTATGTGTGTTTAACACATATGCACGTGGATTATCTATAGGGTTTTGTAGAATAAAGAGCTCTAAAAAACGACAAAAGTATTTCTATTGTTAAATATTTTACTTATAAAATATGATTTCACCCTGAAACCCATACTTTACTGAACCTCACCATGTGTCCCTGGCTGGCCTCAAAATCATGTCAAACCCTTTGCTTCCACTTTCTGAGCCCTGGGATTACAGGTGTGAGGCACCACACCTAACATCAGGATTTACACTCTGGAGAAAGTAGTCAAAAAGCAATACTGTGTAGACTATAAAATAGTAAGGACATATAAGTTATAATCACTAAAACATATCAGAAAGGCTGATGAGAAATGAGAATGCTCTAAAGCTAAAATATTAAAAATAAGAATGACAGAAACAAAATATGAGGGTCATAAGAGTGCAAATGATAAAGAATAGAACATAACAACAGATACATTAGCTATTAATGCATCAAACACTAGAGATAAAGGATAAATATTTTCTGAACAGTTACAAAAGCAAGAACAGTAATACCTTATCAGTAAGATGGAGATTAAGAAGTCTGTTTGAGGGCTGGGAGGATGGCTCAGCAGTCAGCATCACTGTCTGCTCTTCCAGAGGACCCAGGTTCAATTCCTAGCACCGACATGGCAGCTCACAGCTGGCTGTCACTACAATTCCAGGGGACCTGGCACTCATACACAGGCCTATATCATGCAGGTCAAACACTAACAAACATAAAATAAAAATAAGCAATTCTCTTTAAAGTAGAAGAAAAAGATGCTGGCGACAGTTGTGAACCTGTCACTGCCTTTAGAATCATTTACTGCTAGTTGCTGGGAACAGTTTCTGTTCACAGTTTAGGTTAGTCTACTTAGATTGTTGGTGGGGTTTGCAAGTCTGCTCTTTGAGCACGTAGCCCCCAGCAGGTGGCACTGTTGGAGGAGTGTGGGGAGCATCCCAGGCCTGTAGCATGAGGGCAGGGCCTTTAAGGCTCTTCTTATACTTACCACTCACTGAATCTGATCTGTAAGCTTTGCATCCTGTCCATAGCCACATGAGCAGTCTCCATCATGTGCCGTGGTCCCCATTAACAGCACCGTGATGGCATTGTGTGACACTTTTTCTGGGTATGGAACCCATGTCACACCAAATTGTGGGTAAGGAGTTTATAGAAACAGGGGTGAATCTAAAGCACTTGCATCACTAAAAGCCCACTCTCTCTCTGTTGAGGACCCATGGAGTCTGCATCTATCTGAATCTCCAGAGGTGGTGGAAGACTACAAAGCAGCATCAATCTCCAGACCCAACAGAGCTGATGCACATAGGACCTCACATAGACTGTGACATCACTCACAAGATCTGCAGGAGCTCAAGCTAAATAACATCCCAGCATGGAGGAGAGGAAGTGGCCACAAAGCCCTACTGCTAGCCAAGTAGCTATTTGTGATTGATAGCTGCTTGGAGAATGAAAACAATTTTCTCAGTGAAGTGACACTAGGGATAGCAAACACAGCCCAGAACAGGCCTCATGCCCAGTAGTTTCCAGTATAACTAGGATGCCATGGTTTTGTTTTTGACTTATAAAAGGACTGTTTTGTTTTTTTTTAAGCAAGAGAAAGAGCATAATGTTAAGTTGGGAACAGATAGGGAAGGAAGAAAATATGATAAAAATGAATGAAATATTTAAAAATAAGGAAAAATGAAAAGTAAAATATAAATGTTGAGGTGGGGCTGAGGGGATGGCTCTTGCAAAAGACCTGACTTCAGTTCCCATATCCCAAATGGTGACTCACAATTGCCTGTTATCTAGTTCCAAGCAAACTGACACCATCTTATGACTTATGTGGGTAAACCCACAAAAACACGCGGAGATAAAATATCCATACACATAAAATTAAAATATACAAAACCTGAAATAATATGATACAACTATTGATTTCGACACTGCTCTTAGTCATAGGAACTGAGTTAAGTTTGCTGTAACTACTAACAGCCATCTGTAATGTGAGGCCACCCTGGGCTATTTAGTTCATGGTTTTTTAGCCCATGTTACATACCAAGACATACATACACATTCACACACACACACGTTCTCCACATATCTGTACATTTATATATTTACTTCACTATTATTGTGACTCCATATCATAAGCATTGTTGCCATCCTCATAGTACACAAGAAACGAAAGGCCTAGAGAGACTGAATAAGTAGCTTCCAAGTCACAGAGCAATTAAGATGTTACCCATGGTTTAGTCATGCCTCCTAGGCATCCTGATCATTGTGAGGTCAGAACGCAACCTCGGCACTCAGGATGTAACCCTATGAAGCAGGCAGTAGATATAGGAAACTGAGAAACACCCAAGATGGCACATTCATGGCTCATTTCCTAGACTCTGGAAACTACTAACTCCCAGCTCTATGATTTGGAAAAAGATCAGAAAGTCAAGGCAGGGGATCCCAGGTGGAGCAGATACTGGTTGTCAGACTTTATTCACTGGAAGGGTTATATGAAAGAGAGAGATTAGTGTGTGAGGGGAAAGTACAAGGACACTTGTTTGTCTGCCTCCCTAATTTCCTGTGGTGGGCCAAAACAAAATCTACCTGTGATTGGAAATGTAGCCCCAGCCTGAGAAGAACAGAAAATCTCGCCAGTATCTCTCTCAACATCTAGTAGTCAAGGATGTGAATGACACTTCACACAAAATCTTCCTGTGGAGCCCAGCAGTGAGGACAGGAAGGACCATGAGCAGAAGGGGGGAAGAGCCAGGGCTGTGAGAACAAGACACCCAGTCACTGTGAGGAGCTGCTCTGATACGTTTCTTGGCAAATGTTGTCACGTTACCCACATTGGGCACATGATGCATAACTGATGTCACGAAGCTCCTGGAATCACAGCTGGAGCCATGAATTCATACATTCTGGGTAAAGTCTAAGTCTTCACCCATCTAGACTTGTTCTTGGGGAGATAGGAACCACAGGCAGGGTCTTAGCCTTGTGCTCCTTGCTTTCTATTCTGGAGGGCTTCCTGGTGCTAGATGGACACCCTGGGAGTCAGAGAATCTAATAGGACCTGCTCTGTTGGGTCATCTCCTTTGCTTGGTCAGAAGGGACTGGCAGTACACCCTGCGGCTCTCCCCTCTGCTCATTGTCCCTGTGTTCTTTCTCAGGCCAGACAAACCCCTCATTCTTACCTTCCAGGTTTAAGATCTGAGGATTCTGCTTCCTCCCAGGCTGAAGCCGTCCATCTACTACTGCAGGCGGCTTCAGTTCCCTTCCTGACCAAGGCCAGAACAACTCATTCTGTGTCCATGGTCCAAGGTAGGCTGAGTTGCCCATTCTTGCTTAAAAGGCTTTATTGTTGGTCAGGCCTGAAACATGAGAAAGAAAGAAATTCCAGATGGCTAGACTCACCCTGACTGGTGTACAGAATCATCATCTTCTCTTTCCACTCAGCATGATTCTGGGAAGACTGTGCTGGCTATTGCTGGCTGCTTTCTTCTCTGAGAGCTGGTGCACTGCCCCATATGAGCTGCGGTATAACCAAGATCTGAGCCAGATGTCCGGAAACCAGACTGTCTCCATTGTGCTGAAGGAAAAAGACTAAAAAGACCTTGTATTTGGAGTATGATGGCAGTTGCCAGGGAAGCTATTAGGCATAAGGTGAGCTCTGGGAGGGACCAACAGACCACAAAGACAGGCCATAGAACAATGGGTAGGCAGCCTAAGGTCCTGATGTGGAATTAAGATAATGATGGTGGCCTACCTGGAGTCAAGAGAAAAGGAGAATGGCAGTGGGAGACTCTGGAAGAGCCAGCTCAGGACCTTCCTAAGAAGATGTGACCAACAATGGGGGATGGTGGTCCATATTATCTGGATCAGATAAAAACAGCGTCAAGACTTCCTCTGCAGGGTGGCATGCAGAGTGCTCTAACCCTTTCCCCAGTAAACTTTCAACTTAGGTTTATCCTTTCTTTCTTTCTTTCTTTCTTTCTTTCTTTCTTTCTCTCTTTCTTTCTATCTATCTATATTTCTTCCTTTCTCCCTCTCTTTTCATTTCTTTCATTCTTTCTTTCTTGCTTGCTTGCTTGCTTGCTTGCTTGCATTCTTTCTTTTTTCCTTCCTTTCTTCCTTTCTGTCCTTCCTGCCACACCAACTCCAGTGTCGTCTGTGTGACATGACATCTGTCATTATCCCGGACTAGAGCTACATGTCCTATGGGACGAGGCTTCCTGGAGGGCAATGGCAGACCTGCGGAATAGGCTGGACTTGAGGCATAGATGGATTTCTCGATTAGCTGGCTATGCGAGATATGGGCTTTGCACAATCTCTTTTGTAATAATGATATTCATTATATCTATAACACAAGGAATATCTCTTCAGTAACAACTCTGGGATAGGGAAGCAGAATATGGGGATGTATAAGAATACAGCAGAACCTGTGTCATATACAGGATGTATGATGACCTAGGGAATAGATGGGTTCATGTTGATAGACAAAGACTGTTATGTTATACTTTGAACTTTAAGGATAAGCTTGCTAGATCCCAACCCCCATAGTGTCTGCTGCATAAGGAGGTACTAAAAAGTATAGTTCAGCAGGTGCAGAGAACTGATTACGTATATTTGGTCACTAGATGAAATAAAGGGTTAGGAAGTGGAAGGGCCCCGATAGCAATAATGAAACAGAAACTTTCTATTCATAAGATGAAACCACTTGCCTGAGGTTTACTTTCCCAAGGACAACATTTCCTCTTCTAAGGACGCTTTATGTCTAACACCTGTTCCTGATAGTACACTTTTCTTAAATATCGATGTGACTAAAAGAAGCTTTCATACTGTGCCAAGCAATGATACATGACCTTCTGATTTGTCCGTTGTCTGAATACTATATAATGAAAACCTGAATTCAGTAAAATTGCAGCAGATTCCAACAACTCTCTTGTGTGTTGTGTCTGTCTGTCACTCGCCTAACGT
The DNA here is from genome assembly GCF_037038515.1 of Microtus pennsylvanicus. Classification (NCBI taxonomy): domain Eukaryota; kingdom Metazoa; phylum Chordata; class Mammalia; order Rodentia; family Cricetidae; genus Microtus; species Microtus pennsylvanicus. The sequence goes on along the minus strand of NC_134601.1, from coordinate 61,644,140 downwards.
GTGCTTTCCTGTTACTAAGACACTGCTTCTCCCACGGTCTGAGTGGCTCCCCTGGGCCACTTCCTACCTTCCGTCCTACGTATCTTCCTTCGTTTCTTCCTTCCTTCCTTCCTTCCATCCTTCCTTTCTTCTTGTTTATCTGAGTTTCTCTGTGTAGCAATGTTCCAGGAGAGCTCCAGGAAATTTCTCTATAAACAAGACTGACCAAAAACTCAGAGATTCATTTGCCTCTGCCTCCAGAGTACTGGGATTAAAGGCATGCAGCACCATACCTGAAAAACTTCAGCTGTTTCTTAAACTTCTTTACATATTCTTGCATCTTATACACCTACTTACTTATAACAGATGGAATTCTAGATAAGCTGGGATTCTGAGAAAAGCACACTCTTTTCCTAGAAGTATTCATTCTTGGGGGAGGACAAAGGAGAGATAGACATTGAGAAGAGAAATTTAGGTCCTGTGCCCACTAGAATCTAGGTTGCTGCATTACGACTTGGCCAGGATGCTATGCCTCCTTGATTGCTCTGCTGACACTCTTGAGTACTTGACCAACTACTGCATCCTATCAGAATTCTTCTCTTTTGAAAACAAGAAGGATCAAATGAACAAATGAATGAAAGAGAGACAGAAAGAAGAAAGGAAAGAAGAGAGAAAGGAAGAGACTGCTGCTAAGATCAAGACCAGAGAAAAAGAGAGATCCTCTCCACTTAATAAAAAAAAAACAGTGAGGTAACTGGAAGTAGGATTCAGGAGGCCGGAATTAGGTTGGGTAGTATCACCTAAAGGTTGGCAAAGCAGCCAACCCCTAGAGAGACCTTTTACCTCCACCAAGTGTTCATACTCAAAGGGCGAGGTCCTGTCACCACGAATCCTCAGACTCCACACTCCAGTGAGTGCCTGTCTCTTCTCATTTATATTCCTCACTCTGCTCGGAATATTACTCCTGTCTCCAATTCAAAGTGATGGGATTAAAAGTGTGTGATCCCAAAAACTGCGATTAAAGGTGTAAACCACCATCACCTGGATGTGTTTCTGGATCAATCTTGTATAGCCAAGGATAGCCAGGAACTCACAGAGATTTGCCTGCCTCTGTCTTCCAAATCCTGGGATTAAAGGGGTGTGCTACCACCACCCCCTTGTCCTGTATAGCCGACGAGTGTGGCTGCTATGCCTGCTGATCTTCAGGCAAGCTTTATTCATTTAAACACAAATATACCAGTATACAGAGGCCATGGCGGGAATGCTGCTTACTGCCTTGCTTTCCATGACTTACTCAACTTCCCTGTTATACACCCTACCACCACCTGCCTGCTGAAGTTTCTTTATACAAGACTTGGGGCTGGTGTCATTAGACTCTCACCTGAGATTCCAGCCTCTCCTTGAAGCATCTCCTTTTCAGCTGTGTGAGATTCTGTCCCAGTTACATGTGGTTCCATAGCCTCTGGAGACTCTAGAGTACCGAGAGTGTAGAAGGTCAATTGACAGGGCAGGCACTTCCATCTATGCAGCTACAGAGAAGGACTCCTTCTTCCACGCCACAGTCAGTCGCTGCTCTGCACCTGTAAGTAATCCCTCATTCGTTAGCTGTAAGTTTTAAATGCTTTGGCTCACCAAGTTGGGTTTTGGTGGAATAATACCTTGGTCTGTTGGAGGCCTAGCTGATTTGGGAAACACATAACTCTCAGGGTCTAAGTCAATGTTTTCAGACTATACCCACCTTCTTTTTTAGTACATCCACTTTTTTAAAAAAACTACATTTCTGATTATCTTGTATCCCAGCTATACACTTCATCCTAGATCTGAGGGGATAGATCAGTTAGCAAGGTGCTTGCTTTGCTAGCACGAGAACACAAATTCAACCGCCAGAATCTAAATGAAAACTCTAGTTCTGTTAGCCTGTACTTGAAATCCCAGCACAAAACTGTGCAGATGTAATGTTCCTGGGATTTACTGGTGAGAAGGCTTACCCTATTTTGTGAGCTTCAGGCCAATGAAAGACTGTGTCTCAGAAAAAAAAAAAAAGAGGACCGCATCGGAGAAAACACATTCAAAGCTGTCCTTAGGCATCTACCACAAGTGTGCACAGATACCCAGACCCACACCAACCCACCGACCCTACACACACACAATCAAACACACACCTACATTTGATCACCTGGTGTGGATATTCTCTTCCCTGGATACCCGATGAAATCATACTAGGAGCTTAAATACCACACATACCACTATAACCTGACAACACCCTCTGCCGCCACACACAGAGGGATGGAGAGAGAGAAAGAGTGAATTATGTACCTTATGCCCAAGGTCTAATTTGATTAGCCTGAAAGGAGGTCCAGGTATCAGTACTAAGAAATCAGGTGGCAGTCCGTGCGGCGGCGGCTCCGTGACAGGTTCGGCCTCGCATGCGCCTCCCATCCAGCGCTGCCAAGATGCCCAAGAGGAAGGTTAGCGCGGATGGAGCGGCGAAGATGGAGCCCAAGCGCCGCTCCGCGAGGCTGTCGGCCAAGCCCGCCCCTGCCAAGGTGGACGCGAAGCCGAAAAAGGCCACGGGAAAGGATAAGTCATCAGATTAAAAAGTGCAAGCAAAAGGGAAGCGGGGAGCAAAGGGCAAACAAGCTGAAGTGGCCGACCAGCAAACCACGGATCTGCCCGCAGAGAACGGAGAGACAGAGAACCAGAGTCCAGCCTCTGAAGGAGAAGAGAAAGAAGCCAAGTCCGACTAACCATCCATCGTGTCTGTCAGTGTCCCCGCCTCCCTTCTTGTACAATCCAGAGGAATATTTTTATCAACTATTTTGTAAATGCGAGTTTTTTAGTAGCTCTAGAAACATTTTTAAAAGGTGGGGAGAAATCCTGCCTCATCCCATTTTTTAAGTGTAAATGATTTTTTTAAGAGGTTAAATCACTTGCTGGTTGTTTATTTTTTGGTACAACCAGAAAATAGCAGGACACTGAATCAAGAGAGGCTGTGACTGTCTCAGGGGTCACCATAACATTCCGTAGAGGGGGCTAGTTTTATATCCTACAACACAAAGCATATACTAAGTGGTAATTTGGAGTCTCGGTCGTGCGTTTGTGTCTGGAATATTTTCCGTTATATCTGGTGTCGTGTTTCGTAGAACTGTTGGCTAAAAACCCACTCCTTGGTCCTTACCCTGTCAGGACTGTTGGCCTATGGCAGTCCATTTTCCTAACAAGTATAACAATGTGCTGTGAAACATTGAACTTGAGATTGTGTCCTGTGCGTGGCATACAATGGTGAGTCAGTGGAGTTGAGGATTGTGAGGTCTTGGGGAAGACTTGGGGTGGAACATCACTTGGAATAAGTTCAAAGAAAAACAACACATGGCTCTTTTGGGTACGTGAACACGATGTATTACTCCTCAGAGTTTGGGTACATGTTTTAAGAATTGAAATGTCTGTGTACTTTACTCCTCAACCAATAAAATCTCCGTTGTGAAAGAAAAAAAAAAAGAAATCAGGTGACACTACCCAACCTAATTCCGGCCTTCTGAATCCTACTTTAAGTTACCTCACTGGTTTTCTTACTAAGTGCAGAGGATCTCTATTTTTCTCCGGTCTTGACCTTAACAGCAGTTTCCTTCCTTTCATCTTTCTGTCTGTCTTTCTTTCATTCATTTGTTCACTTGATCTTTCTTGTTCTCAAAAGGGAATAATTCTGATGGGATGCAGTAGCTGGTCAAGTACTCAAGAGTGTAAGTAGAACAATTGAGGAGGCAAAGCAAACTGGCTGAGTCGAGATGAAGCAACCTATATCCTGATAGGAACAGGGCCTAAATTGCTCCTCTAACTGTCCATCTCTGCTTTGTCAGCCCCCTAGAATGGATACTTCTGGGAAAAGTGTGTGCTTTTCTCAGAAGCCCAGCTTACCTGGAATTCAATCTGTGATAAGTAAGTAGGTGTGTGAGATGCAAGAATATGTAAAGAAGTGTAAGAAACAGGTTAAGTTCACCGGGCATGGTGGTGCATGCCTTTAATCTGGAGGCAGAAGTAGATAAATCTCTGAGTTCTTGGTCAATCTGGTTTATAGAGAAAGTTCCCGGACAGCCATGGCTACACTGAGATACTCAGATACACAAGAAAGAAGGAAGGAAGGAGGGAGGGAGGAAGGAAGGAAGGAAGGAAGGAAGGAAGGAAGGAAGGAAGGAAAAGAAAGAAAGAAAGAAGAGTAAGAATAAAGGACAAGAAAAGACAAAAATCTTTAATAAATAAATAAATAATAAAAAAACAAAAAAAAAAAAACAAAAAGTAATACCCAAACCATAGTGATAAACACAAAATGAAAGTGTAAATCCACTCTTAGGAATACAGGTCGCTGAACAACAATATTCTGCTGTGTCATGTTATGACAATGCCTCTTTCTGATGTTCATTCTCTCATCTCAGAGCCATCGAAGTCCTCCCGTCTCTTGTGCTTTCTCTAATACTACTGCAGTATGAGGTGAATTGATCTACCATGATTTCCTTTAAAGGGACCATGGAATTGATTTTTCACGTGTGTCGAGTGAGAGAGGAGGAAAGCCTCACTTGTATACAGGGATAGCCGGAAATCCCAAGTACACGTATTGAAAAGATGTCCAATCCCCTCCACATACTTGAGGTGTTAGCATATCACACAAGACACGTTTTATTCAAAAAGCTGTGACTTTCTCATCAGCGACCTTGGAGGCTATTAGAGACTGGTGGTGTGTTCGACTGGTATGCTAGGAATAATCAGACCAGCTCAAAACAGCAGATATAATTTAATAATTGAAAACGGAGAAACTCAACACTACTGGGGTAAAGGTTCCCATGTCCAAAACCAGTCTAAGACAGCCAAAGGGAGCAAGGGCAGCTGGATTCCCAGGTTTTCTTCCCTGCCCCCAGGTAGCCACACCCTAGCCAAATGTGATTGGCTGAGCTTCCCATCAAGAGAGAAACTTCCTCTAAAAGGTGGTGACAGAAAAACTTAACTCAGTCTCTTATCCATTGATAACATTCTTCCTGACAGAAAAACTTAACTCAATCTCTTATCCATTGATAACATTGTTCCAGCCTGAAGGTGACATAGATGTTTTCAAAAAGAAAGAAAAAGCAAGAGTCCTGGGAACGAGTAGAAGTATACAAATATAAACAATCCGAAATTATTCAGGTTGCAGAAAAAGAATACCACAGATAACAACATCTTTTGCTGCAAATTAAGCCCATCAGAAGGCTTGAATGTCATCTTAATACCAAGTTCCCTATTTCCACTTTTTTTATTTAAAATACACACAGGGCCTGGCAAGATGGCCAAGTGCCTACAGATGCTTGTGACCACAATTATGGCCTCAATTTGCTTCCCTGTGTACACTGAAGAAAGAAGTGACTCCTAAAAGTTGTCTGCTACCTCCACTTGTATACTGAGACACACATGAATAAACACATGTGCACAAAATAAAAAATATATTGAATGCTTAAAAGCAAATAATGATACTTTAGGTATGATTAACATATCAGCACATGAATTAACTACAGTGTATTGTAGAATAAAGAGCACTAGAAAATGGCAAAAGAGTTTCTATTGTTAAAAAGTTTTACTTTTGAAATATGATCTTACCATGGAACCCATACTGGCCTGAACCTCACTATGTGGGCCCAGCTGGCCTCAAACTCATGTCAAACCCTTTGCTTCCACTTCTTGAGTCCTGGGATTACAGGTGTGAGGCACCACACCTACCATCAGGATTTACTTCTGGAGAAGGGACATAAAGCAATACTGTGTAGACTATAAAATAGTAAGGACATATAATTTATAATCACTAAAAAATATCAGAAAGGCTGATGAGTAATTATAGAGTTCTAAAGCTAAAACATTAAAAATAGGAATTAGAGAAACAAAATATGAGGGGGATAAGAGAGCAAATGATAAAGAGTAGAACGTCACAACAGATACATTAGCTATTAATGCATCAAACACTGCAAATAGAGGATAAATATTATCTGAACAGTTACAAAAGCAAGAACGGTAATACCTTATCAGTAAGATAGAGATTAAGAAGTCTGTTTGGGGGCTGGGAGGATGGCTCAGCAGTTAGCATCACTGCCTGCTGTTCCAGAGGACCAGAGTTCAATTCCCAGCACCCACATGGCATCTGGCAGCTGTCTTTCAATAAAATTCCAGGGGACCTGGCACCCGTACACAGGCCCATATCAAGCAGTTCAAACACTAACACACGTAAAATAAAAATAAGTAATTCTCTTTAAATTGAAGAAAAAGATGCTGTCGACAGTTGTGAACCTGTCACTGCCTTTAGAATCATTTACTGCTAGTTGCTGTGAACAGTTTCTGTTCTCAGTTTAGGTTAGTCTACTTAGATTGTTGGTGGGGTTTGCAAGTCTGCTGTTTGAGCACTTAGCCCCCATCAGGTGGCACTGTTTGGGTAGTGTGTAGAGCATCCCAGGCCTGTACCATGAGGGCAGGGCCTTTTAAGGCTGTTACACTTGCCACTCACTGAATCTGATCTGTATGCTTTGCATCCTGTCCATTGCCACATGAGGAGTCTCCACCATGTGCCGTGGTCCCCATTAACAGCACCGTGATGGAATTGGTGACACATTTCCTGGGTAGGGAACCCATGTCAGACAAAATTGTGGGTGAGGAGTTTACATAAACAGGGGTGATTCTAAAGCACTTGCATCACTAAAAGCCCATTCTCTCATGGGTGAAGACACACGGATGCTGCATCTGTCTGAATCTCTGGAGATGGTGGATGAATCCAAAGTAACATCGTTCTCCAGACCCAACAGAGTTGATGCACATAGGACCTCACAGAGACTGTGACATCACAAACGAGATCTGAAGGAGATCAGGCCATATAAAACCCGAACATCGAAGAATGGAAGTGGCCACAAAGCCCTACACCTAGCCAAGTGGCTATTTGTGATTGATAGCTGCTTGGAGAGGGAAAAAAGTTTTCTCAATGAAGTGACACTGGGTATAGCAAACACACCCCATAACAGGCCCCATGCCCAGTAGTTTCCAGGATAACTAGGACTCCATGGTTTTGTTTTTGACTTATAAAAGGACTGTTTTGTTTGTTTTTTTTTTTGTTTTGTTTTTTTTGTTTTTTTTTTTTGGTTTTTCAAGACAGGGTTTCTCTGTGTGTTTTGTTTGTTTTAAGCAAGAGAAAGAGCATAATGTTACATTGGGAAAAGTTAGGGAAGGAAGAAAATATGATAAGAATGAATGAAATATTTAAAAATAAGGAAAAATGAAAAGTAAAATATATATGTTTAAGTGGGGCTGAGGGGATGGCTCTTGCAAAAGACCTGACTTCAGTTCCCGGACACCAAATGGTGACACACAATTGCCTGTTATCTAGTTTAAGCAATCTGACACCATCTTATGACCTATGTGGGCAAATCCACAAAGATACACGGAGATAAAATACCCCAACACATAAAATTAAAATAAACAAAACCTGAAAAAATAAGATACAACTATTGGTTTCGATACTGCTCTTAGTCATAGGAACTGAGTTCAGTTTGCAGAACCTACTAACAGCCATCTGTATTGTGAGGCCACCATGGGCTATTAAGCCCATGTTAAATAGCAAAACATACACACACACACACACGCACACATGCACACACACACATACACACACACATTATAAACATATCTGTACATTTATATATTTCTTTCACTATTAGTGTGCCTCCATCTCATTAGCATTGTTGCCATCCACATTGTATACAAGAAACGAAAGGTCCAGAGAGACTGAATAAGTAGCTCCCAAGTCACAGAGCAACTAAGATGTTACCCATGATTTAGTCATGCCTCCTAGTCATCCTGATCATTGTGAGATCAGGAGGCAACCTGGGCCCTCGGTGTTTAACCATATGAAGGAGGCAGTAGATACAGAAAACTGAGAAACACCCAAGATGGCACATTCACAGCTCATGTCCTAGGGTCTGGCAAATACTCAGTCTCAGCTCTATGATTTGGAAAAGGATCAGAAAGTTAAGGCAGGAGATCCTAGGTGGGCCGGATACTGGTTCTCAGACTTCATTCACTGGAAGGGGTATATGAAAGAGATATATGAATATGTGAGGAGAAAGTATGCGGACACTTGTTTGTCTGCCTCCCTAATTTCCTGCAGTGGACCAGAACAAAAGCTACCTTTGATTGGAAAAGTTGGCCCAGCCTGAAAAGAACAGAAAAGCTTCTCGCCAGTATCTCTGTCGATAAGCATAAAATGAAAGTGTAAATCCACTCTTAGGAATACAGGTTGCTGAACAACAGTATTCTGCTGTTTCATGCTATGCCAATGCCTGTGTCTGACGTTCATTCTCTCCTCTCAGAGACATCGAAGTCCTCCTGTCTCTTGGGCTTTCTCTAATACTATTGCAGTATGAGGTGAATTGCTCTACCATGACTTCCTTTAAAGGGACCATGGAATTGATTTTTCATGTGTGTCGAGTGGGACAGGAGAAAACCTCATTTGTATACAGGGATAGCCTGAAATCCCAAGACCACGTATTGAAAAGATGGCCAATCCCCTCCACACACTTGAGGTGCTAGCATACCACACAAGACAAGTCTTATTTAAAAAGCTGTGACTTTCTCATCAGCGACCTTGGAGGCTATTAGCGACTGGTGGTGTGTTCGACTGGTATACTAGGATTAATCAGACCAGCTCAAAACAGCAGATATAATTTAATAATTGAAAACGGAGAAACTCAACACTACCAGGATAAAGGTTCCCAAGTCCAAAACCAGTCTGTGAAACTGCACTAAGAGAGCCAAGGACAGCTAGGGCACTTGGATTCCCAGGTTTTCTTCCCTGCCCCAAGGCAGCCACACCCTAGCCAACTATGATTGGCTGAGCTTTCCCATCAAGAGAGAAACTTCCTCTAAAAGGTAGTGATAGAAAAAGTTAACTCAGTCTTTTTCCATTGACAACATTTTTCCTGCCTGAAGGTGATGTAGATGATTTCAAAAAGAAAGAAAAGAAAGAGTCGTGGGAACAAGGAGAAGTATACAAATATAAACAATCAGAAATTATTCAGGTTGCAGAAAAAGAATACCACAGATAACAATATCTTTTTGTGCAAATTAAGCCCATCAGAAGGCTTGAATGTCATCTTAATACCAAGTTCCCTATTTCCACTTTTTTTAAAAAATACACACAGGGCCTGGCAAGATGGCCCAGTGCCTATACATGCTGGCACCGAGCATGATGGCCTCAGTTTGCCTCCCTGTGTACACTGAAGAAAGAACTGACTCCTAAAAGTTGCCTGCTACCTCCACTTGTATACTGAGACACACATGAATAAACACATGTGCACAAAATGTATAATATATTGAATTCTTAAGAGCAAATAATGATATCTTAGGTATGATTAACATATAAGCACATGAATTAATTACGGTGTATTGTAGAATAAAGAGCACTAGAAAATGACAAAAGAATTTCTATTGTTAAAAAGTTTTACTTTTGAAATACGATCTTACCGTGTAACCCATACTGGCCTGAACCTCACTATGTGGCCCCAGCTGGCCTGAAACTCATGTCAAACCCTTGGCTTCCACTTCTTGAGCCCTGGGATTACAGATGTGAGGCACCACACCCACCATCAGGATTTATTTTGTGGAGAAAGTGTTCAAAAAGCAATACTGTGTACACTATAAAATACTAAGGACATATAATACATAATCACTAAAACATATCAGAAAGGCAGATTAGAAATTATAGAGTTCTAAAGCTAAAACAATAAAATTAACAATTAAAGAAACAAAATATGAGGGGCATAAGAGTGCAAATGATAAAGAATAGAACATAACAACAGATACATTAGCTATTAATGGATCAAACACTACAAATAAAGAATAAATATTTTCTGAAGAGTTACAAAAGCAAGAACCGTAATACCTTATCAGTAAGCTAGAGAGTTTAAGAAGTGTGTTTGAGGGCTGGAAGGATGGCTCAGCAGGCAGCATCACTGCCTGCTTTTCCAGAGGACCCGGTTTAATTCCCAGCACCCACCTGGCAGCTCACAGCTGGCTGTCACTAAAATTTCAGGGGACCTGGCACCCTCACACATGCCTATATCATGGAGGCCAAACACTAACACACATAAAATAAAAATAAGTTATTCTCTTTAAAGTTCAAGAAAAAGCTGGCGACAATGGTGAAGCAGTCACTGCCTTTATAATCATTTACTGCTCATTTAGGAAGGGCTGGTTGCTGGGATTAGCTGCTGCCTTTAGTTCACATTAGTCTACTTAGATTGTTGGTGGGGTTTGCAAGTCTGCTGTTTGAGCACTTAGCACACATCAGGTGGCACTGTTGGAGGACTGTGTGGAGCATCCCAGGCCTGTAGCATGAGGGCAGGGCCTTTGAAGGTTATTACACTTAGCATTCACTGAATCTGATCTGTAAGCTTTACATCCTGGCCATTGCCACATGAGGAGTCTCCACCATGTGCCGCGGTCCCCATTAACAGCACCGTGATGGCATTGTGTGACACTCTTCCTAAGTAGGGAACCTATGCCAGACCAAATTGTGGGTGAGGACTTTACACAACAGGGGTGATTCTAAAGCACTTGCATCAGTGATAGCCCACTCTCTCACGGGTGATAACTTACTGAGTCTGCATCTATCTGAATCTCCAGAGGTGGTGGATGACTCCAAAGTAGCATCGTTCTCCAGACCCAACAGAACTGATGCACATAGGAACTCACAGAGACTGTGAGATCACTCACAAGATTGGCAGGAGCTCAAGCAGATAAAATCCCTGCATGGAGGAGGAGAAGTGGCCACAAAGCCCTACACCTAGCCATGTAGCTATATGTTATGGATAGCTGCTTTCTTAATGGAGTGACAATGTGTACAGCAAACACACCCTAGAACAGGCCCCATGCCCAGTAATTTCCAGTATAAATAGGACTCCATGGTTTTGTTTTTGACATATAAACAGACTGTTTTGTTTGTTTTAAGAAAGAGAAAGAGCATGACGTTGCATTAGGGGTAGTTAGGGAAGAGTGAAATATGATAAAAATAGAAAAAAAATTAAAAATACGGAAAAAATTAAAAATAAAATATATATGTTGCGGCGAAGCTGAGGGGATGGCTCTTCCAGAGGCCCTGTCTTCAGTCTCCAGACCCCAAATGGTGGCTCACAACTGCCTGTTATTCCGGTTCCAAGGGATATGACTCCATCTTATGAGCTCCGTGGGCAAATCAACAGGCACAAGCGGAAGTAATATACCCATACACATGAAATTAAAATAAACAAAACCTGAAATAATAATAAGATATACCGGTTGTTCTGGATAGTGCTCTTAGCCAGAGGACCTGAGTTCAGTTTGCATTACCTACTGACAGCCATCTGTAACTCTGAGAGGCCACTCTGGGCTATTTAGCCCATGATTATTTAGACCATGGTACATAGCAGGACACACACACATACATACATACATACATACATACTTACATACACACAACACATTGTCTACATAGTCTGTACATTTATATATTTCCTTCACCATTATAGTGATTCCATATCACAAGTATTGTTGCCATCCACAACACAATTTTGTGTGCCTCCCTACTTTCTGAGGTGGACTAGTACAAAGTCTACCTGTGCTTAGAAATGTTGGCCCAGCCTGAACCGATCAGAAAAGCTTCTCACCAGGATCTCTGTCGACATCCAGTGGTCAAGGATGTGGGGGCCAGCAATGAAGACAGTAAGGACCATGAACAGAAGAGGAGAAGAACCAGGGTTGGGAGAACAAGACACCCAGTCACTGGGAGGAGCTGCTCTGAAGCGTTTCATGGCAATTGTTGTCATGTTATCCACAGTGGGCACGATGATGCATAAAACTGATATCACAATGCTCCTGAAACCAGAGCTGGCGCCATGAATTCATATGTTCGCGGGAGAGACCAAGTCTCGACCCTTCTAGCCATGGTTTTGTGGAGATAGGAACCACAGAAAGGGCCTTAGCCTTGAGCTTTTTGCTTTCTATTCTGGAAGGCTTCCTGCAGCCTGATGGATACCCCTGGAAGTCAGAAAATCTGACAGGACCTGCTCTGTAGGGACCATCTCCTTTCCTTGGCCAGATGGGATTGGCAATACACCCTGCTGCTCTCCCCTCTGTTCAGCATCCCTGGGGCCTTTCTCAGGCCTGACTAACCCCTCATTCTTACCTTCCAGGTTTAAGGTCTGAGGATTCTGCCTCCTCCCCAGGCTGAAGCCGTCCATCTACTACTGCAGTCGGCTTCAGTGACATTCCCGACCATGGCCAGACCAACTCGTTCTGTCCCAATGGTCCCAGATAGGCTGTGTTGCCCACTCTTGCTTAAAATGCTTTTGTTGGTCAGGCCTGAAACATGAGCAAGAAAGAAACTTACAGATGGCTAGACTCACCCTGACTGGTGTACAGTTTCATCATCTTCTCGTTTGACTTAGCATGAATCTGGGAAGACTGTGCTGGCTGTTGCTGGCTGCTTTCTTCTCTGAGAGCTGGTACACTGCCCCAAATGAGCTGAGAATAACCAAGATCTGAGCCAGATGTCCAGACACCAGACTGTCTCCATTGTGCTGAAGGAAAGAGACTGAAAAGACCTAGGATTTGGTGTATGATGGCAGTTGACAGTGAAGCTATTAGGCATAAGGTGAGCTCTGGGAAGGACCAACAGACCACAAAGACAGGCCATAGAACAATGGGTAGGCAGCCTAAGGTCCTGAGATGGTATAAAGATAATGGGGGTGGCCTACCTGGGGTCCAGAGACCCGCCTGCCTCTGCCTCCTGAGTGCTGGCACTAAAGGCATGCACCACCACTGTCCGGCGGGGATGGCTCTTTCAGAGGACCTGACTTCAGTCCCGAGACCCCAAATGGTGGCTCACAACTGCCTGTTATTTCCATTCAAGGGATGACACCACCTTATGACCTCCATGGGCAAATACACAGACATACACGCAGGTAAAATAACCATAAAATAAAATGAAAATGAAAAAATCTGAAATAATTATAAGATATATACTCTGGTCTGGATAGTGCTCTTAACCAGCGGACCTGAGTTCAGGTTGCAGTACTTACTAACAGCAATCTATAACTGTGAGGGCTCCCTGGGTTATTTCGCCCATGTTTATGTAGCCCATGTTACATAGCAATACATACATACACACACACACACACACACACACACACACACACACACACGTTCTCCACATACTCTGTACATTTATATATTTACTTCACCATTAGAGTGACTCCATATCATAAGTATTGTTGCCATCAACATTGTACACAAGACACGAAACGCCCAGAGAGGATGAATAAGTAGCTCCCAAGTCACAGAGCAACTGAGATGTTACCCTTGATTTAGTTATGCCTCCTAGTCATCCTGATCATTGTGAGGTCAGGAGGCCACCTGGGCCCTCAGAATGTAACCATATGAAAAAGGCAGTAGACACAGGAATCTGAGAAACACCCAAGATGGTACATTCATGGCTCATTTCCTAGACTCTGGCAATTACTCGCTCTCAGCTCTGATTTGCAAAAGGATCGAAAAGTAAAGCCTGGGATCCCTGGTGGGCCATATACTGGTTCTCAGACTTTATTCAATGGAAGAATTATATGAAAGAGAGATATGAGTGTGTGAGGAGAAAGTACACGGACACTTGTTTGTCTGCCTCCCTAATTTCCTGCAGTGGACCAGAACAATATCTACCTGTGATTGGAAATGTTGCCCCAGCCTGAAAAGAACGGAAAATCTTCTCGCCAGTATCTCTCTCAACATCTAGTAGTCAAAGATGTGAATGACACTTCACACAAAATGTTCCTGTGGAGCCCAGCAGTGAGGACAGGAAGGACCACGAGCAGAAGGGGGGAAGAGCCAGGGCTGTGAGAAGAAGACACAGCCAGTCACTGGGAGGAGCTGCTCTGATACGTTTCTTGGCAAATGTTGTCACGTTACCCACATTGGGCGTTCTGTCCCAATGGTCCCAGATAGGCTGTGTTGCCCACTCTTGCTTAAAATGCTTTTGTTGGTCAGGCCTGAAACATGAGCAAGAAAGAAACTTCCAGATGGCTAAACTCACCCTGACTGGTGTACAGTTTCATCGTCTTCTCTTTCCACTCAGCATGATTCTGGGAAGCCTGTGCTGGCTGTCGCTGGCTACTTTCTTCTCTGAGAGATGGTGCACTGCCCCAAATGAGCTGAGGAATAACCAAGATCTGAGCCAGATGTCCGGACACCAGCCTGTCTCCATTGTGCTGAAGGAAAGAGACTAAAAAGACCTAGGATTCGGAGTATGATGGCAGTTGCCAGGGAAGCTATTAGGCATAATGTGAGCTCTGGGAGGGACCAACAGACCACAAAAGACATGCCATAGAACAATGGGTAGGCAGCCTAAGGTCCTGATGTGGAATTAAGATAATGGTGGTGGCCTACCTGGGGTCAAGAGAGAAGGAGAATGGCAGTGGGAGACTCTGGAAGAGTCAGCCCAGGTCCTTCCAAACAGGATGTGACCAACAATGGGGGCGGTGGTCCATATTAGCTGAACCAGATTAAAGCAGCCTCAAGACTTCCTCTGCAGAGTGGCATCTAGAGTACTCTAACCCTTTCCCCTAGTAAACTTTCAATTTAGCTCTAATTTTTCTTTCTTTTCTTTCTTTCATTCTTCCTTCCTTCCTTCTTTTCTTTCTTTGTTCCTTCCTTCTCTTCCTTCCTTGCTCCCATCCTTCCTTCTTCCTTTCCTTCCTTCTTTCTTGTTTATCTGAGTTTCTCTGTGTAGCCCTGGCTGTCCTGGAACTTTCTCTCCAAACCAGATGGCCGACAACTCAAGAGATTCATCTGCCTCTGCCTCCAGAGTTCTGGGATTAAAGGCATGCACCACCATGCCCGGCAAACATCAGTTGTTTCTTAAACTTCTTTACATATTCTTGCATCTTATACACCTACTTACCTATAACAGATTGAATTCTAGGTAAGCTGGACCTCTGAGAAAAGCACACACTTTTTCTACGAGTATCCATTCTAGGGCGAGCACAAAGGAGAGATGGAAAGTGAGAAGAGAAATTTAGGCCCTGTGCCCACTAGAATCTAGGTTGCTGCATCTTGACTTTCCACTTTGCTTTGCTTCCTTGATTGCTCTGCTGACACTCTTTTGTACTTGACCAACTACTGCATCCTATCTGAAATCTTCTCTTTTGAAAACAAGAAGGAACAAATGAATGAAAGAAAGACAGACAGAAGGAAGGAAGGAAGGAAGGAAGGAAGGAAGGAAGGAAGGAAGGAAGGAAGGAAGGAAGAGACTGCTCCTAAAGTCAAGACCAGAGAAAAACAGAAATCCTCTCCACTTAATAAGAAAATCCAGTGAGGTACCTGCAAGTAGGAGTCAGGAGGCCGGAATTAAATTGGGTAGTGTCACCTGATTTCTTATCACTGATACCTGAACCTCCTTCCCGGCAAATCAAATTAGACTTTGGGCATAAGGTCCAAAATTCACTCACTCTCCCTCCCACCCTCTGTGTGTGTGTGTGTGCATGTGTGTGTGTGTGTGTCTGTGTGAGTGGGATGGTATGTTTTGAGGTTGTAGTGGTGTGTGTGGTATGTAACCTCCTATTAAAATTTCGTGAGGTATCCAGGGAGGAGAACCTCCACACCAGATGATCAAATGTAGTGGTTTGTGTGTAGGTGCGTGTTCACGCGCGCAGGTGTATGTGCACACTTGTAGTGGATGCCAAAGGACAGCTTTGGTGTGTTTTCTCAAGTGCTGTCTACTTTTTTTCTCAGACAAATTCTTTAATTTTCCTGAAGCTCACAAAATAGGGTAAGCTGTCTGACCGTTAAATCCTAGGAACATTACTTCTCCACAATTTTGTGCTGGGATTCCACAACTGGAGTTTTATGTAGATTCTGGGTTTTGGAAATCAAGCACCTTGCTAACTGAGCTTTCCCCGAAGGTACTAGGATGAAATATTTAATTGGGAAAGAAGATAATGCGTTAGAAATGTGGTTTCAAAAAAGTGGATGTACTTAAGAAAAAAAGTGGGTGTTTCTGCAAACACTGAATTAGACCTTGAGAGTTAAGTGTTTCCCAAATCAGCTAGGGCTCCAACAGACCAAGGTATCATTCCACCAAAATTCAACTTGGTGAGCCAAAGTTTAAAACTTACAACTAACGGATGAGGGATTACTTACAGGAGCAAAGCAGCAACTGACTGCTGCGTGGAACAAGGAGGCCTTCTCTGTAACTGGATAGATGGAAGTGCCTGCCATGTCAGACGACTGCCCAGACTCTCGGTAATCTAGTGTCTCCAGAGGCTACGGAACCACATGTAACTGGGAGAGAATCACACACAGCCGTAAAGGAAAAGCCTCATGAGAAACTGGAATCTCAGGTGAGAGTCTAATGACACCCATCCCTAGCCCAACGCCCTTGTATAAATAAACTTCAGCAGGCAGGTGGTGGTAGGGTGTATAACAAGGAAGGTAAGTAAGCCATGGAAAGCAAGCCAGTAAGCAGCATTCCCGCCATGGCCTCTGTATACTGGTATATTTGTGTTTAAATGAATAAAGCTTGCCTGAAGATCAGCGGGCAAAGCAGCCACACTCCTCAGCTACACAGGAGGGAGGGTGGCAGACAACTATAATCCCAGGACTGGGGAGACAGAGGCAGGCAAATCTCTGTGAGTTCAAGGCTACCCCGGGCAATACAAGATTGATCCAGAAACAGATCCAGGTGGTGGTGGTTTACACCTTTAATCTCAGTGTTTGGGAGTCACACATTTTTAATCCCAGCACTGGGGATGTAGAGACAGTGGCAATATGCTGGGCAGAGAGATAAATATAAAGGGGAAGAGACAGGAACTCACTGGAGTGTAGAGTCGGAGGATTTGTGGAGACAGCATCTCGCCCTTTGAGTCTGATTACTTGGTAGAGGTAAAAGTTCTCTCTAGTGGTTTCCTGCTTTGCTTTTGTGATCTTCAGGTTGAACCCCAATACCTGCCTCTGGGTTTATATTATTCTGCTACACTTCTGTTGATTCCTGCTTCGAGATTCCTCCTTGAGTTCCTTTCATGATGGACTACAACTGTAAACTTAAATAAACCCTTTCATGTTGCTTTTGACCATAGTGATTACAATTTAAAACTAAGACAGCATATTCCCAAGTGGGGCATAAACCAGACACCCTTGAAGGTCACATTTGAGCCATCCATAATCTTCAGCATGACACATACCCTGCATTCAGAGCCCCTAACCACCATAAGGCCATTTGTCTTTAAGAAAAAAAATTAATTAAAACTGTTTATATTTACAGAAAAGTTGCAAAAATAGGACAGAATATTCCCAAATGCCCTGCTCCTGGTTGATTCTTTTGTTACTACTTTGAGTGGATGTGTCACTATTGTCGAGCCAATCAAGGTAATTACTAAATCCATGGTTTATTCAGATTTCCTTACCTTTTACCATTACTCTTTACCATTGTCCATTACAAAATCCCGCGAGGAGCCTAATTCCTACAGCCGTGGGTCCAATGGCTTCCTGCAAGACATATATATATATATATATATATATATATATATATATATATATATATATATTGTGCTGAGGAATCTTTTATACTTCTCGGGTAAAATGAAACGTTAGTGTGTTGCATCCTTCCCTCCTGTCTTTATCTCAATGGTGTCAGTTTTAGGGAAGAGCATGTGCACATTAGAGCATGGTCAGGCTTCCGTAAAATGTTCTTTTTTGAAGTAGATCACCTCCGTCACAGTTGCAGAGAACATGAAGCTCTTCATGTTGTATATTGTTCATTTTATAAAAGCTCCCTCCAAAAATTGAAGCCTCAGAGACACAGTGACTAGAGTGAGAGAGGAGGAAAGCCTCATTTGTATACATGGATAGCCAGAAATCCCAAGACCACGTATTGAAAAGATGGCCACTCACCTCCATAAACTTGATGTGCTAGCATATTATGCATTACATGTTTTATTCAAAAAGCTATGACTTTCTCATCAGTGACCATGCAAACTAGAAGAGGGCAACTTCCTCTAAAAGGTGGTGACAAAAATAAGTCAACTCAGTCTCTTAGCCATTGAAAACATTCTTCATGCCTGAAGGTGACATAAATGTTTTCAGAAAGAAAGAAAAATAAGAGTCCTGGGAACAAGCAGAAACACACAAATATATACAATCAGAAATTCTTCAGGTTGAAGAAAAAGAATATCTGAAATAACAACATCCTTTGGTGCAAATAAAGACCATCAGAAGGCTTGAATGTCATCTTAATGCCAAGTTCCCTATTTCCACTTTTTTGCTTTAAAATACACACAGGGCCTGGCAAGATGGCCCAGTTCCAACAGATGCTTGTGCGGAGCAGGATGGCCTGAGTTTGCTTCCCTGGGTACAGTAACAAGAAAGAAGTGACTCCTAGACGTAGCCTGCTACCTCCACGTGTATATTGTGACACACATGAATAAATACATAAACACAGATAAAATATAAAATATATGTGAATGCTTAAAAGCAAATGATGATATTTTATGTGTGTTTAACACATATGCATGTGGATTATCTATAGGGTATTGTAGAATAAAGAACACTAGAAAATGGCAAATGTATTTCTATTGTTAAATATTTTCCTTTTGAAATATGATCTCACCCTATAACCCATAATGGCCTGAACCTCACCATGTGTCCACCACTGGCCTCAAACTCATGTCCAACCCTTTGCTTCCACTTCTTGAGTCCTGGGATTACAGGTGTGAGGCACCACACCTAACATCAGGATTTACTGATTAAAGTGGTCAAAAAGCAATACTGTGTAGACTATAAAATAGTAAGGACATATAATTTATAATTACTAAAATATATCAGAAAGGCTGATGAGAAATTATAGATTTCTAAAGCTAAAACATCAACAATAAGAATTAGAGAAACAAAATATGAGGGGGATAAAGAAGTCAAGAAACTAGATATCAAGAGAACAAATATCACAATTAAAAATGGTTATAGATATAAGCAGAGAATTCTCTTTAGAGGAAACTCAGATGGCTAAGAAACACTTAAAGAAATGTTTAACATCCTTAGCCATCAGGGAAATGTAAACAAAAACTACTTTGAGGTTTCATCTTACATCTGTCAGAACGGCCACGATCAATAAAAGAAGTGACAGCTCATGCTGCTGAGGATGTGGAGTAAGAGAAACACTCCTCTGTTACTGGTGGGAGTGCAAACTTGTACAGCCACTGTGGAAATCAATGTTGTGGTCCCTTAGGAAGTTTGGAATCCATCTACTTCAAGACCACTATAGGACTCTTGGGCAAATACCCAAAGGCTTCATCCCACCACAGAGACACTTGCTCAACCATAATATCCAGAAATGGTGGCCAACCTGGATGTCTCTCAACAGAGGAAGTGCTGAAGAAAATGTGGTACATTGACACAATGGAGTATTACTCAGCTGCTAAGAAAATGGCATCATGAAATTTTCAGGAAAATGGATGGAACTAGAAAAAAATCAACTTGAGTGAGGTAACCCAGACCCAGAAAAACAAATATGGTGTGTATTCACTTATATGTGGATATTAGCTGTACGTCATTGATAACCAAGCTACAATCCATACTATCAGAGAAGGTGGGTGTAGAGTAAGAGACTAAAGGGAACAGATAGATCTCATTAGATAAGAAATTGAACAATATATATGTATAGAAAGGAAAGCTGGAATTGGAGGATCGAGTGAGGAGTGGGAATCGAGGGGGTTGTGGGAAGGAATATGGGGTAAAAACAGGTAAAATTAAGGGGCATTTCAGGGGTAGTATGGAAAAATACAGTAGAAATTAAAATATATACATATATGAAGGCAATCCAGATGAAATCACCAAATAGTGGAGGAGACAGAGTCACCAAATGAAGCTTCCAGTATCAGGATTGGGTTATCTAATTGAGTTGTTGGCCAAAGGGGTTCCATGAGAAATGGCAAACAACTCAGACTATTGCCAAGATTGTAGGTTTCTCTCTGTAAACCGAGAGCGAGAGCGAGGCTCCATTGATGAAGACAACACCCACACAAGTCAATAAACATGTCAAGCTGGTGCCTACATAAAGCCTTCACCCCCATGTTCCAGTGTCTTCGATACAGTATGGTATTCTGTATGTTATCAGAAGAGAAACGTAACCATCGAGTGAGCTACAAACCATTCGTCTACAGCGGTGTGCTCTCTGCAAGATATACGAGGGCAGTGGTGGCACAGAGCTTGTGGGAGTAACCAAACAAGAACTGATTTAACCTAGGGTTCATTCCATGAGATGGAACCCATACCTCACACTGCATGGGTGAACAAAAAGCTGAGATTAGAAAGCCAAGAAACCTAGGGCAAAATCAAATACTTCTAATATTGAAGAAGAAAAGAACGGAGTGATGACGCCTAATGATATTCTGCTGGACTCATCACCAGAGAAGCTTCCTCCTGCAACAGATGAGAACAAACATTTTCACTTTCTGCTTTCAGGACACATGTGGTCCATTGTGCTCTGTTTTTTTCCTCTCCATCCTCAAGACCTCTTCCTCTCCTCTCAAGTTCCTCTTTCTATTTTCGTGCCCTACATATGTATGTGAATATGCACACACATATACAGACATTTAACTCTAGAATGTATACATGAGGAAAAAGGAGATATTTTGCTTATCTTAATATTTATATTATGTTTATAGAAATGTTTGTGTGTACATCACATGTGTGTGGGTGCCCTAGGAAGGCAGAAAAGAATTTTGGGTCTACTGGAGCTGATGTTACAGATACTTGTGAGTGGCCAAATGTGGATGCTAGAAACTGAACTCCAATCCTCTGAAAGAACAGTAAGTGTTCTTAACTGCTGAGCCATCTCTTCAGTCCCTTTTGCTCGTAAAATACATTTATCACCATCATTAGTGGTGGTGGTGGTGGTGGTGGTGGTGGTGGTGGTGGTGGTGGTGGTGGTGGTGGTGGTGTGTGTGTGTGTATGTGGTATGTGCCATGACCCGTATGTAAAAGTCAGAGGGCAGACAACTTTTTAGGAGTTGTTTCTTTCCTTCCACTGTGTTTGGAAGTAAGTTCTCCCTTGAAGTTTGTCATACTGAGTTCCCCAAACTAATTGAGCCACTACATTTATCCATTTATAAAAGACCTAAAAAGACAAACTACTCAGGATCTGGGAGGAGAACCTACAAGTACCACTTTACTAAGCTAGATATCAATTTTTATATACATATATATGCTGTGATAATTGTATTTTAATGGCTACACGAAAAACCTTTTTGGCAAATAATTACATAATATAAAGTCTAGTCTTCTTTGGCACATTTAGTGACATTTAAAGTCGCTTTTCAAAATAAAAGATCAAAGAAAGGGAAAACTTTCAAAAAAGAAATTCCCATTTGCAAATCATGACATTTGAAATACATGTCCCCAAATCCTGCACAAAGACAACAGAGAGAGAGAGAGAGACAGAGAGAGACAGAGACAGAGACAGAGAGAGAATGCATATAAACAAATGGTAGAACACCATAGATTGAAATATCAGCTGAGTTAATATGATAAAGAGTAACTTAAGAAGTAACTTCTGTCTTATAATTACCCAGCTTATCGTTTGTTTTCTCCATGTGTATATTATCCTCAGGAATTGGTCAACAAGTGGGTTGTAGATGGTATAAGAGAAGCTTCAGGGTGGGGGCATGGTGGTGCAGATCTTGGGACAAGGGAGCCTGAGCCATCGGGTCTTGAGTTGAAGGGTAGCCTGGGCTACAAAGAGAGAACCTGAATTAAAAAAAAAGAATGTTATAAAATTAAAACAAGCCAATGAATATTTATTCTGTTAGAAAGTATTCATTTTGCAATGCTAGATAAATAAACAGTGGCAGAAAACACGACCATTAGAACTGGGATGTGACTGAAGAAAATAAATAATGATGTGTTTATGTGTGAGTGAAGGTGCTTCAGGCATCTTGTAAGCAAACAGTTTATTGACGTGCAGGTGGCCATACGCTTTTGGTTAAACAATGTCGGTTCTCATGAGTAGCTGTACATCTTGTTTATAACATTTGAACACAAGTACCCATTAAGGTGCCAATAGGAGCTCCCCTGGGACAAGCTGATTTTAGATAAAGTGCTTCCATATGGCTTTTATAGACTTGTGTATGCTACAAGAATTTTCATAATGCTTACACATGTGATTCAGTAACAGATCCAGAACGTAATTATTGTGCTGTCCACACGCAAGAGGCTTAAGTATATATGCACATATATTTTAAATTTCTTAAAAGATTTTTTTTCATTTTACATACCAACCACAGTTCCCCTCCTGCCACTGCTTCTCCCCCACCTTTCCCTCACCCAGCCCCCCATCCACTCTTCAGAAAGGGTGAGGTCTCTCTTGGGGAGTCAAAATGGAAGAACCTGAGACTTTAGCTAACATAAAGTTCTGTCCCCAGCCACTGGGTATTGTCCTGTTCTCTGCAGTCAGATTCTGCTACTAAAAGTACCCTACACCTCGGAGATCCCACGCACGTGTTGGTCTCCTCGGAGGTCCAAGGGAAAAAAGGCGGAAAGTCGGTCCGCGGGTGGCCTCCCTAGTCCCGCCTACTCTCCTAGAGTACTATCTTCTGTAACATGAAGAATAAACATCCAGAGACAGATATTGGGGTTCAACCTGAAGATCAGAAAACCAAAGCAGCCATATGGTCAGCCGTACGAGCCATGGAGTAGTGGCACACACCTTTAAAGCCGGGACTCCTGAGACAGTGGCAGATGGATCTCATGGAGGAGATAGGTTCTTTTAGATAGAGTTCTGAGTGCGACTCCGCCATGGTGAGGACATTTCTGGAAAATTTTGCGAAGCTTTTTCTTCCCCCAACAGAGCAATCCCCACAGGGCAAGACCTCCCTCTGGAGTCCACGTGTGGTGAGATGGCCTATGGTGGAAGCGCAAGTAGGGGAGGTGCTGAGAAGCAGCGGGAGGTTCTCGGAGAGTAGGCGGGACTAGGGAGGCCACCCGCGGACCGACTCCCCTTCTAGCTGTTCTACTTTCCGCCTTTTTCCCTTGGACCTCCGAGGAGACCAGCACGTGCGTGGGATCTCCGAGGTGTAGGGTACTTTTAGTAGCAGAATCTGACTGCAGAGAACAGGACAATACCCAGTGGCTGGGGACAGAACTTTATGTTAGCTGAAGTGTCAGGTGCTTCCATTTTGTTTCAGAGACTTAGAGAGGAGTGGAAGAACCCAGAGACTTAGAGAGGAGTGGAAGAACCAGGGCAAGCGAAAAGAGGTCAGGATATGGAGGAAGCCGACCACGGCAAACTTACTGCGACCACAGAGGAGACCAGAGGACCGAAGACGAGCAGCCAGAAGGTCATCTGCTAGAAGTGAGTAACTTAGCTTCGCTTTTTCAAACATAGGTGTTATATGGTAGGTCGTAATTTGGGGGCATGGTTGTTTCTAGAAAACACAAAAGCAGGAGAATTTTTTTAAAGCATCAGCATTCTAAAGATTAGTAATATTTTAAAAGCAGTAAAGCTACAAATGAGGAAATCTAATGATTTAATGTCCAATGTACAAGGGAATGTATCCATTTTTTTAATTTGTTTATTAAAGATTTCTGTCTCTTCCCCGCCAAAAAAGTCTATATTCCACACGCAAAGCAAAGCTTTGAGAATGTGTGGCAAGGCCGTTTTGGTTGCTTTTGCGATTAAGGTACCATTTGTTTTTACTCTGTAATTTCTCAAAATTGAATACTTTGCCAGGAGCAGGGAAACTTTTACTATTTTTTGAGGTCGAAAGGGCTTCCGGGGTAAAATACAAGCAGTGATACTAATTCGAAGCAGTTAGAATTCTACAGTGATTTGTTGGGCAGCAAAATGATTTAGCACCGAGCACTTTGCGTAAAGCTATACCCGACACGCGTCCGGGTATGTTTAAAGAGAAGCGAGCAACGAGTTCATGGTTATATGCAACCATTTCCTTGTAGACATTGTTTAAAGGTTTATACTTTCAATCCTGGTCGGTGTTAAGCCGGAATGACTGCGCTATTCAACCTGAACATCTCAGCCAGTGTTGGGTATTCCTATCTATATGGTATTTATACGTCTATACTATACAAAGACATAACTGAAAGGATACTGCGACGTACAAAGGGTGTGAATTGCATCTGCTGGCCAGTTTTCTTAGACTATACACGTGTGACTGAATTTCGGAAATACCTGTTTTGTTTTCATAAAGAAAACTGCTTTTACTAACTGAAAAAATACTGCGACGTACAAAGGGTGTGAATTGCATCTGCTGGCCAGTTTTCTTAGACTATACACCTGTGACTGAATTTCGGAAATACCTGTTTTGTTTTCATAAAGAAACCTGCTTTTACTAACTGAGAGAATACTGCGACGTACAAAGGGTGTGAATTGCATCTGCTGGCCAGTTTTCTTAGACTATACACGTGTGACTGAATTTCGGAAATGCCTGCTTTGTTTTCATAAAGAAACCTGCTTTTAAGATGAAAATAACTGCTGAATTCTGTATAGTGACTAAGTTCTAAACGGTAGCTTTTTTTCTGCCTTTACTAAAATATGATTAACACATGAAAATTGGGTGGGTGTATTCAGGTATACTACATGTTTATATATAACATGTATTCTGAAATGATGAGCCCAATCAAGCTGAAAGCCACAAGTTACTGTTTTCCATGTGTGGCGAGAATGTTTGAAATCTTCTGGGTTGGCAATTTTCAAGAGAAATGCCAATATCGACCATTAGTTGTTAAATTCTGCTTGTTTTCCAGTGTTTAGAGACATTTTTTGAGATGATGATTTGGCTAGAGTTCCTACGTTTCTTAAGCTTCATTGTGTAGTACCTGTTTTTTTTTTTATCGTGTGGCAGGTTAGGTAAGGAAGGCCTCGCTAAGAAATTCGAAATTCTTTGAATGGTAATATAGTTATTTTATATGCTATGTAGATTTTTTAATATTAAAGGAGAAAATAATATTCTTTAATGAGCAAGGTCAATGAAGAAACACTTTGTAAATCTTTTACTTATCTAAAATCCAGGCCTTTCAAATATTTCAGGTTATTTTAATCTACCCAGAAATACAGGTTTGAAATTTAAAATGTGAATGTGTGTCAGTCCAATTTTGTGATAAATTGATTGCAGTTTATCGACCTTATGTGTGCTGAAAAAATGGGTAAACTTGAAAAAATCAGGGTTTACATACTGCTTTCATTCCTGATCAAGACAGGGCAACTTTCTAAATTCTTTGCAAACACTGGATCTTAGGAGAAAACACTGTAAGGCCGACTCCTAAGCCTTGGTGATTGTACAGTAATGTTATAGGAAGCATTACTGGTTCATGAGTGAAGGAAACGTGTTTGTGCTCCAACATCAAATGAATTTATGAGATAGACGCATGGTCTTTTGGCAGGAATGATAAAGTCACTCCAGGAGGGACATAATACTATGGAATTGGGCTGTGCAGTTCCTTTGACCCTCCATTTAGACTTCCAGCCACATTGCCTCCTACTGAAGACAAAAGGCCAAAGACCTTGGTGAGAAAATGGAGGATTCCTTGGGCATCTATCCTGAGACCTAAGTCACCTAAAATGGTGCCGAAATTTGCATTTCTCTAGGAGCTAAATTTCAGAGTGCTCTTTTAGAATTCATGAAAACAAAGCAGAGTTAATGAAACTAGGTGCTACAGGCCTGCTTGATATCCCCCATGGGAGCAAATGGATCTTTCCTCAAAGAGGTTTTGGTTTGTGTGTGTGTGTGTGCGCGCGCACGTGTGTGTTTTTTCCAGCCAACGAAAGGGAGTAGAAGCGCCAGGGCTAAGCAGGTTTTCCAGAACAGTATTACTGCCCAGAAGAAGTTGTTTGCCAATATCCTGTGGTGTGAGTGGGATCTCCAGTAAGTCTAGCAGTTAAGAAAGCTTGCCTCTTTGGTAAAGTTGAGTGAGTCAAGGCCCTGAGCAGACCTCCTTCAATTTCAAAGTAGGAGTCTGATGGACTCAAGGGAAGAAACTAATGGGGCAGACAGTGGCTGCAGAACTGAGGCTAAATACCAGGTAGATCAGGGCCTAGTGGAAAGGATACTCTAGAGCCGGCGGCCCCCAACCATAAAATTATTGGGTTGCTCCTTCATGACTGTCATTTTGCTACTGTTATTATGCATCATAATGTGAATATCTGTTTTCCGATGGTCTTAGGCAGCCCCTGTGGAAGGGTTGTTCGACCCCCAAGGTGGTCCTGACCTATAGGTTCATGGACTGTAGGGGGACATGCTCATACCTCAGTTTTTATAAGGGGGTGAGACTTTGCCTATTTAAACCTGTTGTCATTCTGGTAATAAAACTGAAACTCATACTTGGGACCTAACTGTTTATTCATGTTAGCAGGTATTCAACTTCCTGCTTCATAGCATTTTCTATTGAGTATTCGTTATAGGCCTACTGAGATACCCTCTTATGAGAATTTTAAGCGCACCAGGAACCCTAGGTCATTTGGTCAAGCAAAGTAAGAAATATTGAATATTTCACAGGATTCGCTGAAATGCACATTTCTTTGTACCAATGACAGTGCTGGTAATGACCACTTACAAGAGAGGACAGAATTGTATTTTGGTATACTGTTGTAATGTTTTTCTCACCACTTGAACACTATTTACCCCGAATGTTTCACCTCTACTATGAAGCCTTCATCTGTTGACCCTAGCGTTCAATCACAGAGGAGGAGGAGTCGCCCGAAGAGACCATCTCTCATATCACAGCTGACGTAAAAGCATGAGGATTTTACTGATTCTGTCATGACAGGGTCTTCCAGCAGTCGGGAGGCTAGAAGACCCTGAATGGCTAGTACAGGCTATTTTTAAAGGGAAAAACCACAGAAGGAAGGGGGGTGTCTGGGGGTTGTTCTTTAACTATTATGATTGACTTATTCAAAGGGGCTGTTACCAATAATTGGCTGGAGAGTGGTTGCCAGATCAGATGAGGTAAAGGGAAACTTCTGAGGGTCACTTTGCCCCTTCCCAGGGACTAAGTTAAAACATCAGTAACTGAGTCAACACCTAAGGGTTATCTTGCCCCTATTCAGGGAGATGGAAAGTTCCCAACATCTCAGTACATGCATGCATAGCTGTTATGTCCTTGGTTCCCAGAGGAGGATGGGAAGTACTGAGAGTTGTCAGAAATGGCTTCAGAATTGTCTTAAAGTTCTACATTTCCCCCTCTTATGTGGTCAAATATCCCAATCCTGGGATATTAGTAAATTTGGGGCACTAATTTGATCAGTACAGAGAAATTAGCAGTATCATCAGAGATACAAGGGGTTAAACCAATGTTGTAGGCCCATCATAGATCAATAGAGGGCACCAGTACCAGTTTCTTGTCTTGGGATTTGGGAGAGTCAGGTTACACAGGTACTGATATTGAGGGGTTGGAGTCCCCAAACATACTTTTGTTAAGGTTAACTTTTTCTCTTGCCCCCATCTACAGGACGTATGAGAGGTGATATTGTTGAAACTGCCAGATGAGGCTATTCCCTCGTAATAGGGAGATCCTCCTGACAGGCAGAGCCAGCAAGATTGTGTCAAGCTGGGCTCAGTACTATTTAGCAAGGAAAAGGCTCCCTGCACAAGGTCAAATAGTCCTTGGCTGGTGGTGGGAGGTCCCTGCAGAGAAGCAGGGAGAGTAGCTTAGTCCAGCTGGCAGCAGCAGGCTCTGGTCAGATAGTACTTGGTTCTCTACCTTAGCATAATGGAGAAGGTGGCACCTAAATCTTGCTGCTGTATCCTGTTTTGGGAAATACCATGGCATGCCCCAATTCCTTTCCGACATCCATGGAGACAGTCCTGCTGCTTGCCCTTGGGAGACAAGTGTGGGAGATGTCACAGGTCCCTGTGCTCCACATGGAGCATTGCTTTGGAAGTCTAATTTTTTTTTTTTTTTGGAAGTCTAATTTTTACAAACAGTTATCCAGTCCCAGGAAGAACTAGATATTCAATAAGCATCCCCAGTAGTTTTACATTTTCAGGCAGGCACCACAGTATAAAAATCTAGTTTTCCCAAGTGGCATCTATGTTCTGGACCCCCATACCTGAATATTTCCGACAGGGGAAAATCTTCTGCCAGCCTCCAGGGGCAGCTGTGGGGGATGTGCATCTCGGATATCCCAGGATACTAGTTGACAGAAATCAGGGACTGTTTTGGAGTTGGTCCATACCACCTTTCCAGTTTGTAAGGAAACCTGCCAAGTCAGTTTCTGGGGTGCATAGGGATCATTACAAAAGGGGTGGGGTAACAAAGCAAGGGCTTGAGGAGGCATGGATTGTGGCGCAAACAGATGTGAGCTGGTGGTTGCTGCTCTGGCTGTGGAGATTTTGCTGCGCTTTTCTCACATCCCTCCAGATATACCCCAGGAGTCACAATTCTGGAACAGATGCGAGATTTCCGGGTGCCCGGGCTGGTTCAGATTGATAGATAACAGTCTGGGAAGAACAGCATTAGGATTATATACTGTTTTACATAGGATCCTGAAAGGGGGGTTTCGGGCCCAGAACAGGACAAAGGAAGGGGGGGGGTGCCCGGTCATTCCCAGACGGTCTATTTTTTTTATACCTGTCCTGAACACTGGAGTCAGTAATTTTTCTCAGTCTTGTCCACATCCAGATTTATCTGGGCAACAAGGCAGTTGATTATCAACAATCCCGATTACCTCGGGCAGGCCAAACCTCAGAAAGATTTCTTCTTTATTTTCTTTACCACCAATTGAGCTATTTCTCATTTGGTGGGAAAAACTTCTGTCTAACCGGAGAAGGTGCTATAAAAACTAGGAGATATTTATTACCATATTTTCCTGGTTTTATCTCAGTGAAGTCCACTTCCCAATGTGTACCAGGTCGGTCTCCCCTTATTCTTATGCCCTCCAGGGCATTCTGATGACCTGCATTTACCTTGGTACAGGGGACACAAGTCGGACATTACCTGCTGTATGAGGGACTTAAGGTCTGGAATATAAAAAAATCTGTCTTTTTCATTAGAGATTTAATTTTTTTTTTCCTAAATGAGTCCATCGGTGCATTTGAGCGACCAGGTCAGGGGCATCCTTCTTGGGTAACATGATTTTGTCCTGATACTTGCAAGCTTTTTGTTGTTCATCAAAATCTTCATTAAGTTTCTGGATAGTCTCTAGATCCTGGGCAGAGTATTGGAACTAATTCTCTGACTCTGGAGAATCTGGTATCTCCACCAGAGACAATATTCTCGAGCCCAGTGCAGCATGCTTGGCTACCTTATCGCCACACCATTTTCTCTGACTGCAAGGTCATTGCCTTTTTTTGGTGTCCTGGGCAATGAATAATGCTCACCTTTTTTGAGCAGAAAGAGGGCCTTCAATAGCACCAAGATTTCAGTATTGCTTTTAATCTCCTTTCCTGGCTGATGTTAACAATCCCCGCCTCTTATAGATCTCCCCATGCAGTGGGCCATTGCAAACAATAGTGGCTGGAGGAGGCGAAAATTTTTTTCAACAACTAAAAAAAGAATAAATAAACAAAACAAAAAAAACCGCATAACGGCTATCCGTGTAGATGTTTACCTTTTGTCCTTCTGATAGATCTAGTGCCTTCATCAGGGCTATTAATTCTGCATATGGGCTGAGGTTTCTGGCAGCAGTGCCGCTGCCCATAAGATGTCTTGCCCATCTACCACCGCCGCCCCTCCCGCTTTGTGCTCACCTTCTTTGAGGAAACTGCTGCCATCTGTAAGTCTGCTCAGCTCTGCCACCGGCTCTGTTTGGGCAACTTTGTTTGAAGCTGGGAGCTGGGAGCTGGGAGCAGTTGTTCTCTGTGAAACTTGCAAGCAGCTTGGGAAGGCTGTTTGGAATTTCTCCAGCACCTCCCGGACCCCTCCTCACTTCAGTCAGTCGCTGCCTGGGGAGACTGGCGGCTGTAAGCAGAGTTCCTGGGCTTGGGCTGCGACCAAGGCAGCTTCCTCAGCGAGGTGGGCATGGCGAAGGCTGAGGAGCAGCCTGCTTTTCCCTGCAACACTCGGGAACAGCAGGGAGTGAAAACAAAAAAAAGGCTTTTGATCACCTAAACCTAATCGGGGGGCTTTGACTTTGTCAGTAAGTCTTTCTAATGAAGTCCTGAGACACTCAGAGTCACTGGCTCTTTTTCTCAGCCCTACAGTTGCTAAGGTGGTTCGCTCATAAAGGTTGTTTTAACATAGAGTGCTCAGCCCTTGTGTCCACAGTCAAATGTTTTGGACACAGTGACACCCAGCCTGGGTGCACAGCATAAGCAAGGGAGGGTGTCAGGCTACTGTGCTCCAGCATGGTCACCTTGGCAGTTGCGCGGGGCAGTTGTGCGGCAGTTGCATAGACCTCTCAGGTGGGCAGAGCGCTGCTTCAGTAGCAGGCTGTGCTCCTTGCCGTTCTCCACCCCTCACTTCTGCTCAGGAGCTGCTTTAGGAAGGGTCTCTTTCTGCGGCTGCAGGGCCGCTCCTCTTCACTGTTTTCTTTTGTCACTGGGCCCAGGCGGTGGTCGCACAAGTCTGCATTCGGCCAGGTCAGGGGCTGCTCTGTCTGAGGCGCGCAGTCTCTGAAGCTGCTGTCTTTTTTTGCCTCCCTATCTGCCTAATTCTTTCTCTCCTACCACTGTGGCCAAAATTCTTTACAAATTTCTTTCTTGCTTACGATCCCTCCGGTCCGCTTTCTTTTGCTTCCCGCCTCCCCCACTTTCTTTTCACTTTCTCTGCCTCCTGCTTCTGAAACAGTTATTCAGACCTTTCGTTTAAATCTAACCACTGTAACTTTCCCCTTATCTCTGATGCTAAATGCTCTATGAAGGCCATAGCTCCCGCTGTCTGCTATCAGAGGCTGGGTCAAAGGGAGTAAAACGCCTGTAAATCTTAAGAAACACAACTATTTGTTTAACTGGCCCCTGAAGAACCTCTCTTACCTAGACCAAATGAGTGGGATGCCTTACAACCAACCCCCTGAGATAGAGAGACTGGTGGCTTTGACTGTCAGCCACCCCCCTACCTGCTGCCTTATTGAGATTCCAAGTGGGCTGGTGGGTAGTCAGAACAGATTCTATGAGTCCAGGCACAGCCTGCGAGTCTGAGAAAAGGGGGAAATGTTTGGGAGGTCCCTCCCTTTTACTCCCTTCTCCACACCCGTTCCTGAGGAGCTAGAAGACCTTGAATGCCTGGTACAGGCTATTTTTAAAGGGAACAACCACAGAAGGAAGGAGTGTCTGAGGGTTGTTCTTTAACTATTATTCAAAAGGGCTATTACCAGTAATTGGCTGGAGAGCGGTTGCCAGATCAGATGAGGTAAGGGAAAATATGAGGGTCACTTTGCCCCTTCCCAGGGACTAAGTCAAAACATCAGTAATTGAGTCAACACCTAAGGATTATCTTGCCCCTATTCAGGGAGATCAGTACGTGCATGCATAGCTGTTATGTCCTTGGTTCCCAGAGGAGGATGGGAAGTACTGAGAGTTGTCAGAAATGGCTTCAGAATTGTCTTAAAGTTCTACACATCCATGTCTACAAAAACAAGAAAGTTCCTGGGGAAATTGGTGATGGGCCTGGCTGGCCTTGAGGATGCTCTTGAGTGAGGTAAGCTACCCAGTGAATGGTGATGTTTGATGAAACAGCATGTTTCCATTGTCTTGGGTAATAGATGAAAGCCCTGAAGTGACCCATGCCTTCTTCAGCGCATTGCAGATATGCTCGTGGGCTGTGCTGGCTAGGTTAAGCTGCGTGCAGTGAAGTAATAGTTTCTCCAGGGTCTAGACTAAGGAGCCTGCACCTGTGATGATGGTGTGTTGTTTCTGAAGTCAGACTTTTGGATCACAGATAAGATAGCCGAAGCCCCTGCCTCCAGAGGGCAGGCGGATCTCTGTGAGTTCGAGACCAGCCTGGTCTAGTTCCAGGACAGGCTCCAAAGCCACAGAGAAACCCTGTCCAGAAAAAAACCAAAAAAAAAAAAAATAGCCGAAGCCCTAGAAATCATCAGGTGTGTGAACTTCCTATTTGTCTGGCTATAGTGGTGCACACCTTTAATTCTAGCACTTGGCTAGCGGAGCTCTGAGTTCAAGGCCTTCCTGGTCTAGAGAGCGAGTTGAGTTCTGCGACAGCCAAGACTACACACACAAAACCAAACCAAAACAAAACAAAACCAAAAAAAAAAAAACCCATCCTATCTTGGAAAACCAAAAACCAAACCACACCAAGTTTGTATTCACATACATTTTAGTTTAGACTAAGAGATTACATCTAGCCAGTCCTTTTCAGGACACAGATATATGCCTTTGTTTTAGGAATGGAAAACAAACTTTAGTTCTTTTTTGTTGTTGTTGGAACTTTAGGATGAAGCTAATTTAGTTAGGGAATACAAGAGAAACAATGTGTCTTTCTCCACTTATTACATACATGTTTAAGTCAAGTAGACCACAGAAACATGGATTCAAAAAGTGAGTAGGTACAAAGGAAGTATATGGAAACTTTCAAATGAAATAACTAATTACGTAACTGCCAGTTGTTTAATTGCCTTTAAAGTTTAAAGTTGTGTGTGTGTGTGTGTGTGTGTGTGTGTGTGTGTGTGTGTGTGCGCACGCGCGTGCATACTTTATTTTCTGCGAATGGGTATTTTGTCTGCATGAGAATGGAGACACACATGAATGGTGCCCATAGAGGCCAGAAGAGGGCATCATATCCCCTGGAACTGGAGTTGAAGCTGTTGTGAGCCAGATGTGGGAGTTGGGAACAGAACTCAGGTCCTGGAAGAGCAACAAGAGTGCTTCATTACTTAGTCACCTCTTCAGCTGCAGCCTTGACTCTTTAACTTAGTCTTGTGTTTAGACTTATAATGTTGAAATTAGAAAACATGTAATATTTGAAATAATTGGTAGTAATAATTACCAATAAAAATAAAAGGTAAACCTTGGTGCCATTCAAAAGTACAATTGGAAAATATCCTTGTCTTTTTTCTCTAGAAATAATCATACTTCTATCCAAGATTTAAAGACCTCACGTTTTACTGGCCTGGATTACTGTACAAAGTAGTGGGTTTCACTTTGGTATTTTTCTATTTTGTAGGGAGAGGGCCAGGGCTTAAGACTCTCAAATTCAGACTAGGCTGGAACCATGATATAGTCCAGATTGTCCTCAAATTGGTGACCATCCTCCTGCCACTCTGGAATTAGACATGCACCATCATAGAGATGTGTAACAAACTTTGATAATATATATCCCTTCTAATACCTTGTACGTTGTAACACACGTTTTCCCCATTTCATATCGCCTTATCCCCAGTAGCCCCTAAAGGCCCCACTCTTAAAAGACCTCACTCTTCAGTCTTCTTTTTTATGCATGTGTAATGCTATCTTTAACTTTTATATCTAATGAAACATGACAAGTTTTGTGATTGGAGAAAATTATAATTGAAGCAAATGAAGAGGTACATAGCATACAAGTCAAAGTCCATGCCAGTAAATCCTTTGGCCTATATACATACATGTGCCCACACATGTGTAATAAACATAACAGCAGAATGTAAGGGATCAAAGATTACATAGCTATAACATATTTTAAGAGTATTTGCTCCAGTTGCTATTATTTTGTTTGTGTTTTGTGGGCTTTTTGTTTGTTTTTGCCACAATGCATGTTAGTCTTTGTATTTGCTAACTACAAGGTAATACTTTGAAGGGCCTGGAGAGATGGCTCAGCAGTTACGAGCACTGGCTGCTCTTGGTTACGAGCACTGGCTGCTCTTGCAGAGGATCTGAGTTCAATTCCCAGCGCCCAGATTGTAGTTTATAGCCTCTATAACTCAAGTTCCAGGGGATCTGATGCACTTTCCTAATTTCTACGAGGACAAGGCACATGTGGGAGACATGCAAACAACATTCCTACAATAAAAGTAAATTAAAAAAAAATTTAAAGAAATGCTATCTTCGGGGCTGGAGCAATGGTTCAGCGGTTAAGAGCACTGGCTGCTCTTCCAGACGACCTGAGTTCAATTCCCAGCACCCACATGGCAGCTCACAACTGTCTGTAACTCCAGTTCCAGGGCATCTGACCATCACACAAATAAAGATAAAGTAATAAAAATAAAAAAAGAAATGATATCTTTCCCCCAAAAGCTCCTGTCAATTGTTAATGCTTACTATCACGTGTTGAGTGAAGGACTCATGCACCAAACTGTATGTATAATGTAATAAAAAAGGAAAAAATAGAAATGTTTTGTGTATGTCAATAAGCCTGCCTTAGATAATACAGGAGTAACTGGGCTTAGCACTTGAAAAGTGCATCAGGAGTTCAAGACCAGTGTCATAACAGGTTGTAGGACAGCCTGGGCTGAGACCCTGTCTCTCTTACAAAAGAATGTGGGGGGAGCTGGAGAGACGGCTCAGAGGTTAAGAGCATTGCCTGCTCTTCCAAAGGTCCTGAGTTCAATTCCCGGCAGCCACATGGTGGCTCACAACCATCTGTAATGAGGTCTGATGCCCTCTTCTGGCCTGCAGACATACACACAGACAGAATATTGTATACATAATAAATAAATAAATAAATAAATAAATAAATAAATAAATAAATAAATAAAAGAATGTGGGATGTTTAAATAATGAGGAAACTAAAATTGATTTAGTTAGATAGCTCCAATTCTCCTACAGAGTTTTCCATCACTTTGGTAATGTTTAAGCTGGGGCTAGGAGTACCGCTTAGTGTTAGAGCATCTACCAGCATTGCAAGGCCATGGGTTCCAAAGAAATAGGTAGCCGAAAAACTTTTAGGGTTTTCGAGACAGGGTTTCTCTGTAGCTTTGGAGCCTGTCCTGGACTTGCTTTGCAGACCAAGCTGGTCTCAAACTCAGAGATTCACTTGTCTCTGCTTTCCGAGTTCTGGGATTAAAGGCACGCACCACTACTGCCTGGCGATGGATGAAAATTGAAAGATGTACTGCTCTCAGCTCTTAATAGTCTTTCCAGAAAATTGAATTTGTGTTAGATAAGTTGTGATGTCCAGAGAATCTTTAAGAATTGTGAATCAATTTAGAACAAATAACGTGCAGAAAAAATTGCTCATGAAATGTGATTCATTGGCTATTTGTGATTTCATATATTTTTATCTCCAGTTGTTCATAGGAAACAGAACTAAAGACACTTTATAAAATCCTTTGTGTGCCTGAATTTGTGGTGCTGGTAACCTCTGCACTTTTTTTTCTTTTCTTTTTTTTTTAAAGATTTATTTATTATGTATACAACTTTCTGCCTCCATTTATACCCACATGCCAGAGGAGGGTGCCAGATCTCTTTACAGATGGTTTGGAGCCACTATGTGGTTGCTGGGAATTGAACTCAGGACCTCTGGAAGAGCAGACAGTGCTCTTAACCTCTGAGCCGTCTCTCCAGCCCCACCTCTGCACTTTTTATCCATGACTAGTTCGTAACTCAAAGAAATGTTTAATTCTAAAACCATTGGAGTTAAGAAATATTAAAAATATTACATACTCCAGGGCTGGGTGTGGTGGCACTGCCTTTAGTCCCAGCAGCCAGTCATTCACAGGCAGGTGGGTGGATGTCTTTGAGGTCAAGGTCAGCCTGGGCTACAGACGTGAGATTCAAGGGGAAAAGTTTGTATTTTAATGAATAGTTAGCATGCTTGTAAGACTTCAAATTGTAAAAAGCTGTAATAGGTGGTAGAGTAATCTATCTGAACCCTTCAGGTGCAAAGTAACTAGGTTTTAGGTTAAAAGTGTGTGCGTGTGTGTGTGTGTGTGTGTGTGTGTGTAGTTGGATTTTCTTTATCTTTACTCTTTGGGGGCCCACAGCCCAGCTCCCATATGTAATGTATCTTCAACTAATATTCTATATGTAGTGTGTGATATGTGGATAGAGGCAATATGACAATATATAAAGAAGTTGTTCTAATTTTGATTAGGTGTTTAACAATCTTTTGACTTTGTAATTCTCCAAATGAGAACACATTACCAGCAATGGTGCGATTTTTGTAATTTGGAAGAAGATCTACTTCCAAGAATAAATATAAAAAGATTTCCGTCTAGGGAAAATGTCTTAATATGGAAGTAATGGAAGCCTGCGGAGTATATCATTGACACAGAAGACAAGAGAAAATCCTACTCGGGATGAGTCATTGTCATTAAGGTTTCAACCTTAATGTGCATTTATATACGTATGGATACTATGTAGCACATGTGGGTGAATATAGTGAATGAAATGACAAGTATCTTTGGTAATGATTTACTTTCTAAAAATGAGAACTTGATAATTTATATGTAATTTTGTCAGGCTGCTTAGGAATCAGGACTGTTTTTGTTACTTGGTTTATTGACTTTTTTTTCTTTCTTTTTATTTTGTTTTAAAACTTCTTTATGGAATCTTTGGGAGTTTCACATCATGCACCCCAATTATGTTCACCTCCCGGTTTCCCCATATTTTACCCTCATCCCTGTTGCATTCCCCCCCACGAAAGAAAATAAAACAAAGTCATCAAGTGTGCCATTGGGATGGATGAAGAGGTGATGGAGAGGCAGGAGAGAGGACACAGAGAGATTTTGCTATTTCAGGTGTGGTTATTTTTTTTGTTTTTTAGGCAAGGTCACACTTTATAACAGCTTTTGCCTGGTCACACTTGTAACTTAGGCTGGCCTCAAACTTGTGCTAATTCTCCTGCCTCAGCCTGTAGAACATGA
Source organism: Microtus pennsylvanicus (assembly GCF_037038515.1). Lineage (NCBI taxonomy): Eukaryota > Metazoa > Chordata > Mammalia > Rodentia > Cricetidae > Microtus > Microtus pennsylvanicus. The sequence goes on along the minus strand of NC_134601.1, from coordinate 61,607,401 downwards.
AGATTACTGAGCTGAATCAACACACTGCAGTTGGTCTTAATTAATCAAAACCCAGAGATAGATATAGGGGTTAAAGCTGAAGGTCAGTGAAGCAGAGCAGTAAACCATTAGAGAGACCTTTTACCTCTACCAATGCTCAGAGCTAAGAGGGTGATCCTCAGACTGCCTAGAAGGCACTGTGTCTCCACCAAACCTTAGACTCCAATAAGCTCTTGTCTCCTCCTCCTTACATTCCTCTCTCCGCCCAGCCTTATCACTCCTGTCTCCACCTCCCTAGGGCAGGGATTAAAGTGCTGGGAGCACCTTTGTGTGAATTCTGTTTCCCTTTTCAGTCCTTTCCCACAGCTCAGGGTGGCCTTGAGTTCTGGGATTTTTAGGTGTGAGCCACCACGCCCTGGCCTCTAGTGACTTAGCTCTGCTCTGTGGTCTTCAGGCAAGCTTCATTTATTAAAACACAAACAAAATATCACTACACTACACTTAGCTCAAGGAGTGGAAATTTCTTTGCACACCATAATGTACAAACATCTAATTTTAATACAAATTTATTGTTGTGTGAAAGAATTTGGACTCTATTGAAAGGGACTAAAGGAAACAATTCAAAATGTGGTTTTAACAGGCTTTGTGAGAGTATTTATTTTCTGATCCTCTGACTTGGCCTATGTGATAGATCCGAATGAGAACATAGCTTTAATACTTTTCTCTAGAAGACATATGATAGCGCATACACACCCAAAGAAGATACAGAAAGCAGTTGAAGTCTATTTAATGGCAAGGCAGAGTGCTGTGTTCAAAGGGCAAATGAAAGCATCCATGTAAAAAGCGCAGGTCTTACTTCAAAGGGAATAAGAGATGATGCTTTATTTTGGAACCAGAGTGACCGACACCCAGGAACACAAATACCTTGTTCCACAGTCAAAGCACTTACATGATATTTAAAGGCTATAAATCAAATATTTACCAAGTGTTTTGGTAGGGGTCACGGGTGTATGAGTTATAGCCAAGGGAAGAGCTCTGATGTAGGTTGCAAAACAGATAACTTTTGGATTGACGAAAGCCATTGGATACATTTAAGAATACATTTTAAGGTTTTGCTAATCACTGGGGTGTTAGTTCAGGCACCAGCAGGCAGTGAATGACTTTCAGAGAGACAGAAAATAGCCCAAGATAGTTTGGCTTGGTCTGTAATACCTCTTAACTAGGTACTTAATTTAACTAGCATTAAAGTTCAGCTAGTTAAATAAATAAATATTTATTTATTTCTTATTTATACAGTATTCTGTCTGTGTGTATGCCTGCAGGCCACAAGAGGGCACCAGACCTTATTACAGATGGTTGTGAGCCACCATGTGGTTGCTGGGAATTGAACTCAGGACCTTTGGAAGAACAGGAAATGCTCTTAACCACTGAGCCATCTCTCCAGCCCCAGCCTATTGGCCTTGTAGACTGTTTAACACAGGGACAGCTCTGTTCTTCCTTCTTGGGGCTTTAGTGAATAAAAGCCTAAGAAGACACCTACACAGGAATCCTGCCATGTGGTGCATATAGTGAGAACTCCCTGGGCACTCCCCTTAAGGTTTTGGCCAAAAGGCTGCTAACAAACTCTATGGCCTAGGTCTTTTTTTTTTTTTTAAGAAAATGGGAGGATGGGCAATGGTGGCGCATACCTTTATTCCCAGCATTCAGGAGGCAGAGGCAGGCAGATCTCTGTGAGTTTGAGACCAGCCTGGTCTACAGAGTGAGTTCCAGGACAGGCTCCAAAGCCACAGAGAAACCCTGTCTCGAAAAACCAAAAAAAAAAAAAAGAAAGAAAGAAAGAAAGAAAGAAAGAAAGAAAGAAAGAAAGAAAATGGGAAATTACTTTGGAGATGCAAAGATGAACCAAAAAAGGACATGGTTTGTTACCTGGAGAGGTACTCCTGCTCTTGAGGTCCCACATTTTTCTTTCTTCCTTTTTTAAATTTAATATAAAATTTTCTTAGATTTAGATCATTTTTGATAAGTTGGGAAAACACTAGAGATGTGATGCCCAGTGAGTGAGAGCTGAGCTGTGAAAGCTAGCTGTGAGATGGTTGCTTTATTGTGTTGGTTCGCTGTTTCATCCATAGGCTGGCAAGGAGATCAGTGGTTCAGGTAGAAATTCTGCATCAGGTGAGACTACAGTAATATACCATACATGGAGGAAACAAAATTATTAGTTTTATGTTTGTTTGTTTGTTTTTTAAATAACCTTTTCTCTCTGTTGCTTTGGTGCTTGGCCTAGAGAAAGCTCTTGTAGACCAGACTGGCTTCGAAGGCACAGAGATCCCCAGGCCTCTGCCTCCCGAGTACTGGTTTTAAAGGTATGCCCTGCTACTGCCTGGCTTATTAATTAATTTTTGAGATATGGTCCCTCAATATAGTCCTGCCTGTAATTTTGTAGGCCAAAATTAGTTCACGCAGGCCTGGAACTCAGCGATTTGCCTGCCTCCGCTCCCCAGTTGCTGGTATTAAAGGCTTTTGCCAGGAGAAGCGACTCAATTACTTTTTTTAAAAAAATACTTGATAAGCATAATGATATCCAGCCTCTGTTTCTTTTTATGTGGAAAAGAGACAAAAATTAATGAGATTTCTTTGATTTCTTTTCTAATGACCTATTAGGGATGTTTTCAGGAGCTTGAACTGATTCATGCCTCCTCCCTTTTTCCGAAGGGCGGGAGGAGGACCGCTTGCTGGTATTGCTGAAACACTAAGGAGCACTACTGCCATCATGCGGATGTAGTTTTAAATCAAATAGAGCAGTTACTGCATTATCGTGAGGACTGCTGGTTTATATAAATTCATTCCGCATAGAAGCCCAGCTAGCCACAACTTTAAACTGGTCCACCCTTTTTCGTCTGTGTTAGTCCAGTAGTTTTGGGCAAAAGCTTGATGTTGACCTGAAAACAGATTTATCCATGGTGAAAAATGCCTGAGCAGCCCGCATCTTTCCAGAAGTTATGGGGCGGGACTTTGGTGGTGGAAGCCTTGAGCCTAGCGGGCCTTACTTAACCTCTGTATTATTCCTTTATTTTACCTTTTCCTTATGCAGCATTACTGCGTAAGAAACCGATTTAGTAAAAGTGTTACCCGCCAACTCCCCAACTCTGTGGATTTGTTTTGGCAGCTTTCACTGAGTCCAGGCTGCCCAGGAACTTAATGTAGCCAAGGTCTTAATCCTGTGCATTCTGCTTCCACCTCCCAGTTTCCAGGAACTTAGCACCTAGTGCCTGTTTGGAGGTGCTATTTTAAAGCAGCATATGTGCTTGCTCAGGTATATGGACACAGCAAAAGTCTATCTCATTGCCTTGAACAACGAGAGCAACTGGAGAAGGGCTAGAGGCCAAGTTGGCTTCAGGATCTGAGTACATTCATTTCCTTGGCCCAAAAATTAAAAATTTGGTTTAGGGCCAATAAATAGAAGATTACAAGGAAAGAAGCAGTGCTAATATTAACATCAAACTAACACACTTGAAGTTTTCCTTTCCAGGATATTTGCAATGATAAAGTAGAGTAGCATCAACTAGATAAGTGAATATCTGTGATCAAACCATTTCGTCATAGCTGATCCTGGTACTTTTTTATGAGATCTAACTAAAATAATTATTGGTAGTGTTGTACATGTTTTTAATAATACTAATGATTTTTATTTCATTTTTCTACTTTCATTATCTTCAGGACTCCTCAGAAGTTTGAGAAATGAAGACTTTTCTGTTATTTGTGGTGTTAGGAATCCTTTTGCTAGTTTCCCACTGATCAGTAAGTTAAATGTAGATTTTTTTAAATGGAAATTACTTGTACAGTATCAAGTTTCCTGTGACATTTTCATTTACGCTTAGCATGCTTCGATTTTATGCATCCGCAGTACCCTAACTTTTTATCTCTTATCCTTTTCCTGTTCCCTAGTAAACGCCCATCTACTTTCGTGGCCCAAGGAAGATATCTGAGAATGCCTTCTAGGAAGCAAATAGGTACTTGCTGATAAGCTTCTTATTTTTAAAAAATTAATTCTCTGATTTTTTTCTTTTGTTGTTTTTTGAGACAGGAGTGCCTCATCTCCTGTCTCTACCTTGTCCTGGGGTTACAGGGATGTGCCACAATTTTTGCTTTGCTATGCTGGGGATGGTGTCCAGGGTCTCCCTCCTTACTAAACAACATATTTCCCTCCCCTACCCCTGTGGACTCCCCCTCCACGCATTATTTTCTCTGCACATCTCTCCATCCCTCCTTTAGCTCCTGCCTGTAAATCCCCAGCTGCCTCTGCTGAATTCAGGATTGAGCCTGATTTATTTCTTCCCCCATTGAAAAATTCCTGTAGCGATAATCTTGGTTGTTTTAACAATGATCAAAGTAATTTTGTCATTAATATTAGTAAGTCAAGTCAGGATGCTTACAGATGGCCTATTTCTGCCACTGATTTTTTTTTTTAATTTCTTTATATCCTTTAGGTGAGGCTTACGAAGATTTGCTCATAAAGCAACAAGCTGATAATTTGGGTTGCCAAAGACAAAGCAAAGAATGGTGGTATATAATCCCAAGATATCAAGACTGAGAATGTAGAGAGGTAGTTCTCGATTTGGTTTCAAACAGAAACTAAGAATTTACTGCTGTGAGCTTATCCAAACAAATCAAATGTAAAGCAGCCTCCATGTTTCTTGATGCCTTTGCCTCTGATTAGTTTTTTTTTTTTTTTTTTTGAGATGGGCTAGGCGGGGAGTACGCATATGTACAAATACCCAGAGTGCTTCTGCAAACTTGCTAGTTTCTTTAAGAAAGAAAAGGTGCCTAGTCTGGTGGCACAGCTAATGGCAGCGTGATTTAATTGCAGCCCTTGAGTGGCTGGATCTGGCAGATTTTGGCGAGTTGTAGGCTGCCAGTCTACGCAGTGAGTCGCAGTGGGCAATTTACTGGACAGGTACTGCGGTGGAAATTTACCTTGAGAAAAGGCGAAAGTCCGAACTCAGTGGTTTTAGTCCTTAATTTGGCCTAGAAGGAAAACAAAAGTAAAATGGCTGCTCTAGGGGCTCCACTGATTTCGAACAGGATTTCTTGGCCTTTTTTTTTTTTTTTTTTTTTTGGTCTCAGAGTGGCGGTTTTGTTTTTTCAGACTACGAAGGGCGGGAGAGGAGACAGCTAAGATGGCGGTGCTGGCGCTCTATGGAACACTACTGCCATCGTGCGGTCAGAGTTTCAGAGACTCAATGAACAGTTTCTTCACTGTATTCAATGCCAAGGCCGCTCTAGGCATACTTCTTCAGGCATGGGCATATTCTGTGTTAGGGTTGGTTCGCTAGGCACAGGCGTATTTCTAAGGCCCTAAGTATGATCCGAGCCCAAGAACTATTTATGTAGAACCTGGAACGCGAGAGGCCTGTGTACCAGGGATTTGGAAGCTTCCAGGACGTACAGACACAGGAAGTCCTAGGGCGGGACTTATGTTTTGAATACAAACAAACACTTGGCATTTGTTAATTGTGTCTGAGAGAGGATTTACAGGCTTCAGAGTTGTCTCTTCTCGGCCTTCATCCACCAAGTTTAGCCCTTGAAGCACAAGTTAACTTCAAGGGAAGTAAAACATGTCTGAATGGATAAGGTTCAGTGGAGAATTATCAGTTACAAAATGCTAACCAACCGCGTTCCTAGGCCTTTGTCTCTAGATTCTGATTCTGACTATTATTAGAATCACTATTGGGCTTGGAGGGCGGGAGTAAAGCAGTCAAGGGTGGCCCTTGTGACTGTCTATAGAGCACTATTGCCATTGTGCAGGAATAATTACAGTACACACGGCACCATTACAGCTTCATTCCCGTGAGTCTAGCAGTGGGGAAAGAATTCCTGGAAGGATACACCTGGCTTAGACTTTGGGGCCCAGTGCCTTTCCCCTGAGGCAAGAGGAGAAACTTGGACAGCAGTACAATCGTAGTATTAAAAATGAAGTAAGTGCAAGGAGCCAACAGAGGACCTGCAGGTGCTTAGACTAGCAGACAGGAAGTTGCGGGTTGGCATTTTGGTCTTTTTATCTGGGGCATGAACTTTCAACTCTTGGTGGGGACGCCTGTCTCCTGCTCCTTAAAGTATGAGTCAGCAGGATTTTAAGTAGTGTCCTCTTACTAACAGGCTACATCTCACATACGTGACCAAGAGATACATGCCATGTTTGTGGGGTGGAAAGCTAACTATAGTTAAGTTGGCCATATTACCAGAAGAGATTTTCACTGTTGTGGCAGACCTCATTGTCCTAATGACCATTCTGCAGAAGCAGAATGCCTGACCCTAAAAGTCATATGGAATTTTTTTTTAATTTATTTATTTATTAAGGATTCTGCCTCCTCCCCGCAACCGCCTCCCATTTCCCTCCCCCTCCCCCGATCAAGTTCCCCTCCCTCATCTGCTGGAGGAGCAATCAGGGTTCCCTGACCTGTGGGAAGCCCAAGGACCGCCCACCTCTATCCAGGTCTCCTAAGGTGAGCATCCAAACCATATGGAATTTTGATAGACCGACAAATCTAAAATTATCTTAAAATAACCAATATACAGCATCTAGATCTCATAACTTAGTGTCAAAATGGAATTAATCTAACAAGCATGTTACATACGTTAATCTAACAAGTATATTTGTGGCATATAGACAGGTTGCGAACCCAGAAATCCACTGAGGCAGAATCTCAGCATCAAGCTTAAGCGACCCTGGAACACATTATGTAGGCCAAGGGAAAGTGTAAGACTAAAGTATGCTAAACAGTCCAGTATCAAAACAACAACATGTATGCAGTTAAACTATAGGAAAGAGCAGTGGGCCGCCTATGTTCCCATTGGATAGGAGGGAGCCCCGAGAGAAACTCTGTGATATATCCAGTTGGAAATCAGAGACATTTCAATACACACATGTGTTTCTCCTTGTAGGGATTTGTCCAGCATTCCGTGTTGACGGGTATCTGTGCCGCTAATGTCAGCCTCCCACTGTGCACCCAGGCCCATTTTCTAGATCTCTTTGTGTAGATCTCCAGTGGTCTATGATAGCCAGGGAAGTTGTGGTGTGAAAGTAGATAATAACAATTAGATTTGCTTTTTTTCAAGCACTGTGGTGACCGCATTTTTTTTCCTACCTAGACCTGGATGCCTAGTTCTGCGAGGCGAGACCAGAAATCAGGCAGCCACCGTGAGCAAGCACTGGATGGAGAAGCTGCTGGTGCAGACCAGGAGAAATGCAAGATTGGACCATTGACAGAACACTGACTTCTTCCAAAGAGAAGGTGGTTGCCTCAGATCTCACTTTCATCTGTCTTTCCTTCTTCCTGGTATTGCTCTGAGATGTATTTATTTATCCATTTACTCATGTATCTATTTACGGGCTTCTTTTTGTCTTTTGATAGTGGAGGTCCAATGCAGGTGCAGACCCATTAGATATGGCATTGATATAAATGAAAAAATAGAAGCTAAGCTCTGAGAGTGCAGTGCAGCATGCACCCAAACAGGGAACAAGGAAACCAAGGCTCATTCAGTTACTGGAGACTTTGCAAGGGATTTTTTTTTTTTTCAGTCTGGAAAGGCCTGAGAGGAGATGCATACAGGATACCTTCTCTATTCTGGAGCAACACTGCCCTCGTGTGGAAATTGTTTCATACATACCCTTCCATGTGCAGACACAGCTTTGTAAAATCGGCTTCTACCCATTTGGAAGGTAAGGGTCAGGGGATTTTAAATTACCAAGTTTGCCTGGCCTCATACCATTTTTTTTCTTTTTCTGTACGCAAACTGAAATGAGGAGCCCTTTTAGAGTCTTAATATAAACCCTGTTGACTGAAGGCCCAGTTACTAGTGCACAGCTGTCCTGAGGTCCAAAAACAGGAAGTGAGGGGCAGGGTTTGCACCGCTCAGATCGCAAATTGAATCTACTAGCTCATATCTTGGGGCAGGAAGGCGCCTCCTTCTCCAGGTTCTAGTGAGAAAACTGAACGGTCTGTATTTCTCTTGAGGCCTGAGGAGAAGTCGAGGAAGCCCATGTGGGCTTCTAGTTTTCTTGTAATTGTCATCTTCCGCCATGGCTAAGAATCATGGGAAGGAAGCTTAGCTCAGTGGTGCTGTGAGTTGTGAAACTCTATCCTGATGATGGCAGTAGAGCTCCATGAAGGACCTGGTACCCTCTGGCCTCCCGCCCTTCCTGTCTGAAAAAACGGCATCCAGAGACCCAAATAAAATGGTTGCTAAGAATTTTGCCCAGCTCTGAGTAATTTAAAAGCCATTTTTTTTTTATTTTGTTTTCCACATTCATCAAAAGTCACACCTAAATTTAGCAGAGGTCTTAGGACTCTTTTTGTTATGGGGAGAATGTTTCCTTCTTTATAACTCTTGATTTTTACCCTTGCTGGATATGTATGCTGTTCTTAAAAATTTGGTCACATTAATTTGTTGTAGGTCTTACACAATAAAGTTAGGAGATTGAGGAGGAAAGAATTATGTTACCCCATACAGGGCAATGGATATACAGGTGGGGTTCGTTGCTTACTTAGCATGCCCTAGGTACCTGAGATTTATTTAATATAGTGATTTGTGAGGCTACTTCCTATTTAGCCAATTTGCTTAAAGTGTTTAGGCATTTCCTAGTGGAATTTTCAGGATGACTTCTGTCTACTGTCATCGTCTACAAGTAAAGATACCTTGATGTCTTCCTTTCCAGTGTATCATTTGCTCTCCTTCAGTTGTCTTATCCCTCAAGGGAAGATTTTTCTAAGAAGAGACAGGCCCCACCTAAGAGGTTGGGACAGGGAATTGGATGTAACCTGGCATGCTCAGTAGGAGGAAACAAACCCACTTACTCCTTTGAGGAGATGATAAAAGATTCAAAGATGCCTGCACCAATATACCTGGCCTTTCAAACTTTGTATGGCTTTGATGAAAATTGCTCAGAAATCCATAATGAAAAGTACCAGTTTTTTGTTTTTGGGGGTTTTTTTTTGGTTTTTTTGTTGTTGTTGTTGTTGTTGTTTTGGTAAACAAATTTAGCCCTTTTGAGCTTCTTCTACTTAAACCTTGGACAGCACAGTTTCCTTTTGCTACGTTTTTCTTCCTACTTCCCTTGAGAGCACTGCTTGCATTGACAGTAAAACTGTGTGTCACCTCCAAAGTTTCCTCAAAAATAGAGGTATGAGGAGCTACGCATAACATGGTCCAGTGTAGATGCAATTTTTTTTTTCGTATTTAGTTTTATTTATGAGACAAAAGTTTATAGGCACAGCCCTGTGATCTCTGTGGTTGGAATTTATACTTTCCATTTTCCCTTCTTAAGAATTTTGTCTTTTGTGCTTTGATGGTGGATTCCTGTGAAGGTCTAGACCTGCCAATTGTGACATTGACAGAAAATTAGAAAATTAAAATGGAAGCTAAGCTCTCAATAAATCAATTCTCCCTTTTAAAGAAGTTCTGCCTGTCACAGTTTTGTACTCTGCCTTTGTATTGTACGTTTTTTTCATATTGGAAAGGCGGGAGCAGAGCAATGCACGAATGTTGCCCTCTTTGCAACGGGGCAACAGTGCCATCATGTGGAATGTGTTTCGTTTATCCTTGCGCATGTATGCACTGCTTTCTCAAGCCTATTTCTGTCCATTCTCGCCTCCTTCGTGTAGGCAGACTGGAATCATGGGATCCTTCAGAGACTTAATATAGACCTTATTGTCCTAGTGCCCAGTTACTAGGACACAGCTGTCCTGAAATGCAGGAACAGGTAGTGGGGGGCAGGGTTTGCACCGCTCCCCTTGCAATAGGAATCTACTAGTTAGTGTCCTAGGGCTGGAAGGCGCCCCATTCTCCAGATTCTGGTGAGAAAACTCTGCAGTCCATCTATCTGTTGGGGCCTGTAGAGAAGTTACAGAACCAGAGTCGGCATGTAAGGTTGTAGTTCTCTGCACCCTCCATCTTCCACCATGGCTAAGAATCATGGGAAGGAAGCTCAGTGGCGCTGTGGGTTGTGAAACTGCATCCTGATGATGGCAGTAGAGCTCCATGAAGGACCTGGTGTGCTCTGGTCTCCCGCCCTTCCTGTCTGAAAAAACGCTACCCAGAGACTAAAGGAGATGGCTTCCGGAGTTTTGTCTGGATCTAAGGGCTTCTTGTGTTTTGATTTTCTTGTTCAGTCAAAGTGAGACATAAATTTAGCTGAGGGGGATATTTCTTTTTTTATGACATTTTGCTTTTAGCCTTGCTGGATACTTAAGGTGTTCTTACACTTTTGGTCCCATTAATTTATTGTTGGTTTTGCACAATAAAGTTATGCTGAAAGATTGGGAAGCAAAGGATTATTGTGTTAACTCCTGCAGTGAGATGGATACAGATGAGGGGGATCATTGCTTACACAGCATGACCTAGGCATTGTTCGTTTTTTTTGGAGCCTGTCCTAGAACTAGCTCTTGTAGACCAGGCTGGCCTCAAACTCACAGAGATCCACCTGCCTCTGCCTCCCTAGTGCTGGGATTAAAGGTGTGCACCACCACCACCACCTGGCCCGCAATTGAGTTTAATAAACTGTTACAAGTGACTGGGTGGGGTAACTAACAGACACATAGTATATGTCATTTAGGTCATTTCGCAATGCCTAATTTTGGAAGAACCATCCATGGCAGTAAATCTTACCTATGGGGATAGAAATGTAGAAAACGATTCTTAATAGTGAGACCTATTTATTTTGCTGTAATAGTTTTATTAATCATTTTACTGAATAATTTTAATGCATGCGAATCAGTTCAATGTTTTCAATGCATTTGAATCAATTCTAAAATATCAAATGTTTTCACTGATTTGATATTGCCTGCATACTTCAGATCCCACAATTTATTAGAGAAAAATGAACTTTCTAAAGCCTGCTCCATGACATCTAAAGAATAATAATAATAAAATAAATTAAACCCAAACTAATTGGATTCTGACAACCAAAGACAAAATGGAACTAGCTAGGCTATGGTGGTGCTCATCTTTAATTCCAGCACTCTGGAGGCAGAGGCAGGCACATTTCTTTGAGTTCAAAAATGTTCTAAAATGAAAATTCCAGGGCCAGTTGGACTGTTACACAGGGAAATCCTGTCTCAAAAGAAGCAACAAAACTAAACTCATCTAAAATAAAACAAAATAAAAAAGGCAACTAAATAAAGACTTACAGAGACACACATTTATACACATTGGAATAACACAACTGGAAACCAGAGTGTGTATGTCTTGTGTATATATGTATCTTATATATATATACATATATCTGCAAAATTTTCTGGTTTTGTTTTTAAATGCTCTGAGTTCATTATGAGATAGAAAGAACAAATGTCATTAAATCACTTTGTGGTGGCCTTCTACTGCTTGGCATGAGGCCTAGCTTCAAGCGTAGTTTGATTTCTCAGTGTCCTTCCATTGAGGAAAGCTAAGTTTGCATTTCTAACTGGCTGTCAATGGCAAATAGTTTTGGGGTTAGGGTTGGAATTGTGTCATCTTCTCCTTTCAGCTCCAGGACCCCATCTTGAGCAGTGCCATGTAGGCCTTGTGCATGCTGCCTCAGTGTCTGAGTTGATATGTGTTGTAGCCATGTTGTGTCCAGAAGGCCTCAGTGGCGTCCTCCATCCCCCCCTGACTCTTAAACCACTCTATCCATCTTCTCTCCTGAGAGCTCCTGAGCCCTGGGGGGGGGCGGGGGGTGGGTTCATGTAGACTTTGTTCTTTTTCTCCTTCCTTCCTTCCTTCCTTCCTTCCTTCCTTCCTTCTTAGGGTTGAGTCCTTTAAAGTTTGTTACTTTCTGCATATTGTATGACTGTTGGTCTCTGTTTTTGTGGGCATATGCTGCAGGAAGAAGTTTCTCTGATGTTGACTGAGTAAGGTCCTGATCTTCAATTGTCTTATCCCCAAGGGAAGACTTTCTAAGGAGATACAGGCCACATCTAAGAGGCTGGGACAGGGAATTGGATGTGATGTGGCATGCTCAGTGGAGGAAACAAACCCACTTACTACTTTGAGGGGGTGACTTAACTTACAAAAGATTCAGAGATGCCTGCACCAACATACCTGGCTTTAAATTAATGAAAGGCATTTGAAACCTTGTATGGCTTTGAAGAAAACTTCTCACAAATCCATACTGAAAAACATCAGTTAAAAAAATATGTGTTTTGAGAATGTTCTACTTAAAACTTGGAGTACACAATTTCATTCTGCAGTTTTTCTCCCTACTTTCCTTGATATCCATGCTTACATTGACATTAAAACTCTGTGTAACCTTCTAAGGTTTCCCAACAATAAAGGTTTGAGGAGCTATGTATAACATTGTCTAATTTAGATGGAGATTTATTAGATATTCAGTGTTTTTTGTAGGACAAATTCTATAGATACAACTCTGTGATCTGTCTCAGTGTCTGGATCAGGATGTGGGTTGGTTACCAGAAAATCTGTGAAGTGAATCTGGCAGAGAACCAGACTTCCTGGTTTCTAGATATGATTGACTGGCTGCATTTTCTTATTCTTCCTAGAACTGGAGCCTAAGATTTAATGTCAAGCACCAGACAGTCCTATACCAGCATAGACACTGGAGGTAGAATCGGCTGGAGAGGAGGAAACTCAAGGCTTGCTCACTGACTGGCCACTGACTGCTTCAAAACAGAAGAGGCCTGAGATGGTGGGCACTTCAGCTCTCCATCTCCTTCCCTTTCCCTCCTGCTTCCATCAGTTTCCATGTACTTTCCTTCTTCCCTTCTTTGGATTTTTGTCTTTAGTCATTTTTGGTGGTTTCTGATGAAGGAACAGAGCTACTAGTTGTGGCATTCAGATAAAACTCAAATGGAGGCTAAGCTGTCAATGAATCACTTTTGCTCTCTCTGAAGGAAGGAGAAACATTGTTGGATTCTGCTTTGGTTTGTGTGTGTGCTGTAGATTTTTTTAAAATAGGAAAGGCGGAGAAGAGCAATGCATGTTCTTTTCAGTGGGGCAACATTGCCATCATGTGGAATGTGTTTACTTTATCCTTGCGCATGTATGCACTGCTTCCTCAAGCCAATTTCAGCCATATTTGAAAGTGAGCGTCAAAACGATTCTCAAGTGGCCTAGCCTTGCCTCCTTCTGTTTTCTACTTTTGTCTTGTAGGCAGACTCGAGTCTTGGACTCCTTCAGAGACTTAATATAGACCTTAGTGTCCTAGTGCCCAGTTACTAGTGCACAGCTGTCCTGAGATCCAGGAACAGGACGTGGAGGGACGGGGTTTGCACTGCTCAGATTGCAAATTGAATCTATTAGCTTGTGTCCTAAGGCACAAGTCGCCTCCCTCTCCAGGTTCTGGTGAGAAAACTTTACAGTCCATGTTTGTGTTGGTCCCTGAAGAGAAGTTAGAGAACCCAAGTCGAGCCAGCACCTCCAGTTTTAGTGTCTGCAGCCGCCATCTTCTGCCATGGCTAAGAATCATGGGAAGGAAGCTCAGTGGGGCTGTGAGTTGTGAAACTCCATCCTGATGATGGCAGTAGAGCTCCATAGAGGAGCTGATGAGCATTTTTCTCCCGCCCTTCCTGTCTGAAAAAACGCCATCAAGAGATAAAAGGCCCAAAGTAGATGGCTGTCTAAAATTTGTCTAGTTCTAACAACTTGTGTTTTGTTTTTCTTGTTCAGTCAAAGTGAGACCTAAGTTTAGCAGAATTATTGTGTTAACTCCTGCAGTGCCATGGGTACAGATGTGGCGATCATTGCTTACACAGCATGACTTGGGCATTTGAGTTGTTTTTTTCTTAGTTTGTTCTGTTTTGTTTTATCTTAGACATGGTTTCTCTGTAGCTTTTGGAGCCTGCCCTTAACTAGCTATTGTAGACCAGGCTGGCCTCGAACTCACAGAGATCTGCCTGCCTTTGCCTTAGGAGTGCTGGGATTAAAGGCATGCTTCACCATCACCCAGAGGCATTTGAGTTTTATATACTGCCACAAGTGACTGGGTGGGGTAACTAATGGACACACAGTTCATGTCACTGGTCCTTTCCCAATGTATAATTTTGGAAGAAACATCCATGGCAGTAAATCTTACCTATGGGGATGGAAATGTAGAAAAAGAGTCTTAATAGTTATTGAGATCTATTTATTTTGCTGTAATAGTTTTATTAATCATTTTACTGAATAATTTTAATGCATGCGAATCAGTGCAATGTTTTTAATGCATTCGTATTATTTGTAAAATATCAAATGTTTTCAGTGATTTGATGTTGCCTACGTACTTCAGATCCCACAATTTATTAGAGTAAAAAGGAACTTTCTAAATCCTGCTCCTAGTACCTTTACAAAATCTGTGTGTTGCATTCACATGTTATGTGTGAATCAACTTTATATACTTCTGTAACTCTAAAGTGAAGTATTTTTATATATTATATGACATCTTAATAATAATAAAATAAAATAAACCCAAACAAATTGGATTCTGACCAAACAACCAATGACAAAAAGGAACTAGCTAGGCTATGGTGGTGCTCATCTTTAATTCCAGCACTCTGGAGGCAGAGGCAGACACATTTCTGTCAGTTCAGGGTCAGCCTGTTCTAAAATGCAAATTCCAGGGCCACTAGGACTGTTACACAGGGAAATCCTGTCTCAAAAGAAGCAACAAAACTAAACTGAACTAAAAGAAAACAAAACAAAAAGGGAGCTAAAGAAACAGAGACACACATGTTTGTACACATTGGATTACCACAAAAAACAAAACAGGAAACCAGTGTGTGCGTATGTATGTTGTAAGTATGCATTGATGTATGTGTGTGTATATGTATATATATGTAAGATTTTTCTGTTTTTTGTTTTTTAAATGGTCTGAGTTCATTATGAGATAAAACCTACAAATATCATTAAATCACTTTGTGGTGGCTTTCTACTGCTTGGCATGAGGCCTAGCTTCAAGCGTAGTTTGATTTCTCAGTGTCCTTCCTTGAGGAAAGCTAATTTTGCATTTCTAACTGGCTGTCAATGGGAAACAGTTTTGGGGTTAGGGTTGGAATTGTGTCATCTTCTCCTTTCAGCTCCAGGACCCCATCTTGAGCAGTGCCATGTAGGCCTTGTGCATGCTGCCTCAGTGTCTGAGTTGATATGTGTTGTAGCCATGTTGTGTCCAGAAGGCCTCAGTGGCGTCCTCCATCCCCCCTGACTCTTAAACCACTCTATCCATCTTCTCTCCTGAGAGCTCCTGAGCCCTGGGGGGGGGAGGGGGGTCATGAAGACTTTGTTCTTTTTCTCCTTCCTTCCTTCCTTCCTTCTTTCTTAGGGTTGAGTACTTTAAAGTTTGTTACTTTCTGCATATTATATGACTGTTGGTCTCTGTTTTTGTGGGCATATGCTGCAGGAAGAAGTTTCTCTGATGTTGACTGAGTAAGGTCCTGATCTTCAATTGTCTTATCCCCAAGGGAAGACTTTCTAAGGAGATACAGGCCACATCTAAGAGGCTGGGACAGGGAATTGGATGTGATGTGGCATGCTCAGTGGAGGAAACAAACCCACTTACTACTTTGAGGGGGTGACTTAACTTACAAAAGATTCAGAGATGCCTGCACCAACATACCTGGCTTTAAATTAATGAAAGGCATTTGAAACCTTGTATGGCTTTGAAGAAAACTTCTCACAAATCCATACTGAAAAACATCAGTTAAAAAAATATGTGTTTTGAGAATGTTCTACTTAAAACTTGGAGTACACAATTTCATTCTGCAGTTTTTCTCCCTACTTTCCTTGATATCCATGCTTACATTGACATTAAAACTCTGTGTAACCTTCTAAGGTTTCCCAACAATAAAGGTTTGAGGAGCTATGTATAACTTAGTCCAATTTAGATGGAAATTTATTAGATATTCAGTGTTTTTTGTAGGACAAATTCTATAGATACAACTCTGTGATCTGTCTGAGTGTCTGGATCAGGATGTGGGTTGGTTACCAGAAAATCTGTGAAGTGAATCTGGCAGAGAACCAGCCTTCCTGGTTTCTAGATATGATTGACTGGCTGCATTTTCTTATTCTTCCTAGAACTGGAGCCTAAGATTTAACGTCCAGCACCAGACAGTCCTACACCAGCATAGACACTGGAGGTAGAATCGGCTGGAGAGGAGGAAACTCAAGGCTTGATCACTGACTGGCCACTGTCTGCTTCAAAACAGAGGAGGCCTGACAAGGTGGGCACCTCCATCTCCTTCCCCCTTTCCTCCTGCTTCCATCAGTTTCCTGTACTTTCTTTCTTCCCTTCTTTGGATTTTTGTCTTTAGTCATTTTTGGTGGTTTCTGATGAAGGAACAGAGCTACTAGCTGTGGCACTCAGATAAAACTAAAATGGAGGCTAAGCTGTCAGTGAATCACTTTTGCTCTCTCTGAAGGAAGGAGAAACATTGTTGGATTCTGCTTTGGTTTGTGTGTGTGTTGTAGATTTTTTTCAAGTAGGAAAGGCGGAGAAGAGCAATGCATGTTCTTTTCAGTGGAGCAACATTGCCATCATGTGGAATGTGTTTCTTTTATCCTTGCGTATGTATGCACTGCTTTCTCAAGCCTATTTCCAGCCATATTTGAAAGTGAGCGTCAAAACGATTCTCAAGTGGCCTAGCCTTGTCTCCTTCCGTTTTCTACTTTTGTCATGTAGGCAGACTCGAGTCTTGGGCTCCTTCAGAGACTTAATATAGATGTTAGTGTCCTAGTGCCCAGTTACTAGTGCACAGCTGTCCTGAGATCCAGGAACAGGACGTGGAGGGGCGGTGTTTGCACTGCTCAGATCGCAAATTGAATCTATTAGCTTGTGTCCTAAGGCAGGAAGCCGCCTCCCTCTCCAGGTTCTGGTGAGAAAACTTTACAGTCCATGTTTGTGTTGGTCCCTGAAGATGAGTCAGGGAACCCGAGTCGAGCCAGCACCTCCAGTTTTTGTGTCTGCAGCCGCCATCTTCTGCCATGGCTAAGAATCATGGGAAGGAAGCTCAGTGGGGCTGTGAGTTGTGAAACTCCATCCTGATGATGGCAGTAGAGCTCCATAGAGGAGCTGATGAGCATTTGTCCCCGCCCTTCCTGTCTGAAAAAACGCCATCGAGAGACAAAAGGTCCTAAGTAGATGGCTGTCTGAAATTTGTCTAGTTCTAACAACTTGTGTTTTGTTTACCTTGTTCAGTCAAAGTGAGACCTAAGTTTAGCAGAATTATTGTGTTAACTCCTGCAGTGCCATGGGTACAGATGTGGTGATCATTGCTTACACAGCATGACTTGGGCATTTGAGTTGTTTTTTTCTTAGTTTGTTCTGTTTTGTTTTTTCTTAGACAGGGTTTCTCTGTAGCTTTTGGAGCCTGCCCTTAACTAGCTATTGTAGACCAGGCTGGCCTCGAACTCACAGAGATCTGCCTGCCTTTGCCTTAGGAGTGCTGGGATTAAAGGCATGCTTCACCATCACCCAGAGGCATTTGAGTTTTATATACTGCCACAAGTGACTGGGTGGGGTAACTAATGGACACACAGTTCATGTCACTGGTCCTTTCCCAATGTATAATTTTGGAAGAAACATCCATGGCAGTAAATCTTACCTATGGGGATGGAAATGTAGAAAAAGAGTCTTAATAGTTATTGAGATCTATTTATTTTGCTGTAATAGTTTTATTAATCATTTTACTGAATAATTTTAATGCATGCGAATCAGTGCAATGTTTTTAATGCATTCGTATTATTTGTAAAATATCAAATGTTTTCAGTGATTTGATGTTGCCTACGTACTTCAGATCCCACAATTTATTAGAGTAAAAAGGAACTTTCTAAATCCTGCTCCTAGTACCTTTACAAAATCTGTGTGTTGCATTCACATGTTATGTGTGAATCAACTTTATATACTTCTGTAACTCTAAAGTGAAGTATTTTTATATATTATATGACATCTTAATAATAATAAAATAAAATAAACCCAAACAAATTGGATTCTGACCAAACAACCAATGACAAAAAGGAACTAGCTAGGCTATGGTGGTGCTCATCTTTAATTCCAGCACTCTGGAGGCAGAGGCAGACACATTTCTGTCAGTTCAGGGTCAGCCTGTTCTAAAATGCAAATTCCAGGGCCACTAGGACTGTTACACAGGGAAATCCTGTCTCAAAAGAAGCAACAAAACTAAACTGAACTAAAAGAAAACAAAACAAAAAGGGAGCTAAAGAAACAGAGACACACATGTTTGTACACATTGGATTACCACAAAAAACAAAACAGGAAACCAGTGTGTGCGTATGTATGTTGTAAGTATGCATTGATATATGTGTGTGTGTGTGTGTATATATATATGTAAGATTTTTCTGTTTTTTGTTTTTTAAATGCTCTGAGTTCATTATGAGATAAAAACTACAAATGTCATTAAATCACTTTGTGGTGGCTTTCTACTGCTTGGCATGAGGCCTAGCTTCAAGCGTAGTTTGATTTCTCAGTGTCCTTCCTTGAGGAAAGCTAATTTTGCATTTCTAACTGGCTGTCAATGGGAAACAGTTTTGGGGTTAGGGTTGGAATTGTGTCATCTTCTCCTTTCAGCTCCAGGACCCCATCTTGAGCAGTGCCATGTAGGCCTTGTGCATGCTGCCTCAGTGTCTGAGTTGATATGTGTTGTAGCCATGTTGTGTCCAGAAGGCCTCAGTGGCGTCCTCCATCCCCCCTGACTCTTAAACCACCCTATCCATCTTCTCTCCTGAGAGCTCCTGAGCCCTGGGGAGGGGGGGATTTCATGGAGATTTTGTTCTTTTTCTCCTTCCTTCCTTCCTTCCTTCCTTCTTTCTTAGGGTTGAGTACTTTAAAGTTTGTTACTTTCTGCATATTATATGACTGTTGGTCTCTGTTTTTGTGGGCATATGGTGCAGGAAGAAGCTTCTCTGATGTTGACTGAGTAAGGTTCTGATCTTCAGTAGTCTTATTCCTCAAGGGAAGACTTTCTAAGGAGAGACAGGCCCCACCCTAGAGGCTGGGACAGGGAATTGGATGTGCTGTGGCATGCTCAGTAGGAGGAAACAAATCCACTTACTACTTTGAGGTGGCAACTTAAATTAAGAAAAGATTCAGAGATGCCTGCACCAACATACCTGGCTTTAAATTAAAGAAAAGCCTTTCAAACTTTGTATAGTTTTGAAGAAAACTTCTCACAAATTCATACTAAATAATAGTTTAAAAAAATTTGAGAATGTTCTACTTAAAGTAGTGCACAATTTCTTTTTGCAAATTTTCTCCCTATTTTCCTGGATATCCATGCTTCCATTGACATTAAAACTGCGTGTTACTGTCACCTCCAAAATTCTCCCAAAAAGAAAGGTATGAGGAGCAATGCATAACATGGTTCAATGTTATACATGGAAGTTTATTAGATATTTAGTTTGATTTATAGGACAAAAGTTTATAGATCCAACTCTTTGATCTGTCTGAGTGGAACTTATCATCCTTTCAATATATGTGTCACTCTAATACTTTGGAACATTAAACCTTGAGGCCTAGTTAGGTCATCACAGGGGGTGGTCAACCTTCAGCTGCACAGGCAAGTCCTGTAGCCTGGATCAGGATGTGGGTTGGTTACCAGAAAATCTGTGAAGTGAATCTGGCAGAGAACCAGCCTTCCTGGTTTCTAGATTTAATTGACCGGCTGAATTTTCTTATTCTACCTAGGACCGGAGCCTAAGATTTAACTTCCAGCACCAGAAAGTCCTACACCAGCATAGACACTGGAGGTAGAATCGGCTGGAGAGGAGGAAACTCAAGGCTTGGCCACTGACTGGCCACTGTCTGCTTCAAAACAGAGGAGGCCTGAGATGGTGGGCACCTCAGCTCTCCATCTCCTTCCCTTTCCCTCCTGCTTCCATCAGTTTCCATGTACTTTCCTTCTTCCCTTCTTTGAATTTTTGTCTTTAATGTTTTGATGGTGGTTTCTGATGAAGGAACAGAGCTACTAGCTGTGGCACTCAGATAAAACTAAAATGGAGGCTAAGCTGTCAGTGAATCACTTTTGCTCTCACTGAAGGAAGAAGGCAGGGCTGACACATTGCTGGACTCTGCTTTATTTTTTGTATTGTAGTTTTTTTCAAATTGCGAAGGCAGGGACGGAGAGATGTATGCCTCATACCTTCCTTGCAGTGGGGCAACACTGCCTTCATGTGGAACGTGTTTCAAAAGCACCCTTCAACATGGAAACATTGCGTATTCAATGCTACTTCTAGGCATTTTGAAGGTGAGGGTCAGGGAGAGGGGACTCTTATTTTTGGCCTCAAAGCATTTTCTTTTTCTGTAGGCAGTCTGAAATCATGATTCATTTTAGAGCCTTAATGTTAACTTTATTGATTGAAGGCCCAGTTACTAGTGCAAACCTGTCCTGAGATCCAGGAACAGGATGTGGAGGGGCGGAATTTGCACTGCTCAGCTTGCAATAGGAATCTATTAGCTTGTGTCCTAGGGCAGGAAGCCGTATCCGTCTCCAGGTTCTGGTCAGAAAACTCTACATCCGTGTTTCTGTTGGTATCTTAATAGAAGTCACAGAACCCGAGTTGGCACCTACAGTTGTAGTTGTCTGCAGTCGCCATCTTCTGCCATGTTCTGCTAAGAATCATGGGAAAGAAGCTCAGTGGCACTGTGAGTTGTGAAACTCCATCCTGATGATGGCAGTAGGGCTCCATAGAAGAGCTGGTGAGCATTTGTCACCCGCCCTTCGTGTCTGAAAAAATGTCTCTAGAGACAAAGTCAGCAAGGAAAATGACTGCCAGTATCTTTGCATAGCTCACTGCTGTGAAAAGTGGTTCTGTAACTAAACAGTGCCCTGAGCTCCTGGCATCTAGTTAGAGAGAGAGAGAGAGAGGAGTGATATTTTGAGTAAATGGGTCAAGACCATGATGGAATAACCCACAGGAACAGCTGATCTTAGCTAGGTAGTGGGAGCTCACTGAGTCTGGACTGACAGCTGGGAAACCTGCCTACTACTGAACTAGGTCCTTGAATATGTGACAGTTGTGTGGCTTGGGCAGTTATTTGGCCACTGGTGGTAAACCAGTATGAACTGGGTTTCTTATGTCAGTTCCCTATGGAGGGATACCTTGGTCAACATGGATACAGTTGGGAGGGCCTTGGTCCAGCCTCAACTGAAGATGCCAGGCTTAGCTGACTCTCCATGTGAGGCTTAACCCTCTCTGAGGAATGGATGTGGAATGGGGTTGGGGGGAAGATGGGATGAAGGTGGGACCATTGGGGGGGAGGTCGTCCATGTCTACCCAAACTGAAGTTTCTGTTTTAGGGATATTTCCATTTCATTCATTTTCTTTTCTCTTTGTTCATTTACCTAGCAGTTTTTAATTGTCTGGTATTCTTTTTGTAATTTTTATTCAGTTAAGGTGTTCTCTGAGATTAAGAAGCAAATTCATATGAAGTTAAGACTGCAGTTCAATGGATATAGCTGCTGGATACAATATTTGGGTTACTTAGTGTAGGCCCTCTTTTTGAGTCTCAATTCTGGGGTTGCTAAGCAAATTCATGTAGTAGTTATGTGCCTGGGGAAACTTCCCAATTCCTAAAATTGTGAAAAGTATCTATGTAGGAAATCTTACTAATAATATGATTAGAATGGAAATTTAGAAAGTAGTTGATGAGATTCATAATCATTCAATTATTGTGCTGGGATAATTTTTTAATTTTCATTATTTAGGTATTGATTTTATTGTTTGTTTTCCACTCTGGGTTTCTTTATATTTCCTTGGGAACATCCTCTGTTGTTCAGGCTGGTCTCAGAGATCCACTTGTTTCTCCCTCTGTGAAAGTGTGTGCCACCACCTCCTGGCTTATTAATCATTCTTACAGAATTATTTTCTACATGACGCCACCACTGTACAGCATGTGTATGTATTCTGGATGCTAAGAAAATTTACTGAATATATATGTATTGCCCTTGGACATCAGATTCCACAATTTCTGAGAGAATAATTGGCCTTTCTGAAGCCTGCATTTATTAATCTGTACTACACACTCCATATTGCTTTCAAGTATTATCCCTTATCCAACTGTATATACTTCTATCTCTTCAACTTATGCATAGACCCACAAACACAAGAAAGACATACACAGAAGTTAAAAAATGCTTCAGTTGCTTCTTCTTACTGTTGATGGGAACTATTGCTGAGTCCCACAATATGCACAAGTCCCATAATATGCACAGAATCAGATTTGTGGACTACTAGATCATGGATGGGATGTCTTCACATCCTTCCCATCAGGGCCAAGGGAAATGTGCAGAATAGGCAGACAGGTTCTAAGAGCCAGAGGGCATGGATGATACCAGCAGGACTGATACATATGAACTCAGAGACTGGCAGCCCACACAGGGTCTGCATAGCATGCAAATGGTCCCATTACTTCGAATGGAGAGTGTATGTTGAGTTACCCAAACACTCCAATTCATGCCAGCAGAAAAGGAAATTTGAGATTTCTCTGATAAAGTCTCAATGGGCATATAAAATATACTTATAGTAGGTCTTTCCTTTGCATATTTTTATCTTACTAGTCTTGTTTGTGTGTTATGATTTCTGATTGTGTTTTTATAGATTTTGGTTTCTACATGTGTTTTATCTGTACATGACACTTGTGCTTTTTCTTTCAAAGAATTTGTTTTTCTTTCTCCTTCCTTCCTTCCTTCCTTCCTTCCTTCCTTCCTTTCTTTCTTTCTTTCTTTTTTCTTTCTTTCTTTCCTTCTTTCTTTCTTTCTTATAGAATCTATGTAGTTCTGACTGTCCTAGACCTCACTATGTAGACCAGACTGACCTAGAACTCACAAACAGCTTCCTACTCTGACTTCTGAATGCTGGAATTAAAGGAGTGAGTCACCATATAGGCTCTTGCCTGTTTTTTAAAGAGAGAGAGAATGGAGGTCTGTCATTAGATGGGTGGGGAGATGGGGAAGGGGAAACCATGATCAGAATATATTGTACAAAAGAATTAATTTTCAATTGAAAAGAAAATACTTCATAACAAAGGAATGTGCTTTCTTTCCATTATAAATGCAAAACTTAAGAATGAGCAAGACTTCCTCTGCTTCCTTTTGGAAATTCATAGCATGTGCAGAGAATACAATTTACATAGCTGGGGCAAAGATGTGAGCTGTCTTTGATTCTTGGGTCTTTAGACAAAGAGTTGCCAACAGCTTGACTCAGAGTAAGTAATCTAGGCAAGCTACAGGGTAGAGGGAGAGCACAGCTAGGTATGTAGTTACTTGGTAGCTCAATTTGGTTTGCTTTTAAAATTATTTGTCTTACATCATGACGACAGTTTTCCCTCCATTCTTTCCTCCCATTCTGGCCCTCCACTGCCCTCCCCCTCCTTCCAATCCACTCCTGGTTCTCTTCAGAAAGGGACGGGCATCCCATATCCATAGGACTAGGCATGGCATATCAACAAGTCATGGCATGTGCTCTGCGGTAAGACTATGCACTTCCCTTTGTATTAAGGCTGGGCAAGGGAACCCAGTATGGGGAATGGATGTCTAAGAGCCTCCAAAGCCTTAGGGATAGTCTTTGCTCCCACGGTCATATACATGTAGAGGGCCTAGGTCAAGCCCATGCAGGCTCCCTGGATTTTGGTTTAGACTCTGTGAGTGCCCATGACTCAGGCTAATTGTTTCTATGGTTTTCTTGTAACTCTTCCGACTTTTTAAATCCTTCCTTCTCTCTTTAGCAGAATTTCCCAAACTCTGGCTAATGTTTGGCTGTGGATCTCTGCATTTATTTCCATCAGTTACTGGATGAAGGCTCTCTGGCAATTGATCACAGGAGATGGCCAGTTAAGGTTATGTATCCACTTTTGCTAGAAGTCTTAGTTGAGGTCATCCTTGTAGATTCCTTGGCATTTTCATTGCTGTAGGTTTCTAACTGACCCCAAAGTGCGCCCTCTTCCCAGCCATCTTTTTAAGTAATCTTCTCCTCCACCTACCCCCTAAGTGCATCCCTCAAGTTCTTATCCCCACCTACACCCAGTCCACCTAGGAGATATCTTCTATTTCCCCTTGCCAGGGAGAGCCATTTGTCCCTCCCTTGAGCCCTCCTTGGTACCTAACCTCTCTGGGTTTGTGGATTATAGATAGCATGTGTTATCTTTTACTTTACAGCTAATATTCAATTATGAGTGAATACATACTATGTTTTTCTTTCTGGGTCCAGATCACTTTACTCTGGATTTTTTTTTTCTCGTTCCGTCCATTTGCCTTCAAATTTCCTGATGTCATTTTTTTAAGCAGCCGAGTAATATTCCATTGGGTAAATGTACCACATTTTCTTTATCCATTCTTCAGTTGAGGGGTATCTACATTGTTTACAGGTTCTGGATATTCCCAGTCAAGCTCCTATGAATATAGTTGAGCAAGTGTCCTTGTGATAGGCTGGAACATCCTTTGTTGACATGCCCAAGTGTGCTAATGTTGAGTCTTGAGGTAGATCGATTCCCAATTTTCTAAGAAACCTCTATTTCGACTTCCGAAGTGGCTGTATAAGTTTGTACTGCCACCAGAATAGGAGGAGTGTTCCCCTTGCTCTACACTCTCTCCATCATAAGCTGTCATTTGTGTTTTTGATCTTAGCCATTCTAACAGGTGTTATCTCAGATTTGTTTTGATTCACTTTACCTTGATGGCAAAGGATGATGAACATTTCTTTGTGTATTTTGGCCACTTGAAATTCTTGTGTTGAAAAATTCTGTTTTTGTCAGTATCCCGTTTTTTAATTGGATTTTTTTTTATGTCTAGTTTCTTGAGCTCTTTATATTTTGGAGATCAACTCTGTGAAATGTGGGGTGGTGAATATGTTTTCCCAATTTGGTTTCAGATGGAAAAAAAAAGATAAGACCCTTCAGCAGTTCTCACCAAAAGGCGAAATGGTTGTGTTTTCTGAAACCTTTTCTCTGGTGATGTTTTCAGGTAGGAAGGGTAGGAGAAGAGCATTAAGGTATTTCTTTTGACCACAGCTGGTGCATTACTGAAAATGCTTGGGATTCTTGAACATTCCTTCCTTCACAGTACCCACTTCTTCTTCACAGACCGCACACAAGGCCTATTGCATCCATCACAATATGGAGCATGAACAAGTGAGTTGGGCTAAGAAGCAAGTTCCCTGATGCCTAATTTTTCTCTAATCAATGCACTGAGTTAGCAACACTTTCACTTCCCACCTCCAACTGGATGCTGAGATTTGCCCCCAGGACCACAAGAGAATCAAGTATCATGAGAAAGGCCTGGAGATAGAAGTCTGCTGGGTGAAGAGGGGAGAGATACAGGGCTCCGTCATTGACTGCACTCTTCTTTAAAAGAGGAGATGCATGAAGAAGGTGGTGCCCCAGATCGCACTTCAGTTCTCTGCTTTATTTTTTCTTCCCTCCTTTGGTGCTAGAGTAATGGTGTAGGTCCTCATCCACTAGATGTGGCATCAGTAGAAAATGCTCATAGAGGCTGAAGTCTAAGAGAGATCACTTTGAAGAAAGAAGGCAGGACTGCTGCTGCACTCTGCCTTTGTAGTGGAGTTTTGTTTTGTTTTGTTTTGTTTTCCTGACCAGAAAGGTGGGCGCAGAGAGCTGCAGTGAGGTTTTCTTGCTCCTCTGGGGCATCACTGCCATCATGTGGAAAACATTTCATAAAGAACTTAATACACACTGCTTTCTCAATGTGGCTTCTCGCCATGTTGAAGGTGTGGGTCAGGGGGATTCTTAAATGACCAAGCCTGGCTCCTACCACTTTTTTCCCCCTGTGTGCACAGACTGAAATCATGGGACCTTTCCCATGATTAAATATTTAATTTTATTTATAGAACAGGTTTATAGACACAAGTCTCTGATTTCTCTGACTGGAATTTATCGTCCTTTTAATGTATGTGTCACTCCAATGCCATGGCCTGAGAAGGTGGGTGCCTCAGCTCTCCATCTCCTTCCCTTTTCTTCCTGCTTCCATCAGTTTCCATGTACTTCTTCCTTTCTTTGCATTTTTGTGTTTTAATGGTGGATTCTGATGAGAGAACAGATCTACTAGCTGTGGCACTCAGATGAAATTAAAATGGAAGCCAAGCCTTCAGTAAATCAATTTTACTCCCTCTGAAGGAAGAAGGCAGGGCTGCCACAGTTGCAGGACTCTGGCTCTGTATTGTCGTTTTTTTTTTTTTTCAGACAGGCAAGGCGGGAGTAGAGAGGATGTATGGATGGTGCCTTTTTTTTTTCAATGGGGCGACAGCGGCATCTTGTAGCAGTTTTTTCATATATCCTTTGGCATGCATACACTGCTTTCTCAATGCTGGCCTTTTTTCCATTTCCTATCGCTCTTTTCGTGAAGGCAGACTGAGTCATGGGATCCTTCATAATCTTAATGTAGACCCTAGAGACTGAGGGTCCAGTTGTTAGTGCACAGCTGTCCTGTCGCCCAGGAATAGGACGTGGAGGGACGGGGTTTGCACTGCTCCCTTTGCAATAGGAATCTACTAGCTGGTGTCCTAGGGCTGGAAGGTGCTTCCTTCTCCAGGTTCTGGTGAAAAAAACGAAGTCTATTTGTGTTGGGGCTTGAGAAGTCACTGAGGCCCAAGCGGGGCACCTACAGATGTTGCCATCTTCCGCCATGGCTAAGAATTATGGGAAGAAAACTCGCTGGCGCAGTGATATTTGAAACTCCATCCGGATGATGGCAGTAGTGTTCCATGAAAGAGCTACTAGGCACTTCACTCCCGCCCTTCTTGTCTGAAAAAAAAAAAACGTGATCCAGAGACAAAAGCCCCAAAGAAGTTGGCTGGCCTGAGTTCACCCAGCTCTGAGTACTTTATTATTTCATACTGGCCTTTGGACATCAGATTCCACTATGTTGTAGAGAAAAATCGGCCCTTAAAAAGCCCACATCTAGCAACCTATAAAACCAACTCATACATTGCCTTCCCGCCACACAAGGCAGATTTACAGGCGCAGACACCTGAATGTGCCAGCACACACTACAAGCAACTTTCAGTGTAGTTTCTGCATGTGAGGAAGAACATTTGGTGTTTCTCTGAGTCTGGCACTTTGCTTTGTGACTTGTTCTCTACATTTTCATTTTCCAGATTTTAGCCGCCATGCATTGTGCAGCCCTAAACATACAAACATCTTTGTAGCAGAGTATCCAAGAGTAAGTTTTACTGTGGCCTGGTGCCTGGTTCTGGCATTCGCTTTCCCCTGAAGATATTATTATTGTACTCAAATCTATTAGAAAAGTAGGTAACATTTGATGAAAGTAGATGAATTTTTTTTTTTTTTAAATTCAGCCTTGGGTGCCTAAAGAGATCTCTCAGTGGTCAAGTGCACTTTTTGCTTTTGCAGAGATTCTAGGCCCAGCACCCACATGGCAGCTCATACTGGTCTGTAAGTCCAGTTCCAGGGGCTAAGATCCCCTTTTCTGACTTCCTGGAGTGATGGCACTCAATTTGTAGACATACATTCCTGAGGGGAATTGCTGAAACACACAAAACCTTAAACTAAGTCAGCATCCATTGATGCTGTGTTTGTAGCTCAGTAGTAGAGTGTTTTCCTGGCATAGAGGAAGACATAGATTCCATCCCTAGCACACTGCAACTGGAATTGGAACCAGTCCTTGGCCCGGAGACTATGTCAGAGAATATCTAAGAAAGATCCTTAAGAATATCTAATAACTGTATGATTTAATATTTTATAGGATAATCAGTAATTTATTTACATTTTTACGTAAAGACAAATACTGGGGCTGTTAAGTGATAATGGTGCTTTCTACCCTGCCTGAGCATATAAATTCCATCCCTGGAAATCTAACGGTGGAAGTGAACAGATTCTGCAGGTTATCCTTTTACATCTATACATCGGTCAAACACATAAAATCAACACATAATGTACATCAATTTTTAAATGGCAAGTAGATATTTTTTTTCTTTCTTTTTCTTTTTCTTTTCTTTTCTTTTTTTTTTTTTTTTTTTTTTTGATTCAGGGTTTCTCTGTAGCTTTGGAAGCGGTCCTGGAACTAACCCTTATAGCCCAGGCTAGCCTCAAACTCACTTAGATCTGCCTGCCTCTGCCTCCCGAGTGCTGTGATTAAAGGGATGTGCCACCACCGACTGGCAAATACATTTACTTTAATATATTTATTATATTAAAATATAAAAATATATTTTAGATATATTTACTTAAAAATGTTGCTGCAAAACACTCAGCGTCAATCAAATTACAGCATATACATTATTCTTCAGGATGTTTTCAAAGAACCTATGTATAAAAGTTCTTGTTCGTACATGTAATGTAAAGGAAGTGAAACAAACCTCCCAAAAGTTATCATTTATCTAACAAGGGATATGGAGTAGTGAAAGCAAAGAAAAACTTTTTCCTAACACACACACACGAAAGTGAAAGAAGTTGAAATCTGCTTCATCAGTTTCCTCTTGCAGTAGATGGGAACTAATATAGAGACCCATGTGTGGCCAACGTGCAGAAAGTGAGAGACTTTGGAAGACTTAGTCCCAAGGCTCAGGGATCTTTGCAGAAGAGGAGGCAGTAAGGAAATAAGAGTCAGGGAAAGGGAGACAAGGGACAGTGTCTATCAGATACAATAGGAGTGATACATGTTACAATTCACAGAGGCCAGAGTGACAACATGCACAGGGCCTATACAGGTTTAAGCTAAAGATGGTCCCAACCTTGAGAGTGGAAAGTGGACCCAAATCTGCATCCCTAAGCAAGAAGCTGTCTTCAGTTGACACCCACGTGCAAGGGGAAATTTTCATGTGCTCCAGTGGAGTCACGGCAGGCACATAAAGACATTTAAGGGTAGGCCTCACATCCAGCAGGCAATGGCCATCTCAGAACAAACTCAATGGGATTGTTGTAGGTTTTTTCCTTTGGGCATTTACTCCTATTTTCCTTGCATGTTATAGTTTCTGAGTTTGTTTTTAGGATTTGTGTGGATGTCATTTTGTTCTGGTTTGTTTGTGCTTAAGTACTGGGAGGAAATGGAGGGTAAGTGTGATCAAAATATATTGTATGGAAAAATTATTTTCAATTAAATAGAAAGGAAAAATATTTTCTATCAAAGGATCTCTAGTCCATGGGTTGAGAGGGGTGTCTATCTCTAGTTGAAATTCATAGCATGGGTAGGTACCAAAGATGTGAGCTGCTTGCCTCTTTTCAGTCTTTAGATAAAGAGTTGCCCACAATTCGACTAGAGTAGCAAGAATGGAGGCCCGCTACAGGGTAGAAGGTGAGCACAGTCATTTGGTGGCTCTTTATTTCACAGAGAATCTGCCTAATAGGCTAGATTGCAGAGTTCGATGTTATTTGACATGCTTGGTGATAAGTAGCAGGGAGGTGACAATTTAGTGTAAGAGAATGTTCAGAGTGGAGATGGTAGGTTGAGGCCACAGTTTGATTTCACGGAACAACAGCCCAAAAGCAGAACACTGAGCTTGTGTCTCCCAAATGGATAAAATGTAAGGCAGCCATATTTCTTTGTGTTTTTTTTTCAAAGCAGAAGGGTGGGAGAAAATGTCTCAAAATGACGATTTCATGAGCACCTAGAACAACACTGCCACCACGTTGAAATAGTTTCAACATAGACAGTACCATTCCCGGTTCCTGCGTTCTCCTCAGAGTAAGGTCTGTAGAGGTGTGACACCTCATTACCTAGGTTCTGATGAGGAAGTTCTATAGTCCGTGTTTGAGTTACGGACTGAAGTGAAGGCAAGAAAGCAGTGTCACTATGTGCAGGCAGCCGTTGGTCCTCTCTGGGTGCTACACTCTCCATGTGCTGATAAGAAAGCTCTATTTACTGAGAAACTAGTAGTAAGTGCACAGCTGTCCTGAGGTCCAAGAGCAGGAAGTGGGGGGGGGGGGTTTGCACTGCTCAGCTCACAATAGGAATCTACTAGCTGGTGTCCTAGGGATGGAAGGCGCCCCATTCTCCAGTTTCTGAAAAATAGGCGAGAAAACTCTACAGTCCATGATTCTGTAGGGGCCTGAATAGAAGTCACGGAAACCCAAGTGGGCACCCACAGTTTTAGCTTTCTTTAATCGTCATTTCCCCCCACCCCATGGCTAAGAATCATGGGAAGGAAGCTCAGTGGCACTGTGAGTTGTGAAACTCCATCCAAATAATGGCAGTGGAGGTCCATGAAGGAACTAGTGGGTGCCTGTCTCCCGCCATTCCTGTCTGAAACAAAAAATGCCACCAAGGGACAAAGACTCATGAAAACAGGGCTGCCGAGACTTTCGTCCATCTCTAAGTACTTTGAAAGCCCTTTGTGTGTGTGTGTGTGTCTTGTTTTCCACGTTTATTCAAACTGAGACCTAAGAGGTCACAGGACTATTTCTGTTTCCTTCGTTATAACTCGTTATTCTTACCCATGCCAGAAACCTAAGCTGTTCTTAAAATTTTGGTCCTATTAATTTGTTGTAGGTTTACATAATAAAGTTACGTTAGGAGATTGAGAAGCTAAAAATTTTGAGGCCCCATACAGTGCAACGAAGATACATGATGGGTTCCTTGCTTACTTAGCATGCCCTAGGGACCTGAGATTTATTTATTATAGTGATTTTTGTGAGGATACATTGTATTTAGCCACTTTGCTTAAAGTTTATCAGGTTTAGGAGTTACCTAGTGGAATTTTCAGGATGACTTCTGTCTACTCTCGTAATCTACAAGTAAAGGTACCTTGACATCTTCCTTTCCAGTGTATCATTTGCTCTCCTTCAGTTGTCTTATCCCTCAAGGGAAGATTTTTCTAAGAAGAGACAGGCCCCACCTAAGAGGTTGGGACAGGGAATTGGATGTAACCTGGCATGCTCAGTAGGAGGAAACAAACCCACTTACTACTTTGAGGGGGCAACTTAACTTAAGAAAAGATTCAGAGATGCCTGCACCAACATACCTGGCTTTAAATTAAAGAAAGGCATTTGAAACCTTGTATGGCTTTGAAGAAAACTTCTCACAAATCCATACTGAAAAACATCAGTTAAAAAAAATATGTTTTTTGAGAATGTTCTACTTAAAACTTGGAGTACACAATTTCATTCTGCAGTTTTTCTCCCTACTTTCCTTGATATCCATGCTTACATTGACATTAAAACGCTGTGTAACCTTCTAAGGTTTCCCAACAATAAAGGTTTGAGGAGCTATGTATAACATAGTCCAATTTAGATGGAAATTTATTAGATATTCAGTGTTTTTTTTTTGTAGGACAAAAGTCTATAGATACAACTCTGTGAATTTTTGGAGTGCCTGGATCAGGATTTGGGTTGGTTACCAGAAAATCTGTGAAGTGAATCTGGCAGCGAATCAGCTTTCCTGCTTTCTAGATTGGATTGACTGGTTGCATTTTCTTATTCTACCTAGAACTGGATCCTAAGATTTAATGTCGAGCACCAGACAGTCCTACACCAGCATATGCACTGTTGGTAGAATCGGCTGGAGAGGAGGAAACTCAAGGCTTGATCACTGACTGGTCACTGACTGCTTCAAAACAGAGGAGGCCTGACAAGGTGGGCACTTCAGCTCTCCATCTCCTTTCCTTTTCCTCCTGCTTCCATCAGTTTCCTGTACTTTCCTTCTTCCCTTCTTTGGATTTTTGTCTTTAGTCACTTTTGGTGGTTTCTGATGAAGGAACAGAGCTACTAGCTGTGGCACTCAGATAAAACTAAAATGGAGGCTATGCTGTCAGTGAATCACTTATGCTCTCTCTGAATGAAGGAGAAACATTGTTGGACTCTGCTTTGGTTTGTGTGTGTGTTGTAGATTTTTTTCAAATAGGAAAGGCGGAGAGGAGCAATGCATGTTGTTTTCAGTGGGGCAACAGTGCCATCATGTGGAATGTGTTTCCTTTATTCTTGCGCATGTATGCACTGCTTCCTCTAGCCTATTTCCAGCCATATTTGAAAGTGAGCGTCAAAACGATTCTCAAGTGGCCTAGCCTTGTCTCCTTCCGTTTTCTACTTTTGTCTTGTAGGCAGACTCGAGTCTTGGGCTCCTTCAGAGACTTAATATAGACGTTAGTGTCCTAGTGCCCAGTTACTAGTGCACAGCTGTCCTGAGATCCACGAACAGGAAGTGGAGGGGCGAGGTTTGCACTGCTCAGATCGCAAATTGAATCTATTAGCTTGCGTCCTAAGGCAGGAAGCCGCCTCCCTCTCCAGGTTCTGGTGAGAAAACTTTACAGTCCATGTTTGTGTTGGTCCCTGAAGAGAAGTCAGAGAACCCGAGTCGAGTCAGCACCTCCAGTTTTAGTGTCTGCAGCCGCCATCTTCTGCCATGGCTAAGAATCATGGGAAGGAAGCTCAGTGGGGCTGTGAGTTGTGAAACTCCATCCTGATGATGGCAGTAGAGCTCCATAGATGAGCTGATGAGCATTTTTCTCCCGCCCTTCCTGTCTGAAAAAACGCCCTCCAGAGACAAAAGGCACAAAAAAGATGGCTGTCTGGAATTTGTCTAGTTCTAACAACTTGTGTCTTATTTTCCTTGTTCAGTCAAAGTGGGACATAAATTTAGCAGAGGAGGATATTTCTTTTTCTTTCTTCTTTTTTGTTTTTTAATAACATTTCGTTTTTACCCTGCCCGATACTTAAGGTGTTGTTACATGTTTGGTCCAGTTAATTTGTTGCTGTTTTTGCATAATAAAGTTATGCTGAGAGATTGGGAAGCAAAGAATTATTGTATTAACTCCTGTGGTGCCATGGATACAGATGAGGGGATCATTGCTTACACAGCTTGATTTAGGCATTTGAATTGTTTTGTTTTGTTTCTCTGTAGCTTTGGTGCCAGTCCTAGAACTCCCTTTGTAGACCAGGCTGGCCTGGAACTCACAGAGATCCGCCTGCCTCTGCCTCCTGAGTGCTGGGATTAAAGGCATGTGCCAGCACCGCCTGGCTTGGTTTAAGAATTCTGGGATTAAAGTCATGCTTCACCACAGCCTGGGGGCATTTGAGTTTTATATACTGCTACAAGTGACTGGGTGGGGTAACTAATGGACACACAGTTCATGCCACTGGTCGTTTTCCAATGTATAATTTTGGAAGAAACATCCATGGCAGTAAATCTTACCTATGGGGATGGAAATGTAGAAAAAGAGTCTTAATAGTTATTGAGACCTATTTATTTTACTGTAATAGTTTTACTAATCATTTTACTGAATGTTTTCAAAAAATGCGTGTGACTCAGTTCAATGTTTTCAATGCATTCGAATCAGTTGTAAAATATCAAATGTTTTCAGTGATTTGATGTTGCCTATGTACTTCAGATCCCACAATTTATTAGAGAAAAAAGGAACTTTCTAACTCCTGCTCCTAGTACCTTTACAAAACCTGTGTGTTGCATTCACATGTTATGTGTAAATCAACTTTATATACATATTATATGACATCTAAATAATAATAATAAAATAAATTAAACCCAAACAAATTGGATTCTGACCAAACAACCAAAGACAAAAAGGAACTAGCTAGGCTATGGTGGTGCTCATCTTTAATTCCAGCACTCTGGAGGCAGAGGCAGGCACATTTCTGTGAGTTCAGGATCAGCCTGTCCTAAAATGCAAATTCCAGGGCCACTAGGACTGTTACACAGGGAAATCCTGTCTCAAAAGAAGCAACAAAACTAAACTGATCTAAAACAAAACAAAACAAAAAGGGAGCTAAAGAAACACAGAAACAGACATGTTTGTACACACCGGATTACCACCAAAAACAAAACTGCAAACCAGTGTGTGTGTGTGTGTGTGTGTGTGTGTGTGTGTGTGTGTGTGTGTGTGTATGTATGTTTTTTGTGTGTGTATATATGTGTGTGTGTGTGTGTGTATATATATATATATGTATATGATCCCCCCCCCCCCCATCAGTTTCCATGTACTTTCCTTCTTCCCTTCTTTGGATTTGTCTTTAGTGTTTTGATGGTGGTTTCTGGTGATGGAACAGAGCTACTAGCATTGGCACTCAGATAAAGTTAAAATGGAAGACAAGCCTTCAGTAAATTAATTTTGCTCTCTCTGAAAGAAGAAGGCAGGGTTGCCACAGTTGCTGGACTCTGCTCTGTTTTTTGTTTTTTTGTATTGTAGTTTTCTTTCAAATAGGAAAGGCGGAGCAGAGCAAGGGATGGTTTTTTTCAGTGGGGCAACACTGCCATTATCTGGAAAGTGTTTCAAACATTTACTTGTGCACGCGCACGTTGCTTACTCAATGCTATTTCTAGGCATTTTGAAGGTCAGGGTCAGGGAGAGGAGACTCTTATTTTTGGCCTCCTACTATTTTTTTCCTTTTTCTGTAGGTAGGCTGAAATCATTCATTTTAGATCCATAATCTAAACTCTATTGACTGAGGGCCCAGTTACTAGTGCACAGAAGACATGAGATCCAATAACAGGAAGTGGAGGGGCGGGGTTTGCCCTGCTCAGCTTGCAATAGGAATCTATTAGCTCCTGTCCTAGGGCAGGAAGCCGCCTTTCTCTCCAGGTTCTGGTTAAGAAAACTCTACAGTCCATGTTTCTCTTGGGGCATGAATAGAAGTCACAGACCCCAGTCTGCACCTAAAGTTGTAGTTGTCTGCAGTCGCCATCTCCTGCCATGGCTAAGAATCATGGGAAGCATAGTTCAGTGGCGCTGTGAATTGTGAAAGTCCATCCTGATGATGGCAGTAGAGCTCCATGCAGGAGTTGGTGAGCATTTATCTACTGCCCTTTCTGTCTGAAAAAACGCCACCCAGAGCGACAAAGGTCTCAGAAAAGACAGTTGCTTTGAGGTTTGCCTAGCTCTGTGTCATTTGCAAAGTATTTTGTTTTGATATTTCAAATGAAGCCAAACTAAGGCCTAAACCTAGCAAAGGTAACGGAACTGTTCAACCTCTTCTGTAGCACACTTACCTGTCCTTTGTAATTGCTTTACCAATCTTCTTTAGTTTAATTTAGGCACCTAATATTATTTAAATTTTTGTTAGTATTTTTCTCTAATTTTTTTTTTTTTTTTATGAAACATACTCATTATAGTTTATTGCCATTCATCAGGCCTTGGATAGACAATCAGTCTTTCTCCTTTGTCTTTTCTTAGGATTCCATCCGTCAAGTCTCAAGCTGTTCTATGAGGTTTAGAAGCAAAGTTCCTTGAGTTTGGCATGTGCAGGGCAGTGGCTATAAATGATATGTTGAATGTTTGAGTTCCATGTCCTAGACTAGGAGTGGTGGTGAGGTGGGGAGCTAGTTTTTGTATATGCCTTGCAACAGAAAATTACTGATTTCTAATATTGTAAGAAATATCCATGGTAGCTAATTTCACTCATCATATGATTAGAATGGTATTGTAGAAAACAATGAGATAATTATTTTACTTTAATAATGTTATTAATGTTTTACTGAGTGTTTTCTCTCTGTTTGAATCTATATTGGAGGCCAAGAGAATTCACCGAAAAATAAAATATGTTCTTAGTGATTTGATGTTGCTTATGGACATCTGATTCCTCTAGTTCCTAGAGAAGTAAAATTAGTCTTTCTAATGACTTTATTGAGTCATCTGCAGGTAAAAACTCATTGTATGTAAGTATTATATCTTAATAAAACTCTGCTATAACTCTTACCTTCAAGCTGGAAGCTCTTTACTTCAAACTTTATAATTTTTATAATTAAATAACAATTGCATACACAAATTTAAATCTAGTTTCTGCATATGAGAAAGATAATATCGTTTTTATCTTTCTGAGCTTATTTTATTTGATATTTTTGTGTCTATATTTTACTTCAGTTCACGATTTTGTTTCTTTTCATGGCTGATTAAAATTTCGATCATCGTGCAGACTATATTTTTTTCATATATTGATGAATATTTATGGTTGTTTCATTTCTTAGCTGTAGGCCATGATGCAGCAGTATCATGGAAGTGCAATTATATTTCATAGCAGAATGTATAGTCCTTTGAAGATATAAGGAAGAGTAAGATCAAGTCATCCTTTACTATGTGTTTTTGCCTGGTTCTGATGTTATTATGACCTAGCTTCATTGTAACTGTACCAGAGATAAAAGATGAACTTCAAGGGTCTAGGTAGATAGTTAGCAATTAAGAGCATGTAGAGACCTCAGGATCAAGACCTGTTGGCTCACACCTATCTGTAACTCCATTTCCACAGCATCAAATTCTCTCTTCTGAGTTCTTGGAATAAAAACAGTCATTGGGTGTACATACATTCCTAGAGGTGAAACAATGATACATAGACATTTCAAAATTAAGTCAACATGCATTGTTTCTGATTTTGTGGCTTAGTTAGTAGATTGCTTCCCCTGAATATCACATATGCCACTGTGTTTTACTATCAGCCACAATACTATCAAGTCAGTGAATATCTAAGAGCAATCCTAAAGAATGTCTAAGAATATATGAACCTCTTGAGTTTTGGGCAGTCCTTGGGCTTCCCACAGGTCAGGGAACCCTGATGGCTCTTGGAGCAGATGAGGGAGGGTGACTTGATGGGGGAGGGGGAGGGAAATGGGAGGCAGTGGCGGGGAGGAGGCAGAAAGCATAAATAAATAAATAAATAAATAAATAAATAAATAAATAAATACAGAATTTAAATGGTAGATGTCTGCATAAATGAAAACTTTTAAAGAGATATATGTTTTATAGCTTATTTTAAATATATCTTAAATATCTTATAGTTTATCTTAAGGTATGTCTATTATCTTTATGTACATTGAAACCATGAAATAATACAGAGATTTCTCGTATCCACTGTCTTCAGTGTGTACTGAGCTACAGTGCAAGAAAGCATTTACATTAAGTTATTGCCATGGATTGTGCTACATTATTAACTACGTTCCTCATGATATAGGATAGTCAGTGCCGTGTATTTGTGTTTATTTATGTAAATACGGATACTGGGGCCGTTGAGATGGTAGATGTACTTGCTTCCAATCCTGAGTACATGAATCCTATATCTGGAAATCAAATAGTAGAAGAAACAGATTCCTGCATGCTGTCCTTACAATACACATGTG
This sequence comes from Microtus pennsylvanicus, assembly GCF_037038515.1. Taxonomy (NCBI): domain Eukaryota; kingdom Metazoa; phylum Chordata; class Mammalia; order Rodentia; family Cricetidae; genus Microtus; species Microtus pennsylvanicus. Next base: position 61,570,424 of record NC_134601.1, on the reverse strand, counting down.
TTCACATGCATAAAATTAATAAATAAATGTAGATCAACTTTCAAAAGGGAAGGAGATAGTAAATATTTAAACATGTTAAGCTGTGATTATAATTACTTCGCATGTTGCTCCAACAGATACCTGGTGTTTTTTCAAACTACAGCATACACCTTAATTTGTAGTTTATTTTCAGAAAACCTTACAAAGAAGCAAATATATGTCTATTTAAAACACTGCAAGATAATCATCCAAAGGGCTTTAAGTTGGTTAACAGGCTGATATTTATGCAAACTTAGTATTCTTAAATACTGGGTAGATCTGAAATTTAAGGGATAAACTAACACACACATGCACACACCGCATGTATATGAAGATAATTAAAAGTAGTTGAACAGGGAGTGAGAAATGGCTCGGTGGTTAAGAGCACTGACTGTTCATCCAGAGGTCCTGAGTTCAATTCCCAGCAACCACATGGTGGCTCACAACCATCTATAATGAGATCTGGTGCCCTCTTCTTGCCTGTAGGGATACACATAGGCAGATGTTGTGTACATAATTAATAAAAAAATGTAATTGGACAATGCTTCATAGTAAAGGAATGTTTTTGTTGTTTTTATTTTAAATGGTGAACTGACAGATAATTGAGGTGTCTCTCCTAATGGAAATTCCTACCATATGGGGGGACCACAGGTTGTAATGCACTGACTCATGTGAGCTGTCTCTTTTTCTTCTTAGATCCTTTGACAAAGTTGCCAACAATTCAACACAGACTATGAAAAAAGCTGGTGGATTAGAGTGTGGCCTGCGAAGGTAACCTGGTAAAAGAGGAGGTGGTTATGCCAACTCGTAGCTAAATCTGATCTTTCAGGCCCGAAAGTTCCCTCTTCATTTTAGACAGGATTCAAGAATTTGATGAGCTTAAACTGCTCAGTGGAAAGTACACACCTATACAGTAACAGGGTCGAGGTGATTTAAGAATGCATGCATAGTGGGGAAGTGGTAGGATAAGCCCAAGGTTTGTGTTTCTGTAGAACATCCAGGGGGGCAGTTCACAGTAAGGTAAGCTTGTCCTTCAAGTTGGGCAAAATGCATGGCAGCTGTATTTCCTGGCCACTTTCTCCTTGGTTGGCATTTTTTCCACACAAGAAGGGTAGGAGAAGAACTCTTGTCAGTGGCCCTGTAAACCTAGGTAGGACTCTACACCGCCATGAAATAATAGTTTCCACGCTGACAGCACCATTCCAGGTTCCTGCCTATTCTTAGGGCAAGGCCTCTCTGAACAGGCCTGGAAGAGGCCTTTCGGGCCTCGGAGAACCTGTGTATGCTAGTATTCTCTCGATAGTCTAATTATTGAAGCAGTTACATGTCCTGATTGAATAGTCTGGGGCTATGTTCTACTAAAATCTTAGGCTTTGTCATGACTGCAGCAAAAGAAATGGAAGGAGAGTTTTTGAGTGCTTATTTTAATATGATCCTTTCCATTTTAGTATTTCCCTTTAACAAGCACTGCCTTATTTTTACAAATCTGTACAAGTGTGCTTCTTAAAAGAGGCAACACAGTTTAACAGATGATAAAAGTGAACTCTTGAAGCTATGGGTAGAGACTTGCCTCACATGCATGAGGCCTTGTGTTTGATACGAGGCACGTCAGAAACAGTGGAGCCCCCACTAGAAGGTCGGCGAAGGAGCACCAGAAGTTTAAGGTCATGCTAGGCCACATGGGGTCAGCCTGGGCTGAGAAACTCCTTTAAAATAAAATAATAGAGAAAGGAGTAAAGAATTTAATGGGATTGAAGAGTTCAGTTTATATTTTTGACAATAAGTGCACGTTGATTTCAATGAAGAGTATAAATGGAAATATATCAGCCCGTGTTAGGTACCGTAAGGATTACTGAATGTAGAAAAGGGATCCCTTGCAAACATATCTGTAGTAATAGAGATGCCTTCCTCTTGCCACTGAATTTAGAAATCTCAGCATTCCTTTCCTGCTGTGCTTGCAATGTCTCTCTTAATTTTCACAACAGCAAAGCCTAGAACATAAACTTCTGGGCAGAAATACACAGATGAATAGCAAAAAGCCATCTGGAGACGCACTGAATGAAACCTTTTGTTTAGGTGGATTGCCAGAATGTGGGAGCTAGAGCAGTAAGAACCTGATTCTATGTTAGACTCAGGTAGAGTATGTACTATGAGGTGTCTTCCAAGTAAGTCTGGGTAGTAGGGAGATTCTTTATTATACAAAAGGAGGAAGAAAGAGAAGAAACAAATAAAACTATTTCACAAAAATCCCTATTGTACTTTTTTCAGACAAGAAGGGCGGGAGCAGAGGGCATGACTGTTGCCCTCTTTGCAATGCGGCAACAGTGCCATCATGTGGAATGTGTTAAGTTTATCCTTGCGCATGCACACACTGCTTCCTCAAGCCTATTTCTAGCCATCTTTGAAAGTGAGGGGCAGCATGATTCTCCAATGGCCTAGCCTCACCTCCTTCATGTAGGCCGACTGGAATCATGGGCTCCTTCAGAGACTTAATATAGACCTTAGTGTCCTAGTGCCCAGTTACTAGTGCACAGCTGTCCCCAGGTCCAGGAACAGGAAGTGGAGGGGCTGGGTTTGCACTGCTCAGATCGCAATAGGAATCTACTAGCGGGTGTCCTAGGGATGGAAGGCACCACATTCTCCAGGTTCTGAGAAATAGGTGAGAAAACCCTACAGTCCATGATTCTGTTGGTCTCTGAAGAGAAGTCAGGGAATCCGAGTTAGCACCTGCAGTTGTACTTGTCTGTAGTCGCCATCTTCCGCCATGGCTAAGAATCATGGGAAGGAAACTGAGCTCAGTGGGGCTGTGAGTTGTGAACTCCGTCCATATGATGGCAGTAGAGCTCCATGGAGTAGCTGATGAGCATTTATCTCCCGCCCTTCCTGTCTGAAAAAACGCCATGCAAAGACAAAGGCCCTAGAAAAGATGGCTGCTATGAGTTGCCCAGCTCTAAGTACTTTGAGAAGTATTGTGAGTGTATCTTGTTTTCTGCATTTAGCCAAATTGAGACCTAAATTTAGCAAAGAACTTAGATCTCATTTTGTTTTGGAGAATATTTCCCATTTCCATCTTTATACTACCCCCTCCCCCCCATTTTCTGCTTTCTAGATACTTTCGGTGTTCCTACAATTATGGTCCCATTAATTTTTTCAGGATTTACATACTACGATTATGCTAGGAGATTTGGAATCAAGGGATTATGTTACCCTGTGCAGTGCAATGGAAATAGCTGAGGGGTTCATTCCTTGCTCAGCACGCCCTAGGCCGCTGACTTTCAATCACTCCCTCTTGGCATATATAGTATACTATTGGAAATTTACCAGTTCGTAATATTGAGAGATACCTTCATGGAAGTAAATCGTATTCATGAGGACAGAATTGTAAAAAAGAATCAATGGTAATAATGAGATCTTTTAGCAGGGCTTCTGGTGGCATGTGCCTGGTACTGGTGTTACAAACCTTTAATCTCAGCACTTGGGAGTCAGTGGCAGGAGGATCTGTGAGTCCTTGGCCAGCCTGTTCTACAGAATGAGTTCTGGGATAGCCAGGACTACACAGAGAACCCCTGTCTCAAAAGACAAAACAACATCAAGGAAAATGTTGGAATTATTTTATTTATCATTTTACTGAATGTTTTCTGTCTTTGCAAATGTTCTATAATAATAATAATAGCTGTTGTCATTATTATTTGGGTTTTGTTTTGAGGCAGGGTTAGTCTGTATAAAAGTCCTAAGTGTCCTGGAACTCATCTAGTAGACCAGGTTGTTTTAGAAGTCTCAGTGATCCCCTGGCCTCGGCCTCCCTGGTGCTGGAATTAAAGGCCTGCACCAGACCACCATCACCACCATAGCCGGCCTGAGAATCATTATTGAGGCCAAGAAAATTAACTATAAACATCACATGTTTTCAATGGTTTGATGTTGACTGTGTAGTTAAGACTCCATATTTTTAAGAGAAAATTGCCATGTCTGAAGCCTGATTCTAGTACCTGTACTCAAGTCTTCATATTATATTCACATTTATTAATGAACTACATAGACTCTTATAACTCCATCAGGTAGTTTTATATATTATAGGATCTTATTAGAAAACAAACATCTAAAGAATAGTAATAAAATAAAGAAATAAGCAATGGATTATGACAAAACAAGTGAAAAAGAAAAGGAGCTAAAGAAAAACTTACACAGAGACACACATGTGCACACAAAGAATTCCACAAAATACCAAAAGAGGAAGCTATAATATATAAAACAGAATGTGTAATTTTTGGGTGTGTGTGTGTTTTAAATGCCCTGAGATTATTATGAGACAAAGAACCTCCAGATCTGTCATTGAGTTCATTTTGTATTGGCCATCTACTGTTAGGCATGGGGCCTAGGCCTTAATGTTTGTTTCACCAGTGTGCTTCCCTTGAGGAAAGCTAATTTTGCATTTCTAACTGGCTGTCAATGGGAAATAGTTTTGGGGTTAGGGTTGGAATTGTTTGTCATCTTCTCCTTTTAGCTCCAGGACCCCATCTTGAGCAGTGCCATGTAGGCCTTGTGCATGCTGCCTCAGTGTCTGAGTTGATATGTGTTGTAGCCATGTTGTGTCCAGAAGGACTCAGTGGCGTCCTCCATCCCCCCTGTCTCTTAAACCACTCTATCCATCTTCTCTCCTGAGAGCTCCTGAGCCCTGGGGGGGGGGGGTTCATGGAGACTTTGTTCTTTTTCTCCTTCCTTCCTTCCTTCCTTCCTTCCTTCCTTCCTTCCTTCTTAAGGTTGAGCATTTTAAAGTTTGTTACTTTCTGCATATTATATGACTGTTGGTCTCAGTTTTTGTTGGCATATGGTGCAGGAAGAAGCTTCTCTGATGTTGACTGAGTAAGGTTCTTATCTTCAGTTGTCTTATCCCTCAAGGGAAGACTTTCTAAGGAGAGACAGGCCCCACCCTAGAGGCTGGGACAGGGAATTGGATGTGATGTGGCATGATCAATGGAGGAAACAAACCCACTTACTACTTTGAGGGGGCAGCTTAAGAAAAGATTCAGAGATGCCTGCACCAACATACCTGGCTTTAAATTAAAGGCCTTTTAAACTTTATAAACTTCTCACAAATTCATACTGAATAATACTTAAAGTAGTGCACAATTTCATTTTGCAAATTTTGTTCCTACTTTCCTTGATATCTATGCTTACATTGACTTTAAAACTGCGTGTTACTGTCACCTCCAAAATTCTCCCAAAAAGAAAGGTATGAGGAGCAATGCATAACATGGTTCAATTTAGATGAAAGTTTATTAGATATTTAGTGTGATTTATAGGACAAAAGTTTATAGATCCAACTCTTTGATCTGTCTGAGTGGAACTTATCATCCTTTCAATATATGTGTCACTCTAATACTATGGAACATTAAACCTTAGGCCTAGTTAGGTCATCACAGGGGGTGGTCAACCTCCAGCTGCACAGGCAAGTCCTGTAGCCTGGATCAGGATGTGGGTTGTTCCCAGGGAATCTGTGAAGTGAATCTGGCAGAGAAACAGCCTTCCTGGTTTCTAGATATGACTGACTGGCTGCATTTTCTTATTCTACCTAGAACCGGAGCCTAAGATTTAACGTCGAGCACCAGACAGTCCTACACCAGCATATGCACTGGAGGTAGAATCGGCTGGAGAGGAGGAAACTCAAGGCTTGATCACTGACTGGCCACTGTCTGCTTCAAAACAGAGGAGGCCTGACAAGGTGGGCACCTCAGCTCTCCATCTCCTTCCCCTTTCTCTCCTGCTTCCATCAGTTTCCATGTACTTTCCTTCTTCCCTTCTTTGAATTTTTGTATTTAGTGTTTTGATGGTGGTTTCTGATGAAGGAACAGAGCTACTAGCTGTGGTACTCAGATAAAATTAAAATGGAGGCTAAGCTGTCAGTGAATCACTTTTGCTCTCACTGAAGGAAGAAGGCAGGGCTGACACATTGCTGGACTCTGCTTTATTTTTTTTTTATTGTACTTTTTTTTCAAATTGCGAAGGTGGGGGCGGAGAGATGTATGCCTCATACCTTCCTTGCAATAGGGCAACATTGCCATCATGTGGAAGGTGTTTCAAATGTACCCTTCAACATGGGAACATTGCATACTCAATGCTACTTCTAGGCATTTTGAAGGTGAGGGTCAGGGAGAGGGGACTCTTATTTTTGGCCTCATAGCATTTTCTTTTTCTGTAGGCAGGCTGAAATCATGATTCATTTCAGAGCCTTAATGTAAACTTTATTGACTGAAGGCTCAGTTACTAGTGCACAGCTGTCCTGAAGTCCAAAAACAGGAAGTGGAGGGGCGGAGTTTGCACTGCTCAGATTGCAAATTGAATCTACTAGCTTATATCTTGGGGCAGGAAGGCACCTCCTTCTCCAGGTTCTGATGAGAAACCTGAACGGTCTGTATTTCTCTTGAGGCCTGAGGAGAGAAGTTGAGGAAGCCCATATGGGCTTCTAGTTGTCTTGTAATTGCCGTCTTCCGCCATGGCTAAGAATCATGGGAAGCAAGCTTAGCTCAGTGGCACTGTGAGTTGTAAAACTCCATCCTGATGATGGTAGTAGAGGTCCATGGCGGAGCTGTTGCGCATTTATCTCCCGCCCTTCCTGTGTGAAAAAAGGGCATCCAGAGACAAAAGGCCCAAAGAAAATGGTTGCTCAGAATTTTGCCCAGCTTTGAGTAATTTGAAAGCCATTTTTTTTGTGTGTCTTGTTTTCCACATTCATCAAAAGTGACACCTAAATTTATCAGAGGTCTTAGGACTCTTTTTATTATGGGGAGGATGTTTCCTTCTTTATAACTCTTGGTTTTTATCCTTGCCAGATACCTATGCTGTTCTTAAAAAATTGGTCACATTAATTTTTTGTAGGTTTTACACAATAAAGTTAGGAGATTGAGGAGGAAAGAATTATTTTACCCCATACAGGGCAATGGATATACACGTGGGGTTCGTGGCTTACTTAGCATGCCCTAGGTACCTGAGATTTGTGTATTATAGTGATTTTTGTGAGGCTACTTTCTATTTAGCCAATTTGCTTAAAGTGTTTAGGCGTTTCCTAGTGGAATTTTCAAGATGACTCTGTCTACTGTCGTCATCTACAAGTAAAGGTACCTTGACGTCTTCCTTTCCAGTGTATCATTTGCTCTCCTTCAGTTGTCTTATCCCTCAAGGGAAGATTTTTCTAAGAAGAGACAGGCTCCACCTAAGAGATTGGGACAGGGAATTGGATGTAACCTGGCATGCTCAGTAGGAGGAAACAAACCCACTTACTCCTTTGAGGATACGATAAAAGATTCAAAGATGCCTGCACCAATATACCTGGCCTTTCAAACTTTGTATGGCTTTGATGAAAATTGCTCAGAAATCCACAATGAAAAGTACCAGTTTTTTGTTTTTTTTTTGGTTTTTTTTTTTTTTTTGTTTTTGGTAAACAAATTTAGCCCTTTTGAGCTTCTTCTACTTAAATCTTGGACAGCACAGTTTCCTTTTGCTACGTTTTTCTTCCTACTTCCCTTGAGAGCACTGCTTGCATTGACAGTAAAACTGTGTGTCACCTCCAAAGTTTCCTCAAAATAGAGGTATGAGGAGCTATGCATAACATGGTCCAGTGTAGATTCAATTTTTTTTTCGTATTTAGTTTTATTTATGAGACAAAAGTTTATAGGTACAGCCCTGTGATCTCTGTGGGTGGAATTTATACTTTCCATTTTCCCTTCTTAAGATTTTTGTTTTTGTGCTTTGATGGTGGATTCCTGTGAAGGTCTAGACATTGACAGAAAATTAGAAAATTAAAATGGAAGCTAAGCTCTCAATAAATCATTTCTCCTTTTTAAAGAAGTTCTGCCTGTCACAGTTTTGCACTCTGCCTTTGTATTGTACGTTTTTTTCATACTGGAAAGGCGGGAGCAGAGCAATGCACGAATGTTGCCCTCTTTGCAACGGGGCAACAGTGCCATCGTGTGGAATGTGTTTCGTTTATCTTTGCGCAAGTATGCGCTGCTTCCTCAAGCCTATTTCTGTCCATTCTCGCCTCCTTCGTGTAGGCAGACTGGAATCATGGGATCCTTCAGAGACTTAATATAGACCTTATTGTCCTAGTGCCCAGTTACTAGGGCACAGCTGTCCTGAAATCCAGGAACAGGTAGTGGGGGGCAGGGTTTGCACTGCTCCCCTTGCAATAGGAATCTACTAGTTAGTGTCCTAGGGCTGGAGGCGCCCCATTCTCCAGATTCTGGTGAGAAAACTCCGCAGTCCATCTATCTGTTGGGGCCTGTAGAGAAGTTACAGAACCCGAGTCGGCACCCTCCATCTTCCACCATGGCTAAGAATCATGGGAAGGAAGCTCAGTATCGCTGTGAGTTGTGAAACTGCATCCTGATGATGGCAGTAGAGCTCCATGAAGGACCTGGTGTGCGCTGGTCTCCCGCCCTTCCTGTCTGAAAAAACGCCACCCAGAGACAAAAGGTCCAAAGGAGATGGCTGCTGGAGTTTTGTCTGGTTCTAAGGACTTCTTGTGTTTGGTTTTTATTGTTCAGTCAAAGTGAGACATAAATTTAGCAGAGGGGGATATTTCTTTCTTTATCACATTTCATTTTTACCCTTGCCCGATACTTAAGGTGTTCTTACACTTTGGGTCCCCTTAATTTGTTGTTGGTTTTGCACAATAAAGTTATGCTGAGAGATTGGGAAGCAAAGAATTATTGTGTTAACTCCTGTGGTGCCATGGATACAGATGAGGGGGTTCGTTGCTTATGCAGCATGACCTAGGCATTTGAGTTGATTTTTTCTTAGTTTGTTTTGTTTTGTTGTTTCCTAAACAGGGTTTCTCTGTAGCTTTTAGAGCCTGCCCTTAACTAGCTATTGTAGACCAGGCTGGCCTAGAACTCACAGAGATTTTCCTGCCTCTGCCTTAGGAGTGCTGGGATTAAAGGCATGCTTCACCATCACCCAGAGGCATTTGAGTTTTATATACTGCTACAAGTGACTGGGTGGGGTAACTAATGGACACACAGTTCATGCCACTGGTCCTTTTCCAATGTATAATTTTGGAAGAAACATCCATGGCAGTAAATCTTACCTATGGGGATAGAAATGTAGAACAAGAGTCTTAATAGTTATTGAGACCTATTTATTTTGCTGTAATAGATTTATTAATCATTTAACTGAATATTTTTAAAAATGCGTGCGACTCAGTTCAATGTTTTCAATGCATTCGTATTAGTTGTAAAATATCAAATGTTTTCAGTGATTTGATGTTGCCTACGTACTTCAGATCCCACAATTTATTAGAGAAAAAAGGAACTTTCTAACTCCTGCTCCTAGTACCTTTACAAAATCTGTGTGTTGCATTCACATGTCATGTATAAATCAACTTTATATACTTCTATAACTCCAAAGTGAGGTATTTTTATATATTATATGACATCTAAATAATAATAATAAAATAAATTAAGCCCAAAGTAATTGGATTCTGACCAAACAACCAAAGACAAAAGGGAACTAGCTAGGCTGTGGTGGCGCACATCTTTAATTCCAGCACTCTGGAGGCAGAGGCAGACACATTTCTGTGATTTCAAGTTCAGCCTGTTCTAAAATGAAAATTCCAGGGCCAGTAGGACTGTTACACAGGGAAATCCTGTCTGAAAAGAAGCAACAAAACTAAACTGATCTAAAACAAAACAAAAAGGGAGCTAAAGAAACACAGAGACACACATGTTTGTACACACTGGATTACCACAAAAAACAAAACAGGAAACCAGTGTGTGTGTATGTATGTATGTTGTAAGTATGCCTTCATGTATGTGTATATCTACCTATCTATCGGTAAGATTTTTCTGTTGTTTTTGTTTCTTAAATGCTCTGAGGTCATTATGAGACAGAAACTCCAAATGTAATTAAATTTACTTTGTGGTGACCCTCTACTGCTGGGCATGAAGTCCGGCTTCAAGAGTAGTTTGATTTCTCAGTGTGCTTCCCTTGAGGAAAGCTAAGTTTGCATTTCTAACTGGCTGTCAATGGGAAATAGTTTTGGGGTTAGGGTTGGAATTGTTTGTCATCTTCTCCTTTCAGCTCCAGGACCCCATCTTGAGCAGTGCCATGTAGGCCTTGTGCATGCTGCCCCAGTGTCTGAGTTGATATGTGTTGTAGCCATGTTGTGTCCAGAAGGCCTCAGTGGTGTTCTCCATCCCCCCCCCCCCCGACTCTTCGTCACTTTCTGCATATTCTATGACTGTTGGTCTCTTTTTTTTTTTCCGTATATGCTGCAGGAAGAAGCTTCTCTGATGTTGACTGTAAGGTCCTGATCCCTTAAGGGAAGACTTTCTAAGGAGAGACAGGCCCCACCTTAGAGGCCGGGACAGGACCCACTTTCTACTTTGAGGGGATGACTTAACTTATCATAAAAGATTTACAATATAGACCTTTCAAACTTTGTATGGTTTTGAAGAAATCTTTAGTTAAAAAAAAATTGTGAATGTTCTACTTAAAGTAGTGCAAATTTTCATTTTGCAGTGTTTCTTCCTACTTTCCTTGATATTCATGCTTCCATTGACATTAAAATTGTCACCTCCAAAAGATTTCCCAAAAAGAAAGGTATGAGGAGCTATGCATAACACAGTCCAATTTAGATGGAAATTTATCAGATGTTTAGTTTTATATATAGGACAAAAGTTTATAGATCCAACTCTTTGATCTGTCTGAGTGGAACTTATCATCCTTTCAATATATGTGTCACTCTAATACTATGGAACATTAAACCTTGAGGCCTAGGTAGGTAGTCAACCTCCAGCTGAACACCCAAGTCCTGTTACCTGGATCAGGATGTGGGTAATATTTAACAATAATCTGTCTGTATTTATGTCTGCAGGCCAGAAGAGGGCACCAGACCTCATTACAGATGGTTGTGAGCCACCATGTGGTTGCTGGGAATTGAACTCAGGACCTTTGGAAGAGCAGGCAATGCTCTTAACCACTGAGCCATCTCTCCAGCCCTGTGTTTAGTGTTTTGATGGTGGTCTCTGATGAGGGAGCAGATCTACTAGCTGAGGCACTCAGATAAAATTAAAATGGAAGCTAAGCTGTCAGTGAATCAATTTTGTTCTTTCTAAAGGAAGAAGGCAGGGCTGCCACAGTTACTACACTCTGCTTCTCTTTTTTGTATTGTAGTTTTTTCAGACAGGAAAGGCGGGAGCAGAGCAGTGCATTAAGGTTGCCTTCTTTGCAGTGGGACAACAGTGCCATCATGTGGAATGTTTCCTTTAGCCTTGAGCATGTAGGCACTGTTCCTTCAAGTCTTTTCCTGGCCATTTTTGAACGTTGGGGTCAAAATGATTCTTAAATGGCCGAGCCTAGCCTCCTTCCGTTTTCTACTTTTTCTTTGTGAAGGCAGACTGGAATCATGGGATCCTTCAGAGTATTAATGTAGACCCTAGTGACTGAAGGCCCAGTTACTAGTTTAAGGCTGTCCTGTGGTACAGGAACAGGAAGTGGAGGGGCGGGGTTTTCATTGCTCTGCCGAATCAACTACCTCGTGTCATAGGGCAGGATGCTGCTTCCTTCTTCAGGTTCTGGTGAGAAAAAGAACAGAGTATTTCTGTTGGGGCCTGAGAAGTTGAGAAAGGCCAAGGAGGCATCCACAGTTCTAGCTGCCCTGTAATCTCTATCTTCCGCCATGGCTAAGAATCATGGGAAGGAAGCTTGAGTGGTGCTGTGAGTTGTGAAACTCCATCCTGATGATGGCAGTAGAGCTCCATGAAGGACCTAGTGAGCGCTTATTCTCCCGCCCTTTCTGTTTGGAAAAAAACGCTACCCTGAGACACAGGTCCCAGAAAAGATGGCTGCCTGGAGTTTTGCCCAACTCAGTACTTTGAAAAGGGTGTCTTGTTTTCTGCATTTATCTAAACTGAGGGTCAAATTTAGCCAAGGCTGTAGAAATATTTTCTTCTTTTATGGAAGATGTTTGCCATTTCACTATTTTTCACTTTTTTAGCTTCTTAGCATAATTAAAATTTTCTGGTACTGTTTTTCTTGTAATTTTTACACAATAAAGATTTTTTCTGAGATTCAGAAGGAAAGTAATATGAAGTGAATCCATGCAGGGCAATGGCTCTACCTGAGTGATCCAATAATTGGGTTTTATGCCCTAGGGCCTGGTTTTGGCCTCAATTCTGACTGCCCTTAGTTTTCCTATGTTGCAACTGTTTTAGTAGTATTTTATTTTTGTCCCATTTTCCATGTGAAATTAATCTAAGGCATAACTGTAGTCATTTTTTATTTTTGTCCCATTTTCCATGTGAAATTAATCTTAGGCATAACTGTAGTCATTCTCTTCCAACTCATTTTCTTGAGTTATGTAGAATATTCCTGTTTTCTTGTTTTAACCGTTCATTTTCACGCGTTTTAGGTACTCAATGATGTCCTTAATGGTTATGCAATATTTATTTTTTTTAATTTTCACACAATAAAGACGGGTTTAGAAAAAAAGTAAACCTCCCCTCCCTTCCTCTCCCCTTCCTGTTGACCTTCTCCTATGGTGATATCCAGTTCTGCCAGCACCATTTGTTAAATATACTTTCTTTTTTTCATTTTATGTTTTTTTTTTTTGCTTCTTTGTCCAAAATTAGGTGTTTAATATGTGGATTAATACCCCGGTCTTCTATTCAGTCCCTTTGGTCCTCCTGTCTGTTTATGCTGATACTAGGCTGTTTTCAGCATTGTAGCTCTGAAGTAGTTTGAAGTCAGGTTGTGATGCCTCCAGAAGTTTCTTTATCGTACAGGATTATTTTGACTATCCTGGGTTTTTTGCTTTTCTATATGAAGCTGAGTACTGTTCTTTCAAGGTCTATTAAGTCTTTTGCTAGCTTTTGCATTATTTCTATAGATTGCTTTTGGTAAGATTACCATTTTTACTATGTTAATTCTATCTACCCAAGAGCATGCTAGATCTTTCCATTTCTTCAATTTCTTTCTTCAAAGTTTTAAAGTTCTTGTCATAGTGGTCTTTCTCCTGTTTGGTTATTATTAGCCCAAGGTATTTTATGTTATTTGTTCCTATTGTGAAGCGTGATGTTTCTGATTTCTTTCTCAGTCCATTTATCATCTGTATAAAGGTAGGCTATTGTTTTTTTTGTTGTTGTTGTTGGCTGCTACATTATTGAAGCTGTTTATGAGTTGTAGAAGTTCCTTAGTAGAATTTTTGGGATCACTTATCATTATCGACTGTGAATAGTGTTAGTTTGACTTCTTCTTTTCTGATTTGTATCCCCTCGATCTCCTTTTGTTGTCTTATTGCTCAATCTACGACCTCAAAAACTCAAAAGTATATTGAACAACCTTGTCTTGTTCCTGATTTCAGTGGGATCACTGAGTTTCCTTCCAGTTTGATGTTGGCTGTTAACTTGCTGTATATTGCCTTTATTATGTTTAGGTATGTTTCTTGTATCCCTGCTCTCTCCATGAAGGGATGTTGTATTTTGTTGAAGGCTTTTTCAGTTTCTAATGAGATGATAATGAGGTTTTCATTTTTCAGGTTGTTTATATGGTGGATTACACTGACCGATTTTCGTATGTTGAACCATCCAGGCATCTCTGGAATGACACCAACTTGATCATGGTGGATGATTTATCTGATGTGTTCTTGGATTCTGTTTGCTAGTGTTTTATTGAGCATTTTTGCATCAATGTTCATCAGTGTTATTGGTCTGTAATTCTTTCTTAGTAATATGGTTTGTTTATCAGGTTAATTATAGTGTCATAAAAAGTTTGGCAGTGTTCCTGCCGTTTCTATTTTGTAGAACAACTTGAGGAGTATTGGTATTATTTCTTTGAAAAAAAATCTTATAGAATTCTGCACTGAAACCATTTGGTCTTTTGCTTTTTTTTGTTTTGTTTTTTGGTTGGGAGACTGTTAATGACTGTTTGTATTTCTTTAGCAGTTATAGTTCTTTAATTTACCTGGTTTTGATTTAATTATGGTACTTGGTATTTATCCAGAAAGATGTCCATTTCCTTTAAATTTTCCAATTTTTGTGAAGTACAGGTTTTCGAAATATGACCTAATGATTATCTCTCTGGATTTATGCCATGTCAGTTGTTATGACCCCCTTTTCATTTCTGATTTCATTAATTTTTATATTGTTTCTCTGGAACCCTGCCAATCTTAATAATTTAAAGAACTCTGCTCACCAAGTAGCTTGCATCTAATAATCTGTGCCACGAACTCATGTATTGCATTCATGTATAATAGGGTAATAAAATGCACCTATAAATTCAACTTGAGTTGGGCTTTAAAATTTTAATCTATAGTGTTTATTCACTGACTTTTCCGTAGTATTGGGGTTTGTAGTTTACTGTTTCTCGTCATAGGTCATGTGTGTCCTTAATTAGTTGTCAATCTATTACAGTGTTCCTTCAGGTCAGCCAACCTTTGATCATCCTCCCTGAACACTTTTTGGGTATCACTGGGAAGTGCTTGCATGCACAGCTCTAAATATCAAATTTAATGGTAAGAATTTAAGAGAAGTACATGAGAAAAAAGGCTCCAGGGGTGGCTCAGCAGTTAAGAAAAGAAGCACGTGAGTTTTGTTTGGTGTACTGGCTTGCTTTTTCTGCCAACTTGACACAAGGTAGAGTCATCAGCAGCAGGAGCCTCAGTTGACGAAATGTCAGATCCAGCTGAAAGGCATTTTCTCAATGAGTGATCAGCTGGGGGAGGGCCTAGTCCATTGAGGATAGTGCTATCTCTGGGCTGGTGGTCCATGGTTCTATAAGAAAGCAGGTTTAGCAAGCCAGTAAGCAGCACTTCACCATGGCCTCTGTATCAGCTCCTGCCCAGTGGTCCCTGACCTCACTTCTTTTAGTGATGGACAGCAATGCTGGACTGTAAGCCTAAGAAGCCCTTTCCTCTCTGACTTGCTTTTTGGTCATGATGTTTCATCATAGCAGTTGACACCCGAACTAAGACAGATTATGCTCGTTATTTATTGGATGTTACATCTAAGAGACACATGGCTATTTTGGGCACAAAAGTCTGAGGTAAATTGTTATTGGGCCCTGGGCCTTCAACATTCCAGCCTCTTCACATTACTGTAGTTCTTATGAGCTTTAGTAGAGACACATTTTTTTTTTCAAATTCTTTTTCACATCATGTAAACCGTGTCTCCTCAAATCTTTAAGAACTATAGGTGTGAAGTATAAAACCTCTTAGAAGCTATTAACTTATAGGCCCAAGATGCTCTCCCCATCTTGTTGTTCCCACCTCTCTGGTGTACCCACCAATGTATTTCATACTTGCCTTGATTTATGATTTTGTTCTGTACAGCTATAAAAATCCTGTGAAACTGCTTCCATGTTGGAACACAGAATCTGTATAAAACTATGTTTACAGGCCATTGTCACTCAGAATGGCTCCAGAATAAACTATCTCTTGTTTCCTTTAAGATGGGAGTTGTGTGTCAGAGCTGGGCAGTGGTGGTCACACCTCTAATCCCAGCACTTGGGAGGCAGAGGCAGGTGGATCTCTGTGAATTCGAAGCCAGCCTGGTCTACAAGAGCTAGTTCTAGGACAGGCTCCAAAGCTACAAGAGTAACCCTGTCTGGGGGAAAAAGGAAAAGAGGGGAGTTGTGTATTTTATGTTGACATGGTGGCATAAACATGTTATCTCAGCACTTTGGGAGCTTAAAACAGTTGAATCCTTGCAATTTGAGGCTCACCTGAACTACCTTAGGGAGAGCCTATGTCAAATTAAATACTAAGTCCCCATGCTTGCCTGGGTCTGTCATTCCACCTACTTTATATATATATCTGCTTCAAAAGAAAAGGGGCTGGGTGTGTAGTCTCTGTGGTCGAGTACTTGCTCGTTTTGTTATAGGCACTAGGCTCAATCCCCAGTATCAAAAAGGGAATAAATATATACATAAATCAAGGGTTGGTGATGTAACTCAGTGGTGAAACTTGATGGTAAGACTGTTTCTTTAAATTAATAAAGGGCCTAAATCAATTATTCCAGCCTCAGTACTGCAGACTGGCCAGGTGTGTGTTGGGAGGCACAGGATCACTGGAAAACAGTGCTTGAATACACATAAAGGAACAAGTAGATTTGTGATTGTTTACAGATTTTTCCAGGGCTCAAGTGCTTTCCTTTTACTTTTTCCTTACTTACTGGATAAACATCAACGAGGTAATTATGCAATGCAGAGAGAATTTATGTAGACAAAAGATGATGAGAGGTGGTTTTCGATCTTTGGCTTGGATTAGGAAAATCAAGAGTAAAATGGTGGCCTTGTAAACTAGCTCACTAACTCTGGACAAAATGGTTGACAGGCATTTCTCTTTTTCTTTGTTCTTTTTTTTTTTCAGACAAAATGGGCGGGAGAAGAGGGTGCAAGATGGCGCCACTGAGCTTACCTAGAGCACTACTGCCCCCAAGAGGCTTTAGTTTTAACAGATATAGTACAGCCAATGTTTCTTTCCCATAAGCCCCAGCCAGGAAGAGGACTGGCTGCCAAGCTGAAGCTTATTGTGTTCTAGACCGGGAGACAGCAGAAAGCAGGTGTACCCTGGAAGCTGGTGGAACTCCTCATAGAACCTGGAAATCGAGGGACGTGAACCCAGGGTTGGGATACTGAAAGTATTCTATCAAGTTTGGACTTGAGAAATGGGAAAAAAAAACTCCAAGACAAATGCAAACTCTCCAGTCTAGATGATGTTATGGTTTTGGTCCCTTTAAGAGACAAGCCACACCCACTCCCCTCCCCATCCTCTGAGGCAGGCTGATCTTCAGCTTCCAGCCTGAGCTCGCTCTTTTCCATCTTCCTCTCGGAGAGGCAACTTCGCTTCTGCCTCTCTGCCCACTTCTCTGCTTCCCCCCTTCTCTGTCTCTTTCTCCTCTTCTCTCTCTGCCTCCCCTCTCTGTCCCCCCCTTCGTCCTTTCTCCTTCCATAACTCCCTGAATAAACATTCAACCTCACCCTGCATGTCGTGTCTATCCATGTTTCTGTCTTCTGCCTGCCCGCCATGTGTGTCTCCCTGCCTGGGACCAGTCATTGCTGGGAGACCAGCAGCCGTCTCTGCCTGGGGCCCACTGCCTGCTGCCACATGGCCCACCACCACCACCACCACCGCTCAGGGACCAGCAGCTGTCTCTGCCTGGGACTGGCTGCTCCCAGGGCCCGCTGCCTGCCACCATTTGGGACCTACAGCATTTTTTAAAAAAGAATAACAGATGGCTCCTGCTAGAGAGTGAGACTTTGTGTCAAAGAATTTAAGGCATGCTGGGTGGTGGTGATTTTTGCCTTTATTCCCAGCACTCAGGAGGCAGAGGGAAACAGATCTCTGTGTGTTTAAGGACAGCCTGGTCTATAAGAACTAGTTTCAGTATAGGCTCCAAGCTACAAGAGAAACCCTGTCTCAAAAAAACTTCTGGCAGTCTTGTGGGGTATGGTCATGGTGGGTGTGGAAGGGTGTGTTTGCGTGTAGTACGTGGAGGGCATGGGTAGGTGTGTGTGTAGGAATGGGGTAGGGGGGGAATGCCCTAGGGTGTGTGGGAGACAGAGAGTGTAGATTCACTTTGAGCCTTAAAATCCCAATGATTTTTTTTTTTACAGAAATTGAATAGGTAATCAATCCTAAATTTCACTTGGAATTTGAAGATGAGCAATTAATATAATATTGATTTTCACATATGAAAATCAAACAAGCCCCATATTTTATCACTCTTTCAACTATGTTTTCAACTAAAATACAGAAATATGTTAATATATGTCCACAGTTAAGGAGATGCCTGAGTTTGGGTAAAGCTATGTCCTTATGTTGTCTGTCAGTGTTGAAGATTGTTTGAATGTATTTCTGGGCAACATGCATATCCATTTTAAGAACTACACAGATGTTAATGAATACTGATTGCATAAGAATGGATTGCACTGAAAGCTCTCAGGCCACACACATCTGGGTGACAGAATTAAGTTGCCACTTTTAACCATTCGATGCTGTTTAAAAATGTTTTTGGAAGATACAGTGTGCTTTTTCTATGTTTGAACAGACACTTTGTAGACTTTTCAATGGACCCTTGGTAGTCCAACTCTCACCATCTTGAACCTGAAGGGTCCACAAATAAGAATATAAAAAATGTAGATTCCAGAAATAAGAACGTAAAAGTAAAGAAATATAAAGTTGTAAGCCTAGAAAAGTGAAAGCGGGCTGTCAGTAGCTTAAGTAATTAACAGCAGGTTGCTTTACAACTGCTGCTCTGTTTACAAAAGTGAAGCATCCCTCTACAAATTGAGGGTCAGCTTGGCAAACTGAGTGTTGGGGAATGCAGACCCTCAGACCCTGAACTTTCTATGACCCCTTGACTGCCTGAGTAAGCAACTTGTTTTCCTATGCTACAGCTATTCTGAGCACAAGACCATCATGAGTCCCTGATGTCAGGGGAGTGGTTTCTGGTGGGCTTGCAGCTGAAAAATCCGGAGAGCTGGGGCATGGCCATTAGTCAAGGAGAGCACTATAGAAGCTGTCCTGGAATACAATAAAATTGGCATTCTTGTTTCAAGAGTGACCAATGTCTCTGGTTTTTTTTTTTTAATCCCACAGTTCCAGGTGGCGCAGATGCCACTTATGACCAGAAATTGGTGCGAGCTGAGTTAACTTTTAAATGATGTACGTGACTGACTTTTTGGTTTTATATTGTCCCATATCCTTCCTTGCTATGTGAAACTGGCCGTGTCAGGGGAGGTGCAGACTGAGCCTTGGTAAACACTATCAAGGGATACCAGGGAAGACAATAAATTAAGTACAAACACTAGTTTGCCTGAAAAACCGTTAATGGAAATTGCAAAGAAGGGCAACTTGTATCTGAGTTTTACCTTGAGATTGTAAAAATGATCTTGTTATTGCCTAATGCTTGCTATAAAAGGAGTTAAAAAACCAGCCCTCTGCTACAGCCTTAAAATCTCTGGCTGTGGTCTCGGCTAGCTGATAAGCTTTTGTGCCCTAGGGAGATTTTTTTTTTTTTACTTTATTTTCCTGGAATCTGGTTTCTGGAATAAAGTTTGTTCTCGTTCATTAGACTTTGCGGGTCTGTCCCCATTTTTGTGTGAGCCCCGTGGACCCAACAAACCCACTTCTCTGATGCATCCAACATATTTGAAAGTTGTCTTGATTATGACTTTCTTTGTTCTGTTAAACTATTTAAGAAGCCCCATTAAACTGGGTCGTGGCCACTCAGAATGGCTCAAGATTAAAACTAAAAAGATATCTTATTCCCTTTAAGGTGAGAGCTGCGATTTTTACATCAATACCAGAAACTCCCCAGAAATTAGAACTTTTTAGAGATAAAATACAATGTAATTAAGTTTAAAAAAGAAGAATGCCAGCCTAATTCCTGGGTGCCAAAGGACTGACTAGTGCCTAGGTCAGAATATGGAGAATACTGGGAAGTAAATCTGGATGAGAACCATGATTTGTTCTCTAATCCTGTGGTTAAGCATTTCCCCTTCCTTCCTAGGTCTGGATCCTCTAGGTTTGCCCTCAGAACCACCAGAAAATCTGATACTATGTAGAAGCCCTCGGGATAGAAGGCTGCTGTGCAGAAATCAGAAGACTTGGTCGTGTGGATACTAACTTCTTTGAAAAGATGGTTCTAGATTAGTGGGTGCCTTAGGCCTCAATTCATTTTTTTTTCCATAGTTTTGGTACTGGGATAAAATTCTAGCCTTTACTAATATATCTAATTTGCTATTGATAGCAAATGGAAACCAAATGGTAAATTCTTAGATAAACTCACTCTTTTTCAGATCGAGGAAAAAAGGTTCTTTTGGGATTTTTTTTTTTCTCTCAACTTGGCAGGACTGGAGCAGAGTCAACTCCTTGAAGCTTATGGAGCAATCCTGCCATCCTGCGGACAAGTTTCACAAACCCCCTCAGATACATTATTCCATGCAAGTCTCTAGAAGTTCCTAGGGAGGCTGAAGCTATGGGAACTGATCCCAGACTCCACAAATCATTACGATATTTTCCTCTATGAGTAGCATGAAGCCTTATGCACTACTGTAGTCAGTCTTGACGTGTAACCTAGTGACAACGTGACCAGAACCAAGTGCACAGTTGCCTAGACATGTAGGCAGAGGCGTTGGAGGGAGTGGAGATTCAGGTGTTGTTTTTTTTTTTAGATTAAAAAAGTTTGTATTTATTACTGTTTTGTTATTTTCAATAATGTGTACATTATTAAATCAATTCAGACACACCCTCCACAGGAGCTGAACCATTCCTCCAGCCCCAAGCTTGAAGTCTTTGTAAAAATTAATTTCTCTGAAGTGTGTCTTAGCATTAAATTTCCATTGGGAACAACTGGCTGATTTAGCAAGACTGAGCAATCCAGAAAGGAACACACACACACACACCCCTCAAGGGCATGGTGATTTCAGGAGAAAGCTTGCATGTGGCTCCAAGGGAACTGAGTAGTTGACAAGGGCCCCAGGAACATAACATTTATATCTAGGAGGGGCGCATTGTTTTTTCCGAACTTGAGGATCCCAGTTGGTAGTCCTAATGTCTTCCTATATCAGTATTTTTGTCCAAGGGTCGTCTTTGCAGGCTCCTCCTCTTTAAGTACCATTAGTGTCTAGGCCTCTCCTAAATCCTTTGGAAATGATATGATGTCCCCTTTCCCCAGCCTAATCTTCTAAGACCTTTAAAAGGCCAGTCCTTCCTTTTCAGGTAAGCTGCACAGAAAAGAACTTGGTGTTTTATGTATTCTCTCGTGTTAGTATCGATCTGAACAATTCCTGAATCTTCCTCATCTTGAGCAAGAAAAAGAAGCTACGACATGTAGTTACAGTTCACTTTAGCTAGCCTTGGTGGTATGATTTACTTTAGTCAACTAATTGGCTAGAATATCATTTTGACTCCACCATAGGATTGATTTGGTGAATAAAGGCAGAAAAGGGGGCAAGCACTTAAAGTCCATAGAACACCTTTGTTTTGTTTTTATTTTGAGAGACAAAATCTAGATGTGTATTCCTGAGTAGTGTTGCCTCAGCATCGGGCTTTGGGTAGTTTCCGTGTTTTAAGGTATTTCTAACGAAGCTAAGTAAACAATGTGAACCCTAAGTGGTGCAGGAGAATTGTCTGTATTCTGTCAATCATGTTTTAAATAAACGCTGATTGGCCAGGCAGGAAGTATAGGTGGATCAGACAGGAAGTAGATGCGGGGCGATGAAAACAGAAGAATTCTGGGAAGGAAGAAGCCCATTCCTCCCAGTCCTGCCCAGACATGGAAGACCATGTAATCTGCCAGGCTGAGAAAGGTAAAGAGCCATGTGGCTAATATAGATAAGAATAATGGGTTAATATAAGCTACAAAAGCTAAGAAGTAGCCTGAGCTAATGTGCCAATCAGTTTTATAACTTATGGAGATATCTGTGTGATTTTGGGGCTTGCCAGCTGTGGGATATCTGGCAGGACAGAAACCCCAACACGCAGGCTCTTCATCTTACACCTAAGAAAAATGTATATGGATGTCCCTGGGAAGGGGAAATAAACAAGATTTCCCAACAAAATTGGGGGGGGGAGGCAAAGAGGGCAGGAGAAGGGGAGGGTGACAGGGTAGGTCTTAAGGGAATAGGATAATTGAGATGGAGGAAGGACTGGAATATTTTGATTGAGGGAGCCATCATCGGGCAAACAAGAAACCTGGCACTAGATAAATTCCAGGACTCAACAAGGATGACTCCAGCTAGGACCCTAAGCAATAGAGAAGAGGGGGCCTGATCTTGACTTGCCCTCTAGTCAGTCTGATGAATATCAACATAGAACCTTCATCCAGTAACTGATGGAAATAGAGACCCACAGCAGAGCAATAGACTGAGCTCCCAAAGTACAGTTGAAGAGTGGGAGGAGGGAGAATATGAGCAAAGAGGTCAAGACCATGATGGGTACACCCACTGAAACAGTTTATGTGAGCTATGGGAGCTCACCAACTTTAGCTTGACTGGGAAGAAACCAGTATAGGACCAAACCCTCTGAATGTGGGTGAGAGTTGCATGGCTGGGGCAGACTACAGAGCCACTGGCAGTAGCACCAGGATTTATCCCTACTGCTTGTACTGGCTTTTTGGGAACCTATTCTCTTTGGATGGATACCTTGCTCAGACTAGATATAATTGGGAGGGCATTGAACCTTCCTCAAAGCAAATTGCCTTACCCTCTCTAAGGAAGGGGTAGGGTGTAGGGGAGGGAGGAGGGGAAGGAGTGGGAATTGGGATTGGTATGTAAAATGCTAAAAGATATCTCTACCAAAAACTTCATAATTCCAAATGTTTCTTTTTATTACTGTTTAATACTAATATTCTTTCAGCCTCTCCTTCAAATGGAGAAAATATTTATTGTCCATCCCCAGTCCCAAAGCAAGACTCAAGAGATGTTTAAGACTCATTAGAAACCTATACTGATTATGAGGACAGCCACTTTCGGCTCAGGCTGTCATCAACAGACTCCATTTGTCCATCACACACCACTGTATGCTTTCTCTGCTACTTTAGAAAAGCAACCATTTTACAGGGGAACGAATACCTTTCCTGTACACAGTGTATTGGTACAGTATCTTATGCTGTTTGAGCTCACGGAGAAGCTGACTCTGGAAGTGGGACTTGGCCTTCCTACTTAAGATCCAAGCATGATTGAAAGTATGCTCCTAAACCTCTTGTCCTTGGTCAGTCTAGGCACTTAGGGAAGAGAGAGCAACGAAACAGCCCAAGAGTAAAGGCACTGTATCCTTAAGGAAGAGCTAAGAGTAAACTTATTTCCAACAGAGGTTTCTATTGTTTAATCTCTAACAGGAAGATGTCTGTGAAGAACACAGGTAATGGGGTACTCATTCCCAGAAAGGACTTCATCTGCAAACCCTCAGTAACACCAGCATCACAGTTCTAACATGCCTTCTTCAGTTGGTTTCTGAAGAACGTCAGAAACACTGATTTGATGATAGTTTGCTATCTACCTGTTGGTCTGTTTCTATATGGTACCTACACTCACAGAACACCAAAAGCACAGGAATGGTAGATCACTCTTTGGACCATACAGAGTATAAAAAAGATCTTTGAGTCTCTTGTCTTTTCTATGAGGTTTGCCTGGGAATTTACAAAGCCATGTCAACAATTTGTACATAGCTAATCTTTATTATGTTATTCTATGCATATAGTTTAGATCCAACTATCATTTAATCAATAAGATGTCACTGTGATATTAAAGAAAGAAAACTCATAAGAAAGGGAACTCATAAGTAGAAGAGATGAAATATTAAAAGAATGTGGAAGCTTAGTCCTAAATGAAGATCATTGGATGTTTCCAACATGGGAAGGTCTAGGCAGGTTAATATGTAAGATTAAAATTTCTAATGTCAAAGACCAGCCAAACCTCTTTAAATCAATAGAATTCTCTTAAGTTAATGATATCCTTTTGGTAGTATTCACAAGGACTGAGTCAAACAATCAAAATTGTCTACTCAAGACTTATTTATAATGTTTGACTTTTGGCAAACTTTATCTAAATGTTTCCCAAATGTTAAAAAAGATACAAGAATGGTATAACTGACCTGGGTTTTTAATAATCATAATTAGAAGCCTATACTGATGTGGACAGAGTGGTTAAATGGGACTGTATTTTGGCCCTTTCCCTCAAAGGGCTTACAACTCTGGCAAGTCACCTGTCTTCCTGATCAGAGAGCTATGGAGACCCTACAAGGTGGACTCTCACCAGTTTACATTAGCATTCATACATTCTATGAAGATTAGAGTCCATACAAAAGAAAATCCCCTCAATGCTTCAAAAGAATGTTGTCAGCAATGCCTTGTGACTTGTGTGCAACAGATGGTACAAGTGGTAAAAATAAAGAAAAAGAAGCTAAGAGTCTGAGGGTCTTCAAAGGAAGACCAGATACTCAACAGGCTTTAACAGTAAAAGAAAAGTTATTTTGGGGTGTATAGTCTTAAGCAAGTAGAAAAGTATAATTAAAGATTAAAAATTATATATAAATATATACATATATTTAATAACTACACAAAATTATTAATATGTATATTTATGTATAGGATATATTTGGATCATACCAGACATTAGGTTTATAATCTATGGGAGATGTTTTTAGAAAACTATTTCTGACTAATGCTTTTGATGAGGAAAATGCTGGGTAGACAGAAGACTTCAAACTTCAGGTCAATTTTAACACTGTAGCATGCACATGGGAACCTACAGTTGAGAGAGACAGGGATACTGTTCTAACCTCCAAATCATATGCTACTTAAATATCATTTCTTATTTATGTGGGTGTTTTATCTTTGCTGTGGGACAATGTTATTTTAACTTGTCTCTTGTACTTTTAATAAAATGCTGATTGGCCAGTAGACAGGCAGGAAATATAGACAGGGCGGCCAGGCAGGAGGTAGAGGCTGGGCAATGAGAATGCTGGAAGAGGGAAACGCAGTCTGTGGTCGTGACCCAGCCTCAGAGGAAGCAAGATATGACTGCTTCACCATAAAAGGTACCAAGCCACGTGGCTAATTTAGATAATTAATATGGGTGAATGTAAGTAAATCAGTAAATAAGAAGCCTGAGCTAATGGGCCAATCAGTTTATAACCAATGTATAATTGCTGTGTGATTTTTGGGACTTAACGGCTGTAGGATAGGGTGGGACAGAAAACCTTGGTCAACATGTCTTTGTGTGTTTGATGCCTGCAGAAGCCAGAAGAGGGTGTCAGATCCCCTGAGACTGGAGTTATTGACAGTTGTAAACAACTATGGAGGTGCTGGGAATCAAATGCTCCAGAAGAACAGCCAGTGTTTTTAAGCACTAAAGCATCTCTCCATACCCTACACCCAACTTCTCTTTGCCTTTAATCCTTGCCTCCCATCTCCAGTGGAGGACTTCCTCACTATACATAGCTATTATATAAATAAATTTATTAATACACTTTTTAGGTCTCTTACTTGAGGGAGGCCCACTGAAAGGGTACTCAATGACCACACCCAAAGCCCTGAAAATGATGTCAAAATTCTTTAACTGCCAGTTAAGAGTTAACTCTTAGAAATGGTGAGATCAGGAGATGGGAGCTGGCTAGGTAATTTAGGGGCAAGGACCTTCAAAGGAACAATTCTAGGAATGTCTTTGGTTCCCCAGGCAAAAATGTTTTGTTATCTTGAGCTGAAGTTAGTTGTCTGTGAGCCACCTGACATGCCTGCTGGGGACCTAATTGTGTCTTGTTCAAGAGCAGCAATCATATTCAGTCCCCAGTATGAGTTGCTTTGCAAGTTTTTATTTATTTATTTATTGGTGCTGCTTTTTTGCATGATTCGTGCACTAACTGTCCTGGTTAGTTTAATGTCAACTTGACACAAGCTAAAGTCATCTAGAGGAGGGAACTGAAAGGCATTTTCTTAATGACTGATAGGCCCACTGTGTGGTGCCACCTCTGGGCTGTGGGTCCTGGGCTCTATAAGAAAGCAGGCTGAGCAGCAAGCAAGTAAGCAGCACCCCTCCATGCCCTCTGTATCAGCTCCTGCTTCCAGGCTCCTACCCTGACTTCTTTTATGTATGGAGTATGATGTGGAAGTGTAAGCCAAATAAAATAAACCACTTTTTCTTGTTTTTGGTCATGGTGTTTCATCATAGCAATAGAAACCAACACTTTCTGAATTCTAGACCAATACTATTTTTTAATGTGCTATTGAAAATGTGTTAAGTATCATACCAAAGAGATGAAACACACAAGCACATACAGAGCCTATGATATTGCAGGAAATAGTGAAGAATAGTGAGAATGTTCTCTTGTTAAATGAGCAAATGAGACAGAATTCAAGTAACCTGTGATAGAAATTCTGACAGCTGTGGGGCACTTCCCTCCAACACTTTAATACAGAGGAGGGAATTGTGCTTGTTATGGAGGAGGTGCCAGGTCAGAGATTGCCTGAGCCCAACTTGGAGGCAGAGGCCTCTAATCCCAGAACTTGGGATGTTGAAATGGGAGTTGAAGGCATGCATGGGAAACAAAGCAGTCTAGCTTGATGGCAGATGTTTATGATCCCATCTCTTGAGCTGGCATAAGAGCTGGGGGAGCCTATCGGAGTGGGAGGGGCATTCAAAGGGATGGAGAGGAGCCAATTAAAAACCCAATTCTGTCTATACTAATTGGAAAAGGCATTTGCCTGGGCCAGGCAAAAGGGTATGGTAGTTACAGCACTTGCTGCACAAGCCTAACAACCTGAATTTGAGAACCAAACCCTTACAAAGGTAGAATGAGAAAACTAACTCTGGAGAATAGTCCTGACCACACAAATGCCATGCTGTGTGCACAAACACACCACACCATCATACA
This sequence comes from Microtus pennsylvanicus, assembly GCF_037038515.1. Classification (NCBI taxonomy): domain Eukaryota; kingdom Metazoa; phylum Chordata; class Mammalia; order Rodentia; family Cricetidae; genus Microtus; species Microtus pennsylvanicus. The sequence goes on along the minus strand of NC_134601.1, from coordinate 61,544,035 downwards.
ATCCTAATAAGTACAATTTAAAATTTAAAAAAATTGAATTAAGAAGAAAAGGGGGCCATTGGATTATATGATGCTCTGCAGGCTTCAAGCAACTGCTTCCTTTACTGGTCTTCACTGAATGAATGAAGTTGGCCACTATGGAAAACAAAAGCAAAGTCCCCTATAAATATATTTCACATCTGGTAAGAAGAGACCTGAATTATGATGAATTTAGGCCTTGGTTCCATCTGGGGGTGGGGACTAAAAATGAAATACTGTTGAACTCTTGAGTTATTGGACAAAACTTGACCACAGTCATATTTCCTGGTGCCCCTGTCCACCACCCCCTCCAGATACAAAAGGCTGGAAACAAGCGCTCACAATGCACACATTTCTAGAACACTACTGCCATCATGGGGAAAAAAACTTCAAAATTCCTGGCACCATTAAGCTGCTTTCCCATGATTCCTAGCAATAGCAGAGGAACTACCGGAGCTTCTTACCGGGGCTTTTTGACTTTTAAGGTCCTATGAGAGACACAGATTGCTGTGTTTTCTTATTTCATACCTAGAGAGTGAGGTCCCTAGAGTGGATTGGCTGCTGCAGAGACATCGTGGCACAGGAAGCAGTGTGGCAGGACCTGCGGTCTTCCCATTGTGAACAAATCCAGAGGAACCCTGTTCAACACTAGCGCAGGTGCTCTGGGGCCCTTGTTTCCTGTTCCAGTCCCTTAGAACAAGGAATAGGGGGCTTCCATTTGATTGTCACTATCCTAAGCACTTTAATCTGTCCATGTCTTGTGAGTGCAATGCACAGAGCTGCTGCTAAAGAAATTTCATACCTGAAATTAGCAACCCACACATGAAGCAGTTTGAGAACACAGATCTAGAGCAGACAAACAGCCACCAGAAGACAGGGCACAGAGCTTGTTCTTCACCTTTCCATAGGAAAGCTTTTTAGAAAATTTCAACTCATTGCTTTTTTATTTGAGGTATGCATGTGTGTCAGGGTGTTTATTATGTGCACATATGTGGCTATGTGCAGGTGTGTGCAAGTGCCCACAGAAGCCAGAACAGGGCACTGGATCCTCTGGAGCTGGAATAAGAGGCAGTTGTGAGTTGCTGTATATGGATGCCGAGAACTGAATTCAGGGTCATGTACTCTGAAAGAGCAGTACACATTCTTAATGGCTCTCCAGTACCCCTCTCCCTTTAAGCTTCCCTTTCTTTTAACACCTGCTAGTAGCTACATATTCTGGGAAGGTTACTGTCACCACTATTCCTTCCACTTTCTACTCCCGAAATCAGGAAAGCTGTGCACTTGGTCTGGCCTGTGGGTCACTTAACATCAAGACCCTGTGGTGGTACTTGACTGAAGATGGGCGTGTGCCAGCTAAATCCATATTTCTGCTCTTTAATCCTGCTTTATGAAAAGTCTGCCAGATACTATGGGCCAGTAGGCTGAATAAGGGTGCCACAATGTTACAGAAGAACTTTGGGTGACTGTCCAGGCAGTGAGAGGTCTCTGTGAATTCTACAGTTTTGGGAGTTGCTTACAATGCACTTCCTGATTACTTAGGTAATACTATATCCTTCTGGAGTCTTTGATGGACAGTTATAGTTTTCCTTAGTTATGATAAAAGATAAAGTAGACATAAATATTGTAATTATAATTCTTACTTGTTACCTGTTTTGTTCTATGTAATTTTACTATGTTAAAGTTAAAACCTTCCTTTTCATTTAAACAAAAAAAAGGAAGTGGTGTGGGAAGTCCTTCTGTATATGTGTTGCTTTTATTGGTTAATGAATAAAGCTGTTTTGGCCAGTGGTTTATCAGAATAGAAGGAGAGAGTAGGTGGAATAAGGAGAAGCCATGTGGAGAAAGATGCGAGCTGCCAGCAGGAACCTTGCCAGTAGGCCACAAGCCTCATGGTAAAATATAAAATAATGGAAATGGGTTAATTTAAGATGTAAGAGTTAGCCAATGAGAAGCTAGAACTATAGCAGCCTCTCCTAACACTTGACTCCAGTTCATTGGCAGAGAAAAGAATGGGGAGACCAGACTTGGTTCTGGGCCTATTAGATCCCATCCAGACCCAGACTTCCCCTAAGCTGCTATGGCCAGCAGGAAGAAAAATTCTTGGCTAAGGAAATTACTATTATTATTATTTCATATATTACATCCTGATCACAGTTTCTCCTTCCTTCACTTCTCCCAGTTCAGTCCCCCACCTCCCTCTCCCCTCTGTGTATGCTTCCCTCTGTTTCCCTTCAGAAAAGAACAGATCTTCCAGGGATATCGACCACACATGGCATAACAAGTTACAGTAAGACTAGGCACAAGGAATTTATAAAACTATCTCTACATAATGCAGTGTTGTCTGAGAAAAGCCAAGGGGCTTTATGCGTAGGCACTTTGTTCTCACCCTTCCAATTTAAAAACAAATAAACACAAACAAACAAAACCAACTGCCATTGGTAGTTACCCAGACTCCAGTAACTGGCTACCTCGTCTTTTCACTTCCACTCTTAGGATGTAGGCTTTGCTTTCTGTTTGACAGTAATGGCAGATATCCTGGACAAGGGTACCACTTGCAAAACCAAGGCAAGTGAGCCTTAAAGCACTTACCTCCATCAGGTGCCTTACTGTTTTAAAGAAATCAAGAGCTGCTTCATTCACCCTCTTCTTTAGCCAGCAGCATTCTCTCTCCAGAGCTGTCTCGTGATATCTCATTGTCTTCTGAATGCAGGTCTAGAAAGGAAAAGAAAATGCTCACAGCTCAGGGCATGGAGAACAGGGAATCACCAGCAACTTGATTCTCATCCAGGTTCAGTTTGCTAGTTCCTTGGGCATCCTATTCTGTATCTGACCCTGACACTAGGCCTTGTATGCCTGGTGGGAAGCTGACTTCCAAGGCAATTGAAAACTACACAAGGCCCTTCTTTGTGTGGTACATGTCTTGGGGAAATCACACAATTTTAATTTATGGTATTATGATTGAACATTGAAGCACATTTAAATATTTTCTTCCATATTACATAATCACTGTTTCCTATGGCTTTTGCTTATGACTTTGCCATTGTTTCTCTTTGGTACTTAAGACTATTCTGTAAAGGATTCAGAAACTAACCATGTGCTGATCAAGAGGAAAGAACTTTGTATGAAACAGTGATAGTCTTTTGCATATTTGTTCTCACTCTTTGATGGCCTTAATCCAGAATTCTCTGAAAACAGGGAAGCACCACAGAAAATCTGCATTGAAATTGAATTTTTTTACATGCGGCCTGTCGCATTTTCTGCTCTGATTTCTGAGAAATTTTTGGCAATGTAAAAGAAACGCAAGATCTGAGTGTCAGAAAATAAAATAGTTGCAATTATCTAATTGATTAGCCCCATTTTTTAAAATCTTTTTTTTTATTGAGAAAATGAGGGAAAAAAAAAACAAGTTTCCACCTCCTCCCAGCCTCCCATTTCCCTCCCCCTCCTCCCACCCTTCTCCCCCTCCTCCCACCCTTCTCCCCCTCCCCCCACTCCTTTCCCCCTCCCTCTCCAGTCCAAAGAGCAGTCAGGGTTCCCTGCCCTGTGGTAAGTCCTAGGTCCTCCCCCCACCGTCCATCCATTTTTTTTATAAAAATTTCAGTTCTCAAAATATTCTTACTACAAACCTCTATTAATTGGATTGGCAAGATGGTTCAGTGGGTAAAGTCACTGGGCACCATCCTTGACAACCTGAGTTCAAGCCCCAGGAACCACATGGTGGAAGGAGAGAACCAACTTCTTACCTCCATATTAGACTCCCACTCCCACAAACATAAACACTCAATAAATAAATGTAGGGAACTAGGGAGGTGATTCAGTGGTTACGAGCATTTGCTGCTCTTCCAAAGGAACCAAGTTTGGGTCTCAGCACCCAAAACCCTCTGTTACTCCAATTTCAGGACATTTGATATTCTTTTCTGACTTCCACAGGTACCAGGCATGTACATGGTGCAGACAGACAGATATTCAGGCAAAACATCCATATACAAAAAGATAATAATAAAAAGTTCAAAAACTTTAAGTAAATGTAAGAAAAGTGGGAAAATTCTATTCATCTATAGAAAAACATACTTACATAAACTCTTTCACACTTGTACATAAAACACACATTATTTTCAACATCCTTAGTCATCAGAGAAATGCAAATCAAAACAACTCTGAGATTCCATCTTACACATGTAAGAATGGCCAAGATCAAAAACACTGATGACAGCTTATGCTGGAGAGGATGTGGGGAAAAGGGAACACTTCTGCATTGCTGGTGGGAATGCAAGCTGGTACAACCCCTTTGGATGTCAGTGTGGCGATTTCTCAGAAAATTAGGAAACAACCTTCCTCAAGATCCAGTAATACCACTTTTGGGTTATTTATCCAAAGGATGCTCAATTGTGCCACAAGGACATGTGCTCAACTATGTTCATAGCAGCATTCTTTGTCATAGCCTGGAAACAACCTAAATGCCCCTCAACTAAAGAATGGATAAGGAAAATTTCGTACATTTACATAATGGAGTACTACACAGCAGAAAAAAATAATGACATCTTGAAGTTTGCAGTGGTGAGGGAGAATCATCTGTAATCTGTCAATCATGTTTTAAATAAACGCTGACTGGCCAGGCAGGAAGTATAGGCGGGAAAACCAGACAGCAAGTAGAAATGATGTAATGAGAGCAGGAGAATTCTGGGAAGGAGGAAGTTGATTCCTCCCACTCCTGCCCAGACTACCGAAGCAGCAGGCTGTGATCTGCCCCACGGAAAAAGGTACTGAGTCACATGGCTAACATAGACCAGAAAAATGGGTTAATCAAGATGTGAGAATTAGCCAGTGAGAAGCTAGAGCTAATGGGCCAATCAGCTTATAATTTATGGAGACCTATGTGTGATTTTCTTTGGGGCTAAACAGTAGTGGGGTACCGGGCAGGACAAAAACCCCAACAAACAAGCAGGCCTGGCCCTTCATGTTACATTGCAGGAAAATGGATGGAGCTAGAAAACATTATTTTGAGTGAGGTAACCCAGACACAGAAAGACAATTATCGCATGTACTCACTCATAGGTGGTTTTTAAACATAAGGCAAAGAAAACCAGCCTCCAACCCAAAATCCCAGAGAATCCACAACAATGAGGACCCTAAGAGACACATACATGGATCTAATCTACAAGGGAAGTAGGAAAAGACAAGATCTCCTGAGTAAATTGGGAGCATGGGGACCTTGGGGGAGGGTTGAAGGGGGAAGCAGAGAGACAGGGAGGGGAGCAGCGAAAAATATAGAGCTCAATAAATATCAATTTTAAAAAATGATGAGACTAAAGCTGTATATGACCTAAAAAACCTAAAAATTATTATATAATGTAGAATGTAAATTCACATCCAATCCATATTTATACTATAGAAAATCAAGACTTTTTAATTCTTAAATCTGGATGATAAGTTTTGTTTTAGTTGGGCAATGGTGGCACATGCCTTTAAACCCAGTACTAGGGAGGCAGAGGCAGGCGGATCTCTATGAATTCAAGACCAGCCTGATCTACAGAGTGAGTTTCAGGATAGCCAAGGCTACCCAGGGAAACCCTGCCACAAAACAAAACAAAACAAAACACAAAAAACCCCAAAAGCTGTTTGTCTCAGTATTATACTTTTAGACATGTCATATAGTACCTGTGAATAATTTTAAGGCAGGAGAATCAGATTTCTAGCAAATTCAAGTTCAGCTAGAGCTATGAACAGGAGACCATGCCCCAGCCACCTCTCAAAGGAGGAAATCTATCTTCAAAAACAAAATTTAAAAAAATAATGGTTGAGTCAGGCAGTGGTGGCACACGCCTCTAATCCCAGCACCCAGGAGGCAGAGGCAGGCAGATCTGTGAGTTCAAGGCCAGCATGGTCTACAAGAGCTAGTTCTAGGACAGGCTCCAAAGTTACAGAGAAACCCTGTCTCGAAAAAGCCAAAAAAAAAAAAAACCCTCCAAAAAACAAAAAACAACAATAATAATGGTTGAAACTGTCATCTCCCAATTCAGTCACCCAACTGTGTACCCTGGGAAATCTTTAATAAGATTGATGTATTTACATTATTTCCACGCACGTATAGCTTTCCAGGAACATCTATCTCTATTTAAATAGAAATCAGCACAAACATAAATACCTAGCCAAATATAGTGCCTCAGTTCAGTAGTCCCAGCCTGAGGAGGCAGAAACAGGACTGCAGCAAACTTAAGGCCAGCCAGATCTCCATAGACACTTTCAAGTCAGCTAGAACTACATAGTGAGACTCTGTCTCAAACAAATAAAATATGCTTATTAAAAATGTCCCCTTTCACATATATACACTAATAGAGACAATGATTAAAAAAAACACAGCTTGACCTGCGCTTATAGAAGCTCATGGACTCTGGATCAACAGTTAGGGAGCCCCCATGGGACCAAGTTAGGCCCTCTGCATCTGTGTGAGTTGTATAGCTTGGTCTTTTTGTAAGGGACATAGCAGTGAGATCAGGACCTGTTCTTGGTGCTTAGTTGGCTTTTGGAGACCTGTTCCCCATGCTGGATTACCTTGCCCAGCCTTGATGCAAGGGGAGAGCTTGGTCCTGCCTCAACTTGATGTCCCATGCTTTGCTAAAGTCCACGGGAGGCCTGTCCCTTTCTGAATGGAGATGGAGGAGAGAAAAAACTGGGCCTTAGATGAGAAGAGGGAGGGGAAACTGTGGTTGGTATGTAAAATAAATGAAAAAATACTATTTAAATAGAAAAACACAGCTTGAAAAATGTGAACATGCATACAGATGCATACATCTATACACATTTCTAATTAAAACTAACTGCACGCAATAGTCACTTTAGTCTTCATCAGTACCTTACACAGCTGGCATATATTCGTATCAGTAATATATTTTCCCATGGTTGAAACTTCTTAAGACTCTTAAGAAAATAGTAAAGTATGTAGTAAGCAAAGCCCAGTGAGAAGAAATACCAATTTCAAACATCATGTACCATGTATCATAATCTTTTCCTTATATACATATATTTCATTTATATGAATGTTTTCTTCCCATTTCCAGATGAACAACATACATTATTCATTTTGATGCCATTCTAAATAGACTTTGTTTCTCTACTCCTCTATCATGACGAGGGATGTGAAGTCACAATTCTTTAAACCACAGAGTGCTGAGATTACCATCTGGCTTTTGGTACTGGTTTTTAGACACATCTACTCTGCTAGAAGACATAACCAGGCTCCAGACCTCTGGGTATACTTGAGACCCCAAACCGTGTTGTAATGGTTCACCTTGGATTTTTCAGATACAATTATATTACATAAAGACCTCCTAACTCTTGGCACAAGGGGCAGGAGTAGGAGCAGGAAGCAAGAATTCTTAAAAATGTGTACTTATCTGAGTATTTCCACCAGATCATGTTCACACAGGTACCACCTAAAGGTCACACATCAGGACTTCCAACCCGCGAGGGTCCACTCTAAATTCCTCTTAGAGTGGCATTCTAGGATAGAAGCAAATGTTATGATCAAAATGTAGCTAAAGAAATTTAAAACGCAAATCAGTGGGCATTTAGATGTGAGAAGACTCCCAAAGACATAGACCTCTAGCAAGCTGAGCTCCCGTGCGGATGGAGTTGTGGGTGTGGCCAAAATCTAGGGATTGCCTTCTCCCAAGGTAACATCCCAAGATGCCTAGGAAGCCTTACAGCACAAACTTAGAGCCGTAAGACATGCCGAAAATCGCAAAACTGTCGTACTGCAAAGCGAGGAAAGTTCGAGAAACAGGACTCAGATGTACGTGGACCACAGAATCAACGAGTCCTGTGGTTCTGGTTCCGTTAATTTAACGTAAGAACTTCCCTGTGGGATTTCTTTTTTCTTGTTTTCTGCTAGTCAGCAAGGGTTCCCTCTAAGTACCTCCTTCTTTAGGTGGTGGTTCTTAAGAACAGAATCAATTTCCAGGTTCTTAGGGCCTGAGTCTTTGGAAAATGCAAGTAGTTCCAACTTAGAGCTTCTTAAAATTCTCTACTTTTTTAATTCTTCCCCGTCTCCAGGTCTCATGAAAAGGAATTTCAATGGGCTATAAGGTACAGAACCCATTTCTGCACGATGGCAGTAGAGTTCTTTCTATACCTGCTGGAGCAACGCACCTGCCCATCGCGTCTGGAAAAAAAAACTCATTTGAATATAAGCATGACACAAACAATTTCTCCCTCGATATCCTCATTCTTCAGGTCGGTACTCAACAAGAGAATCAGTTTCCAGGTTCTTAGGGCCTGCGTCTTTGGAGAATGCTAGGAGACCCACCTTGGAGCTTCTTTTATTTATTTATTTATTCATTTATTTTTATTATTTAATTGAAAATTTCCACCTCCTCCCCTCCTCCCATTTTCTTCCTGCTCCCCCCATCCTCCTTCCCTTCCCTCTCCAGTTCCAAGAGCAGTCAGGATTCCCTGCCCTGTGGAAGTCCAAGTCCTCCCCCCTCCATCCAGGACTAGAAAGGTGAGCATCCATTCTCGACTTTTCTAATTTCTCCGACCTCCAGGTCTCATGAAAAGGAATTTATTTCAATGGGCTATGTGGTACAGAACCCATTTCCACGCGATGGCAGTAGAGTTCTTTCTATACGTGCTGGAGCAATGCACCCGCCCTTCGCATCTGAAAAAAAAAAGAAATCTCATTTGAATACAAGCAAGACAAGAACAATTTCTGCCTCTATATCCTCATTCTTCAGGTCGGTACTCAACAAGAGAATCAGTTTCCAGGTTCTTAGGGCCTGGGTCTTTGCAGAATGCTAGGAGATCCACCTTGGAGCTTCTTATAATTCTCTATTTTTCTAATTCTCCCCTGCTTCCAGGTCTCATGAAAAGGAATTTCAATGGGCTATATGGTACAGAACCCATTTCCACGCGATGGCAGTAGAGTTCTTTCTATACCTGCTGGAGCAATGCACCCGCCCTTCGCATCTGAAAAAAAAAAGAAATCTCATTTGAATACAAGCAAGACAAGAACAATTTCTGCCTCAATATCCTCATTCTTCAGGTCGGTACTCAACAAGAGAATCAGTTTCCAGGTTCTTAGGGCCTGGGTCTTTGCAGAATGCTAGGAGACCCACCTTAGAGCTTCTTATATAATTCTCGACTTTTCTATTTCTCCCTGACCTCCAGGTCTCATGAAAAGGAATATCAATGGGCTGTATGGTACAGAACCCATTTCCCCGCGATGGCAGTAGAGTTCTTTCTTTCTTTTTTTTTTTTTTTGATTTGCTAATTTCTTGAACTTTATTTTTTCTTTTTTTTTAAAATTGATTTATTTATTTATTAAAGATTTCTGCCTCCTCCCCGCCACCGCCTCCCATTTCCCTCCCCCTGCCCTGATCAAGTTCCCCTCCCTCGTCAGTCCAAAGAGCAATCACGGTTCCCTGTCCTGTGGGAAGTCCAAGGACGACCCACCTCTATCCAGGTCTAGTAAGGTGAGCATCCAAACTGCCTAGGCTCCCACAAAGCCAGTACTTGCAGTAGGATCAAAACCCATTGCCATTGTTCTTGACTTCTCAGTAGTCCTCATTGTCTACTATGTTCAGCAAGTCTGGTTTTATCCCATGCTTTTTCAGACCCAGGCCAGCTGCTGGAGCAATGCGCCCACCCTTCACGTCTGGAAAACAAAAAAGAAATCTCATTTGAATACAAGCATGACACAAACAATTTCTGCCTTGATATCCTCATTCTTCAGGTCGGTACTCAACAAGAGAATCAGTTTCCAGGTTCTTAGGGCCTGCATCTTTGGAGAATGCTAGGAGACCCACCTTGGAGCTTCTTCTATTCCCTACTTTTCTGATTCTACCCCAACTCCAGGTCTCATGAAAAGGAATTTCAATGGGCTATGTGGTACAGAACCCATTTCCACGCGATGGCAGTAGAGTTCTTTCTATACCTGTTGGAGCAATGCACCCTCCCTTCGCTTCTGAAAAAAAAAAGAAATCTCATTTGTATACAAACATGACATGAACAATTTCTGCCTAGATAACGTCATTCTTCAGGTCGGTACTCAACAAGAGAATCAGTTTCCAGGTTCTTAGGGCCTGGGTCTTTGGAGAATGCTAGGAGACCCACCTGGAGCTTCTTAAATAATTCTCGACTTTTCTTATTCTCCCCCGCCTCCAGGTCTCATGTAAAGGAATTTCAATGGGCTGTATGATACAGAACCCATTTCCGCGCGATGGCAGTAGAGTTTTTTCTACACCCGCTGGAGCCACACACCCGCCCGTAGCTTCTGGGAACAAAAAAAGAACAAACAAACCACCAGAGTGCCGGGAGCAATTTCTGTCTGCATTTCATCCTTCAGGTGGTGGTACAGGAAAATAGAATCCATTTCCAGGTCTTTGGAAAATGCAAGTAGTTCCAACTTAAAGCTTCTTAAAAGTCTCTGCTTTTCTGATTCTCCCCCACCCCTAGGTCTCCTGGGAAGGAAATTTCCATTGCAAGGATGTACAGAACCCATTCCCTCATGATGGCGGTAGAGATATTTCTATCACTGCACCTGCCCTTTCTGTCGGGGGGGGGGGCAGAAACTGACCTGAATACAAGAGTGCCAGGTACAATTTCTGCCTCCATATTACCTATTTTACTGGGACCAACTCACAGCTTTACAGATTTTTCTCTTGGCTTGTAAAAAAAAAAGAAATTGTTATTCCTTTTACACGTTTTATGTTTCATTCTATGGTGTTCAGAGGGTTAGAGTCCATGGCTACAAGCACAGCTAAGAGCATATATCTGGGTCTAAAACCGAGACAGAGTACACAATGGGAATGGCCTTTCCAAACTTCTAGTGACATACCTCCTGTCTCGGTTGGCACTGCATTATTTGTCTTCTGGTGTCATGCAGAGTACCTTCCTGTAACAAAGAGAATGAAGGCTGTGGAGGACTTCTTCATGTTCAATGAGTTGTGTTTGTATTGTCACCAACAATGGGCCTTGCTGTCAGTTTGTGAAAAGCAGCCTGATGTCTTGCCAACAGCCATGGTTGTTTGGGTATTCCCATGGGATCCCTTTGGCCAACAACTCATTTAGATGTAACTCAAGCCAGTACTGAAAGTTTCATTTGGTGACAAGAGATGGTCAGTTGGGACTCTGTCGCACCCATTATCCTCTAGAACAACAGAGACAATAAGAGCTCTTAGCCATAAAGAATTGTTTGGCCCAAGCCTGACCATTCTGCTCCACTTGCAGAAATAATATGCTCGAGCATCAAAAACAACTCACACTGCTCCCCGTTAAACCACACACCCACGAACAGCTCTAACTTCCCAGTAGCTACCCACATATATGTAGATTCGCCTTTCCCTCCAGTTCCTCTAAATGCACTCACCCTTCATCACGCTGTAGTTTGAGGCCCCTCCCCTTTATAGCAAAACATCCTCAGTCTGTCTGCTCATTTTCCTAAAATGAACAAAATACTTAAAACAAGCTAAATAGTCAAAATTCAAACGAGCTTCAGAGACCTGAAAGCAAGCAAACAAAGAATGCCAAAAAACGTGGCTATCGAAATTTAAAACACAAACCGGTGGGCATTTAGAGGTAAGAATGACACCCCCCCCCCAAAAAAAAGACATACAGACCTCCAGCAAGCTCTTCTCACAAGCCGATGGGCTGTGGCCCATATCTATCTAGGAATCACCTTTGTCCTGGGAATAGTCCAAGATGCCTAGGAAGCCGTATGGCACAAAGGTGTAGCCGTAACGCATGCCGGTTAATCGCAAAACTGTCGTACTGCAAAGTGCGCGGCGAGCGAATTTCGCGTACGGAAAAAGTAAACGGCTCCACAACCTGATGGTTTCAGCGCACAATTCTACCAGAACTTGAAATAAAAGCGAATACCAATACTCCTGAAATTGTTCCACACAATAGAAACAGAAGGTACATTGCCAAACTCTTTTTACGCGGCAACAGCTACCCTGGTACCCAACCACACAAAGATGCAACTAAGAAAGATATAATTACAGACCTATCTCCCTCATGAACATTGATGCAAAAATACTCAATAAAATACTGGTGGTTCCCAGGAGTCCACGGAGATGACCCCAGCTAGGACCCTGGGCAGTTATACAGTTTTCCTTGTTTGTCAGATGCAGAACGCAAGTTTTGATAGAAAGTAAATTAGGTACCAGAGTTTAAAAACTCACCCAGATAGGACAGATAATGGAGTATTTTCTCTGAATTTGTAAAATGCAAGGCACTAGACATTGTTAATTTATTTATTGCCTGTATATACTTAATATAGTCACTATATTTATTGTATATAGTTTTTCTTACATTATTTATAGCTTTATTTTTATCTTAGACAAAAGGGGAAAGCAATGATATTTTATTTGTATTTTAATAAATAAAGCTTGCCTGAAGATCAGAGTGCAAAGCTAAGCCACTAGAGACCAGGGAGTGGTTGGTGTCACACACCTTTAATCCCAGGACTCAGGAGACAGGTAGAGATACATCTACAGGTAGTTCAGGACTACCCTGTGGTACACAAGATCGATCCAGAAACAGATTCAGGTGGTGGTGGCTCTCACCTTTAATCCCAGCACAAGGAGGTGGATATAGGAGCAATTTTGGTTGGGCAGAGAGAGGAACTCACTGGAGAGTGTTGAGTCAGGTTTGGCACAGCTACAGTGCAGTCTAGGCAGGCCTGAAGCTCATTTGGTCTTTCAGCAAGTAGTGCTGTATCATCAATGAAATGCAAGTTACTGATTCGCACACCACCTATCTGCAAGCCTATCTCCTCATCCTCCAGGGCTGTTGCTATTATTAATTCCAGGAATATACTAAAGAGTAGTGGTGAGAGGACGCATCCCTGCAACACTCCTTCCAAGCACCAGGAGTGAATGGCATCATGGGTGGAGGAGCTGGAGGTGGCTATAATATATTCAGGCGCCAAGATGCTTCTCAGACTCTTCAGAGATATGAGAACGAAGTGATTCTCTTGGAATGGAAGAACTCAGTCATAATTTCCATACACAAGAAAAAGAACAAGCTGGACTGTTCAACTTACAGGGACATTAGTTTGTTGTGCCACAGTAGCAAGATCTTCCCCTCCATTATCCTGCATTCTGTACTGCTATTGCCCCAGTACATCTTGCAGGCAAGTAGCTTGTAGATGAACGGTTTTGTGCCTGGGTTGGTGTCCAGTTCCACAACTGAAAGTCTTGTCTGGTTACAGAAGATGGGGAAATCAAACATCTTATCCTCCATTACTAAGAGCCCTTGCTAGAAACACTCACATAGATTTCAGGGAGTTCTCACTGTACTAAGTTTCTATGTCAGTCCCCTCCCCCAAATTCTCTCCAGTTTGCTGTGGGATAATGCTCTTGTACTCTGTAAAGATTTGTCACTTATATTCACTTAATAAAACGCTGATTGGCCAGTAGCCCAGCAGGAAGTATAGGCGGGACAACCAGACAGGAAATAGAGGCGGGTCAATGAGAACAGGAGAATTCTGGGAAGAAAGAAGTCCTAGTCTGAAGTCCTGACCCAGAAACAGAGCAATCAAGATGTGACTGCCTCGCCGAAAAATGTACTGAACCATATGGCTAATATAGACCAGAATGGTGGGCTAATATAAGTTGTAAGAGTTAATAAGAAGCCTGAGATACTGGGCCAGTTTATAACTAATATAGACCTCTGTGTGATTTCTTTTCTTTTTTTTTCTTTTTTCTTTTTTTTGGTTTTTCAAGACAGGGTTTCTCTGTAGCTTTTGGTTCCTGTCCTGGAACTAGCTTTTGTAGACCAGGCTGGCCTAGAACTCCCAGAGATCCGCCTGCCTCTGCCTCCCGAGTGCTGGGATTAATGGCGTGCGCCACCACTGCCTGGCTTCTGTGTGATTTCTTTAGGACTTAACAACTGTGGGGACCAGGAAGGATAGAAACCTCAGACAACACACTCCCACGAGCAAAGGAGGAATGTTCCTCTTGATCCATATCCTTGCCAGTATGAGCCATCATCAGTGTTTTTGATCTTAGCCATTCTGACAGGTATAAGATGGAATCTCAAAGTAGTTTTAGTTTTCATTTCCTTGATGGCTGAGGATGTTGAACATTTCTATAACCATTTCTCAGTCATTTGAGAATCCTCTGTAGGGAGTTCTCTGTTTATATCTGTATTCCATTTTTAATTGGATTTTTTTGTTGATATCTAGTTTCTTGAGTTCTTTATATATTTTGGAGATTAGCCCTATTTGAGATGAAGAGTTGGTGAAAATTTTTTCCCATTCCGTAGTGTGCCATTTTGTTCTATCGGTAGTGTCCTTTGTATTATGGAAGCTTTTCAGTTTCATGATGTTGCATTTATTAATTATTGATTTTAGTGCCTGCATTATTGGTGTATTTTTTTCAGGAATTTGTCTTCCATGCCAATGTGTTCAAGGCTCTTCCCTACTTCCTCTTCTCTCAGGGTCAGTGTATCTGTTTTTATGCTGAGATCTTTGATCCTGTTGTACTTGTGTTTTGTGTATGGGGATGGATATGGTTCTATTTGCATTCTTCTACCTGCTGACATCCAGTTAGACCAGCACCATTTCTTTTATCCATTGTGCATTTCTGACTTCTTTATCAAAAATAAGGTGTTCGTACGTGTGTGAATTTATGTCTGTGTCTTCCAATCGGTTTCATTAATCAACCTCTCTGTTTTTATGCCAATACCATATAGTTTTTATTACTGTAACTCTGTAGTACATCTTGAATTTGGAAATGGTGATACCTCTGGGAGTTCTTTTATTGTCCAGGATTGCTTTAGCTATCCTGAATTTTTTGTTGTCCATATTAAGTTGAGCATTGCCCTTTCAAGGTCTATAAAAATTGTGTTGGAATTTTAATGGGGATTTTATTGAATCTGTAGATTGTGTTTGCTAAGATGGCCATTTCCACTATATTAATCCTACTGATCCATGAGCAAGGGTCATCTTTCCATCTTCTGATGTCTTCTTCAGTTTCTTTCTTCAAAGACTTGAAGTTCTTGCCATACAGTTCTTTCACTTGCTCGGTTAAAGTTACCCCCAAGATATTTATATTTAGTGGCTATTGTAATCGGTATTGTTCCCCTGCTTTTTTCTCAGTCTGTTTATCATTTGTATATAGGAGGGCTACTGACTATTATTTTTTTTTCTTTAATCTTGTATCCAGTCACTTGGCTGAAGGTGTTTATCAGCTGTAAAAGTTCCCTGGTAGATTTTTTTGGGTCACTTATGTATATTATGATATAATTTGCAAATAATACTATTTTGACATCTTTACAGTTTGTATCCCCTTGATCTCATTCAGTTGCCTTACTATTTTAGCTAGAACTTCAAGAACTATATTGAATATATATGGGGAAAGTAGACAGCTTTATCTTGTTCCTGTTTTTAATGGGATTGCTTTGAGTTTCTCCTCATTTAATTTGATGTTGGCTATAAGCTTGCTATAAATTGCCTTTATTATGTTTAGATGTGTTCCTTGTATTCCTGATCTTTCCAAGACTTTTATGATGAAGGGGTACTGGATTTTGTCAAAGTCTTTTCAGCATCTAATGAGATGGTATTGTGACTTTTTCTTTCAGTTTGTTTTTATGGTTGGTTATATATGACCAGATTTTCTTTGGGAGCCTACAGAAGTGGATCTGTTCCACCTTGACTAAAGGTCAGAGACTTCAGACCTATTCTTGTTCCTTCACAGTTAGTTATATGACAGGAGGTTTAATCTAAGGTGTGGCTACCAACAGGCTGTTTTGACCTAGCATGTGGTTACTTGATATTTTGGGTATTGAGAAGATAATTGCTTTGTTCTTTGCATACTGGTAAGGAAGTATTTTGTCCTTCCCCCTCCTTTATGGGCGGGGGTATATAAAGGTTATGAGAAATAGACATGAGGCAGATCCCAGTACTTACTAGATGCCCTCCCAACTCTATCAGTTGTCTCTTGTCTATTTCTTTCTTAATCCTCATGTTTCCCTTCAACTCTGGACGAAAAAGCCGGACAGGACCCCATAGTTGTTGTCCGGACTTGGGATATGACAAATGGCCCTCAATGTGGGGCTTAAGACAATTTTTGTATGTTTAGTTATCCCTGCATCTCTGCAATGAAGCTCACTTGGCCATTATGGATGATCTTTCTGATGTGTTCTTGTGTTTGGTTGGCAAGTATTTCATTTAGTATTTGTGCATATTTGTTCATAAGGGAAATTGGTCTGTAATTATCTTTCTTTGTTGAGTATTTGCATGGTTTGAGTTCAGGGTGACTGTGGCCTCATAAATGAATTTGATGATGTTCATTCTGTTTCTATTTTGTGAAATAATTTGAGGAGTATGGGCATTAGTGCCTGTCCCATTGTATTGGTTTGTCTATCTTGTTGATTTTCTCAAAGAACCAACTCTTTGTTTCACTGACTCTTTGTATCGTTTTTTGTTTCTACCTTATTGAATTCAGCCCTCAGTTTATTTCCTGCTGTCTACTCCTCTTGGATGTGCTTGCTTCTTTTTGTTCTAGAGCTGCCAGGCATGGTTTTAAGTTGCTAGTGTGAAATCTCTCCAGTTTCTTTATGAGGGCACTTAACACTGTGAACTTTCTTCTCAGCACCGCTTTCATTGTGTCCCATAAGTTTGGGTATATTGTGTATTCACATTCACTGAATTTAAGAAGTTTTCAGTTTCCTCCTTTATTTCTACCTTAATCCAGTTGTGGTTCAGTAGAGAGCTGTTCAGTTTCCATGTTTTCTGTTTGTAATCTTTCTGTTATTTCCGTTGTTGTAGAAATTCAGCTTTAAAATGTTTGTTTTTCTCTTGGCTTTCTTTAGTGGGATTCATTAATTTTCTCCAATTTTCTGTTTACCTTTTTCTCTATTTTATTTTTGTTTGTTTCTTTGTTTGTTTTTTCAAGACAGGGTATCTCGGTGTAGCTCTGGCTGCCCTAGAACACACTCTGTAAGACCAGGCTGGCCTTAAACTCAGAGATCCGCCTGCCTCTGTTTCCTGAGTGCTGGGACTAAAGATGTCGGCCACCAGTGCCTGACTTTTTTCTCTATTTCTTTAAGGGCTTCATTCACGTCCTCATTAAAGAGCTCTGTCATCTTCATAAAGTTGGTTTTAAGGTTTTGCTTTTTATTTTTGTTTTGTCTTGATTTTGCTTGAGCTGTGTTGCAGTATTCAGGGTTTGCTCTAGTAGGATGACTTAGCTCTGGTGGTGACATATTGCCCTGGCTGTTCTATTTATTTATGTATTTATTTATTTGTTCAAATTTTTACTATTTATTTATTTGTAGTTTATTTATTCATCCATTTATGCATTTATTTGTTTTTCTTTCCTTTATTTATTAAAAAACTATCTTTTCTCATTTTGCATTCCAGTCCCAGTTCCTACTCACTCTCCTCCTCCTCTTCCTTTCACCTCCCCCGCCTGTCCCATCGCCATCCACTTTTCAGAGAAGGTATGGTTTCCCACGGTGAGTCAGCAAAATCTAGCATATTGCTTTGAAATAGGACCAAGGCCCTCCCCACTATATCTAGGCTGAGCAAAATGTCCCTTCAAAGAGAATGGTTTCGAAAAAGTCAGTAAAAGCAGTAGGGATAAATCCTGGTCTCACTCCCAGTGACCCCACAGTCTGCCCCAGCCATACAACCGTCACCCACATTCAGAGGACCTAGTTTGGTCCTATGCCAGTTCCCTTGCTGTCAGGCCAGCGTTGGTGGGCTCCCATTAGTTCAGGTAAACTGTCTCAGTGGGTGTTCCCATCATGGTCTTGACCTCTTTGTTTGAATTCTCACTCTTCCCATTCTTCGACCGGACTTAGGGAACTCAGCCCAGTGCTCCACTGTGGATCTCTGTCTCTGCTTCCATCAGTTGGCTTGGTGCAGGATTTCTCTGTGTAACTGTCTTGGCTGTCCTGGAACTCCCTTTGTAGACCAGGGTAGCCTTGAATGCCCTGTCTGTTCTTGATACTTTTGCTTGCATCTAGGCATCTGGGGTTGGGGTGATTATATTTCTAGGTCCCAACTTTAGGGTTTTTCTTTGTGGCGGGATGTGTTTTGTTGTTTGGTTTCTGTTTATTCTTTGGTCTTTTGGCTACTATGGCCTGTTGTTGAAGAGAGGATCTCCACTCAAGTTGGGGGCTATAAAATGGTAAAGAGAAGTGGTGGTGGTCATTGGGGGTTGGTGGGGGAGACCACTGAGAGAATTGGGAAGGTCTGCTGTTGAACAGCCTACCTTGACTTTTGGAGGTCATCATAACTTCTTCTAGAACAGGGAGTCACTACCTGAGTTAGGAGCTGGAACACAGTGATAAGGAAAAAAGGGGGGGGGACTAGGGATAGTCTGGGAAGACATCAAGAGAGTTGGGAAGGTCTATAGGCAGGCTTACCTGGACTTCTGGAGGCCAGGATGGCCTCTTTCAGGCAGGTGGTCTTCACCCCTTGGCATTGGCTTTTGAAACCCCAAAACCCACCTCCAGTTACACAGGTCCCCCAGGACCACACCTAATCCTCCCAATCCTACCAAAGAGTTCCACTGCCTGGTGACTTAGCTTTCAAATGTATAAGCCTATGGAGGGCATTCTTTTTCAAATCACTACACTATTAATATAAACAGAGTATTATCTCAAAATGAAAAAGTAAGAAAATTTTAGCACCTGTTTCTGACCAAGGAAGTCAGCATACCAGTAACTTGAAACCTTCCGGAATGATGCTTACTGGGTTTTTGTTTTCAGGATCTCTTCTTTAATGTTGTTTCACTTTCAACTCTATGTATTTATGTGTCGTGGGTGTTTGTACACATGAATGCAGGTGCCCACAGAGGCCATAAGAGTTGTTGACAAGATCCCCTGGAGCTGGAGGTAGATGTGGTTGCATACTGCCCAGTGTGTGCGCTGGAAACCAAATCCAGGTACTCTGGAAGAGTAGAGCATGCTCTTAACTGCTGAGCCCCCTCTGCAGCATCTTCATGACCTCTTTGCATATTCAGCAGGACACCCTAGCCAGTATAATGAGAGGAGATGTAATGCCAATTAAAAATCAGTGGAATGCTGTAAGTAGAGCGAATGAGGATGCTGGCACGGAGGTCAGATGAGACGTGCTCTTTACATTTGGAGTGGATCGCCCTACCTTAATTCAGCCATAGTAGAAACTGCTTCACACACATTGCCAGGGGTTCATCTTCTATGTAATTCTAGGCTTGATTGAACTGTCAATTAAGAGTAATCATCACTAACATATCTTGACCAAGGAATTGTAAATTTCCCTTTCCTGAGCATCACCTGAGCATCAGGTGGGGCTGAGACAATTTATTTAGGTGAGCCCTCACTCCCCAAGTACCTGGGGACTTGAACTGCCTGCCCCATTCCTCAGACTGTGGCCAATCTCCTGCTTAGCTTTTCCAATTTATCACAGAGTTTACTTGGCTTTTCGGCTCTCAGTCTTTTCACTTGATTTTTGGATCGTGACTGCTGTTTTCGTTCAAATCAGCGTAGGCTTGGCTGCTTCAAAGATGGAGACATGCTCGTTGGCCTTTTCTCTGACCTCGACTATTGTGTAGCACTGGTGAATAGTACTCTGTGTACTTTCCTTAAAGTGGAGTGGGATTGGTCATAGAAACAGCTCTGACACACTCCCTAGTCACAGTCATGTGCAAGACCTATGCTGACTTCCCTGCAACCATCTCCATGGAAACCATAAAGGCTATGCATTTTGAGAAGTTTAAGGTCAAGTCCCTGTGGCCTATTATTTTTTTTCACACTGAACAACACAGGTGAAAATGAGTCATAGAAAGTGATACAGGCTAAGTTCTGGAAGGGAAGACTTCTCCCCAGCCAACAATCAAAGGGGATCCTGAGCTGTTTCAGCTTACCATGCTATTACCAATTGACAGAGCTGTCCAAACTTTCCTTGCCTTGTTGCCTATTTCAGACTGTTTCATGCTGATATAATGGAATACCACAGACTGGGTAGTGTTTGACGAATAGAGGTTTATTTCTTACATTTCTGGAAGCTGGAAAGTTTGAGTTAAGGGCAACATCTGGTGAAGTTATTCTGGACATACTATAACATGGCAAAGGGCGTCATGTTTGTTGCAGAACACTGTTCTCTAGACATAAAATGACCACTGCTGTCTTGAAATGAGAGAAGTTGTGATTACACACATGAGACCCTCAAGAAAATGTACCCATTAACATGCCCTCACAAAGGGAAGAGAGAACACAGGAAGCCGTGCAAGTCACTAGCAATTCTTGAGGTGGCCCATGGCTTACAATGAGACTCTGATGCCATGGATAGAAAAGCTTTATTTTCTATTGTTTTCTCACAGCATAATATTGGCACAAAAGCAGATACGGGGATCAATGGAATAGAAAGAAGGTCCCAGATGGCACAACGTTTGTTGCCTGATTTTTGACAATGTTGCCAAAAGTATTCATTGAAGAACAGACAGCATCTTCAGCATTGAGAAAACCAGATATGTACATGCAGACGACTGAAATTAGATTCTCACCTCCTACCCTGAACTAGAATCATCTTAAGACAAATCAAAGATCTCAGTGTTAGACACGAAATTCTGCAGCTACTAGAGGAAAAAGCAGTGACTATACTTCAACGTAGAGGCAACAGGCAAAGGATTGCTGAATAAGACTCCTATTGTCCATGAAGCAAGGTCCACAACGGCCAGATGAGACTGCAGGAGTTGTGTTTCATTTTTAAAGAAACATCGAAGCTCTCTTCAGGCTGACTCTACCATTTGCATCCCCTGGTGAACATGTATGAGAAATCTGCTCTTTCCTTACATGTCTGTTGGCTTTTGATCGTGGAATTACTTTTTATTTTGTGTGTTTTGAGTGTTAGTGATCTCTCACTCGGGTTTTGATTTGTGCATCCTTCATGATTTTTATCCTTTTACGGGCTTACTTGCCATTGTTTGTCCTCTTTTGTGTTTATCTATTTTTTAAAAATATTTATTTATTTATTATGTATACAATATTCTGTCTGTGTGCATACCTGCAGGCCAGAAGAGGGCACCAGACCCTATTACAGATGGTTGTGAGCCACCATGTGGTTGCTGGGAATTGAACTCAGGACCTTTGGAAGAGCAGGCAATGCTCTTAACCTCTGAGCCATCATCTCTCCAGCCCTGTCAACCCCAGTTCCCTGTAGTAGGAGCAGCAGTGGGCTGCATTCCCGCCCAGCTCCGCAAGGCTAGCTTTACTGGAAATAATTACACGGAAACTGTATTCTTTTGAACATTGCCTGGCCCATTAGTTTTAGCGTCTTATTGGCTAACTCTCACATCTTGCTTTAACCCATATTTAATAATCTGTGTTGCACCACGAGGTGTGGCTTACCAGGAAAGATCTTAAACTGCGTCTGTGTTGGGTGGGAGAATCATGGCGACTGCCTGACTCAGCTTCTTTCTCCCAGCATTCTGTTCTGTCTACTCCACCTACCTAATTTTCTGTCCTATTAAAAGGCCAAGGCAGTTTCTTTATTTAACCAGTGAAATCAACACAAAACAGAAGACTCCCACATCAGTTCCGCCTCCCTCCTTTTCTCCTGTCTCCTACCTCCCCCATCCCATCCCCCATCCACTCCTCAGAGTGGGTAAAACCTCTCTTGGGGACTTAACAAAGTCTGGCATACCATGTGAGGCAGGACCAAATCTCTCCCCACTGTGTCAAGGCTGAGCAAGTATTCTCTCCATAGGGAATTGACTCCAAAAAGTCAGTTCATGCAATAGGGATAAATCCTGATTCCACTGTCAGGGTTTCCAATCAGATCAAGTCACACGACTGCCACTCACATTCAGAGGGCTTATTTCGGTTCCATGAAGGTTCTCCAGCTGTCAGTCCAGAGTCTGGGAGCTCCGGACTAGCTTTGATCAGTTGTCTCTGTGGGTTTCCCAGTCATGAGCTTGACACCCCCCCCCCCCCGCCTTGTTCATATATTCTCTCCTCCGTCTCTTCGACAGGACTCCTAGAGCTCGGCCTGGTGCTTGGCTGTGGATCACTTCATCTGCTTCCATCAGTTACTAGATGTAGGTTTTATGATGGTTTGACCTCTTTTGTGAACTGTTTGCTCAGGTGTATCTTCAAATCAGATTGTGTATGTTTTGGGATTATATATGTCTTTTCACTAGTGAGTTTGTAAGTTTGTTGTATATTATAGTTATTAAATTTTTTATCAGATAGACCATTTACAAATATTTTTTCTCCCTCTGTGAACTCATTGTATTTATACTTACTAAATGGACTCTTTCACAAAATAAATTATTTTAATATTGAAAAATGTAATTTATCAAATTTTTTGTTTTGTATCAAGTAAATCTGAGAACTCTGTGTAACCACACATCTTGAATATTTTTCTTACATGTTTCTCCCTAAAAGTTATAACATTTTATGTATATGTTCTCGATTACACTTGGGGCTGCATGTGTGTATACATTGTCAATCATTGGTGAAAGTTCATTTTTTTTATGAATTTCCAATTGCTCTATTTTTGAAAGTGATGTTTTTCATCTGCTAAATTGATTTTGCACCTTTGCCCTCAGCAAATCAATGAGCAGATTTCTGTGTGTCTTTTTCTGGGTTTTGTGTTGTGTTCTATTGATCCATATGTCTATCACTCTGCCAGTATCGCACACTTTTGATTACTGTGCTGTAGTTAGATAATAAAACTTGAAATTAGGTAGATTGATTCTTCTTACCTTGTACTTTTTCAGACTGCTTGTAGGCCTTCTATTTCCTTTGACTCTTCATATAACTTTAAAGTAACAGCTGTCGAATTCTGGGCACAATTTTTCTATATCATATTTATATCTTTTAAAATCTACTTATATCTGTTTATTTTGCAGATATGTGTTGCATATAGTATGAACTACATGTTATATTGTATATATTGTATTAATTCGATATAATGTATTGTATATATTATGTAGACATTGTATTAAGTATGTATATTTATACTAGTAAGCTTAACCTCTTTACTATTGAGAATTCAATTTTTTGCCAGATGTATCATTTCCCAATTCACAAACAACCTATGTTACTGCATTTATTTAGGTACCTTTTATTTCTATCGTTAACATTATGCAGTTTCAAGCATATGATTTCTATATTTTGTTAGGTTTCTACTTAAATCCTTCACGAAGCCATTTTTCACATTAAAAAGTGTGTTGTGTGTATAGGCATGAAGAAGACCTGCAGGAGGCATCCTTTCTCTCCATCATGTAGGTTTTGGAGTTGAACAAAGGCTTTCAGGCTTGATCACAAGTTTCTTTCCCAGCTGAGCCATCTTACCTGCCCAAGACCTTCACTTTTTAGGTAATTGCTATTTGTATTACATTATTGAATTTTAGTGTCAACTCATTCTTGCTAGAATATAAATAGACAGTTTTTCTTTGTGTGTTGATCTTTTTCTTCACTTTTGTATCTCATATCAGTTCTATGTGTTCATATAGGATGTAAACAATCATGTCATCTGCAAATATGTTGTTTTGTTTTTTTCTGCTATCACACATATATTTCTTTTCAAATACCGCTTCATAGTGTTAGCTAAGTTTTGTAAGACTATGTTGAAAACATATGGGAAGAATGGATATCCTTGCTTTGTTCCCACCCTCAGACACAAAGTTTTCCATCTTTCAATTTTAAGAAAAATAATGCCAGTTTTTATTGTTGTTATGATACTCTTTATCAAGCTAAGGAAGCATTCTTCTGTTACTGTTTTCCTGAGAAAAAGTTTTCAAATATAATCTTGAGTTCTTGAAATGAGGCTTTTTTATGTGAAAGAATGTTTTATGTTGGAGCCATTTCCTTTAAATGGGTTGAATTATTGAGTTGACAGAAGGCAGAACATGTAAGAAGTATTCCTCAAAAACCTTGCTTGCACTCTACTTACCCATGAACAGGTAATGTTAGGCATGGTTGCAAGAAGGCCTTGAATATTACCCTTCAACATTCATGTCATATCAGAAACACCAGAGATCCTAGAAAAATGCTCCTTTATTTAAATACAATGATTTATGGAACAATTGAGAATTAGCATACAGAAAGAATTGCAGTGCCTCTGGGTTGAAATTATGAAAGGGAAAAGGGAGCAAGATGAGGTCAATTCTATTACTAAATGATGGTGACACCTGTAGTGGCTATGGGTGGTTTATTGTTTCCTTGAGTTACCAAAGGTATTTCCTGTTTTGGCTACTAATTTCCTACGTGCTACTATATTGAAGGATTGTATAGAACATATGAGCTTTGCCTGACACTGGAAACCTAGCCAAGTATTAAGGGGCAGTGAAATCACGGATCTTGAAAGAGAACCTACAACCAACAATACTCTACTAAACCAGCATACTTTCTAACTCCATTCTTAACATTTGTCTTTATATCTACAGATAAGTTCAGTCCTCACCCTCATCAAAGAAACTTCTCTTTGTATCAGAAGGAGATTGTTACAGAAAACCACAACCAATCAAAATGCAGAGTTGTGAAGCACAATGCTAATGGACACATGAACAAAACACTCTTCTATTCAAGGCTCAGGGACCATTTCAGAATGGGGGTAGGAAGACTGTAAGAGCCAGAGACCTGGGAAGTCTGCTATGAGATTTTATCTTCCAGTAATGTCAGAAATGACATTCATAAAGCCTCTCCAACATGACTACGCTAACGTGAGTCAAATAAGGACATCAACAGTAGACATGCCAAGTGGACAGGAGCCCAGGGGACCTCAACCCTACACAAAGAACTAGAGGTAGCAAAGGAATACTGAGAGTAGGAGGAAGAGTCTTCTCTAGGGAATAACACAGCAGTTAGTTATCCAATTCCAAATGATCAGCTCAGAAAACGTACATGTGAGTAACATTATTCAGATCGAAAAGGTTATATTTAGGAACAATCATGTATATAAGCACAATATATGCATACACATGAATATACATGCATCGACACATATACATTGTTGTGGGATGTTTGTGCACTGTGTGAAGATATATTGTTGTGATTGGTGTAATAAAAAGCTCGATGACCAATAGCTAGGCAGCAGGTATAGATGGGACTTCCATGGAGGGAGAGAAGGAGGAATCTAGGTACACAGGAGAAGCCAGGAGACATGGAAAGGAAACAGGAGCTGTAGGATGGAAGGGAGGTAACGCCACATGATAGAGCACAGATTAATATAAATGGGTTCATTTGAGTTCTAAGAGGGACAAGCCTAAACTAAAGGCCAAACTTCCATAATAAGAAGTCTGTGGTTGGTTTTCTGTGAGTTGATGCCCCAAAGAAAAACCTGACTACGCGTATGTAGCAACAGTTAATGAAAACAGAGGCCATGAATTTGAAAGAGAGCAGAGAGAGGGCTTGGAAAGGGACAAGGGAAGTGAGAAATTATCGAATTATATTATAATCTCAGAAATAGAAGAAATAATCGAAGGAACAAGTCTTAAAACTTGAATCAGAATTTTGAATAGTAGCAGGATATAAATGTGTCTTTGCATGGGTCCATTATTTGAATGCAAAGTGACTTTCTGTGATGGTCCTTGCACGTGTGGACGAGGTGGCTACTGTAGTCAGAAGACAGGGACTGACTTTATTTCTCTCTTTTTGCACCCATTCTATATTCATAGCTTAGGGCTTTGGTATTTGTACTACAATAAGAATCGGATCAATTTGTCTTGTCATTGCTCCATGAGGCTTCTTGAGAACCCAGATCACAGGAATTAGTTTTTCCATTCAGCAAATGGCATTACAGGCCTCCGTGTAACTAATCGGTTGGGCTATTAATAGGTATATATGCACATACACATATGCGATGCAATTATATGCATGTAGTTTTACATATAAGAATGTAGCCTGATCACTGTAGGGATTGTCTGGATATCCCCATGATGACCACCAGAGGGCACCTTTATACCGTTAGAAGCTGATTGCTTTGCATCAAAGTACAAACCGAAGGGATTATGAAATACAGAGAAATTTGCCCATTCCTGGGAGATTTACCAGGTGTTGCTTCTGGAATCTGGGCTGTGATAGGGAACATTAGGAAGAACTCTACTCTTTATGAATTCAGCCTACAGTGGCCTAGGCAGCGGTCACCTAGCCATAAATATTAAAGGAGTTATTAAAGGAACAAGCAACGTAGAGGTATATAGCTCATGTATCATCTGGGTATAGGAACAGGATGGATCAGGCGAGGGGACGAAGGGAGAGAGCACTGGGACAGACAACTGGAATCTGGAGTTTCTCTGGGACCAGCTAGAAACCCAGAGCAATGGGAACTCCTAGGAATCTATGAGATTGACCCTAGCTAAGACTACTAGCTGTGGGGGATATGGAGCCTTGACTGATCAAGGCTTCCAGTGGAAGAACCGGACACAAACACAGCCACATAACCCTTGACCTACAATTTGCCCGGCCTACAAGACATACTGAGATAAAGCTGGGGAAGAACTTACTTGTAGGAGTGGCCAACCAATAACTGGTTCAGCTTGAGACCCATGCCCTGAGAGGGAGTTCACCTTTGAGGGCCAGGAACCAGAGGCGGGATAATCGAGAGACCGGCATAGAACCTAACCAGACTGGCAAAAACTCAATTAAGTGATGCTTAACGATAGGCTGCTATACTCATAGATCAGTGCCTAGTCCAATCATTACCAGACAGGCTTCAGCTAGCAATCGGTGGGAACTGATGCAGAGACCCAAAGCCAAACATTAGGTGGATCTTGGGCAATTCCGTGGAAGAGTGGGCGGGGAGGAAGGATTATAGGAGCCAGAGGGGTCAAGGACACCACAAGAAAGCCCACAAAACCAACTAAACTTGGCTCATAGGGGCTCACAGAGACTGAAGCGACAACCAGGAAGCTTGTATGGGACTAACCCAGGCGCTCTGCATACATGCCACAGTTGTGTAGTGTGGTCTTCTTGTGGGATTCCTAACAGTGAGAGCAGGGGCTGTCTCTGACTCTGTTGCTTGCTCTTGGGACCTATTCCTCCTACTGGATTGCCTAATCCAGCCTTAGTAGAAGAGAAAGAGTCTAGCCTCCTTGCGACTTGATATACCTTGGCTTGCTGATATCCATAGGAGACTCGCTTGTATTTGAAGCAAAACCAGTAGTGGAGTGGATGGGGGAGTGTAGAGAAGAGGTACGGGGGAGGAATTAGGAAGAGGGGAGCGAGGGGAAACTTTGGTTGGGATATAAAAGCCAAAAAGGTTAAAATTCATACACACGTATATAATTTATGCAATACAGTTATATGTATGGATTTTTACATATAAGAATTTATGCTTATTAGTCTGGATATGCCCAAGACGAACACCAGAGGGCACCCTTATACTGTTAGAAGCTGATTGCTTTGCAGCAAAGTATAAAATACAGAGAATTTTGCCCATTTTGGTGGGGTTTCTCAGACGTTGCTTCTAGAGACTGGGCTGTGATCGGGAACATTGGGAACAAGACTACCGTGGCCTAGGCAAATGTCGCTAAGTAATAAATATGAGAGGACTTATTAATGTAACAAGCAAAACAGAAGTATATATCTGTATCATCTATATGGAGACTTCCAAATATAGATTTTTGACATTTCCTTTTGAGACTCAGGTGCATATCCAACTGACTACTAGATAAATCTCTAAATGAAACTAAAAATTTTCAAGATAGAAGTAATAGCTTTCAGAATGATTTTCAAATCCCTTCTTAAGGGATTTATTTATGCTCCTTTTAGGGTATCTGTTTCTGTGTTATGTACCACTTTAGAGAATTGGGGGTGAGCCTATGAATGAAACATACATATTCTGGGCTTTCACGGAACATAACTACTAGGATCAGTGCATATAGAATAATAATATCGCAGAAGGCCTTTCACTGTGCTTCCTGTTTCCTGCTTCCTGCTCTGTTGTTCTTCTCCACGCCCCCTCCTCCCTATCTGTTCCCCACAAGCCCTTTAGACCACAACCCGGCCAGGCTGAGACACTTCAAGCTTGCAGACACGTCTCTTTCTTTGGTCAGGCTCTTTTTGTGCCTACGTGCAATTCCAGTTACAGCGTTTCTACCAGGGGAAGTTTCATTCACCTTTCAAAACTCACTTCAGAATTTGCCCCTTCCAGGAAGCCCTCCCCTCTTCCCTTTATCCTCTAAGCCTAGGAAATGTGAAAGAAATGCGTCATAGTGTCCTGTTTTCCTCTCTTACAGCATTTCCCACGTAGCATTGTAATTGTTCACTGCTTTGTCTCTCCCTGTTCTGGGAGCAATTATCATGCAGAGACCTTTATCTCAGAGAATAAGTAGAGGCATTGCTAAGCTGCTCGTGTTTTCTGTCTCTTGTTCTCCTTGTTCTCAGCCAGTACCTAAACTCATTTGACTCAAGGTCTTTAATGCACCTGCAATTGGTGACCTTTTGTTGAATGTCTTTCTTTTTATCTATTTCCCCCAGAGCTGTTCTTTAGAACACAAAATGGACTAACAAGAAGCTACAGCGGGGGCTTGCCAGCTTTTCTTTTAGCACTCCACGCTGGTACACTTTGTCCAGCCGCTAGAGACTGCACAATGACGGTGGAGGACTGACGAGTGGAATTTTCTCATATCCAGCTCTGAGAGACGAGTTAGTCTCCAGTTTACTTAAGTGTCTAGAAAAAAAAACAGACTTTGCCACACACTCTGGGTTATTAAGACTTCAAAATGTATTTTAGTCCTTCTCAAGTGATATTTCATATGAGCTTATTAGGGGACAGGCTTCCTAAATGCCCCCATGTATACCTCCAGTCCCCTTGCTGTTGTTCATTCCATCTAGTTTGACCATGACAACAACCAGTATCATCACTGCCAGTGGAAAGAAGTCCAGTGTTCAAGGATTTCTCTTTTACTAGCTCTTCCATGACTCTCACTGAAACTGCAGGAATATTTAGGTAGAGTCTTCAGTAATGAGGAAAAGTTTGTATAAAAAGGCATTAAAGATTGAGAAAGTGTGTGGGAATAAGAGGTTTGAATTGAGGGAAAGAATTAAAAGTAGCTTTCAGGTAAGGAGACAAATGGAAAATAAAAAGCTAGTAAGGGCCACAAGAAACAAACAGCTGGGGATAAAGGTGGTGTTTACTGAAAGAAACAAGAGGCTTCTGTGCAGAACATCTGCCAAACATAAGCGTAATTACCAAGGCTTCCTACAGATGGAGCCCTAGTCCCAGAACTAGGAACAGAGACGTGGGTAATGGAAATTCACGCCCATCAGAGGAATAAGACTCCTTTTATTTGTTTTCTCTTTCTTTCTCTCCTTTCTAACTTTAATTCTTTTCTGCCCCTGGACCCCAGCTTTCTTTTACCTCTAAGGAAGAAGTACCTCCGTTCTTTCGTGCCAGAACTGACCACAGCTAGAGCTAGGTAATTCTACCTTTTGGTGATTTGTCAGGTTTGCACTGCCACAGAGCATTTCAATTTTACCTGGTACTTTCACGTCCTTCTGGCCTTTTCTTCTCCTTTCTTCTTTCTCTCTCTTTCTTGCTTCCCACATCCCTTTTCTAATGGAAACACACATTTATTTCCTACTTGTACCAATATCCTTTCCCTGTGTTTACAGTCACGCAGAAGAGCCTCTAATCTTAAAGGCTGCTGTTCTATAGTCCTGGTGAATTCATTGCTTTCCTCCTTTTCATCTCAAGCTTTACTAAAAACGTAGTGTACACTGATGCCTTTTATTCCTCACTCTCTACTATATAGCTTCTGCAACTACAATCTACTGTAACATCGTGTTTGAACGTTTCTTCTGAGCAAACTGAATAGTTAGGTATAGTCAGAAACGATTTTCTTCCATATATCTGACATATCCTTTAAATTATGTCAGAATCCTGAATCTGCTCTAGCCTTTGTATTCTTCCACTGCTGTCACTACAAACGATTCTTTCTATAACCTATTTATTTCTTTGTCTACCACGCAAGGGTGCATCTTCTGCATGAATGTTCCTTCTGCTTTTTGCCCCCAATTTTCAGAATGGTCATCCCACAATCCCATCACAATTTATTTCCAATATTTATCTGCACCTCTGTCCAGCCTCTCAGAACAGACTCATGTATCTGAGTATCTGATGAGCATCCCAGGTGGTTTTCAATCAAACGCCTCATATTCAGCTCTATCTAAAATGGAATCTATTGGCTTTCAGCCAAAGGCATTATGTACTCTTCTCTCATTCCTTCCCTGCCTCTTTCCTCCTTTTTCCTCCCTTCTTCTTTTGCTTCTTCCCTCTTCTGAGAGCAGTACGTTTTTTATCTTCAGTCTTTCAATGACGATTTCGAGAGCTGCAATGTTGTTCTTGCTTTTAAAACTTCCTAGGAGCTAAGGCCCTTAAATTAGCAATTGCAATGTGTTCTCACCATACCTAGCTTAAAGAAACAGAAACAGTCCACATATCCTTCACCCACGAGGACTTCATCTATTTTCTCTACATCAGCACTCAGAGCCGCTTGCTTTTAATACTTGTCAGTTGCCCTTATTTAGTGACTGGGCTTCAGGTTCTTGTTATTAAAGAAGATGAAGAGACTTCCAAAGAGGGGTGGAATCTGTGCTTTAACATTATCTTACCAGTATATTAAAGGTAGGATATCTGAACGGGAAGACACACTCAAAGATGCCAATTAGGGGGGAGTACAGCTTTGGCTTTGTAAACTTGGAGGCGATGCCCTTTTTACATTCTTCATAAATACATAGAATAAAGTGGGCTTGGAGTAAAGGGACAGTTCAATTACATTTCAGAGAAGGGAGCAGAGCCAGAGAATGTTGGAAACGGAGCAGCAAAGCTGAATACTTAGAAAACTGTGTGCACAAATGGACACTTGAAGTTAGATTATTTAGATGCATATGCTGACATTTTGCAATAGCCTTACATAAAAAAGAAGCCATCCAGTAGAACTGACAGGATTTATATGCAAGAGAGAGTCGAGGCCCAGCATATAAAATGAAAGCTAGCACTTCTAGCCATGAAATGGTAATAGCTGAAATTAATTTCTTAAAAGCTTGGAAATTTGGCAGAAGGAACCAGAAGATGAACAAATTCCTATAAGAGAAGGGACTGAAAACAATGAGAAATGGTCAAGGGGAGAGAAGTCCAGCTTTCATTTTAAGCTGTCTGAGAGATATGGTATGGTTAAAAAATAATTTAAAGAAAGCTCTCAAGGAAAGAAATGAAGCCAAATGCTTTGATGAGAAAAATAGATATTTTCCATTTTAGAACCAACTAGTGGGAAGCACAGAAAAAGAATAAAGAAGTTAGAATTGAAATAGAGAACCAATCAAAGTACAAAAGACAAATGTCTCTAATCGCTTGAGTCAGGGTAATATGAGGAAGAGGCAAAGGCAAATGCCACTGTCTCATAGCCAGGAAGAGAGGAAGGTGGCTGTGTGCTGGAGAGATTACAGGCACGTAGGCTGTAGTCCCTCCACGTCAGTTAGGCGAGTTCTTTATGAAGCTATAAGACAGGAAAGGATTCAGGCTAATACGGGGTATGCCAAAGCTGACAGAAAATTGAGAGTGACTCAGCAACAGGCTTCACAGCTCAGAATGGGAGGGAATAGCAAGAGCAAGGTGTTAATGAGAATATCTGGATCTTTGTCCTTTGTGGCCACAGCACGGTGGAAAATCTCCCAGCTTCAGGGTACAGCTAGGATTTAGTACTCCCTCTACTATTTAACCAGCCATGAAACTGCACTACCTATTTTAGCCTCTGGATCCTTGAA
The DNA here is from genome assembly GCF_037038515.1 of Microtus pennsylvanicus. NCBI lineage: Eukaryota > Metazoa > Chordata > Mammalia > Rodentia > Cricetidae > Microtus > Microtus pennsylvanicus. The sequence continues at coordinate 61,512,313 of NC_134601.1, read as the reverse complement.
TTTCTCATCTGTAAAGTGACGTTTACATTTCTGTGAAGCTCAAATGAAAATACGTTCATGAAATCTCTTGGACAGAATATAGATAATATTATTCTAGGATGTTTTAGGGATGGGCTGAGTGAACATTTATCTGTTCTAATATAGAAACTGATGTCACTGATATTTATGAGCAATGTGTTTCAAACTCTTCCTGTTATGATTCATGATGCATGAGACACATCTAAAGGCTGTCGAAAGGAGTGGCAGGTGATCAGTGAACCTCGGAGATCACGCAAGAAGGCAGGGGATATTTAGCATCTTTAAATAAAAGCATTTTGTTTGAACAAAATGCAATTTCATGTACCACCGAGTTCTATTCTGGTCAGAGAAGGGCCTGTGGCATAAGACTGAAAGACAACAATGAGCCCTTGAATGCTGTGCTGTCTGTATCTGTCTTTGTTCATGGAATGTTGGAAAGAAATGAAGGGTGTTCAGTGCAAGATCTTTTATCTTTTGGGCCCCCTGTTTATATCTGTGATAAAGACTCAGCTTTTGAGAACCTACATGTTGAATGTGAGTGTATTTGCATGTAAAATGAAAAAAAAGGGAAGGAAACAGTGCTCCATTTCAGGTCTTTGCCAAATCCTTATTGTTATAGTCTAGTTCAAGTCGGCAGGAGTTCTCAGATTATTGTGGGTGCCTTCTAATGGGTGCGGTGGCAAGTCTTAGACATTCTCAACTAGTTACTCACATTTGTTTGCCAAAGTAATCTTTCTAAAAGAAGATGACGAACATTTTACTGGCTTCTTCAAAAACCTTCAGTGGTGACCTATCGGAGGAGTTAGCTGTTTCTCTTTATATAAAGGCCAGATAGTAAGTAGCTTAGACATTTTAGAACACATTAAATTGTTATAGAACGTTCCTTGGCTCTTTTTATTTATTGCTTAAAATTTTGAAAAGCAGTTGTAGCTTTTGGGCTGTACAAACTGTACAAGAACTAGATTTGGTGTTTCAGGTTGCAGTTTGCTGACCTATAGAATAAATAAATGCAAGTTCCGTACTACAGTTAACAGTGCCCTCAGACTCTGGCTAGCTGATGGTTTTCAAGAAGTATATTACCAAGGAAACTTTCTATGCCCTTTGCTGTAGTTATGTTGAATTGGTGGCAGTGTCTAGCAGAACAGCAAACGGGTTTTTGCTTGTTTAACACATCACTAAAACTGTCTTTCTTTATCCAACTGGAAACTCCAAAAGACTCCACTAAAACTGTCATCTCTTCCATTAAAGGTTTCCTGACTGCCTCCATTAGAATTGGTCTCTGGTTTTCAACAAACGTGGCTCTTTGTTTCTTGACTATTTTCCTGAGCTTATTTGTGTTCTCTCCTCTCTCTCTTTTTCTCTCTTTCCCCCGCCTCTCTCAAGCAGATATTTTATTTATATTTGAATTTTTAACGTACAGTAGCTGTTCAGTAAATATTTAAGACATAAGTGATTCCAGATATGGAAATAGAAAATTGTGCTTGGTAGAGTAGCGCTCATGCCTTTAATCCCAGTATGTGGGAGGCAGAGGCAGGTGGATCCCTGTGAGTTCAAGGCCATTGTAGTCTGTGGAGAGAGTTCCAGGACAAAAAAAATGGAGTGTTATCCAATTATCCAACAGCAGCAACAGAATAAAAAGAAAGAAATCAGCAGTCCTTTGAACTGCCATTGCAAATAACTGGTCCTCAGAAGGAAGGTATTTTGTCTCTATTTTTTTTTCTGTGACAAGGTATCATTTGGTAATTCAGGATGACTTGGAAACTGGTTTGGACCCTAGAATTCTCTCAAATTCCCAGTTTCTCTGACTCAGCCTCCTGACTTCTGTGATTACAGGTGTGTGCCACCACACCTGGCACCAGGCAAGTTATTTTTTTAGTCTGTAGAGAAATCGCTCTCTGGTTCTCATTGTTGCATTTTTTCAGTTTTCTGTTTAAGCTCACTAGAGCCCCTCAAGGCAGATTAGCCTACTGGATAAGGATTATTTGAAGGATCTCTTCAATTGAAACTGCAAACATGGATATTCGTTATGACTCTATGTTTGACTAGCGTTATGACCTTGAATAATTTTTCCCACTTGCAAATGAGACATTTTATAGCAAGTACATAGTCAGACTCTGAAAAGTAAATATCATATATTTTCTGTCATTTTTGGATATTAGATTTTATCCAGGTTCATAAAATCTTATCTATCTAAGGACACGAAGAGTAGAAGCAAAACTGTCTGGGAGAATGAATGGCTATCATGGGAAGGGAAGGTGGTAGAAGGAAGTGGACGGTAAACACGGTCAAAGTACCTGATATACTTGTGTGAAGTTGACTTTATGTAGCCCATGACTATGTATAATGGCTATGTTTTTAAAACGATGCTATGTTACCCTAGTTATCCTGGAATTCCCTATGCAGAATTGACTGGCCTTGAATTTCAGATCTTGCATCAGCCTCCAAAAGGCTAGTATTACAGTCATGAGCTTCCATGCCCAGCAATACAGATTATTATTATATTTTTTGAGGAGCAATCCCATCTAACTTCACTTATTATCATCCTACATAGGAACATAAAACCTGTCTTTCAATAACTATATTTTAATTGAGAGTTTTAGAGTCTTCATGTTGTTAGTGAAAGGTTGGTGACTTTAATAAGTGTTAGAGAACTGCCCTTGGAATATAACTGCCTCATCTCACTGGGAAAACGTGCTCCAAGTTCCAAGCTGATGACTTATGAGTAGCTTTGGGACATAACTCATTCCTAAGTTTGAGGCAGTCTCTACTTAAAATACATCAAGCATAGGTCAGAGGTACTGGAATAGGAGTCAAACAGATTAAGAGCAAAGCCATAAAATTGTGAGCCAAAAGGAAATATGATATTACTGTGTTCTAAAATTAGAGAAGGGGACAGAAAGTCTTCTCACTGTACATTCTTGAGTGGAAGATGCATAAAGGAAATAGACCAGATAATAAAGAATATGGATATTTGGAAGATTTCAGAAAAATAGCATAGTACTTCATGTTGATTAAAAGCTTACTATTTATCAGAATGAAGCAAAGCAATTCCGGGGGACTGCCAATTCCATCAGAACAACACTACCATAAGCAAAGTACCATTGCTGTCTTCATCTTACTAGCAGGGGAAGCAACACACAGAGCAATTAATTTATTTGCCTAAGATGCCATAGCAAATAAATGCAGTGCAAGAATTTGAACCCAACTCTTGGGATTTCACTATCCACCACCCAATAGTTTTGGCTGTATATGTGGTGCTTCCAACAACATACGATTTAAAAGTGTCAGGGACATTCTACTGACCACTTAGTACCTGTAAGGAAATGGCCCAAGGGAAAATGCATAATGAAAGAGACTGGATGGCTCAATGGATAGCTTTCTAATTACTTCATCTCATCATCTTTGGGCAGCAAGTACTCAGAGAACAGATGTCACACCCCACTTGCCCAAGGGGGTGACAAAAGGTGATAAAAGCGTTTTACAACCTAGCTCCACCTACTGCTCTTGATTTCTCTTTTTATATAAGCTGAGGCTGAACCTGGCATAGCTGCACATCCCAAACTGGACTTCAACTCAATTCCTCTGCGTTAGACCTCCTAGTACTAGGATTATAGGTGCTCATTTCTTTTGATGATTTTGTTATCTTAGTCTCATGAGTGGTCAACTTTTGGAAAGTAAATAAAAAGGTAACATAGAAGATGTTGAAACCAATGAGCCGTCTCCCCAAGAAAATACTGGGAGAGGAAGAGAAGTTTTAGAAACAAGACCCATCTACCATTTGCCGCGACAGAGGAACTCGAGTTAGTTGTTCAAAGTTAAAATGGGAAAAATCTACAAGTCACCGTGATAGAATTTTTAAAAAAATAAATGCTGCTTGTCAACAATTTGAACATGCATACTGCATCTTATTAAATATGGAAAAAAGGAGAAAGATAATTGTAGCCTTGGCCATGAGGACTCTTGGGAAGAGCAGAAATGCTAAAACTCATAAATTTGTATGAGAAGTGAGAGCTGAAATGGCCAGAGGGTCGCTAAGGCACATCATGGAAGAGAAGGCAGAGAAACAGAAGAAGGCAAAGGAATGACATTTTCACTTTAGATATTTTTATAAGAAATTGATACGACAGAAATTAAATATTTGCCAAAACAGCATTGGTTGTGAAACATTCATTAATATTTACAATATGCAAACTACTTTAATATAAGAATTTCTAATAAGTGCTACAGTAATTTATTTAAAACCACTTATGAAAAGATATATTTTGGTATATACAATAGATACTTCTTGGTATCAGATATTATCACCTAAAGATGAGAATTCAGTGGCTAGTTCTCCTTTAGTATCAAATTGGAGCAGATGTCTAGAAAACGTTCTATAAGGACAAATGCTGTTGTCTATAGGCACCATCTTGTATATCTATCTGGTGTGACAAGTTCAAAGATATCTGATTATAAAAATACCATGCCTTAGAAATCCTATAGTTTATATTTCAGAAGAAATTCATCCTGGCAGCATTAAATAGACTCAGAGGGCTTAAAACTCAATACATGAAGTTGGGTATGCAAACTAATGGTGGTTCAGGGTGTAAATGGGGAGGGAGTTGGGGATGGGCTGGATTAAAATATATTATCTATGAAATTCTCCATCACTAAATTAAAAAATATCTAAATGAACATTTAAAGCCACCGAGAGGCATAAAAAATATTAAAATGTCAAGAATGAGAGTAACGCAATTTTTAAAGACATAAACAAGATCTCTGTGATGGGCTACTATGGATATGGATATAGTGTCCACTTTCATAAACCTATACTGTTATTCTCTTTGTGAACCTTTCTGATCATATTAATGGCTTTAGATCATAATGTACCTTAAAACTACATTAATACCTATGGTCAACTTGTTAACGGATGCCTAGTGATAACCATAAAGTGGATGTTCACTAATAGTTTTCATGATATTTACATAAAAAATACATTGAGGGGCTGGAGTGATGTCTCAATGGATAAGATCACTTGCTGCTCTTGTGCAGGTCCTGGATTCAGTTCCCAGAACCCACACGGTAGCTCACAAACACTAACACCTCCAGGTTCAGGGGCTCTGACTCCCTTCTGTTGGCCTCTGAGGGCACTCCATGTATTTGTTACACATACATCTATGTAAGCAAAACATTCATATTCATAAAATAAACAGAAATCTTTAACGAATGCATTGAAATAATGGGTTAATTTTCTGTTCTTTTTCTGGTCTCTGGAGAAGTTAGAAAAGAACAATTAGGATTCTTTTGATTCCCAGTGCCTAACTGCTTAAGCACAAGTTTTACATGCCTATCTTCCAGGATCTAAGGTGGGGGATTTAACATGGCGGTAAGTAATGCATACCACTGAGAAAGCTTGTTCTTTTGACTGAGGTTTCTAGTACACATGACAAGGGGTAGGTGGTTTTCACAGGTAGAGAAAGCTTTGAGCCTGGCCTCCACACAGGAGATCCTCAGCATATGGAAACCTCAATGTGGAAGCAGGAAATGAGGGGGAAGGGCAGAGGCAAAGTGAAAACGCTGAGAAGTAAACCCAGAATCATGCTGACAAACATGGCCTGTAACTCATGGGTAAGATGACTATGACATCAGTCCCACAAAGGTGGGCAGGAAATCTGTGATTGCTACTAAGAAGGCACTGGTTCAGGTTCCCAAGGCCAATGAACGTGAAGATTTGATTATTCACAATGAGGGTGGAATAGGGGGTCTGGAGATGTGCCATAAGCCACAACTGCAAGGAGCCACTCATTCTTAGAAAGAGGGAGGCTGTCATCTGGGCATAGCAGCTGGTAGGGGTGACAGTGGGCAAGTCTCTGACGCATCAGATCAGTACACAATAGTCCCATCAAAGGTCAAGGAAGGCTGATTACTAAAAAGAAAATGGATGAGCCTGTGGCGAATCCCATCTCATTGCAACAACAATAAGGCTGTTCCCTAACTATTGTGACCAGGGAGAAAAACCAGCAGTCACACAGAAGGCAACTTTAGTTCAAGGTTGCCGGGGAAATGAGTTTATTCACCAAAGAGGCATGTCTCCTTCAAAACTTCCTATTTGCTCAAGTGCCGGGGAAAGGAGACAAAACCAAATGTTGTCTACAGGGGGATGGAGAAGGTATTTTAATAAGCTGTTGAAATTCGTGTTCTGGGGCTCGAATTATTTTGTGTCATTTGTTTACTGGGTTAGGCTCAGCTGTTCAAGTGCTCAGTGTTGGAAATGTATCTTCTCTTTGCCTTTTGGCCTTATAAAAATTTAAATGACTATGAATAACTGATTAAGTTTTTGCCCTGTTAGAGACCAAATAAGGGTGCTTGTATTTGAGCAAATTCGTCAATCATTAGTATTGATTTGAACAATAATTACTGTCATAAATGAGCCTAGCTAAATGATTGACTTTATATTTAATACAGAGCTAAATATACTATGCCTCCTTTCCAAAAATGTAAAAAAAAAAAAAAAAACCAAACCAACCAACCAACCAACCAACCAAACAAACAAAAACCCCAAAAAACCGAACACACAAACTCCAGTATCTCCCTTTTAATGCTGGGAACTTCTCTACTACTTCACCATTTTGCTATTATTCTTCTTACATGTCATATTAAAAAACCTGGCATTCTAAATTACAACATGTGTAGGTAAAGCAACCATTAAATTCAATGGCAAAACAGTCCTACCCAAAGTGACATGATAGAAAGACAGCCATTGGTGGAGTTATTGAACTCTCATTCTCTGTTCGATTATTTTAGTATTTTTTCTTTAATTGAACATAGCATAGTAAGTTCCATCCTACTAGCACCATATGGTTTAAAGAATAGAAGAATCCCATGAGACAATGGTTGCCAGATTGTGATTAGGTACAAGCCAAATTTTAAATGCATATTTCCAAAGGTGTTAAAAAGGAAAAGGCTTCATTAATTTTACATGAAAGAAATGACCAATGGAAGTCCCTTTTGGTTTTATGAATTTCTTATGTAGGCACAGCATCGATTTTCTCAAACTGTGTACTTACATTAGTGCTTATATAATTGGGTAATTCTTTATAAACAAGACAGAATATTGAAAAACAGAGAACAAGCTAGGGAGCCAGCTAGATCTAAGCATAAATGCTTTTAACCACTAATAAATTGTGTAATTTTGAAAAATTTACTTGTTTCCTATGCGAAATGGAACTATGACTTAACCCCTGGTAGGGCTGTTCTGAGAATGATAGAGTTTCCGCAAAACAGTCCATAAGAAAAAAGAAACCATGTTGACACTCTGTGACATTATTAGTTACTCGTTTGAAGTGTTCAATTTGTGTAGAAAGGGAACTCAAGAGAGTACTTGGCACATTCCTAGTCACCTAAGATGCTTTCACCCCTTTTCTGCTTTCAATGCCTATGTATGGTGTTCCTTCAGCTTCAATCTCATTCTCGTAAGCATGTGTCCAAATGCCATTTTGTCTTCCCTTTCTCTGGGAGCTTATCATGTTGCAAAAACAGTACAATCTGAAGTTTGAGGTTAGAGTAACAACTAAAGAAAGTTTGACTGCGTAAGTCATTAAAATTCGTTCCTGATGGTAGGCGGGAAAGACACACAAAGAGATGAAAATTACTCACTGACTTGGGGCTGGAGGACAGGAGCAGAGAAGTGCACCTCATTCATAACAAATATTTTGCAGTTGGCAACACCCCCACACATGACTAATCTCCAGAAAGAAATTTGATTCCTTTGGCTCCAAGGAAAAGAAGAACGCAGGCAGCTGTGACGATAAATCTTCGTATCAGTTGTGGTTATGAAGCTGGAAAATCTCGAGTTAGCTGTGCTGGTGAATCATGCACATTTATTTTTACTCGTTTGAATATCTTTTCTTTCATTTACACAAAGGCGGCTCATAATCAAGCTATCACAAAAGGTTGGTCTCCAACAAACAATAAAATAATTTTCCAGCATACATAATAATAGTATAAATGCCAGTTCGTGACATGCAGTTTTTCTTTATCTGAGCAAATATTAAATGATATTTCTTCTTGGAGTGTCCAAAAATTCTGTTACTTTGTTCACAGACACATAAAAAATAGAGATGTCTTTTCTGTATACATCAAGATTCTTTTAAAATATTGGTGTTTGTCCAAATCTTTACAGATCACACATATTTCAGCATAGTTATGAAAAGTCGTAATTCAAATATAAGAGTGAGTTTTTGAAATTTAAATACTCTTTGAGTGGTTTAAGAATTTATAAATGAGCCGGGCGATGGTGGCACACGCCTTTAATCCCAGCACTCTGGAGGCAGAGGCAGGTGGATCTCTGTGAGTTCGAGACCAGCCTGGTCTACAGAGCTAGTTTCAGGACAGGCTCCAAAGCCACAGAGAAACCCTGTCTCGAAAAAATAAAAAGAATTTATAAATGGTTTTCTCTCGAACCAGTGGTACTGGAAAGATGGGCAAGTGTCATGGTCTCTGCTCTGCTTGGAAGCTACATTGTCACCAAAGGGGTCATGGTAAGCAACACAAGAAAGCCCACTTGGGCATAGCCCTGAAAGGCCAATCTTTTTAAAGTTGTGTCTCATGCAAAGGGTATTGTTCTAGAAAAAGTGGGGTTTGAAGCCAAGCAGCCAAATTCTGCTATCAGGAAGTGTGTCAGGGTGCAGCTCATCAGGAAGGACAAGAAGACCACAACTTTCGTGTGTAGTGGTGGCTGATTGAACTTCATTGAGGAAAACTATTAAGTTCTGGTTGTTGAATTTGGTTGAAAATGTCATGAAAAGGTGATATTCCTGGAGTCTGCTTTAAATTTGTTAAAGTAGCCAATGGAGCTTTTGGTCCCATAAAAATGCAAGAAGGAAAGACAAAGATCATAAATTTTGAGAATGGAAACACAGTAACAAATTTTCATATTCTAAAAAAAAAGAATTTGTAATTGCAGGCCTGGAGTTATGGTTCCGTGGTTAAGAGCATTTGATGTTCTTGTAGAGGGCCCAGGTATGATTGCTAGCAGCCGCATGGTGGCTCACAGCCATCTTTAATTACAGCTCCAAGGGATCTGACCCCTTCTTGTATCTCCTGTGTGTACCAGGCATAGATGCAGTGCAATATATACATGGAGGTAAAACATTTGTCCACATAATATAATTATAAACTGTTTTATAATGGGGCTGTCATTGACTACATTGAGGCAACTTGTCAATGGCTATCCCACTGAGGAAAATGGCACTCCCTCCCACAATACACTAGTTACTAGTAGTCTGTCATGGGCTCCTCTTTCTGTACATGATGAAATGTAGAGAGGGCCTTAATTTGTGGCAGGTTTTGTGCTATACAATTTTTTTTCACAAAAATTTAAACTTTAGCTTCTTAATACAAAGAATATGTAGCAAAAAGAGTATTTTCAGATAGCTAGAAGACTTTTTACACCGCAGCTTATGGGTCACTTCTACATGTCCTCACAATAGTTTTTGGTTCTATCCGTTCTCACCTGGTAGATTCAAAATATCTTAAATTTTCATGGAAATTGTCAAAAATCTGAAAGCGAATAAATTGCTGAATATTGGCAGAGGCACACGAATTTCGAGACACTGCAGTGCCATTAAGGATATATTGTGGAGAGGACATGGTTGATGCTTCCCTAATGAAGATGGCAAAACTGGCACAGAGACCAGCTACTGGAGAGATGGAAGGCTTCTGCTCTCTGGGCACCCGATGAAAGTCTCATTCTGCTAAAAGCGAGGCATCTCATAAACTGGGGATTTGCCTTGCTGACAATTCCTCAGAGCTCTAAAGAAACATTGAAGGGAAATGATCCTGTGGACTTAATTATAATGAGATGGATGGAATCTTGGGAGAAAAATTACTGCATTAGGGATTAGTAGCTCCTAATAGAACGAAATGCTGGGGCCGATCTTTGGGAAACGGAGTTGGCTGTGAGTTCACAGATGCTTTTCTATTTTCTCATTTTTCAATTTTTAAAGCATACGATGATATTTTTTTTAAACCAGAATCAGAGGATCTCCAAACTTTATGATAATAAAAGAGAACCTTATCACTTTAAGAGCAGTGCCCAAGGTATGCATGCAACCCAATCTCAGCTATCCTTGGCCTGGACAGTACTTACCCGGCAGTTTCATAATTTCCAATCGGCGGCAGCTTTCCTACATTGTAACCTTGACAGCTTTCCAGACCCATCCTCATGCTGGCTTGTGTATTCTCATCTGAAAATGTACAGTTACGTGGGCTTTTTTTTTTCTCATGATGGTTTTCTCAGAGTGTTTTTTTTTATAGGAGAGAATTCAATATATGTTTCATGGTTATGAGACATCATTAATCTATTTGCCCATCCACTTAAAAAACACCGAGCATTCCTTGCTCTACTACAACCCACTGGCATCTGTAAATCTACAAGTCTAGTTTCACCCTTGAGCCTGCCAACCGTCTTTGTGCATGGGTCACCTTTTCTTTTTCTTTTTCCTTTTTTTTTTGGTTTTTCGAGACAGGGTTTCTCTGTAGCTTTGGAGCCTGTCCTGGAACTCCCTTTGTAGACCAGGTTGGCCTCACATTCACAGAGATCCACCTGCCTCTGCCTCCCGAGTACTGGGATTAAAGGCGTGCGCCACCACCGCCCGGCATGGGTCACCTTTTCTGGATAAGTGAAGCTACCACCCATTATCAACAAAGCTTCTGTTAACAGCAAAGAGAGATCACTACAGAAAAGCACAACTGGCCACTATTATGGAGAGACCAGTGGGCCATGGGGAGCCCAGCCTCAATGGATATATCTATACCATAGTTCCTGATTTTACATCGTAGGGAGCACCACTGCAGAGGGAGCAGAACGATAGAAAAATTGTAAGAGCCAGCATACCAGGATGTGCACTGCGAAACAATCTGCTAGAAGTAGTTGCATAAACAAAACTGGAGCCATGACAATATCAGTGCACATACTAATGTGGAAGGTTGTGTTGTGGGGCTTCACCATTTAACTACAGGCAACTAATGACTGCTGGGAGGAGAATAAGTCTCTTCCAGAAATGAGTCCCCTTATCGGCTGTCCAGTGAAGAGTGGTCAGCCTTGAACCCATGTTTGCCAACAACAAAAAGGGACGCGCCAGGTTGTACTTATATATTTAGGTATATACACACATCTCTATGTATGTGTGTAAAATAATAATCTAAGAAAAACAAAGGGTGCAAGATAATGATGGGGAAACCTACAAAGACAGCTGAACAGAGCTGGTGGGAGCTCATGGACTCTGGATTGACAGCTGGGGAGCCTGCATGAGACCAAACTAGGCCCTCTGAATGTGAGTGACAGTTGTGTGGCTTAGTCTATTTGTGGTTCTCTTGGCAGTGGGACCAGGATTTATCCCTGGTGCATGAACTGACTTTTTGGAGCCTATTCCTTCTGGTGGGATATCTTGTGCAGCCTTGATGCAGTGGGGAGGGACTTGGTCTTTCCTCAGCTCCATCTGCCACACTTAGCTGACTCTCCATGAGAGGCTTTACCTTCTTTGAGGAGTGGGTGGGAGTAGGGGAGGTGGAGGAGGTTGAAGAGGGGAGGGAGGAGGACGTATGGTTGGTATGTAAAATGAATGAATTAATTAAATAAATAATCTAAGAAAAAGAGGCTATCAATTTGAGTGGGGTACATGGGGGGGGGATTAGAGAAAAGGTACCTGGGAGAGGCTAGAGAGAGAAAAGAGAAGGTGGAAAGTTATGTAAACATTTATTGAATTTTTCCTATGTATCAAGTTTTAGTGTAGTTGATAAGGATATAGCAATGAACAACAACAAAGGAATAGGCTTATGTTCTACTGGGGTTAGCTGAACAGTAGCATGCATCATTATACTTTGTTATTAACGATTTAAATATGGAAAATAAAACAGGGTCAAAAGAAAGTTATGAAACAAAATTGTTATCACTGGGCTGTGGTTTCCAGGAAGGAGACACTTGTGGTAAGACCAAAGGACACAAAGAAAGCATCCATGCTAAAGAACAGGGAAAGAATACTTGAGACAGGGTAAGCCTGACAGCATAGGAAGCACAAATCCTTGTTGGTTAAAGGGAGGTACTTGTGTCCAATCCTTGTGGTCTGTTGAGAAATGTTGTTATTTTAACACTTGAAATCTTATGTTCTAGAAACCTCTAAAATCACTTTGTGGGATTTGGGATTACCACAGAAACACATTACAGCATGAACTTCATAGTCGGAATGTCTTCCTCTATGTTAGGGATGCTGTGGTCTTCTTTCTCTCATCTCAGATGATAGAATTGCATGCCATCTCAACCACATATCCCAGATCAACTCCTGAGATGGACTGTACCAGTATTCCTGTGGTAAGTCATCTAGGATAGACAGTTATTCTTAGTAATATGCTTTGCAGTGTGAGACTACGGAGACAGATTTTCTTAAGTGAGCTTCTTGCAAATCATTTAGTATACTCCCTATGACTGTACAGTTGATTTTCTTTTAACCTCAGGGCTCAGTTTTACCCTTTGCCCAACAATGCTCCATCTTTTGAAGCTTGACTCAGCAATTCATTCCACTGAGGTATTTTTAAATGCTAATTCTGCCACCCAAATCGTCACCTTTAACTTCTTGTTTCATTTGTGTTACCAAGAATTTGACAAATTTCACATTTGACTTTTTACTGAAGTTATTTGATAAAAATGTTAAATAGAACTGGGATCATGGACATGTAACTAGGGACATTCTTCCAATATAACATCCATCCATTAATCAATGAGAGAAGTTCTTAATATACAATAAATCTTAAAAATTTAAGCTTGTTTTATGTACCCTTAATTTGGGCTATGACATGCAATCACGAGTCCAGATTATTGCTTAGTTCTTATCATTTCCTCTGGTGGAGAACTGATAGTAAAACTGGAATTGTAGGTGGAATGGGTCGAAAACATTATAAAAATCTAAGAGAGAAAAAGGATTTGGAAAAGTGATTCACAGGTCCTACAATTTGAAGAAGACTGAAAGATGAAGGGGCTTGAGGAGAATGAAGAATTCAACATTGTAGTTTCCCATTAAAGTCTTGTAGAATAAGCCTGCAGTCATAGAAGAGATAAAAATGAATGGGTGTGAATGCAAACTGAATTACAAACATAAATGGTAGTCATGTTTTAATTGGCATGCTATAGTTTAGGAACAATAGCTTTACATGTTTCAGAATTGTCCTTATAGAAGCATATGCTGACATCTCTAATTTACTGTAGAGCTATGGTGTCCCTTGGCCATTCTTTCTACAAGTCAAGCTCCATCATAAATAAATTTCCTCACTCTAGATTGAGTAATCTTTTAAAATACATGAACCCCTCCCTTATCCAAGGGAGAGTGTGGACTGATTCAATCTTGTACTTGTGGGTAACCAAGACTGCTGCAAGTTTATGAGTGCTGTGGTCTTGTCCAGCCTGAAAGACAGCATTTCACAGCACTCCTCCCCATTTTCTAACCATTTTTTGCCTGCCATCTTTCTGTTATGTTCCCTGAACCTTGGGGGAGGAGATATAGCTGTTCCATTTAGGGCTGAGAGCTCAGTCACTTCTCCTTAGCGCTTAGTGATGCATCTCTGCACTGACTGCTGCCCACCACAGACACAGGCTTCTCTAGCAGGTTGAGAGCAGCATGAATCTTTGGGTATAAATGTAAATATTTCAAATGCAGTTTGATAGTTTAAAAAGAATATTATTAGTACTTCTTTGACAATTTCATTCTTTTTTCATGTCATTTTTCTTTTTTTGACTATGGATCAACAAATTTATTTTTTGTTGTTTTTATTCAGCTATACATTTTTTCTGCTCTCCTCCCTTCCTTCTACTCCCTTTCTACCCTCTCTTGTGACCCCATGCTCCCAATTAACTCAGGAGATTGTGTCTTTTGTCCTTCCTATGTAGGTCTATGTATGTCTCTCTTAGGGTCCTCTTTGTTGTCTAGATTCTCTGGAGTTGTGGACTGTAGGTTGGTTTCTCTTTGCTTTATAACTAAAAGTCACTTATGAGTGATTATATATTATATTTGTCTTTCTGGGTTTGGGTTACCTCACTCAATATGGCTTTTTCTAGATCCATCCATTTGTCTGCAAATTTCAAGATGTCATTTTTTTTACCACCATGTAGTACTCCATTGCAAAAATGCACCACATTTTCTTTACCCATTCTTCAATTGAGGGGCATCAAGGTTGTTTCCAGGTTCTGGCTCTACAAAAAATGCTGCTATGAGCAGAGTTGGGCACATGTCCTTGAAGTATGATTGAGCATCCTTTGGGTATATAGCCAACAGCAGTATTGCTGGGTCTTGAGGAAGACTGTTTCCTAATTTTCTGAGAAATATATAACAAATGGTGCTGGCATAACTGAATATCAACATGTGGAAGAGTGAAAATAGATCCATATCTATCATCATGCACAAAACTCAAGTCCACATGGATCAAAGACTTCAACATAAAACTAACCACATTGAACCTCATAGAAGAGAAAGTGGGAAGTATACTTGAACTCTTTGGCACAGGAGACCACTTCCTAAATATAACTCCAGCAACATAGACACTGAGAGCAACAATTAATAAATGGGACCTCCTGAAACTGAAAAACTTTTGTAAAGCAAAGGACATGGTTAACAAGACAAAATGGCAACCTACAGATTGGGGAAAGAGCTTCATCAACACCACATTGAATAGAGGACTGATCTCCAAAATATACAAAGAACTCAAGAAATTTGACATCAAAAGAACAAATAATCCAATAAAAATGGGGTACAGATCTAAACAAAGAACTCTTAACAGATGAATCTCAAATGATTAAAAGGCATTTAAGGAAATGGTCAACATCCTTAGCCATCAGAGAATTTCAGATCAAAATGACTATGAGATTCCATCTTATACTTGTCAGAATAGCCAAGATCAAAAACACTGATGGTAGTTTATGCTGGAGAGAATGTTGGATAAGGGGAAAAGTCTTCCATTGCTGGTGAAAGTGCAAACTTGTACAGCCCTTTTGAAATCAGTATGACGATTTCTCAGAAAATTAGGAAATAGTCATTTTTCAAAACGACTGTAGTAGCTTCCTTCATGAGTTCTCTAATGTTCTGAACCATGGGTTTTTGATCAGGTCTATAGTACCAGACATGGGTTCCCTCTTGTGCAGCATACCTCACATACAATCACAAAGTGATTCATTAACCCCCTGTCCTAAACACTGACTATCCTCTTGTACTAGTGAACACATCTTGTCTCGAAGGTTGGTATTATAGCATGCACAGTCCAGTGCCATGTAAGTCCACACAGGACTGTTTTCTTAGAGAGGATTGCACAGCACCTTCAGGCACTGTGAATGTTAGTCAGAGGTAGGACTGTTCTAAGTCAGCTCCAGAGGGACTTCATTATTTACTGCTATGGAACTGTGTTGTGTCCATAAAAAAAAGTGTCTTATCAAATAGCAGATGATGGGTAACCAAGATGACTGGGGCTTCTGAGGCTTCTTTGACAATAACTTGTAGGGAGGTATTCCATACTTGGTACTGAGATTATTATTCAATAACTCATGTTATTTGGGAAAAGCGTTGTTCACCCATATAAGGTTCAGACTCCTTTTCTTCCTCTTCATCCTCCTTTCTGTGAAAACAAAATTTCTTCTATTAAAATATTATTTTTATTGTGTGTATGTGTGTATATCTGAGTGACTGATGCTACTTGTGTATCTCCATGGTTATGAAGTCTTGAAAAGGACATTTGATCCCTTGGAGCTGGAGTTCTAGGCAGTTGTGAGCCAGTTGACATGGGTGTTTGGAACTCAACTCAGGTCCTTTGAAAGAGCAGCAAGTGTTTTTAAGTACTGAGCCATTTCTCCAGCCCCTCTTCTTTATTTTTTTTATTATTTTATGGAGTAGTGGGTTTCCATAAATCTTTTTTCATGAATTCTTTGTTTTGACTATTACCTTCCTCTCCTCTTCCCAATTCCCTGCCCTAAGCTTCCATTTAAATCTTTAGTCTCTGGTTTTCTCATCCCTCTACTTTCATATTATAGGTGTTATCTGTCCTTTCACTCCTGGGTGGGAGTTCTTTAACTTCTTTTAAATCCTGGCTTCCTTTCAGAATACATTCTTCTAACCCTTCTCCTTTATGATCTTGAGCAATTGTTGGTTCAGTTTCTCTGTAATCTGTAATTTTTGATTGTTTGCTTTCCAACTCATAGTCATTTCTTCCAAGCATTGATCTCTGCTATTGCAATAAGACTTCATCTATAAAATAGGCAGTGGCTTGTACTAAACCATGTGTTGTAGTTTGCCAATTTCTGGTTTAAAGTAGATGTCAATGTATGAATATTCTCTAAATCATATTCTGTAATCTGAATATTTCCTTGTGTTTATATTTTGCGTTTTTAATTGTAGACTTCCCATAATGTTAAGGACTTTGCAAACTGTAGCTATTAAGTTACCCACAGGTCTTCTGGCCTATATCAAAGCACGCTCTTTTATGACCCACTGTGGCTTCTGAATTCCTCACAGAGTTAAGGTGTGGAAACAGCTTTATATTCTACAACCTCAAGTCTCTGAGTCTTCTGAGAATACTGCCTTTACAGAAGCCTGCCAGTTTTTTGTATCCCCTGAGTCTGAAGAAAAACTTTTGCAATCTAATTATGAGGTGTTAGCAGTTAGCAGGAATTAACACCCATCATGTCAAAAGTTCAGATTTCCTTCAGTGAAACCAATTCATACTTAGACACAGTGTCAGTCACTTGCCCAAACAGTTTAATCTCTGTCTGCAACACAATATATGAAAGTCACAGAAAACTATAGCAAATGGAACAAAACCCACAAAATACCAGCTTTCATTCAAGACCATAAACAATGTTTGTGCTTTTTTTCTTTTCCTGTGCACATGTTCACAGTAATTATGTTACATTGCAAAATGTGTTGTGACTTGCTTTCCCACTCAAGGGGATTTTCCTAACAGCACAAAATTATTAACGATTCTTCCAGTTCAATGGTTTTATATATGTTTGGTTTTTCTTCTAAGGTAATCAGAAATCATGGTAAATTATATTTATGTCAACAACACAGTTTAAAACTTTTAATGTGAATTAAATGTAATAGGCATGCAATTAATTCAAGTTACTGTAGACTTAGAAAGAGTAAATACAATCTTTTATTTACCTTTTTTTAATTTACCTTTTGAGATGTTATTTAATCATAGCATGAATCCAATTGTTCAGCAGGGCATGGAGGTATATACGTGCAGTACCAGTGCTTGTGGGAATAAATTCAAAGCTGGCCTGGGCTACATATTGAGTTCCAACCAGCTTAGACTATAGAATAAGATCCTGTTTTAAAACAAAAAGAGAAAGAAGGAAAACATAAAGATCAATAAAAGGCCAGGTTTTTCCATTTCTTTCTCACCTAGAGAAGCATAAGATGTATTAAGGACAAATAACAGTTTTCATGACAAATTACTGCAGATGAACAAATATAAAATCTAAACCCCCCCAAAGATCCTCTGATTAAGCAGTTCAGAGTGTACATTTTAACACTTGGTAAGTTAATGAAAAATATTGGTGCCATATGGGAAAGAATGAAGATAATTGCCTTTGAGGATAAATTGTGGCAGGCTTTATATCCTAATAAAACAGTTTTGAGAGCTCAATAAAACAATACTGGAAGTTTGGGCATTGGTCAAATACTGAATAAGCACCCACCACAAATAAAGCATTTGTCTGAATCGAATTTCCAACTTTCATTGACTTGAGCGATGCTCCACTGGACATTTCATTCCAGGAAGGAGTCTGTGCACTGAGCAGTATCTCACATCAGCTCCAGGTAGAGAGTAGGGTTTCCATTCCAGGGAATTCCAAAGATGCTCACCTTACTAGACCTGGAAGGAGGTGGGAGGTCCTTGGACTCCCCACAGGGCAGGGAACCCTGACTGCTCTTCCAGCTGATGAGGGAGGGGCAGTTGATTGGGGGAGTGTTGCGGGAGGTCCTTCCGCTCCTCCAGCCAATAGCCGCTGAGATACCAGCCCATTGGGGCGTGGTCTCTCTCTTTAAAAAAGCGGCCACTTCCCTCCTCTCTCTCTCTCTTTGCTTCCTGCTCCATTTCCGGGCGACTAGACTCCTTCCTGATTGTGCAGAGGGCTGTTGTCTGGGATGGTGATCTGTAAGTTTTTCCTCTTTAAATAAATACCACCCTATTAATCATAATTCCAAACTGGTGTGGGATTGTTTGTGACTTGTGCCTTCAGGGGAGGGGGAGGGAAATGGGAGGCGGTGGCAGGGAGGAGACAGAAATCTTTAATAAATAAATAATAATAAAAAAGAAAGAAAAAAAGAAAGTCAAACAGACCTTCCCTCCACTAAATGAGAAGAGGTACACTTTTAAAGTCTATCTTTTACTCATGCATGCTTCAAATTAACTAAAAGAGATTGCACTGGAGCTTTCCATCCCAGGACATAACATGTGTCTAAGATGATTGACATAATAATTACCCTTATTTGATTTTTGTGCAGTGTACATATTTATTAAAATATTACATACATCATCAGTATATGAAGTTATATATTAATAAAATGTAAAATAAAGTAAAAAGGAAGGGTAAAATCATACCCAATTGATGTGGGATTCCCCTCTGTAAGCTATGATTACCATTAATGAATAAACAAACTGGCTTGGCCTATAGTAAGGTAGAATTTAGGCAGGGAAAGCTAGGCTGAATGCTGGGAGAAGGAAAGCAGAGTTTGGGTAGAAGCCATAGAGCTACTACTGGAGACAGACATGCTGAAACTTTGCTAGTAGGTCATGACCTCATGGTGATGCACAGATTAATTGAGATGTGTTAAATTAAGATGTAAGAATTAGCCAATAAGAAGTCAGAGCTAATAGGCTAAGCAGTGATTTAAATAATATGGTTTTTGTGTGATTATTTCGGGTCTGAGCTGCCGTGTGGCTGGGAAACAAACAAGTGGCCTCCTTACAACACCTGATAGGGACACAGTATTAAAAGGATTTAAATACGTAAAGTGAAACTTCCTTAGAAATAGGTTCCAGAGAGTTATTAGAAATCCCTTCAAATGAAAGAGCTCAGAACTATGTAAGAGGAGTGTTGTGAGGAGGCCACTTGTTCATTTTCCGTCTGCCCAGCAGCTTGGACCCGAAATAATCACACAGAAACCATATTATTTAAACCACTGCTTGGTCCATTAGCTCTAACTTCTAATTGGTTAACACTTATATCTTAATTTAACCCATTTCTAGTAATCTGTGTATCACCATGTGGCTGTGGTTTATCAGTTAAAGTTCTGCTATCTGTCTTTGGAGGAGCTATATGGCTTCCCCACCACTCTGCCTTTTCCTCTCAGCATTCAGTTTAGCTTTCCCTGCCTAGCTCTGTTCTACCCTATCAGCCCAAGCCAGTTTTCTTTATTCATTAATAGTAAGCACAACATACAGAGGGAAATCCCTCATCACCTCCCCTTTCTATTTAAGTAAAAAGGAAGGTTTCAACTTTAATATAGTAAAATTATATATAACAAAACAGGTATCAATTAAGAATTATAGTTACAATATTTATATCAACTTTATTTTTTATCATAACGAAGGGAAACTATATTACTATGTACTCTTCAACTTCATCAAAGACTCCAGAAGGATATAATATTACCTAAGAAAACAGGAAATGCCTAGGCTCCCCCAAAGCCAGGCGGGGAGGAGGCAGAAATCCTTAATAAATAAATAAATTTAAAAAAAAAAGAAAACAGGAAATGCATTGTAAGCAACTTCCAAAACTGTAGAAATGACAGAGACATCTTGCTGCTTGGACAGTCACGCAAAGTTCTTCTGTACTGTTGGGGCATCCATCTTCAGCCTTCAGGCCCATAGTATCTAGCAGACTATTTCATAAAGCAGAAAATTTCAAAGGCAGTTCTGCCTATATTGGCAGTTTTTCAGTCACTTACTTCTGTGTCCTGTAAAATGTCTGGCAGAATTTTTCAGGAAGCAGGAACCCCGAAGGCTCTTGCTCACCTTTCGGCAAGTTCATCAGTCATTTTTCTGTGGGTCCTGCAAGTCCAGTTCAACAAACAGTTCAGGCAAGAGCAGTTTTTTGTCCAAATGGCTAAACAACACCGTAAGGAGCCTCTTCAATATCCTTCATCCTCTTGAAATAGATTGGTGCAGCCTGGAGCAGATGTGTCTCGTGTCATGAAAAGTTCAAACTTCTTAAAATATTTTAAATGACATATTTTGAATGTCTCTGTAAGATTTGAAGAATATCTATCCATCTGAAATATCTCCCTATATATCTAGAAAACCTAACTAACATTACTACAAGCTTGTCTATTATAGATGACTCTCTATTAGCCTGTATTTCTTAATTATACGTTAAATTTTTAAATGATGTGGATAAACACAATACTTTAATCAAGAGCAGAAATACACATATAACAAAATTGACCTTAAATCTGTATCAATAAGCCAAGATCCACACACATCAATACAAATCTCTATAGCATATCCCCCTCTAAATGTAAACAGACGTTTATAAATAATATTTGGGACTATGGGCATAGTTCTCTCCAAACTGTTTCCTGCTTTTTGTTGCGTGAAGTATTTTCTATTTGGGGGGTGTTCAAGGTGACCTTTCACGAGGTCTTGGTCCATCAAACCACATTAGTCTGGAATGAACCCACAGGATCGCATCCTTTCAGAAACAGAAAAAGAACCTCTTTTCCAAAGCAACATATTCTTGACCGAAATTTTGAAGACAAAATACCTTTAAAGTATATATGTTGGTTACGCCTCACAGTCAAAAAATTCAAAGAAAACAATAATATACATAATCCAGACTGTAAATTTTCTATTTTTATGTGGCTTATTTGGTTTTACCCTATTATTTTTTAATATTTATTTTATTATCTTTACTCCTTTAATCTATCACTGTCTGTATTCTGTCTCCTTAAAGACTTTGTTTTATTTTTTAAAACCATTTACTTCCTTTTATGACTGTCTATAATTTATTTTTTCTTCTTTCTCCCAAGTCTATGTAAATTTATCCAACACTGTGACCTATTTAGTGGTCTTTTATGTCTAAATCTGTCCTATTGTATATCTGTAATTATTTACTGTTCAGGAGCGCTTCTTAAAATGCTAAGTGCTTCTTAAAAACTTAAGCTGCAGCATTGCTAGGATAAAAATGCCTTGTGCACTTGCTTCACCCAGTCCAACATGCTGGAAAATGTCCATTCACTGCTTCTGAGCCACATACACCATCCCAGTTCTAAGTATGCAGAGGATCTATGTCGAGCCATTAAGCAAGCTGTAGCACTCTGTTCACAAACCCCATTTAAATGCGTCATAGCCGGACCTCTAGAAAGAGTCAGAATTTGCACTGGCAGCATGATCCAGAAAGCTAGCATTTCAAAACCATGGCTTTTTTTCTGCTACCGCTGAATGAGGAAAAACTCTCTTAAAGGAGTCACGGCATTAAGCTGTGCTTAACTCTGTTTTTTTTTTTTTTTTTTTTTTTTTGGTGTGTGTGTGTGTGTGTGTGCCTAGAATTCCTTCCCAGACTCTCTCAGGTTTTAAGTGGATTTTAGTTGGCCACATGGGCACCAATTTGTTGTGAGGAGGCCATATGAGAATGGTTGGTAACTATTTGCTTAGTATGTTGTCAAGCCCAGCTCCTTGTCCCAGCAGACCTACACTCCGTAGGTTTTGCCCTGGCTCTCTTTTATGCTCTCATGGTAATTCCTCTCTGTTCTAATTATCTGTTCCTTTCTTTACCTCCCTACTGGGCCCAATTTTGGAATGAGAAATGCCATATGTCTCTTTGTTTCTATAACGTCTAGCACAGTGCCTGGTGTTTCTTCACATAGTAAATATCAAATGGGCAAAGGAACACAGAAGGCACATGTAGCTTTCTGAAGGGTCAGCCAGTCCTTTAGAAATTTGCCTAAGTGGTAGTTTAGCAACATGAGTGTCCAAAGACCTTCTCGCTATGTCAGCTGAGGCCGGTCAGAAACGGGTCTGGGAGAGCAACTATTTTGGTACCTAAATCATGATGTGGGAGCCCATTTGGTCCTGAAACCATTTCTTAAAATTTAAAATGATTTCTTTTAATACAATATATTTAGATAATAGTTTTTCCTGCCTTGGCTCCTCCCACATCCCCCCATCTGCCCAAATATGTAGACTTTCTTTTTCTCTCTTATTTAGAAATCATGCCAACCTCTAAAAATAAAAACAAACCAACAAATATTAAAAAGAGCCAAAGAAAAACAAGAAACACATACAGATGTAGAGACACATATATTTACACACACAGAAATTCCACAAAAGCACAAAATTGGAAGCCATAATACAAAAACAAAAGCAAAAATCTTGTGAGACAAATACTAAAGCCCAGAAAAGGCAGTATGAGACCAAAAATACCACTGATTCCTTTTTGTATTGGGTGTCTCCTGATGGGCACAGGGCCTACCCTTATTGTGTCTTGTATACCCCAGTGAGACTCTGTTGGAGAAAACTATTTTTTCCTTTTGAGAGTGGCTAACAATGAGAAATAGTAATGGGGACTTGTGTGCACTCCTACCTCAGTGCTGGGACCCTAACTGGTTTGGATATGTGTGGGGCCTGTGCATGCTGCCACAGTCTCTGTGAGTTTACGTGTCTCAGTCCTCTTGTGCTTCTGCTTGGAAGACCCTGATTCCTTGGTGCCCTCCATCCCATTTGGCTCTTAGAATCTTTTTGCTTCCACTTCTGTAGAGTTCCCTGAGCTCTGAGATGAGGTATTTGATGGAGACATCCCATTTAGGACTAAGTGTTTCAAGGTTTCTCACTCTGCACTTTGTCCAGCTGTGGGTCTACTTATAGGTAGAAGGTATACCAA
Source organism: Microtus pennsylvanicus (assembly GCF_037038515.1). Lineage (NCBI taxonomy): Eukaryota > Metazoa > Chordata > Mammalia > Rodentia > Cricetidae > Microtus > Microtus pennsylvanicus. The sequence goes on along the minus strand of NC_134601.1, from coordinate 61,489,398 downwards.
GAACACTAGTCCATAGTAGTGAAGGCTCTGGGTAGGCACCAGCTTGAATTCTTCATTTTCTGTGATTTGTATAGGTGTTGTCTTTAGCACTAGGACCTTATTAAAACGCAGCCCGCCGCTCCTCACAACATTAGCTTGTAAAGAGCAACTAGTAGCCTTGGTAATAGCCTGATTTGTTTGGATGGTTTCCATGGGGCACCTTTGGGCAATGACTCAACTAAATGCAACCTATTCTTGGAACTGGAGGTTTCATTTGGTGCCTAGAGATGTCTAGTTTGGGCTTTGTGACCCCTGTTATTTGGTGATTACATTTATAGTTAATATATAGATATATTTGAAGAAGCTTCTATTGTAGTAAATTTCCATGAGAGCTCTTTAATGGCCCTTAGTTTTACCTGTTCCTCCCAAGATTTTCTTGCTTAACTATCCTTTCCTTTCTCTTCTCCATTTAACCCTCTCTCTCCCCATCCATCCAGAACTGTGTATTTTATTTCTCCTGCTTCTGGAGATCTTTTCCTCCTCCCTAATCCTTTACTTTGTTCCTAACTTCTGTGGTTATATGCATTGTGGCCCCTGCAGCCGTATTTTAAAGATGTAGAAGCCGAGGTGCATATGGCAACAGCTGTCATCCTTGAAGGACAGATCATTGGAGGAGACTTCTCATCTGCAACCCTCCAGCCATTCTGCCCAGTGCTCTTTCCTCTCCCATCAGCAGCCTCTTCTCCGAGCCTGCAATTCTGTGGGCCAGGATTTCAACGGCAGCTCCATGGAGGAAATAACTGCATCGTGCTGTCACTTCCTCTTTCTTCGACCTCAGTTTCCTGACAGGGAAAATCATCCTCATGATAAATGATTCTCAGGTACATTCTACTGCCTTAGAGTAATAGAGCCCCGTGGAGTGTCAGGAACATAGTTGGGTCTCAAATCTAAACGTCTTTTTCCCTCTTCCCAGGCACAGATGGCCTTCCAGGGTATCACACAGGAAGACAGTCCTGGACAGGTGACAAGGTTCAGCATGTACAGAGGGACCCAGTTGCTCAGACTGATTTCATTCCGCAGGTGGCCAGTTCGAAACTCCGTTCTGCATCTGTGTGGGTTTGCTGTAAAGAAACCCTCCTCTCAGCTCATGCTGAACTTCCCCCAAGGAAACACAGCCCTGAAAAAACACACTCTCCAGTTTTCCCAGAGAAATGAATGAAAGAACCTTGGGGGAAGAGAAGGATTTCTCTTTAGCTCCACTTGTTTACTTTTCCATAAACTCCCAGGATGGCTTACATGTTAGCTGCTAATCACACCATCTGCTCAAACGGCGCTTCAGTAAATGGCTCGATTCATACTGTTCCTCCAAAAGAATCTTTCTAAGGACAATGTTTATGTCTCTGTTATCCTTCATTTGGCAATGTAGCATGAGATGAGCTATTTTAACTTTGCTGTCATTGTAAACACATATTGAATTTCCCGTTTCTTCACTGTGCAGAAAACAAGACAACTTTTCTGCATTTATTCCACTCGACTCTGGGCATTGGGTGGGGGGTGGGGTGGGAGTGTATCTAGGAAGAGATTCTATTTTAAAAAGGAAAAAAACATGAAGGCGAGTAGTTCCAGACAATATTTCCCCTGCATTCTTTAATTTGCGATGAGTAGGTTCCAGCTGCGCGGAACTACTCAGGCCAGGCAAAGAGAACAAAGTGTCCTCGGTGTTTGGAAAGAAGCAGTTATGCTGAGGGGCCTGGCTTCTTTAACCTATCTCATCTCCTAAAAGCCAATGTCAGTGGTATAGAAGGATTTCTGAGAAATAGAGGCCAAGTTTTCCAGCAAGTCAAAAGCCAGATTGTGGAGGAAATATGTGAAGAGGGCTTTTAGGTAATAGGAGAGTCGTGGCAGGCTTCCATGTGAGGGTTTACAGAAGTTCAGACAGCAGCGTGGTTCTGCTGGGTTAGGTGAATGCCATTCCCCGCTTGCCAAGCTCCTTAGTAAAATGGTAGTTAATTCATTTTTCTGTTGTTTGCTAAGCAGTCACATGTTAACTTGTGTGGGTGGTGGGAGGGGACCCTAGTAAAAGGGAGGCCTGGCTGTAAGACAAGAGATGAACAGTGGTTGGAGGAGAAAAATACTATAGGAAATTTTCTTGTTCAGATTTGAGGGTAGGCTTCTCTAGTTTATAATCACTTGATTATAGTTTATAATCCCTTTGATACTGTGCACAGGTTTGGGAATTCAGTGTAACAGGAGGAGAGGGCCTGCTTTTCATCCCAGTTGCTCTGCTAGCTTACACCTGAAATAATCACACAGTAACTGTATTCATTTAAACAGTGCCTGGCCCATTAGTTCTAACCTCTTATTGGCTAACTCTCACATCCTGATTCAACCCATTTCTAATAATCTGTATGCTACCATGAGGCCATGGCTTACCGGGAAAGATTCAGCATGTCTTACCTGGCAGCTCCATGGTGGCTTTTTCTCCGCCCTACTTTCCAGCATTCAGTTCTGTCTACTCTGCCTACCTAAGTGCTACCCTATCAAAAGGCCAAGGCAGTTTCTTTATCCAACCAATGAAAGCAACACATAAACAGAAGGACCAATTCAGGATTAAAAAAATAGCTATATTATTAAGTTGATTTTGTTTAATCAGCAAAACTCAGAGTGGCTGTTTAGGCCTGTAAGTGACTGGACATTCTCAATGACTGTAAAATAAAGGTGAGGCATGTTCTGACATAGGTCAGAAGGCTGAGGAATGCCATAATATGGTACCTACTTTGGAACTTGTTTGTATAGAGATCTCCAGTTACTAAAATAGATGAATTAATAGGTAAGTCGGGTCAGAGTTAAAGGGAATGTAGTCAGATGAGAGTCAGTGATGGATGGGATGATAATTGACATATGATAGCTAAAACTTGAAAGATAACTGGAAGTTGAAATGAGGGCACACGAGGATTATAAGATGTCTCCCAGGTGGGTATAATGGCATCATTTGATTAGATCAGGAAAACAGGACATGCCTGAGCTATGAATGGACTTTTGGCTCATTACTCTGCATAAGAATTCGACAGTATTCAAGAGCTTGAATTTGCTGTGACCAACATCTGTTTAAGTTATCTTGGAGTTCATCCATTGTGTGTTATGCCCTCTCCTTTCACAGTCTGGTGTGGAGAATTAAATAAATTGTAAAGCAATAAAAACCAACTAAGCATTGTATAATAAATTTATATGTAAACAGAAAAGGGTGAACAGTAATCATTAGATTTTAAAATCCTGTTAATATCTATGTCCCTGACATATATGAGGCTCACAATCTAATAGAATTTTATTACTTGTTTGTTTGTTTACTTATTTGTGAGCATATGTGTGCACACACCATGGTACATGTGTGAATGGTAGTGGAAAATTTATAGGAGTTGGTTATTTCTTTCCACCCTGTGTATCTCAGTGAAGCAGTGAGTTTTGAGATGCCGTGGGGTATAGTTCAATTGCGTTTAATGAAAATAGAAAGCTACTAGGAAAAGTGTATCTGAATTGTAACAGAGAAGACACCTAGTATAGCTTAAGTAGCATGATTACTACATGCCATCGAATAAATTAACATGAAAGGATTGAAAAGATCGTTTTCTACAAATGAATTTGTTCACATTCTCTCTATTCAATCATTCTGATATCATCCCTCATCAACAAAGGTGAAGTATTAGAGTTCTAGACATCACATTTGTACTTGAAACATTCGGATATAGGAACAGAGATGTAGGAGTTGCCCATTTGCTCTGTTTTTGAGCATTATAGAAGATTTTGCATTTCTAATGCATCCAGTCAGCAGTGATGTGGGGAAATATAATGAGAAATGTGATACCATCATTTCTGGGACGATCACAGTGTGCCCTCACAGATGTCTAGAGGTAAATCACTTAAAGTGACTTCTTGATACACTCATCAGGTGTGACAAGCTTGACATTTATGAGGTTGCTATCAGTAGAACATGCCACAGTGTTCCATGGAGAATCTTTATGGAGGTAGCAGTACACTCTAAGATAATATTAAAATATATCACAGTATATACACAAATAAATTATACTCATTATTATTATCAAGAATTACTTCTGTACATTTTTATATTGCTATAATTCTGTACAAGTGACAATGTGCTAGGTCTGTTTACTACTTTACAGACAAAAGAATAATGTATGGCATTTTGATGTTACAGTGACCACAGTGTCACTAAGTGATTGGAATTTCCCAGCTTCATTATCATTTTAGAGGACCATAGCTGAATACCTAATCACAAATGTATCCCATTTATGAGTTTAGTTACTGAACACATATACTTTCAAGAGAGGCTGAAAACTGTACTGTTTTAGACAGTTATGCTAATATTTGGGTAAAATTTAGTGATCTGTTAACCAAAGAATTTTGAGAACAATAATGGGATAGATAATAAGTAATTTTTGCCACAGCACACAATCTAAGTTCAGATATTTGCCATAAACAAAAGACAGAAAGAAAGACTGTCTAAATTATCTGGTGGGATGATACCAGCAAATTCAATATGATAACAAAAATTTACATTTATTCATTATACTTATTCTATGTGTGTATGTCTATTTCTGTGTGGGTACTTATGTGCCACTCTGTGTGTATGTATGTACATGTATAAATCACAGTACAAAATTGCAGGAAGAGGTTCTGTCTTACTATAAAAATTCCTGGGATTGAATTCAGGCCATCAGATTTACTGGCAAGTGCCTTTATCCAGTGAACAACCTGTTGGCTCCAGAATACAATATTAATATTCTAAGCTACATTTATACATGTGTGTGCACATGTGTGCATGCCTAGAGATCAGAAAACATCATGTAGAAGTTAGTTCTTCTGTCTACGCTGTGGGTCCCAGGATTGAACCCAGGATGGCAACAAGTGCTTTTACCTGCTGAGCCATTTTGCTGGCCCACAATGTGATATTTTAAGAGGGTGTGTCCACAACAAGTCTTTCACACTGGAGTAACCCAATATGTATTGCCTGGGGGAACTTAACAAAGGGCAAAGTAAATTGCAAGCACAAATAAAATTCAGACTATAAGGAAGTTTACAAAGTGAATTGTTCTTAGAGAAATTTCTATTCCAGTGCTTGGGCCAAATTATTTTCTTTTTCATTTTCCCTTTTCTTTATTTCTTCTCTCTCTCTCTCTCTCTCTCTCTCTCTCTCTCTCTCTCTCTCTCTCTCTCTCTCTCTCTCTCTCTCGTCATGGGCTCATTATGTAGCCCAAGCTGGTCTGGAATTTAGTATTTAGCCTGAACTAGTGATCTTCCTCTCTTATCCTCCAAATGCTGAGATGACAAGTACAAACCAATTCAAGGTCATTTTTCCTCTCTTCAATATATTTGCCTATTTTTCATTAGTATTCACATTACTAGGTTTCATGATGTCATTCTAAAATTAACAAGAAAACCTATGGTCCAGTAGTTAGTAAGCTTCTGGTAGGCGGAGTGAAGCAAGTGGTCCACTTTACCGACTGTCTCATTTAGGGTTTCTATTGCTGTGCAGAGACACCATGACCACAGCAACTCTTATAAAGCAAAACAATTAATTGTGTTGGCTTACAGTTTCAGAGGTTTAGTCCATTATCATCATGGAGGGACATGGTGGCATGCAGGCAGACATGGTGTTGAGTGTTCTACATCTTTATCCACAGGCAACAGAAAGTGAACTGTCTGTCACACTGAGTGTAGCAAAGGAGACTTCAAAGCTTTACTCTTTATTTTATGTATTATAGAAAAATATAACAATGCTAAGTAAAATGTCTGAAAGTATGTACAATGTTATGTGTGCATAATTTTTGTCCCTTCAGTGACCACATAGTGAGACGCTTCCTCCAACAAGGCTACATACACCTATTCCAACAAAGCCACATCTTCTAATAATGCCACCACCTATGTGTTTATGGGGGCCAATTACAACCTAACTACCATACCTACAGTCCCTGTATTTCTGTGCTTTCCTCTCTACCCATCACAGATTGCCTTATCTGTCTGGTAGGAATGCTTGAACTTAGCAGAAAACAGATTAACAATTCGGAGTTGATTCAATAACAATATAAGACTACTGGTAGATGGATATTGGAAACTGGTTTAGATTTATAGTTCAGAGGCAGGATCATAGGTGGAATTCTTTAGAGAATCCCTTTGTTTCCCAGAGTCTTTTGTTCCCATCTGCTTGTTGTGAGGGGAATAGGTGAAAATAATCAGCAAATTATGAATTATTATAAGGATTTTAATTCTTATTATTCCAAGAAAGTGTGTATTTCTCTGGAGAACTTGGTTTCTTATATTAGACAAACACCATAATTTTGACTTTAGGAATGGACACATTTTTATAGATTTATGTTGTTAGGTGACTGCTCCATTGCATTATTCTTCTCAGGCTAATGCCAAAAATAGTCTTTCCAGTCTCCGTCTCTGTACCAAATGTCTCATTAGCCTTTGGGGAAGTCCCAGGGTAGATGTCATTTTGTAAACAACATCATTAAAGATTAAGGAAAGAATCATGAATCATTGCTGTATAAGCTATAGGGAGGGTCCTGAATGATGTCCAAGGCAGAAATGTACCCTCTGTGGAAAGCATTTTTCTTTATTTTATGTCTTATAGAAAAACATAACAATTGGTGAAATGTTTGTAAGTGTGTGCAATTTTATGTGTGTAAATTTTCCTGTTCTTTCTCATTAATGTTAGTAAAATAAAGCATTTTTATTTCATTTTTTTTAAAAAATCATTCATTTTATTTTTTTATTACGTTTATGAGTGCTGTGTGTCTGGTATACTAGGAGGCCAGCAAAGGGAGTTAGATTCCCTGGAATTGGAGTTTCAAGAGGTTATGAGCTGCCAGGTATGTTCTGGAAACCAAACCCACATCCTCTGCAAGAGCAACAAATACTCTTAACTGCTGATCACCTCTGCAGCCTGTCATGTAATTGCCATAGCATTTTAATTGAGATATACGTTGTAGAATGTCTAGATTTGGATAACTGAGTGCATCTCGCTACTACCCTAAATAGCGATTAGTCCTTTGTGGTGAATGTATTTAAAATCTCCTCTTTTATCCAGTTTGAAATGTACAATGCGATATCACTTCAGAATGACATGGAACCCATGCCTGACACCGATTGGGTGGACAAGAATCTAAGATTAAGTAGGGCATGGACCCAAGGAAAATTCAAATTCTATTGTTCTACTGAAGGAATGTAGTAGCAATATAATGACTCCTAATGAGATTCTGCTGTACCCTGGGTCAGTGTCTTGAGCAGCCATCATCAAAAAGCTTTTGCAGTAGATGGAAACAGACACAATCGAACAACTGAACAATGTGCAGAGACTGAGAGACCTTGGAACACTCAGTTCCAAATGTGATGTGTCCATCAAACTTCTCCCCTTAGAACTCAGGGAACTCTATGAAAGAGGAAGCAGAAAGATTGTAAGAGACAGAGGGAATGGAGGATAGCGAGTAAACAATATCTTCCATTAACAACCACCAAAAAAAAAAAAGGAAAAATAAAATCACAACTTATTTTTCAAACAGAAACTTGGAAAGCGAAGAGCGCCTGGAGCAGCAGTGCATTGCAAGTTCTAAAGGACTATGATAAGCAGTGTATACTAATAAACCCAGCAAAACTACCAGCTATAATTGAAGGAGACAGAAAAAACTTCCCATGATATAAAGAGCCTAAAATTATAACTATAGTCAACAAATCAAACTTAGAGAAAATACAGGAAGCAGAATATTTATTTTCAGGACAGGGTTTCTCTATGTAGCTTTCCAGAATTTTTTGAGACCAGGTTTGACTCTAACTCACAGAGATCAGCCTGCCTCTGCCTCTCAAGTGCTGGGACTAAAGAGAGGCCAAGAAGCAGTAGTTTGGACTGATATGAGGAATGAGCACAGCAGAGCAATTGTGGAAATAAATACTAAACCACAATTATTAAATTACAAAATGTTACTGATGACAAAAACACCACCTCTAAATATCAACGACACGATGACTGCAATTAGCACACATATTTCAATAATCACTTTATACGTCAATGACTTCAATGCTTTACTTAAGAGATAAAAGCTGACTAACTTGATGAAGAGATAAAATCAGCATGTCTGGAGCCAAGAATCACATTTTTGCTTTTAAGACATATACTGAATTAGAGTAATAAGATAAACAGAAATACTACAATCAAATGGATAGGAAGAAAGCAGGCATCAATATCTCAATAGCTACAAAGTAAATTTCAAACTTAAACTAGTCAGAGGAGATGAACAGGGACAATTCATTCCAATCAAGAGGACAGTTAACCAAGACAACTCTGCTATCCCAAACATCAAATTCTGGTGAAACTACTTTCATTTAAAAATTTACTACTGCCTTTAAAGACACAGATCAACACCCACCTAGTAACAGTAGATGATTTCAGCATCCTTTTTTTTTCTCTGATAGACAGGTAGTCTAGACAGAAGCATCAACAGAAACATCGGATTTCCTTGGCATCAATATCAAATGGACTTAGCAGGTATCTCCAGAATAATCCATACAAATAGCAAAAACCACACATTTTACTCAATAGCACATCAAAACTGTTCTAAACCAGACCACACCCTTGCACCAAAAACAGTTTTTACAAATTCAAAAAGATTGAAATCACTTCCTATATTCTATCTGTCCATAATATAATAAAACTTAAAATTGTTATCAAAACAGATGAGGAAATACGCAAATTCATATAAGATTAAAAAACTTATTGCTGAATTCTGAATAGGTCAAACAAAAAAAGAAACCAAGAAAGAAATTTTAAAAAGACTTTCTGGAGCTAAGTGAAAATAAAAACACAACACAACAAAACCTTTGCTACATACTGAAAGTGGTCCTATGAGAGAAATTTATTGCTCTAAGTGCCTACATTAAAAAATCAGCAAGAGTAAAAATAAATGACTTGGTGATACAATTCAAAAAATTAGAAAACAAAAACAAATGTCACCCAAACTCAGTCTTTAGCAAAACATGATAAAAATCAGAACAGAAATCATTAAAATATAAAAAGAAAACAATACAAAGAATCAATGAAACTAACAGCTTGTTCTTTGAGAAAAAAAAAAACAGAGTAACAGTCCCTTGACCCAACTAAAAAAAAAAAAGAGAGAGGTCTCAAACTAACAGAATCAGAAATAAGAAGGGAAACATTCAACAGATATCACAGAAATTCAGAATATTATAAAGGAATATTATAAAAACCTATATTCCATTAAGCTGGAAAATCTAAAAGAAATAAATTAATTTCTAGATATAGCCCAACTACCAAAGTTAATCTAAGAAGAACTAAACAACCCAAACAGATCCATATCACATAATGAGATTAAAATAGTAAAAAAAAAAATCCTTCCAGCTTAAAAAGTAGTCCAGGGGCAAACAGATTCTTAGAGAATTTTGTCAAGTTTTTCAAAAGAATATCTATATTCAATCCTTATTAAACTGTTAAAAAAAACCAGAAACAGAAGGATACTTTCACTAAGCCAGTATTACTCTAATACCTAAACTAGGTAAAGAAACAACAACCCAAACAAAAATCAACAAGGAACTATAGACCAGTTCCCTAAAGATCATAGACTCAATAATACTCAGTGAAATACCTGCAAGCAGAATAAAGACATACATCAAAAGATTATCCATTATGACCTATGATCAAGTTGGCTTTATATTTGAAATGCAGAGATGGTTCCACATACACAGGTTAATCAATCTGTCATAAACTAAATAATTGGACTTAAAAAGAGAAATCATCTCAATAGATGCAGAAAAAGCTTTTCACAAAATCCAACTTATATTCATGATAGACGTTCTAGTGGATGTAGGGGAGATAGAGCTATATAATGAAAAGTATATATCAGAAACTCACAGCTCCCAATACCCAGAAACACATTTTGCCTGGAACCCCCAGTGGCCACACCTATCAAATCCACATAAAATTTCCTACCAGACAACATGTAGCCATCACATTTTACTAAAGTCAAGATATGAAACAGAAAACAAGGAACAAATCACAACCCAACAAAGACAAAAATCAGATATTAACGCCTAGACCTATAATCATGCTAATTTCAGATACCTAGATGCCAGAGTCAAAACGCAATCAGTAACTCTACCGCAGAAGGGCCTGAATATTCCAATAGCTGAAGCACAAGGAAAAAAAAAAAACCTTAAACATTTCTTATGAAAATGATAGGGTTAAGGAGGAGGGAATAAATTCCTTAAAGAAATCCAAGAAAACACAACCACACATTGGAAGGAAATGAATGAAACTGTTCAAGACACAAAAATGGAAATAGAATGAATAAAGAAAATCCAATCTGAGGAAATTCTGGAAATGAGAAATTTAGGAATTCAAGCAGGGACTACAGAGGCAAAGTTAACCAACAGGCTATTAGAGATAGAAGAAAGAATCTCGGGCATTGAAGATATGATAGAGAAATTGATACATTGGTCAAAGAAAATGTTAAATCTAAATTACTCCAGATACAAAGCATCCAGGAAATCTGAAACACTATGAAAATACAAAATCTAAGAATCAGAGGAATAGAAGAATTGATTCTCCAGGTCAAAAACACAAAAATATTTTTTTTGTATTTTTATTAAAAAAAATTTACCTTTTATTTTGCATACCAACCTCAGTACTCCTCCCTCCTCTTCTCCTGCTCCTACTTTGACCTTCCCATCCCCATTCATTCCTGGGGGTGGGTAAGGCTTTCCTTGGGGAGTCAACAAGGTTTGGCATGCCAGCTTGAGGCAGGACCAAGCTCCTCTCCATCACATATCAAGGCTAAGCAAGATATCACACCATAAGGGCAAAAAATATTTTCAGTAAAATCATGGAAGAAAATATTCCTCACCTAAAGCAGGACATTCTTATAAAGATACAAGAAGCTTACAGAACACCAAATAGATTGGACCAGAAAAGAAAGTCCACTTGCCACATAATAATCAAAACACTAAATGTACAAAACAAAGACAGAATATTCAAAGCAGCAAGGAAAAAAGGCCAAATAACACATAAAGGCAGATCTATTAATACTACACCAGACTTTCCAATGAAAACTCCAAAAGTCAGAAGGTCCTGGACAGGTGTGCTGCAGACCGTAAGATACCACCGATGGCAGCCCAGACTACAATACTCAGCAAAACTTCCAATCATCACAGATAAAGAAAATGAAACATTCCATGATGAATACAGATTGAGGCAATATTTATTTATAAATCCAGTTCTACAGAAGGTACTAGAAGGAAAATTTCAACCTAAGGAAGTTATCTAAAACTGTGAAAACACAGGTTATAAATAACAGCAGACCAATGAAATCTAAGGGAAACACATGTACATGCATGTTCTCTCTATTTCTCTGTCTCTCCTTCTGTCTCTCTCTCTCTCTCTCTCTCTCTCTCTCTCTCTCTCTCTCTCTCTCACACACACACACACACACACACACACACACACACACACATACATACCACCACCACCACCAAGATACCAGGAATGACCAATCATTAATCATTGTTATCTCATAATATGGATAGAATTGTTTCCCCAATAAAAAGGCAGAGACTAATAGCATGGATGTGAAAACAGGATCCTTCTGCTGCATCCAAGAAACACACCTCAACATCAAGAATAAACATTTCCTTGAGGGTAAAGCTTTGGAAAAAGATATTTCAAACAAAAGAACCCAGGATGCAAGCTAGTGTTTCTATTTTAATATTTAGCAAAATAGATTTCAAACCAAAATAAGTCAGAAGAGATAGGGAAGGCGACTAGATACCCATCAAAGCAAAAATTCACCAACATGCCATTTCAATTAACATTTATGATCCCAAACATGAGGGCACTATATTTGTAAAAGAAACTCTACTTCATCTTATATTTTATATAGACCTTCAAGCACTGATAGTGGGAGACTTTAATACCCCACTCCCACCAATGGACAGGTCATATAAATATTAAAGCTAACAGACATTAGAAACATAATGGACCCGACAGATATTTGAAAAACATTTCAGTCAAACACAAAACAACATACCTTCTTCTCTGTACCTCCTAAAACGTTTTCCAAAATTGACCACACACTCAGACACAAAGTCTCATCAGGAACAAGAAAGTTGAAATAACTCCCTATATATTATCAGACCACCACATATCAACAACAACAGAGACAACAGAAAGCCTACAAACTTCTGGAAACTTATCAACTCTACTAAATGAAAAAGAGGTTATTATAGAAATGAAAAAAACTAATTAGAGACTTTCTAGAGTTAATGAAAATAAATACACAGCATACACTCACTGAAAGCAGTGTTACGAGGAAAGTTCATGGCACTAAGTGCCTACACAACAAATTGAAGATACCTTATACCAGAAACTTAACAACACACCTGAAAACAGTAGAACAAAAGAGGAGTAGATGTCAAGAAATAATCGAACTGGTGGCTGAAAACAAAATAGAAACAAAGAAAACAATACAAAGAATCAGCAAAATCAAGTTGATATTTTTGAGAAAGTCAACAAGATAGACACACCCTTTTAAACTAATTAAAAGTCAGAAGAAGATTATCCAAATTAACAAAATCAGAAATGGAAAGAGGGACATAACAAGAGACACTTTGTAAATCCAAATAACCTTTAGGTCATACTTAAAAAACCTGTACTTTACAAAACTAGAAAATATAAAAGAAATAAATATTTTTCTTGATAGATACCATGTAGTAAAATTAAATAAAGATCAGATAAACAATTTAGATAGACCTATAACCCCTAGTAAAATAAAAGTAGTCATTAAAATTTTCCCGTCTAGCACAAGCCCAAGACCAGATGGTTTTAGTGCAGAATTCTACCAGACTTTCAAAGAAGAGTTAGTGCCAATACTCCTCAAATTATTTCACAAAATGGAAACAGAAGGAACATTGCCAAATTCATTTTACAAGGCCACAGTTACCCTGGTACCTAATTCACATAAAGAATCATCAAAGAAAGTAAATATAGATCAGTTTCCTTTATGAATATCAATGTTATCATACTCAATAAAACACTTGGAAAGTGAATCCAAGAACACATTAAAAAGATCATCCACTGTGATCAAGTAGGTTTCATCCTAGAGATATAGTGATGATTTAATACATGAAAATCAGTGAATGTAATCCACTATATACATAAATTGAAAGTCAAAACCCACAGGATAGTCTAATTAATTTCAGAAAAGATCATTCACAGAATTCAACAATCCTTCATGATAAAAGCCCTAGAGAGATTATTGACACAAGAAACATACTTCAACATAATAATGTCAATTTACAGCTATCCTGTAGCCAACATTAAATTTGATGGAGATAAACTCAAAGCAATTCTACCAAATTCAGAAAAAGACAAAATTGTCCACTCTCCACCTCTATTCAATATAGCACTTAAAATTTTAGCTAGAGTAATAAGAGAACTGAAGGAGATCAAGGGGATAAAAATTGGAAAAGAAGAAGTCAAAGCACCTTTATTTGCAGATGATTTAATTGTATACAATCAATGACTATAAAAAATTCTACCAGGGAACTCCTCCGGCTGATAAACTCTTTCAGCAAAGTGACTGGATTCAAGATGAACTCAAAATGATCAGTAGCCCTTCTCTATACAAGACTGAGAAAAAAAATCAGGGAAACAAAACCTTTCAAATTGTGATCTTGACCCCTCTTGCTCACATAACCTTTTCTCCCTATCTGACTGGACTCCCAAAGCTTAGCCTGGTGCTTAGATGTTGTTCCATATGCTGGGATGCCTTGCTCAGCCTTAATGCAGGGTCTGAGTGAGGGTGGAAGGGCTGGTCCTGCCTCAACTGAATGTGACAGGCTTTGTTGACTCTCCATGGGAGGTCTTACCCTTTCTGAAGAGTGTTTGGCTTTTGTTGGGGGAGGTGGGTGGGAGGGGAAGGGAGAGAGAACTGTGTTTGGTATGTAAAATGAATAAAAAAATAAATTTAAAAAAAACCTTTCACATTAGCCTCAAATAATATAAAGTATTTTGGGCTAACTCTAACTAAGCAAGTAAGAAGTTTGTATGATAAAAAAGTATTTGAAGAAAGAAATTGATGAAGATATCAGAAAATTGAAAGATTACCCATGCTCATGGATTGGTAGGATTAACATGGTAAAGATGTCTATCCTATCAAAAGCAATATACAGATTCAGTGCAATCCCCATCAAAATTCCAACACAATTCTTGACAGAGCTTGCAAGGACACTTCTCAACTTCACATGGAAAACCCACAAACCTGGGCTAGCTAAAACAATCATGAACCATGAGAGAACTGCTGGAGGTCTTATCATTCCCTACTTCAAGTTGTACTACAGAGCTATAATAATACAAACCATATAATATTAGCATAAAGACAGACATATTGATCAATGAAATAAAATAAAAACCCAGACATAAGTGCACACACATATGGACACCTCACTTGTTAATAAAGAAGGTAGAACCGGGTGGTGGTGGGGCACGCCTTTAATCCCAGCACTCGGGAGGCAGAGGCAGGCAGATCTCTGTGAGTTCGAGGCCAGCAGCCTGGTCTGCAAGAACTATTTCCAGGACAGGAACCAAAAGCTATGGAGAAACCCTGTCTCGAAAATTAAAAAAAAAAGAAGGTAGAAAGACACACTGTAAAACTAGACAGCATTTTCAACAAAAGGTGCTACTTCAAACTGAATGTCTGCACGTTGAAGCATGCAAATCGATCCATACTTTATCACCCTGCACAAAACTCAAATTCAAGTTCATCAAAGACCTCAACATAAAACCAAATACACTAAATCTGAGAGAAGAGAAGGAGGAAAAGTGATTTGGCCAATATTGGCACAGGACACAACTTCCTGAACAGAACACCATTAGTGAAGGCACTAAGATCAACAATTAATAATTGGGACCTCATGAAAAGTCTGTAAAGTACCAGTAAGGCAAAAGACACCATCAGTTAAACAAAATGGCAACCTAAGAATGGGAAAAGACTTATCAACTCCACAGTGATAGACAACTAATAACTCAAATACATAAATAACTTAAGGAACTAAATATCAAAAAGCAAACAATCCAATTAAAATATGATACATATCTTAGTAGAGAATTCTTTTTTAATTTTAATTTTTTAAAAATGAAAATAATCTTTTCCATTTTTACATACCAATGCCAGTTCCTACTCCCTCCTCTCCTATTTTCTCTACATTCACTCCCACTCCACCTCCCCATCCACTCAGAGAGGGTTATTAACAGATGAAACTCAAATGGTTGAGAAACACTTCATGTTCAAACTTTGCAATGCAAAACTACTTTGAAATTCTATCTTCCAACTGTCAGAATGGCTAAGATCAATAACACAAGTGACAGCTCATGCTGGTAAGTATGTGGAGCAAGAGGAATACTCCTCCATTGCTGGTGGGAGTACAAACTTGTACTGTCACTATGATAATCAATATGGTGGTTCCTCAGAAAGTTGGAAATTGATCTACTTCAAGATTCAGGTATATACCCAAAGGACAGTCCAGGCTACCACAAAGACACTTGCTTGACCATGTTCTCTGTGTCTTTATTTATAATAGCCAGAAACAGGAAACAATCTAGATGTTCTATAACAGAAGAATGGATAAAGAAAATGCAGTGAATAGATAAAAAAAATGGAGTACATTATACAATGAATGTATCTCCCAGCAGTTAGAAAATGACATCATAAAAATAACAGCCAAATGGATAGAACTAGAAAAACATCATCCCTAGTTGGCTAACACAAACCAGAAAGAGGCCACCCCGGGCTACACAAGATCAATGCAGAAACAGAGAAATGGAGGAAAAGACAAACAAAAATTGAAAAAAATTAATGAATGTCTCAAAAAACCCAACAACTCCAAGAAAAAGCAGTAAAACTGGTGAAGCAAACAGTTCAAGACTTGAAAACTCAAATAGTGCAGTAAAGAAATCATAACCAAAGGGAATTCTGGATATGGAAAATCTGGGTAAATGAGTGGGAACTACAGAGGTACGTACAACCAACAGAACAGAAGAGATGACAGACGGAATCTCAGGTTCTGAAGATACCATAAAGAAAATAGATTCATATGTCAAAGAAAACGCAAAATCTAACAAATCATTAACACAAAACAGCCATCTGGGAAACTATGAAAAGACCAAACATAAGCATAGTAGGAAAAGAAGAAGAAGAACTGTAGCTCAAAGGCACAGAAAATATATTCAGCCAAATCATAGAAGAAAACTTTCCCAACCTAAAAAAGAATATGAAGGTATAAGAAGCTTACACAACACTGAAGAGATTGGACCAAATTAACATCCCAAATTAAAACATAAATCATACAAAATAAAGATAGACTATTAAGAGCTAAAAAGGAAAAAATGCCAAGTAACATATAAAGGCAAAGCTATAAGAGTTACACCTGACTTATCAGTGGAAACCATGAAAGCCAGCAAATCCTGGGCAGATGTGCTGCATACACTAAGAGACCACAGATAATATACAAGCTCAGACTACTATACCCAGTAAAGTTTTCAATCACTATTGATGAAGAAAACAAGATATTCTATGACAAAATGAGATTTAAACCATACCTAGTTACAAACCCAGCATTACAGAAAGTACTAGAAAGAAAACTCCACCCAAAGAAAGCTAACTGCACCCACATAAACACAGGCAACAGATAACCTCACACTAATAAACCCCAAAGAAGGGAAACACAAAAATACTATCACAGAAAATAACAGGAATTAAGTCACTGATCATTAATATCTCTTAATATCAAAGGACTCAATTCACCTATAAAAAGACAGAGGCTAAGAGAATGACTACTAAAGCAGGATCCATCCTTCTGCTGTATACAAAGAAACACACCTCAACCTCAAGGACAGATACTACCTCAGACTAAAGGGTTGGGAGACTTCCCAATCAAATAGGCCTAAGAAAAAAGTGAGTATAGCTATACTAATATCTAACAAAATGCACTTAAAACTAAAATCAGTTTGAAGAGATGGAGAAAGACACTATATACTCATAACTGGAATGATTCATCAAGATGAAGTCTCAATCCTGAACATCTATGCCCTACATGCAAGACCATGCACATAGTTAAAGAAACATTACTAAAGCTTAAATTGTACATCAAACCCCACACACTAATCGTAGGAGACTTCAGCATCCCACTCTCCCCAATGGACAGGTCAACTAGTCAATGAGAACTAACAGATGTCAAGAATCAAATGAACTTAACAGACATCTACAGAACATTCCACCCAAACACAAAAGATTATACCTTCTCAGAACTTCATGGAACCCTCCCTAAAAGTGACCATATATTTGGTAACAAAGCAAACCACAGAACACCTGATTTTGACAAAGAAGTTAAATTATACAATGGAAAAAAGAAAGTATCTTCAACAAATGGTTCTGGCATAACTGGATGTCAACCTGTAGAAGAATGTAAATAGATCCACATCTATCTTCATGTACAAAACTCAAATCCAAATGCATTAAAGACCTCAATATAAATCTGACCACACCAAACCTGATAGATGAGCTCCCAAGGCCCAAATGAGGAGCAGAAGGAGGGAAAACATGACCAAGGAAGTCAGGACCGCAAGGGGTGTGCCCACCCACTGAGACAGTGGGGCTGATCTAATGGGAGCTCACCAAAGCAAGCTAGACTGGGACTGATGGAGCATATGATCAAACTGGACTCTCTGAAATTGTCGGACAAGGAGGGCTGACTGAGAAGCCAAGAACAATGGCACTGGGTTTTGATCCTACTGCATGTACTGGCTTTGTGGGAGCCTAGTCTGTTTGGATGCTCACCTTCCTAGACCTGGATGGAGGAGGGCGGACCTTGGGCTTCCGTGTTTATTCCCTTCTCAGATCTTTGACTGAGTTGAAGATTATATAATTGTAGTTACTCTTTACATTATTTGGACTCCTTGAGATAGAATGTTTAGCAAAGCTTTTGTTCTCAATATTGTTTCTTATATTTATTATTTGTTGTTATTGTATGTAGTTGTATTTGGTTTAGTTCTGTCTTATTTAGACAAAAAGGGGAGATGTAGGGATAAGTCCCGCCCCTTAGGGGGCGTGTTCGCCTCGGGCTAATGTCTGCCTATAAATTGGGCGAGCGTGCTCCAAGCTCTCTTCTGCTTTCCTGGTCTCCGCGGGAACGGTGGTTCTGTAAGTCTATCTCTACATTAAAACTATATATATATTTTTACAAACTGTCTGCGTTCGTTTACGCCGCGGGGAGGGGCGGGGCGCAGGCGCGGACCTTCCCGCGGCGGGCGCCTGGCAGCGGGGCTCCCGCTTGCTTTGGGGCGGGTTCGCCCTGCTTTCGCGGGCGGGCGAGCGGTGGCCGAGGTCGGACGCCTTTGGGGTGGCCTTCGCGTCGTGACACCCGCGCTGACTACCTTCCCCCGGGCGACCGCGATTTGTTGGAGATCTGATGGCCAAAAGAAAGGAAGAAAATTTCTGTTCTCCTGAAAATGCTAAAAGGCCAAGACAAGAAGAACTGGAAGATTTTGATAAAGATGGAGATGAGGACGAATGTACAATTTCTTTCACTAATGGGACCTCTACTTTGATAGAGTCTCTCTGTGTAGTCTGGCTATCCTAGAACTAGCTCTTGTAGACCAGGCTGGCCTCGAACTCACAGAGATCCGCCTGCCCTTGCCTCCCAAGTGCTGGTATCAAAAGTGTGCGCCACCACTGCCCTGCCAAGTCACTTTGTGTCAGACCAAATCTGCCGCTGTGGCAGCTTTTGTTGCAAAACCGCAGGTACTTGAGCTTCCGCTAATTCAGGCAGTGGGGTTCCGCTGTAAAACTTAGCCAAGGCAGGCAGAATGGGCCTGTGTGGCCGAGTATGTCTCGGACCCGGCACTGGGGCCGGAGTCACGAACTGAAAAACAGCACCCAGGAGGGTGCTGTGTTAGCTAGCGGGCTACCCGCTTGAGTCGGGGGCAAAATAGCCCCACGTTGGGCGCCAAAATGTAGCGGCGTAAACGAACGCAGACAGTTTGTAAAAATATATATATAGTTTTAATGTAGAGATAGACTTACAGAACCACCGTTCCCGCGGAGACCAGGAAAGCAGAAGAGAGCTTGGAGCACGCTCGCCCAATTTATAGGCAGACATTAGCCCGAGGCGAACACGCCCCCTAAGGGGCGGGACTTATCCCTACACTGGGTTTTGATCCTACTGCATGTACTGGCTTTGTGGGAGCCTAGTCTGTTTGGATGCTCACCTTCCTAGACCTGGATGGAGGAGGGCGGACCTTGGGCTTCCCACAAGGCAGGAAACTCTGACTGCTCTTTGGACTGTAGAGGGAGGGGAAAGGGGATGGGGGAGGGGGGTGGGAGGAGGGGGAGGGAAATGGGATGAGGTGAAAATTTTTAAGTAAAAATAAAAAAAAGAAAAGAAAAATGGGGAGCAGCTTTCAATGCATGGACACAGGAGACCACTTTCTAAATATAACCCCTGTAGCACAGACACTGAGAGCAACAATAAATAAATGGGACCTCTGGAAACTGAGAAGCTTCTGTAAAGCAAAGAAAACAGTCAATAATACAAAAAGGCAGGCTATTGAATGGGAAAAGTTCTTCAACAACCCCAAATCAGACAGAGAACTGAGCTCCAAGTATATAAAGAACTCAAGAAATTAGACATCAAAATTCCAAATAATACAATTAAAAATGAGGCACAGAACTAAACAGAATTCTCAACAGAAGAATTTCAAATGGCTGAAAAAACACTTAAGGAAATGTTCAACATCCTTAGCCATCAGGTAAATGCAAATCAAAAAGACTCTGAGTTAACATCTTACACCATTCAGAATGGCTAAGATCACGATCCTAGAGAAGCTAAGTAATAAAGTGAACCCTAAGAAAAAACTACATAGATCCCTCTGGGAAGGGGAAATAGACAAGATCACCTGGTTAAATTGGGAGTATGGATGTGGGGGAACACAGGGAGGTTGGAAGCGAAAGAAGAGGGGAAAAGGGGAGAAAGGAGGAGAACTTGAGGGAATGGAAGAGTCAAGATGGTGGAAGGACAAAGATGAGAGCAAGGAAAAAGATGTTTTTATTAAGAGAGCCACTATGTGGCTAACATGAAATGTGCCTCTAGAGAAATTCTCAGGAATCCACAAGGATGACCCTAGCTAAGACCCTAAGCAATAGAGAAGAGGATGCCTGAACTGGCCTTGCCCTGTAGTTAGATTGATGAATATCTTAAATGTCAGTATTGAATCTTCATCCAGCAACTGATGGAAACAGAGGCAGAGAACAGCAGCAGAGCACTGGGTTGAGCTCCCAAAGTCCAGCTGAAGAGTGGGAGGAGTGAGAATATGAGCAAAAAGGCCAAGACCATAATGGGACAACACCCACTGAAACTGTTTACGTGTGCTAATGGAGCTCACCGACTCCATCCTGACAGGCAAGGAACCAGCATAGGACCAAGCTAGACCCTCTGAATGTGGGTGACAGTTGTATAGCTGGGGCAGACTGAGGGGTCCTTGGGAGCATCACCAGGTTTTATCCCTACTGCTTGTACTGGCTTCTTGGGAAGCTATTCTCTTTGGATGAATACCTTGCTCCACGTAGATAGAGTAGGGAAGGCCTTGGACCTTCCTCAAAGCAATGTGTTTTACCCTCTGAAAAGTGGATCAAGGGTTGGATAAGAGTAGGTGGAGGGCATGGGAGGAGGGGAGGGAGTTGGAACTGTGATTGTTATGTAAAACGAAAAAAGATAGCTTGTTTTCTTTTTTTAAAAAAATAAATTATGATAAATAAACAATAGGACACATAGTTGGGTGAATTTTAAGGGAGAATGCATATTACAGCATCTGGGGGAGAGGTTGGATATGATCAAAACACACTGTAGAAAATCCTCAAAATATTTCAAATTATTTATTATTAATGTTTATGCATATGTTCTGGGCGAGTTGTTTGTTACCAGGTGCACTCAGATAACAGAAGACAACTTTCCAGAGTCTGTTCTATTCTGCTGCCATGGACCCTAAGAACTGAACTCAGGTCATCAGACTTGCTTGCCAAGTACCTTTATCTGATGAGGCATCTCACTGGCCCAAGAAAATATCTCTTAATTTAGAGAATCAAGCAAAGAGACCCATTTTAATATATATTAATATATTATATTATTTTATATAATATATATTTAATATATATTTCATTCAGCTAGAGTAGAGAAAATGTAAAGTATGAAATAATTAAATAAATAGTTTAAGACACAGACAAATCACGAAGAACTGAAGAATTATTGCCCAGATTAAAATGGACACTTTTATGCCTGCAAAAATTATGAAAGTAGATACACATTGAAGGCACACCATGTGGAAATTTAAAACACTGGAGACCAAGAGAACATAATGGTTAATGAGTAGAAATACAAGTTGTGTGGGAGTCATAGAGATGACAATAATTGCACAATGATGTAAACCACTGCTATACCAAACCATTCAAATTGTCTCTTACCTACTGTAAAAGAATATTAAGTATTCAAGAACTTCTTTCTGCCTTCACTGTGGCACCTTCATCCAATCCATTGTTATCTTTCTCACAGAGTAGAAATCTATTATTGCATATGAAATTAAATAATAATTCTTTTAATAGCCTTCTGAACTCTTTATAATGTGGTCTATGATAGATTATCTTTTGACTTTATTATTTGTCTATTTCTCATTTTAACCACACTAATTTTATAGTCTTTGTATATGCCCAACACATTTAAATGCACATCTTATCTAAAGCAGTCATTGACCAGACAATGCTCTAGAATGTTTTATTTCTATCAGGTATTAACAGATTGAATTATGTATTCCAATCTAGTTGCTTATACATATGCTGTCTGTCTTCTCCGACCGGCATGCAAATAATATTGGGACAAAAATGTATTTATGTTTCTTAATTATCATTGTGTCTCAGTATCTAGAATAGAGGCTTACAAGTTATGTTGCTTAAAACATACTGAATTAATTTACTTAAGGTGCCATGCTCTTGTATTGCTTTGAAGAGATACCATGACCATGACAATTCTTGTAAGGGAAATCATTTGATTGGGTTTGCTCATAGTTTTAGAGGTTTAGTTTACGGTGGCAAGCATGGAGAGACACAGGTAGGCATGCTACTGGAGAGCTGAGAGAGTTATAAATCTGGACCTGAAGGCAGAAGCAAGAACAAGACACAGGGCCTGGCTTGAGCATTTGAAACCTTAAAGTCCAAGCACAGTGACACACTTCCTTCAACAAGTCCACACCTAATCCAAAAAGACATACCTCCTCATTTTTCTTAAGCACTGCTACTCCATAATAACCAAGAATTCAAATATTTGAGCCTATGGGGGGGTCAACCACCAAAATGGGTTATTGGCTAAGAATTCATAAATGACAAAGAACACAGTAAACAAGTATATTTATCAGATACGTATGGTGACATGTTGGCCCCATATTGTGACATTCAAAAGGTAGCTCCTCAGTGGTTAATGAAGAGACTCTTAGTTTAAGGTCAAAGTACAAATTATAATTGATTATTGATAGCTCAACCCTGAATGGGATATATAGATCAACCCATCCATGATTCAAAGACAGCACAGAAAAGAGGAAAGAAAGGGTAGAAGATCTGGAGTATGGGGAGAGTGCTGTGAAATATTTTTTTCTCGACATGGTGTATGTATTATATTCATGCGTTTTTTTTCCATAAGATCTTTACAAGACAGGTGTATACTTTTCATCATAGATAATGAAGAACCTCATGGGGCGCTCTCCTTGGAAACTAGTGTCAGTTAATGTTCGCAGGAGGGTGCCGTTATCTCCAGTGGTTGACCATTAGTTCCCCACATTCCAGTAACTAACTCCTGGTCCATGTTCTTGCAAGCAACACTGATTAAACTCAGTGGGCCATAAAAATACAAAATGAAACAAAAGTTGTGAAAATAGGAGGAGGACTTGGAGGAAGAGAGTTTTCAAAAAAAAGTGTGATGAGGATGACAGAGGGCAATTGGGGTGAACATGACCAAATTTCACAATATTTATGTATGAATCTGTCAAAAATTAAAAAAATTTAGAAAGACAGACCATGGTCAAAAATCTAATAAAAAGACTCATCACTCTTGTGCTTCCAAAGAAGAAAGCAATCTTGAAATGTTATAATGTCCTCCATGTTATTAGTTTCCATGACAAAAGACCCTCAAATGTAGAGAAAATAAAAATTGGTGAGGAAGAAATATATGAATAAAGCAAAATGGAATATGTGTAGAGTTGTTGCAAAGTTTGATAGTCAGGCCCAATTCCTTACTACACATATGTTTTATAAGCCCTATATTTTTGTATAAATAAAACACACAGGATCTTCCGGATTTCCAACAATACATAATTATATTGGTGATATTAGTGTCCTTTTCCTTACGGGAAACAAGAAAGGCCTCATTTAGAAAACAGTATTTTTTTCCTGTCTGGAGATGGCATAATAAAAGTCTCAGAGATTGGGTGGTTTAAATGACAGAAAAATAATCATCATATAGTTTTAGAGGTTAGAAATCCAAGATAAAGATGGCTGGTATATTGATTTGTAGGAAAGCATCTGTTTCATGTGCCTCCACTTAAAGAGAAAGAGAATCAGAGGGGTAGGAAAGGAGAGAAAGAATGACCTAGGGTGTATAAGAGCAACGACCCATAATGAGTTACCTAGGTGATCTCATCTTAGCCTACTTCCCAAAGGCCTCCCTTTCAAAACACTATCTCATGAGGTTTTTAGATATTTTCAAACTTTCTTTTTATTCATCCTATGTGTCTTTTTCATTATGTATCTTTATTCCCTTCATTTCCCTGTCTCTTCACATCCACTTCCTGCCCTTACACCCTCACCCAAATAAAACAAAATTTAAGAGAAGGGAAAAGAAAAAAAAGGGAAAAAATTAAAAATCTTGTCATAGAAGCTACAGTGTCACACAGTGAGTCAATTGTAGACTCTTTTGTCCATATAGCTTTACTTTTACGTGTTCATCGCAAAGAGTTATTAGTCTGGTTTGAGGTCTCTGGCTTCTATTGCACTATTAATGCTGAGTCCTCACTGTGATTCCTCTTGGCTATCCTGTTATTGCCATGTATTGTGGAGATCCTGCAGCTCTGTATTGTGCAGGTCATGCAGCTTTGTGTCTGCAGACCAGGTCTCTTCAGATGCTTCAGCAGACCATAGATGGCGTGGTTTTGGGGCAGGCCAAGCCATAGCTATTTTCTGAGCTTGGGAAGCTGTACGATTGGTCCACCAGCCAGTTCTCTCCTATCCTCCCCACCAGGGTGAACTCTCCAGCATTGCCCTGACTAATTCACCTCTTGCAGTAAGGAGCCAGGGGTGGGGCTAGTTGCTCTGCTTTCCTGCTCTCAGGTTCTGCTCTCCCACACCTATAACCTTAGGGCCAGATCCATTCCATTGTGTTGCCCAGGTGAGATACAGTGGCCACTCTTCTGAGTCCTGCAGCTGTTGGAAGGTAGGGATCACCCTCCTGCTCTTATGACCCCAGGGCCAGCTCCTACCTGCATCAGATATTGATGGGTCGGAGTTGCAGGGGAGAGCCTCTTTCCTCTGCTCATGCTTCCACAAATATGATGAGTAATGAGGACAGCTCTCTTCTGCTCATAACATCAGGACTGTGTCACCCTAACCTCCAACCACTGGGCAACTCTGCTGTGCTGTCTAGGTTAGGGGCAGGGCCTGTTCCCTGAGTGGTGTAGCTGGTAAGGAGGAGGGTCAGCTCTCTTGTCAGTTAAAGGTAGAAGGGGACAAGGATTAGGGAGGCATCTCTCACCCTCCCACACTGCCACATGACAGACAAGTAGTGTGGACATGTCTTCTACCCTTACAACTTCAGAGCTCCGACAACAAGTTTGGCTCTATTGTGTTACCTAGGTGAAAAGCAGGGCCTGCTTGCCCAAGTGTTGCAGCTGGTTGGAGGCAGAGACAGCCTTCCCGCTCTTGAGACCTCAGGGTCAGTTTTTATACCTGCCTTAAGCAGTGATAGGGAGGAGGACAATTTTCCCCCATCCACACCATCACAAGACAGATAAGAAGTAGGGACAGCTCTCCCATGCTCACAACTTTGGGGATGACTCAACTACACCTGTGCTAACAAGGTTGGCTCTAATATGCTGCCCCGGTGAGGTGCAGGCCTGCTCTCCCAAGTGTTGCAGCTGGTAGGGGTCAGGGACAGCTCCCCTGCTCTTTTTTTTATTAAGAATTTTTTTTAAAAAAATACAATCTTTTCTCATTTTGCAGAGCTATTCCCATTCCCACTCCCTCCCCTCTTTCTCCCACCCCCATTCTACTCCTCAGAATGGGCAAGGCTAACCGTGGAGAGTCAAGAAAGTCTGACACTTCACTTTAAGACAAGATAGACAGAGGGGGGAGGACCTAGGACTTACCACAGGGCAGGGAACCCTGACTGCTCTTTGGACTGGAGAGCGAGGGGGAGAGGAGTAGGGAGAGGGGGAGAAGGGTGGGAGGGGGGGGGAGAAGGATGGGAGGAGGGGGAGGGAAATGGGAGGCTGGGAGGAGGTGGAAACTTGTTTTTTTTCTCCTTTTCTCAATAAAAAAAAAGATTGAGGTCCTCCTCCCTATATCTAGGCTGATCAAGGTATCCCTGTAAAGAGAATGTGCTCTAAGAAGCCAGTTCAAGCACTAGAGATGAATCTTGGTACCATTGCCAGTGTCAGTGTTCCAAGATGTCATGGCTTTCAAACATTAGGGATAAATCCTAGTTCCACTGCCAGTGGTCCCACAGACTGCCTAAGCCAATATTCAGAGGGCCTAGTTTGGTCCTATTCAGGTTTCTCTGCTGTCAGTCCAGAGTCAGTGAACTCTCACTAGCTCAGGTCAGCTGTTTTTGTGGGTATCACCATCATGGTCTTGGCTACTTTGCTCATATTATTGCTCCTCCCTCTCTTGGACTGGGTCTTTGGTAGCTTGGACCAATGCTCTGCTGTAGATCTCTGTATTTGCTTCTATCAGTTGCTGGATGAAGGTTCTATGGTGACAACTGGGGTAGTCATCAGTATGATTACAGGGGAAAGTCAGTTTAGGCATCCTCTCCACTGTTTCTTAGTCTTAGCTGGGGTCATTCTTGTGGATTCCGAGGAAGTTTCCTAATAACATGTTTCTTGCTAGCCCTTTGATGGCTCCATAAATCAAGATATCTCTTTCCTTGCCCTTGCTCTTTGTCTTTCCCCCTTCCTGAGCATCCCGTTCCCTCGTGTTGTTCTCCTCCTTCCCTTTCACCCTTCCTTCTCCCTCCATGGTCCCAATAGTTTTTAGGAGATTTGAGTTGGTAATTCAAGTTACACTAGATGGTTAATTAGGTACAACCTTTTGGACTTACAAGATAGGATAGTTAAGGAGTATTTTCTCTGAACTTATTAATTGCTAATGGACTAGGCATTGTTGATGTATTTAGTACCTGTATATATTCTATATAGTTATTGTTCTATATTACATATACTTTTTCTTATATTGGCTATAACCTTTTTACTTTAGACAAAAAGGGGAAATGTGCTGATATCTTGTTTGTACTGTAATAAATAAAATTTTTTAGTAAGTAGTTAACCATAGAGGTCTGAAGGTCTGTATAGACAGAGAGGAAGTGATATGGATAGGTGTAGAGATGAATATAAGGCAGAGGAGACAGGAGCTCAGCCCTTTTCAGCTGAGCAGCTGGGAAAGTTAGGGATGTATGTGGCTTGCTCCTTTTTTCTCTGATCTTTCAGCATTTATGCTGATATTTGACTCTGAGTTTTATTATTAAGACCAATTAGAATTTGTGCTAGAGACAGCCTCTGCAGGGAGCTAAAAATTAAGACCTACCTTCTCCATAAACCTTCAAATCCCATTGGGAAGAAGTAAACAATATACTCATTCCCTTGATAGTTCAGGTGATAAAATTTCATCCTTTCCCAGGACTACTAGAAGCCAGCCCCTTCATGTTACAGCTTGCAAGTACCTTGTTACCCTGATGGCTGTTTTTATGGACAGCATGCTTAATATGACTCACATGACAGTAAATATTACTTAACATTGACAAATAAATCTGGTGTGGGACAATTGTCTATATTTTATCAATTATGTTTTAAATAAATGCTGTTTGGCCAGTAGCCAGACAGAAAGTAGAGGCAGATCAATGAGAACAGGAGAATTCTGGGAAGGAGGAAGCCCATTCCTCCCAAGTCCTGTCCCAACCATAGAAGAAGGAAGATGTGATTGCCCTGATGAAAAAGATACCAAGCCATGTGGCTAACATACATAAGAATAATGGGCTAATATAAGTTATAAGAGTTAATAAGAAGCCTGAGCTAATGGACCAATCAGTTTATCATTAATACAGACCTCTGTGTGATTTCTTTGGGGCTAAACAGCTGTGGGACTTGGTGGGAGAACAAAAACCAGGCAGGACAAAATCCCAGTCTATATCACAATAGAAAATATCAAGATCTCTACTGAGAATGAAAGATTGACTAAAAGAAGAGTCCCTGATGATTTGGTTATAGAGAGGGAACCATTTTTATGGCAAAACCTTTTTGTCTCTGGTTTTTCCATTGCTTGACTTTGCGTTCTCCAGATTGCTCCTGTTCAGTTGATGCTCTGAAACACAGTCAAGGCTGAAAAGTTGTCTGTGCCCAAGCTCTTGCTTTTCCCAACTGACTCTTAGCTGTCATATAACTGTTACTGATTATGGTCTTAATACCCATGCTTGATGTCTTTGAAATCTCATTTTCTGCCCTTTTCTTTTGCTGACACAATAATTGGCAGTTGGGAAGAATCACAGAAAGCTTGATGGAGTGTAGCTTATGCATCAACTGTAGCATGATGAATAGTAAAGTGGGAAGCCATCTGTGATGATTTTCTGCGACACTGAGACGTAAGTGCTTCAACCTGGCTTCCCAGACATCTCCTTTCACTAGACCCCCCTTGGGTCCTGGTGCCGCCCTTAAGTGCTACCCATAAAAACTTGATGAAACTGATCATTATGGGGTGACCTGAGAATGAAAGAAATGTGATTGCTTCTCAGAGATGTAGACATGTGACACTTCTATAGGGCATAGTAAGCAAAAACTTAACAAACGAGACTGGATGAGGCAGGGTAGCTGGGGGTTATCTGGCAGCCATTGCCTTTTCTTTCCTCTTGTTGTTTCTTTTATTTAATATTATGGATACTTATGAGTGAGAAGGATTCCTAGGCTTTCTGTACTAACAGGAAGGATTTAGAGAAAAAACAAGCACTATGGGATACTTTTCTCACATCATTTCCCCTTTACCAGTACTGAATGAGAACTTTAGCCTTATTTCCATCTCCCATTAATGAGATAATAAATAAGTACATAACTTGGTGCTCCCTCCCAAACTGGTTTGACTTCAGTTTTAATGATGAGCTCATAACCATTTCTAGTGTTTTCCACAAACTAAGAAAGGTATTTAAATTAGTTTAAACATGCTGCTATATATTTTTTTTCCATTTTCTCCTTCCAAATAGAAACCTGGGGGCACTATTACATCCAGGTGACCTCTTTCTGAAAACACACTCATCTATAATGAACGCCCTACTAGCCCCCCCTCCAATGTAAGCAGACTGATTAGGCAAAATGTATTTTTTTGATCAAAAACTCTCTAAGCTGGATATTTGTAAACTTCATGAATTATACATCAAAACACATGCAAAAAAGCCACTGTGTTAGTTGAAAAGAGATTGCACTGTTTCTACTACCTACCTTTTAGTCATATACAATCACACTTCTACCATACATACATAAATGTACCCAGTTAGAAATCATAGAATTTTCAAGTGTCAGAGTGAAATAGGAGTATAGAGATAATTTAGTATAACTACCTCCTTTTGTAAAGGATAAAACTAATACCCAGAGAGAGAACTTTATAAAGGTCACTCAGGTAGCTGAGAATAGACATGAACTAAAGTGGTGAACATGTTTATGATGTCCTCTGTCAGAAAAAACAAGCACCCGTTCATCCAAGAACATAAACATGTATTGATCAAGCCTCTAAGTGAGGAAACACCAAGCTTTTCAAAGCAAAAACCACCCCATTCATCATTTCTGAATGTCCCTGTTCTTTCCTGCATTGCTTTGCTGCTTGTGAATTCCCAGGACACTTTCCTTCTCCTGCCTCTGAACAGCCCTCATGATTGAGCAATTCCTAAGTGCATTTGCTATGACGTATGCAAAGGCAGCCACTCAGAGAAAAGGTCAGTCTCAGGGTTTGTTGTTTCCAAATATGTCTCTTAAAAAAAAATCAAACATTGCTATACTGAATCCAAATTACCTAAAAACTCACAAAACTCCTTTCAGAAAGTTTCAGGCTCCTAAAGAAATTGTAAATTCAGTGAAACTTGTAATGTGATTTACCAAACTGAAAAGGCTACACAAAAGGGTCATGAATAGACACCATTTTTTTAGTATCCTAGGGAATTGTGTTGACAGGTCTGTCTGCAAGTGCAGCGATGACTTTTGATTCATCAGTTGTTCTACACAGCCATTTCTGGAGTGGCTCAGAAATTCGTACGGGTTTGGGACACACTTGTCGGTCATTTGAAATAGGGAGTCAGAGTTCAGAAGAGCTCAGGACAAAAAGGGGACGTTCTAAAAAAGAAAGCAATTATTTGTAGATGTTTTGTTTCTCTATGTGGCATATGTTTGTGTTCATTTCAGTGTGTGTGTATGTGTATTTGTAGATGCACATGTATACATAGGTACGTGTGCATGAAGGCCAGACAATTCTAGGTATCATTCCTTAGATACTGCCCACCTTTTTAATTGACATTTTTATTGTTTTCATTAGACGGTATCACTATCTGGTGTGTAACTCTGCACATAACTATATTGGCTGACCACAGAAGCCCTGGGAACCACCTGTCTGTGTTAGTCGTCCTATGCTCGTAAGAGAGTACTTAACCAACTAATATGTCCCAGCCACATATTTTAATTTTAATTTTTGTATTGCTTTATTTTGGCCTTACTTCTTTGTTGTTTTGAGACAAGGTATTTCTTTTTTATTTATTGATTTTATTGAGCTATACATTTTTCTCTGCCTCCCTCCCTGCCTTTTCCCTCCACTTCATTGCTCTCCCATGGTCCCCATGCTCCCAATTTACTCAGGAGAGCTTGTCTTTTTCTACTTCGCAGGTAGATTAGATCTATGTATGTCTCTCTTAGGATCCTCATTGTTGTCTAGAATCTCTGGGATTGTGATTTCTAGGCTGGTTTTCTTTGCTTTATGTATGAAAACCACTTATGAGTGAGTACATATGATAATTGTCTTTTTGGGTCTGGGTTACCTCACTCAAAATGATGTTTTCTAACTCCATCCATTTTCCTACAAAATGCAAGATGTCGTTATGTTTTTCTGCTGTGTAGTACTCCATTGTTTAAATGTACCATATTTTCCTTATCCATTCTTTGGTAGAGGGGCTTTTAGGTTGTTTCCAGGTTTTGGGTATGACAAACAATACTGCTATGAATATAGTTGAGAACATGTCCTTGTGGTTTGATTGAGAATCATTTGGGTATATACCCAAAAGTGGTATTACTGGGTCTTGAGGAAGGTTGTTTCCTACTTTCCTGAGAAATCACCACACTGACATCCAAAGGGGTTGTACCAGTTTGCATTCCCACCAACATTGCAGAAGTGTTTCCTTTACACGACAACCTCTCCAACATAAATTGTCATCAGTGTTTTTGATCTTGGACATTCTTACAGGTGTAAGATGAAATCTCAAACTTATTTTGATTTGGATTTCTCTGAGGACTAAGGATGTTGAGAATTTCCATAAGTGTTCTTCAGCCATTTTAGATTCCTCTGTTGAGAGTTCTCTGTTTAGGTCTGAACTCTATTTTTTTTATTGGATTGTTTGTTATTTTGATGACCAATTTCTTGAGTTCTTTGTATATTTTGAAGATCAGACCTCTGTCTGACGTGGGGTTAATGAAGATCTTTTCCCATTCTGTAGGCTCTCGTTTTGTCTTATTGACCATATCCTTTGCTTTACAGAAGGTTTTAAGTTTCAGGAGGTCCCATTTATTAATTGTTTCTCCCAGTGTCTGAGCTGCTGAGGTTATAATTAGAAGTGGTCTCCTGTGCCAGTGCATTCCAGTGTACTTCCCACTTTCACTTCTATGAGGTTCAGTGTGGCTGGCTTTATGTTGAGGTCTTTGATCCATTTGGACTTAAGTTTTGTGCATGGTGATATATATATATATATATATATATATATATATATATATATATATATATATATATATATATATATGTCTATTTCCGTTCTTCTACATTTTGATATCCAGTTATGCCAGCACCACTTGTTAAATATGCTTCCTATTTTTAATTTTATTTTTTTTGAGCAAAAATCAGGTGTTTGTTGGTGTGTGGATTAATATCCAGGTCTTTGATTCAGTTACACTGGTCCTCCGAGACAGGGTATATCTATGCAGCCCAGATAGCCCTTGAACTCTTCATACCTTTACCTTAGCCTCCTGAGGGCTGGATTACCATACATGACTGTGATTTGCATTTCTGAGGTTGGTTCTTGCTTGTCACTTAGTCTTTTCTATTTTGAATATAAAGGAATGATTAATTATATGGCTTATTCAAAGACCTACACATCATTCCCAACCATTACTGTTAGTTTTGCTTTCCACCATTCTCTCTTGTGTTACAGATATAGTCATTAACTCTAAGTTCTTGCACCCATCTTCTATTTGAGATCTCCAACTTCCTGTTTCTCTATCTTTATGAATATTATTTCAAATGCCAAATTTCCCTTTCAGCACTCGGCATTCAGTTCCATCTTCCCCCTAAAAGCTTCTGTGATCCCCAGTACAACCTCTGTATAATTTCTATTCATTTAATAATCAACACATTCTCTGGTTGCTGAGTGATTATTAAGAAACAATTGCTTTTCAGCGTTATTTTAGGCTTTTTTTAATGCAAAAAAGTGAATCTCTGCACTCAGAATTTATAGGTATGTAGGGAAGATACTTAGTTGCATTAAATATGCTACATATTGGATTAAATCTAATCTAATTTAATTTTGAGTGCTTATAGAAAACCTACTTAGAGAAGCAGCATTTTAATTGAGATCAGAAATCAGAACATGAGTGAGCAAGAAGATGGGCGATTTCTTTCCAGACAGAGAATACAGTTATATGAGAGAAACTGAAGCAGAATGACATTGAGTCTTAAAATATGTCTGAAAGAAGGGGTAAAAGAACATTATAGAAGTGAAAAATATGAAAGACATTATAGGCCACATTAACATTTTTTTTCATTGATTTTTATTGAGCTCTACATTTTCCCTGCTCCCCTCCCTGCTTCTCCCCTCTCCCTTTCAATCCTCCCCCAAGGTCCCTATGCTCTCAGTTTACTCAGGAAAGCTTGTCTTTTTCTACTTCCCATGTAGATTAGATCTATGTAAGTCTCTCATAGTGTCCTTATTGTTGTCTAAGTTCTCTGGGATTGTGATTTGTTGACTAGTTTTCTTTGCTTTATGTTTAAAAACCACCTATGAGTGAGTACATGTGATAATTGTCTTTCTGTGTCTGGGTTACCTCACTCAAAATAATGTTTCCTAGCTCCATCCATTTTCCTACAAATTTCAAGGTGTCGTTATTTGTTTTCTGCTGTGTAGTACTCCATTGTGTAAATGTACCTCATTTTTCTTATCCATTCTTTGGTCAAGGAGCATTTAGCTTGTTTCCAGGTTCTGGGTATGACAAACAATACTGCTATGAATATAGTTGAGCATATGCCCTTGTGGCACAATTGAGCATCCTTTGGATATATACCCAAAAGTAGTATTACTGGATCTTGAGGAAGGTTGTTTCCTAATTTTCTGAGAAATCACCACACTGACATCCAAAGGGGTTGTACCAGCTTCCATTCCCACCAGCAATGCAGAAGTGTTCCCTTTTCCCAAGAACCTCTCTTGTCCATTCTTACAGGTGTAAGATGGAATCTCAGAGTTGTTTCGATTTGCATTTCTCTGATGACTAAGGATGTTGAGCATTTCCTTAAGTGTCTTTCAGCCGTTTCAGATTCCTTTGTTGAGAGTTCTCTGTTTAGGTCTGTACTCAACTTTTTAAAATTGGATTATGTGTTCTATTGGTGTCCAATTTCTTGAGTTCTTTGTATATTTTGGAGATCAGACCTCTGTCTGATGTGGGGTTAGTGAAGATCTTTTCCCATTCTGTAGGTGCTTGTTTTTGCCTTCTTTACCATGTCCTTTGCTTTACAGAACTTTTCAGTTTCAGAAGGTCCCATTTATTAATTGTTTCTCTCAGTGTCTGTGCTGCTGAGGTTATATTCAGGAAGTGGTCTTCTGTGCCAATGTGGACAACCTTGTCTTGTTCTTGATTTCAGTGGGATCGCTGGGAGTTTCTCTCCATTTAGGTTGATATTGGCTGTTGCCTTGCTGTATCTTGCCCTTATGGATGTTCAGGTTGTTTCTTGTATCCCTGTTCTCTCCAAGACCTTTATCATAAAGCGATGTTGTATTTTGTAGAAATCTTCTTTTGCATCTAATTAGGTAATCATGTGGTTTTTGTTTTTCAGTTTGTTTATAAGGTGGATTATGTTGATAGATTTTGAACCATCCCTGCATCTGTGGGATGAAATTGACTTGAACATGATGGATGATGATTCTGATGTGTTCTTGGATTCTATTTGCCAAGATTTTATTTAGTATCTTTGTATCAATGTTCATGAGTGTGATTGGTCTGTAATTCTATTTCTTAGTAATGTCTTTCTGTGGTTTGGGTATCAGGTTAATTGTAGCCTCATAAAATGAGTTTGGCAATGTTCCTTCTGTTTCTATTGTGTGGAATAATTTGAGGAGTATTGGTATTAATTCTTCTTTGAAAGTCTTGTAGAATTCTGAGGCGAAACCATCTGTTCCTTTGTCTTTTTTTGTTGGGAGACTTTTCATGATTTTTTTTCTATTTCTTCAGAAATTATAGGCCTGTTTAATTTACTTTCTGGTCTTGATTTAATTTTGGTAAGTGATATTTATCCAGAAAGTTGTCCATTTTCTTCAAGTTTTCCAATTTTTTAGAGTACAGGTTTTTGAAATATGACCTGATGATTCTCTGGTTGTCAGCTCAGATCTGTTTCTGTAAATGTCCCTGGCCTGGATCATCCCTGTGTAGGTACCTGGCTTGGGGTTGGTCCTGCAAAGGTCTCTGGCTCTGATTTATTCCCTCGGCTTTCCCACGGTCATCTGTGTCCAGACCCTCATAGATCCTGGCTGAGACCTACTCTCTGAGGTCCCAGACTCACGCCTGAACCCACAGAGATCTCTGGTTCCTGCTCACTCCCTTGGAGGTCCCAGATTCATCCCTGGACTATCAAAGGTTCTGGCTCGGGCCCAGTTCCCCAGAGGTGCTAGCCTCATGCCCAGACGCACAGGGCTTAGGTCTATTCTGTTGAAGATCCCAGATTCACATTAGGATCCTTAGTGTTCACTGGCTCTGGCTCAGTCACTCAGCAGCTACTCCCCTGTACCTGTTCCTGTGGAGTTTGCTGTCTCAGGTCTGTTCTAGATCAGGTCACTGGCTCAGTCTTGGTCCACCAATGTCTCTGTCCAGTGGAGCTTGCTTTCTCAGGCCTACTCTGGCCTAGGTAGCTGGTTCAGCCCTACTCCTCCATTAACATTTTTTACGTTAACTGTTTCAAGGGAAGATATACATGCAGAGGCATGGTGGTGATTTGGAATGTGGTAGTAATGATGAACGTATTTGAGGCATATTAAAAATGAGAATCCATAAGACATAACTAATTGCCTCCTAGAAGAAAAAGAAGGTATCAAAATGATAATGTTATAATTTAATGAGATGAATAAAAACTATGTTTGGTTTTAGGTAGGTGATGAGATTTAGTTCAACTTTTGCTATGCTTGTGTGCATGTGCATGCATGCTGTGTAGGTGCATATATCCTATGGTGCATGTATAGATGTCAGAATCCAACTTGTAGGAGTCGTTTCTCTCATTCCACCTAATAGGCTTAGGGGATTAAACTCAGGTCATCAGGCTTGGTGACAAACACCTTTATCCATTGAGTCCTCTTGCTGATTCAAGTTTAGTTGTGAAAAATCTGTTTGGTGTGCTTACGAGATAACACAAATGCAGGTAACAGGTAATAACGATAGTGTTTTAGTTTCTAGTGGAGCATCAAAAGCAAAGTTAGATACATGAAATTGAAAACCATCCACATAAGCATGGTAAACGAAATCCCTAGAATAGGTAATTATAGTTAAAGGAGAGAGTTGAACAAGCAAAGAACACTCTGTCATATCACCATAAACCTTTAAATATTTATGATGGCACCGGGAAAAGGAACGACAAAACAATAGCCATCCAAGTAGAAGGAAACCCAGATTCATAAGAGTTTTCCAAAGCAAAGGAAGGAGAGTGTATTAGTAAGGGTGATCATCTTAGGTAAATGCTGTAAAGTTGCCAAGAAGACTAGATTTAGCAGTGTAAGTGTCATTGTGACCTTCAAGAGTTATTTTGGTGGAATTACGTGGGGGGCAGAAGGCAGATTGGAGTGGGTTGAGGTGAAGAAATGGAGACAGAAATGTAGATAATACAAGAAAATTCTGTTTAATGACAGGAATGATACTGTTCAGTAACGAAGTGGCCGAAATACATAGGAGTTTGCTCTGTTTGTTTGCTTGCACACTGCAATGTCTAGAACAGTCTTGAAATCCAAAGGTAGAGACCAACCGAAGATATAGACAAGCAAGAAGCTAACTGACAATTTAAATCATTAAGGAAGACTAATTGATATGGGGTGCTGAGAAGGTTTAGCCAGAGATGTTCTTTGGAAACACGATGGGAAAACAAAGTAGAATCAGCATTGCAGTCTTCAGGGTTAGAAGTAAAACTGACTTTAGGTTTAGCGCAGATGTTTCCTAGTATATTTGAGTAGATGGTGAGGATTTTTTTTTCTTCAGATTTTGAAAGGAAGGAGAATTGTAGGAAGGAAATTTTAGAAGATAACTTAGATTACTTTTGGTCAACTTGCCTTTTTTTCTTTTCATTCTATATTTCCCCCACTTATGATCATTAAGAAGAAGTGTAATACAATGCTTGAATGAGATCTACAGAGAGCATTTCTTGATTTTTTTCTTTTTTTTATTGAAAGAAAAAAAATTCCCGCCTCCTCCCAGCCTCCCACTTCCCTTCCCCTCCTCCCACTCTCCCCTCCCCCACATCGCTCCCCCTCCCTCTCCAGTCCGAAGAGCAGTCAGGGTTCCCTGCCCTGTGGAAAGTCCAAGGTCCTCCCCACTCCATCCAGGTCTAGGAAGGTGAACATCCATACTGGCTAGGCTCCCACAAAGCCAGAACATGAAGTAGGATCAAAACCCAGTGCCACTGTCTTTGGCTTCTCATCAGCCCTCATTGTCCGCCATGTTCAAAAAGTCCGGTTTTATCCCATGCTTTTTCAGTCACAGTCCAGCTGGCCTTGGTGAGCTCCCAATAGATCAGCCTCACTGTCTCAGTGGGTGGGTGCACCCCTCGTGGTCCTGACTTCTTTGCTCTTCATTGGAACTTTGGGAGCTCAGTCCGGTGCTCCAGTGTGGGTCTCTGTCTCTATCTCCATCCATCGCCAGAAGAAGGTTCTATGGTGATATGCAAGATATTCATCAGTATGGCTATAGGATAGGGTCATTTCAGGTCCCCTATCCTCAGCTGCCCAAGGAGCTAACTGGGGACATCGCCCTGGGCATCTGGGAGCCCCTCTAGGTTCAAGTCTCTTGCCAACCCTAAGATGGCTCCCTTAATTAAGTTATGTGATTCCCTGCTCCTCTATCCAACCTTCCTTTCTCCCAATCATCCTGTTTCTGCAAGTTCCCTCCATTCTCCCCTTCTTACTTTTCTTTCCCCATCTCCCCTTACCCCCGTCCCACCCCACCCCCAAGTTCCCAATTTTTTGCCCGGCAATCTTGTCTACTTCCCATACCCAGGATAACAACTATATGTTTTCTTTGGGTTCACCTTCTTATTTAGCTACTTTAGGATCACAGATTATAGACTCAATGACCATTATTTGTGGCTAGAAACCAATTATGAGTGAGTACATCCCATGTTCCTCTTTTTGGGTCTGGGATACCTCACTCAGGATAGTGTTTTCTATTTCCATCCATTTGCATGCAAAATTCGAGAAGTCATTGTTTTTTTACCGCTGAGTAGTACTCTAATGTGTATATATTCCAGACTTTCTTCATCCATTCTTCTATTGAAGGACATCTAGGTTGTTTCCAGATTCTGGCTATAACAAATA
The DNA here is from genome assembly GCF_037038515.1 of Microtus pennsylvanicus. Lineage (NCBI taxonomy): Eukaryota > Metazoa > Chordata > Mammalia > Rodentia > Cricetidae > Microtus > Microtus pennsylvanicus. Next base: position 61,451,970 of record NC_134601.1, on the reverse strand, counting down.
ATGCTGCTATGAACATAGTTGAACAAATGCTTTTGTCATATGATAGGGTATCTCTTGGGTATATTCCCAAGAGCGTTATTGCTGGGTCCAGGGGTAGGTTGATCCCGAATTTCCTGAGAAACCGCCACACTGATTTCCAAAGTGGTTGCACAAGATTGCATTCCCACCAGCAATGGATGAGGGTACCCCTTCCTCCACAACCTCTCCAGCAAAGGCTATCATTGTTGTTTCTGATTTTAGCCATTCTGACAGGTGTAAGATGATATCTCAAAGTTGTTTTGATTTGCATTTCCCTGATTGCTAAGGAGGTAGAGCATGATCTTAAGTGTCTTTTGGCCATTTGAACTTCTTCTGTTGAGAATTCTCTGTTCAGTTCCGTGCCCCATTTTTTAATTGGGTTAATTAGCATTTTAAAGTCTAGTTTCTTGAGTTCTTTATATATTTTGCAGATCAGACCTTTTTCTGTTGCAGGGTTGGTGACGATCTTCTCCCATTCAGTAGGTTGCCTAAATAAGCATTTCTTGATTTTTGTCTACTATCACCAACTTGTATGGCTTTAATTAATTTACTCAAAATCTAACTTTAGCTTATTTCTCTGTGAAAGAGACATTTTATCCATATCACATTCTTGTTATTAAAATAAATATACAAGGCAGACATAGAACAGTGCCCAGAAGATACACTAGTCTTGCTTTCATGGTTAAATCTTTCCAAACAAAAACTTAAAGTTATGTGTATATTCAAAGAGTTGTGAGGAGGCTGAATTTGTTTCTCCCAAAGTCAATATTTTAGTTTTATGACAAGAGTGAAACTCTAGCAGTTATTCTTGGTTGTATAGAGTTTTTTACATATCAGAAAATTAGAGATTTCCAATAAATCCCAGTAGGGAAACTTGGTCCACAGAGGATGGACGTATGAGTGATTTTTTTTAATAAGATGCCTTGAGGCTTGTTTCCTCAGCCAAAAGTCCAGAAGCAGAGACAGCACTGGTTGAGGTTTTCATCCTTTTAGCTTTACTTTCTATTTTATTTTTCTATTGCATTCTGTTTTTACTATTGAAGGAGAAAAGGTTGATGTTGTGATTGGGAAAAACATCACTGACTTCTTGTGAATCAAGTGAAGCCATTTCTGTAAACAACCATATAGGGAAGGTAAGTACCATAGGAGGGAGATCACAATCTTAAACAAAAACACTTGCTGCCTATATTCACTACAAACATATTGTGTCAACTTAGTGAATTGAGCATAAAGTGTGACAGATGAAAGACACAAATACACTTGGTTGTGATGGGTAACACCAGTTTGGAGATGGTAGATGGGAACAATTAGTTAAATGGAGCTAACTAACATGATATCTTGAAAGTCGAATCAGAAGCGTGTGCTGTCACACTTGATTAATTCAATCTGCATTAATGAAAAGCCTAGATTACATGTACATAATAATATGCCACTTTATTATTTTCAGTACATTCTGTACATATGAAACAGGTGAGTGTTGCCTAGCAGAGGTCCCACCAGACCAGATCTTGCTTGATTTACAATTAGCACATTTATTTGCTAGTATGCAAATGAAGACTGCCAAGGTACTTAGAAAAAATGTGTTATTAAATAAGTGCAGCATCCTTTCTGTGATCTTGCTCCAACTATTCATTAGCATTAGCAATCTCTTTTTTTGGTCACAGAAGGGGCAAATTTAATATAATACCAGGTAAAATTATAGAAATTTGCACAGAGGCAGTTCCTCTTGTGGAAGCCTGGGAAGACGGTATAAAGACATAACAGGTCTTCAAATAACAAATGCATGACACAGATCTGCAAACATCATATATAGAACAGTCTAGATGAGTTCCACATTGCAAGAAGCTCTTGCAATTTGCACGTCCTTGACCATTTGCTCTGAGGTGTGGCGAAATGAAGTTCTTAGTACAAACTCAAAGTCACACACTACTACTGACAGTGTCTGACTGGCCAAACAAGTTTTCAGGTGCACTGAAGATGGGTGGGGGTGAATAAATATTATCACCACCTACAATACAGTCATGAAGGTGTAAAGCAATACAAAGACATGATGACACAGAGGTCAACAAGTCTGTAAAGTCACGCTGGTTAAGCGCAGATTCCCGACTCCACTGCGTTGACTTTTCTATCAATTTGATCAACATCACCCTGGATGCATTGATTCTTGTATCTGTATATTTGCATTTTGGTAGTCCTATGTAATCTATACGATTAGGGAGAATGCTGTAAAGCAGTTAGTAAAGTACCAGCCAAGTAGAAGCCGTAAATAATTACTAACACTTACCCTTTCTTTAGCTTGGCCTCTTCCTATTCAAATGATTCCACTGTACATTGGCTCAGGACATTAAATTCTACCTCTACCTCTATGTTGCTTACGTGAGTGGCCATTCACACACACCTTTCCTGTGGTTCTTCACCGTTTTGCAATGTGAAAAGCGGTGTTTGAATAGGTTTTTCTTTGGAGCTGTCTGTCTGTCTTTAGACTACACTAGTCTTTCAGATTAGTGAATGATAAAGTTATCTCTTTAGTGTAGTCATAGCTCAGATACAAAGCCAGGCTACTTAGTATGTGCCTGTACATTTCTCATATGACCCGTGAAAAATAAAAACTGTTGAAATAGCTCCAGAAAGCTCAGATAACATAGACACCAAGACTGTGAGCTGTATATGCAGAATGTTCCACTTTCCCCCAGTTATCAATTTACCAATATTTACTGATTTCTCACTATGTGCTAGGCCCTCGTTCGACTGCTGTTTCATTTACTAGGGAATGAATGTAACCCTAGGTGTCTGGCTCCAAAGTCTGACTCTCTTCTATAGTCTAGTAATGCACTTATGGGCATTTGTGTCATGTCGCCATTTACCAGGGAAGATAAATTTTCCCTTTTTAGACACAGCAGAACCATGCACCAAGGAAACCGAACTACTATCTCTGGATTCTTCCTCCTGGGACTCGCAGTGGGGTCTGAGCAGCAGCTGCTCATCTTCACAGTGTTTGTATGCATGTATCTGGTCACTATGGTGGGAAACACACTTATCATTCTGGCTATTATCAGTGATACTCACCTCCACAGCCCTATGTACTTCTTCCTTGCCAATCTATCCTTCACTGACATCTGCTTCACGACCACGACAGTCCCTAAATTGCTGGCAGACATTCAAAGCCGGAATCCATACATCTCTTTTGAAGGATGCCTTACACAAATGTATTTTTTTATGCTCCTGGTGGACCTGGACAATTTCCTTTTGGCGGCCATGGCATACGACTGCTACATTGCCATCTGTCACCCATTACACTATGTTGCACTGCTAAGTTCCAAGCGCTGTGTCCTGTTGGTTGTGATTCCATGGGTTATCTCCAATCTTGTCTCAGTACTGCATCTCAGTCTACTAAGCCACTTGCCTTTCTGTGAACGGAGAGTAGTCCCACACTTCTTCTGTGATCTGGAACCCATTTTGAGGCTTGCTTGTTCAGACACTAAAATCAACAACTTGCTCATCCTCGTTGTTGGGGGAGCAGTTATCTTCATCCCTTTCAGTTTCATTCTCCTCTCCTATGCACGTATTGGCGCTGCTGTGCTTGCTGTCCCCTCCGTGAAAGGGAAGTGGAAGACATTTTCTACCTGTGGCTCCCACCTCTCAGCAGTGTCCCTCTTCTATGGGTCTATTGTTGGCGTCTACTTTCTTCCTGCTTCTAGCTACTCGGCAGAAAGGGATAAGGTGGCTGCCATCATGTATACAGTTGTAACACCCATGATGAACACTTTCATCTACAGTCTAAGGAACACAGACATAAAAAGGGCACTGAGGAGGCTTCTCAGCAAAAGAAATTTTTTTTTGAGTTGGTGAACTCTGCCATATAGACATCTTTAGCAACTTTTAAAAACTGAAAAGGCACGAAAAAGATCCAGGACCTAAGGCTACTCCGTACCATTAGCAGTTTTCCTCCCACCAACTTTTTAACTTCAGTTCTGTTCCAAAATTCTAGTTCAGAGTTATTTCATCATAATGAAAAGAATCATGGCAATGAAACAAAACAACAATACTCTTTTATTTTACTTCATATTCTTCATTGCTTACATAAAGTGTCTTCCTTAAATAAATTCATAAATTATAGTCAAGGCTTAATAATTTCCCCCTAATTTTTCAATTGTGTTTTTTTCTTCCTCAACTAGACTTTACATATTAAATTGTAAATATTAAACGAAGAAGGAATGGAGAAAGGGAAGTAAAGAAGAAGAGAGGGGAGATGGGGAAGAGGGAGGGAGGGAAGAAAGGAGGGAGGAAGGAATGATTATTACTTAAAATACCTTTTATAGATGAAACAATGATAATGTTACAACTTATAAAGAATAACTTCTTTCTATAACTCTTTGAGATAAACATTATGGTGTTTTCATGTGCTGTGTAAGAAAGAAAGGATGTATTATGAGAAGAAAGTGCAGAGCCAAAGCACAACAAGTGTCCTGTCCTTCTATGTGCCCTTCAGAAGCTCTGTACCAATTAAATTCTTCTGCAGTTCTGCAATTATGACTCCGCACCCCCTATGTTTCCGCACTCACTATGTTTCAACCACTCTTGGCACACTCTGTATTGTAGCTACATTGGACAGTTTCTCATTTCTTCAGCAGTCTATGAATATGCCACACTCTAGTCTTTGTCATTTATGTGACAATACATAAAAATATCTTACTAGTTACAATCCATGTGTTGTCCAAAGAACTCTGAGCTCTTGGAGGAGAGGAGGATGATTACATTATATTAACCTCACAGCTTTTGCCAGAAGGTAACTCTTGAAATAAAGTAGGTACTCAGTAAGATGAATTGAATGAAATAGACATTTTCCAGAAAAAGAATATGTAGGCTTTTTTCTCTGTTGACTTTTTGTTGGTAATTCTTGATAAATTATCAAATTGTTCTGATCTTCAGTTTTCTTCTAGTACATACTAAGAATTAGTCATGCTAATGTCTATTTCCTATCTACTTCTGTTGATCATAAAGAACAGTTAGTAATTAAATTTGTCTGAGATAGAAGGCTGTAAAAATTTCCATATTAGATAGGTACCAATATTAATTTTTATTGCTGGATGATCACAGGTTGTCATTTTGAAGAATAACTTCTCCTGTCTCTAGTCTTCCTCATAAACCACTTACTTTCCTTTTTAAATTTTAAATTTTTTATTTTTATGTGTATGTTTTTTGCCATCTTTGTCTGCCCCTCTTAAATACCTGGTGCCATCAGAGGACAGAGGAGGGCATCAGATTCCCTAGAACTGGAATGTGAACCAAGATGTAGGTGTTGGTAATTGGACTCGTGTCCTTTCTAAGTATAACCGGTGCTCACATATCTATCATCTATCTATCTATCTATCTATCTATCTATCTATCTATCTATCTATCTATCTATCTGTTGATTGATTTTATTCTTCTCTCATACAATACATCTCAATAGCCTCTCCTCCCTCCACTCCTCCCAGTACCCACCCCCTTCCCTTTCCCCAGATCCACTGCTCCTCCATTTCCCTTCAGAAAATAGCAGGTTTCCCAGTGATATCAACTGAACACAGCAGTCAGCTCTCTTAGCCACTGATCTTTCTCTCCAGCCCCCACTGCCATAAGAAGCTTCTCTGACTAAAGTTGGGAGCAATACAAATCTGGCAATATAAACAGAAATGTTTAGCAAGACCATTTATCAAAACAATATCAATAAATTGTCCCTTAGAATTTATGACATCCCTAGCCATGGGATTTGGACATATTTCTAGCACCAGGTATAAATTTCTTCCCATGGATTAGGGTTCAAGGCCAATGCAGAGAGTTATTGGTAAGTCTTATAAAGGCATTATTGCATCAGTGGATATATCCTGCCTGATAGTCAGTCACGTAGCAGCCAGGGTCTAGGGCTGGGTAATGCCACTGATGTCTTTCCTTCTACAGCAGCACATATAGCTCCCTCCTTCAAAATGAAGCTAACAATCAGGGAGCCTTTTCTGATCACTTCAAGACCAATTTCTATGTGTCGTGCAATATAGTGTCTTCAGCAATAGAGTTTCATGTAGTTATGGCAGGCAACCAAGAGCAATAGAAAAAGCCTGTCTGGTTGTTGGTGCTTCTTGAGCTTCTCTAACTGATTACTTATAAGGAGATAACCTGAGAATGATACTGACATTTTCATTTAATAGCCCACAGGAACAATGTTGTTCATTAATGTTTGGAACTTATGTTCAAATTTCTTTTAAAAAGTATATATTTTGATTTATAACTCGTGGGGTTTCAGAAGGCTTCTCCTTACTTAGTTTTGTTTAACCCATTTCCAATCCCTCCTCTTTGTCACACCCCATGTCCCCATCTCTGCTTAAGCTTTAAGCTCCCACTATTATTCTTTCCCCATTATTCCATATGAAATATGTCCTACTATCTCTTTTTTATATTTTAACTCTCATTGCAAGATCATATGTTCCCATGAAGCACCTTCATTTCTCTCTCACACACACACACACACACACACACACACCACATATTTCAAATATTTATTTGTTTGCAGTCCAACAGGCTATATATTAAGTATACTCTTTTCAAAAATTATTTTATTTAGAATTTTTTGTATTATTATTTTGATCACATTCAATCTTCACCATCAACTTCTCCCAGGTCCTCTTCAATTTCATGTTCTCTATTTTTCGTTTTCAAACTCTCAATAAAAAACCAAGTAAGACAAAAAATACCAAAACAAAACAAAAACTGCACACACACACATCCAACCAATCAAATAACCAAACAAACAAAAATAAATAAAAACAAAGGCAAAAAACAAAACCCACTACCACCACCACCAAAAATGTGGAGTCCATTTTGTGTTGGCCAACTTCTCCTGGGCAAGAAACATGCCGTGGAGTTTGCTTGATTTACCCAGTGACACTCTAATGAAGAAAATTATTTTTGCACAGCATATGTCAGCACTAGTAGCTTCTTGGTTAGTACTGTTAAATATTAGAAGTGGAATTTAGCAAAAAAAATGATACTACATATAAAATGGACTTGGCCTGATTTTGGTACTGAGAACAGTCAATGCTGTGGGTTGTGTGTGTGTGGATATACATGTACACACATGAGAGAGAAAGAAAGAAAGAGAAAGGAACCCACAGAAGTGAATAAAACACCAAAGTATTAAGAAAAAATTGAAAAGAACTTGTTTTTATCTGCTGCAACCCAGCTGATTTTCAACCAAAAGAGTGGCAATAATAATTACATAGGCAGGAAGGACCACCAGCAGAGGGATTGATCTACAACAGAGAGCTCAAATGGTTGAAGCTTTCAACAAAAAAACAAAAACAAAAAAAATGAAAAATGAATGATTCATTCTATGAGTGTCAAAACAGAGAGATCAAAACTGAGGAAGTAGCATAAAATGAGCTTATGACTTGGCTGCATAAAAGTGAAACATAAAAATTATGCCGGCTACAATCCTGTATGCATAACTCAATTCATGAAGCATATAAATACTAGTGGTATATAATAATTACAAGACTTGATGGCAGACCATTTATATGCCTGTGCTATAAAGTTTCTAAATAAGGGAATCTAGAGGATAGCATTCAGTAGAAACAAAGATCAAAAAAACCAGTATTTAGATCATACAAGAGGAAGAAAGAACACTGTCTTTGTTAAAATATTCACCAGTACCTTGAGGCAGTGACTGAGTACACACACAAACCTGCAAAGGATATTCAGAGAGGAGACACACAATGGCTCAATAATAAGACTAATACTGATACATGACAAGTAATCAAAGTTTCTTAAGAGGGGGATTACATATATTAAAATAGATATCTCTAAAAGAAAAACTTGGGTGTAGGGGACATTTGGACTCCCAGATAGAACAGAGTTTGCTACTGAATTTTGAAATCAAATTGTGCTTCTTTGGGGTATATTTCTCCACAACTATCACATCTTCTTAGCTCAAAATAAAAGCATCATACAGATAGAAATAACAACAGTTAGAGTTTCTTTATGAACACCTATGTACATTTATAGGAAATAGCACAGATATTATCCTGAAATATTGAATCTTGATAAAAAGAAGAATGTAGGTTTATATTTCTAGGCATGTGGATCAGAGATACTCCTTTTGTTCTCATAATAAATAAATAAATAAATAATTTGGGGTATCATGTGAAACAAATCATTCCATTGTTTCAAAAACAATAGTTCCATAACCATCTAATGCCACACAGGAACATGGCCTTGTTTTCCTCTGTAATAAATGCTTTGTTAAGTTCTCAAACTCATCGTACACACAGCCTGACTTTGCAGAAAATAACCCAAAACTTGTCAAAAATAGAGTGCTTCTTTTTCTCACAAATTGTTATGGTTTTAGCATTTTCTAATTCATTTATATTTGCTATATTCTAATGCATGGTTATGATTGCTTATTACGTTCATTAATGAATTCCATAGCCATTTACCAAGCAAGGACTTTGCCTTGATCACATGATTTGAATTCTTCAATAAGATGGTGGCACAAATGTAAAAGATACAGATTACTTTCATTATTTTCCCCCTCTGTCCTGCCGCCAAGTTGATCAATTGATCCCTCATGTTCTCCTCCCCTACACACCTCCCCTGTTCCCATTTTACCCAGTAGATTTCATCTATTTTCCCTTCCCAGGGAAATCCTTGCATCCCTTTTAGGGTCTTCTTTGTTACCTAGCTTCTCTAGGGTTGTGGACTGTAACCTGGTTGATAGAAGGGGAAATTTGGGGGTTAGGGAGAAACTTGGTGCCAGAGAAACTCCCAGAAATTCACAAGGATGACCACAGCTAAGACTTCTAGCAGTAGTGGAGAGGGTGCCTGAACTGGCCTCTCCTGTAATCAGATTGGTGATTACCCCAATTGTCATCATAGAATCTTCATCCAGTAATTGGTGGAAGCAGATGTAGAGATCACAGTGATGTGGGATTCCTCTCTGTATGCTGTGAATGTGTTTTATTACCATTGGTTAATAAAGAAGCGGCTTTGACCTATGGCAGAGTAGAATACAGCAAGGAGGAAAATCCAGGCAGAGATAGATGAGGAAAGAAGGCAGAGTCTCAGACCCCATGTAGCTGTTGAAGGAGAAGGATGCCAGAATCTTACTGGTAAGTCACAGCCTTGTGACCATACACAGATTAATAGAAATGGGTTAATTTCTATAGTATAGGGCCACTTCAGGCACCCTCTCCTCAGCTGCTCAATGACAGGGCAGGGAACCCTGACTGCTCTTTGGACTGGAGGGGGAGAGAGAATGGGGGGAGGGGAGGGAAATGGGAGGAGGTGAAAATTTGTAATAATAATAATAATAAAAGAAATGGGTTAATTTGAGATGTAAGAGCTAGCTAGGAATGTGCTTGAGTTGTTGGCCAAACCATGTTGTAAGTAATATAGTTTTTGTGTGGTCATTGAAGTCTGGATGGTGAGGAAATGAAAGCGTAGTCTCTGTTTACACTACAGCCAAGCTCTGGGCTGATTTTCAGGAGTCTGATCGAAGAGAGGGAGGAGGAACTGTATGAGCAAGGATGATCAAGATCATGATGGGAAAATCCACAGAGACAGCTGGCCTGATCTAATGCAAGCCCCCGAACTCTGAACAAATGTCTAGGGAGTCTCCATGGGACCTACCTAGGCCCTCTGCATGTGGATGAGAGTTGCGTAGTTTGGTATGTTTGTGAGAACCCTAGCAATGGGATTGGGACATGCTCCTGGTGCATGAGCTTACTTTTTGGAACCTATCTCGCATGCAGGAAGTCCTCTTCCATCCTCGATAAAGAGGCAAGGGGAGGAGCTTGGTTCTGCCTCAACGTGATATGCCATGCTTTGCTGACTTCCATTGCAGCCCTGCACTTTTCTGAACAGAAGAGGATTGGATAGGGGTATAAATGGGTGTTTTGGGAGGGAATGGGAAGAGAGGAGGGAGGGGAAACTGTGGTTGGTGTGTAAAAGAAACGAAAAAAATAATAAGAAATATAGATTCCATCTAGATGCATAGTTCCTTCATCTTTAGCTCCCAGTAAGGCTTTGGGATCTAGTGCTTTAAGACTTCTCAGGATCTCAAACTGAATTTCTCTGTTCTTTGGGATGGAGTCATTTTTGATATAGTGTTGAGTAAAACATCATGGCCATGAAGTTGACTTTTCTGTCCAATAAGATACCATATTTGTTCACATATTGCCTTTTTACACAATGCTACACTCAAGTACCAGGAGATCCATCTGGAGGGGCATGTGTGTGCCTGCCTGGCAGGCTGGCCGCCCCAGGAATGGAGTACAGGCAACCTCCAATCCCCTAAACTTTCTGGCCATTCAGTCGGGCTTCTCCCCGCCTACTGGCTTTCTCTATTTATCCCATACCAGCTTGCCCCCAAGCACTCCTATCTACGGGGTCCTTAGATCTATCACCACAGCCTACTTCAGGAAGGAGGGGATCTGAGAGCCAATTCCAGTGCTGAGGGGACCTAAGAGAGGGCAGAAGTAGAAAAACCCCCAACTACACAATGCTACACTGCCATGCACCGCTCCCCCGTCTGCGCTCTATGCGCTAGAACCCAGTTCGTCAGCTTCGGGCAAGGGGCTGGAGGTTGAGGAAACACAGGCAGAGACAGACTGACACACGGACCTCCAATCACTGGTACAAAGGCCTTCCTTAATAGCACCATGGAGGCTTAAATACCCTGCAGTCAATGGCCAACAGGTGAAAATTCCATCCTCTGATCCTCTAGGCAAAGCACAGCTTTTAGTAACTTCAATTAGAAGGCTCTAGCAGGGAAGAGCATCCGAAGACCAGGACTCAATTAGTCCCAACACTACACTCCCGCTAAAATATTACAGTTTCCCAAAATGTGTATTTATTTAGTTTTTAAAAAATATATTTTATTAATTCATTGAGAATTTCAAGCATGCATAGAATATATTTTCATTATACCTATTCCACACTCAACTCTCTCACTCCTTCATAGTTCACCCCACTTCTCCACACATTTTTCAACTTTATGTCCTATTATTTCATGCCCAACTGAGTTTCAGTTTTTGTTGCCATTGTATGCATGGGTGTGGGGGCAATTTGCCAGAGCATGGTCTATCTACCAGAGACCACATTCATTAGAGAACCTGATCTTCATTCCGCTAGGAGTCAACTATCAATAGTACCTCACCCATGCATTGGGGACTCATGAGTTCTTCCTCCTCCTTGCTGGAATTTTGACAGGCTTTATCTTGTGCTGATTGTAGACAGGCAACCATAGCTCTGTGTGAGTTCATGGATAAGCCAGTCCTGACAAGACCAGGATACTCTGTTTCATCCTTTGCTCCAATACCCCTGGCTCTCATAGTCTTTCTTTCCCTCTTCAAAAATATTCTCTGAGCCTTAGGAAGGCTGGGAGGGATGTGATATACTCGCACACTATAGGCACATATCCTCACCACCAGTCCATAGTTCTTAAAACTAGGCAATTCAGACATATCCCAAGAAAATGTTCCTCATTCTCTCAGCATTCACTTCAGTGAGTGTTGTATAAAAGGAACACATAGGAGCACAAAGGAATAGAGCTGGAATAATTATTCAGTATAGGAAAATTCATGGATTTCTAGGAGGAGAATTAAAAGCCACAAAAATGAGGTATTATTTTTTATTTCATAATTGCCAAAGGAATCTTTGCTAACACTCTCATGCCTCTGAAAATAGATTTTATAATTACTCTTCAAATATTGATATAAAAGCTTGATTGGATGTTGGAGAAAAGAAAGAAGAGCATTGTTATAGTTGGAGAAAGCCAGAATCCCTATACTGGGATATGTTGCTCATGATTCAAGACCTAATAACTATCTTCATGGGCATCAAGGAACCAAGCACTATGTACTAGGCGAACTGTATCTTCAAGGCATCTTCAAGTGTCTACCCAAATAGCATAGGTTGTAGAAGAATGATAGGTTTCTCAATTATTAACCCCACCCCCTCCACACACTAACTCTCTATTTCTCTCTCTCTCTCTCTCTCTCTCTCTCTCTCTCTCTCTCTCTCTCTCTCTCACACACACACACACACACACACACACTCTCCCTCTCCCTCTTCCTCTCCCTCTTCCTCTCTCTCCACACACACACACATTCACACTCACACACTACAAAAATTACCCAGAATACTGTGTGAGTATGACTTCAGCAGCTAAACAGTATGGCCACAGACTTCAGTCACAGTTGGCCTTTGGGGAAGTTGATGGCTTCAAAGCTGTGTCCACTGAAGCCTTCTCCACCTCTCTGCAGCTTCTAGTTGGAATGAAGCCTCTGGATTCTGGAGGAGGAGTCAATGAAGAAGCTGTGCAGTGAAGGCTTCCAGGTCTACTCCACAGAAACCCCTTCACAGCAATAAAACAGACTTCGTGGGAAAAGAGCTTGATTTGTAGTCTCAGAGGCCTGTCAGTGAAAGCTTACCCTAGATTTGAGTATCTTAGAAGTTCTTGACCATGGCTGTTCATTTGAGCCCAACTTCATGACAAGATATATTTTTTTTCAAAGATTTCTACAAGAGGACCTTCACGATAAATTTTTTTATTTGAAAGCATAAGCAACTTTATTAGGTTTTAATTTTCATTAAAATGCACACTAAGTTTAAGTGAACAGATCAATGAGTGGGAACAAATTGTGTATTCCCCTGTAACTGCCATTTCAGAATTGAATCCAGAGCACTTCCCTCACTCTCTAATTGGATCTCTTCCCATATCTCGGTCAGTTGTTCCAAGCCTGGCCTACCATGATCAACTTTCTGCCATTGTATGCTAATTTTATGGAATTTCATAGAACTTAAGCAATTCACAGAGTATCAGGTACAGATCTCTTTTAAAACATTCCAAGTGATTTTTGATAGATAATATATTTGGTGAACCAATGATATACAAAATCTCACCCAGGATACAGTCAAGCATGTGGTTGTGAAAGGCATATAAGCTAAAATGTCCATGCCCTAGAAAAATTATTAGTAAAATTAAGTCAACAAAAGCATTTTTGTGAACAATTTTAACTGATTCTTTGGAAATTTCATATGATCTGCCCCAATCCCACTCATTTCCTAGTCCCTCCACATCAGCCTTTGCAGCTCCCCCACTAAAGAAAGTTAAAAATAAAAATTGTAACATGAAGGGCGGGCCTGTTTGTTTGTTTGTGTTTTCTGTCCTGCCTAGTACCCCACTACTGTTTAACTCCAAAGAAAATCACACATAGGTCTCCATAAATTATAAGCTGATTGGCCCATTAGCTCTAGCCTCTCACTGGCTAACTCTCACATCTTGATTAACCCATTTTTCTGATCTGTGTTAGCCATGTGGCTCAGTACCTTTTTTCAGTGGAGCAGATTACATCCTGCAGCTTTGGTGGTCTGGGCAGGATTGGGAGGAATCAACTTCCTCCTTCCCAGAATTCTCCTGCTCTCATTACATCATTTCTACTTCCTGTTTGGTTTTCCCGCCTATACTTCCTGGCTGGCAAATCAGCATTTATTTAAAACATGATTGACAGAATACAGACAATTCTCCCACACCAAAAAATATTAATAAAAAAGTACTTTGCTCTTCTGTCTTTCCTCTCTTTCTATCACCTCTTCATTTGTCTTAGTGGGCAAGGGAGAGCTGGTTCTGCCACTCACCTGAGGGGGCAGTCCCAATGGACGTCTGTACTGACCTACTTAGCTGCCACCCAGGCCCAAGGCCCACATCCACTGCTTTGAGTTGGTCTACCCCAGCACCTACCCCACCTACTGGATCATGAGAAGGAACGGGTCCCGTGAAAGTAGAACTGCAGCTTCTCCATACTTGGGTCAACAGCAGGATATTCGAGAGGAGTTTTAGAAAGGGTCCAGTATTGATGATGTACCCAAAGCCATAGGCCTTGAACCAGGCCAACAACTAATTACAATGAACAAAATTATTTTTATTAAATTCTAAAGTGTTTGGGCACCAAACATTATAAAATGAACACTGAAAGTTATATTTAGTTACATGTTGGAAATATCTATTAAATAGTCAATTCCTGCACAGCTAAGTGAAATGACTATCTCTCAAATTACCAAATAAAAATGCATTTCTATTTAAAATTTGCACTCAGAGGAAAGATAACCAGATACTGCAATGTGTTATTTAGCAACTACAGTCTGGGAATAAATATCAGGTCTGGAGTTGCAGATCCATTTTCACAGTCTCCATCATAAGCACCGTGATAGGACCTACTGCCATGAGCTGCATCTTTAAGGCTGTGAACAAGGCCAATTACTGGTTGCCAGGGAGCAATGATCTGGACTCAATCAGTAACTTCATAGGTATAATTGTTTCTTTATTCCCAAGATTCACTGTGTGAAAAGCAAGACTTTTAAAGTTGGTTTGTAGCTTTAAAATCCTAGGATCTGTTATAATAAATTTCTTGATGAAACATTGGTAACTAACTGGGATGCTTAACAATAGCTTATAACATTTGTAAATAAGATCAAAACCAAACTCCAAATTTCATTAGAACCGTCTGAGAGTTGAAGTTTTTCTAAATTTCTAGTGGGACAAGAGGACTTATGATAGGAATAGGACCTTGTTCTGTATTTTGTTCTCTTAACACCACATATACTCTTTGTACACTATATAGCGCTGTATATTATCTTTAATGCTACTCCAGGAGTCATACAGAAAGCCAAATAAGATGTCAAACCTTATTCAAAAATATTATACCATAAAGCAGGTGCGTTGGCTTTACATCTTTTCCTTATTATTATGCAAGAAAAGAAAGGTCTAGAGAAATAACATTAGATCAGGAAGGTTTATAAGCAAGAAAATTTTTTTCTCTTCTCCCTAGCAAAGTGGAGGTTTATGAACCACTTACTGAACAGACATTTGAACTCTAAATCCAGGTTAACTTAATAAGAGTTCGTGATAGCATATCTGGAAATTCAATGGGTCTTGAAATTCACATACAGAAGAAAATATGTGGGGAATGAGGTCTACAGAATCTTGTTAATTGGGTTTTTTTAAAGCCACATATATATTTAACCACAATGTAAAAGCAACGAATTATAACAGTCATATCACTGTGTTTATGAGTCTTCATACTGGCAAGAATATTATAAAATTATCAAAATAAAAAATTGCCTTGAGAAAATATATAAAACAAAGTTCTCTTAAAAATGAGTAAAAGATGTATGAATCTAAATCTGACAAATTTCAAATAGTATTAATGTGGTCAAAGGACCATTCATGGTCAGTATGATCCTTTTGTATCTCTCGCCTCTGTCATTTCCCCGGCCCATGCAGGCGCAGACAAACACTACCCTTGGAGAAAACCTCTAGACCTCACTTAACTAGGACAGACTCTGACCAACTTTGAGGGACTTCTAGGGATTACTGAAGTGGGGAGATGCAGGCTTGATGCTGTTCCCCAAAGAGTACAGAGGTAGACGATGTTCCTCTGAGCATAGAGTACAGAGGAGGTTCAGCTAAAGGAGTCTGGAACAACTGGGGAGCGGTCTGGGGAGCATGAACTCCTCTCATCTGGCCTCTGGGTCGGACTGTTTGTGCATGGTAGGACTGCACCATCCCTGTTGAAAATAACTGTTAAAAACAAGTGCCAATTTTCCAGCTGTGCTAGCAACAGCTCAGTGACTCAGTGGACCAGGCAAGGAGGCTGCTCTGGGCTCAAGTTCTGTCTTCAACTCTGACATTTTTCTACATCAACTTACCTTCCCACACACGAAGCATCAGAGGATTATCTATTAAAAGCAAGACATTTTTCTCGCTCATTACAGCCTGCACTACAAAATGTCCAGAGATGCAAGGAATCCTGTTTTCACCATTACTGTAGAAACCATTTCGGGTGGCTTTGGAAGAAAACGCAATTATTTTCCTTTCTGTCAGTGTTCCCACACTCACCTAGAGATGAGAGCACCCTATTAAAATGGACTCATCATCTTCTGAGTGAGGCCGGTGATGACCTTTTCCGACCTGTGGGTGGGATGCTGGTCCTTGAGTCCTCATGATGAGAAGACAGGGTCACCAGGGACACAGGTAAAATTAGACAGCACTGAGTCACTGCCATGTTCATGATCTTTGCAGGAAAAGCAAACTTTGCAGAGAAGAAAGTAAATGCGTCAGGCAGAGCCCATCCCTTTCACCAGTGCCCAGAGCCCATGTGGTCCTGATTGCCATGGGTCCCTTTGCCTGGTCCACTCCTGGACAGTTCCCATGCCCTTTGGGTCTGGGGTAGCACATAAACTAGATCTGCCTAGCCGCAGAGCTTGCCCAGAAAGACACCCTTAGCTCTACCACACTGATGCTGAAATCGTGGCCTAGGAGCAAAGTCCTCAGTCATTATGGCTCTGAAACAACATTGATGTTGGTGGCAGCTTGCTATCCTGCATATTTCACTAAACTTTGTTCTTGCCAGCGACTGCTGAGTCTCATTGCTTGAACCAGGCCCACCTTCTCTCTGTTCCCAAGAAAACTAGGTAAATAGTGTTGGTTACTCAGCACAAGCTCTCTCTCATAAATTCCCTGTCAGCATCCAAACATGATGCATCAGCACCATCTGGCACCATGAGCAATCATATTACGCCCCAAGATGGATATCAAGAATAGATCAGAAACAATAACTTTTATGGTAATATTTTTGCAGTATACTGGGTTTCTGATATTGAGGTATCTGCATGTCAATGACATATCTACTTTATAATCTTTTAACTACAGTTTTTAATTTTGTGAACATAGTAGATTTTAAGAAGAGAGACAAAGCTCTTAGAGCTCAGTCTTTAGGGTCAAAATGATAATGTATTTCAGACAGGACACCATATTTCTATTCAAGGCAACTTATAGAGTTGAATACATAGTATTTTTTGATAGATCTCAAAGGTTAAGTCTACATCCTAATGATGAAGAAAAGAGAGGGTAAAGGTACGATTGCCAATTTTCTTGCTGGGATAAGTCCTTTTCTGGAATTTCATTTTGTTGTAATAGAAAGACTAGGATAGGGAACAGTACAAAATTTCATGTTCCATCAAACAGTTTTTCTTACCATTTCTCTTTACTCACAGAAATAAAATATACCAGGTCAATCCAATCTTGTTATGGCTAGCCAAGCATGGTTCAATGCCGACAAAACTTAGCTATGTATTCCCATTGAAAATGCTCTAACATAGACTGTGTATAAGATACCATAAAGGAACTATTCATACAGAGACATAATTCTTAATGCAAAGTTTCGTTGACCATACAGTGTTTTCCAATTAGCAATACATGTTTTCAGCTTTTAGGGATTCCATTCTCTTTTCATTCTTCTTCTTCTTCTTCTTCTTCTTCTTCTTCTTCTTCTTCTTCTTCTTCTTCTTCTTCTTCTTCTTCTTCTTCTTCTTCTTCTTCCTCTTCTTCTTCTTCTTCTTTTAAAAAATTTAGGTACTTTGTGTGCTGTGGGCCATATCGTGAACAAAACAGGAAATAGAAGAAAATGTGTGGTCATTTTAAAGACCACTCCTGGGGAAAAGTTTTCTTCCTGGAACAATTTTATAGCAAACATCACAGTTATTTGACCACCTGCTTTACCAATGACGCAAATGCCACGATCTCAGGCATCTGGGCAAATTATTACACTTTCCCAAGTCAAGCGGGGCCTCTCAATGTTGTCATCCTTGAAGACATGTAATAAAAATGTCATGATCTGCTTCCTTCTTGAGTAAGAGACAAGCCTAGGTTACCATGACACCAAACAATTTAATAAAAAGGTAAAAAATTCAATCAATCAATCAGCCAGTTCTTCCAAACAGATCACACAACTTAGTAGACACAATATAACGTATTTTTCCATGTCTTAAAGGCAAAACCCACTTTTAGTAAAGAACGTACTTATTTTTCAAGTTTCCCATTTAAATAGATATTTCCAATAGCAATGTTAATGCTGCAAAAATGAGTTGATAAGTGTTTAAAAATCCCCACATAGATGAATACCTCTTTGCAATTTCAGTTGCCTTTAAGTTTCAAGCTTCTAATGCTAATGAAAATCATGTGTATAGTAGCAGAGACAAACTTTAAGCAAGTGGAGAACCATTTATTAAATATTGACGGTACAGAACCAGTTAAATTCTTAGTTCCACCTATTTGGGACAGTAGTATATACTTGTAAAAGAAGACAGGATAAGTTTCTGACTGGAATGATCCATCTTCCTAGTGTCTTGTCCCAGATATTTTCCTACCTATCTTTTCTAAATGACACTGTCCCTCTATTATGTTATTATCGCAAAATTATTTGATGTATTACAGAGCCAAACATAAAACAAGATAAACAGAAAGCCTTCGGTAAGGCTAATGTGCAAAGTATATATAATCATCATTGTACCCTGGTAAGAGATGACCCACAAATTATCTTAGACCCACATAGGAACAAAAGCAAAGGGACAAGAGTCACGAAGCTTGCAAGTGTATTATTAAACAAAATTTTCATAAGAAATAGCTTTCCTGGTATTAAATCCAAACAGAAAATTGTGCTGTCTTTGTAAACCAGGAAAATATAGAGAATGTTGTTCTCATGTTTCTTGGCAGTGCAATACAACAAGGAACTCTTTCCATAGGACTAATTTTGATGATAAACTTTAATGAAGGCTGATAACATAACGTCAAAGAATAATGCAATTAAAGTAATTCTACAAAAAGGGAAAATAAATTGGTCTGAATGGACAGTTCTCTGGTGATTTAGTGTAATTATTAAATTGTGAATCTGGAGGTTTAAACGAAACATATGTCATTGAAGTTGTTATACTTTTTTTCTGTCACAATGCAGCTTCACATAATATACAAAAAGCAAAAGATAAAGTCATACTTTCATATGATAAATTGATGCAAACATTTTCCAAGTTTACAGTTAAGGAGAAAACTGAAATTTTGATGGTTGTTTAAGTCTATTTGCAGTAGCTAAATCTCTTACCTGACTTCATGGAACATTTCTGAGCAGATGGCCACAAGTTTTGAATTTTCCAGAATATGGAAGAATCCCCAAATTCTCCTCCATGACCCAATATTTTTGTGTTTTAAAATATTTTATTTACATCATTCAATTATTTTAAGTATATTCATCAACACTATGCAATTTAAAGAGTATTTCATTAGTTCAAAGTCCACTCTAGGCACACCAACACTCAATTTTCACCTCTCTCTCTCTCACAGCTACTACAGAATCATACACTATGCAGCCAATTGTGTGCATGCTTTCACGCTGTCATATTGTTTTGTAAGCTCCATTCATGGTTTAAAATGTTATCAGCAACTTATTTCCTTTTAAACTTTGATAAGATTTTATTTTACAAAAATACATTCATATTTATCCACTTATTAAGTGAATCTTCATTTATTGACATAACAATTAATGTATTATGAACATTGGTAAGCAAAGGTTTGTGTGAGCATGTGTTTTCATTTGTTTCATGCATGCTTTTAGAAATAGAATTGTTGAGCCATCTGTAAACGTTATTTCTAACATTTTGAGTGAAATATTTTTAAAAGTGACTTGGCCATTTTACATTCCTCCTAGAAATATATTTGTATTCCAGTTTCTCTTTCCTCATTTGGATATGTTATTATATTTTTATAATAGCCACACTGGTAGATACAAAGTAGTAAGTCATCATGATTTTGATGCACACTGTTTCTGTACCAGGCAATGTGGGTGAGCACCTTTTTGTGTAAATACTGCTCATTACTATTTTCTTCAAAAATATTAAAATCATTAGCGCAACTTGATTTCATGATTTATATTTTTCTATTGTGTTTATAAAGTTCTCTGTGTATTCTGCAAATATTTAAGCCAGTTAAGAAATGTGGAATTCATTAATATTCCTTTTACCTTGTCCATTCAGGAAGGAAAGGAAACACTCAGCTCACTGTTTTTTTTTTATTTTTACAAATACTCTATGTTACCTAAGGGAAAAAGTAAAAACTAAGAATCAATGTTGAAGGACCAATATGCTAAAAGATTGAGACTGCTCTTCATAACTCATACTTTGAAATCTAAGCCTCGAGTGATTATGTTAAAACATAGGGCCTTTGGGAGGCACTTAGGTCTTAAAAGAAAGCAGGTAATAAAAATTAGAACTGAAATTGAAAAGAGAAAATCATCCAAAATATTGAATAAAGCAAAGATTTAGTTATTTCAAGATTAATAAGTTTGGCAAATGATAGTTCATAAATATCTGCTGTAGGCTAGCTAAATAAAAATGGAGGCTACACAAAGGGTGATAAGAGAAATGGTAGTAACCTTGCCACTGCTTACTCTATGGACAAGTGACTAGAAGTCTACTACATGAACATTCATAATGCCCCTGCTGAAATGAACCCATTTCTACACATGCTATAACCTACCAAAATTCACTCAAGTCAAAAACGTTTCCTGGGTAAGATTTTGTTAATAAAATAAATTGAACAAACAATTAATAGTATTCAAAAACAGAAAGCATCCAGCCCTAAACAGGACATTTATGCCACCTATTCTAAAGCACAGCAATGATCATGGAAGTGGAAAAAAACGAAAGAACTGTATGATAGGAACAGGACTGGGAAATTCTGTCTTCTGGGCAAGATACTGCCATTTCAATCATTTGCTCAAAGCAGCCACAGTTGTTTGCATTAGAACTGCATGAGACTGGGGATGCCCCTCCCTGTTGAACTCTAGGGTTCTAATAGATTCTGGGAGAGCAGGAGTTGTCCTCAGTTGAGTATCCACTGTTGAGGCCAAAATTAACTCAAGAGCATGTAAAAGCATACAGTATGGCTAAGTGGGATTTATTACAGCTACTCAACCGTGGCTCAATATAAAATCAATTAGCTAAAGAAGAAAAGTCACCTGTTTATATTAATAGGTCCATACTTCCATTTGATAGCTTGTCAGCCTGGCATCCAGAGCAAGTTCCAGAGGAGCCAGGGCCACACAAAGAAACTATCTTGAAAAAAACAAAACAAAACCAAAAACTAAAAGCAAAAACAGAAAAACATTTGATAAAAGCCAACTTAAGTATATATACTCTTGGAAAGTAAAGAATAGGAGCAACTTCTACCACTAGCGGTAGCCTGAAGTCAATATCAAACTTAAATATGACAAAAAGATAAAAAAAGAGATGTACTCATTATTGTCCTAAAGAAATCAAGGGTTTTCACTCTCTCCTACCATGGTTTAAATTTATACTGGAAATTGAAAGTGATGCAACACTATCAGAATGTTATATAAAAATCTATCATTTAGGAAGGAAAAATAAAGTTATATTTGTATGTAGATTACATGATTACTTATGGATATATGTCCTTCAAATGAACAAAAAGTCCTAGAAATAAAGAGCCATTCAAGGATGCACAATTCTGGTTAAAATGTACATCATTTGGCTCCTTATATACCAGAAATGAGAAGGTAGAATTTGGAATTTAAAATACAGTAAATGTAGTCAATTGATATTTAACAAAGGAACAACGGAAATCCATTGGTGAAAGAAAGACTTTTCAAAAAAATGGTGCTTGAACCACCAAACAACTGCTAATCATGGGGGAAAGTAAACCTTAAAGTAAATCTTATAATGTCAAAAAGTTATGTCTATGTAGGACATAGACCTAAATATAAACCAGAAACTAGTAGAGTGTAAACAGTTGGGGAAAAATTAGATAATGGCAAGTTTCTCGATGACTTTAAGGTATTATGCAATAGCAAAAGCATGATACGTGAAAGAAAAAACCCAATATGCTGGCCTGTATCATAGTTTATAACATTTGTCCTGTGAAAGATACTGTTCTGGGATTGTAGCTTGTCTCTGGGCTGTCCGAGCCACAACCTTATAGGTATGAATTGTCAAAGATCCTAACTGTGAGTGCAGGGAAGGTGGCCTGGTATTGTCTGCAAAAGCAGGCATGTATTGGAATGGAGTCAGAAAAGCAAGCAACAGAAGCCCCAGTAAGTAGTACTCACATGTGATTCATGAACTAATATAAGCTTAATGACAGCATTCCAAACAAGCCTTATGATTGCATCCCAGACATTTCAAAGCCGCTCTTTAGTACAAGTTACAAGGGCCTTCTTGGCCCTAGTTGAACATGGTGTACAAGCAAAACTGCTGTGGGAAAACAACAGCCACATTTGCAGCAATACTTACAATTACAGCTTTCATAAATATATGGCAGAGGTACTAGAAACTGTTTATGGTTGTGAATTCGAAATATGAAAGGTTGAAATTTGGAGAAACTATATCTACAAGAAACACCTAAGAGAGGCCGGGTGGTGGTGTTGCACCCCTTTAATCCCAGCACTCGGGAGGCAGAGGCAGGCAGATCTCTGTGAGTCTGAGGCCAGGCTGGTCTACAAGAGCTAGTTCCAGGACAGGTACCCTGTCTTGAAAAACCAAATAAAAAGAAAAAAGAAAAAAAAGACAAAAAAAAGAAACACTTATGAGGCTGGAAAAATGACTCAGTAGTTAAGAGTTCTTGTGAGTTTGGTTCCCAGCACTTGCCTCCAGAAGCTCACTGGCCTTCTAACTCCAGCTCCATGTTGGTACCCTTTTGCATTTGGAGCTCTCTCGCGAGCACGCGCACACAGACACACACTAAATTATAAAAAGTAAAAGAATATAGTGAGAGACCACATCTGCACATGCAAATTTCTTCTATGTTGTATTCATTGATTAAACGTAAAATCCATTGTGAGTTTCTGTGGGGTGCATATGGGGGGATTCAGGAGAGGAATTGGGGTATATGATCAAAATGCATTGTATGAAATTCTCAACTAATCAATAAAATATTTACTAAAACAATAATATAAAAATTCAGGCCAAGGAGCCAGGCAGTGATGACGGACACCTGTGATCTCAACACTTGGGAGGCAGAGGCAGGTGGATCTTTGTGAGGTAGAGGTCAGTACAAAACAAGTTCCAGGACAGCTAGGGTTGTTCCACAGGGAAACCCTGTCTTTAACCTCTCCCCACCCCCCAAAAACAAAGGAATTCCAGGCCAAGAAGATGGTTCAGTGAGTCATTTGTTTATTGGAAAGCATTAGGATACTAATTCAAATTCCCAGGAACCATGTAAAGGCTAAGCAGTCGGGCTAGTTTCCTGTAATGGTAGCATTCAAAAGACAGAGGTAGGGAATCACCAGGGCAATCTGGTAAAGAAGGCAGAATTGGTAAACTCCATGTTCAGCAACAGACCCTACCTCAGTATGTGTACAGTGGAGACAAATTTAGGAGGACACCTGACATGAATTTTGAACTTCCAAATGCACATATATACATACATGTGTATCTGTACAGATGCAAACATACATATACACCATACAAATATTATCAACTAAGTGATTGATTAGTTAATATCTACTGACTGTCAGTTATTAACCCTTTTAATGGGAAAAGAATTTACATATGTACCCATTAAAGAATAATCACATTTCTCCAAATTTTTGTGCCTAATATAACAAAGCCTGCCTTCATAAATGAGATACTCAAATGAACTTTATCTTGAAAGCGTCATAACATCAACAATACAATAACATGTCCATCTACCTCTATCATCATCAAGTTTGTGAACAACACAGGGAAAGGCAGTTATCACAAATCACTATTGTCTGTTATGAATTAGTGAAGAAATATTGTAGATATTTATTCCAAACATGATGCAGCTAATCATGTTGAGAAAACATACAGTAGCATAGACAAGAATATTGCCAAGGCTAGGCAGAAATGATGGTAATATTGTGACTGCTTCATGAAATTCGATAAAACAGAAACACTATTGACCATCACAGAAGGAATAATGAGAGTCAAGGGCCAGTGTTTGATGATAATAAAGAAACCAGCTAATACTCTGAGCATGACATCCCTATCAGATACTCTGTAAACCCTGGTTTATTAGCAGATGCCAAACACAAGTAGAAAGAAGCAGAACGAGTACCAGGAACAGATGTCTTTATAGGACAACTTATACAGAGATTCAGGGTCATATTTTAAGTCATGAAAACTGGTTGCAATAGAAGAGAAGAAAATGACCAAGTGCTATTGGTGGGCATGTTTTCAAGTAATGTAAGCATTTTCCAGTGATGTATATTGTAGTGGCATTTCATTTGCATTTTAATAAACAAAGCTTTCCCGAGGATCAGAAAAGTAAAACAGCCATACTCGCCAGCCTTACAGATAAAGCAACAATGACACACACCTTTAATCCCAGCAGCCACAATAACATACACCTTTAGTCCCTATAACCACACTAACTTGCTGTAGAAGCCATGTGGTAGTGGTGCATTCCATTAATCTCAGAACTAAAAAGGATTACAAAATGGGAGGAGACAGCTCTCAGTCTCAGTCTCGTTCTGGAGTTTTCCTGGAGGCAGGATCACCATTTTCAGACTGAGGTCGAGGTAAGAGCCAGTGACTGGCTGCTTTGCTTTTCTGGTCTTCAGGTTGACTCCCAATATCTGTCTCTGGGTTTTTATTAATCATGCTTCAGTATGTGATCTAAGACTTATTTTGAGACTTTCATTTGGAGGATTTTGAATGCAATTTACATTATACTTACATTAAAGCATATGGTGTCTTGAATTTTGATCATTTTTCATTGCAAGGATTTTCCTGGTACAGAACAGGTGTTGGGATGTACAGTGAGTACACAGTCTGTTCGGATCACAGTGTCTTGTCTCTAAATAACAGTAGCAAGTCATTGCTGCTTGTTGCCACACCCAAGAGTGCACATAAATGTCAAATATTTTAAGAGAATTTTACATCAGTTTATTCTCAGTAGATTTGTCAAAAAGTTCATTTGAATATGAGCAATTGCATTAAACCTCAATGATTTTTTTCTAAAGTGTTTTGCCTCTGAGTTGCCCTATAAACAAGGCTGCTTTCCATCCACTTCATTTATTTTTCCTTCCTATAATTGTTAAAGAACCATTTTTATTTCTTTGTTTTCATGTAATTTATCTACAGTTTCTGGTGGGTAAATGTCAATATATCCACTGATAAATTTAAGAAATTCCTTGTTATTTTTAGAGGGGAGGGTAATCAAAATCTGAGAAAAATATTTGGCAAGTATATATTCAATAAACATTTGGTCTCCAAAATATGAAAAATATTCTTAAAACTCACTAGCAAAACTGTCTATCCAATTTTCAAAAGATCAGTTGTTATATTTTTGGTTGTGTGCCTAGCCTTTAATGGTTGAGCTATCTCTTCAGCCCTCAGAAGATCAGTTGTTAAACAGAACCATCCCTGGAGGATATTTATACTACAGGCAATAAAATCAAGATTAAGCAAATGGTTTCAGAAAACTAAAAGGCTTCTTCACAGCAAGGAAAATAATATAATGAAGAGACAAAAGAATGGGAGAAATACAACCATACATAGAAGAAACCAATCACCATAATTTTTAAAGAACTCAAGACAAAAAAGTAGCTGTTTTAGAAAAATGCTAGAAGAAAGGATTCCGAATGCTTTCACTATAGAAATGATAAAAGCTTGGTACGGTGGTGCTGGCATTTTGGGGCTGATAGAGGTGGGAATTACTATGAGGTTGAGGCCAACAAGCTTATAGGCTAACTAGCCTAGACAGTTTAGTGAGATATCATTTTTGGGGCCCCTGGCTGTGGGACCCAGATCTATCCCTAGTGCGTGAAATGGCTTTGTGGAGCCCATTCCCTATGGTGGGATGCCTTGCTCA
Source organism: Microtus pennsylvanicus (assembly GCF_037038515.1). Taxonomy (NCBI): domain Eukaryota; kingdom Metazoa; phylum Chordata; class Mammalia; order Rodentia; family Cricetidae; genus Microtus; species Microtus pennsylvanicus. The sequence goes on along the minus strand of NC_134601.1, from coordinate 61,426,241 downwards.
GCCTTGACACAGAGGGAAAGTGCTTGGTCCAGCCTCAAGTTAATGTGTCAGACATCGTTGACTCCCCATGGGAGGCCTAACCCTTTCTGAGGAGTAGGTGAGGGGTGGAGTGGGAGTGAGAGAGAGGAAGGGAGGGAGGGGGAGCTGTGATTGTCATGAAAAATGAATAAAACATTTAAAATTAAGTCACAGGAAAAAGAAGGAAGGAATGAAGGAAGGAAGGAAGGAAAGAAGGAAGGATGAAAAGAGAAATGCGTAGAAAACCTAAGAAAAACCTAAATGGCTTTGAACAAAGATAACAAAGATACATGTAAATGAACTAAACACATACCTCTTTTTTCTCCTTTGGCAATTTAATACACTGGTACAATGCATTTAGACCCCATCTACTCTCGCTCCTCACATCCACCTCCTCCAGAAATACCACACACATATCCATATCCCAGCCTTATACCTTATTCTTTATTTTCTTTCTTCAATAACTGACTGAGTCTAAATAGTACTTGCTACACACGTGTGGGTGTGGGGCTGGCTGTCTACTGGAGCAATGGCCACCTAGGAGAGGCTAAACACTTAATGAAAACCGAATTACCCTCTCCCCAAAGCCACGAACTGCCTGCCCATAGCTCCTCAGCTAGGGATGGAATAAGGCAATGCTTCATCCATGCTGGAAGTTTGACTGGTTTCATATAGTTCAGGTCTTGTGCAGGAAGCGACAGCTATTGTGAGTTCATGACTGCAATGATGCAGTCGTGTCCAGAAGACACTGTATTACAGCAGTCTTCCCTAACCTCGATTCTTGCCATCTTTCCATGATGTTCCATAAGCTTTGGCAAGTGGGGGAGGTTGCACATACCACTCTTATCTAGTATCTGCATTTCACTGGTTGTGAGTCTCTTTGCAAACTTCCATCTACTGCAAAAAGATGCTTCTTTGATGAGGACTGAGAGTGTAAGTATATATAAGGTATTTTGAGACTATGTCCATTCAGCAAAATAGTAATAACAGATTTTCCTCTAAGTCTTTTGATGCCCATGCATGCGGATCAGGTCAGAATGTGGTTGGCTACTTCTTAAATATTCACAAGACAATTGCACCAAGGATAAGACCCTGGCAGGTCAATAATTATTATTGAATACTGGCTCACAGGTTAATATGTCTGTTGTTGACTTTTAGGACTTCATGAAACTAAAATGATTATGTACAACAAAGGAAGCAGTCAATCATGTGAAGAGGAAACCCACAGATATGGAGAAAACATTACTAGAAGAAAACACAGACAACGGGAGATTAATGTCTAGAATATACAAAGAACTCAAAACAGAGAGCATCTTCCAGATCACTGCATCTCTTAGGCCTCACTGGAGAAACTTCTATTTTCTGTAGATGTGGATTAACACAGAGACCTGCAACAGACAAAGGCACAAAGAATTAGACTTCAGAATGCTTAGCACTAAAGGAAACATATATACTATAGTGCCTTCTCACAAAGTTCAGGGATCATTACGGAAGAGAGAACGGACAGAGTGTAAGAGGAAGGGAGTGTTGATGAATGAGTGTTTTCTGAACAAAACAGAGCAGCTGCACATATAAGCTCATAGTGTCTGTGATAGTATGCTCAAGACCTGCATGATCTCAGTGACAACAAATTCTAGTACAGAAAGCGGTGGTGAGCAAAACGTTTCTCTCTGAATGGAGTGGAATTTAGCAATTGTTAGTTGTTGAAAGGAGAGACAGGTTTCTCTAAGAGTATAGTCCCTGGTAGTTCAGCCACTCCCCAGTGGAAAACCACACACACAAGAATATTTGGGTAGCAGAAATGGGTCTTGAAATCTTTTTTTACTTAGCTATTTTATTTTATGTGTTTTGGCGGTAGGTATGGATATGCACCATGTGTGTGCCTGGTACGTGCAGAGATCAGAAGAAAGAATTAGATATCTGAAACAAAGCTTATGGGTGGTTGTGAGCCCCTTACCCACTCACCGTATGAAGTCTGGGAACCAAACCCCGGTTTTTTTTTTTCAGGATCAACAATTCTGAGAACCACTGGTTCATGTCTCCAGTCCCTGAAAGATTTTAAAATGACAAACACAAACAAAGAAGCAAACAAACAAGTAAATGACACAAATGGGTAGGTAGGAAAGGGGGTGAGGTCTGAGAAGAGTTGAGAGAAGGGTGAATAAGATCTAAACAGGTAAGAAACTCAAAGAACTAATAAAAGTTTAAAAAAATCCAATGTGTTCAGAAAACAAACAACCTAATTTAAAAGATGGCCTTTAGCATTATCCAGTGGATGACCCTATGCCCATGAACATATTGACAGCACTAATTGGATTTACTAAGTTGGAAAAAAATACATGAATTTGGGAGGGAGTTATTTTGGGGAAATATGTGAGAAATTAGAATGGGAAAATGGAGGGTAGATATGATAATGTATTTTCTTGCATACATGAATGGAATTTTCAGAAATGAAGAAGAAAATTAATGGGCTTTAGATTTGAACAGAGATGTCTCAAAGTATTGGAGTCTGTAATGTTTCCCCTTTCTGTAATTAAACATTATATATAATGATAATATCTCTCTCTTTTAATTTCTAATTTTATAAGTTTGCATCTTCTCTTCTTTTTTATCTTGGCCAGGGATTTCTTAATCTTATCTTTGAAAAGAACCAACTCATCCTTTCAACGATGCTTTGTAATTATTTTGTTTCCATTTCATTAATTCTAGCCCTGATTTTTAATTGTGTCTTCCCACCTACTGTTTTTATTTGAATTTTTATGGCTTTTCCAAAGCATAAAGGTACATTTTTAGCCGGGCGGTGGTGGCGCACGCCTTTAATCCCAGCACTCCTGAGGCAGAGGCAGGCGGATCTCTGTGAGTTCGAGGCCAGCCTGGTCTACAAGAGCTAGTTCCAGGACAGGAACCAAAAGCTATGGAGAAACCCTGTCTGGAAAATCCAAAAAAAGGTACATTATTAAATTATGCTATGAAATTTCTAAAAATTTTTAGCATAGCTATGAAGTCCCTTCTTGGCATTAACTTCACTGTGTTCTATAGATTTAGGCACATTGCATTTTCATTTTTATTCAATACTAGGAATGTTTTGATTTTCTTCTGTAACACAATGACAGTTCAATGCTGTTTTTTCTAGTTTCCATGAGTTTGTGTATTTTTTCATGGTGTCATTGTTGATATCTAGCTTCATTACATTACAGTGAAAAAGAATACAGGATGTTATTTCATTATGTCTTTGTTTTCTGAGATGTGCTATGAGTATAACGGGATCAATTTTGGTGAAAGGACTATGGACTGCAAAGAAAAATGTGCATTCTTTAGTATTTGAATGGAATGTTCTAGGAATATCAGTTATCCCCATTTGATTTGTGGTGACATTAGACTTCAGTATTTCTTCATTAAGTTTTGTTCAGATGATCAATCTATTAATAGTAGTACTGTATTGAAGTAGAGAGACCTCTGTGGGTCCGGACACAAGTCTGGGACTTCCGAGGGAGTAAGCCTGAGCCAGGACCTCTATGGTTCTGGGAAAAAGTCTGGGACCTCTGAGGAAGAAGGCTGGAAGCAGAGACTTCTGCAGGTCCAGGCAAGAGTCTGGGACTTCCTTGAGAGCAGGTTTGAACCAGGGCATCTGCTAGTCTGGAGTTTGGGACCTCCCGGGAAGTAGGTTAGAACCAGAGTCAGTCTTGGACCTTCAAGGGAGTAAGCCTGAGCCAGGACCTCTGGCAGAGCAGGCCCAAGGCAGCAACTTCAGCAGAAAGAGCCCTAAGCAAGCAATCTCCATAGGAGCAGGCCTGAACAACCCCTGGTATTTCAGAGCAAAAGCTGGGAATGCTGAGTGACCTCTAGATAACCGAGTGACCAACAGGATTACTGGAACCATGGTCCTGACTGTACCACAAGGAGCAACCATCTGAGTCTTGGATCCACTGTCATATGGAAGATTGATCACCAGAGTCACAAACAGCCCCAACTACACCAATCAGAGGGAAAGATGGGTAGAAAAGGTAAGAACACATGCAACACCAAAGAGAGCAACATAACACTAGTAAAGAACTGGTGTCCCTAGACTGGAACAACCAAATACAGAGGAAGCAGAAGGAAATGACCTAAAAAATAACTTTAGGAGAATGTTTGAGGCTCTTAAAAGGCAATGAAAAATGCCCTTAAAGAAATGGAGGAAAAGACAAACAAAAATTGGAAGACATTAACAAATCCCTTAAAGAAAACCACGAAAAAGCAATCAAACATATGAAAAAAACTATTCAAGACTTGAAAACTGAAATAGAGACAATAAAGAAAACACAAGTCAAGGGAATGATAGAAATAAAATCAGGAAAAATGATCAGGAACCACAAATGCAAGCATGAACAGCAGAATACAAGATATGGAAGAGAGAATCTCAAGTGCTGACGATTCAATAGAGGAAACAGACTCATCAATCAAACAAAACATTAAGTCTATATAAAGTTTAACACAAAATATCCAGGAAATATGGGACATCATGAAAAGATCAAACCCAAGAATAATAGGTATAGAGAAGGAGAAAAAGTTAAACTCAAAAGCACAAAAATTATATTTAACAAAATCATAGAAGAAAACTTTCCCAACCTAAGGAAAGATATGCCTATGAAGATGCAAGAAGTTTACAGAGCATCAACTAGACTGGATAAAAAAATTCCCTTGCCACATAATAACCAAAACACTAAACATACAGGATAAAGGGAGAATATTAAGAGCTGCAAAGGAAAAAGGCCAAGTAACATATAAAGGCAGACCTATCAGAGTTACACCTGACTTCTCAACGGAAGCAAGGAAAGCAAGAAGGCCCTGGTCAAGCATTATGCAGACATTAAGAGATGATGGATGCCAGCCCAAGTACCAGGAAAACTTTCAATGATGCTAAAAAGACAAGATATTCCATGACATAACCAGATTTAACCAATACCTAGCCACAACTCAGTCCTACACAAAGTACTAGAAGGAAAACTCCAACCCAATGAAGTTGGCTACATTCAGGAAAAACACAGACAATAGATGATCTCACAGCAGCAAATCCCAAAGAAAGGAAAAACACACAAAATATCAATACCAACAATGAAAAGAAAATTAACAGGAGATAGAAATCAGTGGTCATTAATATCCCTTAATATATATGGGCCCAATTCACCTATAAAGAGACACAGCCTAACAGATTTGATACAAAAAACAAAATGCATCATTCTGCTGCACACAAAAATCACACCTCAAGACAGACATTGCCTCAGAGTAAAGGATTGAGAAAAAATTTTCCAATCAAAAAGACCTAAGAAACAAGCAGATGTAGCTGTTCTAATACCTAACAAAATAGCCTTCAAACTAAAATCAATCAAACGAGACAAAAAAAGACATTTCACAATAGTCACAGGAAAAATTTATCAAGAGGTAATCTCAATACTGAACATCTATGCCCCAAATACAAGGGCACACTCATATGAAAAAGAATCACTTCTAAAGCTTAAATCCCACATTAAACCCCACACACTAATAGTGGGAGACTTCAACACTTCCCTCTCACCACTGGACAGGTCGTCAGACAAAAAAAAAAAAAAAAATGAGCAGAGAAATAGGGGAAATAACACATGTTGTGATTCAAATGGACTTAACAGAAAACTATAGAACATTTCATTCAAACATAAAAGAATATATTTTCTTTTCAGCATCTTCTCAAAAATTGACCACATTCTCAGTAACAAAACAAACCTCAACAAATACAAAAAAATTGGAATAACCCATTATCTCTTATCAGATCATCATGGCTTAAAACTAAAATTTAACAGCAATATTAATTGCAGAAAGCCACAAACACATGGAATTAAACAATGCTCACCTGAAGCATCAATGGGTCAAGGAAGAAATAAAGAGACACACTAAATACTTCCTAAAATTCAATGAAAATGATCACACAACATAATCCAATTTATGGGACACAATGAAAGCTGTGTTAAGAGGCAAGTTCATAGCACTAAATTCCTACATAAAGAAGCTGGAAAAAAATCCCATGCTAGTGAATTAACAGAGTGTTTGAAAACTTTAGAATAAAAAGAAGTAAATTCACCCAGAAGAACTCGAAGGTAGGAAGTAACCAAATAGAGAGCTCAAATCAACAAAATAGAAACAAAGAAATCCATACAAAGTATTAATGAGAAAAAAGAGTCTGGTTTTTTTTTGTGAAAATCAGCAAAATAGACAAACCTTTATTCAAACTAACCAAAGGACAGAGAGAGAATATCCAAATCAACAATATCATAAATGAAAATGGGACATAACAACAGACACAGAGACAATCCAGAGAATCATTAGGCCATATTTTCAAAACCTGTACTCAACAAAATTGGACAACTTAAAGAAAATGGACAACTTCTTGTATAAATAACACTTACCAAAATGAAATCAAGGCCTGATAAGCAAATTAAATAGACCTCTAACTACTAAAGAAATAGAAACAGTCATCAAATTCTCCCAAGGAAAAAAAAAGCCCAGGGCCAGATGGTTTCAGCTCAGAATTTTATAAGATTTTCAAAGAAGAACTCATACAAATACTCCTGCACCAAATAAACAAACTGAAAAATAAAAACCACATAATCATCTCATTAGATGTTGAACAAACCTTCAAGAAAATACAACATTCCTTACTGAGAAAGGTCTTCAAGAAAGCAGGGACACAACGAACATATCTAAACATAATGAAGGCAATATACATCAAGCCAATGGCCAACATCAAACTAAATGGAGAGAAAAATCAAAGTGATCCCACTAAAATTACAAAAAAGACAAGGTTGTGCACTTTCTCTATATCTATTCAATATAGTTCTTTAGGAGATCAAGGGGATACAAAATGTAAAAGAAGAAATCAAATTCTCACTATTTGCTACTGATGTGATTGTTTACATAAACAACCCCAAAAATTCTACTAAGAAACTTCTACAACTCATCAACACTTTCAGTAATGTAGCAGGATACAAGATTAATTTAAAAAATCAGAAGTCCTCCTTTACACAGATGATAAATGGACTGAGAAAGAAATCAGAGAAACATCGCCCTTGACAATAGTCACAAATAGCATAAAATATCTCGGAGTAACTCTAACCAAACTCGTAAAGACCTATATGACAATAACTTTTGCTCTTTGAGGAAAGAAATTCAATAAGATACCAGAAAGTTGACAGATCTCCCATGCTCTTGGGTAGGTAGAATTTACAAAGTAAAAATATCAATCTTACCAAAAGTAATCTAAATGATCGCTTCTTAGGTATAACCCCAGAAGCACAGACATTAAGGGCAACATTGAATAAATGGGACCTACTAAAACTGAGAAGCTTCTGTAAAGCAAAGGACACTGTCACTAAGGCACAAAGGCAACCTACTGACTGGGAGAAGATCTTCACCAACCCCACAACAGACAAAGGTCTGATCTCCAAAATATATAGAGAACTCAAGAAACTAGACTTTAAAAGGCTAATTAACCCAATTAAAAAATGGGGCACTGAACTGAACAGAGAATTCTCAACAGAAGAAGTTCAAATGGCCAAAAGACACTTAAGGTCATGTTCAACCTCCTTAGCGATCAGGGAAATGCAAATCAAAACAACTTTGAGATATCATCTTACACCTGTCAGAATGGCTAAAGTCAAAAACACCAAGGATAGCCTTTGCTGGAGAGGCTGTGGAGGAAGGGGTACACTCATCCATTGCTGGTGGGAATGCAATCTTGTGCAACCACTGTGGAAGTCAGTGTTTCGGTTTCTCAGGAAATTCGGGATCAACCTACCCCTCGACCCAACAATACCACTCTTGGGAATATACCCAAGAGATGCCCGATCATATGTCAAAAGCATTTGTTCAACTATGTTCATAGCAGTATTATTTGTAATAGCCAGAACCTGGAAACAACCTAGATGCCCTTCAATGGAAGAATGGATGAAGAAAGTATGGAATATATACACATTAGAGTACTACGCTGCGGTAAAAAACAATGACTTCTCGAATTTTGCATGCAAATGGATGGAAATAGAAAACACTATCCTGAGTGAGGTATCCCAGACCCAAAAAGATGAACATGGGATGTACTCACTCATAATTGGTTTCTAGCCATAAATAGGGACCACGGAGTCTACAATAGGCGAATCTAAAGAAGCTAAGTAAGAAGGTGAACCCAAGGAAAAACGTATAGTTATCCTCTTGGATAAGGGAAGTAGACAAAATTGCCAGGGAGAAAAGTGGGATGTTGGGGGTGGGATGGGATGGGGGTAAGGGGAGATGGGGAGAGAAAAGGTAGAAGGAAAGGAGGGGGGACTTGGGGAAACAGGAGGATCAGGATAAAGGAAGGTTGGATAGGGGAGCACGGAACCCCATTTCTTAGTTAAAGGACCCACTTTAGGATGGGCAGGAGACTTGACCCTAGAGGGGATCCCAGGTGCCCAAGCTGAGGCCCCCAGTTAGTTCCTTGGGCAGCTGAGGATAGGGAACCTGAAATGACCCTATCCTAGAGCAATACTGACGAATATCATGCATATCATCCTAGAACTTTCATCTGGCGACGGATGGAGATAGAGACAGAGACCCACACTGGAACACTGGATAGAGCTCCCAAGGTCCCAAGGAGGAGCAGAAGGAGGGAGAACATGAGCAAAGAAGTCGGGACCACGAGGGGTGCACCCACCCACTGAGACAGTGGAGCTGATCTACTGGGAGCTCACCAAGGCCAGCTGGACTGTTACCAAAAAAAAGCATGGGATAAAACTGGACTCTCTGAACATGACGAACAATGAGGGCTGATGAGACGCCAAGGACAATGGCACGTGGTTTTGATCCAACGCAATGTGCTGGCTTGGTGGGAGCCTAGCCAGTTTGGATGTTCACCTTCCTAGATATGGACGGAGGGGGGAGGACCTAGGACTTACCACAGGGCAGGGAACCCTGACTGCTCTTTGGACTGGAGAGGGAGGGGGAGAAAAGTGGGGGGAAGGGGAGAGGGGTGGGAGGAGGGGGAGAAGAATGGGAGGAGGGGGAGGGAAATGGGAGGCTGGGAGGAGGTGGAAATTTGTTTTTTTTTCTTTCTTTTCTTTATTCTCCTTTTATCAATAAAAAAATACATATATAAAAAAAAGTAATCTATATATTCAATGCAATGTCTGTCATAATCCCAGCAAAATTCTTCACAGACCTTGAAAGAACAGTATTCAATTCCATATGGAAAAGCAAAAAAGCCCAACCAAATTAACCCTGTAAAGTAAAGGAACTTCTGGAGGCATCACAATCCCTGACTTCAAACTCTAGTACAGAGCTACAGTACTGAAAACAGCCTAGTATTGGCATAAAAACAGATAGGAGGAACTATGGAACTGAAATGAAGACCCAGATATTAATCCACACACCTACAGACATCTGATTTTTGACAAAGAAGCAAAAAATATATAATGGAATAAAGAAAGCATGTTTAACAAATGATGCTGACATAACTAGATATCAATATGTAGAAGAATTAAAATAATTCATATCTATCACTGTGCACAAAACTCAAGTCCAAATAGATCAAAGACCTCAACATAAAGCTAACCACACTGAACCTCACAGAAGAGAAAGTGGGAAGTACACTTGAACCCATTGGCTCTGGAGACCACTTCCACAATATAATCCCAGTAGCATAGACACTGAGAGAAAGTGAATAAATGGGGCCTCCTGAAACTGAAAAGCTTCTTTAAAGCAAATGACATGGTCAACAAGACAAAATGACAAGACTATAGAACTGGAAAAGATCTTCACTAACACCTCATCATACAGATGACTGATCTCCAAAATATACAAAGAACTCAAGAAATTGGCTATCAAAAGAAGAAATAATCCAAGGAAAATTAGAGTATAGATGTAAACAGAAAATGCTCAACAGAGGAATCTAAAATGGCTGAAGTACACTTAAGGAAATTCCCAACATCTTTAGCATCAGACAAATACAAATCAAAATATCTCTGAGATTCCATCTTACACCTGTAAGAATGACCCAGATAAAAAACAATGATGACAACTTATGCTAGAAAGGATGTGGGGCAAAGGGAACACTCCTGCATTGCTGGTGGGAGTGCAAATTGGTACACACCCTTTGGGTATCAGTATATCTATTTCTCAGAAAATTAGGAAACAACCTTCGTCAAGACCAGCAATACAACTTTTGGGTTTATATCCAAAGGATACTCAATTGTGCCACAAGGACATGTGCTCAACTATGTTCATAGCAGCATTATTTGTCATAGCCAGATCTGGAAAAAACCTAAATGCCCCTTGACTGACAAATGGATAAGGAAAATATGGTACAATTGTAAATTGGAGTACTACACAGCAGAAAAAATTAATGACATATTGAAAATTTGAGGCAAATGGATGGATCTAGAGACCATAATATTGAATGAAGTAACCTAGACACAGAAAGACAAATATCATATGTCCTCACTTATACGTGGTTTTTAGTCATCTTAATTTAACCCATTTCTATTAATCTGTATATCACCACAAGGTCATGGCCTGCCAGCAAAGTTTCATCAAGTCTACCCATGGCAGTGGATCCATGGCGTCCCCTACTCTGCATTTCATTTCCCAGCATTCAGTTCCATCTTCCCCATCTACCTAGGTTCTGCCCTATCAATAGGCCAAGGCAGTTTCTTTATTCATTAACCAAGAAAAACAACACACAGACAGAAGGATCTCACAAACTAGGACCCACTTGATAGAAAGAGAATTGACACCCCTCAGGCTGTCTTCTGATCTGCATGGTGCACACACACACACACACACACACACACAGAGAGAAACACACACACACATGAGTGCATAAAAGTATGACCACACATAACCATAATAAATAAATACATAAATGTAATATATTTCTTTTAATTTTTCCTTGTATATTTTTTAACATAATAAATAGGACTGGAGGAAAAATATGTTAAGTAAAACAACCTAAGTACAAACAGACAAATATGGCACAATCTTCCTTCAATTTGGAATCAGTGAATAATTGAACTATTGTTATATGCTAAGAAGCATTAGTAAATGGGAAAAAGAGGCATACATCAAAGATCACAAATTTCTGAGGAACAAACTTTAATAATCTATGCTATACTGTAGGGACTATATTAAATTATAATGCATCATGAATTTTAATAGTAGAAACTGTAGATGCATTTCAATAGTATAAGAGACCACGCCTACATGGGCTGGTATCTTAAAGGCTATTTGCTGAAGGAGCTCCCACAGCACTTCCCTCTTTTGTAGAGATGAGAGCGGTGAACAGGCCTGCTTTTCGTCTTGCTCGACTCCTGCATGGTTAGTTTTACACCGGGAAAGTTTTAGCATGTCTGACCTGGCGGCTGGCTCCATCGTGTCTGACCTCACTGACTTCTTCCTCCCAGCATTCTGTTCTGTCTACTCCACCCACCTAAGGGCTTTCCTATCAAAAGGCCAAGGCAGTTTCTTTATTAACCAATGAAAGTAACACATAGACAGATGACTGACCTCCTACATCACTCTTTTGTTTAAATAAGAGAGTTCCAAACCCAATACAAAACTATGTACAATAGGAATAGATATCAAGTATAAAGTTATTTATAATCAGTTTAAATATTATTAAGGGTATCTTGATCAGAGGTAGAAATATATAATGCAATATGATAAATAGATCTTAAAATTGTATCAATATACAAAATGTCTTAAACAGAGTTAGAAACATGCATGCATACCATCTGACAAAATAACTTAGCATAGCTATACAAATATTGCAAACATTAATAGGAGCATATTCAATATAACAAATATAATTTGATCTTGTATCAATATAAAAATATCTATACCAATATAAATTGTCCATAAATAATGGCTCACAAGTATTCATTCTATTACTCACTATTATTATTATTAGTTTGAGTAAGTTCACACTAATCTACCTATTATCCCATTCAATTTTCTCTTTTTTATATCTCTGAGCCTACATAATTTCCACCCCAACCCCTAACCCTATATGAGCAATAATCAACCCTGAAATGCTGTGCCTACCCTGAGGATATAGTTCATTGAGAGAGGGGATGTGGTCTTCTAGAATCTTTTTCAGCTGTTATCCTGGCAATGTTCTTTCTATGGGATCCTGTAAAAGTAAAATTATGCTTAAGTTTCAAGATTGCTGTTTTATATACTTGCAAATGGTCTCTGAGTAGTCGATTGGGCTTTTCTGAAGTTCTTATTTGGAGTTCTGGCCAGAACATTGTAAGAAGGTGCACCATTTCTGCAGCTAGTACCCAAAAATTGTTCTCATAGTAGCACAATCAGCATCATGATATCATTTCAACCAGGTGGAGTCATTGTTATGTTGCCCCATCTTTTTCCTGGAAGCTTCAAAGATTACTGCTGGAAAATTGACTATTCATTGTAGAAAACATTATTCATATAGACATATATTCAATGAAAAATATGATATAGACAAAATGGGCATGGAGAAAAGTAAAATAGTTCTTTAAAATCTATCTTCTTTCTGTCCCATATCAGATGGCTCCTGACATGACACAAAAGTTCTGATTTTTTCTTTTAACAACATGCTTGGATTTAGAGAAGAATTCTCATTTTCCAACTCTAAGGTTATCCCTGACTTATAAGTAGAGATGCATACATGTCTCGATAATCAAATTTTACCATGCAGATGATACAGGATCGTAAGTCAGATTTCTCTTTGCTGGGTAATACTTTCTGGATAGCTATATTTTAATCTTCCGGCATCTAGATGTCCAAGGTCTCTCTGTCCTTTGAAGATGAGTGTTAAGAAAACCTCATAAGGGTTGGGGCAGGGCTCTGTTCTTGTCTTTGAGGTTTTCTTACCACATGTATGATTGTCACCTCTGTGGATTAGCTGTCATTCTCTTTCTCAAGAGGTTTCTCCTTTTCAACCCAAGTCTTTATTATTTTTAATGTATCCATGACATTTTTTCTCCTGTGGAAGCAAGAGCGAAACTGCTTCTCCAACATAGGACATCTCCTGGTTTCCATTGTGAGGTCAACACATCCTTTATGTATACTGGCTGATTTAATTCAGAAGCTTTTTCCCTTATCCAATGTCTCTATGCTGCTGTTGTTCCTTTCTCATTACTGTTAAGAAAATTGAAGATCAATAAAACATTACAAAATCATTTCTGAAGGGTATTTTCCATCCTTTCTGTTTGTGTAGTATATCCTTTGTAGTTTGATTTGAACTTTCTATAACTGTCTGATCTGTAGGATTGTTTGTTATACCTGCTTTATATTATAATAAGCAAAAAGTTGTTTCACTTTTCCTTAGACACATATGCTGAATCATTGTCTGTCTTTATTTGTGCAGGCATATCCATGATGGTCACAACTTCTAACACATGCATGATTACTGAATCAGCCTTTTCTGAGTCCAAGGCAGTTGCCCATTCAAAACCTGAATAAGTGTCAATTGTCTGGTATACATATTTTAATTTTCCAATTTCTGTAAAGTGGAACACATCCATCTGCCAGATCTCATTCTTTGAGTACCTATTGGGTTACTCCCTGCAGGTAACAGTATTTGGTTAAGAACAAGAAGACCATCTCTTTATGATCTCCTTAGCTTGTTGCCATGTAATAGGAAAATCATTCTTAAACCTTTGCTATCGACATGATGTTTTTCATGAAATTCAATCAACAATCAATTTCTGCATTACATTTTGCTAGAGGACCTGGAAGACCCATACAGGACTATATATGTGTGATTTATATTGGACAAAGCCTACTCCTGATTATGTCTTGAGCCTGAATGAATAACTATTGTAGAGGGTTTCTGTTCACAATGCCCTGCAATAACCACACAGAAATTATATTCTTTGCAATAATGTTTGGCCAATAGCTTAAGCTTATTTCTGGCTAACTCATATCTTAAATTAACCCAGTTTCATTAATCTGTGTATTGCTGTGAGGTTGTGGCTTACTGGTTAAAGTTCTGGCGTTTGTTTTCGGCAGAGCTACAGGGATTCTTCTTGACCCAGCCTTCTTTCTCCCAGCATTCAGTTTAGTTTTCCTTGCATAGCTCTATTCTGCCCTATAAGGCCAAGCTCATTTCTTTATTCATTAACCAATAAAAGTAACACATAGACAGAAGGACCTCCACACCATTTCTCTTTTTCTTTTTATAATTAATTAATTAATTATTTTAATTAAAAATTTCTACCTCCTCCTCACCTCCCATTTCCCTCCCCCGTCCCCTCCCCTCCCTCTCCAGTCTGAAGAGCAGTCAAGGTTCCCTGCCCTATGGGCAGTCCAACATCCTCCCCCCTCCATCCAGGTCTAGAAAGGTGAGCATCCAAACAGACTAGTCTCCCACAAAGCCAGTACAAGCAGTAGGATCAAAACTCAGTGCCATTGTCCTTGGCTTCTCAGTCAGCCTTCATTGACCGGCACATTCAGAGAGTCCAGTTTGAAAAAGGAAGGTTTTGATTTTAACTTAGTAAAATTGCATATAACAAAACAGGTATCAAGCAAGAATTACAGTTACAATACTTATATCTACTTTATATTTTATCACAACTAAGAAAAACTATAATTATAACCATCTATTCTTCAACTCCATCAAAGATTCCAGAAAGATTAATATTACCTAAGTTAACAGCAAGTACATTGTAAGTAACTTCCAAATTGACAGAGATATCTCACTGCCTGCATATTCACCCAAAGTTCTTATGTAACATTGGAGCATCCATATTCAGCCTACAGGCCCATAATATCTGGGAGACTTTTCCATGAAGCAAGAAATTTCAAAGACAGCTCTGTCTATTTTGCTAGTTTGTTAGTCACTTTCTTATGTGTCCAGCAGAATGTCTGGCAGACCCTTTCATGAAGCAGGAACCCCAAAGGACCATCTCAACTTAAGCAAGTTTAGCAAGTCATTTCTCTGTGGGTTTTTCATGTCTAGTTCATACAGTATACCATCAAGCAGTCTAGACAAGAACAGTTTCTTACACAAATGGTTAACAAACCCCATAAGTAGCTTCTTTTGTGCCTATTATCCTTTGAAGTAGCTGGGTGCTACCAGGAGCAGATGTGTCTCACTGTCATGAAAAGTCCTATGTTCTTAAACATTTTAAATGTCATATTCTGTAGTCTTTGAAAGGTTTGAAGAATACCTATCCATCTGAAATACATCTCTGTACATCTAAAAAAATCTAACATTACTACAAGCTTGACTATTATAGGTGATTATCTATTAACATATATTTCTTAATTATATATTACATTTTTAAATGAGCTGGGCAAACACAATACCTTAATCAAGATCAGAAATACATATACACATTATAACAAAATTAACCTTAAATTTGTATCAATAAACCAAGCTCCATACCAATGCAAATCTTTATAGCATATCCCCATTTAAATGTAAATAAACATTTATAGACAATGTTTGGGAATATGGGCATAGTTCTCTCCAAACTGCTTCCTGCTTTTTGTTGGGCAAAGTATTTTTTGGGGTATTCATGGTGATATTTTGGGGGGGGTCTTGGCATATCAAACCACATTAGTCTGTAAGGAATCCATGGGTTCTCATCTTCTGTAGAAACAAAAGAAGAACCTCTTTTTCAAAGCAACATATCTGTAGACCCATATTTTGAAATCAAGATATGTTTTTTAAATTTTTTATTTATTTAATTTTTGCTACTGCTGAATCAGGAGCTACAACAATTCTGTATCATGCACTATAAATTCAGCAGTTTCAATATGCAGGACAGTTATTTCTATATATTGTGAATCAGTAACTCTATTTAAAATCCCTTAGTAACATGAGAATAACATATAACTGAAGAAGGACACTCTGCCTTCTGGACTGAATTATCAGGGATTTGTTCCACCTTGCTTAATTCCCCTGGTTTTTAACATGCCTTTCCTGATTTATTTGAATCACTTTAACATGTATGGCTCCAGTTGTTGGTGCACCATGTACAATTTGTGAAGAATCCAAGTAGATCTCTTCATGGGTTAATTCTATCACTTTTGGCATAATTGTTATTAACCTCTCCCCCAAAATTAGTGCAAAGTCTTTGCCATAGTTCATTGTCTTCTCATATTTTTTTTATTTCATCAGTAGTAAAAGGTACTATAATCTCTGCTGGGTCTGTACCTACTAATTGATGAAGTCTCAATTTTCCTTTTATAATTAATTTAGAGACATTTTCTACATAAGTATTTAATTCTTTACTTGGTTTATGTGGTAAAAAGATCCATTCGAAGATAATATCTTTCTTCTGCATTAAAATTCCTGTGGGAAAAATTCTGGAAGGCAATATATCTAGAATAAAATTAAGATTTGGATTTATCCTATCTTCATGTGCCTCCTATAATTTCTGCTCATTGATCATCAATTTTTTTTCTGCCTCAGCTCTTAATTCTCTGGGACTATTTAAGTCTTTGTCACCATTTAAGGTTTTGTTTAAATGAATTATTAGATCCAGTGTTATCCCAACAGCCAGTCACAGACAAAATGAAATAATCAAATTGAGGGCTGAAATCAATCAAATAGAAACAAAGAAAACAATTCAAAGAATTAATGAAACAAAGAGCTGGTTCTTTGAGAAAATCAACAAGGTAGACAAACCTTTATCCATACTAATCAAACAGCAGGGAGAGAATATTCAAATTAACAAAATCAGAAATGAAAAGAGGGACATAGCAACAGACACTGAGGATATCCAAAGAATCATTAGGGAATACTTTGAAAACTTGGACTTCACAAAATTGGAAAATCTAAAAGAAATGAAAAATTTTCCAAACAGGTACCACATACAAAAATTAAATCAAGACAAGACAAACAATTTAAGTAGACTTATTACCCCAAAGGTTGTAGAAGTCATCAAAAGTCTCTCAAGCAGAAAAAAGCCCAAGGCTGGATAGTTTCAGTGTAGAATTCTACCAGAATTTCAATAAAGAGCTAATACCTATACTCCTCAAATTGTTCTACACAGTAGGAACAGAAAGAACATTGCCAAACTCTTTTTATGAGACTTTATTTACCTTGATACCCAAAGCACACAAAGACTCATATAAGAAAGAGTATTACAGACTAATCTCCTTTGTGAACATTGATATTAAAAAAACTCAATAAAAATATTGGCAAACTGAATCAAAAAACACATCAAAAAATCATCTGCCCTTGTCAAGTTGGCTTCATCCTAGTGATTCAGGATTGGTTCAAGATACAAAAATCTGATAGCCTGCCTGCAGCAAGCAAGGTAGGCGCTTTGTTTACAAGCTACCCAACCAGCACGGAGATCTGATCTCGGCACCAGGAGAGCCATCATTGGGGTGAGTGAGTTTCTGACCCACAGCAGCAGCCTGCGACACAGAACTCAGAAGTTCCTCATCCCCCTTATACTTCCTGGTCTTCCTGCAGGGTCTACACTCCCCGCATACTGCCTCTCTCTTCCTATCCCACCCAGCTTGCATCCAGAACGCTCCCCCCTTCTGCCTCCCTTCCCTCTTGGGCACATAACATCACCCAGCTCAGCCTGTCTGGGTGCTGGGTCCGAATCCTGAGGGCAACTGGATGGGCAGGAGTTCCTTTGTCTCAATAGGCTGACTGCAGCAAGCAAGGTAGGCACTTTGTTTACGAGCTACCCAACCAGCATGGAGATCTGATCTCAGCACCAGGAGAGCCATCATTGGGGAGTGCCATCACTGGGAAGGTACATCAGTGGGCAAGGAGACCTGATCCTGTAAAAGAAGATCCATAGGGGAGCATTCAGAGGAAGAGATGGGCAGGCGCCAAAGCAAGAATTCACCCAATAATCTGAAAAACAACATGAAACCTCCAGAACCCAGTGACCTCACAACAGGAGGACATAAACACCTTAATCAAGAAGTAGAAAAAAATTGACTTTATGAAAGTGATTGACGCCCTTAAACAGCATGTAAAAAAAATGCCCTTATAGAAATGGATGAGCAGTATAAGAGAAAGTTTGAAGAATTGAATAAATCAGTGAATGATACCCTAGGAAACCAAGGAAAAACAATCAAACAGATAGTGGAAACAGTTCAAGACTTGAAAACTGAAATGGAGGCAAAGAAGAAAACACAAACAGAGGGCCGGCTGGACATGGAAAATCTAAGTAAATGAATAGAGATTACTGAAACAAGCATAACCAACAGAATACAAGAGATAGGAGAAAGAATCTCAGATTCTGAAGATACCATAGAGAAAATAAATGCACTGATCAAAGAAAACAGCAAGTCCAACAAACTCTCATCATAAAACATTCAGGAAATCTGGGACACAATAAAAAGACCAAACTTAAGAATAATAGGTGTAGAAGAAGGAGAAGAAGTGCAGCTCAAAGGTCCAGACAATATATTTAATAAAATTATAGAAGAAAACTTTCCCAATCTAAAGAAAGATATACCTATAAAGATTCAAAAAGCATACAGAACACCAAATAGGCTGGATCAAAAAAAATCCCCTCGCCATATAATAATCAAAACACAAAGCATACAGAATAAAGAAAGAATATTAAGAGCTGCAAAGGAAAAAGGCCAAGTTACTTATAAAGGTAAACCTATCAGACTTACACCTGTCTTCTCTATGGAAACCATGAAAGCCAGAAGGTCCAGGATAGATGTACTGCAGAAACTAAGAGACCATGGATGCAAGCTCAGACTACTATACTCAGCCAAGCTTTCATTCACTATAAATGGAGAAAACAAAATTTTCCAGGACAAAAAAAATTTAAACAATACGTAGCCACAAATCCAGCCTTACAGAAAGTAATAGAAGGAAAATCACTAACCAAGGAGTTCAACAATGACCACAATAACTCAGACATCTAGAAACCCTTCACCAGCACAACTCAAAGAAGGGAAACACACAAACTCTACTACTAAAAAAGAGACTGGAGTTAACAACCACTAGTCATTAATATCACTTAATGTCAATGGACTCAACTCACCTGTAAAAAGGCACAGGCTAAGAGACTGGATACAAAAACAGGATCCAACATTCTGCTGTTTACAAGAAAAACACCTCAACCACAAAGACAGGCACCTACCCAGAATAAAGGGCTGGGAAAAGGCTTATCAAGAAAATGGACCTAAGAAACAAGCAGGTGTGGCCATACTAATTTCTAACAATGTTGACTTCAAACTTAAATTAATCAGAAGAGATGGAGAGGGATATTTTATACTCATAACAGGAACAATTCATCAGGATGAAGTCTCAATCCTGAATATCTATGCCCCTAATATAAAAGCACCCATGTACGTAAAAGAAACATTACTAAAACTCAAGGCAGCCATCAAACTGCACACACTAATAGTAGGAGACTTCAATACTCCTCTCTCACCAATGGACAGTTCAATCAGACAGAAACCTAACAGAGAAATAAGAGAATTAATGGACGTGATGAATCAAATGGACTTAACAGACATCTATAGAACATTCCACCCAATTAGGAAAGAATATACCTTCTTCTCTGCAGCTCATGGAACCTTCTAGAAAAATGACCACATACTCGGTAACAAAGCAAACTTCCACAGTTACAAAAAAATATTAGTAACCACCCGTGTCTTATCAGATCACCATGGATTAGAGTTAGAATTCAACAACAACGCTACCCCCAGAAAGCCTACAAACTCATGGAAACTGAACAGTCAACTACTGAACCACACCTGGATCAAGGAAGAAATAAAGAAATTAAAGTCTTCCTTGAATTCAATGAAAATAAAGAAACAACATACTCGAACTTATGGGACACTATGAAATCAGTCCTAAGAGGAAAGTTCATCGCACTAAGTGCCCACTTAAAAAAAACAGAGAAAGCACATATTGGAGACTTAACAGCCCACCTGAAAGCTCTAGAAAAAAAAGAAGCAGACTCACCTACGAGGAGTAGAAGACTGGAAATAATCAAACTGAGGGCTGAAATCAACAAAATAGAAACACAGAAAACAATCCGAAAAATCAATGACACAAAAAGCTGGTTCCTGGAGAAAATCAACAAGATTGATAAACCCCTATCCAAACTAATCAAACGGCAGAGAGAGAATATGCAAATTAATAAGATCAGAAATGAAAAGGGGGACATAATCACAGATACAGAGAAAATTCAGAGAATCATTAGATCTTACAAAAAAAGCCTGTATGCCACAAAACTGGAAAATGTAAAAGAAATGGATACTTTTTTAGATAAATACCATATACCAAAGTTAAACCAGGACCAGGTAAACAATCTAAATAGACCTGTTATTTGCGAAGAATTAGAAGAGGTTATCAAAAACCTCCCTACCAAAAAAGCCCAGGACTAGCACAAAATATCTTGGTTGTGACATTAACCAGACAAGTGAAAGGCATGTACAAAAAGAACTTCAAGGCTTTGTAGAAAGAAACTGAAGAAGATGTCAGAAAATGTAAAGATTTCCCATGCTCTTGGATAGGGAGGATCAACATATTAAAAATGGCAATCTTTCCAAAAGCAGTTCTCAGATTCAATGTAATCCCCATCAAAATTCCAATACAATTCTTCATAGATCTTGAAAGAACAATACTCAACTTCATATGGAATAACAAAAAATCTTCGATAACCAAATGAATCACGTACATGAAAGGAACTTCCAAAGACATTAGCATCTCTAACTTTAAGCTCTACTCTAGAGCTATAGTAATGAAAATTTCTTGTTATTGGCCTAAAAACGGGTCAACCAATGGAATCAAATAGAAGACTTGGATATTAATCCATAGACCTATGAACACCTGATTTTTTGGCAAAAAATCTAAAATTATACAGTGGAAAAAAAGAACTAATCTTTAATAAATGCCACTGGCATAACTTGATGTCAACATGTAGAAGAATGCAAATAGATCCATATCTACTCCCATGCACAAACTCAAGTCCAAATCGATCAAAGACGTCAACATAAATCCAGCCACTCTGAACCTTATAAAAGAGAAAGTGAGAAGTAGCCTTGAAAGCATGGCTGCAAGAGACCACTTCCTAAATATAATACCAGTATCACAGACACTGAGAGCAACAATAAATAAATGTGACTTTCTGAAACTGAGAATCTTCTGTAAGGTAAATGACACAGTCAATAAGGCAGAACAGCAGCCTACAAAGTGGGAAAAGATTTTCACCCACCCAACATGGGAAAAAGGCTGATCTCCAAAATATATAAAGAACTCGTGAAACTAGACATTAAAATAACAAGTAATTCAACTAAAAATTGGGTACAAATCTAAACAGAGAATTCTCAGCAGAATAATCTCAAATGTCCAAAAGACACATAAGATATTGCTCAGCATCTCTAGCCATCAGGGAAATGCAAATCAAAAGGGCTCTTAGGTACCATATTATGCCTGTCTGAATGGCTAAGATCAAAAACACCAATGATAGCATATGCTGGAGAGGATGTTGAATAAGGGGTACACTCCGCCATTGTTTGTGGGAATGCAAACTTGTACATCCACTTTTGAAATCAGTATGGTGATTTCTCAGAATATTGGGAATCAATCTACTACAAGACCCAACAATACCACTCTTGGGTATATACCCAAAGGATCCAGACCCATACCACAAGAATATTTGGTCAACTGTGTTAATAACAGCATTATTCATGATAGCCAGAACTGGAAAATAACTTAGATGACCCTCAACTGAAGAATAGATGAAGAAAATGTGGTACATTTACACAACGGAGTAGTACTCTGCAGTAAAATATTAATGACATCTTGAAATTTGTATGCAAATGGATACAACTAGAAAAACAAAATCATCCTTAGTGAGGTAACCCAGACCCAGAAAGACAAACATGGTATTAACTCACTCATAAGTGGATATTAGACATAAAGCAAAGGTTAACCAGCCTATAGTCCACAACCACAGAGTAGGTGGACAACAAGGAAACCCCAAGAGAGAACACATGTATACCCTTGGGATGGAGAAGTAGACACGATCTGAGAAAATTGGGTACATGGAGTCCACAAGGATAACTCCCAGCTAAGATCCTAGTGAATGGATAGAGAGTGCCTCATCTGGCCGTCCACTGTAATCGTAATGATATCTACCTTATTTGTCATCGTATAATCTTCATCTAGCAACTAATGGAAACAGATGCAGAGATCCATAGCTAAGCACTAGGCCAAGCTTCTGGAGACCAGTCAAAGGAGGGAGGAACAACAATATGAGCACAGGGGTCAGGACCATGATGGGGATATCCGCAGAAACATCTGAGCTGAGCTGATGGAAGTTTACTGACTCCAAAACAACAGCAGGGGAACCTGCATAGGACCAACCTAGGTCCTCTGAACGTGGGTGACAATTGTGTGGCTTGCTATGCTGTGGGGCCACTTATAGTGGAACTAGGCTTTTGTCCCTTGTGATTGAACTAGCTATTTGGAACCCATTATTTTTTGGAGGGACACCTTGCTGAGCTTAAATTGGGGGTGTTTGTCACCTCAAAGTAAAATGTCTCCCCAAGGGAAGTCTTACCCTCTCTGAGGAGTGAGTGGTGGTGGGGTGGGGAAAAGTTGGGGGAGCATGAGGAGAAGAGGGAGTAGGAACTCAGATGGGTGCATAAGGTGAGATAAGATTGTTTTTTAAATTAAGTAACTAATTAAAAACCCAAGCCATTGGCCAAACTTTTATAATTAACATTATGCCTCTGAATAGTTTCTTAGAAATGGCTGCGGGGCAGATAGTGCAAGAAAGCCACAGTTTACAAGAAAATAGAAGGATATTTTATGCTCATGAATTGGCAGAATTAGTATGGTGAAAATGACTAGGTTACCAAAAGCTAGTGATAGGTTGAATGCAATCCTAATCAAAATCCTCATCTCATTATTTACAGATATTTATTTATATTAAATCCTACATTTCATGTGGTATCAAAAAGACCCTAGATAGTTACAATAATCCTGATCATATGACGATAGGATATGAAGATATTATGATTCTAGACTTTAAGGTATATTACAGTGCCATAGGAATAAATATGATATTTAGGATAAATTGATATGGTATTGAAACAGAAGGAAACATGTAGAGAAATGAAATCTTCCCAAGAATAAAGGCCAAGCATTGACTTGTTGCACTTCATGGAACTAAAATGCCTCTCTCTGCAAGGCTAAGGAAACAAGTGAAGAGGTGAAGAAGAAACTCAAAAAATAGGAAATAATCTTCCCCAGCTATGCATCTGATAAAATTAATAGAATATATAATAAGATAAAACAAAGTCTAAAATTTATCCATTCAAAAAATGAGTCTGAGACCTGAATAGAGATTTTTCAAAATGTGTCAGTCTCTGTTGACTTCCATTGGAGACCTCCCCATTTCTGAATGGAGATGGATGATGGGTTGATGGAGGTGAGTATAAGAGATGTGTGGGGAGGGGACTGGAGGAGAGGAAGGAGGGGAAACTGTGGTCAGTATGTAAAATAAATCAAAATGTTTTAATTAAAACACTTCAAAATACGTTCACCATCTCTAATAATCAGGGGAATACAAATCAAATAACTTTGAGATATTGTCTAATCCCAGTCAGAATGGCAGTGATCAACAACACAACCAATAACAAATGCTGGAGAGAATTTGGAGGAAAGGGAGCTCCATTCACTGTTGGGATTTGAAGCTGGTGCAGACACTATGGAAATCCGTATGAATAAATCTCAAAAAGCTAAAAATCTAACTACACTATGACCCATCGATACCATTCCTTGGAATATGCCTGAAGGACTCTAAATCCTACCTCACAGATACTCTGCCATGTTCATTCCTGTTCTATTCATAATACCTATGAAATGGAAACAACCAAAATGTCCACTAGTTGTCAAATGGATACTCCACAGCTGTTAAATGAGAACTGACAATCATCACTTCTCTAAACCAGCAAATACCTAACTAAATTCTAATTATTTGTCCTTATAAACACAGATAAGTTTAGTTTTCACTCCTCATCAAGGAAACTTCTCTTAACAACAGATCAAGACTATTGCAGAAGAGAACAAGTGAGCAAAATACAGAGTTGTGGAACCCAGTCCCAGGGAATGCATCTCCAAACACTTCTAAGTCTGAGGCTCAGTGAACACTGAGGAAGAGTGTAGTAGTAAGAGCGGCGGGGCTGCGTCCCCGGCACCCCTCCTCCCGCACGGCTAGCTTTACCCAAAATAATTACACTGAAACTGTATTCTTTTAAATACCACTTGGCCCATTTCTATCTAGCCTCTTCTAGGCTAGCTCTCAAACCTGGACTAGCCCATTTCTAATAATCTGCTGTAGCCTACGAGCTGGCTTACCAGGAATGATCTTAACGTGCATCTGCCTGGAGTGGGAGAATCATGGCGACTCCTTGACTCAGCTTCTTTCTCGCAGCATTCTGTTCTCTTTACTCCTCCCACCTATGTTTTAACTTATGAGGGCCAAGCAGTTTCTTTATTGCTTAACCAATGAAATCAACAGATTGATATATGACATTCCCACATCAGAAGAGTAGGGAAGAAATATTGTAAGAGTCAGAAGAACAGGGAGCTTGCTGTGAGATTATGTCTTCCAGTAATAACAGAACCAGACTCACGAAGTCTCAGCATCATGACTGTCCAAATGTGTGCTGAATAAGGATTAGGCCAACAGACAAGCCAAGTGGATGGAGAAAGCCCATGATGCCTCAACCACGTACAAAGAACAACACATTAACCAGTAGTCCAATACCAAATGGGCAACCCCGAAAACATGCACTGAGAAATACTATACAGACTAATCAGGTTATATTACATCATTTATATGTATATAGATATATGCATGCAACAGCAATTAATGAAAAAAGTGTCCATGAATTTGAAGAAGAACAAGGAAATATAAATGGGAGGTTTGAAGAGAGAATAGGAAAGGGAGAAATGTTGTAGTATACTATAATTAAAAAATGTGATTTTTAAAAATCCAGAACAAGATATCAATAAAAAGCCAGAAGAATTTGCAAATTATATCTATAGATCATACCTGTTGTTATTTTAGGTATGCCTAGTTCCTGTGTAAAGTCATGAAAACATGCAAAATATGGAGACGTTTCTATTTCAAACAAACAAAACTAAACACTTTCCTAGTGAATGTCCTATTTACTTGTCTCTTTCTGTGTGTAACTGCCGTGGAATTAACTACGAGGCTGTGCTATACAACTTCTTATTCATAAGCCATCTCTTTTTTAGAAGAGTCCTATTAAAATAATGGTTTATTTTGGAGATAGCTAGTGGGAACACATTATTACTGGCAACAATGAAATGGCAGAGCCAGTGTCTATTGAAAACAGTTTGAGTTTTCCACAATACAACTAAATCCTATACATGAAAAAAGATATTTATTGTTTTTTTCTTTTATTACAGAATTTATGAATGCAAATAATCTAAAGTGTTATGTAGCTATCAAACTATTAAAATAGAAAGATTGGGCGGAACACCGGGCGGCGGAACGCAACGCGGCCGGAACACCGGGCGGCGGAACGCAACGCGGCCGGAACACCGGGCGACGGAACGCGGCCGGAACACCGGGCGGCGGAACGCGGCCGGAACACCGGGCGGCGGAACGCGGCCGGAACACCGGGCGGCGGAACGCGGCCGGAACACCGGGCGGCGGAACGCGGCCGGAACACCGGGCGGCGGAACGCGGCCGGAACACCGGGCGGCGGAACGCGGCCGGAGGACGCCCAGCGCAGCCGGCGGGGACCCACTGGGACCAGAGCGGCAGCAGAGGATACAGGCTGCTGGCGGCGGGAACCGTCCCAGCAGCAGAACCAGGCTGCAGGGACCGCGCAACACCAAGAACAGATCGCCCCACTACAATTAAACCAAAGAGGTAGACCTTCGGTTGGGGAGGTCCTTGGCAAAGGAGGAGCCGGGTCCTATTCCTGAAGACCTTTCTGAGGGGTGAGAGGGATCTTGGCCCCCGGCAGGAACCAGGAAACAGAGCAAGGGCATTTTGTAAGAGGAGCCCCTGGCCAGCAGGGGAACCTGAACCAGTTTTAAAAGACCCCTTAGATAGCATCGATAGGAGGAGATGGGCAGGCGCCAAGGAAAGAATTCACCCAATAATCTGAAAAACAACATGAAAACACCAGAACCCAACGATCTTACAACAGAAGGTCTCCAGCACCATAACACAGAAGAAGTGGAAAAAATTGACTTTATGAAAGCTGTAGAGTCCCTTAAACAACATGTGAAAAATGCCCTTATAGAAATGGATGAGAAGTATAACCAAAAATTTGAAGAAATGAGTAAATACGTACATAATACCCTGGGAAACCAAGAAAGAACGATCAAACAGGTAATGGAAACAGTTCAAGAATTGAAAACTGAAATGGAAGCAAGGAAGAAAACACAAACTGAGGACCAGCTGGATATGGAAAATCTAGGTCAACGAGCAGAGCCTACAAAAACAAGCATAATCAATAGAATACAAGAAATAGAAGAAAGAATCTCAGATTCTGAGGACAACATAGAGAAAATAAACGCTCTGATCAAAGAAAACTGCAAAGCCAACAAATTCTCATCACAAAACATTCAGGAAATATGGGACACAATAAAAAGACCAAACCTAAGAATAATAGGAATAGAAGAAGGAGAAGAGTCACAGCTCAAAGGCCCAGAAAATATTTTGAACAAAATTATGGAAGAAAACTTTCCCAACATAAAGAAAGATATTCCTTTGAATATTCAAGAAGCATATAGAACACCAAACAGACTGGATCAAAGGAAAACATCCCCTCGCCATATAATAATCAAAACACAAAATATACAGGTTAAAGAAAGAATACTAAGAGCTGCAAAGGAAAAAGGCCAAGTAACTTATAAAGGTAAACCTATCAGACTTACACCTGATTTCTCTATGGAAACAATGAAAGCCAGAAGGTCCTGGATAGAAGTACTGCAGAAGCTAAGAGACCATGGATGCAAGCCCAGACTACTATACCCAGCCAAGCTTTCGTTCACTATAAATGGAGAAATCAAGACATTCCAGGATAAAAACAAATTTAAACAATACGTAGCCACGAATCCA
This sequence comes from Microtus pennsylvanicus, assembly GCF_037038515.1. Lineage (NCBI taxonomy): Eukaryota > Metazoa > Chordata > Mammalia > Rodentia > Cricetidae > Microtus > Microtus pennsylvanicus. The sequence continues at coordinate 61,399,134 of NC_134601.1, read as the reverse complement.
GCCCTACAGAAAGTAATAGAAGGAAAATCGCAACCCAAGGAATCCAACATTGCCAACACTGCTTACAATAACTCAGGCATCTAGCGACCCTTCACTAGCACAACTCAAAGAAGGGAGACACACAAATTCTACTTCCAAAAACAATAAGAATATCTGGCGTAAACAACCACTGGTCATTAATATCACTTAATATTAATGGTCTCAATTCACCTATAAAAAGGCACAGGCTAAGAGATTGGATACGAAAACAGGATCCAACATTCTGCTGTTTGCAAGAAACCACAAAGACAGGCATCTACTCAGAGTAAAGGGCTGGGAAAAGATCTTTCAAGCAAATGGTCGTAAGAAAAAAGCAGGTGTGGCCATATTAATTTCTAACAAAACTGACTTCAAACTAAAATCAATCCGAAGAGATCGAGATGGACACTTTATACTCATAACAGGAACAATGGGTCAGGATGAAGTCTCAATCCTGAATATTTACGCCCCTAATATAAAAGCACCCACGTATGTAAAAGAAATATTACTAAAACTCAAGGCAGACATCAAACCACACACACTAGTAGTAGGAGACTTCAATACACCTCTCTCACCAATGGACAGGTCAATCAGACAGAAACCTAATAGAGAAGTAAGAGAACTACTGGAGGTAATGAAGCAAATGGACTTAACAGACATCTATAGAACATTCCACCCAAATAGGAAAGAATATACCTTCTTCTCTGCAGCCCATGGAACCTTCTCGAAAATTGACCACATACTCGGAAACAAAGGAAACCTCCACAGATACAAAAAAATATCAGTGCCCACCTGTGTCTTATCAGATCACCACGGATTAAAGTTAGAATTCAACAACAATCCTACCTCCAGAAAGCCGACAAACTCATGGAAACTGAACAGTCAACTACTGAACCACACCTGGGTCAAGGAAGAAATCAAGAAAGAAATTAAAGTCTTCCTTGAATTTAATGAAAATAAAGGGACAACATACTCAAACCTATGGGACACTATGAAAGCAGTGCTAAGAGGAAAGTTCATAGCACTAAGTGCCCACTTAAAGAAAACAGAGAAAGCATACATCGGAGACTTAACAGCACACCTGAAAGCTTTAGAAAAAAAAGAAGCAGATGCGCCCAGGAGGAGTAGAAGACTGGAAATAATCAAACTGAGGGCGGAAATCAACAAAATAGAAACGCAGAAAACAGTCCAACGAATCAATGAAACAAAAAGTTGGTTCTTGGAGAAAATCAACAAGATCGACAAACCCCTATCCAAACTAATTAAACGACAGAGAGAGAACACGCAAATAAATAAGATCAGAAATGAAAAGGGGGACATAACCACAGACACAGAGGAAATTCAGAGACTCATTAGATCTTACTACAAAAGCCTGTATGCCACAAAACTAGAAAATGGAAAAGAAATGGACATTTTTTTAGATAAGTACCACATACCAAAGCTAAACCAAGACCAGGTGAACCATCTAAATAGACCTGTTAGTCGCGAAGAGCTAGAAACCGTTATCAAAAATCTACCTTCCAAAAAAAGCCCAGGACCAGATGGTTTCAATGCAGAATTCTACCAGAACTTCCAAGAAGAGCTAATACCTATACTCCTTAATGTATTTCACAATATAGAAACAGAAGAGTCATTGCCAAATTCCTTTTATGAAGCTACAGTTACCCTGATACCAAAACCACACAAAGACCCAACCAAGAAAGAAAATTACAGGCCGATCTCACTCATGAATATCGATGCAAAAATTCTCAATAAAATACTGGCAAACCGAATCCAAGAACACATTAGAAAAATTATCCATTATGATCAAGTAGGCTTCATCCCAGAGATGCAGGGCTAGTTCAACATACGCAAATCTATCAATGTAATCCACCATATAAATAAACTGAAAGAAAAAAAACCTATGATCATTTCATTAGATGCTGAAAAAGCATTTGACAAAATTCAACACCCCTTTATGATAAAAGTCTTGGAGAGATTAGGGATACAAGGGTCATACCTAAATATAATAAAAGCTATTTACAGCAAGCCGTCAGCTAACATTAAATTAAATGGAGAAAAACTCAAAGCCATCCCACTAAAATCAGGAACACGACAAGGCTGTCCACTCTCTCCATACCTCTTCAATATAGTGCTTGAAGTTCTAGCAATAGCAATAAGACAACATAAAGGGATCAAGGGGATTCGTATCAGAAAAGAAGAAGTTAAGCTCTCGTTATTTGCAGATGATATGATAGTATACATAAGCGACCCCAAAAACTCTACCAAAGAACTCCTACAGCTGATAAACACCTTTAGTAATGTGGCAGGATACAAGATCAACTCCAAAAAATCAGTGGCCTTCCTATACACTAAGGATAAGGAAACAGAGAGGGAAATTAGAGAAGCATCACCTTTCACGATAGCCACAAATAACATAAAATATCTTGGGGTAACTCTGACCAAGGATGTGAAAGATCTATTTGACAAGAACTTTAAGTCTTTGAAGAAAGAAATTGAAGAGGACACCAGAAAATGGAAAGATCTTCCTTGCTCCTGGATTGGGAGGATCAACATAATAAAAATGGCAATTCTACCAAAAGCAATCTATAGATTCAATGCAATCCCCATCAAAATCCCATCAAAATTCTTCACAGATCTGGAGAAGACAATAATCAACTTTATATGGAAAAACAAAAAACCCAGGATAGCCAAAACAATCTTATACAACAAATGATCGTCTGGAGGCATTACCATCCCTGACTTCAAACTCTACTACAGAGCTACAGTATTGAAAACAGGTTGGTATTGGCATAAAAACAGAGAAGTCGACTAATGGAATCGAATAGAAGACCCTGATATTAACCCACAAACCTATGAACACCTGATTTTCGATAAAGGAGCTAAAAGTATACAATGGAAAAAAGAGAGCATCTTCAACAAATTGTGATGGCAAAACTGGATGTCAACCTGTAGAAGAATGAAAATAGATCCATATCTATCACCATGCACAAAACTCAAGTCCAAATGGATTAAAGACCTCAATATCAGTTTGAACACAGTGAACCTGATAGAAGAGAAAATGGGAAGTACTCTACAACACATGGGCACAGGAGACCACTTCTTACGTATAACCCCAGCAGCACAGACATTAAGGACCTCATTGAATAAATGGGACCTCCTGAGACTGAGAAGCTTCTGTAAAGCAAAGGACACTGTCACTAAGACACAAAGGCAACCCACCAACTGGGAGAAGATCTTCACCAACCCCGCAACTGACAAAGGTCTGATCTCCAAAATATATAAAGAACTCAAGAAACTAGACCGTAAAAGGCTAATCAACCCAATTATAAAATGGGGCATTGAGCTGAACAGAGAATTCTCAACAGAAGAACTTCAAATGGCCAAAAGACACTTAAGGTCATGCTCAACTTCCTTAGCGATCAGGGAAATGCAAATCAAGACAACTTTAAGATACCATCTTACACCTGTCAGAATGGCTAAAATCAAAAATACCAATGATAGCCTTTGTTGGAGAGGTTGTGGATAAAGGGGTACACTCATCCATTGCTGGTGGGAATGCAAACTTGTGCAACCACTTTGGAAGGCAGTATGGCGGTTTCTCAGGAAATTCGGGATCAACTTACCCTTGGATCCAGCAATACCACTTTTGGGAATATACCCAAGAGAGGCCTTATCATACAACAAAAGTATATGCTCTACAATGTTCATAGCAGCATTGTTTGTGATAGCCAGAACCTGGAAACAACCTAGATGCCCTTCAATGGAAGAATGGATGAAGAAAGTATGGAATTTATACATATTAGAGTACTACTCAGCAATAAAAAACAAGGACTTCATGAATTTTGCATACAAATGGATGGAAATAGAAAACACTATCCTGAGTGAGGTAAGCCAGACCCAAAAAGAGGAACATGGGATGTACTCACTCATATTTGGTTTCTAGCCATAAACCAAGGACATTGAGCTTATAATTAGTGATCCTAGAGAAGCTAAATAAGGAGAACCCAAAGAAAAACATATAGGCATCCTCCTGAATATTAACCTTCAGCAAGCGATGAAAGGAGACAGAGACAGAGACCCAAACTGGAGCACAGGACTGAAATCTCAAGGTCCAAATCAGGAGCAGAAGGAGAGAGAGCACGAGCATGGAACTCAGGACCGCGAGGGGTGCACCCACACACTGAGACAATGGGGATGTTCTATTGGGAACTCACCAAGGCCAGCTGGCCTGGGTCTGGAAAAGCCTGGGATAAAACCGGACTCTCTGAACATAGCGGACAATGAGGACTACTGAGAACTCAAGAACAATGGCAATGGGTTTCTGATCCTACTGCACGCACTGGCTTTGTAGGAGCCTAGGCAGGTTGGATGCTCAACTTACTAGACCTGGATGGAGGTGGGGGTTCCTTGGACTTCCCACAGGACAGGGAACCCTGATTGCTTTTCGGGCTGGGGGGAGACTTAATTGGGGGAGGGGGAGGGAAATGGGAGGCAGTGGCGGGGAAGAGACAGAAATCTTTAATAAATAAATAAATTAAAAAAAAAATAAAATAGAAAGATTGGTCAAAAGTGTACCAGTTCATTCAAAATTCCTCTGCATTTGTCAAGAAATGCTTTTTACTGACTCCTGACTATCTCAGGGGTATTTTGATAGAAATTTTATGGAAGAATCAGTAGTTAGAATATTAAACTATGTTTATACATTTTAGTTCATATAATTTGTTTTCATGCATCAAATGGAAAACCGTCATGAATAAATGTTCCTCTACTTTCCCTGTGGATGATCTCATAAAACAACAGAAATATAAAGTTTGTCATTAGTGGTCAGCTGTTCGGAGACAATACCTGATCGTCTTCCAACACTTGAGAATCCAAGATTTACATTTTGTCACAAAGGAGACTAATATACGTTATTTTTGGACTTTTAATCTATTGGATGAAGGGTGAGTATATCTGTTGCTATATTAGATTAATAGCCTATACGCTAAGTTCAAAAGGAGACTCTAGTGGTACAATTATAATGGTAAGAAAATTGCAGAGTTGAGAGCACTATTAAAACTAACACTTAAGGAGTTTGCAGTTAAGCCTCTTCATTAAGTTCTTTATTTAATTGGAGCTGTAAAAGTTCTTTGAACTACATGAAAAAAGTATTACTGAGACTGTGTAAATTAAGAGGATAATAAAGGCAAAATAAAAAGAAAAATTTTCACTATAGCAAATGGCTCTGTGGAGATTCTGTTCTCAAATTCTGGACCAAAAATCTAAATTTAGACAAGCAAACAAACACAATTATATTTAGTCATTCTTGAGGTGAAAGCAACACTATCAAAGGTCCTGCTAAGTACCCAGCATGCCTCCTGTTTTCCTCCACCATAGATAAAAGCATTTGTCAGAGGTTAGATCATGCTATAATAACAGATTCTACCTGATATAGGATCATATGTAAAAGGAATTGAATCTTAAAGATGTTGCACCTCTATTTAAAAATTATGTTAGTTTTGGACTAGACAGTTGATACAGTGGCTAAGACAACTAGCCGCTCTTCCCGAGGATCCAGATTCAGTACCCAGCAACCTCTCCTCCATGAGAGTTCTCAATCACTCATAACTCCAGTTGCTGGGGGTCTGACAAAATCTTTTGATTTCTGTGGGCACTGTGTGCATGTGTGCAAAGGCACACGTGCAGGCAACACATCCATGCAATCAAATAAAAAGATATAAATCTTTTAAAAAATTGTGAAAATTGCAAATCATAATGGGCAGGTAGAGAAGTCTTTGGACTAATGTGTAGCCAAGTATATCTTTATGGCAACCTCAAGAATTAAAAGCTATTAGGGCCAGTAAGCTGAGCTGGAGAACAGAAAGTCAAAACCTTACAACGAAAATGAAAAAAATATCAGAGAAAAATCTGTTTACTACATTGGACCTATATAGAGAGAACCAAGATTGGGTGTTTTCTGCTTTTACTGAAATACATCTTCTATTGTTGCCTTAAGCATTCGCTGGAAAATCCAAAGCTGAATTAGGGATGAAAGTGCAGATGAGTTGTAGAGGATTGTCTAGTATGCATGAGTTCATTCCTTCCATCACCAGTAAGGGGGGGGGGGAAGACAGGGGAGAAATGGGCAGAGAGAGGATTAAACGATTGACACTAGCTAACTTGATTACTGGGTGAAAATGGAATTCAAATGACAACTTTGCATTGTAGATATCCAAGACCAAGAGATAACAGAAATGAAAAACAAACAAAACAAACTGGATCTTGCCACATACCAAGCAGAAATAGAATACCTGTACTTAAGAAAAACATTGAGGAATGTAAGTGGTGTCGCAAGACTTGGTGGGCATAGAAGTGAATGTGGAAAGTGGAGGACATGGAAGTTACTAGGACTCAGAACATACGTGGAAGAAGGAAGAAACTCACTTCTTCACTTTGACTCTATCAACAGTGTTTCAGAGTTCAAAAATCACCAAATGTCTCTTTCTCTTCCCAGATCAGAATGCTTTGTCAGATAGAAAATGATCTGATTATTATTCTCTCCAACACTGATGATATGAGAACCTAGGCACTTAAATCTCTTTGGCCAAAGTTTCACGGTTTAGTTCCTGCAGGCCATAGTAAAGGTTGAAATTGATATTGTGTGATACAAATTAAATGTGAAAAATAAAAGTGTTCTTTTACTATCACCCCCACAGAGTAGGCTTTCAATTATGGTCGTTATGGGAAAGAGCATCTTAATATCACATTATTAGCATAGTCACCTTAACACAAAGACAGCGCAGAGCACACTAAGTAAGGCAGATTATGACAAAAGATTGCAGCTTGTCTTGCTGCAAGACAGCTAAGCTACAGTGTTGCAAGTTAAGATGCTCTCTCATCAATGCACAGAGTCTTATGGAAGATGGATGTAGAAAATATCAAGCCACGTTTTCCTGAGCACACAGGCCACTGCACAGTGACTTTTACAATACTTTATTTTGTGTTACCTGGTGTTGTGAGATCTCTAAGCCTCACTTAGCTGTGACAGCAGAAAGCAAAGGAACAGTGTACATTGTGGCAAAGAATCAAGGAAGACTTTGAAAAATAAATCTAGAAACTAGAAGACATTGAAGGAATACCTGAACGTAGAAGCTGTAGAATGCAATTAATCCTAGCAGTTAACTGTATTCATTCTGTGCCAGGGGATGTTAATGGCACTCACTAGCTGCTTTCAGCAGCTATTTTGACAAATGTTTGCTGACAGCTAGAATGTCTCTTTCTGTTAATATAACAGCTAATCTCCTTTCTTACTATTCATTTACATTCATAATGCATTAATTGAATATCCATTTTTGCAAAAAAAAATAATAAACCAGGAAAAAAATCAACTAGGCAATGTACCCAGTTAGAGGATGAACAAGACACTGCTCCTGCCTTCAAGGACTTCAGAATTACTCAGGGTGATGAAGGAATAAATGCAAAGCTCACTAAAACAGAGTGGAGAGCAGGGATGTTCTAGTAATGCTGCAGAAGCACATGCTGAGTGGTGGGAAAGAACAAAGGAGGATTTAAAAGGCCTTGAAAGAAGTGAATGTTTGTATCTGAGATTACATGAAATGGGCACTTCAGATATAAACAAAAACATAGCAGCAGTGATGTTCGGTAAGAAAAATTACCTGATAAGGCTGAAAGGTCAGTGGGAAAAGGCTGGGACAAAATGTCAGGGATGACTTTTGGCAACATTACATGGGATATTGAAAGTCATATTAAAGGACTTAAACATTGCTTTTGTAGGCAGCAAGTGGCTCATAAATATTTGTTAGCAGAAATCAAGGCTTGGTAGTGTTCTCCTACCTACTCAAGAGATCAAGGCAGGAAGATGACAAGTCCCATATGTGCTACATACTGAGTTTAAGCCCAGACAGGAAAACTTAATGAGAACCCATCTCAAAATATAAAGCAAAAAACAAAAGTTCAGTGGCGTAATATTTGTTCAGCATACCAGGGGGCTTACTTTGCATTGTCAGGACTGCAAATAAAGAAAAAAGAAAAAAAGAACAATCAGGGAAAGGGTGGAAAACAGAACACTAAATACATTATGACAACTTAGAATCTTTTGAACAAGGAGATTAGAAGTACAAAGATAAGGAGAAGGCAAAGTCAAGAGATATTGACGATGTGTAATTGCTGAATGTGTCTCATTGGTGGATTAGGAAGAACATGAGACATGATAGTGACAAAAATGATTGATGATTTCAGCCTGGCTGATGAGAGAAATTATAATGTCACAAACAGGAAACGAATACAAAAAGAACAAAAAGGGTTCTTTTTTTTAAAAAATCAGCCTTGGAGAGGAGCACATTTTTTAAAATTCCAAATGTACATTTAAACTGCCCAAGGACTCTGCACAAATGAGGATTGACTCAGTAAGAGAAGATCTGGTTTAGAGGTCTTACATTGATAATGAGCTCTGGGGAAGACAGGGTCATTACCCACTCAGATCACACGTTGACAAGGAAGGATGCTGAAGATGGCAAAACCAGTACTTGCAAAAGATTTTTAATAAGTTCAGATATGCTTGTCTAGGAGTCATATGAAGAAATAACCTTGAGAACAACAGTAAACTCCAAATGTATGTACGTGGAAGTATAGTACAATGTCAGTCAGAATTATTGAAAGTGTCTCACATTACTCTTCACCTTTTTGTACTAATAGTCCATACACAGGTATGAGACTCTCTTCAGGTTCACCCATAGGAGCATAAAACTTTTAATTTAGTTATTATTCTCTCTTTGCAAATAATAACTGATACTCACCCAAGAGTCCTGGTGTAAGTCTATGTTCACAAATGGAGATGGAGAGCTGAGAAATTAGTCCTCCTTTAGAGATATGTTTAGAGATGTGCCATATATAATTGATTCCAAGTTGCTCTTTACTGACATTCTCCGTTCAGTTTCATAATGAATTTAATCAAATGGAAAATAATGGGCTCTTGTAATTCTCAGAAAAACTACAAACTGCAGCCATACAGTACCTCATTATTTCTCTGGGTGTAAATTTCTCTGTCAGCTCTACCACTTAGCACAATACAATATAGTTCAAATTGTTTACTGACTTGACATCCTCTCTAAAGACCTGGATCGTGTGTAAAGATACAAATGGTTCTTATTTAAGGGGCAGGAAATGTGCAATGACAGGAACATTTACAATTACGAATTTCTCAGGGAAATTATGGATTTCCATTTAACCAAAAAGTTGGCTTCTCTGCTCTTCAAATGAAAGGACATCAAAACAGCCAGAACGCCTGCTGTGGAAATGTGTCTTTGAAATCTCTATTTTGTGCTCTTTCACGAGAATATCAAATCCCCCCTCCACAGGCACCTGGGGACCTGGGATGTTAACTGCCAAGGAACTGCATGACAAAAAAGCTGAATGAAAAGGGCAGGAAGAGGCTCCATGTGGATAAGCAGGCAAAGGCAGTGTGAGCCCCCACTCAGGCATACACTGAGAACTTGAAGGAGGAAATTCTGAGTCTTGCAGGTGACATTTTCCCTGGTCCTTAGTTTGCAGAACGTCCCCTGCAAATTCACAGCAGAGGCGGTGGCGGGAATGATGAGCCTGCTTCCAAAGCTTCAGATTTGAAGTATTCAGATTGGACTTAAAAATATCAAGCTACTCACCAGTCCTTTCAGTTGCTCCCCAAGTGGGCCACCTGTCAAAAATAATAATTGGAGACTGGCTGAGCAAACAGCGGGCACTCAACAGCTCCTGTGAATGAGAGAGAAATGAATGAATGTGTGAGGGACTGAATGGAAAGCCCCAAACTGCAGAGCCGGAAGCTGTAAATGACCAGGAAAGTGCATTTCCTGAGGGAACTATTTCATCTCAATTTGGCTATACTAATCTCTGCACTTAGATAGTTCATATGATGTATTTTCTCATCAAGTTGATTCACCCTTATAAAAGTAGTTCTTTTCAGACAAACCCCATTACAAGAAGAAAAAAATGGATTACTTTTTCTTGTCAATTTCTGAGCCTTTAAATCTTGATTTAATTGAGGAGCTTGGCCCTCCTGTCTTTAGTCAAGTTTTGCTACACTCCAAGGAGCATACAGCTGCGTTAGAATTGGTCTCAGCACATTAAAGGCCATAAACCTAGGGAAACTTGAGAGAGACTCAAAAGAGGAATGATTAATCCTCTTTATCGCTACCTAAAGCCATTTCACTTGTTTTTATCCAGTTGCTTTCCCTTATCCTTTCTGTATACCATAAATTTTAGCTATACATGATTTTACACATGTACAAATAGGGAAAAGATCATTATGTTTAAATACATTTTCAAATGTCTCCGCTTCCATATGGACCTCCTTTGTGTACTTGTGTTAAGAGTGCTGAAAAATCTACCTTTACCATGGTTTCCGTGTGCCATTCTTGTGTTTTTCTCAACTTTGGTCAGAGAAGAGGCTTTCAATTTAAATAGATCCTAATATAATTACATCATTTCTCCCCCACCCTTTTCTTCTTCCAAACACTCCCAATACCCCTTGCCACTGTCCATCAAAATTCCTGGTCTCTTTTTTTTTTCACTAATTGCTATTGTATGATCATTTGTACATGAATATATATACACATATATATTCCTAAATATAACTCACTGATTCCATATAAAGCTACTTGTGAGTATTTATAGTGTTTTTAATGAAAATAATTCACATTAACTACAGAGGACACTAAATTACAGATAACTCCTGAAAAACTCCTATAGAAAGCTATAGGATAAAAAAGTGTGTTGAAAGAAATCAAAATAAGTTAAATCTAAGCATTTCAAGACAATACTGGAAATACAGGCTATTTTGATACAGTGCTTTTATCTTATTATTCATTTGCTGCATTGGTTTAGGGTTTTTGTTTGGAATTATAATTATGCTTTTTATTGATTTTTATTGAGCTCGACATTTTCCTCTTCAACCCTCCCCCAAAGTTTACATGCTCTCAATTTACTCAGGAGATCTTGTCTTTTTCTACTTCCCATGTAGATTAGATATATGTGAGTCTCTCTTAATGTACTCACTGTTGTCTAAGTTCTCTGGGATTGTGGTTTGTGGGCTGGTTTTCCTTGCTTTATGTTTAAAAGCCACCTATGAGTGAGTACATGTGATAATTGTCTTTCTGGGTCTGGGTTACCTTACTCGAAATAATGTTTTCTAGCTCCATCCATTTGCCTGCAAAATTCAAGATGTCTTTATTTTTTCTGATGTGTAGTACTTCATTGTGTAAATGTACCACAATTTCCTTATCCATTCTTTACTTGAGGGGCATTTAGGTTGTTTCCAGGTTCTGGTAATGACAAACAATGCTGCTATGAATATAGTTGACCACATGTCCTGGTGGCATGATTGAGCATCCTTTGGATATATATATACCCCAAAGTGGTATTACTGGGTCTTGAGGAAGGTTGTTTCCTAATATTCTGAGAAATCACCACACTGACTTCCAAAGGGGATGTATCAGCTTATACTCCCACCAGCAATGCAGAAGTGTTCCCTTTACCCCACAGCCTCTCCACATAAGTTGTCATTAGTACTTTTGATCTTGGCCATTCTTACAGGTGTAAAATGTAATCTCAGAGTTGTTTTGATTTGTATTTCTCTGATGACTAAGGATGTTGACCATTTCCTTAAGTGTCTTTCAGCCATTTTAGATTCCTCTGTTGAGAGTTCTCTGTTTAGGTCTGTACTCCATTTTTAAAAATTGGAATATCTGTTCTTTTGATGACCAATTTCTTGAGTTCTTTGTATATTTTGGAGATCAGACATCTGTCTGATGTGGGATTAGTGAAGATCTTTTCCCATTCTGTAGGCTGTCGTTTTGTCTTGTTAACCATGTCCTTTGCTTTACAGAAGCTTTTCAGTTTCAGGAGGTCCCATTTATTAATTGTTTCTCTTAGTTTCTATGCTGCTAGGGTTATATTTAGGAAGAGGTCTGCTGTGCCAATGCATTCAAGTGTACTTTCCACTTTCTCTTCTATCAGTGTGGCTGGCTTTATGTTGAGGTCTTTGATCCATTTGGACTTGAGTTTTGTGCATGGTGATAGATACGGCTCTATTTTCATTCTTTTACATGTTGGTATCCAGTTTTGCCAGTACCATCTGTCAAATATGCTTTCTTTTTCCCAGTTGATATTTTGTGCTTCTTTATCAAAAAGTAGGTGTTCAAAGGTGTGTGGACTAATATCCAGGTCTTCACTTCACTTCCGTTGGTCCTCCTGCTTGTTCTTATGCTAATACCAGGCTGTTTTCAATACCGTAACTCCGTAGTATAGTTTGAAGTCAGGAATTGTGATGCCTCCAGAAGTTCTTTTATTGTACAGGATTGTTTTGGCTGTTCTTGGTTTTTTGCTTTTCCATATGAAGTTGAGTACCGTTCTTTTGAGGTCTTTGAAGAATTTTGCTGGGATTTTGATGGGTATTGCATTGAATATGTAGATTGCTTTAGGTAAGATTGCCTATTGTGGTTTTTTTTTTTAAGTACTGTGTCTCATTGTGTATCTTTGGCTGGTCTGGAGCTCATCACGTAGATAAGGCCAGCCTTGAACTCACAGAGATAATATGCCTTTGCTGTCCAAGTGTTAGGATTAAACACATTTGCCACCAAGACTGGTTCAAAATAATAATTTTCAAATATGACTCCTGAGAAGAACTATAAAACCTGCTTGAATGTTTAATTATAAATGTGAATATCTGAATACAGAAAGTAACCAAAGATAAAGTTAAGTATATTTTCTTTTATCCATAAAGAAGAATCTGGCCTAATGGGGAAAAAAGTCAATGCTACGATGTCTAACAATTTTGCTATACTTATAGATTGATGCCTAGTCCAATTCTCGTCAGAGAGGTTTCATCCAGCAACTGGTGGATGCAGAAAACCACTGCCAAACATTAGGCCAAGCTCAGGCAATCCTGCTGAAGAGAGTGAGGAAAGATTGTAGGAGCCAGAGGGTTCAGCGACATCACAAGAAAATGGCCCACAGAATCAACTAAATTGGGCTCATAGGGACTTATAGAGACTGTACCAACAACCAGGGGGCCTTCATGGGATTGACCTATGCATTCTGCATTTATGTTACAACTGTGTTGTTTGGTCGTTGATGTGGGAGGTGATGTATGCTGTGAATATAGTAATAGAGTAAGAAAAATAAGCCAAGATGGAATATATATATATATATATATATATATATATATATATATATATAGTCTGGATTATGTATACTATTGTGTTTTTTTGAATTTTTTGACTGCAGAAAGACATTTGATTCTGGGGACTGCTAAGCTAAACTAACCTATATACTTCAAAAATATCGACTTCAAAATTTGGGTCTAAGGATATGTTGCTTTGGAAAAGAGGTTTTACTTTTGTTTCCATAGAGGATGAGAACCTGTGATTCTTTCCAGACTAATGTAGTTTGTTCAAACAAGACCCTCTGAAACAATGGCACAGATGGTCCAACATCCATTACAGCTTCAGGATTGCTGGCTGAGATGGACCTATCACACAGGATACCCTATGACAGACCTGATTAACAATGACCCTAATCAGCAGGATGTAGTCTAGACAATAACACCCAAATTCCATAAATGATTATTTATAAATGTTTACATTTAAAAAGGGATATGCTATAGATATGAATACTTTGCATTGGTATGGATCTTGGTATATTGATAAAAATTTTAGGTCAATTTTGTTGCATACATATTTCTGCTCTTGATTAAGGTATTATGTTTGTATAGCTCATTTAAAAATGTAATGTATAATTAAGAAATATAGGTTAATAGATAGTCACCTATTATAGTCAAGTTTGTAGTCATGTTAGGTTTTCTAGATATACAGAGATATATTTCAGATGGATAGATATTCTTCAAAACTCTGAAAGATTGACAGAATATGACATTGAAATGTTTTAAAAACTTGAGACTTCATGACAATGTGACACATCTGCTTCTGGCAGCACCAATTACTTGAAGAGGATGATGGGTATTGAAGAGGCCTCTCATGTAGTTTGTTAGGCATTTAGGCAGGAAACTGTTCTTACCTGAACGAATTGATGGTATGCTGTATAAATTGGACATACAGAACCCAAGAAAAATTACTGCTGAACTTGCCTAAAGGTGAGGTGATCCTTTGGTGTTCCTGCTTCATGAAAGAATCTGCCAGGCATTCTGCAGGACACAGAAGAAAGCAACAGATGAACTTTGCCAACATAAGGCATAAGAGACCTTCAAATTTTCTGCTTCACAGAAAAGTCTGCTGGATACTATGGGCCTGTAGGCTAAATATGGGTGCCCCAATGTTACAAAAGAAGGTTGGGTGACTGTCCAGGCAATGAGATGTCTCTGTAAATTCTAGAGTTTTGAAGTTGTTTACAATGAACTTATTGTTTACTTAGGTAATATTATATCCTTCTGGAGTCTTTGATGGAGTTGAAGAATAGATAGTTAAAATTATAGCTTTCCTTAGTTATGATAAAAGATAAAGTAGATATAAATATTGTAATTTTAAGTCTTGCTTGGTACCTGTTTTGTTATATGCAATCTCGTTATTCTAAAGGCAAAATCTTCCTTTTTATTTAGACAGAAAAGGGGAGGTGATGTGAGAGGTGATGTATGCTGTGAATATGTTTTATTGCCATTGTTTAATAAAGAAGCTGCTTTCAGCCAATGGCTTAACAGAACAAAGTCTGGCTGAAAGAGATGTATAGAGAGAATAGGCAGAGTCAGAGTAAAGCCATGTAGCTACCTGCTAGAGACAGATGCCCTGGAATCTTGCCTGTACGCCACAGCCACGTGACGATATACAGATTAATGGAGATGGGTTAGTTTAGGTTAGAAGAGCTAGCTAAAAAATACGCTTAAGCTTTTGGCTAAACCGTATTGCAAATTATATAGTTTCTGTGTGATTATTTTGGTTCTGAGCAGCAGGGAATGAACAAGAAGCCACCCATAACAGGTCCTCTTGTGGGATTCTTAACAGCAGGGACAGGGGCTGTCTCCAACTCTTATCCTGACATACTGGGTCCCCTTGTTCAACCTTAATACATTGGGAGGTGCTGAGTCTTACCTCAACTTGATCTGCCATGTTTTGTTGGTACTCATGGGAGACCTGCCCTTTTCTAAACAGAGACAGAGGAGGAGGGTATTGGCGGGTAGAAAGAGAAGAGAGGTGGAGGAAGGGACTGAGAGGAGAGGAGGGATGAGAAACTTCGACAGGGTTGTAAAACAAGCAAAAATAGATAAAGATTGTACTAAATGGTTTGACTTTAATATCAATGCATCTTTATGGTAACAATCAATAAAACTGTTCATATCAACAGAATCAAGATCAAGCCTCACAGGGAGCCAATGCTAGGAAAAGTGTCTGAGAAAAAAGCTGACAGTGTCAGCACTAGCCCCAGGGAACTCACTGGTTTTGAACCGGTTGACTGAGGACCATCCATGGTCAGCGTGATCCTCCTGTATTTACCTCCCTAGCCCACGCAGGCTCATACAAATACTACCTTTGGAGAAAACCTCTAGACCGCACTCACTCAGGACAGACTCCTACCAGCTTTAAGGGACCCCTAGGTATTATTGAAGTGGGGAGAAGCAGGCTTGATGTTGTCCCCCAAAGAATATGGAGGTAGATGATGTTCCTCTGAGCATAGAGTACAGAGGAGGTTCAGCTAAAGGAGTCTGGAACAACTGGGGAGCTGTTTGGGCAGCATGAACCCCTCTCATCTGGCCTCTGGGTAGGACTGTTTGTGCATGGTGGGACTGCGCCATCCCTGCTGAAAATAACTGTTCCAAACAAGTGCCAATTTTCCAGCTGTGCTAACAACAGCTCAGTTACGCAGTGGACCAGGCAAGGGGGCTGCTCTGAGCTCAATCTCTATCTTCAGCACCGACAATTTTCTACATCAACTTACCTTCCCACACACGAAGCATCAGAGGATTAGCTATTAAAAGCAAGACATTTTTCTCGCTCATTACAGCCTGCACTACAAAATGTCCAGAGATGCAAGGAGTCCTGTTTTCACCATTACTGTAGAAACCATTTCGGGTGGCTTTGGAAGAAAATGCAATTATTTTCCTTTCTGTCAGTGTTCCCACACTCACCTAGAGATGAGAGCACCCTATTAAAATGGACTCATCATCTTCTGAGTGAGGCCAGTGATGACCTTTTCCGACCTGTGGGTGGGATGCTGGTCCTTGAGTCCTCATGATGAGAAGACAGGGTCACCAGGGACACAGGTAAAATTAGAAAGCACTGAGTCACTGCCATGTTCATGATCTTTGCAGGAAAAGAAAACTTTGCAGAGAAGAAAGTAAATGCGTCAGGCAGAGCCCATCCCTTTCACCAGTGCCCAGAGCCCATGTGGTCCTGATTGCCATGGATCCCTTTGCCTGGTCCACTCCTGGACAGTTCCCATGCCCTTTGGGTCTGGGGTAGCACATAAACTAGATCTGCCTAGCCGCAGAGCTTGCCCAGAAAGACACCCTTAGCTCTACCACACTGATGCTGAATTCGTGGCCTAGGAGCAAAGTCCTCAGCCAGCGTGGCTCTGAAACAGCACGGGTGTTGGTGGCAGCTTGCCATCCTGCATATTTCCCTAGACTGTTCTTGCCAGCGAATGCCAAGCCTCGTTGCTTGAACCAGGCCCACCTTTCTCTGTTCCCAAGAAAACTAGGTAAATAGTGTTGTTTACTCAGAGCACTCTCTCTCTCATAAACTCCCTATCAGCATCCGAACATGATGCATCAATACAATCTGGCATCTTGAGCCCCCTAAGATGGATCTCCAGAAGAGATGATCAGGGGGAGCCCCACCTTAAACACACACACACACACACTCATATACACACACAGAAGAGAGTGAGAGTGAGAAACAGAAAGAGACTTTGTTTTCTTTTGATTAACCACTTTTCATCAACCCAGCCACTGACAGATTTCACTAGACCCAGTATTCTAAAAATGTATCCATCAACTCTGGCATCCCTGGAATTGGAGAAGAGTATAAGGGATAATAATGAGAAAAACCCAGATTTTACAAGTCTCAGATAAACAGTTGTCCACCACACCAACAAGGCAAGTCTGAATTCTAGAATGATGGCTCTTGGGTTTTTTTTTTTTTTTTTTTTTTTTTTGTCTCACTCTGGTCATTGGGATACAATGCAAGGTAGTGATTTGGGGAGTTAGCCTGTTGTCTTTGTGGAATACAGCACAACTTAGAGGCTTTATTTCTGCTTCTGCTCATTGACTTTTGCCATGTCAGGCATCACAAGTACTGGTATTACTGCTGGCATGTTACCATAGCAATGCGTTTTCTCACTTATGAAAAAAATTTGTTCGTGACATAAAAGTTGTTTCAAAGCATACACTGCTGTGCAATTTTTTTTGCTCTTTTGTACTATGTGGTATAGGCTGAAGATAAAGTGGATGTTAAGAGTAGAGCCTAGATAAGGGGTAATTTCTAGGAGCATGGACACCTTACTAGTGGCTCTACTAAAGAGAAATATCTCTTCCTCTTCGAGCAACTATTAATGCCTATATGTCTTCAGAGATGGATGGAACTTGATAAGAGCTATCCTTATCTTCCATGAAAGACTGTTGGTGGCTTGAATTTTATTAAGTTAATGATATCTGCTTCTATTTCAATAGTTTGGTAGCCCTGTCTTGCCTGAAAATCTTCCTTAAAATTCCAACTTTTACTTATGTTCTTTCATTATTTCTGCCCTCTTTTCCACATATTGTTCCCAAAGCCTAGTGGAGTTGATTGCTGGAGATGCCCCAGTATAGTAATAAGGGCAGCGGGGCTGCGTCCCCAACACCCCAGCCGCCTGCTCGGCTAGCTTATGCCCGAAATAACAACACACAGACGTATTCATTGAAGCACTGCTTGGCCCTTTAGCTCTAGCCCTTACAGGCTAATTCTAACATCCCGATCAACCCATCTCTAATAATCTGTGAGCACTGGTCTTACCGGGAATGATTCAGCATGTCTAACCTGGCTGCTTGCTTTATCGCGTGCATCTGCCTCAGAGAGCAGGGCATGGCATCTCTCTGAGGCGTCTGCTCCCAAGAGGAGAGCTGGGGAGTCTGAGCTCACTTCCTCTTCCTCCCAGCGTTTTGTTCTGTTTACTCCACCTACCTATGTTCTAACCAATAAAATGGGCCAAGGCAGTTCCTTTATTAGCCAATGACCTTCCTCCATCATTTCCCCATTTTCTGTTTAAACAAAAAAAAAAGGCTTTAACTTTAACATAGCAAAATTACATATAACAAAACAGTTATCAAGTAAAAGTTGCAATAATCTTTATCATAACTAAGGAAAACTATAACTATAACTAACTATTTTTAACTCCATCAAAGACTCCAGAAAGATACAATACTACCTAAGCAAACAAGAAAAAAGCAACTTTTAAACTCTAGAAATGACAGAGACATCTCGCTGCCTGGACAGTCACCCAAAGTTCCTCTGTACCGTTGGGGCATCCATCTTCAGCCTACAGGCCCATAGTTTGCAGCAGACATTTCCACAAAGCAGGAAATTTCAAAGGCAGTCACTATCTGCTTGTCCTGAAGAATGTCTTGCAGACTCTTTCATGAATCAGGAACCCCGAAAGGTCATCTCACCTTTAGGCAAGTTCAGTAGTCCTCACTCTGCGGGTTCTCTGTGTCCAGTTTATGCAATAGTCCAGGCAAGAGCAGTTTCTTGCCCAAATGGCTATCAAACTCCATAAGGATCCTCTTCGCTGCCCATCTTCTTCTGGAAGTAGATTGGTGCTGCCAGGGAGCAGGGTATCTCATTGTCATGAAAAGTCCTAAGTTATTAAAATATTTTAAATGCCATATTCTGTAGCCTTTAAGAGATATGAAGAATGCCTATCTGAAATATATCTCTATATATCTAGAAAATCTAACTAACATGACTACAAGCTTGATTATTACTGATGATTATCCATTAACAACCTATATTTCTTAATTATACAGTACATTTTTAAATGAACTACACAATCACAATACCTTAATCAAGATCAAGAAATACATATAACAAAATTGACCTTAAAATCTATACCAATGCAAATTATTCATACCTATATCATTTCCCCCTTTAAATGTAAAAGAACATTTATAAACAATATTTTGGGAACATGGGCGCAGTTTTTTCTCTCCAAACAGCTTCCTGCTGAATGGGGGCGTCGTTAATTAGGTCTTTTATGGTATAACCTGTGTGCTAGTTTCATCTCAGTTGGCAGTTGAGTGGTGTAATTTTTTGAGGGTGTTCACAGGAAATTTTCGGTAGGTCATGGTCTATCATACCAAATTGGGATAGATGCAATCCATAGGGTCTGGTCCTCTGTGAAAACAGAAGAAGACCTGCTCCAAAGCATCATATCCTTAGACCCAAATTTTGAAATCTTAATACCCTTATGCTATCCATTCTGGTTCCATTTGGCAGTCCATATAATGAAATGTCTCTCTGTACTTAGCTCCTTCACAGTCAAAAATTTTAAAGAAAACACAATGTACACAATCCAGACTCTCTGTGAATTTTCCATTTTTACATGGCTTATTTTTCTTTATTTCTTTTAATCTCTTAACTATCTGTACTCTGTCTCTTTAAAGACTTTACCTTTTTTTTAAACCATTAACTTTATTCTCTATATTCTTTTTCTTCTCTCTCCCAAGCCTACGTACATTCATCCAACAGTGTGACTCATTTAGTGGTCCGAATCTGTCCTATTGTGAATCTGCAATTTTTTACTACCCAGGAGCACTTTTGATTTGTGCTTTTAAATCACTAGGCGCTTTAGAATCTAAGCTGTGACATTCCTATGTTAACTTTTTGCTTTTTGAGCATATATCTTTGACCTGGAATAACTCTGTAGACCAGGCTGTCTTTGAACTCTCAGAGACCCGCCTGTCTCTGCCTCCCAGGCATTGGGATTAAAGGTGTTTGCTACTACACCTTGAACTCACAGAGATCTGTTTGTCTCTGCCTTTTAGGCACTGGGATTAAAGGCGTGTGCTACCACACCTTGAAGTCACAGAGGTCTATCTCCCTCTGCCTCCCAAGTGTTGGGATTAAAGGTGTGTACTACCACACACAACAACTCTCTTTCTTTTTTTTAAGAACTTCAACTTTTAGCTTGCATATATTTTTACACACTGTAAATCATTTAAAATTTTTCTTTGTCTTTGACGCTCTCTTTACTGTATCTCTCTCTGTTTTTCTGACCACATGAGTCTTTAATTTACCAAGCAATCTCAGTAGGACTAAAGCCATGGCTTTGACGGCTAGATGTAGCCCATTCCTTAGCTTTCCAGCCTCATAGCTGAGGTACTGGCTGTAGCCATGTTTATAGGCACAACTCTATGGCGTTTCAAGGTCCCTGCCAGCCAGCGAGCTACAACAGACAACACTCAAGTCCTCTCTCTGTAGCCGGCCCTCCTGCCTCAAACAGTCAGAATTTGCCCTGGCAGGATGGCCCAGAAAGCTGGCATTTTTAAACGACGCAGCTTTTTTTCCTGCTATGGCTGAAAACCGAAAAGCATGTGTTCAGCTTTTCGTCAACACCGTTTAAGTGTTTCGTGGCAGGACCTCTTAATGAGCTGCAGGCTTTGCAGCTGAAGCTGAGTCAGGAAGCCTCTCTTAGATGAGGCGCTTACTTGCCTCGGGCAAGCAGAGTAGACCCGAGAGAGTGCTGCTACCAAGAAACCATGCACAAAGCTGTCATTTTGTTCTAGAATTACTTCCCAAGCTGTCTCAGGCATTATGTGGAAGCAGTTGTCCACGTGGGCGCCATTTGTAGTAATAAGGGCAGCGGGGCTGCGTCCCCGACACCCCAGCCGCCTGCTCGGCTAGCTTATGCCCGAAATAACAACACACAAACTGTATTCACTGAAACACTGCTTGGCCCTTTAGCTCTAGCCCTTACAGGCTAATTCTCACATCCCGATCAACCCATCTCTAATAATCTGTGAGCACCAGTCTTACCAGGAATGATTCAGCATGTCTAACCTGGCTGCTTGCTTTATCGCGTGAGTCTGCCTCAGAGAGCTCATGGCGTCTCTCTGAGGCGTCTGCTCCTGAGAGGAGAGCTGTGGAGTCTGAGCTCACTTCCTCTTCCTCCCAGCGTTTTGTTCTGTTTACTCCACCTACCTATGTTCTAACCAATAAAATGGGCCAAGGCAGTTCCTTTATTAGCCAATGACCTTCCTCCATCACCCCAGTTATAGCTGAATGTGCAGCAGTCACTTATTCTCAATGCTGAATGATTTCTGAGTTCTGTGTTATGTCTCACTAGTTACTATAATGCAATCATTCATAGGATGCATAAAAAGCATAACCTATATAACACAAGACATGACCAGTCTTACATTTTCAAAGCTATTGTTCAAGGACTAATCTTGTCTTCCAAAATAATCTCTGCTATGATATAAATACTGTGGAAACTAAAATTGTTGAGTGCTTTGAGAAAAGATTTCTTTAGCACAACTGCTATTGAATGTCTAAGTTTTGAATTAACAGTATATTGGGAAATATAAATCTGTATAAATATCAGTCCATTGGCTTGAGATCCTCCATGGAAGTGATGTGCACTCTGTGCTTACTAGTGTTCCATAGTTATGAACAGTTGCAGAAGCAAGTAAGGTAATAAATATTTGGAGCACATAAGTTGCATGAAATACATAGGAAAAAATTCACAACTGAAAACCAAGTATGAAAGACCCTTTTATGAGCAGAAACAGTAAACAGTGCATCTATACAGCAAAAGATAGAAGATATTGCAGTTGGTGTCTTGACTAACGTTTTGGACTGTTAAGAACAATATGTCATTACAATTGATTTTATCATAGACACAAAGAATGACAAAGACATTAAACCACTGGGAAAACCGATATAGAAACTTCATGTTATATACTTAGCAAAGGTGTGATTTTAAAATATAGGTAATAGGAGAATATATTCATATATATTCTTGGATGCTGTTCATATCCAAGAGAGCTATTAAAACTGAAGGAATAAATTTCGAACATTTTTTTATATCTGACTAAATGCATTGAACAGTCTCTTTCTATATGCCTAAAAAGGTTTGTTCTGGACAGCAGCTGAGAAGTGGTCTTTTTGTAGTTTTTAAGGTAGCTATATTTCAAAAAGAAGAATTATTGTGGAAGAAATATCTGGGATGAAAAAAATCAGTATTGATCAAATGAAATGCTATTTAATGTATGAAATGCTATCAAATTGCAAGAATCAAGGTTAATGAGCTCAGGGTTACCATCAAGCAGCATCTTAAAAATGATAATAAGTAGGAATACTTCATAACATTAAAGAAAATTAAAAAATCAAATATTGGTTAATAATAGTTACATTTAAGGATAGGCAATCAAAAATTAAGGAAGCTTAAATATATAAATAATAATTAAAAAATTTTAAAGAGAACCAAATTTTCAGTGAATTTTTTCACCATGACTAAATAAATCTATAGAAATGAACATTGTCACAAATTTTGTATCTAAAGTCTAAGATATAGTTTGACTGAAGTTAAAATAATGAAAAAAGCACCATACAAATACTAATGATAATAGAAATGATAGTTTGATATGGGATTACCCTCTGTATGCTCTGATTACTATTGATTAATAAAGAAACTGCTTTGGGCCTATAGCAGGGGAGAAATGAGCTAGGTATGGAAAACTATACTGAATGCTGGGAGAAAGAAGGTGGAGCCATGAGATGCCATGTAGCCCTGTCAGAGATAGACACAAGACAGAACCTTGCTGGTAAGCCAAAGCCACATGGCAATACAGATTAATAGAAATGGGTTAAATTAAGATGTAATAGCTAGCCAGTAAGAAGCTAAAACTAATGGGCCAAGCAGTGATTTAAACAAATACAGTGTCTGTGTGATTATTTTGGGTCTGAGCTGCTGGGAACAAAGAAGCAGACACCTACAACAATAGTTCATTTATATTACAATTTTAAAATTAATGTTTAGGACAAAATAAAAAAAACTCAAATCAAAATAACCAGCAATCAAAAGACATCAAAAGTAATGAAATAAAAAAAATCATCACAGAAGATAGAAAATAGATCCTCATAACAGGATCATTTAGTGAAACAAAACAGCTGATAACATTGCATACTTATGGAATTAAGAAAAAAATTCAAAATACTGGAAATGTAAGCATATATGGCTGGGCATCGTGGCATACAACTTCAGTTTCAGGATTCCAAGAATATGTCAATCGAAGGAAAGTCTTAGTTGACGGACTTGTTTATAATAAGTTGGCATTCAGATGTACAGATTACCTTAGATTTCCCAGGAGGCTACCCTAGGAGGACCATGGTGTTAAGGACAGTATGGGCTACACAGCAAATTCAAGGCATGTCATCACTACAAAATAAAGCCCTATGTCAAAAAAGGAAAGAAGGAAAGCAAAGCAAAGCAAAGATAAGGGAAAAAATAAAGAAAAAAAGAAAAGGAAAGAAGGGACTTTAGATTTTGAGATTTGTAGGGTAGCTCAGTGTGCACAGGACTACAGTAAAAATTTCAAAGTTTAAATTTACTGTAGAGTACGAAGTGTTCTCTTCCATCTCTTTTGATTGATTTTAGTTTGAAGTCTGTTTTGTTAGATATAAGGATATCTACACCCACTTATTTCTTAGGTCAATTTGATTGGAAAATCTTTCTCCAACCCTTCACCCTAAGGTATGTCTGTCTTTGAGATTGAGGTGTGTTTCTTGTATAAAGCGGAAGGATGGATTCTGCTTTCATATCCATTCTCTTAGCCTGTGTCTTTTTATAGGTGAATTGAGTCCATTGATACTAAGATACATTAATGGCCATTGGTTGTTAATTCCTGCTATTTTTTTGGTGGCAGTGTTTGTGTGTTTTCTTTCTTTGGGGTTTGCTGGTGTGAGGTTATCTTTTGCCTGTCTTTTTGTGGATGTAGTTAGCTTCCTTGGGTTGAAGATTTTCTTCTAGTACTTTCTGTAGGGCTGGATTTGTGTGTAGGTATTGCTTCAATCTGGTTTTGTCATAGAGTATCTTGTTTTCTCCCTTGATTGTGATAGAAATCTTTGCTGGTTACTAGTAGGAGCTTACCAACTCTGGACTCACAGAGAAGAAAACAGCATATAACCAAACTAGTCCCTCTGAATGTGGTTGACAGTTATATGACTTGGGCAGACTGTTGGGCCACTGGTAGTGGCACCAGGATTTATCCCTATTGTTTGTAATGGCTTTTTAGAAACCTATTCTCTTTTGATGGAGTCCTTGCTCAGCTCATAATATAGTAGTAGTCCTTGGACCTTCCTCAAAGCAATGTGCCTCATCCTCTCTGAGGAGTGGATGGTGGGGGCTGTGGGGGGGAAGGTGGAGAGAATGGGAGGAGAGGAAGGAGTGGGAACGGGGATTGGTATGTAAAATGGAAAAAGATAATCTTTTTTTAAAAAAAATCAAAAAAAAGTGAAAAAATAAATTTATTGTAGAACTCAGAAAACAAGACATTTTACAAGTGAAATTTCAACACAATTTGTCTTCATTATTGGCAGACCATTCCAGCAAAATTAATCATTTGTGATTTAGAAAATGCAATTAACAAGCACTAATGGACATAAATTGAATTCTGCAGACAACCACCAGAGAATACTAATTATTTTCATGCATACTTGGGACATTTGCAAATATTGATTATGCTAAAGGGTACAGGAAGTCAAGTTTGCAGAGAATTGGTATCTAAACCATAATTAAGTTAAATGTCAATAATTAAAAAGACAAAATTTAAATTTTTTCCCTTTGAAAATAGAAAGGCCAAACTTTAATTCAAGTAATATTTTAAAAAGTAGCAACAGAAATTTAGAAGTGGGAATAACTAAGTAATAATTGTATTTTATATGAAACACTTAGACTAAGGGGAACTGCTAATTAGGAGCAAAGCAGCAGTAGGAATAGTTACAGAGGACTTGAGTTTTGTTTCCAGCACCCACATGGCCTCTCACAACCGCCATTAGCTCCAGTTTCAGGGGGATTCAATGTACTCCTTAGATCTTCATGGACCCCAGATACACACTGCACACACATGTGGGAAAAACACTTATACACATAAATGTTTGCAGCAAAAATTTTACAAAGAAAAAATCAGTTTTATAGAAGAAAGAAATACAGTTTCCTTTGTGTCAATCATACCTCAGTCAATAAAGTGAGTTTTTCAAATATTAATGATAATAGTCAAGAAAAAAAAAGAGGCAAATGGAAAGGACATACAAACAGTAAAGTTTAGTCTTTGGAAATATTAATAAAGTAGGCATATGTTGGGAAAATCTTATTTAAAAGACAAAAAGAGAATTTTGAATTCTATAAATGAAGAGTGGCATTTGTTAATCATATAGCATATATTAAAGAGACAATAAAATCCAGGAGCATGATACTTGCTTGTAATCCCAGGACTCAAGAAATTAAAGCACAAGAATCAACAGTTCAAAGCCTGGACTAACATAGCAAGATCATTTTTAAAAAATAGTATAATAAGAACAATTTTATGTCAAATTGAAAAATTAAGTTAATAAAATTCTAGTCACATATAAATAATTAAAATGTATATAAACTATATACTCTTATGCTTCTAATAACTATGAATATATTTAATGAATTGATTAATATTCTTTCCACAAAAAAATCCTGATGTGAAAGTTTCTGCTAATAATTTCTACGAAAATATAAATGGTCAGGTTGTTTTCATGCTAAAACTTTTAGAAACCCAAATGTAAATTTTTTTTCTAATCCAGTCCATGACAGTATTATAATATGATTCAAGGTAAAAAATGTGAAAGGGGAAATCATAAACCATTCTCACTCATAATCTTCTTTTTTAAAAATTGTAAAATTAAAAACTGTAAGAACATAAAATACAAATACACAGTGCATGATCTGAATTCATCTCAAGAAGGTGAGTTTCCCTGGAAAAGGAATAACTGTTACTAATTGTACTAACATATTGAATGAACGAAAGGAAATGACCTCAAGTTGACACTGCAAATACATTTGATGCAAGTGATGATTAATGTTAATTGTCAGTTTGAAAGAATTTAGAATCACCTAGGAGACAGGCCTCCGGGCAAGCCTACAGGGGACGATTTTGGCTGCCCTTAAGGGGACAGACAAGCAGGACAGCACAAAGGAGAAATGGAACAGCAGCTTTGTTCTCACTGCTCTTTACTCCCTGGTTATGGTTGGGTATAGCTAGAAGCTTCGATTTCTTGCTGCCTTGATTTTCCTACCATGATGGATTTGGACTGTGATTCAGAATCAACATTCTGAATGTTTCTCCCTTAACATTGCTTTTGTTAGGATATTTTATCGTAGCAATGGGTAAGAAAAAATGAGTAGAACTCAGCAGTTTAGCAGCTCATGATGCAAACTTTTATCAAATTAGTTTTGAAGAAAAATGTCCTACTACAATTTAATGTGTCTATCAATGTCCTAAAATATTTTCCTATGTTATAAGAAAATGGTTTAAAATACTTTCTTTATGTCAAGTGTGGTAAAGGAGACCTGTAATCCTAGCACTTGAAAGAGGCAGAAAAAAATCACAAATTTCAAGATATCCTGACCAAAATAAAGAGCCCCTGTCACACAAAGAATAGAAACATTCTATTTGATATTAAAACTAATATAGCATTGCTTAGTATAGAACATTGAAGAACCTCTGGAAAGTTTTGGTGTTTGCAATAAGGCAAGTAAAAAGGTAAAGTTCCAAGAGTTCAAATTGAGGGCTGAAGATGGAGCTTTGTGTGTTCATATCATACAGAAAGGTCTTGGTTGATCTTCAGTACAAAAAATATAAAAAAGTAAAATGAAATAAATCAGAAGCAAATCATAAGGCCTCTCAAAATAAACATGGTAAAATATGTATAAGGTATGAAAATAGAAAATTACAAAAACTCACAGTTACATATTCAAACTTTTTATTGCAAAGTTTATGTTTGTGGGCAAGAAGTCTTAATATACAGATATAAATTTTCCTATATGAATCTACATATCTACAGAAATTATTTACTATTTGGAAGTAGTGCAATAGTTACTTTAACTTAAAATCCATTGAGTAATTAACTTTAGAAAGATTATGTGTATGTTTGCCTTTCCCTTTATTTAGCACGTGGAAAGATTTTGCAGGAGAGAAATTTCCCATATAACAATGCTAACAATTGGCTATGATAATCAGAGATATTTCACTAAGGCTACAGTGAATCTGAGTAAAGAAACACTTTGATAAAAATTCTTACCCTCCATTGTTGCACCAATCCACTTCCTCTTACAATCTAGTTCTTAGTGACATCACTAGAATCTAGTGCCCTACGCAAGATAACTACTTGCTTTGTAACTCCTTAATGAATGTATTATTCTTTTTTTCTAATAATTATAAGAGAATCACACTTTGATCATTTATTTGGACTTCATCCTCATGGAAAATCCCCACATACAGATAAAAGTAATAAAACTGTTATAGAGAGAGGGGGCCCCTTGTTTGTCCCTGGTGCCTAGCTAGCTTACACCCGAAATCACCACACAGAAACTGTATTAATTAAAACACTGCTTGGCCATTAGCTCTAACTTCTTATTGGCTAACTCTTACATATAAGTTTAACCCATCTCCATTTTAATCTGTGTATCGTCACATGGCAGTGACTTATCAGAGATTCTAACTGGCGTCCTTCTCAGGCAGAGAATCCATGGCTTCTCTGACTCTGCCCTTCTTCCTCCTAGCATTTAGTTCTATTTTCTCCCCCTACCTAAGTTCCACCCTATCAACTAGGCCAAGGCAGTTTCTTTTTTCATTAACCAATGAAAGAAACATGCAAACAGAAGGAACTCCTACACAATAAAGCTTGTGTGTTTTTCATCTTGTTAATCAACTCTTGTACAAAGAATGAAATTGGATTTTTTTCACAATATTTAAAATTTAATTCTAAAGAATGATTTTAAATTAAATAAAGTTTATACATTTTCTGGTAAAATGTTATGAGTTTTTTCTGTTATAAATGCAAAACAATTTTGCAAGTCTGGGGATCAAACCTGGCATTGTCCATGTCATCCAACTGCTTTTCCACTGAGTTATATTCTCTGTCCTAAGAATTTATTTAACACAGAAGAAAAAATATTCTGTATGCAATAATGTATAACACAGGCAGCTATACTGAATATGCATACCTTCTGCTAATCTAAAGACACCATACATATAAATCACAGCTAGAAAGCAGGTACTTTTAAGACATTTAATCAGCACAACATCAATATTGAAAATATACAATCAATACCCACAATTCAAGAAATCAATGGCAACTCAATAAAATGGCCACAAGATTAGAATAGGATTTAATAAAATTAAAAGCCAAGTTTCCAAAAACCAGATGGATAAATCTACTGGAGAGCTATAGACTCTGACTACAGTGGCATGGTCTTTTAAATACCAGTCTTTAAAAGTTTGGGGGTATCAGTTTCTGAAGATCATGTGAATACAAATGATCAGAAATGCCTTGGAAAACAAATGATATTATCTGAAGTTAAACTTTCTTCATCCCACCCCGCCCCCAAGCTACCGATTCTCTGTATAACCTGACTATTGTTGCTTTCTCTCTGCCCTGCTCCTGCTTCTCTCATTATGTTTTCTCTATTTCCTGCTATTTTCCCCTCTCTTACAGATAGCCCTGGCCTTGTCAGTCTGCTGGCCAAGTTCAGTCTACTTTTTTCTCTTTCTGCTCTTGAATCTTCCAGACGCCACTGCCTGTTTTCTCTATTGTATCTCTAACAAAAACCTTCCCCTTAACAATTGGACAAAAAACATCCTTTTTCCTCTACAACAGTCACTGTCCTTCTGAACATACACCATTGTAAAACCCTTGTGTATATCCTTCAGGAAATATACGCAGACACTGTTTACAACATTAAGACATTGCAGCTTCAGATGTGCTAGCAGAGAGTGAATACAGTGTGTATCATTCAACAGAATACTGTATAGCAAGCTTCACCAATGTCCCAGCCTACACAGACTCTTGCAGCAAGTACAAGGATATCAGCTGTTTTGCTCTGACCCATCTATGCTGCCTGGGAATCGGTTGCACCATGAGCCATGTCTGCACAACCTCCTGTACCCTGTTTCAGCTGCTTATGCCCATCTACCCTCCCCAGGAAGGACACCCCAGGCACCAGCCCCTGGCTTCCGGAAATAGGCTCACCTGCAGCTACCAGTAATTTTGCTTTAGGAGCTCACACTATATGCCTTGTGCATCAATTAGGAGAAAATACCTAAACTTACTTAGTCCCACTTTCACTACTCTGGAACTTCCTTTATCAAAGCAGTGCAAAATGGGTACCTCTGGCCTAGTAAGTCTTAGTATTTTCCCAAATATTGCAAATGCTCCCACTTAAAGAAGAAAAGTAAATTGAACAAATAAAGAAGACAGAAAGAAAGGAAGTAATCAACCAACTAACTTCTGTAGATACACAAGTCTTGATGCAGCAAAAGAAAGACCACAAAAAAGTAAATTACTAATCCCATAATAATTACACCTAATGAAAGTGACCTGAAGATCTTCCAGACAAGAGATACAAATGAACAATTTTAATATATTCAAATGCCTCAAAGAAAAGATGAATACACTTAAAGAAAACAAAAGAAAAATATAATTAAATAAGGACATTAATTTAAGAAATGAAAACAGAATCTACCAAAGAGTTATTGCTGAAGAAAACTAAAACTAAAATAATGTTGGATATGAAAAACATGATAAAGCAAACAGAAAACCTTAGTGCAGAGTCCATCCAAAAATATAAATCATGTGAAAAACAGAACCAGGGATAGAAGACAAAGTGGAAGAATGAGATCACTCAGTTAAGGTTGGTGATTACACACACACACACACACACACACACACACACACACACACACATATATATATATATATATATATATATATATATATATATATGGACATTCCTATAAACCAAACAAATTGGATCAGGAAAGAAAGTCCTCTTGACACACAGTAATCACAAGAAAAAATATTTAAAGTTTCAAGGGGAAAAGACAAAGTAATATATAAAGGTTGAGTGATTAAAATGACATCTGATTTCTTAATGGAGACAGCAAAAGCCAGAGGAACCGGAAAAGATGTGCTACAGACTTTCAGAGATCATAGATGCCAACCCAAACTACTATATCCAGCAAAACTTTCAATCACAATAGATGGAGAAACTAAGACATTCCATAATAAAACCAAATTTAAGCAATATCTATCTTCAAATCCAACCCTACAGATTGTGCCAGATAGAATACTCTAGCATAAAGAGGTTAGTCACACCCATGAAAATACTGGAAATAAATGTTCCTGGATTATCAAATTTAAAGGGGAAACACATACAGGGACACACACACACACACACACACACACACTCCACTACCACCACAAACAACAACAACATATCAGGAAACAACAAAAACTCCTCATTGATATCTGTTAACATCGATGTTGTCAATTCCCAAAGAAAAAGACACAGACTAACTGAATGGATGGGAAAGCAGGATCCACCCTTTGCTGCATCCTTGAAACATACCTTAACATCAAGGATAAACATCACCTTGAGATAAAGAGTTGGAAAAAGATATTCCAAGCAAATGGACCTAAGAAGCAAACCAACATGGCCATTTTAATATCTGACAAAAGAAACTTTAAACCAAAACTAATTAGAATAGATAAAGACTTATCATACTTGTCAAAGGAAAATATACCAAGAGGACATTACAATTCTTAACATTTATGAACTAAATTCAGGGAATCAAAATTCATAAACACCACTTGTTGACCCTCAGACCCTAATAACAGGAGACTTCAGTACCCCACTCTCACCAAAATATAGGTCATCCAGGCAAAAACTAAACAGAGGGATTCTGGAACTAACCGACAAAACGAAATGGACCTAAAATATTTACAGAACATTTTAGCCAAACACAAAATAATATACCTCCTTCTCATAACCTCATAGAACGTTCTTTTTTAAAATTTAAATGACATTTTTAAAATTTATTTTACATACCAACCAGTTTTCCCTTCCTCCTCTCCTATTATCCCCTCCTCTTTCCCATCTAACCTCCCATCTACTCCTCCTCTATCTTCAGAAAGGGACAGGCCTCCCATAGGCTTGCACAAAGCCTGGCATACCAAATTGAAGGAGGACTGAGCTTCTCCCCTTATGTCCAGGCAGAGCCAAGTAAACCAGCATAGGGAACAGATTACCAAAAGCCAGCTAAGTGCCAGGGAGCGGTCCTGCTCTCACTGTTAGAAGCCTTCCTAAGAGATCAAACTACACGATTGCCACACACATGCAGAGGGCCTATGTCGGTCTCATGCAGGCTCCCTGGCTCTTCTTGATTCAGTGTCTATGAGCTCAGTGATCTAAGGTCAGCTGTCTGGTTCAATCTCTTCTCCCTTTCTTCTGCAAGACTCTGGGAGCTCATCCAAAATTTACCACATAAGTGGTCACAAAGCAAGTTTCAACAGATGCAAGAAAATTGAAATAACACCTTGAATCCTATCACATTTTAACAACAACAGGAACAATAGAAAGCTTGCAAACTCATGGAAACAGAATAATGCTCTACTGAATAAAAAAAATGGATCAAGAAAAAAGCCAAATAATTTCTAAAAGAAAACGAAAATGAATAAGCATTAAGTGCCTACTTAAAAAAGGAGAGATCACATTCTAGTCCTTGTTCTAGTCTGAAAGCACCAGAACAAAAAGAAGAAATCACACCCAAAAGGAGTAGATGGAAAGAAATAATCAAACTGAGGGCTGAAATAAAAAATAGAAGCAAACAGACAAACAAACAAAATTGTACAAACGGTCAATGAAACAGAGCATTAGTTTTTTTTTTTAGAAAAATCAATAATATTGACACATTCTTATCAAAATTAAATAATATGCAGAGAGAAAAAAACATTAACAGAATTAGACCTGAAAAGGGAGACATAACAATAGATACAAAGGAAATCCAGATAGTCCTAAGTACATACTTTAAAAATATGTACTCCATCAAATTGGAAAATCTGAAAAAAAAAACTCAGGTAATTTTCTTGCTATATATGACTTACCAGTGTTAAGTCAGGACCAGATCAGTCATTTATACAGAACTATAACCCTTAGTGAAATAAATTAAATAATAAAATGTTTCCCAACCCAGAACAGCCCAAGGTCAGATGGTTTTAGCATAGAATTTTATCAATCTTCAAAGAAGAATTAATACCACTTAAATTATTTGACAAAATAGAAACAGAAACAACCTTGTTAATTCATTCTAAAAGGTCACAGTTACCCTGATACCCAAACCAAATAAAGACCCAACAAAGAAAGAGAATTACAGACCTATTTCCCTTATAACCACAGATATAAAAATTCTCAATAAAACACTTGCAAACCAAATTCAAGAATCCATCTGTGGTGATTTGAAGGATAATGGCCCCTATGGAGTAACAATATTAGTGTGCTTGGCTTTGTTGGTATAAGTATTATTAGTAAGTAGCAATGTGTCACTGTAGGTGTGGGCTTTGAGGTCTCCTATGCTCAAACAAAACCCAGTGACAAAGTTTCTTGTGGATCAAGATGTAGAACTTTCAGCTCCTTCTCAAGCACCATGTCTGTCTGCATGCTGTCTTGTCCCACAATGATGATAATGGACTAAAACTTTGAAATTGTAAGCCACCCCAATTAAATGTTTTCCTTTGTAGGAATTGCTATTGTCATGGTGTCTCTTCACAGTAATAGAAATCCTCACTAACGTAATCAAAATATAATTTTCCATGATCAACCAGGCTCCATCTCATCATATGTAAATCAATAAATGAAATCCAACATATAAACAAGCTGAAGGACAAAAACTACAGTGCCATCTCATTGCATAAATAAAAGATAGTTGACAAAATCCAACGCTGTAGTCGGAGACTGCTTGTTTGTTTCCTGGTTCCCAGACTTGAAATAATCACACTGAAACTATATTAATTGCAACACTGCTTGTTCAGTGACTCTAGCACATTCCTAGCTAGCTC
This sequence comes from Microtus pennsylvanicus, assembly GCF_037038515.1. NCBI lineage: Eukaryota > Metazoa > Chordata > Mammalia > Rodentia > Cricetidae > Microtus > Microtus pennsylvanicus. Next base: position 61,365,997 of record NC_134601.1, on the reverse strand, counting down.
TTACATCTTAAATTAACCCATTTCTATTAATTTGTATATCGGCATGTGGTTGTAGCCTACCAGTAAGGGTCTGTCCAGTATCCAGCGTCTGTCTCCTGCAGTGGCTACATGGCTTCTCATTGACTATGCCTACTCTCCCATCTTCTATTTGCTTGAAATTCCCACCTTGCCCTATTCTACAGTGCAATATACCAAAAGCAGCTTCTTTCTTAACCAGGGGTATTCACAGCATACAGAGGGGAATCCCACATCACAGTGCCCCTTTTTTATAAAAGTTCTGGGAAAGTTAGGGAAACAAAATGCATACCTCAGCATAATACAAGCAATTTACATCAAGCTCCAGCCAACATTGACTTAAATGGAAACTCAGAGCATTTCCGCTAAAATCAGGATAAGGACAAGGTTGTCCTCTCTCCGTACCTATTCAATATAGTACTTTATGTTTTATCTAGATAAATAAGACAACTGAATGAGATCAGGAGAATACAAATTGAAAATGAAGAAGCTGAAGTATCTTTATATGCAGATTATATGTTAGTGTTCACAAGTGATCCTAAAATTTCCACTAGAAAACTTCTATATCTGATAAACACTTTCAGCATAATAGCTTGCTGCAAAATTAGCTCACCAAAAAAATCAGTAACGTTTCTACAAACAAATGACAAGTAGAGTGAGATAAAAATCTTTGCCTTTCACAATAACTGCAATATAAAATATCTTGTGGTATCTCTAACTAAGCAGATGAAAGACTTTTATGATAAAAGCCTTAAGACATTGAAGAATGAAGTTGAAGATTATCAAAAGTTGGAAAAATCTTTCAAGTCCATAGATCAGTAGGAATAAATTTGTAGTGTCACTGTGGAAATCAATGTGGAGGTTCATAAGAAAGTTAGAAATGATTTACCTCAAGATCCAGCCCTATGCTTCATTCTACTACAGAGATGCTTGCTCAACCATGCTAATTCCTTCTCTATTTGTAATAGCCAGAAATTGGAAACAATGTAGGTTTCTCTCAAAAGATGAATGGATAAAGAAAATGTGATACATTCACACAATGGAATATTACTCAGCTATACAATAAATGAAATAATGAAATTTGTATGCAAATGGATGAAATTAGAAAAAAACATTCTGTATGAGGTATCCCCTTCTCAGAAAGACAATATATTGAATAGATATGGAGAGAGTTGACAACTTTAACTTGTACCTGATTTTTTTATGTTTTATGTTGAGGTCTTTGATCCACTTTGATAAGTTTTTATGGGAGTGATAAAGATCGATTTTGATTCTTCTACCTGTTGACAACCAGTTAGAACAACGCCATTTGTTGAAGATGCAATCATTCTTCTATTTTACATGTTTTGCTTTTTGTCAAAAATTAGGTGCTTATAGGTGTGTGGATTTACAATTGGATTTTCAATTTGACTCCATTAATCAACCTGTTTTTATGTCAATACCATGTGTATTATTATTATTATTATTATTATTATTATTATTATTACTGTGTAGTGAGCTTGAAATCAGGGATGGTGATAGCTCTAGATGTTCCTTTGCTGTGCAGGATTGTTTTACCTATCCTCGGCCTTTTCTTTTTACATATGAAGTTGAGTACTGTTCTTTTGAGATCTGTGAAGATTTGTGTTGACATTGTGGTGGAGATCGCATTGAATCTGTAGATTTCTTTTGGTAAGATGGCCATTTTTACTATTTAAATCCTACTGATCCATGATCATAAAAGATCTTTACATTTTCTGATATTTTCTCTAATTCATTTCTTCAAAGACTTGAAATTCTTGTTACTCAGTTCTTTTACTTGCTTTGTTACAGTTACCCCAATATATTTGTGGCTTTTGTGAAAGGTGTTGCTGCATTGACTTCTTTCTCAGGCACTTGCTTTTTATATATAGGAGGGTAATTGACTTTTTTGAGTTAATCTTATATCCAGACAGTTCACACAATGCGTTTACCAACCCTATAAGTTCCCTGGTAAAATTTTTGGGGTCACTTATGTATACTATCATATCACCTGCATATAGCAATACTTGACTTTTTCCTTTTTAATTTGTGTCCCCTTGATATCTTTCAGGTTTCATATTGCCCAAGTACTATATTAAACAGATATAGAGAGAGTTGACAAGTTTAACTTGTACCTGATTTTATTTGAATTGCCTTGAGTTTCTCTCCATTTAACTTTGTTTATAAGAGGCTTACTATATATCACCTTTATTATGTTTAGGTATATACCTTACATTTCTGATCTCTTTAGGACTTTTTTTTTATTGAAGGGGAGTTTATTTTGACAAAATATCTTTTAGCATCTATTAAGATGATAATGTGTTTCTTTTTTCTTTAAGTTTGTTTATATTTTAATTGCATTGGCAGATTGTTTTATGTTGAACCATCCTTGCATCTTTGGGATAAAGTCCACTTCTTCTTGGTGGATAATCTTGATGTGTTCTTGGATTTGGTATGTGAGTAGTTTATTGAGTGTTCTTTGTATCAATATTCAGGAGGAAAATTGGTCTGTAATTCTCTTTCTATGTTGAGTCTTTGTGTGGTTTGGGTTTCAGAGAGACTTTGGCTCTGTAAAATGGACTTTTTAATGTTCCTTCTGTTTCTATTTTATAGAACAATATGAAGTGTTGTTGTGCCCAATTTGAGAACCCCAGAGAGACCACCGGAATTCACTCAAGTCCAGAATGCAAAAGCAAGGCTTATTTCTTTTGCCAGCTAGCTGGGAGTTCCCCACATGTGATGCAACACAGTAGGGAGAGCTCCTGTTCCTCATTTGGGGTTGACATATATAGTCTAAAACCTCAAGCCAGGTTTACTTAGGGTCAAGGGGGTTGGTTTTCGCTAGATACAGGGGGTAGACTTCTGCATACCCTTTTCCTCTTGTAAGCAGCTACTTCTGCTTCTGTGCATGCCCCACTCCATCCTCCTCCAGAGCAGTTCCTCCTGCTTCTGTCTAGACCACAAAGCTGGGTGTCGACAGGTGGCTAGCTGCTAGGAACATTTTGTGGTTTATACTTTTGCAGAGGTTTCTGTTTTCAACTAACTCTCGTTTTTGGAACATTTCTTGAACCCAGTGCCTTAACCAGCTCCTGATCAAGCAAAGTTTCTTAAAATTTTTCATGTCCTTAACATTCCCCCCTTCTCTTGTAACTTGGGGGACAGATCTTGGTTCCCCTTAGGGCCAAGTGGGAGCAACATATCTATCTTTGCTCTGTTATATCGAGGGGTTCATAGTTCCATAATAACAGAATTTCTCTCCTAAACCTGCAGAGAGTCTTTCTATGTAAGGGAGTTTCCTTTTGACGTAGCATCTCAACCAGGGATTACAGGATGATGTATTCTTTTAACTGCTTCCTGCTGACTTGGGACATTGTCAAGAGTTAACAAAGGTGAAATGCTAGTCAAAAACAAAGAGAAAATTTAGGCAATGGGGTATTTATCAGAAGCATCACTTTTGTGGACTCTGTTGAAGACCGGGGAGCATTCACATCAGCTAGACTTGTCCATATTAGTTTTCAACAAGTCCAGGGTTCACAGTCATTTGGAGCAGACTGTAATCAACAATTAGTGCTTGGTTGTATCTGCCAACCAAGGGGAAACCTGTCAAGACAAATTCAAACTAGGAACAGAAGTTTATTATATTTGAAACTTTTAGGCCCCCATTAAAATCCAAATAACAGCAATAAACAAATAAAAGCAAATAATGATATTTATAAAACAGCAAAAATAGACTCATACCTTTGAGTCCTAGCAAAACATAGATTCAGATTAAAAGTGTGTAGACAATTAAAAGTAATTTAAAATCTTGAGCTAGTGACCCAAACAGTAAGTAGTTATATTTTAATTAATCTATATTTATATCTTAAAATTTGATGCTGTCAAATTAACAAAGTTATAGCTAGCCCAGCCATCAATACTGTCAGAGATCTCAGAAGGATACATAAATTATATTTAAGTACATACAAAACAACTTTCGAAACTATTAAAAAATGACAGAAATGAGATGATATACGGTCATACTCAGGTCTCCATAGCATTGGACGCAAAAGTATCAGAACAGCAGGCTTTATTAGGTCCATAAGATGAGAGGTTCCTGTGGAAGAGGTACATGGAAAAGACTGACCTTATTTTGTCTAGGCAAAAGTGATGTAATCAATTCTTCAGTGTCCATAGTCTGGGTTGGGTCCTGGCAGCAGGTGGTGCATTGGGGCATCCTGCCCAGTGGTCAGCATCATCATTATCCAGATAGAGACATCATGGTGTCCCATAATCTTCTCTGGAGACTTTGGGTCACTGCTGGAATCTAGGAATCTATCTGATATAAGCTTTTTAATCATTATTTTAAATGCAATATTCCATAGATCTCTGAAGTATTTAGAGCTGCTGAGGTATAACTGATTAGACAAACTTTACTATTAATTACTTGTTTTAATCTCAACCTTAAAATCTGTAAAGAGGACTAAATAAAGTTATCTCTTGTTGTGAGGAACTGCGGGCCACTTCCTGCCACCCGGCTAGCGAGTGGGCCGCTTCCCTGCCGCCCCAGCTCCCGGCTGCCAGCTAGCTGTATACCCAAAATAATTACACGGAAACGGTATTCTTTTAAACACTGCCTGGCCCATTAGTTCCAGCCTCTTATTGGCTAGCTCTTACATATTGACCTAACCCATTTCTAATAACCTGTGTAGCCCACGAGCTGGCTTACCAGGAATGATCTTAACCTGCGTCTGCCTGGAGTGGTAGAACCATGGCGACTCTTTGACTCAGCTTCTTTCTCCCAGCATTCTGTTCTGTTTATTCCGCCTATCTAATTTTCTGTCCTCTTAAAGGGCCAAGGCAGTCTCTTTATTTAACCAATGAAATCAACACAAAACAGCAGACTCCCACATCAATCCCTGTAATTTACTGAAGCAAATAAAAAAACCAAATTAACCTTTCTAAAGGTAAAAAAAGAGAACAAATTTGTATTGCATTGCCATATATTAATGGAAAAGCCATTAGTTCCTTTTAGTATATACAACTCAGTTTATCCAAATAACTTAAGTTTAACAAAGTTAGCAAAGACAATGAGGCTAAAATCTAAATATTAATAATATAAAATGTTTTATAAGCACAAATGTTTTATAACCTATTTTATTCTATCGTAGCTGACGCTTGTGGTGACTATCATTTGGCCTTCGTGTTTCTAAAACTGTTAATGTCCATCCTTGCAACTGTTCTTTCTTTGGGACTCTAGTCTCAGCTGTTCTCTGTGATCCCTTTCAGTCTTGTATCTGGGTGACTCTTAAATTACAAGGTTTAATTGACAGAGCAAGGTACATTCTTGTGTATAAAAGCATTGAGGTGTAGCTTTTCAATAAAGAACAGCACAAAACAGTTATAACATTATCTATATCAAAAAAACATCCAATTTCCTGCTAACCTGAATCTAGTGACCAGAGCTCAGAGAACAAGTACAAAATTTCCAATTACCATAGGCTAACTTTTTAACAAAGTAAGCATATATAATTTTCTCAAAAAATAGACATGACCCTTTTACAAGACAATCAAGACTTTTTAAAACCAGAATTAACCTAGTATGTTAAATATTCAGCTTATTTGTATGTTTTCTTTTTTATTGATTTTTATTGAGCTGTACATTTTTTCTGCTCCCCTCCCTGCTTCTCTCCTCTCCTTCAAACCTCCCCCAAGGTTTCCATGCTCCCAATTTACTCAGGAGATCTTGTCTTTTTCTACCAGTGAACTCAGTAAACCAGTATGGAGATTTTGTTGGGGATTAGCCTCAACAAAAATATCACTTGCCGGGGTAGGGGCATGGGAATCAGAAATATAAATAAAGTGTACAAAGATGCACAAATAATAAAAGAGAAAACATAGCACAGTACTAGGAGGGAGTTCTAGTGAATGCTGAAAATTGCCTGTGTATAATTTTCAATTGCTTCAAATATCCCAACCCCAAGAGGTAGGAATAAGATTAAAACCTGAATTAACAGGATACAAGGAAATGAACTGACCAGTTGAAAGTCACAGGCTACATCCATACTTAAACAGTTGTTGCTAGAACTAAACAAGTGGCGCTCACACCCTAGACCAAAACATTCTGTAGGCAAACCACTTCTTGGGTGGAATGTAATGTTATCTCCTTATGGGAGGGGGACTGGAACCTTAGTTGGATCCTTAGACTTTTGTTTGTAGTAGAAACATACCTACTTCCCTATTCCGGGAATACAAGGTCTGGATATTAGTCATGCCTGTTGACAATAACCTTAAGAGCACAGAACTCTCGGTTCTAAATCTAGGTGGGATCTTTGTTTGAGGTAGAAATACAGTTACTTTGAAGGGATAGAGGTAAGTTCCAACTTTCTGATCTTTGGTCAAGGTGGAAATAGGCTCACATTTTTGGGCCTCCAAAAGTCTTGTGGGATATTTCCAAAGAAAATAAATAAACATCTAGGGAGGGTGGCTTCACGTGTATAATTACAGAGAATCTAACATCTATGATCAACGAAGACTTTACAGTGTAGCTGCTGTCAGGTCTCCCATGCTCTTGTCAGTAATTCTTCACTCATGTTCCACAAGGAAACCCAATGCAATAATTGGTTCCCATTGTGATTTGTCTTTGAGACCTATGAGTGGGGGTACACAGTGCTTAGCCCCCTCTAGGGAGGAAAGTTCTCCAGTAGATAGAAATTTATTCTGTCAGTATCACTATGCATTAAGGAAAGTAAATAAAACAGATGGGAACTGAACCAGCAAGTAGTAAAAAGAAGCGCTAAAAGGATGTGAGAAAAATATTTTTAGTAAAACATGATTTGCGTATAAAAATTAAGATGGGTGAATTTTATTCCAGAATGGGAGAGGAATCAGAAAGTTATAAACAAATTACCTAATATCTATGTATATCAAATAAGATTTGTAAAAATGAGACTTAGAGATGATCAATAAAACATTCAAGTTTCCAAGGTCAAAATTCAAGAAATTGATGTCAAACTTCCAATTAAAGCGTCAAGTTATTTATCTGCTCATGGTTAGCAGTTAAAATAAGTGGTTTAGAGATGAAAAATTTATGTGTAATTTAGGCTTATTTAATGATATTTTGTTTCTGCCCAAGCTTTATCTAAGCACTGCTTAGTGGTTAAAACTACTAGATTCATGTAACTCATCTGTTTGTCCATTAATCATAGTTGGAGGTCTACAAGGAGGTCCTAGAAACCTGTAGGGCATAATGCAACTTGGTGGGGGGGTATGTACATGTTCTCCTGTTCAGGGATACCATGGAGACCTCACAGCATGGTCTACAAATAGGACAGTAACACAGTGGGGTAAAACCCTTCAATGTTCCCGAGCTAAGCCACAATCAGGATGGCAATTGACTTACCTTCATATAGATGCAACACCTGATGAAAAACAAAAGCTAAAGGAGCCAGGGCTCCTCTCAAGCCCAGGTGATCACCGTGGACCAATTTCTCAACTGTCCTTGACATTAAAAAGAAAAGGGTCAATTTTGACCACCTGCATGGTCTTAAACACCCAACAGGATGGTATACCTAAAGATTAAAATGATTGATGTGTTTGTTTAACACTCCATGAGATCACACTCCCAGACATTAGCCCAAGTACATATGGGATGTTATTTAAACAACTGTTTCAGGCTAATGATTTTTTTCATGATAAAGCAAATGCTGTGCAGACAGAAGGCATCAATTTAACACTGCACAACCTACCTACTACAACTAAGAGAGATAAGGCCGTTTTAGTTGTAGCCTAAATCAAATAATAGTCAAACTTCTCTCTTTTCCTCTCTAGAAGCCATCTAATAGGAAACCTAAACTTTGATTCTAGCTACTCCAGCAACTATCAGAGTTTCCTAAAGCATAGCCGGGGTTCATAACTCTTGAGTCTTGGCTTGTAGGCCCAAAGGAAATGCCTATCAAGATATTCTCATAAAATTTTCAATTTAGACATTAAAAAATATATATTTTCTATTCCTCTATTTTCTATTCTGGCTTCTTCTGATTTCTTTCCTGGGATGAGTAATGCTAATAACCTTTGCCTTTGCTTCTCCTTCAAATCTCTTTGCAGGCACCAATTAAAGACTCCTTTCCTCCCTACACATGACAGTTTTTAACATAAAAGTACTGATACAGGTTTGTATTTTTTAAGAGAGGTCTCCTGGTGAGATACTGTGACTGTAACATTCAATACCCCTATTAAGGTAGATGAAACCTGGTCATTTTTTTTTTGCCTCAGTTCTACATTGGCTTCACGGTGTTAGGGTAGGGGACAGTGACAAGAACAGGAGGCTAAAGGTGGCTAGGCTAAAATGTTTAGGCTAAAAAAGACTCCTAGGAAAAGTAATCAGTTTCTTACTTAAAACTCAGAAATTTCATTGAGCTCCTTGGCTGTCTCATCCTTGCCAAAGTCCAGAGATATCAAAAGCATTTGGAGGCTCTGGGCCCTCATCTTATTCCTAAATGGTTTTTATGGTTATCTCTTTAGAGGGAGGAATGTTAAAGTAGCAATAAAACCCCATTAAGGAAAGAGTTTTATTCAAGAGAAAAGAATATTTGAATTTGGAGGAGACCTAACATTCCAGTTGAGCAGGGTCAATTACCTGGCCAAGTGACCACCCATAGAAAAGTGGCTTCACAAGGAAGTCAAGACCAAGAGGGGTGCACCCACCCACGGAGACAGTGGGGTTGATCTATTGGGAGCTCACCAAGGCCAGCTGGACTGTGACTGAAAAAGCAGGGGATAAAACCGGACTCTCTGAATATGGCGGACAATGAGGGCTGCTGAGAAGCCAAGGACAATGGCACTGGGTTTTGATCCTACTTCATGTTCTGGCTTCGTGGGAGCCTAGCCAGTTTGGATGCTCACCTTCCTAGACAGGATGGAGAGGGGAGGACTTTGGACTTTCCACAGGGCAGGGAACCCTGACTGCTCTTCAGACTTGAGAGGGAGGGGGAGAGGAGTGGGGGGAGAGGGAGAGGAGTGGGGGGAGAGGGAGAGGAGTGGGGGGACGGGGAGAGGAGTGGGGGGACGGGGAGAGGAGTGGGGGGACGGGGAGAGGAGTGGGGGGGGAGGAGTGGGAGGCTGGGAGGAGGCGGAAATTATTTTTTTCTCAATAAAAAAAAAGAAAAAAAAAGAAAAGTGGCTTCATCTTAGGTTACACCAAATATATAAGTGGAGTAATTAGTCTTTTAATGAAATGATGTATTTTTCCTGTCTAGAATCCCAGCTCTTAGCACAGTGGCTTACAGTGCTATAATCATGCAGCTTTGTAAGTCTGCTGGCCTTGCCCTGTATTCAGACTGATGACTATCTTAAATATCACCATAGAACCTTCCTCTAACAACAGATGGAAACAGAGGTAGAATCCCATATCAGAGCACTGGACTGAGCTCCCAAGGTCCAGTCGAAGAGTAGAAAAAGTGAGAATATGAGCAAAGCGTTCGAGACCATGAAGGGTTCATCCAGTGAAACAGTTTACATGAGCTAATGGGAACTCACCAACTCCAGCTGGACTGGGAAGGAACAAGCAGAGGACCAAACTAGTCCTTCTGAATGTGGCTGACAGTTGTATGGCTGGGGCAGACTGCGGGACCATTGACAGTGGCACTGGGATTTACCTCTACTACATGTACAGGCTTTTGGGGATCCTATTCTCTATGGATGTATACCCTGCTAAGCCTAGATGTAGAAGGGATGGCCTTGGACCTTCCACAAAGCAAAGTGCCTTACCCTCTCTTAGGATTAGAGGGGAGTGGGGTGGAAGGGTGTGTGGAGGGAGTGGGAGGAGGGGAGAGAGTGGAAATTGGATTGGTATTTTTTTAAAAAAATCTAATAAAAAAGAAAGAAAATCATAACTTCTTTTGTTCTGTTTCCTAAGCATGCTTTTCCTAATACTTTGGGCTTCTCTGACATTTGGGCTTCCATACCTTGGTTTAAAGCTCCCCTTTCTACCATATGTTACTTGTTTGCCATGTCTGACCGCCATCTCTGTTTAAATGTTATGGTATTTTTTCTGTCTTCTATTCTCTTCCTCTGGCCAGCTGTTGATATTTACGGCTTGCTGCCTGTCGTGGAGATTTCTTTAAAACTGTAATAAAGTTTTCCTTAAGCTAAAAACAAGAAACAAAACAAAAACAACAGTGGCAGATGCAGATTACCCCTTTCAAATTGTTGCTCAGTAGGGTCCTGTAGAACCCCCTAAAGTATAAAAGCTATTGCTCTTCCCCTTTGTTATCCACCAAAACATTGTGGTAAGACTCAATTTCTGAACAGACCATATGCTTTAGTTATAGGACATGGAGAAATCAAACTGGTGCACACCAGGAAGCTTCATCTCTACTACCTAGTTTTCATAGTGCAAGAAGGTTCTTTCACAAAACCAGGGTGAAAAATCATCAACAGCCTTACCTTGTTTTGAACCCTGTGAATCACAATAACAGCTGGCCTTTCAAGGTATGCTGACTGATGCAATAGTGGTATGAATGTTATGGGAGTAACCAATTGATTTGTGCTTGGATTTATGGCCTGCTCCACAAAAAAGAACACATCTGGTACTCTAAACTGAGCCAAAAATCCATGGTTGTTGAGGTCATAGGTTATAAAGTCGATCCTAAAACAATTGTTCTTTTAATAAACATGGTATTATCTTTATAACTATAGATTAGTACATCTCTAAATGCTGAGACAAAGCCTCATTTTGCAATAGATAGTGATTAATACAAAGACCCATGACTAGTCAATATGTAGATAACAGGAGCTAGTGGTGTATTCATCTCTAAAGTCTCAGAGATCATAAGAAGAAGGTGAAGCAAAATGATTTCAAGAGCCAGAAGCAGTTGATGGCTGTAGCAAAACCTCTTCTCTGGACATTGCAGAACGGATGCACCTATGCATTTGCAGTGACTAAGACAATATGCACCAACTGAACATGAGCTCAAGCTAGCCAAATTCCCAGCATATAAGATTTACAACATCTCACCCTTAGCTGGAAAGCTATTGGAAATTGATGGCTGCTGAGGGAAAGACAATTTTCTTCAGGGATACTGACATTTAGAGGCTATTCATGTTTTTATTATGTGGTCCTCTACACATGAACATATAGGCAGCACTAAGACAACTCAGTGGATAATAATATGTAATATGTATGAATGAGATTCTCAAATAATACATTTTTAAATAATAAAAATATATCCAAAATTTAAACATAATACTATATAACAAAAAATGATAATGAATATACAACTGAGAAGATAACTTCCCAAAAGACTGTGAATTGAACTATCTAATTTAGAAAGTGAGAGGACAAAATACAAATTATGTTATTTAGAAATGAGTATACATGTGATAAAACTACATTTCAAAAGGCCAATGGGTTGATAATTATATCATTTTAATAGAGAAAACAATGATTATTATGTTCACTTCTCAAACTACCAAGGAGAAACTTTACTGTCTTGGTAAGGTTTTTTTTTTTTTTTTTTTTTTTGGTAAGGTTTTTTAATTCCTCTGTATCTGCAAGTTTCTTTGCAATCTGGACACATAATGGGATGATTTTTTTTATGAATGAAAGGTGGATTAATTTTATCATTCTTGAAGAAAGGCTCTAAAAGTGTCATATTCTAATTTCACCTTAAGTGACAGATGAAATTTACATTGCCGTATTTCTAAGCACCTTGATTAAAAAATGGAAATCAATCAATTCAGTCATCTTTCAGTTTCAGAATTATCAAGCAATTTAACAAGTGGGGAGCGATCACATTTGTGTTAGCTATGACTAAACGTTTCTGTGATCTTTCTTGCAAATAGCCGCAAACCTTCCATCTTAAACCACAACCTTAAAACAAATGTATTCATGTCAATTGAACTGATTTGACAAATGGTTTTAAATCCACTGAACAAGTTTATTTTAAATTCTGGTCAACCAGTTTGCCTTCCTGTTGTGAAAAAGCTCTTTTTAAAGCCCATTCTTCTCACATACATTTATGTGCTTTAATGGATCCAATCTCAAGAGAAGTCCAAGTTAAGTGCTCCATGTACTCTCACCACCAGGTAGAAAATAAAAAATTCATCAGGAGCATGCATATGGCCCCATGTGGAACAAATTTGACTCCCGTTGACAATCTTTTATTCAACATTCAAATACATTTAATGCATACAAATTCTATTCCAAGGATTGTGTTTTGAATATAGTTATGCAATCTGATCATACCTGGTTTCTTTGAGGAGACCTTGACATAAATTTACCATTGCAATACAATGTTTTACATGTAATGTTAGAGATACACATAGTTTATTCTAATATACATGGCAGCAGGACACCTAACCTGATGTGGACGGAAGGAAAAGAATAAAGTCAGGGAAGCTGTGTTTGCATTGATTATACCTATAACAAAACCTAGTCTTTTGTTGTTGTTGTTGTTGTTGTTGTGTGTGTGTGTGTAGAGACAACATTAAAGAATATATTGGAATGAGGCACTAAGTCAAAAATGTGAGGGAAGGAGAATAAAACTATTCACTCAAAGTGCGGCCCCTTAAGTGCTAAAAGTTATGCCTGCAAATGGAGATGAAAGCATCTCCCGGAGGTTCTGTTCGACACTATTGAAAAATTTAGCTGTCTTCTTGCTAATGTTCCAAATCGTTTTAATACACTAATATTTGGAACATTGTTGATTTCTGGGAATGAGTTCCACTTGTTCTTCTTTATTCTATTATCAGAAATCTCATTTAAGACACTTGTATCAAAGCTCTTGAGTAAGACTCATTTGTGGACATTTTTCTTTCAAAATATTTCCATCAGCTTTTGGTATTGGTAATTCCATCTTAGTAAGATATGGAAGACCACTTACTTTTCTATGACAATTGTTCTCAAATGGTCAAGTGCATAATAGTCACTTTGAGAAGCTAATAAAGCAAAGTCCCAGATGTTCTTTCCACATGATTGTAATTCAGTGTCTGATTTACAAAAGCAGTTTTGAGCACCTTAGTTGTTCTTGGGTGAAATGCTGTAGGGACTATAGCTTCTGAAAAACAATGTCATATGCCCTAAGCAATTGCAAATAGTATTGAAGCTACGTTTTCCTCCAGGGATATCTAAATTCCTTGTCTTCCCTGGGGCACATTGTACAAAAAAATAATTATTTGAGGTGACTAACCCACAGCCTACACATTGGGATAGCACACACACATTTATATTGACATTGTAAAACAATATTGTCAGCTACAAATTAACAGTCAACAAGTGTACATGTAGTTGCAAAACTAAAATTCTTAATGTTTTTAATGAGTTTACTATTTTATGTTGGGAAGCACTCCTAACTATTCTGGAACACACACAACACATGTTAAATGCATGTTAGGTCTTGCCCCATTTGAGTTCCTGTCCTGAGTTCCATCAGTGATGAACAGTGCCGTGGAAGTATAATCCCACTAAATTTTTTCCTCCCAACTTGCTTTTTGGTCATGGCATTTTGTTGCAGCAATAGAAACCCTAACAAAGACAATGCCTCTGGTGGTTTAACAGAACCTGTTTGTAAATGCTTTGAAGAGATGAGCCCTTTGGTACTCAGCACTTTTTCTAGGATAATTTTTCTGATTAGATTTCCTGTTGCTGGAGCTTAATTTCACTAATGTATATGTTCAGGTCTTTGAATGTGTTTTTAAAAACTTAAGTAGGGCATTATTATTATCATTATTTTGATTTTATCAGTCTGCAGCTATTCCTTCATTTTGTTTCACCATTTTATATGATTTCATTGTTCTTAGTTTCCAAATGTCCTAACAATTTGGCAGTTTTCTTTTCATCTAACATGTTTAAGAGGATTATTGTTTAAACTTAAATATATAGAGAGATATTTTAAACTCAATATATACATTTCATAAATTTTTACAAGATGGATGTACTAGTTAGTTTTTATCAATTTAAGACAAGTGGAGTCACCTGGGTAGAGGGAACATTAGTTGAGGATTGACCTCTCGGTATGTCTATGGGTGCATTTTCTTGGCTCCTAGTTAATGTAGAAGAGCCCAGCCTCCTGTGGGTGGTACCATTCCTAGGCAGATGGTTTTGGGTTCTATAAGAAGGCAAGTTGAGAAAACCATGGAGAGTAAGCCTGTAAACAGCATTCCTTTATGGTCTCTGGTTCAGTTCCCGCTTTCCAGCTCTGCTTTCGCTTACCTAGATGATGGATGATAACCTGTAAGCCAAATAAACTTTCCCTGCCCGAGCTGCTTTTAGTCATGGTGTTTATTACAGCATCAGAATGCCAACTAGGACAGTGAATGAATGCATTAACTCATTCTAGATAACAAAAAAATAGAGCACTGTCTATACCCCAGTAGATGTTTTATATTTCTTCCTGATGACTGCCTCCTCTTCCCAGAGGTAACAACTGTCCAGACCATTAATACCGTATTTGTGTCATCTGTCTAGTGTCTGACTTCTTTTATTTACATCCTGACTTTAAGGTTTGTGTATATCTTTTGTAGGCAGAGTTTTCTTTCTTGCCCGCCAGTTCCTAAATAACCAATATGGAGAATTAATATGTTATAAATGATCAGCTGATAGCTCAGACTTGTTCCTAGGTAACTTTTGCAATTAAATTCACCCAGATTTCTTATCTACCCACTGCCATGTGACTCATGGCTTGTTACCTCATTTTCTACACATCCTTCTTTTTCTGAGTCGGGTTGGCATCTCCCCAGACTCTGCCCCTCTTCATCCCAGCATCCTTAGTTTGGTTGTTCCTGCTTGGCTATTGGCTACTCAGCTTTTTATTAAACCAATTTGAGTGACAAATATTTCCAGTGTACAAAAGGATTATTCCACAGCATGTTTTTGTACTGTGTATGGTAGGCAGGCACAGTACCACTGAGCCACAGCTAGGAGAAACTTTGTAGGATAACTTGACATCAGCTATTAAATTATCCAGCATTGTTCTTTTTAGTTAGTATTGCTTTGGCTTTGAAGTTTAGAATATTTTTTCTATTTTAATGAAGAATGTCACTGCAATATTAATGTGAAATTCACTGACTATGTACTTTGCTTTTTGTTATATTTTGACAATCTTAAAGGAAGTTGTTCCTTCTAGTACCTTCAATTTCTTATTTCATCCTTGAGTTAGTTTGAATATAATAAGCTCATAGGGAGTGGTGTTATTAAGAGATGTGGCTTTGTTTGAGTAGGTATGGCCATGTTGGAGGAATTGTATAACTGTGGAGGCAGGTTTTGAGGTCTCATATATGCCCAAGCCATGCCCAGTGGCTCGATTCACATCCTGTTGCCTGTGTAAGATGTAGAACTCTCAATTATCTCTTGAGCACCATGTCTGCCTGTACACCTCCATGTTCTACCATGATGATAATGGCCTGAAACTCTAAATGGTAAGCCAGCCCCAGTTTAATATTTTCCTTTATAATAGTTGGCATGGTCATGGTGTCTCTTCACAGCAACAGAAACCATAACTAAGACAACCATCACTTTTAAGTTTTAATTATAAGGATTTCCATATGTTTGAGTCACTTTACTTTTAAGTATTGCCTTTTGCGATGTTATCATAAATGTTTTTTAAAAGCATGACTTCTTTATTAACAAGTTTATTATTGTTATATAGCAAAGCTAGTTATTTTTGTTTGTTGACTTTGCCAGCTTTTAAAAAAGTGTTTATCAAATCTAAGAGTTTTCTATTAGAGTCCTTGTGTCTTTCAAGGATATAATCATGTCACTTGCAATTAGAGGTTATTTGACTTCTCCCTCCCCTATATGTATCCCTTTTACTTACTTCTCTTATCTTACTGCTCCAGCTAAGACTTCAAAGAAAAAGAACAGAGAAAGTGGAACATCATGGAAAGGAGGGGCTGGAAAAAATATAAGAAAAGGAGGATGCGAAAGACAGCTGTAAAATTCTGTCTTCTGATCATAATGTGGCTCTTACATACATGAATTCACACCAACTTTGGCTGCTTGCACAAGATCAAGCCAATCAACATACTAGCACTAACGGGGGAGGGGATCCCAAGGTTTTTCCCCTACTGGTGAGCTTTTGGCAGTTAATTGCTTCTGGTGGCAGAGAGTCCATTTTCCCCACGTTTGGCCACTGTGATGTTACCCATGCCCGATAGATGATCCAGCAACTATGTACATACAGTACTAGTTTGAATTAGTAAGTTTTTAAAAAGAAATTACCTTGGGAGGAAGATATGTTGGGGGGTTGAGAGCAGTATAAGGGAAAAGCAAGAAGTGAAAATGATCAAAATACTTTGCATGACTATATGACATTTCAAAAGAATAAAAATATTATTTTAATAAAAAGAACAAATAAAATGGGCATTCTTTTCTTATTCCTGGTTTTAAAGAAAATGCTCTCAGGTAATGAATATCTAATATAAAAATGGGTTTGTTGCATACATCATTTATTGTGTTGAGGTGCATTCGTTCTACTCCAAGTTTCTTCAGGTCTCTTTTATCATGAAAGAATACTTAACTTGGTTAAAGGTGTTTTGCATATCCATTGAGGTAACCACGTGATGCCTGTCTTTCAATTTCTTTATGTGCCATTTAACATTTATTGGTTTGCATATGTTGAGCTATCTCTAGAGTTAATCTTGCCCACAACTGAGGTAAATCTATTCTGAGTAAGCCCGAGGTTTTCCAGAACAGTAGATATTTTTCTATCTATGTCAACTGCAGAAATGATTTTTTTCAAATGTGAACTTTTCAAATGTCTCTCGCTTCAGTGTTGGAGACTTTATTTACATTCGGGTGTCTTTCAACTTTCACCTGAATATTCAAGGAAAATTCCACTGTTAATACCAGTGGTATTTGAAGGAAGGGCTGTTGAGAGATAATTAGCTCACAAATTTGGAGTTCTCACAAATGAGATTAATACTTTATAAAATAAGAACAAGAATGATCCCTCTCACTTTTCACTATGTGAGGACACAGCAAGTGGGTATTTATGCAACAAACCTATTGCCAATTTTATATTAGATATTCATTACCTGAAAGCATTTTCTTTAAAACCAGGAAAAAGAAAAGAATGCCCATTTTATTTGTTTTTTTATTAAAATAATATTTTTATTCTTTTGAAATGCCATATAGTCATGCAAAGTATTTTAATCATTTTCACTTCTTGCTTTTCCCTTATACTGCTCTCAACCCCCCAAAATATCTTCCTCCCAAGGTAATTTCTTTTTAAAAACTTACTAATTCAAACTAGTACTGTATACCTAAAATTGAACCCTTGCCAGGCAGAGAATCTTCCCAGCCTCAAGAAGAATTGCAGGAAATAAATTTGTTACTTATAGATCACCTAGCTTGTGGTATATTATTATACTATAATATACATTATAACAAAAGATCCATTGCTCTAAAGATACTGTGTTTTATATTTTTCATATTTCTCATTATTTCTGAAATTAGAATAAGACTAAGACCTTCAGCTATATCTTTGTTTATTTTCTTTGATGCTCACAACATACATATACATGAATGTACATGTTCATATTTAGGTATTGTTTAGTATAAAGTCTCATATATTCTATGTATAGATGTGGCAATTTTGCACTGATTTCTGTTTTTCTCATTATTTCTTATGCTTTTATTTTCTTTTCTGCTCATTTTTTTTTTTAAGTTCAGCTGTGCTATCTGAAGCTTATGCCGGTTTTAGTTTGCAAAATGCTACCTTAACAGCTACAAATTTATATAATAGACATAAAATATGACTTTTTATTGTTCTGCTCTACTTCATTTTACATAGCTTGGGTTACATAGAGACTTTTTTTTAATCAAATATATAATTTACTTTGAGCTTATTTCCCCAAACCCTTTACCCTTCTTTTTTTCACTCTCGTCTCTCCAATTAGTCCCCTTTCCCCTAGACAATGTTGCTGTACTTTCATGTTATAGCCTTCCAATTTCTCTCTTGGTTTTACCTTGCTTATTTTAACCAGAAAGAATATTTATGTTATTTCTGTATCATTAAAGGTTATGGCAACAAAAATACTGTATGCACACCAATCTCATTTTCTTTCAAGGGAAAACATTTATATTTTCCAGCCACCCTTGCAATTAGGATTAGGCTGACTCATGTGATAAATTCTCCTAAAGAAAGACATATGGGCAGAAGTGCTCTAGAACGTCCTTTTAATCTCAGCCTCTCTCTCTCTCTCTCTCTCTCTCTCTCTCTCTCTCTCTCTCTCTCTCTCTCCTTTCCATTCTGAATCACAACACAGTGGAGGAGCCTGAGACTTGGGCCTTTTTGTGGAGCATAGACCCTGCAAAGAATCACTTAACTTTCAGACAATATTACAGAAACAATAAATATCCCTAAAGTATTATTTTCATGTATATAATAAAATACAAAAGCCTTTAGTGAGTGAATCTGATAGTTTGATATTGGATAGAATTAGTCTGCTACTTTAGTATTGATTAGATAATACTAGTCTGATAGATTAATACTGGACAGTGTTAGTGTGATAATTCAATCTTATAGCTTGATAACGAATTGTATTCATAGCTATCAACCATTTTCTAAATAAAATAAAATTGTTTCTATACTGTAATCTATGTGTTCCACATTTCATTTCTAAATGAGTTCCAAGTTCATCACTGATCCTTGTTTTAAAATGTCATGTATATAAACCAGAAACAGAAAGATAAATGACTCATATTTCCACTCAAATGTGGAAACTAACAAATTTTATTTCATGAAAAAGCAGAGCTGGGAACGGGGTTCTTTCAGCAACTGGGAAAGGGGGCAAGGAGAGGAATGAGAAGGGTAGGTTAATTAATGAGCATAAAGTTCCTGGCTTGCACCCCATGGCGATCACTGTTGCTTGACAAAGTTCTAGTGTATCGACATGGTGATTACAATCCTCTAGCACCCTTTTACTTTCATTTTTAATGATTTGTCCTATGTGTTATGGAAGTTCCCTTATGCTTTTTCTCTGGGAGTGTTTGTGTGGGTTTGATGAAGAATGAAAATATAATACAATGGCAGTCCCTTTAAACAAATAACTCTTTGGAAAGATCCTCACCACTATGGGACCATATAATATGATGACTCTGCACACCAAAATCTCCATTGTGCCCTCCTGATTACACCAAGATCAGAAAAGTTAGAGATTTACTAACTGGGCACATCTGACCCAAAGGATAAAAAGCATACAATGGAGAGAAACATTGGGCCCAGATCCAGAGCCTGATGGTATCAAGGGCAAGAGTTCAGTTAATAAGTTTAGAGGAATAAGAATTGGTATAATGGGAAAAGAATAAGACATCAGGACCTTCTCTTTTGGGAGTATATATGGGGGAACAGGCTTGTATAGTAAGACTAAGACAGAAAGGAACACAATTAGGGAAAAGCACAATGCTTTTTATGCTACATGGTGCAAATGCTGCATCATGCACCCTGAGGAATGAAAATTGCTCTTAAATTGTAGTGGAGTGTCTGGTCCCCAAAGGAAGTCCTTTCTCCAAGGTTTGGCATTTGGATAATGGCCTCTATTCCCTCGGGGGCTTTAGGAAAGTTTCTGCTTGCTAAAGAGAATCATCTCTTTATCTTTGGCAGAAAGAAGCTGTGGCCCTTCCATTGAGATTAGAGGGTGCCTGGCCTGGTGTACTAACTGAACCTTAGAGAACAATAGGCATTTAGATCCTAGCTGATCTTAACGCCTTTGTTTCACAAAAGATGCTGTGATCAACTTGATGGTCACTTCTTCCCTGAATCATTGAGTCTGCTTTCAAAGTTTGCTGTGGCTAAACTACTGTGCAATTATAGAGTAAAAAAGTGTGGCCTTTTCTCAACAAAGTAACATCCATCCCAAAACATCCTCAGTTCCTGTCAGTCTCTTCCTCCCCTTTGCTGACTCCATGCTACCTCTTTGGGACCTGAATCCTACAGAGTTGGACTTCTATCATCTTACAGTTATATAGGAGGATTAAATGGATAATTCTTATATCGCAGAGAGATGACCATGGTTTATAAAAGTTTATCTCTTTCAATATAGCTAGGAAAGAGAATTATTCATGTTCCTAACACAAAAAGATAAATATTTGAGATGATGCATATACAAAATTACTCCAATTACATTGGATAGGTATGTGTCAGCATATGACTCTTGCGAATCTGCAATTATTTTACTCAGCTTCATTTTTGATACTCCGAAAAGCTTTATGATCATTCCCTCCCTCCTCAACTCTAGCTTTTCCCCATTTTTTGATTACTGACTTCTAAATTATTCTTTTCTTGATTATATAGCAGATTTCATCATGATACTTGCAGATATTTATATATATTGACAATACTCATACTCCGTTTGAAATTTATTATATATCTATATCTATATATACATATCTTAATTCACTGACTTCTTTAGAAGAACAAAATTTCGGAGGTTTTTATTTTCCATCATGATAGAATGCATAATGCCTCTCCCAAAGATGCCCATGATATAATCCTAGGATCTGGAGACTGTGCTGTGTCACACTGAAGGAGAATCTTAGTTGCTAAAATCAGGGCTGCTAATAAGATGATATTAACATCTGAGGATTATCCAGATTGTACAGGAAGTCCTAGTACAATCAAAGAAATCTTGTGGGACTGAAAGCGGAGAAACAGACTTCAAAGCTTACAGAAACTGTGAAAGAAATCACTTACGTTGTTTATAGCTTTGGACTTTGGTACAATTCCTTACAGCAGTATTCTTACTCATGCTGATGATCACCATATTTAAGGGACAATGAAACTGCATGCAATTGTTTCGGTCTAATTGTCTTTCACTTGAAGGATTATTAGGCATTATTTTACTGTTTTATGGCATTGACTATCATGGTGCCAGCCTGGTTTTTCTGTGCGTTTATCATTGCTTTGATATGGGAAAGGTGGCCATAGACTTTTTAAACTGAGACTTGAAGAACCGTTACTTTAGCAGGCGATATCTTGGGATGGGAAAAACACAAAAGCTGAAACCATAGGACAAGAAGCGTCTCTATGCAGATAAACAAGTATAGACCGTTCCAGTAATGGGTTACAGAGTTCTATAAGAACGGAGGCTACAGAAGGCTTTTTTTTCCTGGCCCTCAGCTTTCAGAAAACTGCCTAAAAAACTTCTCAGCAGGTGACTGTAATTACAGCAGCTATGATCTCATTTTCTGTCCTTTTTACTTTTCCCTTTGTCATTTTTCAAAGATTTTAATTATGTATCTGTGAGATTTCTGGTTTTTTTTTGTTGTTTATAATCTTCTTCCCAGAGCTTTTCCATCTTGTTTCTTCTACTTTTCAACATGATCATTTTTCAGTCAATTGATTCAGAGTGACAGTGACTATGTGTTTAGCAAAGCCTAACCTCTCATTCCTGGTAATATTGCGTTTGTCTTTTCTATGGGTTTTTGAATATTTTTTTCTCTTGGGCTGGTAAGAAGGCTCAGTATGTAAACTCATTAGTCACTAAGCCCTGTGACCTAAGTTTATTACCAGAATCCCACATGGAGGAAAGAACAAAAAAATCCCACAGCTCCTCTAACATCGATACATGGGTTGTACTCATTTACCACCCCCCCAAACACATAGACTCACAAATTGGAGATTTAAAAATTTAATTAAAATTCTTTCCTCTTCCTTGGTTTTGTGTAGATCTTTCAGTATGTCTTTGTTTTTGTTTTTTAAAGTCAGGGTTTCCCTATATAGGCCTGTCTGGCCTCTAACTAGTTATGTAAAACAGGCTGGCCTCAAACTCACAGGCATCTGCTTGGCTCTCCCTTCCGAATGCAGGGAATAAAAGTGTGAGCTACCACATCTGGATGAATAGGTCATTTTTTGAAATCATCTTCCAGAAGCTGCATACATTCTTTATTGATTTTATTAAAAATATTCCTTAAGTGTTCTCTTCTGTTTTGTGGCATATTTCATGTTCAGTCTACTTCAACTGATTTTCATTTGTAAGGTGCAATTCCTTCTCCATTGTCACTCTCCTAGCACATATGGCCTGCTGATTCTTTGTATGGGCTGTTACTCATATGTTAAGAGGAATCAATCTTAAATTAAGAATATACTGAGAAAAGATGCTGTGATACAGAGTTTGGGCAGGCAGACATTTTCTTACATTTTGTAATGACATTTTCTGGTTTTTACAGTGGGATGTGTTTCATTTCTGAGGAAGCAATGAATCTCCAGTCACACATATTACATAGGATTGATGCCATACCCACGTGTCTCTCAACAGCCAAGATGAAAATCCACGGGTGGTATTTGCCCATAACCCCTGCACTCAGGAGGCTGCAGTGGGCAGATCAAGAGTTTAAGGGTAGCCTGGGCATCACAGTAAGTTCCAGGTAAGAAATGGCTGCTACATGACAAGTCCATATCTCAAACAATTAAAGAAACAAAATTGAAATAGATTTTTTCCCCAGAACTTCTCAGAAAATAAAATAATAATTACCTCCTCCTTTCCTTTGTTGTTATTTACTTTCATCATGAAAACTAGTCCAAATGTCTTGTTTTCCCAAATTGCCTAAAATGAGTCTCTTAATGTTTTTCACTTTGGAAAGGTTTGTAATCCACTCCTTTTCACTTCTGTAGGCTAATTCTCATGTTTACACTCACCAAAACATTTACTTAGTGTTTAGAAAATGCAGCAAAGCTCATGAATAATTCTAACCTTAAATTGAAAGAATGCCCAATGCATTTTAATATTTTCTAAACACTTTTGTTAACCTGACTTGAGTGTGGAGGAACAGACGGAAGATACGTTCATATGACAGGAACACTTAACTACGCAGAGACTCTTGGGGCGATTATGGATTTTTTTTAAATCAAAAAGTTGGCTTCTCTTCTAACCAATGAAACGACATCAAAACAGCCAGAACGCCTGCTGTGGAAATGTGTCTTTGAAATCTCTATTGTGCTCTTTCACGAGAATATCAAATCCCCCTCCGCAGGCACCTGGGGACCTGGGATGTTAACTGCCAAGGAACTGCATGACAAAAAAGCTGAATGAAAAGGGCAGGAAGAGGCTCCATGTGGATAAGCAGGCAAAGGCAGTGTGAGCCCCCTCTCAGGCATACACTGAGAACTTGAAGGAGGAAATTCTGAGCCTTGCAGGTGACATTTTCCCTGGTCCTTAGTTTGCAGAACGTCCCCTGCAAATTCACAGCAGAGGCGGTGGCGGGAATGATGAGCCTGCTTCCAAAGCTTCAGATTTGAAGTATTCAGATTGGACTTAAAAATATCAAGCTACTCACCAGTCCTTTCAGTTGCTCCCCAAGTGGGCCACCTGTCAAAAATAATAATTGGAGACTGGCTGAGCAAACAGCGGGCACTCAACAGCTCCTGTGAATGAGAGAGAAATGAATGAATGTGTGAGGGACTGAATGGAAAGCCCCAAACTGCAGAGCCGGAAGCTGTAAATGACCAGGAAAGTGCATTTCCTGAGGGAACTATTTTTTTTCTTTATTGAAAATAACAGTTTGTGAGCTCAAAGTTCTAGATAATGGCCATCCACCTTGTGAACTTACTTATATGAAAATGTCATTTGCAAACACATTTTAATGATGTAAAAGTTAAATCTGGTAACTATTTTCTTGACTCTGTCTGGGCCACTAGATTTTTTTTTTTTTTTTTTTTTTTGGTTTAAGTAACTATTGGAGATTTCACTAACTTTTGGTCACTGTTACAGAACTTCAAAGAAATAGCAGTTGCGTTTTACTAGGTGCGATCTTTGATCTTTGAAAAGCCCTATGAAGCCCACCTGCAGTGTACTGGAGCCAAGAGCAGGAAGGCAAATGAGTCTTTCCGTGAAGATGCATCCTGAAGTTCAAATTTCTGATCCTCAGACGAAAGTGAAACCCATTACTTCCTTAAATTTTCTAGAATTAGATCACTTTGACTTAGGTTTTTAAAGAGTTCATATGGACATTGAAACAACACTGATAGCAAGTTTGGGGACATTGAATACACTTCCTTCTAAGAAGACCCCTTAAGGGTTACTGTGGAAATCTAAGGATACTCTAAGCAAATGTCGAAATTTTGCAGTTTTAAAATAACTTTTTACATTTGTTCCGAACTATACCTAAAAGTGTGTATCCAATTAGCTCCTGAATTCAATGCTTTGCAATTTTGGCTTTGAAGGAATTTTTGATAAATATAAAAATACATAAATTGCATGCCTTTACAAATATTAGTTATCTTTCTGCTGAGATGTTGGTAGTTAAAATTATTTAAATGTAAAGTTGGACTTTCTTTGCTTTAATCCAATACATTAGTTCCAACCCAAAATCATTGAGAGAAATAAAACATTAGAGATTTCTTTTTTATTTTTTGATTTATTTCTCAAAGTTAAAATATTTTTATATCAATTTCCTCTTTCCTTCTAATACCTCCTATGAGAGCAATTGCTATCAAATTCATGATTTTTTCATATATATATATATGTATGTATGCATGCGTATGTATATATACATATATGCAACCATGTGTATGATATATATCTCTATCTATCTTTCTATCTATTTATCTATCTAGAGTCGTGGTGTGTGTAGTCTCTCTCCATTTTGTATGACTCTCTGTGTGAGCATAAATGTATAAATATAACTGGCTGAGTCCACTTGGTGTTCCTTGTGTCTATGTAAATTGAGGGCTGACCACTTGGTGTTAAATAAATTATGGTGCTTCTCTTTGGTAAAGATTAATTCTCTCACTCTTCACAGGCATTAGTTTCCTGTAGTTCTTTGTTAAGGAATGAGGCCTCATGAGATTTCCCCCTTCCACTACAACATGTCTATTGGTGTTGTCATTTGTCTTCTTTAGGCAGCCATATTGTTGAGGCATCATGGTTGACACTGTCACTTCTAGGATACAGTATCACAATCAGTTTTCTGTATCTCTGCATCTTATAATCTTTCCATGTCTTCTTCCAAGATGTTCTGTGAGTTTTAGATGCAAGAGCTGTGTTGTAGAAGTATCATTTGGGGCTGGGAACCCCATGGCCACATGTTTCCTGTACTTTTACCAATTATACTTTTCTTTAATGGTCTCTATCTGTAGTAAAGAGATCCTTCTTGGATGAGGAGCAAGAGCTACATTTATCTATCTGTACACAACTAAATATTAAGGATGCTGCTAAGAAATATACTGGTTCAATAAAGGGTAGCAGTAAGCTCTCTTCCAAAAGCCATGACCTGACTAGTATGTAGGTTTTCAGTACCAGTACCAGTACCATGAAGAATTCCCTCATGTTGACTGGGCCTTGCATCCACATATATGGCTTAAAACCTGAGAAAGCTTAAAAAGTAATTTTAGAGTAAAAAAGAACAGAGTTAAGCACAGCTTCTAAGTAGCCAGTATTTGTTGGCGGTGTGCTGCGGGTCCTTTAAGAGAGGTCTTCCTGAACTGGGCATTCAGGAATTACAGAGAAACAACTGCTGAAGTTGCCTAAAGATGAGACTATACTTCGGGGTTCCTGATTCCTGACGGAAGTCTGCCAGACATTTTGCAAGACACAGAAGAAAGTGACTGACAAACTGCCAATATAGGCAAAACTGTCTTTGAAATTTCCTACTTCATGAAAAAGTCTGATAGATACTATGGGCCTGTAGACTGAAGATGGATGCCCCAACAGTATAAAAAAACTTTGGGTGACTGTCCAGGAAGTAAAACATCTCTGTCAATTTTAGAGTTTTAGAAGTTGCTTACAACGAACTTATTGTTTACTTAAGTAATATTATAACCTTTTGAAGTCTTTGATGGAGTTGAAGAATAGATAGTTATATTTTTCTTAGTTATGATAAAAGATAAAGTAGGTATAAATATTGTAACTATAATTCTTGCTTGATATCTGTTTTGTTATATGTAATTTTACTATGTTAAATTTGAAGTCTTCCTTTTTATTTAAAGAGAAAAGGGGAGGTGATATGGAATTCCCCTTTGTGTGGTATAAATACCATTAATTTATAAAAAAAAACTGTCTTGGCCCTGTGCAGGGAATAGAGGTAGGTCGGGAAAACAAAATTGAATGATGTGAGAAAGAAGGAGGAGGAGAAAGAGAAGCCATGTTGCCCTGCCAGAGACAGAGGCTGGAACTTTAGCCACAACCATGTGGCAATGCAAAGATTTAATAGAAATGGGTTAAATTGATATGTAAGAGTTAGTCAATAAGAAGCTAGTAGTAATGGGCCAAGCACTGATTTAATTAATACAGTTTCTGTGTGATTATTTTGTGGCTAAGCAGCCAGGAACTAACTAGTAGCCTTCCCTCCTTACAACACTCCAGAAGAATATAATGTTACCTAAATAAACAGGAAGGGCATTGTAAGCAACTTCCAAAACTCTAGAATTGACAGACACATCTCTCTGCCTGGACAGTCAGCCAAAGTTCTTCTGTATCATTGGGGCATCCATCTTCAGCCTATAGGCCCATAATATCTGGCAGACTTTTTCATGAAAGAGGAAATTTCAATGACAGTTCTGCCTATATTGGCAGTTTGTCAGTCACTTTTTTCTGTGTCCTGTAGAATGTCTGGCAGACTCTTTCATGAACCAGGTACCCCAAAGGACTGTCTCAACTTCTTTAGGCAACTTCATCGGTCATTTTTCTGTGGTTTCTGCCTGTCCAGTTCATACAGCATACCATCAAACAGTCCAGGTAAGAGCAGTCTCTTGCACAAATGGCTAGCAAACTCCATGTGGAGCCTCTTCAATGCCCATTTTCCTTTTGAAATATTTGCTGTTGCCAGGAACAGATGTGTCTCATTGTCATGAGAAGTTCCTTAACATCTTAAATTCCATGTTCTGAAGGTTTTTGAAAGATTTGAAGAATCCCTATATATCCTAACTAACCTTACTATGAGCTTGACTACTATAGATGATTATCTATTAACCTATATTTTTAAATTATACATTACATTTTAAAATGAGCTACACAAACAAAATTCCTTAACCAAGAACAGAAATATACATATAACAAAATTGATCTTAAATTGTATCAGTAGTCCAAGATCCATACCAATGCAAATCTCTATAGCATATCCCCCTTTAAATATAAACAAGCATTTATAAACAATATTTCTGAATATGGGTGTAGTTCTCTCCAAACTACTTCCTGCTTTTTGTTGGGCAAAGTATTTTTTAAGGCGTTCACATCAATCTTTTGGGGGTCTTGTTCCATAAAACTACATTAGTTTGGAAAGATTCGACAGGTTCTCCTCTGTGAAAACAAAAGAAGTACCTTTTTTTTCCAAAGTAACATATCTTTAGACCCAATTTGGAAGTAAAAATACCTCTGTGTTTGTTTATCTTAGCAGCCCACACAATGAAATGTCTCTCTCTACTGAGCTCCTTCACAATAAAAATTAAAAGAAAGCACAATAAAATATATAACCTGGTGTAGTAATAGGAGCGGCAGGCTGCGGCCCGGCTTCCGGCTAGCTTTACCTGAAATAATTACATGGAAACTTGTAGTAATAGGAGTGGCGGGGCTGTGTCCCCAGCACCCCGGCTGCCTGGCTAGCTTATGCCCTGAAATAACAACACACAAAATGTATTCATTTAAACACTGCTTGGCCCATTTCTATCTAGCCTCTTCTAGGCTAACTCTCGCACTTGGACTAGCCCATTTCTTATCATCTGTGTAGCACAGGTCTTACCGGGAAGATTCTAGCCTACGTCCATCCTGGGTTGGAGCTTCATCACATGCATCTTCCCGGGAGCGGGGAGTATGGCATCTCTGCTGAGGCATCTGCTCCTATTACTACAGAATGGCGCACAGATGTGTGGACAACTGAATCCACAGAAAGCCTAAAAAAGCTTGGGAAAGAGTAAAGCATGTTTTCTTTGTAGCTGGCATTTCTTGGTTCTGCTCTGCTTGCTAGAGGCAAGCAAGCGCTCTCATCTAAGAGAGGCTTCCTGACTCAGCTTCAGCTGAAAAACCCTGCAGCTCTTAAGAGGCCTTGCCACGAAACACTTAAACGGTCTTGACGAAAAGCTGAACGCATGCATTTCGGTTTTTAGCCATAGCAGGAAAAAAGCTGCACCGTTTAAAAATGCCGGCTTTCTGGGCCATCCTGCCAGGGCAAACTCTGACTGTTTAAGGCAGGAGGGCCGGCTACAGAGAGAGGACTTGAATGTTGTCTGTTGTAGCTTGCTGGCTGGCAGGGACCTTGAAACGCCATAGAGTTGTGGCTATAAACATGGCTACAGCCAATACCTCAGCCATGAGGCTGGAAAGCTAAGGAATGGGCTACATCTAGCCAGCAAAGCCACGGCTTTAGTCCTACTGATATTGCTTGGTACATTAAAGACTCATATGGTCAGAAAAACAGAGATACAGTAAAGAGAGCGTCAAAGACAAAGAAAAATTTTAAATGATTTACAGTGTTAAAATATATGCAGACTAAAAGTTAAAATTCTTAAAGTAAAAAACAAAAATAAGGAAGAAAGAGAGTAGTTGGGTGTGGTAGTACACACCTTTAATCCCGACACTAGGGAGGCAGAGGGAGATTGACCTCTGTGACTTCAAGGTGTGGTAGCACACGCCTTTAATCCCAGTGCCTAAAAGGCAGAGACAAACAGATCTCTGTGAGTTCAAGGTGTAGTAGTGTACACCTTTAATCCCAATGCCTGGAAGGCAGAGACAGGCGGATCTATGAGAGTTCAAGGACAGCCTGGTCTACAGAGTTATTCTAGGTCAAAGATACAGAGAACCTGTCTCAAAAACCAAAAAGTTAAAAGTAAAAATAAACGAAATAGAGGTTAAAACAAAGCTGTAAAAGATGAAAAATAGACAGAGAATTTTGATACTGTATGCTATTATGCTCTCTTTGAATTGTTTGAATGCTGAGAAAAGAGGAACAGCTGCTAAAAGATATTTGTTTATAAATGCTGCTGAACTAATCCAACATAGATACTTTGAAAATGCCTTGACTTTGAAATTTGGATCTAAGGACATGATGCTTTGGAAAGGAGTTTCTTATTTTTTTTCACAGAGGATGAGATCTTGTTCATTTCTTCTATTTCGATATGGTATGATGGACCACACCCTCCTGAAGGGTTGCTGTGAACATCTTCAGAAAATTGCTTCGCTCAACTGCCAACTGAGATGAAAATAGCACACAGGTTATACCATGAAAGACCTAATTAACCATGCCCCCATTCAGCAGGAAGCAGTTTGGAGAGAAAAAACTGCACCCATGTTCCCAAATATGGTTTATAAACATTCTTTTACATTTAAAGGGGGATATGATATAGATATGAATAATTTGTATTAGTATAGATTTTGCTTTATTGATAGAGATTTAAGGTCAATTTTGTTATATGTATATGCATATTTCTGCTATTGATTAAGATATTGTGATTGTGTAGTTCATTAAAAAATGTAATGTATAATTAAGAAATATAGGTTAATGGATAATCATCAGTAATAGTCAAGCTTGTAATCATGTTAGTTAGATTTTCTAGATATATAGCGATACATTTCAGTGAGATAGACATTCTTCATATCTTTCAAAGACTGCAGAATATGGCATTTAATGTTTTAATAACTTAGGACTTTTCATGACAATGAGACACTTTGCTCCTGGCAGCACCAATCTACTTCAAGAAGAAGATGGGCATCGAAGAGGATCCTTATGGAGTTTGATAGCCATTTGGGCAAGAAACTGTTCTTGCCTGGACTATTGCATAAACTGGACACAGAGAACCCACAGAGAGAGGACTACTAAACTTGCCTAAAGGTGAGATGATCTTTCGGGGTTCCTGATTCATGAAAGAGTCTATGAGACATTCTGCAGGACACAACAGATAGTGACTGAACTGACTTTGAAATGTTCTGCTTCGTGGAAATGTCTCTGGATACCATGGGTCTGTAGGCTGAAGATGGATGCCCCAACGGTACAGAGAAACTTTGGATGACTGTCCAGGCAGCAAAATGTCTCTGTCATTTCTAGAGTTTGAAAGTTGCTTTTTTCTTGTTTGCTTAGGAAATATTGTATCTTTCTGGAGTCTTTGATGGAGTTAAGAATAGTTAGTTATAGTTATAGTTTTCCTTAGTTATGATAAAGATTATTGTAATTTTTACTCGATAACTGTTTTGTTATATGTAATTATGCTATGTTAAAGTTAAAGCCTTCCTTTGTTTTTGTTTAAACAGAAAAAGGGGAAGTGATGGAGGAAGGTCATTGGTTAATTATAATAAAGAAACTGCTTGGCTGGCCCTCATAGGTTAAAACATAGGTGGGAGTAGTAAACAGAACAGAATGCTGGGAGGAACAGGAAGTGAGCTCAGACTCGACAGCTCTCCTCTGAGGAGCAGATGCCTCAGAGAGACGCCATGCTTTCAGCTCCTGGGTAGGCACACGTAATGAAGCTCCAACCCAGGATGGAAGTAGGCTAGAATCTTCCTGGTAAGTGTACCTAGCTGTGCTACATAGAATATTAGAAATGGGCTAGTCCAGGTGTGAGAGTTAGCCTAGAAGAGGCTAGATAGAAATGGGCCAAGCAGTGTTTAAATGAATACAGTTTGTGTGTTGTTATTTCGGGCATAAGCTAGCAGGCGGCTGCGGTGCTGGGGATGCAGCCCTGCTGCTCTTATCACTACAGAAACTGTATTCATTTAAACACTGCCTGGCCCATTAGTTTTAGCCTCTTATTGGCTAATTCTCACCTTTTGCTTTAACCCATATTTAGTAATCTGTGTAGCACCATGAGGTAGTGGCTTACCAGGAAAGATCCTAACCTGCATCCATCTTGGGTTGGAGAATCATGGCATCTGCCTGACTCTGCTTAATTTCTCCCAGAATTCTGTTCTGTCTACTCTGCCTATCTAAGCTGCTGTCCTTTCAAAAGGCCAAGGTAGTTTATTAAACAATAAAAGTAACACATAGACAGAAGATCCTCCCACATCAACCTGGACTCTCTGTGTATATTCCATCTTTATATGGCTTATTAGTTTTTACTCTATTACTTCTTAATATTTATTTTGTCTATACTCCTTTAATTTATGACTATCTGTATTCTGTCTCTTTAAAGACTTTATTTTTTTATAAACCATTTACCTCCATTTATAACTCTCTATATTATTTTTCTTCTGTCTTTCAAGCCGCAGTATGCTGCTAGCAAGCAAGGCCCATTTGGAAAAAAATGTAGCTAACCATTGTTTTTTATTGTCTAGAATTCCTTTCCAAGCACTCTCCGGTTTTATGTGGATTTACCTAGCACATGTTGGAGCACCAATTTCTTGTCGGAACCGCTTGTTTCCAAAAATATATCTTAAATTAATAACTCACATCTTAAATTAACTATCGCCATTAATCTTTGTATTGCTATGAGACTGTGGCTTACCAGGTAAAGTTCTGGCATCTGTCTCTGGCAGGGCTACATACTTCTCCCTTACTCTGCCTTCTTTCTCCCAGCATTCAGCTTAGTTTTCCTCACTTAGCTGAATTTTGCCTTGCTATAGGCCAAAGCAGTTTCTTTATTAGCCAATAAAAGCAACACATAGACAGAAGGACCTCCCACACTATTTCCCCTTTTCTGTTTAGAAATATGTTTAAACTATTGGTCAAAAAGCATTACAAATAATATGGTTTTTCTGTGACTATTTCTTGGCTGAGCAGCCTGTGAACAAACAAGCAGGCTCCTACAACAGACATGCATCAAGAAGATTATCCACCATGACCAAGTTCACTTTATCCCAGAGATGCAGGAATAATTCAACACATACATGCCAATAATTGTAATAAATTATTTAGACTGAAAGACAAAAATTGCATGGTCATCTCAATCGATGTGGAAAAAGCCTCTGAAAAGTCCAATATCCTTCATGATAAAAGTCTTAGAGAAAGCAGGACTGGAGAGAACCTGGCTCAACACAATGAAGAGTATATATAATAAACCTACAACCAACATAATTCATTTTTATTGTTTTTATTGCACTAAATGGAGAAAAATTCAATTGGATGAGGAACAAGACATGGCTATCCAATTTTTCCTTTTAAAGGCAGTGCTCGAAGAGCTAGCTCTAACAATAAGACAAGAAAAAGAAATTACAGGGATAAAAATAAGAAAAGAAAAACTAAAAGTATTTCTATTTGCAGATGATATAATTTTATAAAGAAAAGATTCCAAAAAAATCTACGAGAAAAAACTAACAATTTCAGCAATATGAAAGGATAGAGAAACAATGTACAAAAATCATTAGCTTTTCTATACACCACCAACAAACACACAGAGAAAGGTATTATGGATACAGTCCTACTCACAATAGCTTCAAAGACAATAAAAATACCCTAAAATAAGCCTAACCAAGGAGGTTAAAGGGCTCTATAATTAATCCTTCAGATCTCTGAAGAAAGAAATAAGGACACCAGACAATGGAAAGACATCCCATGCTCATGAATTGGTAAGATTAGTATTATGAAAATGATCATTCTACTAAAATTTATTTACAGATTCAGTGCGTTCTCAATCAACATTCCCATCACAATCTTCACAGAAATAGAAAAAAAATCATAAGTTCATATCAACTCACAAAAGAACTTGGATAGCCAAAGCAATCTCAGACAAAAAGAAACATGCTAAAAATATTACTATTTAAAGGTTCTACCTATACTATACAGACACAGTAATAAACACAGTAATATACTGCTACAAATATAGATATGTAGAACAATGTGTACCCAAACATAAGTACACATAACTACAGCCATATGATATTTGACAAAGAAGCTGAAAACATACATTGGAGAAAAGATAGCATCTTCAATGAGTCATTCTGGGAAATCTAGAAGAACAAAATTAGATGCATATCTATTATAATTCATAGAAACTGACTACATATTGTTTAAAGACCTAAAAGTGAAGCCTGTTTAGAAATATTGAAACTGCTAGAAGAAATCAAAGCCAGTATCCTGCATGATCTCGGAGTAGGAAAAGACTTTCTGTGTAGGCTTCCTTTGTTCAGGAATTAAAGCCAGCAATTAACAAGTGGGACTTCATAAAACTAAAATACTGTACACCACTAAGATAATAACCATCTGAATGAAGATAAAGCCCAGAGAGTAGGGAAGAATCTTTACTAGTTGTACATTTGACAAGGGATTAATACCCTGAATATATAAAGAACTTAAAAATAATTAAAAATATTACATGACCCATTCAAAAACTGGGTTATGAATCAGAACAGACTTATTAAAAGAAGAAAAAATGACTAAGAAATATTTTTGAAAAGTCTTTATCTTTCTTGGCCATTAGGGATGTACAAATCAAAACTATTTGAGATTTCACATTACCCCAGTAAGAAAGAATAAAATCAAAACAACTGACAACAAATGAAGAGTGGAGCCATTCATTCACTTTTAGTGGCACTGAAAACTGGCATTGCCATTCTAGAAATCAATATAGAGAGCTGTCAAAAAGTCAGAAATAAATCTATCATATGACTTTCTGGTACCATTCCCTGGCATATACCCATAGGACTTGACATCCTACTCCACAGATAATTGCTTTGTTCACAATAAATAGGGAATGGAAACCACCTAAACATTTTCCAACTGACAAATGGATAATAAAAATATCGTACATATATGCAGTGCGGAATATTATTTAGCTTAAAAATGAAATTGTTAAATTTGCAAGAAGTAGAAAAGACTTTATTGAGCAAGAAATAGGATAAAAATAGAAACATGTTCTCTCTCATCTGTCATTCTTCATTCCAACTCTTCAGATGTGAGTATATAACCTGGAGTAAACACTGAAACTAAGAACACCAGATACAAAGGACATGGAGTTATTACATTTTAAATTGATCTCATCTTTTAATCAGATAGAGGTAATATTGTCGATTTCATAAATTTGTTACGAAATAATGTGCTCAGTTACGGCTACCTATTGCCTCCCAAAACTCAAATGAAGCCCAATAGGTCCAATCTAAATTTTCAATGTAATCATGAGTTCTGTAAAACTTATTCTGACCAAGCCAGATTGTGGGTTTAGTGAACCCATTGACTGGTACATATCTTTCAATTTTCAAGTGTCTTTTACATGTAATTTTCACTCTTGTCTTTACATTACCCATGGGCACTACCTAATATGCACATTGCTGTTCACTGTTTAACAAACAATAAGAAATTAATGGACTTACTATGAGCATAGCCAAATTATGACAGAACCAAAACTAGAATTAAGATCCTCCCAAGGGCATCTGCATTTTTAGGTTGTGTATCATTTTGATGAGGACATTTATTGCAACACACTTGTATCAAACACTTATGAAGTTTTGACATTAATTCCCATAGGTTGGCTTCTCTTTGCTTAGGACTTTTTTTCATCATTTTTAACCTACAAAACTTCTTCATTTATGTCTTCATGGAGCATTCTATATATCCCCTACTGATTACAATTAATGTCATTATGGGGCTAGAATTTTCAGGTGAAGTTAACTGCCAAGCTTGCCAACTTTTTAACAATGCCCAGTGTGGCATCTTTGAGAGTTTGCAAGTAGTTTTAATTGCTCAACTTAGAGTAGTGCACTGTGGCTAATCATGACCCTAGAGCCTTCAAGAATCTTGGAGATACGGGACTATTAGGGGTAGTCTGATTATCTCTGGTCAACCTAAACCAACACAAAGGTAAAGAACATTTTTGCAACTGAAGATGGGACCATGATTTTTCAAAGTTGAGACAAATTTTCTTAGATATCTCTTTAAAGGTTTTAGTGAGTTGTATGGTAATTTGGTCCTTTCCAGTACTACTCTCACTCCTATTAAAATGTCAGGCTGTGAATTCTAATCCACAGTGGAGTTCTACATCACGATAGGAGGGAAAGGATAATTGCAACATTATCGCTTGCTAGTTTAGGTTTACTAATTAGTGTACACAAGCTTTCAAAGAATATAAAAAGTTCTTGCTTAGGTCACTGACCTTTGGAATTCACTGAACATACTCTCTTTTGCTCATGCCAGTCACAACTTCTTTCCAAAGCAGTGAAATGAGTTTCCATCATCTTATTTCTGAATTGCTGCATCCTCTTTTTCCCACATGTCCTGTTAGTCTGTGGCCTAAGGACCTTTAGTTCACATTCGAGTGCAGCCTCAATTAGGCTAGAGAAATCATTGCTTTTCTTTTCATCTTTACTAGTTTCTAGCCTGGAAATTTTTACTAGACTTTTCAACAATTTCCTTAGCCATTTTCCGTATAAAAGAAAGATGGTTATTATCTACTATTCAAAGAAATTATTGGAATAGAAACAGTTACAAGAAAAAGGCAAAAGTAAAATGGCTCTCAAATATAGTTGATATATGAAAAGAAATAGGTTTAGAAAGTTGAAGTGACATGACCAAAGTCAGATTGCTTGTATTAATTCCTTTTTGGTCAACTTGAGAAACAAAATATTAATGACGCATTTAGTGGCCATGTTAACTGAAATTGGATTATCCTCCAAGGAATTGGTGTAATTTCCTAAATTTTTTAGAAAGAAAAAATAATCACAAATTATTAGAAGAAATGCCTTGAAGCAGGAAAAAAATGTCTTTCAGAAAAGGACTCTTAAGCACTAATAGATTGAGCAGAATGGGTTTCCCCTAGAGAAAAACGAAGACTTTCTAGCTTTGAAACTGCCTTTGTAGCCGGGCGATGGTGGCGCATGCCTTTAATCCCAGCACTCGGGAGGCAGAGGCAGGCGGATCTCTGTGAGTTCGAAACCAGCCTGGTCTACAGAGCTAGTTCCAGGACAGGCTCCAAAGCCACTGAGAAACCCTGTCTAGAAAAAAAAAAGAAACTGCCTTTGTATGTTATTTAATACTACCTATTCTTATTGCTGAAGAGTCAAAATATGCAATTTTACATCCTGAAGATCCTGTATATCTCTGGGCAAGCAAAATTGTGATGGCTGTCTATATACTAGAAAGACTGGGAAACAAACTAGCAAATTTAAAAAAAACATGACACTGTAGTAAAAACCAAAATAAAGTCTTTTGGTTGCTCTTCATTTATCCAGAAATATATATATATATATATATATATATATATATATATATATATATATATACACACACACACATATATATATGTGTATATATATATATATATATATATATATATATATATATATATATATTTACCCGGATGCTATCTCTGGAAGCATGATTTCTTCTGATATAAATCTATAAATTTTATATCATTGCCTTACACTTGATATCTAGGGATAGATTCTTTTCCAGATTCAGTTCCAAATATAGGGAGTAAGCTAATGAGCTGCACAACAACTTAAATAGGTTGAAGCTCCAAAGTGCTACCAGTCCATTTATATCACGAGTTGAGTTCAAAGATTCTGGTCTTCACCCGAAAGAAATAACCACCTTCTAAGACCTTCAGGGACTGCGTCCCAAACAGGCAATTAAATTTTGCCAAATCAGTGTTGTATGAAAAGAAAAAAAACAAGCCTAAAGTGGTATTTTGAGTAGGGAAAACAAATAAAAAGACACCTTTGAGTACACGAACCTTTCAAATAGTTTTGTTAGACTTCTCAGAGAACTGAGAAATAATTCTTTTTTGGGGGGCCATAGTTTATTCCCATTGTATGAAATTGTATGAAGTGTATGAAATTGGTGTCATGATAGAACATTCATAGAGAAATCTCTATCAAGGGATAGCTGGGATGGAAAGTGCATCCTAGTGAGTACATGTGTTATTGATCCTAATGTTGAAATAGCCTTTATATTTGCCGCATTGGTCACACCTACATCACCATAGACTACTTCCACGGCTTCTTTGATCTCTTTTTTCAACTCTGTCAAGTCAATATTTCCTCAACTGATAGGCAAGGGCAACTATGGCAAATCCTCATCAACCATTTAGGATTCTTCCATTCACATAAACACGCAAATAGATTTGTTCAACACAGTTGAACAACACTTATGATAAAACAGGCCTGGTGTTGAGTATACATTGACACAGAAAATCCAGACATGGTTTTTATGTTCATGAAACTCACTGATGTTGGGATATACTGGTATTGATAAAAACGTCAAGAAGAAAAATATGCACCTGTGAATAATACTTCCCAGATAAACTACACAGTGACATGGTCTCATTGCCGATTCTCATAAGTAAATCACTCCCTGAATTTGCATTATGATCTCCCCCTTTCTTTCCTTTGCAAATGCCTTGATGCTTGCTTCTACTGCTTTGAAACCAATACTTTTGGTGTTTCAGTCTACTCTCCAAATCCAGTTTGGTTTTCTAGTTCTTTTGTGTTTCTATGTCACCCGGCTCTTTACAAAAAAAAAAAAAAAAAAAAAAAAAAAAACAACAAAAAAAACAATTCACTCATTGTTTTTTTCTATTATACAGTACTTAGTGATAATAGTAATATAAACAGTATAGTGGTGTAGTTGAGATTGTGGTTATGATAGTATATTTAAAAGCCTTACAAACTCTGTGAACATTTACATGTCAAATGGTCTATCATAATTTTTCTCATTTATGAAATCAGTTGTGGGAGGTCCTGGTATTTTTCCTCAGTACCTAATGCCTGAAAAATGGGGTGTACAGTTGGGTGGGTGATCACTCACCTCTTTCCACTCTGTGCATTTGCAGCCTGTGCTGCAGAGTTCCTCTGAGTTAGCAGGGGATAGGTGGGTTTGGCAGCAGAATGGCACTTGTAGCTTACAGGGTCCAATCAATGGGGTGGGGGTGTTAGAGCAGCATACCTGCAAGTATTTCACTGAGTATTTTTTTCATTGATGTTTATAAGTTTAATTGTTCTATAGTTCTCTTTCTTCATTGAGTCTTCATGTGTTTCAGGTGTCAGAGTGGTTGGCACACCATAAAATGAATTGGGCAATGCCCCCTTTGTCTCTATTTTGTGGAATAATTTGAGGAGTGCTGGCATGTGGTGTTAACAGGCCTTTGATAGTCTGGTAGAATTCTGAAATAAGGACACCTGGCCCCAGGTTTGTTTCAGTTAGGAAATTAATAATTGATTTTATTTCACTAGAGTTTTGTTTAAATTGCTTATCTGATCTGTGTAAGAGGGTACCTACCTATTGAGAAAATTACCATTTCTTTTAGACTTTCCAATTTAGTGGAGTACATGTTTTTAAAGTATGTGTTTATGATTCTCTGTATTTCTTCAATGTCTGTTGTTATGTTCCCCATTAGTTCCTGATTTTATTAATTTGGATATTCTCTCTGTATCTTAGTTTGGACAAGTTTATATCAATCTTGTTGATAAGTTTATTTTAGTTGGGTTCTAGGTCATCAACATAAATAACATAAATAAACATTCCCAACAGTCAAAAGATACCTATATTAGTTAGATATACTAACTTTATTTATAATAGGTTGCAAGTTGAGATAACCTAAAGATCTTAATATAGAGAGATGAAATTATAACTTTTACTAGGTTGATTAAGAATGTCAGAAAAAAAATTTGCCCAAGAACTTCAGTGGTTGAATTAGTTATTAAAATCAAGGGCAGTAGATCAAAGAGTTTGTCAGTTGAGATTTGACTTTATCTAAAAGAATTTTCTTTTTTTTTTAGAGATTTATATGTTTTTGAGAGTATGAGAATCCTGAAAGACTTCTGACATCTATCAGAGGAGTTCGTCGGGAGATCATTACTAGTCAAAAACCTAGAAAGTCCTGGAGAACAGTTCTGGAAATCCCACCATGCTCTATTCATTAGTGTGGCAGAGGTACCTCCACCAGAGAGTGGGTGTCTAGCTAAGCTCTCATTTAGAATCTATTTCTAATTTTCAATTTTTTGGAGGGTGACTTCTAACCATCTAGCTATCACAGACAATCTTTGGGACACCAAGTGGCAGTCACAAACTAAAGGTAAGTTAGCCTGTATGCATAATTACAGGTAACAGGGCTAATCCAGGAAAAATGCTGGCATGTAATTTCCAGGAATCCTCTAATGGTGATTCTGGGATGAAACACTCAGCATTGACTTTGGAGGGCAAGCCCTGACTAAATGAAAAATAGGCTCCTCAATTTAGATGCTTAGTGGACTGCAAGTGTGAAAGTGAAATCGTCTCCAATTGTAGTCTCATGGGTCCAAAGATAGTACTAATGGGGACAAGGTCACAGGCTCAATCCCAACCTCTATTAGTATACTTAACACCATTTAAAAATAAGTCTGTTCCTCAGCCATAGATTGATTACTAAATTTTAGTGAAATGGTTCATCAATTTATTCTAATGGGTCTAGAAAAAATGAGCCAAAGGCTTTCCAATGAACTATTCTGTGAAAGAAACAAAATACACTAAAATCCATAGGCAATAATAGACTTTCATAGGAAAGGAAAACATCTACTCATCACTATCTACTTATTGACTTATAGGCAGTGATTTTATAGACTTCTAAGAGCAACATATATCTCTATAGATGATCCAGTAATCACCTGCCTGCTTCTCAGTAAAACCATTCACTGTCATATCTGAATCATGTCCCTCATGTGTTCAGATAATCCATTGTGAATGGGCCACACCTGTAGAGTTGGTAGTTAAACATACTCTCAGCTACTGAAAAATGTGAAGATGTGGTTGCACCTATTTAAAATGTAAGCATGGTTTTATGTAGAATTTAATAGAATTCCTTTAGTTTTCTATTTTTTGTTTATATGGAAAAGTTTTCTTGATTCTTCTTTAGCCAGGCAGAGGCAGTCTAAAACAAAACCCTTTTCTCAGGATCCTGTGATAGATAAGTCAAGGCAAAAGCAGTGTTATGCCCTTTGAGCTATATAGATGTTCTCAAGAAAGCAGGTCATCACCTCCCCTACTTCTTACATCTATTTGCCTCTTCATAAGCGCCAAATCCCTCTGTTTCTTGCTTATGTGTATATCCTGTCTGAGAGGCTGGTCAACGCACACAATGAAACATAGCAATGGTTTTGCTGGGAGGTCAGGATGTTGGAAGGAGGAGTTAAATCTTCTCTGCTAGAGTTTGTTAAGTATAAGTAAGGGTGTTCCTGTCTCAGAAATGCTTAGAGCAGCATTAACCATTAGCACCCTCCCCACTCTAGTCCCCAGCCACTCAACCAAAGGAAGAAAATTTAACACTGGGGTGTAGGGTTCTCTCTTCCTGATTTTGCCTAAAAGAAATCACAGGATAGTTTGTGTGACTTATGGTAACTTTGGTTTAACCATATGGCAAATGAAATTTTAAGGCACATGAGAGGGAGATATTCATCCAAGGACATAGTCAGCACATAGCAGAAGCTTCAAGTAGAACACTAGGAGGACATGGAAAAGCTTGGTCTGTGGTGGCACTGTATTCCCAGCACTCAGGAGGCTGAGGCAGGTGTATTTCAAGGTCAAAGCTATTTGAGACACAGAACAGAAATAGCTTCAAATTTTGGGGAGAAAGGAAGAAGGGAAGGAGAGTAAGAGGGAAGAAGGGGACAGAACACTTCTCATGAAGGAACACATAAACATTAAGGAATGATTGACATATAAATATCATTTTCAAATAAATAGATAAATGGAGAAAACGGAATTGTCTTTCAATATGGGCTAGCTAAAATGATTTGTTCACTACTTTATACAGAAATAATGATTGGCTGCCTGTCTTGTACCTTGAGGCATACAACAATGAACACAACAATGAACAAAAGAGAAAATAATTCCCTAAACTTATTGAGAATATATTTTAGTCGAGAGAAATAATCAATAAACAGAACAAATAGCTAGGATATGTAACTTGCTAGAGGCAATTCCGCAAAGAAAGTAATTCAGAAAGTGGGGTTATATAACACCAGGGAATCAAGAGGAACTTCTTTGTAGGGTGACCCAAGAAAGGATCACTAAAAATAAATTGCTTTATGTGTAAAGAGTGAGAAAGAATGCCATGCTAAGATGCTAGGTTTCACAAGCATAGAGCAACAATTGTTTCACAATGATACTTTGTGACCTGGCCAGTGTGACTGGAGCAAAATAAGCGTGAAAATGTTAGTATGAACTAATATTTGAGAAAAAATGTGAGAGACAATTGAGGAACGACCTGTGCATCACAGCAAGAAATACTTAATGAAGTTGAAGTGGTAATGTATGTTATGCTAAAATATAGTTTCATAGGCTTAAGCATTTGTTAATAATATAGAACTTTTGCGTATTTTGGTTCATTAGATGGGGGGAAAATGGAAAGAAAATTCTTAGAGGTAATGAGGATATCTACAGAACCTTTTCCCATCATGAGGATGGACTACACAACCTTATACATGTA
Source organism: Microtus pennsylvanicus (assembly GCF_037038515.1). NCBI lineage: Eukaryota > Metazoa > Chordata > Mammalia > Rodentia > Cricetidae > Microtus > Microtus pennsylvanicus. Next base: position 61,324,757 of record NC_134601.1, on the reverse strand, counting down.
CACCACCCAACCCTCATGAAATTAACAATGGTGACTGTCTCATTCATTGGTGCATGCGCATCTTAGAATTTATAAATGCACTAATTTGTATACCTTTTGTATGGATGTTATAACTCAATAAAAATAGGGGGAAAGAGATGAGCTACACACACACACACACACACACACACACACACACATATATTTTAAAGCCGGAGAAATAAATCTTTGTTTAAAAATATAGAGTAGTGACATGATCTGATTTACAATGTAATTGAATTCCTTAAATTGAGAGAGAAGGAAACAAATGAATATGCTACTGACAGTTTCCAGGCATTAAAATAGCACTGTCATGGAATAAAGGACGACAGTGCCAACGACAAAGGGAGTAGGTAGATTCTAGATAATACTCATAAATGATTGTGGCTCTCCATATTGACTTAATATCTGTTTGATTGCCATGATTCCTGTCTTCAGTAAATTTACATTCAAGTGGAGGATAGATAATAATCAATTCATTGCTACAATTTCAGATATTGGGTAGTGATATGAGAAAAACAAAGCAAGGGGAAGGGAGAAGAGTGAGGCTGAAAGATAAAGTCTTTTCTAGCAGCTTCTCACTCTATCATCCATTTTTTAGAAGGATCACATTATATTCTGAGATTCCTATGTATACCTGAAATACAGCATAGATATCACAGGAGAAGTTTGAAATGTAATTTTGATTGACAACATCAATGGAGGAGTCTCAATTACCTCAAGAGTTATAGGAAGATATATATATATATATATATGTGTGTGTGTGTGTGTGTGTGTGTGTGTGCGCGCGCGCACACACTTACGCACATGTTAAAGTCATAGAAATCATTTGTATCAACTCTGTGTACTAGAGGCTACTCTAGCCATACAGGATATTGGAGATGTGTATGATTATGACAGAGCTACAAGAATAGGCAAAACTATAACTAAACCATCTCATCTACCAGAAGGTCCTATCTGAATGAAGAATGGCAGCTCAAAGTGACTCACATTCTACTAAATCCATGCATCTAATTTGTCTTGAAAAGCCTGGAGAACATGTGAGCGAATTGGGGAGATGGCTCCCCATTATTCTCTTCTTAGTTGTGCAGATATTACCAGAGAGTATAACTGGTAGCAGAGGATTGGAAGGGTTTTCATGTAAGTGTTTTCATCAGGATATGGAACTTTCTTTTTTTCCTGGAATTATGGAAAGAATTTTCAACATTGCGCCTCTTTCCATTTAGATAGCCCATTTGTGTTCTGTCTTTTCTGAATAAAGCAAAGGTATAGCCTACACATTCTAATTCTTCCTACCTCATTCACACTGTCTGTCTGTATTTTCATTCCTTCAGGTGGAACTTGGCAGCTCTGTGAGTATCTATTCAATGAATAATGGCAAGATAGAAGAATGGCTGGAGATAAGACCCCAGCCATGTTTGAGTTTCTCCTTCTTTATATTTATAAGTATCCTAAGTGGAGAGATGTGTCTTCCACATTGATACTGTTCCTTATCTCCAAGTTCAGCTAGGGAATGAGCTAATAGTCTTTTCCATTTGGATCCTCACATCCACTCTCCACTCTGCTTCTTCATTAGTAACTTGTTTTTTTCCTCCATGCTACCTGACTAAAATGAGTGACCCTAGCCATGGCAAAACACCTCCTACTCCTTGTCATGTCTTATGACCATGTGGTTGCTAAATCTAATCCTGTGTGCTATTCAGTGGTCATAAATGCCTGTGGCTGGGTAGTTGCTACTTCGTAGTGGTTATCACGTGTGCCCACTATCACCATCTTCCTTATTAATCTGGACTCTTCTGATAGTGGCTACAATGCATTTAAAATGCTGCTCATCAGTATCCTTGCCCCTTCCTCTTGCCTTTTGAACTTGCCCTGCTTTCCAGTGTACAAACTTCTGCTGCTGCCAGCAGCTCTAAGTGTTCACTATGTTAAGAGAAAGCTCAAGGCCTTTTCCACTTGAACTGTCCCTTGACTGTACTAACAATATTTTATAATGCAACATTCCGAACTCCTAGCCATCCTAGCCATCTGTCTTCCTATGACCAGCACAACTTTATCTCGCTGTTTTATGGGACTGTGACATTCATGTTGAATCTTGTGATAGATACTTTCAGAAACAAAGATCTGGAAGGTGTGGTAAAGAATTATATGACCGAAAAGATTAGTACATTCTTCCTTTCCTTCTAAACTTGTGAAATAACACTCAGTTTTGTACTCACTGGTGGGGAAAATTGTAGAAGAGCATATGGCCTTAGCTTTGAGGTGTAGATGATAAACGTAGGGAAATTTTCAACAAATTCTCTTACCCCAAAATATTACTCCCCACTAAGATGTGAATTAACATTTAGAAATATTACTTTTGCCCTTAATAATAAGGGATAAGCATCCATTGGCTCACTCACCTTCAAGTAAATGCGCTAATTGAATTTTTTTCCTTTTAAAGAGACCTAAGCAAAGATCCTCCTATTTGTTGGGTAAAAGCAAGGTATAACTGAACGAGAAAATTGGCTCCCTCCCTCAAAAGCACATAAAAAACCCAGAAAACAAATGTCAGAAACGTTGTAACTCTATTGAGGGCATGTCCTGTTGTGTTAGCACACTTTCCCTGCTCCCCTTAACCTCAGAATTATGGAAAATTGTGTCACAATCCTTTTCTACACCTGTGTAAGATTTTTCACATTTTCATTGTTTTCTATACTTTTTCTATTAGTTGCATTTATATCCCTCCTATCTCTATGAAGTGCTAAGACACCGCAATGACCCCCCCCACTAATTATGAGGAATGCAGAACTAGATAAATTAAGTGAATTTTTAATAGCTGAATTAAATTAAAATTCAGATCACATGAGTTGACCTCTGACCTTTTCTCCCCAGGCTTATGAATGCATTTGAAATGAGAGAAATGCAGATTATGTATTGAATACTTACTATGAGCCAGTCACTGAACTAAATTTCATCAGTGTTTATTATCATGCAGAGCTCTTAAAACAACTCATTGCTATTTTCAGCCTATACTAGAATTGAGGAATCAGAGGTTAAGTGATTAGTTCATAGATAGCTACAGAAGCAGTACATGGAACATCTAGTATTTAAAGCAAGGTTTGGTTGACTATATCTGAGCCATAAAAGCCTTAAAGATTATTGATGTAATGATTTTAATCAACTTTATTGTGAAAGAATTTATGTGCAATAATCTTTTCCAATAACAGTGTGCAATTCTATGAGATTTTTTAGATGCCTACAGTATAAGCACTTCAATGAAAATCACACTACAATCTACAGACCCAGGGAAGTTGATAAAGAGGAAAAGTCTAGAAATGTATGCGTCTCCCTGGGAACGGGGAATAGAGTAGATTTTGTGGATGTACTAGAGGTGGCTAGGGATAGAAATAGGAGGATCGGGTTGGGTGGGAGGAGGGACAGAGGAGAGACATCTGGAATAGATGGGCTTTTAGGGGATGATAGGGAAACAGGATGCAGTGGAATCTTTTTGGAACCTATAAGGTGGTCCTAGTGAGGACTCCTAGTAGTGTAGGGCATGGAACTTGAACTGCCCATCTTCTGTAACCAGGGAAGGCTGCCAGTGGTGGGACTTAAACACCAACCCAGCCACAAAACCTAGGACCTACAACCTATTCTGCTTATAGGATGTGCTGGGGATGGTGGCTCAGAGCTTGTGGGAGTGGCCAATCAATGACTGCTCTAACTAGAGACCCATGGCACAAGAGGGAGCCCATGCCAGACATTGTCTGAATGAGCAGGGAAGCCAGACGGCTCAGAGTTCAAGGGTAGAACCAAATTGACAACAACAACAAAACGAAGTCAATGGAATGATTCTTATTGATTTTATAATCCCAGAGCAGTGCTTAGCTCAACCATTATCTGAGAGGCTTCATTTGGCAGCTGATTGGATTAGGTTAGGCTCAGGGAACCCTGTAAATGGTTGGGGGAGGATAGTAGGAGCCAGAGGGGTCCAGGATATCAGGAGAACATGGCCCACAGAATAAACGAAACAGGGCTCATAGAGACTCATAGAGACTGAAGAAGCAATAACGGAGCCTGTAGTGGTCTGCGCTAGGTCCTCTGCATATACATTGTAATTGTTTTTTTTTTTTTGAGACAGAGTTTTTCTGTGTAGCATTGACTATCCTGGAACTTTCTTTGTAGATCAGGCTGGCCTCAGACTCACAGAGATCACCCTGCCTGTGCCTTCTGAGAGCTGGGATTAAAGGCACGCGCCACTATGTCTGGCCATGTTGTGATTATTTAGCTTTGGTTTTTGTTTTGCTTTGCTTGACTCCTAACCGAAGGAGCAGGGTTATCTCTGACTGTTTTACCTGCTCTTGGGACCCTTTTCCTCCTACTGAGTTGGTTAGTCCAGCCTTGATATGACAGTTGGTGTCTAGTCAAATTGTAACTTGTTATGTGGTGTTTGGTTGATATAACTGGACGCCTGCTCTTTTCTAAAGGGAAACAGAGAGACCATAGATTTGAGGGTAAGGAGAGGTTGGGGAAAACTGGAGAAGGGGAGTGAGGAGAGAGAGAAGAGGGAGAAGAGGCTGTTATCAGGGAATATTTTATGGGAGAAGAATAACGAAAAAGAAAAAAAAAACAGAAAATACCCCACAATTTTATTACCTCTATAAGTTTTCTTCTATTCTTTTGTAGTCCATCTTTTCCTTCATCCCAAAGATTTGTGCAACCACTGATCCCTTTTCTTACTTCCTATGTCAGTACTCATCTGCTCCAATCTTCTGCAAATGGAATGAAAAGACATGTCCTTTTGTGTGCCTGCCTTCTCTCACTCAGTCTGCTTTTAGATTGAAACCCATGTTGTTTCAGAAAGGAGAAATTTGTTCTTTATTTGTGGCTAATACACCATTGTACAAATTTACCATATCTTTTAAAAATCCATTCCTGTTGATGGACATGATGCATTGATTTTCAAACTTTAATTTTCATAGTCCTCTGGGTTTAGCTGTGCTTGGAGCCTGCTAATAGTGATAAAGTTTTCTGCATATAATTCTTTTCAAATGGGGAGTTCTACAAACAAAAGAAGAAAACCGTCAATCAATAATGTTTCCAAGATCTTGAAACATTGTGCAAGCACATGGAGGTCTAAGAGTTGGATATTCCTGCCTGCTGATCGCACTTGCCTTCAGTCAATTTCACCAAGCAGTAATGAAATAGTATCCTAGGAAGTTTGGTGGGGAATCAAAGACAAGTAGTTAAAAAACAACCTTGGAAACAAGGCCCGGCTGAGCAAGTGTAGTTTCCTCACAGCCTGAGTACTAGGGTTTAATGCAACCTTCTGTCGTACTGCAAAGGAAGTATCAGGGATGCAGGACACTGTCTTATGTGTTTACTGATCAAATGAACAAAAGCAAAGTGAATAAACCAGTTAATAAACATATTTCAACTTTTAAAAAAATTTTAATTTCAGAATAAATGTGACATTTATTCATATTTATTCTAGTATAAGCTTTTATTAATTTTTGTAGATTATTTTAATAATACACTTGTAAGGATAGTGTGATAATGCTATGATGTATAAAGTATGTAATGTTCAAATTTGGGCAGATAAAACTTCCACTTTCTTGAATACTTTCTGAAATCTTTTATTCTTAATAACCCTACATATCTATGTGGGCTAGCACACTATTTCAATACATTTATACAATAAGCATTGAAAATTATGGTAAGACATATTTAATTCTCCTGATCATTGCTTTGTATTTGAAGCTACCAAATTCTCTGCTGCAGTTATTTATAAAATGAAATATACTAGATTATTGAAAACTGTAATTACCTCACCGAGACATGGAGTGCTAGAATTTTCTCTTCTCTTTAAAGGTGTTTCAGTGTATGGTATTTATCTTCCCTCTAGCCGTCTGCCCATCCTCCTTTCCAGCTGCTAAAGATCACTTCCCCACATTCGGATCAACTTTTTAAAAAGTCTATCACTCAAGTATAAAGATAGAGCCGTTGGTAGGTATTTGGGGGCGTTTGGTTCCAAGGCTTCCAAAGATAATGGAATCTTTAGACAGGGCTGATAAGATGGCTAAGTGAGTGAATATGCTTGCTGCACAAGCTTGAGGACCAGAGTCAGGTCCTTGAAACCCATATGAAGGAAAATGGGAACCAATTTTGACAAGTTGTCCCTTGAACATAAAGTCTACTCTATACCTTAACACATAGGTGCACATGCACGCATGCACACACACTGATAAATAATAAATAAAAATGTAGCATAGAGACTTTGAATATATTTCAGAGGTAGTGAACTTAATGTAGTCTGCTGAAGGGATCTGTCAATAGATCTCCAGTTTATTTAGCGAACAAATACTAGATTTGAGTTTAAGCCAAGTGCTTTGAAAAATGTCTTACTGTGTACACCAAGTGCTCCACTATTGAAATATTCAGGTCAAATTAATATTATGAAAAAAGTCATAGAAATCACTAAATTATTAAAGGAAATGAACAAAACAGCTTTTATATAGACAGAAACTAAGAGAAACATGAAGAGAACTCTTTGATGACTCTGCTTTGGGAACAGAGATGTTCCACTCCATTATAAGTCAGCTTAGAGTTTAAAAGCAGGCATATTTGCTGTAATGATGACTCTACCCCAAACCAGTGTCTATCCAAGTAGATTCTTAACTCTCTTTTACTGTGATACAGGCATGCCTTGTAGACACAATGACATAGAAAAGTCTGAAGAGAGGTAGCACAGAAATTTTTCTGCTACTAACTAGCTTTTTGACCTTAGCTGTTTCACTCTCTGGCCTTCAGATTTACTCATCAATACAACAGGAAGGTTGTGTTTCTCTGGCCAAGGACCTTGCTGGATGCAGCATTCTGTGTGTAGGTGTTATTTTATATAACTTTTCTTTCTTTTCTTAAAAAATAAAATCATATCATCAATTTGCCCTGAAACTTGTTTTTCACCACTTGCCAATATATCATGAATGCTCTTCCAAATCAATACATATAGATCCATCTCTCTGACTTTAAATGCTAGCTTTGTCTTAAAACATGGGCAAACACAACAGCTAGTTAACAAGGCTCTCAGCTTTCCAGAACTAATATTTTGTTTCTCAGTATTTAAACTCCAAAGGCTATCAAGTTTGACGTTGATGGTAATTTATTTTAAATGGCAACAGGATCCCTAGTAGGGTGTTGTGAAATGAAATCAATGTTGGGACTTTGAAAGCTTCTATGACTAAAGCTTCTCACTGCCCACTCTTACCCTTTATCCCAGGTGGATGGGTGGTCAAGCTATTTTGTTGCACCCTCAAAAGTGATGTAGAGAGGTTTATTTGAAAGTGAGATGGCTTCATGTGGAAGGTTTACAAATTTAAAACAGGCTTCAGCAATATCTTTCCATTGAAATAGTGAAAGAAACTAAGGGAAAGGCTATGACGCCTGATTGGAGTTGACTTTATAGTTAAAGAGAGGTAGTAGGGCAGAACTCCTTAGAACACAGACACTAGGTAGGTTTCAGCTTGCTGAGTTGAGTTCTTCGTTCTGCCATTTGGCTACTCTGTGATTTGGTTTCCTCACCTGTGGAGCTAATGTTAAGCCTACCCGGAGCATTCAGTGTTTAGTCATGTAAACGGAGACAACCCTAGTTATATCAGGTAGGCGGACATTTAATAAACAAAACTGGATGCTTACAAATCCTTCAGTGTGGCCATTTGTAAGAGACTGTTGTCAAAGGAAATTGAAGAAAACTCCAGAAAATGGAAATCTTCCATGCTCTTGAGTAGGTAGAATTAACAGAGAACTCTCAAATGACTGAAAGACAGTTAAGGAAATGCTCAACATCCTTAGTCATCAGAGAAATACAAATCTAAACAACTCTGAGAATCCCTCTTACACCTGTCAGAATGGACAAGATTAAAATCACTAATGTCAACAGCTTATGCTGGAAAAGATGTGGAGTAAGGGAAATGCTCCTCCATTGCTGGTGGGAGTGCAAACTTGTACAGTCACTTTGGAAATTAGTATGGCAATCTCTCAGAAAATTAGGAAACAATCTACCTCAAAACCTAGCAATACCACTGTTGGGTATATACCCAAAGAATTCTCAATTTTGCCACAAGGACATGTACTCAACTATGTTCATAGCAGCCTTATTCGTAATAGCCAGAACCTGGAAGCAACTTAGATGCTCCTAAACCAAGGAATGGATAAAGACAATGTGGTACATTTACACAATGGAGTACTACTTAGTGTTAAAAAGTAATGACATCTTGAAATATGTAAGCAAATGAATAGATCTAGAACAAACAATATTGAGTGAGGCAACCCAGACCCAGAGACAAATACAATATGTACTTACTCATAAGAGGCTTCTAGACATAAAGCAAAGAAAAGATCAATCTATAGTCCACAATTCCACGCAACCTAGACAACAAAGGACCCTAAGAGAGACATACATGGATCTCCATGAGAAGGAGAAAAAGAAAAGATCTCCTGAGTCAATTGGGAGTGTGCGAGTCGTGAGAGAGGGTACAAAGGAAAGGGGAGGAAGGAGAAGTGGAAAAAATGCATATCTCAATAAAAGCAATAAAAAATAATTAAAAAACCGAACAAGCAAATAAGTCAAACACAAAAGCATCTGACTATTGCTAAAAGCCAAGGAATAAATCAGCTGGAAACTAATACTCCAAAGAGGAGAAGGACCAGTGAGTCAATAAAGAAAACTTCTTATGTATTCAAAATAAAAGGAAAGAAAATCAAAAGAGAGACTGTTTCCAGCAACTTCAGCCAGTTCCGGGAATCCTAAGAAATTTTACAGATACTAGAAAACTGTTGACAATGACTTTATTTATGCTGTAGTTTCAAAGCAATGTTTTGAAGTCACTTAGGTCTCTTCTGACAAAGTCAGCCCACCTAAACACGGTGCCAGGAAGAGCTTGGTGTTTGCTTCATTTCTGCTTACTACTTTTGTTGCAAGTCCCTCTTATTGATTGAGTCAAAAAATCAAGTATGTGGTGCTGGAATGATGGCACACTGGCTCTTCTTCCAAAGGACACAGCTTGATTCCCAGCACCCACATGGCAGCTCACAATCATGGGTAACTTCAGTTCTAGGGCATCCAATGCCCTCTTCTGGTCTCCACAAGCATCAGGTATACAGATGGCACACTGACATGCAGACAGGCAAAGCATATACACACAAAAGTAACAAAATCATCACAAAAGTTTTGAACATCATTGGCAAGAATGTTTGGTAAATGCACATTTTAAACGTCACACCACAGGTGAAAACTTTGTAGTACAGAGATGGTATTCAATTCGACTTCAGGGACTTGTTTTGAGAACTGGCTGTCTTTTAAGGAGTCTGCTTTGAGCGAGAGATATTCCATTTTCGTAATAGGTAAATTTAGAATTTAAAAACAGAATCATCTTCTGCCTACTACAATCTGGTAGCTTTATTATCAGATTCTATATACCTTTATAGGCTTCTACAGCTTGCAAACACAGAGGGACATGATAAAGACTGGAAATGAAGGCTCTGGGGTTGATTTAGCCACTAAGGGGCTTTCATGAGAGTAAAACACATTTTGAATAATGCCTTTCCTATTGTTGCAGTTTAAGAAATGCTAGATGACATTATAGTGGCTAAGTTGCATGAGCCAGAAATTGAACATGTCTTTGCTTCCTTCCTAATTGCTGCATCCAAAAGCTTTTCATTCCCTTAAACATTGATGTATTCATGCATTTATCTTATATTCATTATGCATTTAACTGTCTGCAATATAATAGGATCTGTTCTCCTTGCTAGGCATTCAATAATAAAAGAAGCTTATTTGTTGCTTCTAGAGGAAGAGAAAAATCTATACATGGATGATGTTACTGTGTGAATTTGTATCTTTCTAGTTCCTATGGTTGTAGTGTTTTAAATACCTTATCTTATTCTTCATCATATATTGTGACACACCATCCTCAAAAGAATCACTTGAGATACTGAGGAGATCCATCAGGAGTGAATCTTTGTCAGACAATGGATGGAGTTAGAGACAGAGACCCACATGGGAGCACTGGACTGAGCTCCCAAGGTCCAGATGAAGAACAGAAGGAGGGAGAACATGAGCAAGGAAGTCAGGACAGTGAGGGGTTGGTCCACCCACTGAGACAATGTGCCTGATTTAATGGGAGCTTACCAAACCAGCTGGGCTGGGACTGAAGGAGAATGAGATCAAACTGGACTCTCTGAATGTGGCTGACAGTGGGGGCTGACTAAGAAGCCAATGATAATGGCACTGGGATTTGTCTCTACTGTTTGCACTAGCTTTTTGGGTTCCTAGTCTGTTTGGATGCATACCTTCCTAGGCCTGGATGGGGGGGTGAGGGCCTTGGATTTCCCACAGGGCAGGGAACCCTGCCCTCTCTTAGGACTGGAGGGGGCTGGAGGAGGGTGAGTGAGGGAGCAGGAGGGAAATGGGAGAAGGGGAGGAAGTGAAAATTTTGAATGGTATTATTTATAAAGCAATAAAAATTAAAAAAGAATCTCATGAAATAACCAGCAAGGTAATTATTATAAGTATTAGCTGCTATTTATAGATGATGAGAAGAGATAGAGAGGCTATGATGTCATGAAGTTTAAGGGGCGACATCCAATTCTCCTTATCTTTCTATGTGAATGAACTTTAGTGAATGCTTGATTGGTTCAGGTTTTGTCATTGCAGTTGTTGCTGAGACGAGAAGGGAAACACTATTTTTCCTGCCTTTCTAGATTCAAAATGTGGTACTGGCTATAAAATAAGAGTCAAATTTCTGCCCCAGCTTCCTCAACTATTACAGGAAATAAAATGGTATGGGAAGTTCTTCTGTAAATGTGTTGCTTTTATTGGTTAATGAATAAAGAAGCTGCTGTTGGCCAATGGCTTAACAGAATATGGCCAGGCTGGAAAAGATATATAGAGAGAGCAGGCACAGTCAGGGAGATGTCATGGAGCTACCAGAGGAGAAAGATGCAAGCTGCCAGCTGGAAACTTTGCCGGTAGGCCACAACCTCATGGTGATACTCAGATTAATGGAGATGGGTTAGTTTAGGATATAAGAGCTAGATAGAAATATGCTTAAGCTATTGACCAAACAGTATTGCAAATAATATAGTTTCTGAGTGATTATTTCAGGTCTGGGAAGCTGGAAACAAATGAGCGATCACCCCCAGCAATGAAATATACATGACCTTATCAGGTTGCTAAAAATTAGTTAAACCCTGTGGCTGAAATATTTTTAGACGTATTTGGAATGGAAAGGACTATAATGACATCAGAAAATTAATGCTGTCAGCCAAAGAACACAGAAGTCTCAAGACATTGTGTTATATTTTTGATGGATTTTTTTTTATAAATGATGATGACATAGAGTATAGCATCTTCAGGAATATTGACTCCTACACAAAAAGGACTTGTGGAAATGACTTATCTTCCGAGTCTTGAAATGAAAGAGTTCTGAGCTTCTGCCAAGCATCTTTATACCTGGGACCTCATCATTTTCTCAGTGGTCTAGAAATTGTGCCACCTTACAGCCAAGACTAATGATGCAACAGGGAAGAACCTTGATTTTAGTGGAATGCACATAGAAGAACTTTTCATCAAATGACAGCTTGCTGTTTGAAATAAGTGAGTCACCCTTAGACGGGGGAAAATAGATTTTAAATATTTTTTCTAGGGAGGTAGGTAAACATGAATGGTTAAAAATTTAGGAATTGAAAAAACACTAACTTCAAAAGAACTACTGTAAGAAACTAAGCAACAAGGAAAACACCTGCAAGAAATGTAAGGAATTTGTCACCTATTTCTATCTGAACTGTTCAACTGGGAGTTGGTTAAAATCTTGCTAAGTGATTCCCAGAATATAAATATATATGAATTATACTAATGATTTTCTAGAGAAACTGTAGTATGGGGATATTTTATTAAAATACTCTAATTTTGTTTAAAATCCAAAGAAATCTTGTGTCCTTAGGAGGTACTGAGTATATAGTATATATTCATTCATAAGTGAATATTATATGTAAAGCAAAGGACAACTAGGATGCAGTCCTCAACCCCAGGGAAGGTAGGAAGTAAGAAGGTCCAAAAAGAGACACATGGATCTCCCTGGGAAGAGGAAATAGATGAGATGTTCTGGGTAAATTGTGGGAGATCCTAGAGGGGGAGAGGACTGAGAGAGGGGGATATGAAAGATCATGATGGTCAGGTTGGAGGTGGGACAGGGGGAGAGTAATGAGAGAGATATCTTGATAGAAAGGGCCATTATGGGGTAAGGGAGAAGTCTGGAGCTAGGGAACCTCCCACAAATCCACAATGATGACCCCAACTAGGACTCCTAGTAATAGTGGAGAGAGTGCTTGAATTGACCTTAACTTGTAATCACATTGGTGACTATCCTAATTGTTTTCACAGAATCTTTATCTAGTAACTGATGGAGGCTGATATAGAGATCCACAAGCCATGCCCTAGACTGAGCTCCAGGAGTTCAGTTAAAGAGAGGGAGGAGGAATTATATGAGCAACAAGGAAACACATAGAGACAGCTGCAGCTGACCTGAGCTTGTGGGAGCTCATGGGCTCTGGACTGACAGGTAAGGAGCCAGCATGAGACCTACCTAGGCCCTCTGCATGTAGGTGATAGTTGTGTAGCTTGTTTTTTTATCGGGGCCCTAGCAGTAGGACCAAAACCTGTCCCGACACATGAGCTGGCTCTTTGTAACCTATTCCCTAAGGTGGGATGCCTTGCCCAGCTTCGATGCAAGGGGGAAGAGTTTGGTCCAGTCTCAACTTGATGAGCCATGCTTTGTTGTCTCCCATGGGAGGCCTTACCCCTTTTAAATGGAGATGGAGGAGGAGTGAGAGGGGTAGAAGGGAGGTGGGGGCATGAAAGGGAGGAGAAGATGGAGGGGAAACTGTGGTTGGTATGTAAAGCTAAAAAATATAGGTGCATAGTATTGTATAAGAAAACTTAAAGATGAGGTGATATATCTCATGTCTGATATGAGTTTGAAATTAATATCATAAAATTAGAGAACATTTAAAATTATTGATAAGAAATGGTACAGAAATTGCAAGAAAAGACGGAATATGTGGGAAAAGACAAAAAGAGACTTTTCAAGAATCAGTGCAGATGATGTTGAAGGTTATGGGTCTGAGGGAGAAAATCCTCCCTCATTCTCCTTAGTAGACTTCTCTTTCTAAGATTCCACATAATATTCCTTGGACAAGGGATTTCCCAGCAAAATCCCAGAGTATTCATGTCAAATGGAGGCATGAACTCTCATTCTTACTCATTTTTAAAAACTTGCTTTTTTTCTTTCTCTTTTCCTTTCCTCCTGACTACAAAGAAAATAGTCCTGGAAAAAGAAGAATTGGTTGGCCTACTTATTATAGCTGTTCTATACCCTAGGAGGAGGGGTACCATCCTTATGTGTGGTATGTTGAGTCTTGCCACTCCATTATCCTTCCTCTATGGAAACTCCAAGGACTTAGCCTCTTGCAGCAAGGAATTAAGTGATTGGAGTGCGAAGGGCACAATAAATTGTTAAACATAATAATAAATGTTTTGCCCTCATTTTCGGCCTATTGGTATGAGGGGTACAGTTTTGAATTTGTGACCTCTCTACCTCCTCTCTGAACTCAATCAATTAGGTACCCCCATACAAAGTTAAGATTGTTTGTTGAGTGCTGGCTATAGGTAATGTGTTATTTTACAGACACCCTAAAGTAAATAGTTGATTATTTTAATACCTGGGAGTAAAAAGAATCATATAGATAGCTGCAGTTCTGTGTGTCGGGCAGTTCAAAAATGCCATTTTAAAAACTGATAATTTCATTTTAATTAAGTTCTCCACCGAATTATAACTTTGGACACTACTTATCAAAGTCGTGTCTAACTTTTGTCTGCGTCTAAACCTGCTGGATATAAGAAAAGTGTTAAGTAACAGTAGCGATGCGTTTTTGTCTGGTTTGTAAATTTTAGCTAAGGTTTCCAGGCTCTGTAGCCATGAAATTTGTGCAGTCATATATATTTGAAAAAAGGTACACAGTCTTAAGTTACTTTTCTATCACCAAGATGAAAGACCATGACCAAGTATCTTATAAAACAAAGCATTTAATTAGGGGCTTGCTTACAGTTTCAGAAATGTATCCATGTCCGTTATGATGGATAGCATGGTAAGAAGCAGACACGCACGATACTGGAGGAGTAGCTGAGAGCCTACATTGAGACCAGCAAGTCAGAGGGAGAGAGAAAGCAAACTGGAATTGGTATGGCCTTTTGCAACCTCAAAGCCCACCCCACAGTGACATACCACACCTCAAATAAGGCCACTATTCCTAATTTTTCTGAAAATGGTTCCACCAACTGGGGGCCAATCATTCAAATATAGGAGCGTAAGGGGACCCGTCTCATTTAAATCACCACACACTCACACACACACACACAAAAGCAAAAGACTCAGAAGATTTTAACAATTAATTCATATAATTGCCTCATGTTGCACGTAGTGAATTCTCAAAAAAATGCTACCTACTTTTCTTGTTAGAGTTAATATCATTAATAATCTCAACTGAGTCAAAATTAGTGAGTATTCACCTCGCCGGATGCCTTCCCCCATCTTTTTTGCCTCCAATAGTAATGTGCGTAATGACTGCTTCTGGTGGAGTCCAGGCAAGCACTTCCACAGCACACCATCATGATGAAGGGAAAAAAGCGTGCTAAAGCGTCAGCAAGTCTGGGCTCTAGGCAGGGGTCTGTGCTTAATGAGCTACGAAATTCTGAGTGAATCACTTAACCTCGCTGGACTGCAACTGTCAAAGAAGAGAAAATATATTCTTTAACCTACCTTGCAGAGTGGATGAAAGATCAAATGAGATCATAGACACTCAATGTTGGAAATTAAAAGCACATTACACATGCTACAGGATGGTATTACCATTATCCTCTAATTTAGGCCTTAGATCTCTTTCTTATTTACCCTTGCAAACCTTTCACTCACTGAGTTCTATCAAATCTTGCTCTGAAATGTTTCCCTATTATTCCTCCTTATATGCCTTTGGTGTTTTGTTTGTAGTGCATGGGCCCATCGCTACTTATCAGCATGCCCGTCTATTTTTTCTTGTCCCATCTTTCTCTAAATTATCCAGTCAACATCTCCAGGTTGATTTTAGAAGAAAAATATCACTGTTACTGTTTCCTTCCTATAATCCTTCTTCCAAACTAGAGATTTCTAGTGCTCCATATTGCTTTTAAGATATACCCATGAATTAAGACCTCTGCTGGCCTCTTCATCTTCACTACTCCCTGCATCCCCACAGAAAATGATACTTCCTTTCTCTAAAGATTTTTTTATCCAATATTGTTCCTGTATATATTGTTCTGTCTTCTTTCAGTGCCCTTCCCACCCTCTCCACCTAGCTAATCTTATTCATTGTGAAAAACCAAATCACATGCCATTTCTTCAATGTCATTCTTCCCAGAGCTCATTCCACTTTGCCTGATCGCGGCTGGGTGATTTTATTTCCCATTATTTGCCTAAAAGCATTTTGTTTGCTCCTTGGTTCAGATCTTTCATTCATTTTTGAGCTTAGTTGCTTTGGACTGCCAGTCCACAATTAGATTGTAAGCTTATTGAGAACAGGGACTTTGCATTTCAAATCTCTTTCCCCCAGTAGCATGGTTCCTGGCATGGATGCATGCCTTAGTAAAAAGCACAAATGTGTGAGCAACGCTTCGTTGAATGTCTGTGAGCAAAGGTAGTTTATTTAAAAATCTCCAAGCTGTTGCAGACTCACAGTTTACACAGTACAATAAAAATATCACAGCAATGCCAAGGCACATTGAAGTTACTGCTTGTTCTCAATTCTCCCCTCTCTGGCAACGGTTTCAGTTGCCCGATGGCAAAGATGCCTTCATCTTTCCTCCTAAAATCTGTTATTTAACTTGTCAGTTTTGACAAGAATGTTCGTAAAATGATAATCAAGTGTATCAGAGCATAACTGGGCTAGAAGTCAATAAAACAAAACTATGGTGATTAGGCTCGTGCACAGGTGAATTAAATTAGCGGAGAAGCATAAGGACAGGATGGAAGACTCTATTGCAGCAGTGACAGTTTGCAAGGGAACTCAAAACAAATCAAAAATCACTGAGATGGGGTGGAGGAAATCAGGGAAAAAGTGAGGAAGAGGAGATACTCCATGTAACACTGTTTACATACTTTCCTTTACCTTCGTGCTTAATTAAAAAGTTTTTCACGGGATCCCAGCAGACTTTGGACATTTCTCCTGCACTCATTCATTATCTTCTTGACTTACTGAGTTAGGAACTCTTCCAAGAAATGGGACAATCTGACTAATCATCCTTAAAATGGCTCTTCTCCCTGACAAATTAGGAGGGGAAATGTAGTTAATGATGTTAGTCAAGTTTTATCATTGTCACTAATGAAGTCTTAGAGTTACTAGGCAAAAGCAACATCTATTTTAATGACAGAAATAATGTTCCCTAAGGCGCATGTCTGCAACCTCATCACTCAAGAGGCCAAGGCACAAAGACCATTGCAAGTTCAAGTCTAGCATAGTCTATACAGTAAATTGAAGGGCAGTCTAGGATGTATAGCAAAACCCTGACTCAAAAGGGATGTTGACAAGGAAGTGAATGGGGAAGGTAAGCAATCAGGCAGGCAGATAGGCAGGCAGGCAGGCAGAAAGGAAGGAAAGAAGGAAGGAAGGAAGCAAGCAAGGAAGGAAGGAAGGAAAGAAAGAAGTAAGGAAATAAGAGAGCTCTACAGTGAACATGTGGTTGCAAGTTGATAATGGGATTTAGCTGCCTTTTAAGCACTTTGTCCCTTAAGGCTCTTCAAGCTAAATAACCAACTTCTCAGAACGATAATAAATAAATTTAAAAGATGGCTCCAGATAATGAACAAGGTTCATCTCTCCTTCTTTTGTTCATATTCAAATACATTTGAGATTTTCCCCTTTTCTGTCAATTTTAAAAGAGAAGGTTGTTAGCTAGAACAATCTTAGTTGACAGTTAATTTTACTTTTTCAGTTTAGAATTATACCATTCATTGCTTTCCTAGCTTTTAGAGTTGCTGGTGAGAAATGTGATGCAATTCTAATATGCTGTCTTTGTCAATAAGTAGATGTTTTAGCCCTACAGCTTTTAATATTATTTATTGGTTTGCATTTTTGATATCCTGACTACATTATGTTGTAGAGAGGTGTATTTCCTGTCATGTCATTTTAAAGGTCTAAATGTCTCTTATGAATAGGTGTTTAACCTTTCTGTACATCTGAAAATTTTCCCTTGAATATATTTTAATAACTTTGATTTTTAGCTCAGCACTTTCTTCTCTCCTGTAGAATTTTTAAAAAATATTTTTTTAGTATGTTTTATTGAACTCTACATTTTTTCTGCTCCACTCTCTTCCTCTTCCCTCCTCTTCTACCCTCTCCCATTGTCCCCATGCTCCCAATTTACTCAGGAGATCTTGTCTTTTTCTACTTCCAATATACATTAGATCCATGTATGTAGGGTCCTCATTGTTGTCGAGGTTCTCTAGGATTGTGAATTATAGGCTGGATGTCTAAAAGCCACTAATGAGTGAGTACATGTGATACTTATATTTCTGGTTCTGAGTTACCTCACTCAAAATGATGCTTTCAAGCTCCATCCATTTGCCTGCAAATTTCAAGTTGTTAATTTTTTTTGTTGTGTAGTACTCCATTGTGTTAAATGTATTACATTTTCCTTGTCCATTTTTTGGGGGGGGGGTAGAGGGGCATTTAGATTGTTTCCAGGTTCTGGCTATGACAAACAATGCCCCTTTGGATATCAGTAAGGCAATTTCTTAGAAAATTAGGAAATGGCCTTCCTCAAGACCTGGCAATACCACTTTTGGGTATATACCCAAAGATGCTCAATCATACCACAGGGACATGTACTCAACTTTCCTGTAGAGGCTTAAGTATTCTCTCTGATCATTGCCCAATGTCCTGGGATAGCATGACCATAGTAATTATTACTCTCTGTTGAGGTTTGAAAATATTTCCTTGCCTTTTTCCTCGAACCCTATTCTCATTTCATATTATCAATTGGGTTAGTTTTTTAAAACATGCCAATATTTTTATATGATTCACCGAGTAATTCATTTTCAATATTTTTATTTGGTTCTTTTATAAATCTCAATTTTATTCATAATTTTTTTCTTCTGTGTTGTTGGTTCTTTCATCCATACTGCTGATTTTCTCATCCAGTTTGTTGACTTGTATGTGACTGACATTCTCTCCAATTCCTGAATTAAGGTAATATTGTTATATAGTTTCTAATTTTGTTTATATCTTTCTGATATCACTGATACTTTTTACTAGTAAACTTTTAAAATCTTCACCTGACTTTTCATTTATTTCATTATTTTTATTTATTTATTTATTAAGGATTTCTGCCTCCTCCCTGCAACCGCCTCCTATTTCCCTCCCCCTCCCCCGATCAAGTCACCCTCCCTAATCTGCTCGAAGAGCAATCAGGGTTCCCTGACCTGTGGGAAGCCCAAGGACCGCCCACCTCTATCCAGGTCTCCTAAGGTGAGCATCCAAACTGCCTAGGCTCCCCCAAAGCCAGTACGTGCAGTAGGATCAAAAACCCACTGCGATTGTTCTTGAGTTCTCAGTATTCCTCATTGTCCTCTATGTTCAGCCAGTCCGGATTTATCCCATGCTTTTTCAGACCCAGGCCAGCTGGCCTTGGTGAGTTCCCGATAGAACCTCCCCATTGTCTCAGTGTGTGGGTGCACCCCTCGCGGTCCTGAGTTCCTTGCTCGTGCTCTGTCTCCTTCTGCTCCTGATTTGGACCTTGAGATTTCTGTCCCGTGCTCCTCTGTCTCTGTCTCCTTTCATCGCCTGATGAAGGTTAATATTCATGAGGATGCCTATGTGTTTGTCTTTGGGTTCACCTTCTTACTTAGCTTCTCTAGGAACATGCATTATAAGCCCAATGTCCTTTATTTATGGCTAGAAACCAAATATGAGTGAGTACATCCCATGTTCCTCTTTTTGGGTCTGGCTTACCTCACTCAGGATAGTGTTTTCTATTTCCATCCATTTGTATGCAAAATTCAAGAAGTCCTTGTTTTTTACTGCTGAGTAATACTCTAATATGTATATATTCCATACTTTCTTCATCCATTCTTCCATTGAAGGGCATCTAGGTTGTTTCCAGGTTCTGGCTATTACAAACAATGCTGCAATGAACATAGTTGAGCATATACTTTTGTTGTATGATAGGGCCTCTCTTGGGTATATTCCCAAGAGTGGTATTGCTGGATCCAGGGGTAGGTTGATTCCGAATTTCCTGAGTAACCGAAACACTGCTTTCCAGAGTGGTTGCACAAGTTTGCATTCCCACCAGCAATGGGTGAGTGTCCCCCTTTCTCCACAACCTCTCCAGCAAAGGCTATCATTGGTGTTTTTTATTTTAGCCATTCTGACAGGTGTAAGATGGTATCTTAAAGTTGTCTTGATTTGCATTTCCCTGATCGCTAGGGAAGTTGAGCATGACCTTAAGTGTCTTTTGGCCATTTGAAGTTCTTCTGTTGAGAGTTCTCTGTTCAGCTCAGTGCCCCATTTTATAATTGGATTGATTAGCCTTTTACGGTCTAGTTTCTTGATTTCTTTATATATTTTGGAGATCAGACCTTTGTCAGTTGCGGGGTTGGTGAAAATCTTCTCCCAGTAAGTGGGTTGCCTTTTTGTCTTAGTGACAGTGTCCTTTGCTTTACAGAAGCTTCTCAGCCTCAGGAGGTCCCATTTATTCAATGATGCCCTTAGTGTCTGTGCTGCTGGGGTTATACACAGGAAGTGGTCTCCTGTGCCCATGTGTTGTAGAGTACTTCCCACTTTCTCTTCTATCAGGTTCAGTGTGTTCGGACTGATATTGAGGTCTTTAATCCATTTGGACTTGAGTTTTGTGCATGGTGATAGATATGGATCTATTTTCATTCTTTTACAGATTGACATCCAGTTTTGCCAGCACAATTTGTTGAAAATGCTGTCTTTTTTCCATTGTATACTTTTAGCTCCTTTATCGAAAATCAGGTGCTCATAGGTTTGTGGGTTAAAGTCAGGGTCTTCTATTCGATTCCATTGGTCGACTTCTCTGTTTTTATGCCAATACCAGGCTGTTTTCAATACTGTAGCTCTATAATAGAGTTTGAAGTCAGGGATGGTAATGCCTCCAGACAATCCTTTATTGTATAAGATTGTTCTGGCTATCCTGGGTTTTTTGTTCCTCCATATAAAGTTGATTATTGTCTTCTCCAGATCTGTGAAGAATTTTGATGGGATTTTGATGGGGATTGCATTGAATCTATAGATTGCTTTTGGTAGAATTGCCATTTTTACTATGTTGATCCTCCCAATCCAAGAGCAAGGGAGGTCCTTCCATTTTCTGGTGTCTTCTTCAATTTCTTTCTTCAAAGACTTATAGTTCTTGTCGAATAGGTCTTTCACTTCCTTGGTCAGGGTTACCCCTAGATATTTTATGCTATTTGTGGCTATCGTGAAAGGTGATGCTTCTCTGATTTCCCTCTCTGTTTCCTTATCCTTAGTGTAAAGGAAGGCCACTGATTTTTTGGAGTTGATCTTGTATCCTGACACATTACTAAAGGTGTTTATCAGCTGTAGGAGTTCTTTGGTAGAATTTTTGGGGTCACTTATGTATACTATCATATCATCTGCAAATAATGAAAGCTTAACTTCTTCCTTTCCAATACAAATCCCCTTGATCTCCTTATTTTGTCTTATTGCTATTGCTAGAACTTCAAGCACTATATTGAAGAGGTATGGAGAGAGTGGACATCCTTGTCGTGTTCCTGATTTTAGTGGGATGGCTTTGAGTTTTTCTCCGTTCAATTTAATGTTAGCTGTTGGCTTGCTGTAAATAGCTTTTATTATATTTAGGTAGGATCCTTGTATCCCTATTCTCTCCAAGACCTTTATCATGAAGGGGTGTTGAACTTTGTCGAATGCTTTTTCAGCATCTAATGAAATGATCATATGATTTTTTTCTTTCAGTTTATTTATATGGTGGATTACATTGATAGATTTGCATATGTTGAACCAGCCCTGCATCTCTGGGATGAAGCCTACTTGATCATAATGGATAATTTTTCTAATGTGTTCTTGGATACGGTTTGCCAGTATTTTGTTGAGGATTTTTGCGTCGATGTTCATGAGTAAGATTGGCCTGTAATTCTCCTTCCTGGTTGAGTCTTTGTGTGGTTTTGGTATCAAAGTAACTGTAGCTTCATAGAAGGAGTTTGGTAATGACCCTTCTGTTTCTATATTGTGGAATACATTAAGGAGTATAGGTATTAACTCTTCTTGGAAGTTCTGGTAGAATTCCGCATTGAAACCTTCTGGTCCTGGGCTTTTTTTGGTAGGGAGGTTTTTGATAACCTCTTCTAATTCTTCGCGACTAACAGGTCTGTTTAGATTGTTCACCTGGTCCTGGTTTAACTTTGGTATATGGTATTTATCTAAAAAAGTGTCCATTTCTTTTATATTTTCCAGTTTTGTGTTATACAGGCTTTTGTAGTAAGATCTAATGATTCTCTGAATTTCCTCTGTGTCTGTGGTTATGTCCCCCTTTTCATTTCTGATCTTATTTATTTGTGTGTTCTCTCTCTGTCGTTTAATTAGTTTGGATAGGGGTTTGTCGATCTTGTTGACTTTCTCCAAGAACCAGCTTTTTGTTTCATTGATTCTTTGGACTGTTTTCTGTGTTTCTATTTTGTTGATTTCGGCCCTCAGTTTTATTATTTCCAATCTTCTACTTCTCCTGGGCGCGTCTGCTTCTTTTTTTTCTAGAGCTTTCAGGTGTGTTGTTAAGTCCCCAATGTATGCATTTTCCGTTTTCTTTAAGTGGGCACTTAGTGCTATGAACTTTCCTCTTAGCACTGCTTTCTTTGTGTCCCATAGGTTTGAGTATGTTGTCTCTTTATTTTCATTAAATTCAAGGAAGACTTTAATTTCTTTCTTAATTTCTTCCTTGACCCAGGTGTGGTTCAGTAGTTGACAGTTCAGTTTCCATGAGTTTGTCGGCTTTCTGTGGGTAGCATTGTTGTTGCCTTCTAACTTTAATCCATGGTGATCAGATAGGACACAGGTGGACACTGATATTTTTTTGTATCTGTGGAGGTTTCCTTTGTTTCCAAGTATGTGGTCAATTTTTGAGAAGGTTCCATGAGCTGCAGAGAAGAAGGTATATTCTTTCCTATTTGGGTGGAGTGTTCTATAGATGTCTGTTAAGTCCATTGGCTTCATTACCTCCAATAATTCTCTTAATTCTCTATTAGGTTTCTGTCTGATTGACCTGTCCCTTGTAGAGAGAGGTGTGTTGAAGTCTCCTACTTCTAGTGTATGTGGTTTGATGTCTGCTTTGAGTTCTAGTAATATTTCTTTTACATAAGTAGGTGCTTTTATATTGGGGGCGTAGATATTCAGAATTGAGACGTCATCCTGATGAATTGTTCCTGTTATGAGTATAAAGTGACCATCTCGGTCTCTTCTGATTGATTTTAGTTTGAAGTCAGTTTTGTTAGAAATTAATATGGCCACACCTGCTTTTTTCTTAGGACCATTTGCTTGAAACACCTTTTCCCAACCCTTTACTCTGAGTAGGTGCCTGTCTTTGTGGTTGAGATGTGTTTCTTGCAAACAGCAGAATTTTGGATCCTGTTTTCGTATCCAATCTTTTAGCCTGTGCCTTTTTATAGGTGAATTGAGCCCATTAATATTAAGTGATATTAATGACCAGTGGTTGTTTACTCCGGTTATTCTTATTGCTTTTGGTTGTAGAGATTGTGTGTCTCCCTTCTTTGAGATGTGCTGGTGAAGGGTCACTAGATGCCTGGGTTATTGTAGGCAGTGTTGGCAGTGTTGGATTCCTTGGGTTGTGATTTTCCTTCTATTACTTTCTGTAGGGCTGGATTTGTGGCTACGTATTGTTTAAATTTATTCTTATCCTGGAATGTCTTGATTTCTCCATTTATAGTGAACGAAAGCTTGGCTGGGTATAGTAGTCTGGGCTTGCATCCATGGTCTCTTAGCTTCTGCAGAACATCTATCCAGGACCTTCTGGCTTTCATAGTTTCCATAGAGAAGTCAGGTGTAAGTCTGATCGGTTTACCTTTATAAGTTACTTGCCCTTTTTCCTTTGCAGCTCTTAATATTCTTTCTTTAACCTGTATATTTTGTGTTTTGATTATTATATGGCGAGGAGATGTTTTTCTTTGATCCAGTCTGTTTGGTGTTCTGTATGCTTCTTGAATATTTAAATGAATATCTTTCTTTAAGTTGGGAAAGTTTTCTTCCATAATTTTGTTGAATATATTTTCTGGGCCTTTGAGCTGTGACTCTTCTCCTTCATCTATACCTATTATTCTTAAGTTTGGTTTTTTTATTGTGTCCCATATTTCCTGAATGTTTTGTGTTGAGAATTTGTTGGTTTTGCTGTTTTCTTTGATCTGTTCGTTTATTTTCTCTATGGTGTCTTCAGCATCTGAGATTCTTTCTTCTATCTCTTGTATTCTATTGATTATGCTTGTTTCTGTAGACTCTGCTCATTGACCTAGATTTTCCATATCCGGCTGGTCCTCAGTTTGTATTTTCTTCCTTGCCTTCATTTCAGTTTTCAATTCTTGAACTGTTTCCATTACCTGTTTGATCGTTTTATCTTCGTTTCCCAGGGTATCATGTACATATTTACTCATTTCTTCAAACTTTTTGTTATACTTCTCATCCATTTCTATAAGGGCATTTTTTACATGTTGTTTAAGGGACTCTATTGCGTTCATAAAGTCAATTTTTTCCACTTCTTCTGTGTTAGATTGTTCAAATACTTCTGTTGTAAGATCCTTGGGTTCTGGTGTTTTCATGTTGTTTTTCAGATTATTGGGTGAGTTCTTGCCTTGGCGTCTGCCCATCTCCTATTAATCCTATCTAATAGGTCTTTTAAAAACCGGATCAGGTTTCCCTGCTGGCCCAGGGCTCCGCATACAAAATGCCCTCGCTCTGTTTCCTGGTTTCTGCTGCAGGCCAAGAACCCTCTCACCCCTCCGAAGTGTCTTCCGGACAGGACCAGGCTCCCCGTTTGCCAGTGACCTGGCCAAACAAAGGCCTACCTCTTTGATTTGATTGTAGTAGGGCGATCTGCTCTCCTTATTGCCCGCCTGTCTCTGCTGCTTGCGTCTGCTGCCGCGCTGGTCTCCCAAAGCCTCTTCCTGAATGCGGTATCGCTCCCCCGCGTCTGGCCGCCGCCGCTCTGCCGCGTCTCCATTTATTTCATTATATTTGAACTCAGTAGTTGAGGAGTTATTCTCTTTTGGATAAGTTACATTGATTTGATTGTTTTTATTTTTATGGGTCTTTTGGGTTGCTTTTTGCATAACTATTGGTTTGGATATGTCTTCAAGTTTTATTTATGGATATTGCTATTGATCCATCTTTTATTGATAGTTTAATCCTTAGGAACACTCAAGGGGCAATATGATGGCTGATATTGTCAGAGTGACAAGATCTAGTCATTTAGGAGATAAACTCTGGGCATGTCTGTGAGAAAATTTCTAGACTGGGTTAATTGAAATGGGAAGACCCAAAATAAATTTGGGTCATGTCATTTCATATGTTGGGGTTGTAGACTGAATAAAAAGGAGAAAGCAAGTTGAAATCATGTAATCTTTGTAATTTTTGTCATGCTGGACTATACCCTCAAACTGTAGGTCAAAATTTATCATTCCTTAAGTTATTTGTCTTAGTTTCCTTTCTAATTCTGTGGTAAAACACTACTACCAAGGCAATTTAAAAGAGAAGGAAGGGTTTAATATGGACTTATAGCTTCAAAGGTTTAGAATCCATAATGGCAGAACAAAGTCATGGCTATTGGAACAGGTGAGACCTGTGTCCTGAACCCAAAGTAGAAGGCAGAGATAAAGATAGAGGTAGAAAGAGAGAGAGCCCAATAAGGTCATACCTCATAATCCTTCCTAAAATGTTCCACAACTGAGGAGCATGTATTCAAACATGTGATCCTATGGAGCCATTCTCATCCAAATCTATGCAGTGAGTTTTAGGTATTTTGTTGCAGCAATAATATTAGTGACGAGATAGACTAGAGAAATGTTAAAGCAATGTTGTCAAACCATAAAAATAGAGCACATTGAAAACTTATTAAAACTCAAGAATACATCACCAGAGATCATAAAACAGAAAATGTCAAAGAAACGTAGATTGTACTATGAAATTAAAAGGTATTTTGCATAAATGTGGAATATAGTGAATGAATGAGATAAGGAAAAGAGACAGACAAAGAGGAAAATAAAGAAGGAGCGAGTAGCATTAAATAAATGATAGGAGGAAAGACTACAATTGGAAGCAGATGTTATGAAAGGGAAAAGACTGAGAAATGAGAAAGAAAATGAAAATAGGTTTCCCAATAACAAGAAGGTACAAAAGAACACATGAACATGCCAAAGGAAAAAGAAATTCAAACATAAAATAATGTGAAAGTTTTACAAAAAACAAGATAAGATGAAAATACCACCGAATGTATTATGGGAAGGTCAAAAGGGAAACATAAAGATCAAAAAAAAAGAAAATAAATTGACCCAAAATATCAATTGAACAAAATCAGATGGCTATATAGAGGGGAAAAATAACCAAAAGAATTGAATTCAGTAAAGTAAAAACACTAGGAAACGTTTAATATAGGGGGCTGGCGGAGATGACTCAGTAGTGAAGAGCACTGATTGTTCATCCAGAAGATATTGGTTCAGCTCCTAGCATTGTGACTCATAACCACACTACCAAGAACTGTATAGGAAGCGACCCTGCATCTTTGTTTTGAAGACATCTGAAGTGCCCTGCGGGAGGACTGCATCCGGGGGTTTCAGGAGACTGCAGTTTGTAGCTTCTGAAGCAACAAGGAAGACAGGTGTCTCCAAAGTTGACACACCTATTGACCTCAATCTTGGAGTTCTTAAACTTCGGGTTTATTTTCTTTCTTTTTAAAAAAGGGCATGTATTTATTGTGTATATGATATCTGTCTTCATGTTTTACTGCACACCAGAAGAGGGCAACAGATCTCATCATAGTTCGTTGTGAGCCACCATGTGGTTGTTGGGAATTGAACTCAGGACCCCTGCAAGAGCAGCCAGTGCTCTTAACCTCTGAGCCATCTCTCCAGTCCAGAGGTTTATTTTCAATTGATGGAAGGTACTCCAGGGCACCTAGGACAGTGTTATTTATGTTTGCACTTTCCTGCCTGAATCCAGCTCCCAATAAGCTGGGCTTTTGAATTTGCTGTCATCTGGCTCTCCTGCTTGTTTTTTCTCATCTTGGAGCTGTAGCAGGACATAATCAAGCTACATTATTTGTGGTTGCTTCCTGTTCTCAAGCCTCCAGGATAACTCAGATTTCGATAACAGATTCTCTCTTAAGGTGGCAGTGAGACATTCTTCTCTAAGACATACGTAGTGAGAAAATGGTAGTTCTCTCCACAGGATAAATGTCTGCCTTAACCAAACTTACACCTAGAATCCAGGCTTGTGAACTCTGTAGACTTGTCCTAGGGATACTATTGACTTTTTTCATCATGGCCACTTGATTTAAATTTCTGATGAGGTTCCTGCAGAGCTGCACAGCTAAAACTGTGTTTGTCTTTGTTTATACTTACTATTGTGTAACCTGCCCTTCTCTTTCTCTTTCAGCTGTTCTAATGCTGCCTTTGCAAGCTTCTAATGCTTTCCTCTCTTTCTCTGTTTTAGGCAGAGTCTCCTGTGTCTTATTCTAATTTTTCTTCGCCAAGTCATGTGGATTCATGTCTAAATATACTACCTTTTAGAAAATGCAGACCTTTAAAAAACAACAGCAACTAATGAATATATGGCAAGAAACTCCTATTAGACTGATTCTACAATTATTTCAACTTTACATATCAACAAACTAATATGTAAATATTATATGCAAGCTCATCAGTGATATTCTTGAATCCCAATGTGGTCCTATAATCTCCACTACTACTTATACTGCTTCATCTGGGGAAAAGGAATATCTGTAGTCTGTAGTCATAGCCACTCCAGAAAGTGTGCACGGAATTTTTGTAAGCTTTTAAGAGAATGAGGGTGGGTGGGGGGAGAGGACACTCCTGCCAGCGTTCTTTAATTTTGGACTTGAATGTGAAATTCTTGACTATTCTCGCAAAACAAAACTATGCATGCTGGGTAACTGGGAAAGCCTTCACTGGGAGATTTGTGTATAGAGAAACTGTGAAGCGTGTCCAAAATATTTCCCCCAAAAAAAGAGTTTATAAAAAAAGCTGTGAATATATGTGTGGGATTCTCTACATATGTCTAGCTAGCTTTGCAAGATTCTGGCTCTCACAGTGCTAAAACACTGAATTATTCAATACAAAAATATGGTTGATCTGATGAGACTCACACAGATTATAAAAACACACAAAATGTGTTGTTTCCCAGGTATTTATACTTACATATTTTGGAATCTTTAAGGCTATAAGACAGTCGGAACTATACACAAAGTAAGGTTTTATCAGCAAACTTACTATCTCTTAAAATGTATGAGCCCTGAAACCCTATCTCTATAATATTCCTAGGAAATTACAGTTAAAATATCATCATCCATGCATAAAGATGAGATATTTTGTTTGTATGCCCCTATCTCGGTCTAACTCTATTCCAAAAGACATTTTAGATTTATGCTCTTTTCTGATTTCAAACCCAAGAGAATAAATGGAACAAAATAAGACTTCAGAAACAAACAAAATTCTCACTGCAGAATGATGCTCTCTATTAATGTCCCTAGATCAGAGGTACTTTACCTAATGCTGTGATGCTTTAATACAGCTCTTTATGTTGTGATGAGCCCCAACCATAAAGTTACTCATAATAGCCAGAACCTGGAAACAACCTAGATGCCACTCACTTGGATGATGTGGGATGTCCTTCTGTATATGTTTTGCTTTTATTGTTAATGAATAAAACAGCTTCGGCCTATGGCAGGAGAGAATATATCCAGACTGGAAGAGATACAGGGAAAAAGTAGGCAGAATCAGGGAAATTTCATGTATCTGCCAAAGGAGACAGATGCCAGACCCTTACCAGTAAGCCACAGCCTGGTGCTGATACACAGATGAATAGAAATGGGCTAATTCAAGATGTAAGAGTTAGTTAATAAGAAACCTTAGCCAATAGGTCAAGCAGCATTGTAATTAATATAGTTTCTGTGCAATTATTTGTGGCTGGGCAGCTGGGAAACAAACTCTTACATTTTTGGTTGTGAGCTTAGCCTTTAATGGCTGAACAATCTCTTCACTTGAAAATTTCATTGAATGGAAAAATAAAAAAATAAAAAAAATTCACAATGTCATTTTTAATGGCTGTACATTGTGTACATGTACCACATTTTCTTTATCCATTCTTCTGTTGAGGGGCATCTAGGTTGTTTCCAGTTTCTGGCTCTTGGGAATGGAGCAGTAGTAAACATGGTGGAATAAGTATATTTGTGATAGGATGAAATGTCTTTTGGGTGTTTGCCCAAGAGTGGCATAGCTGGATCTTGAGGTAGATCTGCTCCCAACTTTCTGAGAATCCTCCACACTGATTTTCGTAGTGACTCTATGAGTTTGTACTCCCACAAACAATGGATGACTGATCTCCTTATTCTCCATCCACATCCTCACCAGCATGAGCTGTCACTTGTGTTGTTGATATTAGCCATTTAGATAGGTTTAAGATTGTGTCTCAAAGTGGTTTTGATTTCTATTTCCCTGACAGCAAAGGATATCGAACATTTCTTTAAGTTTTTCTTAGCCATTCTCTACTGAGAATTCTATGTTGAGATCTATATCCCATTTTTAGTTGAATTATTTGTTTTTTGATATCTAATTTCTTGAGGTTTTTCTATATTTTGGATATTAGTCCTCTAATGCATGTGGAGTGGGTAAAAACGTTTCCTATTCTGTAGGCTGTGGTTTTGACTAAATAATAGTGTCCTTTGCCTTACACAAGCTTTTTAGTTTTATGAGACCTCATTTAAAAATTTTTTATTTATATTTACATTTTATTTTTTAAAAGAAAACACGCTATCATTCTGTTTTTTTCATTTTACATACCAATACTAGTTCCTCCTCCCTATCCACTCCTTAGAGAGGGTAAGGTACATTGATTTGAGTAAGAGCCAAGGACTTCCCTACTATATATAGGCTGAACAAGGTATCCATCCAAAGATAATGCAAAAAGCCAGTATATGCAGTAGGGATAAATCCTGGTGCCACTGCCAGTGGCCTCACCATCTGCCCCAGCCATACAACTGTCACCCACATCCAGAGGGTTTTGTTTGATCTGGTGTTGGTTCCTTCCCTGTGTGGCTGGAGTTAGTGAGCTCCCATTAGCTCAGGACCTCTTTGCTCATATTCTCATTCTTCCCACTTTTCAACTGGACTTTAGGAGCTTAGCCCAGTGCTCTGATATGGGTCTCTGCCTGTTTCCATCAGTTGCTGGATGAAGGTTCTATGTTAGCATTTAAGATATTCATCAATCTTATTACAGGGCAATATGTCTTTCCTCGTTTTTATGAGGTCCCTTTTATTGTTGATCTTAGTACATGTGTTTGATAAAGATTTCTTTATGGTTTATTAAAATGCAAAATCCCACGCAAAAATATTAAAAGAACAAAAGGAGAACCTGAGCCGAATAACAATTCACCAATAATACCCACTGTGACTTGCTTCCTTCCTCAAAAAGAGCCACTTCTTATTTGGTCACATCCATCCCCAATAAAAACCCTGCATTTTGGACCAAACCACTGGTCTCAATTGGCTAGAGGACCACTGACAGAATTCCCATAATATTTTCTTTTCTTTTTTTTTATTGAGAAAATGAGGAAAAAAAACAAGTTTCCACCTCCTCCCAGCCTCCCATTTCCCTCCCCCTCCTCCCACCCTTCTCCCCCTCCTCCCACCCTTCTCCCCCTCCCCCCACTCCTTTCCCCCTCCCTCTCTAGTCCAAAGAGCAGTCAGGGTTCCCTGCCCTGTGGTAAGTCCTAGGTCCTCCCCCCTCCGTCCATATCTAGGAAGGTGAACATCCAAACTGGGTAGGCTCCCACAAAGCCAGCACTTTACGTAGGATCAAAACCCCTTGTCATTGTCCTTGGCATCTCATCAGCTCTCATTGTTCGCCATGTTCAGAGAGTCCAGTTTTATCCCATGCGTTTTCAGTCACAGTCCAGCTGGCCTTGGTGAGCTCCCAATAGATCAGCTCCACTGTCTCAGTGGGTGGGTGCACCCCTCGTGGTCCCCCCATAATATTTTCTAATGGTGTTTTGTTCAAAAAGTCTTTTTTGTGTGTGTGCGTGCTAATGGATTCAAGTCTATTTTCCACTTTCTCTTCTATCAGTTTCCCTGTAACTGGTTTTATGTTAAGATCTTTGATTCATTTACACTTGAATTTTGTGCTGGGTGATAAGTATGAATTCATTTGCATTCTTCCACACTGTCCATCCAGTTTGGCCAGCACCATTTGTTGAAGATGCTGTCTTTTTCCAGTGTTTATTTCTGGCCTCCTTATCAAAAACTCAGGCATTCATAGTTGTATGGGTTTGTCTGCATCTTCAATTCTATTCTATTAATCGATGTGTCTATTTTTGTGCCAATACTATGCTTTTTTATTATTATAGCTCTGCAATACAATTTGAGGTCGAGGAAAGCACTACCTCCAGAAGTTCTTTTATTATTCAGGATTGTTTCAGCTTGCGTCAGTTTTTGTTTTTCCATATGGAGTTGAGAATTGTCCTTTCAAGATTTGTAAAGAACTGTGTTGGAATTTTGATGGGAATTGCATTGAATCTGTGAATTGCTTTTGGTAAGATGGATATTTTTACTATATTAATCCGATCAACTCATAAGTATGGAAAATCTATCTTCTGATATATTCTTCATTGTCTTAAAGTTGTTATTATACAAATCTCTCACTTTCTTGGTTTGAGTTTTCCCATTATTTTTTATGTATTGAAACTATTGTGAAAGGTGTTACTTCTCTTATTTATTTTTTAGTTTTCGTATACGTTTTATATAGAAAAGCAGCTGATTTTTGTGTTAAATTTTTTCCAGCTGCTTTTCTGAGTTTATTAGCTGTAGAAGTTTTCTCATGGCATTTTGATAATCATTTATATATAACTGTTTCATAATCAAATAAAGATACCTTCACTTCTCCCTTTATTCCTTATAAGCTCAGGGATCATTTGAAAAAAAAAAAGAGGGATAATGGGATAATAGATTGGTACTTGTTGGTACTTGTGAGTTATTGTTTTGAGACAAATATATTGGTATTGATTCTTATATAGATACAAAGTTAAATTAAATTGACTATTGTATGCATGCATGCTTCTACCTCTGTTTAAAACATTTTTTATGTATTGATATATACATTGTATTGATATTGTATATTTACCATATTGCAGTGTACATTTCTACCTCTGACTAAGATACTTATATATTGTTTGTGTATTGATATATATTTACCATATTGCATTGTATATTTGTACATTGTTTATATTTGGAGGTCATTTGTTGCACAGTTGTTTATTGTCTTAGTCTTTAAGTTGGATAGGTATTGAGAATTATATAGATCAATAGTATTCTAAGTTTGTCATTTATAATTAGACTAATCAGGTTCTTTAGATACATAGAGATTATACTCAGTATAGATAGATAATCTTTAACCTCTTCAAAGAGCTGTAGAAAATGGCCTTTAATCTAACTCAGAGTTTCGTGGTAGTGAGACACAATTGCTTCTGGAACACTGATCTATTCCCGAAAGAATGTTGAGCACCAAAGACACTCCACCTGGAGCCTTCCTTCTTGGCTGAACTGGCCTTTGGGCAAAGAAATGCCCATACCTAGACCACTGACAGAGACACTGAGTATCCATGAATGGAAAAAACAGGACTGTCATATCCTGCCAAGACAGGGTAAGATAGTTTTGACAAGTTGCTTGCCTTTGAAAATGGTATGTCAGTTATGTTAGGCCTTAGCCAAAGTTGGTTGCTTCGATGCTGCAAACGTGACCTTGGGTGATTGCCCAGGTAGCTAGTTGTCTCTGTGATTTGTTGCATGTTTTGGAAGTTGTTTGATTGCACTTCCTAATTACTCAGGTAACATTATTTCCCTTCTCAGATCTTCGATGGTGTTGAAGACTATATAAATGTAGTTACTTTCCACTCATGACTTGGCCAAGCTATTTATTATATAAGACTTAAGCTAGTTAGAATAGGATATTTGTACTTATTGTATATAATTTCATAGTAGGTTTAGAACTCTCTTACTTAAACAAAAGGGGGAGGTGTTGCGGGAGCTCCTTCCACTTCCTCAGCCAATAGCCATTGAGATACCAGCCCATTGGGGTGTTGTCTCTCTTCCTTTAAAAAAGTGGCCACTTCCCTCTCCTCTCTGTCTTTGCTTCCTGCTCCACTTCCAGGGACTAGACTCCCTTCCTGATTGCGCAGAGGGCTGTTATCTGGGATGGTGATCTGTAAGTTTTTTCCCCTTTAAATAAATAACCATTCTATTAATCATAATTCCTTATAAGCTTATAAGGAAGTCTTACTGCCGTAGTTAAGACTTCAAATAGTATATTGAGTAAATATGAAGAGAGTGGGAATCCTTGTCTTGTTCCTGATTTTAGTGGAAATGCTTTGAGGTTTTTTTTTTTTTTTTAAATCTAGGTTGATGTTGGCTGTTGGATTGCGATCAACTGCCTTCATCATTTTAAGATAGGTTCCTTGTATCCCTAGTTTCTCCAGAAATTTTGTCATGAAAGAATGCCTGTTATTGTCAAAGGCCTTTTCTTTATCTATTGAGACAATCATGCTTTTTGTATTTCAGTTTATATGGTAGATTACATTTATTGATTTATATATGCTGAACCATTCCTTCATCTCTGAGCTAAAGCCCATGTGTTTGTATTGGATGATAATTTTGTTGTAATCTTGTAATAAATCTGCAAGTATTTAATTGAGAATATTTGAATTTACATCCATAAAGTATATTGGTCAATCATTTTTCTTCTTTGTTTGATATTTGTGTAGTTATCTGTGTAACTGTGGCCTTATAATGAGAATTAGGTAATGTTTTTTCTTTTTTTATTTTGTGGAATAATTTGAAGAGTCTTGGCATTAATTTATATTTGGAGGTATATACCGTAGTTTCTAATTGATCTTATTATAAACACTCAGAGTTGTGCAGGAAGAGTAAGGTCACTTGCTTGTCCTGGCTGCCTGGCTAGCTTAGCCCAGAAATAACCACACAGAAACTGTATTAATTATATCACTGCTTGGTCCATTAGCTCTAGCTTCTTATTGGCTAACTCTTACATTAATTTAACCCATTTGTATTAATCTGTATGTTGTCACATGGCAGTGGCTTACCAGCAAATAACCAGTGTCTGTCTTAGTCGAAGGATCCATGACGTCTCTCTGACTCTGCCCTTCTTTCTCCCAGACTTCAGGTCCATCTTCCCCGCCTATCTAAGTTCTGCCCTATCAACAGGCCATGGCAGTTTCTTTATTTGTTAACCAATGAAAGCTGCACATGGACAGAAGGACTTCCCACACAATTTCCCCTTTTCTGTTTAAACAAAAAGGAAGACTTTAACACAATAGAATTACATGCAACAAGCAATTATCAAGCAAAAATTGCAGTTACAATATTTATATCTACTTTATCTTTTATCATAACTAAGGAAAACTGTAACTATCTATTCATCAACTCCATCGAAGACTCCAGAAGGATATAATATTTATTACCAAAAAAAATAAAAAAAATATTTATTACCTAAGTAAACAGGAAGTGCAGAAAACTACACATGGACAGAAGGACCACCAACACCACAGAGTCAGATTATTAGGGGGTTAAAGGAGAAAGATCAGAGAAGCAGAGCAACCAGCCACTAGTTCTTACCTTTACAAATGGGGTATCCTGTCTCTGCAAGTTCTCAGATTGAATGCCTATACTGCAATGAGCTCCTGTCTCCTCCCACCTTATATTCCTTTCTTTGCCTAGCCATATCCTTCCTGTCCCTAACTTCTTATTTCTGGGATTAAAGGTGTGAGCCATGACCACTTAGCTCTGTTTCTCTTTTAGACTGGATCAAATTCATGTAGACCAGGTTGGCTTTGAGCTAATACAGATCCATCTGTCTCTGTTTCCAAAGTGCTGCGATTAAAGATGTGTGCCATTGCTGCCTGGCCTCTATGGAGAACTAGTGTGTCTAGCTCTGCATTCTAATCTTGAGACAAGCTTTATTTGTTAGAGCATAAACAAAATATCATCACAGAGGTCTGTTAGAACTCTGTGCTGAACCCATCTAGCCCTGGGCTTTTTTTTTTTTTGTAAACTTTTAATTACTGTATCTATTTCATTAGGGGTTATGGGCATATAAAACTTTTTTTTATTAGTTTGTGATTTAACTTTGGTAGGCCATTAATTCATTTATTTTAGGATTTCATGTTTGGTGGAGTACAGTTTTTTAAAGTATGTCCTTAACCTTCTACAAATTCCCTTGGTGTCTGCTGTGATATCCTCCTTTTTCTTTTCTAATTTTACAAATTTGAATCATCTTTCTGTAGTTTTATGATATTTTCCTAAGATTTATCAATCTGATTGAGTTTATCAAAGACCCTTTTTTGTTTCATTGATTCTATGTATTGTCTTTAGTTTGTTTCTATTTTATTGATTTTAAACCTTAGTTTGATTATGTGTTGCAGTGTACTCCCTTTGGGTGTTATTTCTTCATTTTGCTTTAGAATTTTCAGTTTGTTAAGTTTACTAGTATGAGATATCTCAATTTTTTAATGTAGGCACTTAGTTCTATGAACTTGCCTCTTAGTACCATCTTCACTGTGCTCCAGAGGTTTGGGTATGTTGTGCTTGTGTTTTTATTCAATTCAAGGCTACACCTGCTTGCTTCTTAGGTCCATTTACTTGGAATACCTTTTTCTGTTCTTTCACACTGAGGGAATGTCTATCCTTGATGGTTTGATGGGTTTATTGGGTTATGGCAGAAAGATGGATCTTGTTTTGTAAACCAGTCTGATAGTTTGTATCTTTTTATTGGGTAATTGAGACCATTAACATTGAAAGTTATCAATAAGCAATATTTATTGATTCCTGTTATTTTGTTGTCATGGTGTGGATTTCCCTCCTGTTTTTAGTTACTGGTCTGAAATTATTACCTTATTGTGTGTATTTTCTTTGGGTATGGTTGACCTCTTTACACTGACATTTTCCTTCTAGCACCTTTTATAGAGCTAGATTTATAGATATATCTTGCATTAATTTAACCTGACCATGAAATGTTTTTCTTACTCCCATCTGTTGTGATTGATAGTTCTACTAGGCATAGTAGTCTCAGCTGGCATCTGTGTTCTCTTAGGGATTTTAGAATTTTCTTTGAGGCCTGTCTGGCTTTTAGAGTCTAGAACACAGTTGTTGTTCTAATGGGTCTCACTTTACATATTACTTTGTCTCCCCCCTGAAGCATTTAAAAATTGTTATATACATTTAGTGTTTTGATTATTATATGCTGTGGGAAATTTCTTTTCTAGCCCAGTCTAGTTTGTGTTCTTTGTTCATCCTGTACCTTGACAGTTACATTCTTCTTTAAGTAGGAAAATTTTTCTTGTACAATTTTGTTGAAAATATTTGCTGTGCCTTTGACCTGGGTTTCTTCCCCTCTGTTCCTATTACTTGTAGATATAATCTTTTCATAATGTCCCAGATTTCCTGGATGTTTTGTTCCTGGATTTTTTTAGATTTAACATTTTCTTTGACCCAGGAATCAACTTCTTCCATTTTGTCTTCAATGACTGACATTCTCTTTCCCCTCTCTTCTACTGTGCTTGTGAGATTTAACTCTGACATTTATGTTTTACTTAAAATTTTTTTAAATTTCCAGATTCATATCAGTTTGGATTTTCTTTAGTAATTCTATTTCAATATTCCTAACTTGAACTGTTTTTATTATTTCATTTCATTGTTTCTTTGTGTTTTCATAAACATCCTTATGTTATTTATCCATTTTCTTTTTGACGTTCTTAAGCATATTCACAATTGTTATAGTTTGGCTTTTTGTCCTGCATTTCAGTGATATTTAATTTCTCAGGTTCTGCTATGGGATACTGGTTTCTGGAGAAGACATACTGTTGAGTGGTTTTGCCTGTGTCTAGGCATGTGGAGTTAGGATAATTGTAGTAATTCTAAGTAGTAATATCCAGGTTTGTCTTTGTCAGGTGGGTGATATATTTCTTTGTTTCTGTTTGAGAGAGACTGTGAGAAAGAGCTAAGGGGATTCTGCCCAGGCTAAGAGACAAAGTTCCTAGAGAGTTGAACCCATGGTAGTAGAAGGGGTTACTGATAATATATTGAGGTAAGATGAAGAAGAATAATGTGGAGAGACAGGCATGAAAGGACTAGAGGGATCTGAGGTCTGTGCCAAGTGTTGGGAGTCTCCAGTGAATGAACTCCGAGTGGGAGGAGCTGCACCTGCCCCCTGCACCCCCACTGCTTCAGTGCTGGGGGAGACTGCAGATATTGTAATGGAGGATGTGGAGGAGAGTGAAAATTGCCTATCTGAATCCCAGTCTACTGTGGCTACTTGGGTTCTCAGGTAGACTGTTTCTGGGAAACATTGGCTGACACAAAGAAATAAGAATGGACTATAAGTAATGAATTGGATGGTCCACAGAAAGGAAAACTAGGTCTGCTCTAACTTTGTGTGGAGTCATCAGAGAATGGAAGATTGGTGGAGGTAGGAGGGACCTACAAGCACGCTGCTATGGGGCTTGCGTGAATCTGGAAATATCCTAAAAGAAGAAATGAAGGAGAGTAAAAATATCTTACATGGACACCAACCCACCTTGGTTACTGGGGTCCCTTTTAGAATTGGGCCAGAGAAATCAAAGGCACCACAAGAAAACCCACAGAATCAACTAACCTAGTCTCACAGGGGCTCACATGGATTGAACCAACAACCGGGGAACCTGCAAAAGACTTATTAGGTCCTCTGTATATAATAGGTCACATTTTTGTAGCTTGGTTTTCTTGTGGGACTCCTAACAGGGAGTCTAAGCAGAGGCTGCCTTTGGATTTATTGCCTTCTCTTGGGACTTATTCCTTCTACAGGATTGCCTCATCCAGCATTAATAAAAATGGAGGAGCCTAGTATCACTACAACTTGATATATCATGGCTGGTTGATATCCATGGGAGGCCCCCCTGTAATGGAAATGAAACAGAGGAAGAATGACTGGATGGGGAGGACAGATGGAGCAGGAACTTGGAGGAGAGGAGGGAAGGGAAACTTTGGTTGGGATGTAAAAACACACAAAATATAAACCAAAATAACACCAAAAAGAAAGTGTTTCTAGGAAGTAGTGGCTGACACAAAGGAATGGGAATGGGCTAGTAGGAAGGGGTGAGATGGTCCATGGGAAGGATGAAGTTGAGTTCACACCTAGGTTCCTCTGAACTGTCAGATAATGGAGGCCCAACTTTATGTTTCTCTGTCTCTCATATCTGTATCTATGTCTGTATCTATATCTGTATCTATAAACATATGCATATCTATATGGATGTATGTATCTATATAGATAGATAAATAGAGAGTAGATAGATAGATAGATGGATAGATAGATAGATAGATATAGATAGATAGATAGATAGATAGATAGATAGATAGATAGATAGATAGATGAATTTTGAGCCTGGGAATAATATGGTCATATTTACATGCTTTTAAGAAATGTAATTCTGATCACTCTATGCAAAATAGTTTATAGAGCTTCAAGTTTGAGCCCTATTAATCAAGCTCACATGTTAGGCCAGATGAGAAATTGTGGTGAATCTGACTAGTTAACATGTGTTAATAGTTTTGAAATACATATAGAAGGAAGGGCCAAGAGGACTTGGCGATCGACTGAGGTGCAGTGTAAGAAACAGTGATAATGGCCTAGGCACACATTTGATTTCGTGAATGTAAACTGGGTGAAAACAAATACCCACAGCAGGATAAAGACAATTAACACCTCTATTATTCAAGGACCAGACTGCATTTGAATGGTAAATTAAAAAGAGTACATTTTATTAAGGGGAATGTTCAGAACAAGGTTCATGTAGAGCCCAATCCCCTCATTTGACAGATGGGAGAATTAATACAAATGAACTATTCTGCTTTGTAAATTAATCTTCTGCTGTGTATAAATGCTTTATCTCCCAAATTAGAACATAAACTTCTAAGTAGCATTACTTGTTTTGTAGAAATGTCTTCCTAATAGCATCCGATATCAGCACCGAGAACAAAAGAAAAACTCAATAAATGTTTTCTAAACCAAAATAAAAACTT
This sequence comes from Microtus pennsylvanicus, assembly GCF_037038515.1. Lineage (NCBI taxonomy): Eukaryota > Metazoa > Chordata > Mammalia > Rodentia > Cricetidae > Microtus > Microtus pennsylvanicus. The sequence goes on along the minus strand of NC_134601.1, from coordinate 61,286,256 downwards.
CTCTTTTCTCAGATAAAACAAAAGTGATATTATTATTGGTAACGGTGGTTGTCTTAGTTAGGGATTTTATTGCTGCAAAGATGGCCATGGCAACTCTTACGAAGGAAAGCATTTAATTAGGTGGCTTACAGTTTCAGGGCTTCTATCACTTATCTTCGTGGTGGGATATGGCAGCATGCAGGCAGACATGGTGCTGGAGAAGTAGCTGAGAGTCCTACATCTTACAGGCAACCAGAAGTCAAATATCACACCAAGGGAATCTGAAGCAAAAGAGACCTCAGAGTAACTCCACAGTGACACATTTCCTTCAACAAGGTCATGCCCAGTCTAACAAAGTCACTCCTTCCAATAGTGTCAACTCTGTATGAAATTATGGACGCGAATTACACTCAAACTGCCACAGTGGTGAAGTGACTGTTCATCTTGCTGGGCTTGTTTAAGCATCTGAAGACTCATGTTATCATCTATTTCACTATGGTAGAGGTTTTTCAGACGCCATTGATGCACCTCACTATTGTTGTGACTAAAGCCTGGGAATAATACGTCTTTATTTTCAAAATGTGTTTGCTTTCAAAAGCATCCTGTATTTCCTTGGTATTTACTTCTTCATCAATTTTGTGTCATAACCGACTGCCTCAGTTATGTCCTATAATATATGCAGTACCCAGATGATCACATCCTTCTTTCTAAGGATGAGCGACTTCTTGCTGTTGTAGCTTGTGGCACATTTCCAGTCTCCTCTGTTACACTGTCATTGCCATGGTTGGTTAGCTTGGGAAACCTGGACCCTTTTGTTTTGTTTTTCAAGACAGGGTTTCTATGTGTAACAGTCCTGTCTGTGCTGGAACTCCCTCTGTAGACCACGCTGACCCCAAACTCATAGAGATCGGTCTGCCTCTGCCTCCCCAGTGCTGGGATCAAAGGTGGGCATCACTGCTTCCTGGTCCAGTGTCTTCTTAGTAGCAATAACAACAATCACAGAATTCCTGCCCTTCTTTGTGAGAATGATATCAAGGTCATCTTACCTGTGAATCATAGGCCATGTTTGTCAGGCCAGACACCACTGTCAGTGTGATTCTGGGTCAACTTCTCGGCATGTTCACCTTGTCTCTACCCTTTCCCTTCATTTCATGTTTCCTCATTGTGATTGCTATATGCTGAGGATCTGCTTTGTGGAGACCAGACTCAAAGCTTTCTCCACCTGTGAAAGCCACCTACCCCTTGTCACCCTGTCAAGGAATCGCAGAAAAGAAGATTTCTCAATGTTATGATTTATTTACTTCCATGTTAAATCTCATGACTTATATACTGAAAGATGAACATAAAAAAACACTCTAAAAAAGAATAAATATAAACCTAAAATTATTTGAATATCTCAAAGCTTATATAACCAAGTTTGTTATTGACTTATAAAAATAAGAAAGTGGAAATAATAAATTATGTCCTACTGGCTTTGTGGGAGCCTAGGCAGTTTGGATGCTCACCTTACTAGACCTGGATGTAGGTGGGTGGTCCTTGGACTTCCCACAGGGCAGGGAACCCTGATTGCTCTTTGGGCTGACAAGGGAGGGGAACTTGATTGGGGGAGGGGGAGGGAAATAGGAGGCGGTGGCAGGGAAGAGACAGAAATCTTTAATAAATAAATAAACGGAAAAATTTATATAGCAATAAAAATCATAATAAGTTAAAAAAAATAAAAGTGAGACAAACAAAAATAAATAAATAAATAAATTATGTCCTAGAAAGGTAATTAAAATGTGTTATTTCTAATTCCAACAAGTTTGTAAAATGAAACATCCCTCTGCTGAGAAAAGCATGTTAAAATTTTATAGTGCCATCTATTTAAGTAGCAAATTACAAGAGACAATTTTGAGAGATTTTTAATGAAGTAATAGTCAGTAGATTTTAATCTGGAGTCTGATTTTATTTTGCTAAATTGGAAATAATGCTAGTATTCTAAGATTCCATTTCTAAGTGACAAAAAGCAAAATTGCATAAGGAACAATTGCTATTTCGATACTTTCGATATGAGATACTTCGACTCAGGTTTAAAGTGGTGGATGTTATTGACTAAAAAGAGGAAAACTACTGTGGTAATTTCTACATAGAACGTATTCTGTCAAAGCAAGGAGCTCTCCAAAACAGTCGATGAACTAGGAGCTGTTAACTTGCTGTTAACTTATGTTCCTTAAGCCCTTGAAACTGTATGTCTTTCTACATATGTATTTTAATACATTATTATGGTGCATGAGGAAGTTAGACAACAACTTGCAGTAGTCACTTCCTTCCTTCTACCATGAGTCTTGGGGATCAAACTCAAGTTATTTACTTGGCTTGACAGTGTGATAGTGGGGCAAGGCCAGTTCAGGTACCCTCTCCTCTGCTGCCCAAGGACCTAGCTGGGGACATCCCCATGGACACCTGGGATCCCCTCTAGAGCCAAGTCTTTTGCCAACCCTAAAATGGCTCCCTTAATGTAGACATCTTCCCTGCTCCTATATCTGCCGTTCCTCCATCTCCACCCTCCCACTCCCCCAAGCTCTTCCAAGTCTTTGCCTTCTCCTTTCTCTCTCCTCCTCTCCCCTTTCCCCCACCTTACCCCACCTCTACCCCCATCCCCATGCTCCCAACTTTTGCCCGACAATCTTGTTTGCTTCCATTATATAGATCCTCCTGGAAATTGGAAAAACATATATAGACCCTCTTCCATTCTTTCCAGGACCACCTTCTGTCTTCCTCAAACCACTCTTGTTCCCCAGAGCAGACCTCACAGGGATATCAACTGAATATGGAATAAGAAGTTACAATAAAACTATACCAAAACCTACATATCAAGGCATAACAAGGCAAGCCAGCAGGAGGAAAGGGGTACCAAGAACAGGTGAATCAGGGATACTCTCTACTCCCCCTGTTAGGATTTCCACAATAATAATCAGCTACACAACTGTTGCTTATGTGTAGAGGGCCTAGCTCAGACACACAAAGGGTCTATGATTATTGCTTCAGTTTTTGTGATTCCCTATGAGCCCTGTTTAGTTGATCCTGTAGGCTGTGTCCTCTTGGTGTCCGTGACCCCTTTAGCTCCTACATCCTCCTCCTCTTCTGTGGGGTTCACCTGGTTCTACCTAATGTTTTGCTGTTGGTCTCTACATCTGCTCCCATCAGTTGCTGGATGATGCCCCTCTGATGAGAACTGGGCTAGGCACTGATCCATGAATATAGTATTATATCATTAGGAACCAACCACATAACTTCCGACTTACGATTTGTCATGCCTCCAAGATGTAGTAGGGTAACGGTGGTGTAGAACTTGGTGGAGTGGCTAACCAATGACTGGTCTGACTTGAAGCCCATGCCTGACTGCCTGAATGGCCACAAATAGAGGCTGGATAGCCCAGAGATCCAGGAAAGACCCAAACATGACTGGGAAAAAAAATCAATGAAATTATTATTAATATTCTGATATTCTGCTAAATTGTATGTCTTGATCAGCCACTTTCTTTTTCTAAAGCTGCTCTAAAAGTATGAGAAAGTTCAGCTCAAAAAGACTGCCTTCAAAAATAAGCAATGTATTACTCACTTAGAGTATAAAATCTAAAATAGCCATAATTTAAAGAGGCTGGAGGAACAAAGAATAGAAAAATCACTTATACTCACTCAATGAGTCTTTGGTAGGTTTTAAAGGCATATAGGCATATATTTGAATCTGCCCTTATAACTATATTAATTTCTAAGTTTAAGCTTCAAATTTCTTACTGAAAAATAGGGATTATAAAAATGGCCTACCTCACAATTTTGTCTTGAAAATTAAGCAAAGAATAACTATGGAGTTGCTACCATTTTTTTTTTTTTGGCAGAGAGGCCGCACCTGAATATACTGAGATTTTTAACTACCATCTTAGGCCCTGTGACCCCATAGTCAGCACCCTGACATGCAGACTTTGGCCTTGCAGGATTTCCAGTGCCACTGGCACCAGCTCAGCTGTGGTACCAAATGTAAGTTTTAACTAAGTCTTTATCATTCTAATTGCCAATAAAGACTCGGGAGTCAGATGTTGTGGTGAAAAACTGCTAACTCAGAAAACCTGAGAAAGAACCAGTTGACCTACCTGTTTGACCAGAGACCAAGCAAGTGAAGCACATCTTAACTCAACCCATATCAAAAAAGACCTTGAATCTCTAAGTCCCTCCCTAGTCCTTCCTGTGCAAACACCACACATCTCTAAGTCCCTCCCTAGTCCTTCCTGTGCAAACACCACACATCTCTAAGTCCCTCCCTAGTCCTTCCTGTGCAAACACCACACATCTCTAAGTCCCTCCCTAGTCCTTCCTGTGCAAACACCACACATCTCTAAGTCCCTCCCTAGTCCTTCCTGTGCAAACACCACACATCTCTAAGTCCCTCCCTAGTCCTTCCTGTGCAAACACCACACATCTCTAAGTCCCTCCCTAGTCCTTCCTGTGCATCTACCTGCATTCCTGGCTGTGCCATCCTCTCTATGGCTAATTCCTGTCAACTAGTTGCTGGCTGTGTCCCTGATCCGAAGTTAAATTTGTTAACACTATCTTGGAGTTTCACAGTGTTATCAAATATCCTGCAACAGGTTTTCTTTGTGTAAGAGCCCTGGGTGTTCTGGAACTTGTTTTTAGATGAGGCTTGCCTCAAAGTCACAGAGATCCTCCTGCCTCTGACTCCTGAGTACTAGGATTCAAGGTGTGTTCCACCACCACCACCAGGCTGCTATCATAATTTCTAGCAGATCATAGTCATGGCAAGTATTTAAGTCAAAACAGAAAACAGGACCATCAATTCATGCTTTAATATCTATAATTTTGTATAAGTGACCATTTGCCAATGTATATAGAAACAATGAATGTGTTATTAAAAGTAATTGATGATAGCCTAAGAGACTGAAAAATGATGTTCTTGTTATTCTTAGTATTTCAATTTATCTCATTATAATCAGCATTGACAATCTGGGCGTATAGCTCAGTGGTAATGTGATTTCCTGGCATGTGTGAGATACTGAACTTGATTTCCAGCACCAGAAAATGAAAATTATAAAATGAAATAAAGAGCAAGCAAATGAACTTCAACAGGTTTCTCCTGTAAAATGGTCATTTGAATTTGGAGAGGGTGAATATTTTTCTTTTTCTTTTTAAATTTACTGTTTGAGAATTTTATACATGGATATACTGTGTTTTGATCCAATATGCTTCCCTTCATTCTCATCCAATAACTACTGCATCCCTCGTTAGTCTTCTGTGCCGGCTTCATGAACTCTTTTTTAAATGCTTTGAGTCTACTTAGTGCTTCTACTATTTACACAGGAATAGGATCTTCTACTGGAGCAAGCACAATCTCCCAAGTGGCCTCATCCATGAAGAAAACCTCCTCTTCTTCCCTGAGAAGCCATCATCTGTGAAGGCTGGTCCCTGACAATCATCTGTCAGTAGTTTCTCAAATTCAGGAGTCTCTCTCCCAGTTCATGCAGGAATTTTAGCTTACTTGATCTTGTGGGGGTCTTATGCACACATTCACCGTTGCAGTAAGTTCATGTGTGCAACAATCCTATCATGTCTCACAAAGAATGTTTTACTGCAAATGTCCATTACCTCTGGCTCTTACAATCTTTCTGCCCTCTCTTTCACAGTGATTCCCGAGCCTTGGGGTGACATGGGTAATATAAGGGTCTTATTTAGATGTATAGTTTGTACTGTTCACATGAATACCAATTGTCTATCTCTATATTAATTGCCATCTAATGCAAAAAGAATCTTCTTTTGTTGGGGGTTGGGAATTGTACTAATTTGGGAGATGCTCACAGGTTTCCAGATCTAAACTAGCCATTAGTCATTTGTGTTTGAAAATTCAAGGTATTTGAAATTAAGTTCAAATTACAATGAGCTGTTACCGGTCTTGAGAACTATGTTGGTCATCTGTATCTCAAACTTCAAGGTGATTGCAATAAAGTCAAAATGACAAGGAGCCACCACAATTCTAGACAACAAGCAAAAACCAATGCTACATTTAATGACAAACAACAAACAAAAGTCTCTAATTTTTTCAACTTTGATTGACTACATCATGGCTTTGAGACACATCCTGGCAGACAGAGACACAGTCTGTACCTTTTTCTTTCACTCCACCAAGAATTCCTAGAATAAATAATTTATTGATGAATAATAAATTTATAATGATAAAATAAACTAACTGGAGTATCTTGTAAATGCACATGGACCAGGGAAACCCAAGGGAAGCCTGATTTTAAAAAGCGCTGTTAAAAGAGACTCTATTCTGTTGTGCAAGTTTTGTTGTAGTATCGCCAATTTACAAAGTGAACAGATTCTTGCATAAATTTAATTTCTGGTGTTTTCTAATCCTTTTCATTAGACTAAAAGCACTTCTGAAAGTACAGGAGATATACTATTAAATACCTAACAAGACACAGCAAGCAGACAAAGTCAAACACCACAGGTGGAGATGGCGGATAAACGTGATTCCTCAAATGAAAAGTGGGGGAAGGAATCAAACTGCCAGACCAGTGCTTAGTGGAGTTTGATCATTTTCATTAGGGACTAAGAAGAGGTTCAGAAGAACAAGCAATGAGATGTGCCTTTTGCTGACAGAGAGAAATTTATTGGGGAGACGAAGGGACCTTTTTAGCTGTGAGAGAAAATTAGACAGGTAAACTGATGTCTTTCCTTTTGATTACCTCTGGGACAGATTAAGCAGGATTCTCTCGAAAGTGAGAAACACGTTACATCTGGAAGCAGAGCAAAAGCTGCAGAAAGGTTTTTGGCACAAAATCAAGACTCTCGATGAACAGAATTTGTAAGAAATGATTAAAAAAAAAACACTTTATCAGATAGAGATATGTGTAATAGTGACCTTTATAGTCAATGTTTTCAAATCTTTCCTGTATTATTGGTTGTGTTTGCCAGGTACTCAACAGGAAATCACTGTAACCTCCCTCTTGTTGGGGAAACTTGTTTACATTTCTTGTGTATGTCAAATATGCATGCAGTTGAAACAGGTGCCACCACCTAGCTGCACACTATCAACTAATAGGGTGGACCAGAATCACAGGGCAACCTTCAGAGGTTGACCTGACCTGTTAAAATCAACAACACAGCTGCTTCATACAGAGCAGTGGAAACAGCTGAATGAAGAAAATGCATGTGAGACCCATAACCACAACATTTATTTATTTATTTATTTTGAGATTATAACGTCATGCCATCATTTTCCTCTTCCTTTTCCTCCAATCAAACATTTCCATACACTTCTTTTTGCTCTCTTTCAAATGCCTGGCACTCTGTATATGTTCCTTGTGTATACATTTCCATCATGGTCCAGCTGGCATGCCCTTCCCCAGAAACACCTGTCACTTCTTCTCAGTATTCCCTAGTTGCCTGGTGTTCTTCGGCTTTCTCCTGCCCACATTGTCATGTCTATCACTGTTGTCCTCGTTAAGCTTATGTTTAGGTAGCCATGTTGGTGAGATATCATGGATGTAGCTTCTGACCTTTCTAGGACACACAATCTCAAAGCAAACTCCCTGTTGCTCTGAACTATACAGTCTCTCCTCCCTCACTTTCACAATGGTTGCTGAGCTTTGGGTGCCAGAGTTGTATAGTAAACATATTAGTTAGGACAGGATTTCATAGATCTTTGTTTAGATTGGTTGTGGCTCTCTGTAATGGAGTCCATCTAATCCAAAGAGAAACTTCTTTGATGAAAATTACACTTATCTGTTAGTATAAATAAAAACATTTCGAAAATAGTTAGGAATTGTTTATTAGTGGGTTTAGGTTCTCCTATACATGGCCTCACTAGCCTTGCATAGTTTGCTAGGTTTCCAGTACCAGACATGATTTCACTCTTGTTGAGCAGGTCTTAATTACCTACAGCATTCCTGATTTCATTTTTTTTACTGTTAAATGTATATGTACCACATTTTTATTACCCATTCTTCAGTTAAAGGACAATTAGGTTGTTTTAATTTCCTGAATATTGTGACCATATCGGCAATGAATATATCTGAATAAGTATCTGTGGGGTAGGATGCTGACAAAGCATTTTAGGATAAATATAGATATTATAAAAATTATCACACATAAAAATAAAATAATCTAATGAAAGAACATTTAAAATACTCTTGAAAGAAATAAAGAAGAAACTTGAACAAAGAGTAATGAATGCGTATTTGGGATGCTATTGCAAGGTTAGAGTTCTCAAGAGAAGAATTAGTTAACCTGAGTTTTAATGAGTCATATTATGCGCTATTAATAAATTTGAAATGTGAGAAAAAGACTATAGTAGAACAAAGAGGGGAAATTAGAAAGGCAAAAAGAAGGAAAGAACTTGGAATCGAAGAAGAAGAACAAGAAGAAGAAGAACAAGAAGAAGAACAAGAAGAACAAGAAGAAAAAGAACAACAACAACAAGAAGAAGAACAAGAAGAAGAAGAAAGTACATCAATGGTTTGCTCATTCATTCAGCCATATCTTTTAAACATAAACACAAATGTCTGTGCCTGTGCTGGTAGACACATACCCAGAGACAGAAAGAATGGGAGAATTCAGTATATATATATATAATTCATTGTTCTAGATTTTTGAGAGACATAAATAAAATTGTCTTTACACTCATAAAGCTTATTAGGAGGGAGATAAAGCATCAAATTGAGTAAAAATTTAAGAAATAGTGTCAGTAATATAGATGGGAGAAACCTCACAAGGCTTCACCACTAGATGAGGCACTACAGGCAGTTCATGGCTGGTGGGTAAGGGAGCTCTCCAGGGACAAACTCTGCAACAAAAGATCCAATCCTAAGTTGTCAATTGTAAAAATATATACGTTTAAGCAACATGGACTCAGTAGGTTGTAGTTATGTATTTATTCATTTATATATTATATATAAACAATAATAATTAAAGAAAACCAGGCCATAAACTTGGGAGGGCATGTGGAGGGAACAAGGGAGGAGTTGGGGGAAGGAGAAGGAAGGAGTAATGATATAAGTTTAAGATACATATATGAAAGTAAAAAAATAAGAATGACAAGATGTAGGCACACATTTTAAATACAGTGATCAGGAAAGAGTCTAATGAAAGCTTGAAATCTAGGTAGCAAGGAGAGAGACAGTGTAAATATTCAGGATTACCATATTCCAAGAAAATGCCTTAAGAGAAAAAGTATGCAAAATATATGACAAAACACTTGGAAGGGCCAGTGTAACAAGAAATGTGTAGCCAAAAAGAAAGTAAGCTCAGAAAAGAGCAAGAGACAGGTTGTGCAGGCACTCCTAGACATAGGCATTTTATCTTGTAAAAGAAGATGATAATAAGGAAGAGGAGGGGGAAGATGAAGAAGAGGAGGAAGAAGAAAAATAAGGCTGAAAATTAGAAGACATTTTAGTAGTGGATCATCTTAGCAAGATAGAAATTGTGGCTAAAATTCTACTCACTTGGATGATATAGGTAAATACTTTATACTTTCTACTGACACTTAGGAATAAGGAGCAAATCCAAAAATTAAAGGTCATATCATGATTAAAACTGTTTCATACTCGTATAAGAAAGCATAAAATCTAGGTACAAAAAGCTCAAGGTAATCAGAATGAAATTTAAAAGTCAGCTAAAGCGAAAATCAAAATATTCTTAAGAAAACATAAAAGCAGTAATGTCTAAAAAATATCATCAGAGGGATTCACCAAAAATTAAATGTTATAAGGCATGAATAAATAGAAACATAGACTAAGAAGACAAAAGAAAAAAATGAGTAGAGATAGGGACTACAATGGTGAAGGTGTTGAGTTACTCAATGATGTTTAAAGGCTTTTAGTAATATGTTAAAGAACTTAAAATGATAGTTGAAATATGTGGGTCAATAGGGTAAGAATAGACTTCCAGGTCTGTGGGCAGCAGAGGAGAGGGTGCCTAAACTGGCCTTCTCCCATAGCCACACTGATGAATATCATGCATATCACCATAGAACTTTCATTCCGCAATGGTTGGAGAAAGAGACAGAGACCCACACTGGAGCACTGAACTGAGCTCCCAAAGCCCAGGTGAAGAGCAGAAGGAGGGAGAACATGAGCAAGGAAATCAGGACCGCGAGGGGTGTGTCCACCCATGGAGACAGTGGTACTGATCTAATGGGAGCTCACCAAGGTCACCTAGACTGGGTCTGAACGAGCGTGTGATCAAACTGGACTCTCTGAATGTGGCTGACAATGAGGGCAGACTGAGAAGCCAATGATAATGACACCGAATTTTGATTCTACTACATGTACTGGCTTTTTGGGAGCCTAGTCTGTTTGGATGCACACCTTCCTAGACCTGGATGGAGTGTGTGTGTGTGGGGGGGGGGCTTGGACTTCCCACAAGGCAGGACACCCTGATTTCTCTTAGGACTGGAAGAGCAAGGGGGGGCAATAGGGGGAGTGGGAGGGAAATGGGAGAATGGGAGGAGGTGGAATTTTAAATAAATAGATAAATAAATAAAAAATAAAAAAGAATAGACTTCCAAACAATCACAAAGAATGTAACAGAAACAGTAAGGCTAAAATGTATATTTAAAATGAAACAACACTACTTGGCAATGATATGGAAGTGGTTAATAAATTCAGAGATAGAGTAGTACAAATTATACTGTATGGGAAAATATTAAGAAGAGTTTTATAAGACTGCCAATCACATTGAATTCAAATTTACAAAATTCTAGTGTTCTATAAAGCATCTTAAATGTCAAGTATTGAAATCTTAAAATTGTATTTTTTTGTCACAAAGGTGATAAATTCAAAGTCAAGCACAGTAGACATCCTCAAATGTCCCCTTATAGTCAGAAACTGAAGAACACATATTAAATTACACATAGATAAAGTCATATCTCAGGAAACACTAGAGCCTAGACTTAAAGAAAATCCACATACAACACAAATGTTCAATGAATAAAGTTAAGGCAGTTTCTCAAGGGATATTTATAACGTGTAGTTTTAAAAAGAGGAAAGATTGCAAACAAATGTAAAATTAATTATCTACACTTCATTTACAAAGATCTGGGAAAGATAAGTAGACTAAATACAGAGTAAGTAGAAGTGAGAAATTAATATAAATGAGAGAGAAACAAATGAATTATAAATCAGAAAATGAATAAAATTAAAATTTTCCTTTGAACATATTAATAAAATGATTAAGGTTACTCTGTTTTTCCAGGCCATGAAAAAATGAAAGTGCGATGATTGGGGACTCTGGGAAAAGCTGACTAAAATCTTAATAGAATAACACTGCAGCAAAATTTCCAGACATAATTTTTTAATGTTGCTGGGTGGCGACACTAGGGAGGAAACAAGAGCCACACATAGAGGAAAGGTATTTACAGCATGCATTCCCATTTTCATAGACTTTTTCTCAAGGCCATGCATAAACAGCAGGATAGAGCATACTGTTTCTCTTCTGTGAGTGCAGAAAACGGAATCTAGCAGAACCACCATACTGGTAAGAGGCCTATGCCAGAAGGACAATACGAAGGAAATGATTCTCTAAATTGTATCTGAGCACCTTGGCTGATGCTGAACTACAGGAATGGTTCAAAGAAGCTCAGTCAAATATAAAAGACAGGAAATACGATGGCAGAGTGCATCCTAAAATTATCATTTGTAGTTTGAGTCCAAGCAAGACAATTATCTGCTAAAACAAAAGAAGCATTCCTGAGTGAAAAATAAGTTTACATTTTTCCATGTTTCAGCGTTTGCAAGGCATGTGCTATGATCCACCCCCCCCCCCAAAAAAAAATCACCCAACATATTAAGAAACAGGAGACATCATTTTTTTCCTCAATGCAGAACAAAAGCATCTGAGCCCCAGCTCAAGCTGATATAAAGGATAGAATTTGCAGACACTTTTGGAATAACTTTTCTAACTATTTTCAATGAAGAAGAACATCAAACAAATAAAAAAGGTCTCAGGGGAAAAATGGAGGCAAAACAATGCCAAATGGAATTGTTGAAAATGCAATATCTGAAACTGAATTCACTCACCATTCTTAAAAGCAGAATGGAGATGACAAAAGAAGGATTTATTTAAGTAGAAGATGGACAAATGTAAAAGAATACAGAGAAAATATCATAGATAAGATGAAAAAAAACCTCCTCAGTGATCTGCTCAAGAATGTCCAGGGTTATTGTGCCATGTTGGCTATTGTTGTGGTTGATAGGATTCTTAGCTCTATGGGACTGGGAGGTACTTCCTGACTTTGGAAGCTTGCATAGTACCTGCTGGTACTAATATTTTTGTAACAACAATTAAAGAAAAAGAGACCATGGAGATGAAGCAGCAAAGGAGGTACATGGGAGGAGTAAGAGGAAGAAAATGGAAGGAAGAGAAGATGGCATTATATTATTACCTTAAAAGAGTAAATAAAACATATATTTTAAAGAATAGAGGGAATAAAGTAGACAGAAGTTCTGAAACAATGAAACAAACCATCAACCTAAACTTCTCCTCCAGAGAAATTGTTCTTTAAGCCAAAAACAAAGTAACAGAAGCTTCAAATGGAAGAAAAACTAACATTTTTTTTAACCAACAGAACTCCTTAGGAGAAATAAGTAAATTCCTCAAGTAGAGCGAATATGACCAGATAGAAACAGGTTATCAAAATAGAATGAAAAGTATTGGATATTATAAACATCATGCCATATTAGACATATTTTCATTGATATGGTCATTAAAGTAAAAGTTATAACATTGCCATATAGTATTAATAACATAATAATGTAATACTAATGACAATGTTAATAATAATAGTAGTATGAAACAGGAATAGGCAATTTTGTTGTAAAAGGGACTACATAGCGTTTCAGATTCTGAAAATTGTGTGGTGTCATTCTCATATTTATACTCTTTGAGTGGACGTAAAGGGGGTGGTAGACGTGGTAGTGGTGACAGTGGAGGTTGTAATGGCTATTGAGGTTGTGGGGGCAGTTGTTTTATTCAGCTATCATGTAGCAAAGGTTGCCCTTTAACGTTTTATGTAGCTGAGATGATCACTGAACTGCTGATCTTACTGTCTCTATGTTCCAAATGCTAGGATTAGAAGTATCTACACACCACTTCACTCAGCTAAAGCATCTATTTCTTTTCTCCTGGTGGTGGGATCTAAACCCAAAGGCAACACATGTTAGATACGATCTCTACTACTAAGACATGCCCCAAGCCCTTTGGTTCTTTGTTTTTTAAAATAGCATTTGTAGCTTATGAACCACACAAAAACAACCTGCCGGAGTTGCAAGAAAAATTTTGATTTATATGTGTGTGTGTGTGTGTGTGTGTGTGTGTGTGTCTGTGTGTATTATATGTTCTTTTCTTGTTTTTGATTTTGTTTTTTTTTGAGTTCTGGTTATTAGCCTTCTATCACATGCAAGCTTCTCTCCCATCTTGTCTTCTTCTACTTCAAATTCTTTCTTTAGCTGTGCAGAAATATTTTAGTCTTTTGATGTCCCTCTTGTCAGTGGATGGCCTTACTTCTTGGACAGATGGAGTCCTATTCAGAAAGTCCTTTCCTACACTTATCTCATATAGGGCACTGCCTATGTTTTCCTACACCTATATTGTGTAGGGCACTGCCTATGTTCTCTTCTGGCAGTGTTTTAGGTTACACGTTTATCTTCGATCCATTTTGGCATTAGTCTTTGTGCAAGATGATACATATGGGTCTAATGTCTTTTTTCTGCCTGTGAACACCCTGTTGCCCCTGCCCCATTTACTGGAGATGATTTCTTTCCCCCAGTTTATGTTTTCAAGCATCTTTGTCAAATATTAAGTTGCTCAAGTTACGTGTGCTCATGTTTAGATCTTTGATTTTTGTTCCTTTGGTTTACAAGCCTGTTTTTGTTCCAATACCATACTGCTTTTATTACTATGGTGCTGTAATATGTCTTAACATCTGGAATTGTCACACCTCTAACATCATTCTTTTAGCTAAGATTTTTTTTGTTGTTATTGTTACATACTTGTTTTTTTTTTTACTGTGAGAAATGAGATGGCAGTTTCCACTGGGATTGCACTGAATTGGTAAATCACTGGGTTAATGGTCATCCTCACAATATTAGTTCTACCAATTCATGAGCATGGGATGTCTTTCTATTTTCTAGTTACTTTCCTATTTCTTTCTTCAGATGTTTAAAATTTTCATTATAAAAGTCATTTACTTCTCTTGTTAGGTTTATTTCCAGATATATTTTTGAGGCTATTTTGAGTAGGAGTGTCCATAACCTCTTTCTCTGTATTTTTGTTGGTACATAGAAAATCTATTTATTTGTGCTGACACATTGCTGAATTTGTTTATCATTTCTAGAAGTTTTCTGGTAGAATTTTTGGAGTTCCTTATATACAATAGCATGCCATTTGCAATTAGGGGTTGTTTGACTTCTTTCGTTATTTGTATCCCTTTAATTTTTTTCTCTCACCTTATTTGGCGACTTAGCATTTTGAGCACACTATTAAAAAGGAGTGAGGAAGGTGGACAGCCCCATCTCAGTCCTGACTGCTTCAGAGGGACAGCTTCAAGTTTTTCTCTATTTTGGATGATGTTGGCTGTGGGATCCTCAGAAATAGTTTTTATTATGTTGTGGCGTATTCCCTCTAGTCCTGCATTATCTACGATTTTTATGATGAAGGCACATTAGATATAACCAAAGGCTTTTTCTGCATCTATTCTTCAGGTAGAAAAGTTTGACTATATTTCAAACTCAACCACTGAACTTCTGTAAAGAATGCTTTAGATTTGTTCTCCAATGTATTCAGGCTGTTTTTTCAATGGGAAGAAGTAGACACTCATTGCAATTTTCTCAGCGGGTTAACAATATGTAAGAAAAAGTGAAATAGTGAGGTAACTGAGATACAGAAAGACAATTATCACATGTGCTCACTCATAAGTGGTTTTTAAACATAAAGCAAAGAAAACCAGCCTACAAACCACAATCCCAGAGAACCGAAACAACAATGAGGACACCAAGAGAGAATACAAGATCTCCTGAGTAAATTGCGAGCATGGGGACCTTGGGGGAGGGTTGAAGCGGGGAGGAGAGAGGCAGGGAGGGGAGCAGAGAAAAATGTAGAGCTCAATAAAAATCAAAAAAAGAAAAAGTGAAATAGGAAATTGTTAACCTATGTAAAAGCATGTCATATCTCAGGGCTTATTCTGCCACATTATAACCCAACTAAGGGCACTTCACCCCCTGCTGTACTTTCATGATTAAAACTTTTGGAATTTCAAATGGCTATTGTACATGTATTTCCCAATATAGTTGAACCCAAGAAGTTTATGGGGTCCTAAGGATTACAGCTGCAGTCTCACAGGAGACTGTACCTTTATGCACACATATGTACACGTGCACGCGTGCACACACACACATCAAGCTCTAGACATATGTCGTATATATAGGAGTATATATATATGTCATATATATACTCTCCTAATTTCCTTAAACTTAATAAAATGTTTATAAACACAATTACCATTCCAGTTACATGCTCTCAGTGAATCATGAAACAAATGAGTTCAGTTTTAATTAGAGCCAGTCCCATTTAGTGAACACTTGAACGAGGCACTGCTGAGCATTGTTTTCATTTATCCCCCAAGCCTCTCTGTTACGTAAGTATTGCTCTAACCACATTCATTTTCCTGGTGAAAAGCTGAGATCTGTAACTTCTGTTTGAATTCACACAATTAGAAGTCACAATGGGAGGATTTCAACTGACAATTGTCTGACAACAATGAGCTCGCATCCAAATGTTGAAACCACGCGGCTTCTTTTCTAAGTGTTTATCATGTCCATAGCCTGGGCTTTTTACAAAAGGAACAGAATTCATAAGTGAGCTCCTGACATTTTATAGTCAAAACCATACAATTCACTTCTCTATGACATTTGGAGGAAAGGCATATGATCACACTTAGGAAATTGCTTCAAGGGAAGCAAGTGGGATGACTCACTTGAAGAATCTAGTTATCAAAATGTTTACCTGGATAGTATCTGTAGTCACTGGAGAGCAGGCAAGGGGAACAATAAGTTATGTCCCAGGCATTTGGTCCTTGGGTTTGTAAAGGACAAGAACCTTTTGGAAATGGGATGTATAGGCATTAAATGTTGTCATTGCGAGGCTTGCTTTCTTAGTCAAGGGTCTGACTACTGCTGGAAACACTTCTGACCTTCAAGTAAAAGCCTTAATGAGAACATCGTATGACTTTCAGAACCAAATTGAGACTTGATTTCTTTGTGGGACCTATGTGGGGATGACTCAGTTTCAAGTTCTAAAAGCTGAGCTTAACTTAACAAGCAAGATATCACTCTTTAGAGGAAGAGACCTTTTGGTTTGTGCCACCACTGGGAAGACTTTCCCCCAGATTTCTTATAATCACAGATGACTATTCCGATGAACCCTATCGATCCGGGTATTTAACATCAATATATTCACATTCAGAGATAACAGGAACTTTGTTGTCAGGAAAGCTTCTTATTGACTGCTGTTATCTGGTCAGATTTCACTAGGCCAAGCACAGGAAGTTGTAGATCCTACCACTGCCCGGATATTGGACTTTCTCCCACCCTCTGCCTGGGAACTGCCAGCTAGCTGACTTATTGCTGTCAGAGAATTATGCAGTGTGTCTGGGCTTTGGGGTTATCAGATCAGCACAGGCCTTGGCGAGTAAAGTTTATTTTTCTCCTAGTCAAAGAATTATAAAGTCAGAATCATAAGTCTGTAATAACTTAAAAGGTCATTTTCTCTAACTTTCAGTTAAAACTGACGTCATTTAAGCAGTATATTGAGGCTCCTGTAACAATAGTAAGTTAAAAATAAATCTGTTTACTGTATACCAAAATAGCATTTATGCATGATCTCATTTAATATTCATAACATCACTCTGAGTTAGAAATTGTTTTAAAAAATGGTAAATCTTTATTCGAGAGATTAAATGGCTGGATCAAAAGATTACTTGGTAGTAACAACACTCAGACCCAGGAATGTCTGCAAAACCCATACCTTTACATGTCCTATTGTTTTTCATAATTCAAATATGTAGGATAATTCTAAGCTCAGATATTCCACTTTGGTTTCTTTTATAACTTTCCTTTTATTTATTCTTTGTGTCTTTTACATTACGCATCTTGATCCTATTCATTTCCTGTCCCTGCATATCAGCTTTCTGTCCTTGCAGCCTGCCACCCACAGATAAAATTAAAGAGAGAAAAGAAAAAAAGGGGGGGAAGATCTCCATGGGAGCTGTGGTGTGACATAGTGAGTCACTCAGTAAACCCTTTTGTCTGTATAGCTTTACTCGCAAGTGTTCATTGCAAAGAGTCATTGGTCTGGTTCGAGGCTTCCAACTACCCAGGCCCAGAACAAGAGTTATGGGCTGGCCCACTCTAATGTCCACCCCATCTGTAATCTGCTGGAGCAAAAGAAGGGACTGGTCCTGCAGACCCAAAGGTGCAGGAATTCCGCAACACAGGACAATGGCAGGATAATCAAGAGGAGTTCCAGTGAGGGCTCAGCATTCACTTTGACTTCTAAAAAGCAATCTCATCCTTCTCTGGCCATACCAATGCAGGATTCAGAAAATTTGGTTGACTCTATCTTCCTTTCCATCATTTTCTCCCAAATTACCACAAAACTACTTTTTAAAAAATATTTATTCTCCTGCCTATCATAAGAAAACACAGTTAGCTAGCAGAAACATAAATCTGGTCATTAAATCCAGGAACTCTGAAATATGAAAAACCTCTCACAAACGATACAGGAAATTTGGAACTGCAAATAAAATAGTTATAATTATAAAGAAATACATCAGAAAGGAACAAAAGAGTCTCTGATCAAACCGCATCATTTTTTGACTGAGTTCTATAGTATGGGGTGGCAAAGCTGGATATTGGGTTTGTTTGAACTTATATGTCTTCAGGATTCATCTTTCCTACCTTTCCTTCCTTTTCTCAAGCAGGTTCATTGTCTTACCTCTATTTCGGGTTCCTTTAAAGAGATCTACATATTAGTTTTCCTAGATTTATTGAAAGCCGTTTTTGCTTTTAATATTATTCTAAGGACTGGATACGTATAAAAGAAAAGCACGGTCTCTACCAAAACCTAACAGCTAAATGCATCTCTAAACTAACAGTGGCAATTTAATAAAGGGTGCTTTAGTAAAAATATGCACAGAATGCTTTAAAACATAGCAGTTAGCAGCATCACACACATTATCTGCCCGTTAAATTTAATTTACTCAAGGAGAGGAAGGGTTTAACTCCGTAAGAAGTTGAAAATGAAATAAGGTTTTGAAGTGTTGGGGAGATATAATCAAAACACAAAATTACTCTGGTAGAAATGTCTATCTAACACAGAGTAATGGGGCAAAAAGGAGTCCATGTGAAAGACAAACAGAAGACTTTGACAATGAGGGAGTTGATAAGGTGAAAACAGAATCCATATTAAAGAGACATTGCATGCTATACAGAATAGCCAATTTTTTTAAAATCAGCTTACATGTCCAGCAGCTGATGAAAGAATAAAGAAAATGTGGCTCATATATATTATAACTTTTTATTTGGGCATACAGAAGGAAAAACTATCATTTACTGGAAAGTGAGTGGAACTGACATCTTCATGTCAAGCAAAGTAAACCAGACATAGTCAAGTATCTCTTATTTTCTCATTTTTTGAATCTGAGACTATATAGTCACATAAAATTATGCATATGTACACACACATATACACAGGATCAGGGAAGTAGGGACACTAGGAAAGGGGGAGGAAGAGAAAAGGGTCTATGTCAAGGGGTGAATGTGCTCAAAGTGCATTGCCTACTTGCCTGAAAATGCCTCTATATAATTCAACCTTATTTTTAACAGTGTTGGGTATTTTGTTATCCCGACCCACGGGATACGAACGGGGATCCCTGATAAGCCTAGTGGAGAAGAATGAAAGGAGACAAGAGACATGAGAAATGACGGCAAGACCGGATTTCTGATCAAGCCGTTCCGTTTATGATTCCCCCAGAAGCTGTTATATAGCAAAAGGTCAAAAGGGGGGAAGGGAAAGGTGTCAGGGGGAAGGGAAGGGTGTCAGGAAGCTCAGGTCTGCTGGAACTCAGGTCTGGAGATATCCCTAGCTGATAAGTAAATACTGAGGGTCTGTAATTGTTGACTAACCAAGGAGAATGCTAATAGGTTCTGGAGCCTGGTGCCTGCAGATCTCTGCTAGGAGATAAGATGCCAGGTTGCTTTTCTAGACCCTGCAGAGGGGATAGAGGTAAATATTTTTCTTAACTTATGAGCTTAAGATGGCTGTAACCAAAATGCAGATCTCAAAATACAGGTCTTTGCTTCCAGCATTTTGTCTCCATGTATGTCTACTCATCCTATATGTACCTAGTATGGGATGAGGCCAGAAAAGGACATCAGATGGTTATAAGCTGCCATATGGATACTGGGAATCAAACACAGATCTTTTGGAAGAGCAGGAATTGCTCTTAACTCCTGAATCATCCTTCCAGGCCCATCAATGCTATCTTAATGAATATACATCAATGAAGGAAAGACAGTAAAGTGAAAATCAGTGTATTTAGTTACTGACGGGGAAATCACAGTAAGGAAGGATAGTGAATAAATTTCTCAGTATGCATTATTATGAAAACTTAGGTGTCTTTATGAGGAGTACAGGAGAAAATAATGACATTTTAAAATGGAATGGAATAGTTACAGATACATTTTAATTTTTTTTAAGTTAGCAAAGCATGGCAGCTCATCCTGTAGTCATAGCACTCATGAAGCTGAGGCAGAACAATTGTCATGAGTTTGAGACCAGCCTGGGCTACATAGTGAATGTGTGATCATCCAGAACTACATAGTGAGTCCCTATCGCTCAAATAAACAAAAAAGCAATATTTTAAAAAAGATTTCTTACAGTTTAGGATTCAGGAAACCATACAATCATGCTATTCCTAAAGATTTCTAGCTATGCATTTCAGGAGGTATGAAGAACTGGATAGACTCATAAGGTCAGAAATGAGCATCTGCATAAAGAATAATGTTATAGAAATTAGTAAGGTTAGGGCCATTTCAGGTTCCCTATACTCAGCTGCCCCAGGAACTAACTGGGGACATCGCCCTGGGCACCTGGGAGCCCCTCTAGGTCCAAGTCTCTTGCCAACCCTCTTTTTTCAATATTATAACTATTTTTCTATTTATTTGAAACACAGTAAAAAAAATGGTACACTTTGGAAATTCAGTGGCACAAGGTACACTGCCATTAACTTGAGAAACGTTATACAGTTTAAAAAAAGTAAATAAAAAGAATTTTTTCTCCTGTTGCAAACACTGTGTTACATAATTTTACCTGCCCAAACAGACCATTTACAAGTATCAGGTCAATAAACTGCTAACATCCATAAAAAGGTAGTTTTCTTACTAAAATGCAAGAATTTAAAAGTGGTATCTAAACAAGAAAAGACAAAAACAAACTGAAATGAAAGCCTAGAATCTAAAATTGGGGTTTCTTGTTTCTTGCATATCACCATAGAACCTTCATCTGGCGATGGATGGAGATAGAGACAGAGACCCACACTGGAGCACTGGACTGAGCTCCCAAGGTCCCAATGAGGAGCAGAAGGAGGGGGAACATGAGCAAAGAAGTCAGGACCACAAGGGGTGCACCCACCCACGGAGACAGTGGGGCTGATCTATTGGGAGCTCACCAAGGCCAGCTGGACTGTGACTGAAAAAGCATGGGATAAAACCAGACTCTCTGAACATGGAGAACAATGAGAGCTGATGAGAAGCCAAGGACAATGGCATGGGGTTTTGATCCTACTTCATGTTCTGGCTTTGTGGGAGCCTAGCCAGTTTGGATGTTCACCTTCCTAGACCTGGATGGAGGGGGGAGGACCTTGGACTTCCCACAGGGCAGGGAACCCTGATTGCTCTTCAGACTGGAGAGGGAGGGGGAGAGGAGTGGGGGGAGGGGGAGAGGAGTGGGAGGAGGGGGAGGGAAATGGGAGGCTGGGAGGAGGCGGAAATTTTTTTTCAATAAAAAAAATAGTAAGGTTATACAAAACACAACAGTGATCATTGGGATTTTTCACAATTAGTCCACTCCATATCCTTTCACGTATGAGACAGCATTACCACATGACTGCTGTAGCCAGCTCGGTGTCAGGAAATCAAAAGACCCTGTCACTTTCAGACAGGAGCTTAAAGGGCAGTACAGATTTCACTAAGCTTCTCTTGCGCTGCCTGTGCCATCAATGAAGCACATGTCAAGTTGAATCTCCGATCAGGCTTGGTGCCTTGCTGACTGCAAGGCACAGAGCCCCATTGCTTATGGATATGTAGCATGAGCGAAAAATAAAGCTGTGCTGTTTCAGGCCACTCAAAATTTGATGTTTTAAACACCAATAAAACTTTATATATATATATATATATATATATATATATATATATATATATATATATATATTTAGAAGATGGACAAGAGGAAGGTGACAAGAGAAACTGCCATGAAGATGATGCACAGACCTGCATCAAACCTTGGTGACCTAACTATAGATGTGAAAAAATATAATAAAGGAATATAATCAGGTACATGAGGAAGAAATCAAAATAAAATGATTCTTAGAAGCTGAAAGACAATTTCAAGAAATCAGAGTCAGAAGTCATGTTACAGCAAAGAAAGAATACTGGATTTGATCATTAGTAACCCATTGGGTCAGTTTCTAATAAGCTCGATTGAGTGATAGAGACATAAGCAGTGGCTTGAGGTAGCAGGGAATGTGGAAGTGCAGTGAATTAATAAAGAAAGCAGCATTTAGAAATCTGGGGGAGGAGGAGGGACTGCTTAAGCACTCACTGCCCCTCTTTCTGTCCCTCGGCTTACTTTATTCCTCTCTGGTCCTTTGGCTTTTCTCCATGCTTAGCTCCTTCAGTATGCCACTTCTCTCTCCTACTCTCTTGAGATATACACCTATCTTCCTGTATATCCTTCATTCTTATAATGATGACATCATATAGACTATCCCAAGTTGTTTAAAACTTTTGTACGGGCCCTGGCTGACACACAAGAATTAGGTTTAATTACCCTCAATAGGAAAAGCTGTTTAAGCATAATTTAGGATCAAGTACCAAGGTGATAAATCTATGGGCCTTAGTTAGGGGAGTAAGGAGTCTGAGAGAGCATCACTCAATACTACACTTGCTTAACATCTCCTGGGCATCCCTGGCTCTACCAAATAGGTTTCCAAGCTCTCTTAGAGGGGTTTATTGACAAGGACACAAAGATGGTCCTATGTTGAATCTATTTCCTAATAGATTTCAACATTTCAACCATTTGTAAAGCTCTTCTGTGTTTGGATATTGTTTCTAGTACCAGGCAGAAAAAGAAATCTGCCCAGGAATGCGAGTAGTGAATTCCATACTCTTTGAAAACAGACAACGAAGTTGACTGAGCAGCAATCTTACCCCCGTATTCTTTCTTCCAGAAACCGCAATCACTTACATTAGCATGTCTTTAAACTTTTCATATCATTTTACCCACCCATCATTTTATTGGAAACTCTCAACTTTGAGGTTGTAAAGACATGCTATTATACTTCATTCTTTGGGTAATAAGAACACAGCTCCTTTGTATCAATACAGCAAGAACATAAACCAAAATGCACTTGCTTTAACATTCTTTGCTAGAATCCTCAGTTTCTTTGAATAATAATTCAGCTACATGACAATAGAGTTATCTGGTGTAGGAGGTTCTTCTGTTCATGTGTTGCTTTCGTTGGTTAATAAATAAACTGCCTTGGCCTTTCGATAGGGCAGAACTTAGGTAGGTGTGGAAAACAGAACTGAATGCTCGGAGGAAGAGTCAGGGAGACGCAATGGATCCTCCACCTGAGACAGATGCCAGTTAGAATCTCCAGTAAGCCACTGTCATGTGGCAATACACAGATTAATTAATGGAAATGGGTTAAACTAATATGTAAGATTTAGCCAGTAAGAAGTTAGAGCTAATGGCCGAGCAGTGTTTTAATGAATACAATTTCTGTGTGATTATTTCAGGGCTAAGCTAGCTGGGTGGCTGGGACGAACAAGCGAGCCTCCCCATGCAACAGTTATCCTGGGCAAAGGCTGCAATTTCACTTGGTACATCTCTGATGCCTCATCATGATCAAATTTCCCTTTAACTTCTTTGAGTTTGATGACAAGATACTTAAGTTACACTCCATTCCCTCACCCTTTTGTGACAAAGAATTTGATTACTATTGATGCTGTCATTGTTCAGGTCTTGTTTAGGCAGCTATTACTAGGAGACACAGTCTCATAGCACACTACCTGGTCCTTTGCTCTTAAAATCTTTCTGTCCCCTCTTCTGTAATGTTCTCTCTTCTAATGATTGCTGGGGGGAATTAGCTTCTCCCAAGGATGAGCCCTCTTATTGATTATCTGATACAAAGTCATCAACACTGAATTTATATACAGACAAACAAAAAAAGTAGGCTGTATTTACATATCTCTATCTATTTATTTATCTATCTGTCTGTCTGAACACTAACAAGAAAAAAATTAAATTTTGTTGTAGGTGCAAAATCAACAGAAATTTTTCATTTAGATTTTGTATTATTTATCCCTTTATCTGAAGGCTTCTAAACATCATTTTAGACTAAGTTAATATTTCAGGATGCATGGAAATTCCTTTCAAGATGGAAAGAAGATCCAAAGGAATCTAAGTTGGATAGAATATAAATGTTTCCCCCTTTTGCTAAATTCCCCCTCAACTTTCAGTTCTGAATTTTCTTTGATGCTTTGTTTTGCCATTATTCTCTTCAAAGAAAAGATGGAGATGCCTACAAGTGAGATAAATGTTCAAAGGTGATAGAGTTCACTTGGGTGGAATGCTCTGACTGGCTGCATTGAATTTCCTCTTCCTTTGTACAATTTTATTCATCTACTGTATTCATGGAGTAATCTCATTATCCATAATCACCTCTATTTTCTCACAAATTTCTCTTTCAATATCTGTAACTGCTCTGCAAAATTCATAACTATAGTTCTTGTAAATTATTAGAAAGTTTTTCCCCACTATATTCTATTATGTCCACTTATCCCAAACAATCCTGTGTACTTTAAAGTCATGGTATTTTTTTCTTGCTATTATTGTCTATTATGTTCTATGACAGATTGTGGGAAAATCAAACTCATTATGGATAAAATGGTAGCATCTAGTTGGAGACTGTGCCAATGATTTTTTTGTATTTAACTAATTTCTTTAAAAATATTGTCCTCTTATTTTTGAGATTGCAATATAAATACTTCATTTCCTCCTACCCTTTCATCCCTCCAAATTTTCCTATATGCCCCTATTGAATCATTTTCAAATTCATAACCATTCTTTCATTAACTTTTGTTACATTCACGTATGTAAGTGCTTATTCTCCTAAATATAGCATGCTCAGTTTGTAAAATGTTACTCGTATGTATAATTTTATGGAATTGGATAACCAATGGGTGTGTTCTTCCTGGGAGATGTCTATATATCCACCCTCAGAATTTATTAGTTGTCTATAGTTCTTTCTGTAGGGTTGAGAACCCCTGGGTTTTCCACCTCCACTTTAACTTTTCCCTTGTTGCCCTTTCTCAGCACATGTTTAGGCAGTCATATTGGTAAGACTTCATGGTTATAGATTCTGATACTTCTAGGAGACACAATATCACAGAAAACTCCCTATTCACCCTGTCTCTTACAATCAGTCTGCTCCTCTTCTGTAGTGTTCCCTTAGACATAAGAACAGGAGTTGTTTTGTAGACATGTCCACTGGGGCTGGTTTCCACAACTCTGCATTTTCATTAGTTGTGATTTTCTATAATGGTTTCTATTGCAAACATGAGTTTCCTTGATGGGGCATGATGACTTCACTTCTCTGTGGTCATAGAGACAAATAATAAGAGTGTAGTTAGGGATTTTGCTGGTTTAATAAAGTGGTGGTTGTATATACTCCTCTAAGATCTGCAACTTTATTAGCCTTGGGTAGTTGGCTAGGTTTTCATTGTCAAGCATGATTTATTTGTTAAACTGATCTTAATTAAGTACAACTGGAGACCTGTTGATTACTTCAAAGATATACATACCACCATTGAATCCTTAGGGTTCTTGTACCACAATGGACATTGTTGCAGGTCATAGGCATCATAGCTGGGCAGAATGGTGGGCTGCTTCCTGCTTTGAAGCTTGCATGATGCTTTCTAGTACCGTGAAAGCTAATCCTCAGGGAAGAATTCAGGTAAATTCTGGCTTAGGGGTGTCTGGGTCTTGTGTCTGAAGTACATGGTGTCTTCAGTAATAGGGACTTAATATCTACTTCTGGAGAAAATCAAGGAAAATCAATAGTAATAGCCTGTAATGTTTTGTGAGTCCCTTAGGCAACCCTGACCAACAACACAAAAGAAAGCTTCTCTAGCCTGGTGTTGGGGTTTTTGCTATGCTGTTTTTAGTCTTGGAGTGATCATTGTCTGCCCAGATGAAAAATATTCATTTAACTTTATACGTGTGTGTGTGTATATACATACATACATATATGTACGTGTGTATATTTATAGACAGAGTTAAATGTTTTATAGGTATTTTTGAGGTAGAAAGTTAACAGCATAGTTCCTTATGACTTTTCCAAACATCCTTACTGTAACTTCACCCTTCTTCCTCCTTCTATATTCATCTCCCTCCACCTTTTGAAATAGTGGCTCCCATTTTCCCCAATCTGATCCCCTACCCTCATACCCAGGAACTGGCCCCGTTTTACTTTCCTGGTTTCTATAGTTACTGCAGTATATGTAGGATATGTGTTCACATCTGAAGATTTGAAGCTATGAGCTTCCAGTAAGGAAGAACATGTGAATATTTCTCTTTCTGGTTCTGGATTATCTTTTTCAATATGATCTTTTCTAGTTCCATCCATTTACCTGCAAAGTTCATGATTTCATTTTTCTTTACAGTTGAGTAGCATTTCATAGTGTATCTATACTACATTTCATTATATAATCAGCAGTTGATGGACTTTTCCTTGATACTGTGAATAGATCAGCAATTAACATACCTGAACAAGAATCTATGGAGTAAGACATCTAGTCCTTTTGGCATATGCCAAAGAAGGGTACAGCTGGGTCATATGGTACATTTGGTTTTAATATTTGTCAATTCTCCACACTAATTTTTATAGTGTGTTTATCAGATTGCAGTTCTGTCAACAGTGAATGAGGGTTCCCTTTTCCCTAGCATCTAATCTAGTATTTACTGCAAGCTCTTTTGTTGATCTTTGCCATTCTGATTGGAGTAAAAGGAAATAACAATTTTGTTTTATTTTAAATTTTTTAATTGCTAGGGATGATGAAAGTTTTTGAGATATTTCTTAACCACTTTTATTATTTTTCCCTTTTATTGAAAATAGATTCTTTTTGCATACAGTATATCTGGATTACTACAGTTTCTCCTATTTCTACTTCTTTTAGTTTCTTTCCACCTCTCTTTCATCCAGATCCACTCCCTTTCTGCTTCTCATAAGAAACAGGTTTCTAAGAGATAATGACCAAACCTAAAGTAAAATACAATAAGGTAAAACAAAACCCATCACATCTAAGTTGGATAAGACAAACGAACAGAAGGAAAAGAGCCCCAAGGGAAGGCACAAGAATCAGAGATCTACTTGTTCACTCAGGATTCCCATAAAAAAACACTAAACTGAGGGCTCTAATATATACATAGATGACCTGGTTCAGACCCTTGTTGTCCCTGTGATTGCAGCTCAGTTTCTGTGAGTTCATATGAGCTTTGCTCAGTTGATTTGGAGGGCCTTGTTCTCATGGTGTCTTCCAACCCCTCCAACTCTTAGACTCTTTCTCACTCTTCTTCCATGGTGTTCCCTGGAGATATCCCATTCAGAACTGTGTGCTTTAGCTACGTTGGAATATTCAGGGCCTGCTTTTGAAGGATAGCTGGGCTCTACTGGAGACATAATGCCCTGACTGTTACTGACTGTGATTTTATTTTGGCATTTAGGTATCTGGGTTTGGGGTGATTATAGGTCTAGGTACTGATTTCTGGATTTTTCTTTATTGGGTGAAAGTTTTGTTCCTTGGATTTTGTTTCTTCTCTGGATTTTCAGACTGTGATGACTGCCTGTTGCTTGTTTTTTTTTCTCTGCTCAGCTGGAGTGTTTACAAGGAGTCCCTGCTGGTGTTGGAGGTTGGGAATACTGGGATGGGTTGGGGGAAGGAAGGTTAGAGGAGAATATATTTGTGACATTTTGGGGGTGGGGTCATAAAGGAAAGAGTGACCATAGCAGGTTTCTTGCTACAGAGTTGGGCATGAGCTGGAGGAGATTGGATCTCAGGAGCAACTGAAAGGTGTAGATCTGATTTTAGCATACTTGTTGTCCTGGGCTGAGCAGCCCTTGGTTTTAGTAGGGGGTGGAGGATAGCATTGGAGTCTAGGACTATGTAACAAGTGAGAGGAGGAAGGTTAGAAGGGAAAGACTGGTGAGATCCATAGGAAATGGGAGGGGGGGGCAGGGAAAGCTGCCATTGTTGTTCTTCTGCAGATCTGGGAATGAGGGTGGGGGATTAGATCTAGACAAACAGATTGAAGAGAAGGCCTGTGGGCAGTCTACCTGTTTTTTCTGGCATGTGTGGCCTGTGAGTCTGCAGGAGGTACCTGCTGGAGTTGGGGGCTGTGATAAAGTAACTAGAGGGGGAAAGGGAGGTTACAGGGAGAAGATCTGTGTGATCTATGGGAGATGGAAGCAGCCAACAATGAAGTCTGACAAGGTGTTCTGCTTACAGCTAGGAATGAGCTTATAAGTTATTGATCAGGAGAGTCTTAAAGATTTCCAAAACAATATAGGCTATTGATTTTGTCCTTGGTTGCTTCCCAGAGGTTCAAGATAAGTCTCCATTGCTGAAGAAACCATGATCTTTGGACACATAATTTGGAATATTTGAAATTGGTTTGACTTGAAGGAGAGCTCTTTGAGGTCTACCTTTTTTTTTTTTTGTTACAGAGGATGCTATACAAGTTTCCAAGGAATGAAAGAAATCTGATCTTAATTTCTTACACAGATGTAATGTGTAGGAATCACAACAATGACCAACATGTCAAAATATCCCTAATGGTCCAACAGTGGAACCAGCAGCAGGTACATTGGAATTAAGGTTTGCTCAACAGAAGGGTAATCATGCTTGTTACTGGAAACCAAGCCAACTTTCTGGGGATAGCAAAGTCATGAATCTTATGAGAACCTACTACTGCAGAATTTATAGCTGCCCAGTTCCAGCTGTTATATGTACAGCACAATTCCTATATCTAAGGCTCAGGAAACTGTGGAAGAGGAGATATAACGACTGTAAGATCCAGAAGATCAGGAACTCATCTCTGAGACTGTGTCTTCTAGAAACAAAATGGAAGATTGCTATGTTCATGAATTGTCAATGATATGGCTGCTTAAACAGGACTAGAACAATGACAACATGGATATACATACTATTGTTCAAGGGAGAAATTCCATGGAATGCTACCCAAAGACAAAGAACTACAGGAAAGTAATAACTGCTAAAAGTGAGAGAATTAGTTTCTCCATATTTAAATTACATATACTCATAGCTATAACATTCCTCTTACAGCTGTTTGATCAGTATCCCAAAGACTTCTTCTCTTCTTATTCGTCTTTTTATTTTACATCTCAGCTACAGCCTCACCCTCAATTTCCCTCTCCAAGTCCCTCTCCCCAACCCCCCTCCAATCCTCCCAAACCCCTCCTTTGCATTTACATCCAGGAAAAGGCAGGTCTCTTTTGAGTATCAATAACACATGTCACATAAATTTACCGTATAACTGAGCACCTCTCCATGCATCAGGGATGGGCAAGGCAACCTAGCATAAAAAATAGAATTCTAAAAATCTGTAAAAGAGTCAGAGACATCCTATTCCCACTGTTAGGAATCCCATAAAAGGACCAAGCCACACAACTGCAACATATATGCAAAGTGCCCAGATCAGCCCCATGCAGGCTTCCTGGTTGTTGGTTCAGTCTCTGTGAGCCCCTGTGAGCCCAGGTCAATTGATTGTGTGGGCCTTCCCATGGTATCTTTGACCCCTTTGTTCCCTACACTCTCTTCACTTCCTCTGTAACATTCTTGAATGTTTGGCTATGGGTCTCTGTATCTGCCTCCATCAGTTGCTGGATTATGGCTCTCCAATGACAACTGGATCAGATACCAATTCCAAAGTTCTTTTTTATTATTTTAATTTGATCATACTATCTTAATACTTTATAATTAAAATTTTGGTTAATATTCATATATATATAATATTTTAATCTAATCTATCCCATTCCCTTTAGATTATATTTTCAAAATATATTAATCACCTATACTGAAAAAATTAATACCCACTGAGATCATTAAATATGTAATTGGGTATTGAACTAACTATTGCAACATGGGTAATCTCTCAGGGTTCATGTCCCTGAAGAATGGTGACTCTCCAATTCCCAGCAGCAATCAACTATAAAATATCTTCTTTGTTAAGGTAAGAATTCATGAACTACTTTCCCCATCCATTCTGGAATTTTGGCTGACTTGGTCTTATTCAAGTCTTGTACATTATAAGTTCATTTGCGTAATTGTAGTATGGTGCTGGAGAATTGTCTGTAATCTGTCAATTATGTTTTAAATAAACGCTGATTGGCCAGGCAGGAAGTATAGGTGGGAAAACCAGATAGGAAGTAGAAACGATGCAAGGAGAACAGGAGAATTCTGGGAAGGAGGAAGTTGATTCCTCCCACTCCTGCCCAGACTTCGAAGAAGCAAGATGTGAACTGCCCTGCTGAGAAAGGTACCAAACCATGTGGCTAGCATAGATAAGAACAATGGGTTAATATAAGCTACAAGAGCCAATACGTAGCCTGATCTAATGGGCCAATCAGCTTTATAACTTATAGAGATCTCTGTGGGATTTCCTTTGGGGTTTGCCGGCTATGGGGAACTGGACGGTACAGAAACCCCAACCAGCAGGCCTTCATGTTACAGTAGTATCATGTCTGGCAAATGCTGCTTAGCTATAGACATCTACCTCCTCTGACTCTTACAATCATCTTGTCCTCTCTTCTGAGATGATCCCTGAGCTTGGGGTGGAAGAGTTCCAATATAGATGTCTCCCTTTGAACTGAACATTCTACAATCTTTCCACTTATGAAGTATTTTCCCTGATAAGGCTTGAGAGATGCATTAATTGATGGTTATATTGATATGTTATTAGCAATCAGTTTAATATAATCATTTAGTAGAATAATAATGATATGTTATTGCATAGACCCTATGACCTATTTAGTCATATATCATAGCCCCCAAAGCACCAGCTTCTGGGCTGGGTTCAGGGTTCAGAGAAAAAGTCCAGTGTCTTGAAAATAATACTTTTCTCTATCTGAGGGATATTTTTAGGGAAAATACATTGTCAAACCTATTGATGGATTCCTTATTATTCTCTCAATGTTGCTCTCATGATGTTCATTTGTTACATTCTCTGCCTTTTCTATTCTCTCATTCCAGTTCTACATTTACTCATGATACTTCCATTCTAATTCTCTCACACATGATGTTTTCCTTCTCTCAGGATGTTTCTCTTGTGATGCTCCCAAGTTTCTGCCACTGCCCCTTTGTTTTTATAGCTTGAAGACTTACAAAATATTTTAGGCATTACATTTGAAGGCCACATTACATTTCTAAGTAAATGATGAGAAACAGAGTCATTCCAACAGCTTACAGTGCAAGAAATCCAGAGGGAGAGCAAGGAAAGAGATATCTTGATAAGTTTTCACATAGCAAGGAAGAAACATTTTCCCTCAGTCAATTCCCTAATTAGTGAGTTGCAACCTGCACTTACAAAAAGAGAATTCTTTTTGTTATCATATCTACAGCGGTAGTTTTATAAAACTAAATTATTAAAGAGACAAAAAGAAATAAGGAAATTGTGTTCCATATCCTATACTTCTAATTGTATAAACATTTTTCCTGTGTTTTTTTTTTTTTTGAGATGGGGTTTTTCTGTGTAATAGCCCTAGCTATCCTGGAACTAGCTCTTGTAGATCAGACTGTCCTCAGACTTACCGAGATCCACCTGCCTCTGGCTCCTGAATGCTGTGATTAAAGGCATGCACCACCATTGCTTGAATTGTATAAACATTTTAAATATTTTGTGGTTAGTGGTCGTAAAAGTCCTTTAAACATTTTGCAGTTAGTGGTCATAAATCCTGAATTTCTTGGACTCGAGACAGTGATTGTAATTACAGAGAGTGCAGTGGTGAGCTGGGCTGAGAGGACCCTCCAAGCAAGAGCTGCAGAGCAAAGGGTGGAGGTATACACTCAGATAAGCTTACTCAGCAATCTCTAAGGCACAGTAACATTAAAAGCATTATAAATCTTAAAATATATTTTTTTGTCCTGCATGTAACTGTTGCCATAAAAGCGAGACTTGTAACTCTTTCTTGGGGCTATAGTTTATATTTTGCAGCCCTGGCTAGTTAGAAAGTCTTTCTCCATTGTATCTGACCATGGGATAATAAAACAGAGGTAAGAATTTGTACAGAGAGTTAATCACTGTCCTTGGTTATCAGCCAGACCTGAAACCATAATTAAGTTGCTTCACACTATTTGCCTTGGCTTAACAAATCAGACAACTGGCTATGTGTCATTGTAAATGAGATTGTATTATTTCCGTGAATAGTTTATCTTAAAACCCATTAGCAAGGTACCTCTCTGATCTAAAGCTACTTTGAAGTTTTATATCAGTTGATAGTTTGTTTTCTTAAGTTGTACTCCAAGACACCTCATAATGTAAACTTATAACCCCTGACTTGTATATCATCTTTTGTATCTATTTTATCAAAAATCTGCATAGGCTAACGTTATTTAATATAAAGTAGGCAATACAGCTTAAGGAGGAGCCACCTTTTTGACAATTCAGAGATAAAATGCCCAGTAGACCAGATGAAGAGCAGAAGGAGGGAGAAGAGGAGCAAGGGAGTCAGGACCGGGAGGGGTGAGTCCACCCATGGAGACGGTGGGACTGATCTAATGGGAGCTTACCAAGGCCAGCTGGACTGGGTCTGAATGAGCATATGATCAAACCGGACTTTCTGAATGTGGCTGACAATGAGGACGGACTGAGAAGCCAATGATAATGACACTGGATTTTGATTCTACTGCATGTACTGGCTTTTTGGGAGCTTAGTCTGGATGTACACCTTCTTAGACCTGGATGGAGGGGGGCGGCTTGGACATCCCACAAGGCAGTGCACCCTGACATCTCTTATGTCTGGAGAGGGAGGGGAAGGGGAAGTGGGGGGAGTGGGAGGGAAATGGGAGAATGGGAGGAGGTGGAAATTTTAAATAAATAAATAATAAATAAAATGTTAAAACAGAAAAAAAGAATCAGACCCAATAACTCTATCCATATTAATACTGTTAACATTTTCTTTATTCTTCATACTTTATTTAATACACAATTATCAATCCAGTTCTGTGTGTTCTATTTCTATGCTCTCTCTCTCTCTCTCTCTCTCTCTCTCTCTCTCTCTCTCTCTCTCCCTCCCATCTTTTTTTTTTGTTTTTACATTCTTCTTCATAAGGTCTCTATGTCTCAGCTTTCTGTCTGGTGGGACCATTTTAGGTTATCTTATCTTGTGGAATTTCTTTCTCTCTCTCTCCCATCATTATATTCTTAACACTAAAGCTTCTCATGTGTTGTAGGGGTTGCTTGTTTATTCCTTACTGCTCAGCCCTGAAATAATCACACAGAAACCATATTATTTGCAATATTGTTTGACCAATTGCTTAAACATATTTCTGACTAATTTATATCTTAAATTAACCTATCTCCACTAATCTGTGCATTGCTACAAGGCTGAGGCTTACTGAGTAAAGTTCCAGAGACTGTCTCTTTTGGGGCTACATGGGTTCTCTAAACTTACCTTCTTCCTTCTAGTATTCAGTTTAGTTTTCCCTGCCTATCTCTAGTCTGCCCTGATATAGGTCCAATTTATTAATCAATGGTAATCACAGCATACAAAGGGAAACCCCACATCACTAACATCTGTTTTTTTTTTTTTCAAGACAGGGTTTCCATTTATAACAGCTCTAGCTGTCCTGGAACTTGCTCTTTAGACCAGGCTGGCCTCAAATTCACAGAGATCAGCCTGTGTCTGCCTCCCAAGTGCTGTGATTAAAGGTGTGCATCACCATGTCCCACCCTTCATCTCCACCTTCTACTTATTATTTCCCTGTTTACTTTCACCAGATATTCTTTTGGTTATCAGTAAATAGTAACTACTAGTCTTTCTCTGATTTGATTATTACTTTCATCTTAGATTCATAGTAAATAAAGATTAGTGTACACAGTACTGTCAATAGCTACTTACTTCAAAGATGACATTGAGTTACTTTTCTCTTGGCCGTTTACTGCTGGGTATGTGGCCTGCTCTTAAGAGTACTTTGTTTCCCTCAGTGAGATTGCCTTTGAGGAAACTCAATTTTCATTTAAAAGTGGTTATCAGTGCTCACTTCAGCAGCACGTATACTAAAATTGGAATGATACAGAGAAAATTAGCATGGCCCCTGTGCAAGGATGACACGCAAATTCGTGAAGCACTCCATATTTTTATAGTAATTAGCTTTATATGGAAAAACAAAAAATCAAGGATAGCCAAAACAATACTACACAATAAAGGTACTTCCAGAGGCATTATAATGCCTGACTTCAAACTCTATTACAGAGTTATAGTAATGAAAACAGCTTGGTATTGGCATAAAAACAGAGATGTTAACCAATGG
Source organism: Microtus pennsylvanicus (assembly GCF_037038515.1). Lineage (NCBI taxonomy): Eukaryota > Metazoa > Chordata > Mammalia > Rodentia > Cricetidae > Microtus > Microtus pennsylvanicus. Next base: position 61,252,342 of record NC_134601.1, on the reverse strand, counting down.
AATAGAATTGAAGACCCAGATATTAACCTACAAACCTATGAACACCCGATTTTAGACAAATGAGCTAAAATTATACAATGGAAGAAAGAAAGCATCTTCAACAAATGGTGCTGACATAACTGGATGTCAACCTGCAGAAGAACGAAAATAGATCCATATATATCACCATGCACAAAATTCAAGTCCAAATGGATTAAATACCTCAATATAAATCTGACCACATTAAACCTGATAGAAGAGAAAGTGGGAAGTAGACTGCAACACACGGGCACAGGAGACCACTTCCTATGTATAACCCCAGTAGCACAGACAATAAGGGCAACAATGAATAAATGGGACCTGCTAAAACCGAGAAGCTTCTCTAAAGCGAAGGACACTGTCATTACGACAAAAAGGCATTCTACTGAATGGGAGAAGATCTTCATCAACTCCACATTAGACAAAGGTCTGATCTTCAAAGTAAATAAAGAACTCAAGAAACTAGACGTTAAAATTCTAGATAACCAAATTAAAAAAATGGGCTACTGAATTAAACAGAGAATTCTCAACAGAAGAAGTTCAAATCTCCAAAAGATACTTAAGGTCATGTTCAACTTCCTTAGCGATCAGGGAAATGCAAATCAAAACAACTTTGACATACCATCTTACACCTGTCAGAATGGCTAAAATCAAAAAAAAAAACACCAATGATGATAGCCTTTGCTGGAGAGGATGTGGAGTAAAGGGTAGACTCATCCATTGCTGGTGGGAATGCATACTTGTGCAACCACTATGGAAATCAGTGTGGCAGTTTCTCAGGAAATTGGGAGTTAACCTACCTCAGGATCCAGCAGTACCACTCTTGGGAATATACCCAAGAGATGCCCAATCATACTACAAAAGCATTTGTTCAACTTTGTTCATAGAAGCATTACTTGTAATAGCCAGAACCTGGGAACAACCTAGATGCCCCTCAATGGAAGAATGGATAAAGAAATTGTGGAACATATACACATTAGCGTACTACTCAGTGGTAAAAAACAATGACAGCTTGAATTTTGCATGCAAATTGATGGAAATAGAAAATACTATCCTGAGTGAGATATGCCAGACCCCAAAACATGAAAATGGTATGTACTCACTCATTAGTGAATTCTAGCCATAAACAAAGGACATTGAGCCTATAGTTCACAAGCTTAAATAAGCTAAATAAGAAAGTGAACCCAAAGTAAAAGATATGTAGATCCTTCTGGAAATTGGAAGCAGACAAAATCACAGGGAAAAAGTTGGGAGCATGGGGGTGGGGAGGGACCGGGGGGGGGAGATGGGGAGAGAGAAGGGAAGGATTGGGGAGACCTTGGGGGAGTGGGAGTGTTGAGATGGAGGAAGGGCGGATATCAGAGCAGGAAAGAAGGTATCTTAATTAAGGGAGCCATTTTAGGGTTGGCAAGAGACTTGGCTCTAAAAGGGTTCCCAGGTGTCCAAGGAGATGTCCCCAGCTAGGTCCTTGTGCAGCAGAGAAGAGGGTGCCTGAACTGGCCTTATCACATAGTCACACTGACGAATATCTTGCATATCACCATAGAACCTTCATCTCTCAATGGATGGAGATAGAGACAGAGACCCACAGTGGAGCACTGGACTGAGCTCTCAAGGTCCAGATGAAGAACAGAAGGAGGGAGAACATGAGCAAGGAAGTCAAGACTGTGAGGGGTACGTCCACCCACAGAGATGATGGGACTGATCTAATGGGAGCTTACTAAGGCCAGCTGGACTGGGGCTGAACGAGTATGTGATCAAACTGGACTCTCTGAATGTGGCTGACAATGGGGGCTGACAGAGAAGCCAATGATAATGGCACTGGGACTTGTTTCTACTGCATGTACTGGCTTTTTGGGACCCTAGTATATTTGGATGCACACCTTCCTAGGCCTGGATGGAGTGGGGAGGGCCTTGGACTTCCCACAGGGCAGGGTACCCTGCCCTCTCTTAAGACTGGAGGGGGTAGGAGGAAGGTAAGTGGGGGAGTGGGAGGGGAATAGGAGGAGGGGAGGAAGTGGAAATTTTTTTCTTTTAAATACTGCTTAGCCCGTTATTTCTATCCTCTTATTGGCTAATTCTCACATCTTGATTAACCCATTTCTATTAATGAGTGTAGCACCACGCGGTGGTAGCTTTACCAGCAATGATCTTAACCTGCATCCATCTTGGAGAGCAGAGATATAACTTCTGACTCGGAAGTGGAAATTTTTGAATGGAAAAAAAATAATAAAAAAATGTATTCAGAAAAAAAGTGGTTATCAATTGGAGATAGTTTCTGAGTTAGGAGTAGGGACATGTGCCTTTTTATTCTTTCAGTTTGAGAAAGCCATCTGGTGTAGACCCATGTAGGCTCTGTGCATGCTGCCTTAGTCTGTCTTAAGGGTCTTTTCTTCTTGGTGTCGTTCCCCCTCAGCTCTTACATTCTTTCTACCAACTCCTCATCAGAGGTCCCTGGGCACTGAGGGGAGGGATTTGATGGAGACATCCCGTAGAGGCCTTAGTGTTCCAAGGTCTCTTACTCTCTGCATATAGTCTGACTGATGTCTGTGTTTGATCCCATCTGTTGTAGGAGACAGCTCCTCTGATGATGTGTGAGAAAGACACTGAGCTATGAATAAAGCAGAATGTCATTATGAGTATTTGATTGCTATGTATATGATTCCACACCATGTCCTTGGGATATCCAGTCTTGGATTCTTGATCAACCAAGCTGTGTTGGGTATGGGTTTCATATTGTGGAGTAGGCCTTCAGTAAATCAACCACCTAGATACTTGTTGGTTACTCCCATAAGCTTTGGGCCACCTTTGCCCTAACAGGACAGCACTGTAGATAAAACGGTTGGTAGTTAGTTGGTGTTCATATTTTTCCTTTGATACCTGCACAGGGTGCCTTCATGTACTAAAAACATTGAAATGTAGGGGTGAAGACCCTATATAGGCACCATCTCAACTTCTCTATTTTTAGTGAGTCATGTAGATGTTGAAATTTAGCAATAGGGCCTTCTTATCAGTTTGTGGAGAGAAACCTATAGTCTTGACAACAGCCTGTTTGGGGGTTTCGGTGGGACTCCTTTGGCCAACAACTATGGATGGGAAGGAAAGTGAAAAGGTCCTTAGAAGAGAAGAGGAAGTGGAAACCATAATCAGAATATATTATATGAAAAAAATCTCTTTTCAGTAGAAGGAAAAAATAAATAATAGAAAAACCAACCAACTAAACAGAAAAGCACAAAGAAACAAAGATTTGTGTCAACTTAGCTCATGGCAACCATAATAAACTGATAAATTCAAATTATACAGAATAGTGCCCTACCTTCAAAAATGACTGACATTTAAGAGGTGATTGCATTTTTTTTGATAAAATTATACAGAATAGTGCCCTACCTTCAAAAATGACTGACATTTAAGAGGTGATTGCATTTTTTTTGATGAGTACTGTATTTTCATAGCGGGATTACCTTTTATGATGATTTTCTCACTCTCACCAACAGTGTTAGAATATTCTATCTTTGTCAAAGTCTTTGTTATTACTCGCATTCTTCTTGATGTCCACTCTGACTGATGTGAGATGAGACACTAAAGTGGTTTTAATTTTTCATTTCCCCAATTGCTAAGGATTTTGAGCACTTCTTTAAATATTTCCTTCATGGCTGCACAAGTTTTCACTCCCACCAGCAATAAATAAGTGGTCCCCCTTCCCTGCATTCTTGCCAGCATGAAATGTCATTTGTTTTATTGATCTTGGTCATTCCAACTGTGGTAACATGCAATATCAAAGTAGTTTTTCTATTTGCATTTCTCTATTGACTAAGGATGTTGAACATTTTTAGATTGTGTATAAGTCTTTTGTGTTTCTTCTTTGGAGAACTCCCTGTTTAGCTCTATACCCCATTTGAAATTAAATTGTTTTCTTGCCATTCAGGTTATTTTCGTTATATATTCTAGATCCTAACCGTCTATCAGATAAAAATTACTAAAGATTTTTCTTTGTTCTATAGGCTGCCTGTTTACTCACATGATGGTGTCTTTTGCTCTACAGAACCTTTGTTGCTCCACGAGGTCCTATTTACTAAGCATTGCTCTTAATACTTGTACCATCAGCATCCTTTTGAGAAAGTCCTTTGCTTTGCCAATAAGTTCAAGCATATTCCTTATTTTATCCTTACCACATTTAGATCTTCTTGTCTTATGCTGAAATCCTTGATCCATTTGGAGTCAAGTTTTATGGAAAGTAATAAATATGTATATATTTACATTTTCCTACATCAGTGATTCTTATCCTGTGGGTAACAACCTCTTTGGGGGTCAAATGATCATTTCCCAGGGGTTATCTAAGACTATCTGCATACCAGTTACTTACATTGCAATTCATAACTATCACAAAATTATAGTTATGAAATAGCAATAAAAATAACATCATGGTTTGGGTTCACCACAACATGAACTGTATTAAGGGGGTCACAACATTAGGAATGTTGAGAACCACTGTTCTAAATGTACCTATCCAGTTTGCCAAGGTGCTGTATTTTTTTCTACTTTAAATTTTTGGCTTCTTTTGCAAAGTTGAGGTGTTCACAGGTGTGTATACTTATGTCTGGGTTTTTAGATTGATTTAATTAATCTGTTATTATGCCAATACCATGCTGGCTTTTAAAAAATCTCTATAGCTCTATAGCACAACTTGGGTTTGGGGGTGATCACTTCAGCAATTCTTTTATCATTAAGAATTATTTTATCTGTCATACTGTTTTTCTTTGTGTGTGTTTACATATGATACTGAATATATCTTTTTAAATTTCTTTGAAGAACTGTGTTGGAATTTTGATGGAGATTGCATTGAATCTATAGATTCCTTTTTGTGGGTTACTCTTTCACAATATTAATTCTATGGGTCCATGAGCATTGGAGATCTTTTTGTTTTCTGGTGTCGGTGTCTGTCTTATTTAATTTCTTTCTTTAATATTTTAAAGTTTTAATTATTTAAATCTTTTACTTGCTTTTTAAAATTAGCTCACAATATGTTTTAATGCTATTCTGAGAGATACTGCTTCCCTGATTTTTTTGTCAGTCCATTTTTATTTAGGGAGGTTACTGAGTTTTGTGTGTTAATTTTGCATGCTGTTACTTTGCTGAAAGGATTTATCAGTTGTAGACACTTCCTGGTGAAGTCTTTAGAATCTTCTATTTTTAAAATCATATCATCTACTAATAAGGACAGTTTGACTTCTTTTCTTTGTTAGATAATCTTCAGTTGTTTTACTGCTCTAACTAAGACTTCAAGTACTGCATTAAATAGATATGGAAAGAGTGGGCATCTTTGTCTTACTCCTGATTTTAGTGGAAATTATTTGGATTTCTCTCTATTTAGGATGATGTTGGCTATGAGCTTGTGGCAAAATGTCTTTATTATGTTGAAGGATGTCCTTTGTGTCCCTAGTCTCACCATGACATTTCCATGAAAGTATATTGAACTTTTTCATCGACCTTTTTTTTTTTTTAACTTAAGGAGGTGCTCATGTTCTTTTTATCCTTAAATTGTTTATGTGGCAGATTACAGTTATTCATTTACATAGGTTAAAACATCCCTGCATGTCTGAGATGAATTCTATATGATTGTGATAGAGACTGTTGTTAATGTATTCCTAATTCAATTTGTAAGCATTTTCTTGAGAAAACTGGCATTTTTTCACAAGGGATATTGCTCTATAATTTTCTTTTTTCTTGAGTCTTTGTGCAGTGTTAGTATCAGATTAATAGTGGCTTCAAATTTGAAAATGGTTCTTCCATTTCTATTTTCAGAATAGTTTGAGGAGTACTAGAAGCAATTCTTCCGTGATGATTTAGTAGAAATCTGTGCTGAATCTATACGGCTCTGGACCTACCCTGGGCTTTTTTTTTTGAGAGAATTTTAATTACTTTTTCCATTTCATGAAGGGTTATGGGTGTGTTTAAATTGTTTGTTTCCAAATATCTGCAGTGTCTGGTGTAATGTCTCCCTTTTCATCTCTAACTTTTTAAATTTGGATCTATTCATCTCATCTTTTCTTTAATTTGTCTAAAAGTTTGTCAATATTCTTTTTTCCCCAAAGAATCAACTGCTTGTTTCACTGAGTCTTTGCATTTTTTCCCTCAATTTCCTTGATTTCAGCCCTGACTTTGGTTATTTTTTTACCCATCCTTTCTTTTTGATATAATTTCCACTTCCTTTTCTAGAGTTTTAAGTGTGTTATTAAGTTATGAGATTTCTCCAGTTTTTTATGTAGGTTCATAGTGTTATAGGTTTGTCTCTTCAAATTGCCCCCATTGTGTCCCAAAGATTTGTGTATATTGTGTTTTTTTGTCCATTCATTTCTGAAAAGCATATAATTTCCTTCAAGATTAGTTTCTGAGTATAATTTCCATTAAGTAGTGAGTTGTTCATTTTCCATAATTCTGTTGTTGATTTCTAGCTTTAAATTCTACAATGGTCAGATATGATAGATGGTGTTCACTTTTTTATATCTATTGAGACTTGCTTCTGTTAGTTGCTGAGAAGAAAGATGTTCTTTAGTGTTTGGTGGAATGTTCTATAGATGTCTGCTAGATCCGTTTAGTGGAATGTCTGCTAGGTCCATTTGGTTTATATTGTTATTTTTTTACTTCAACTTTTCTCTGTTTAGTTTTGTCTGAATGACCTATTGATAGGAGTGGGTATTGACATCATATCACCCACTGTTACTGTCTTAAGTCAATATGTGATTTTTATCTGTAGTGGTGTTTCTTTTATGAATTTTGGTGCTTTGTGTTTTGGGCATAAATATTTAGAATTGTAATTTTCTCTTGAAATTTTTCCTTTAATGAGTATGTAGTGCCTTTCCCTATCTCTTTGAATTTGTTTCAGTTTGAAGTCTATTTTTTTTCAGATTTTAAAATGCCTTCTTGATTCTTGGTTCTTTTTGAATAGAATATCTGTTGTTCTTTTTTAAAAAATGCTCCAAGATCCCCACGGCAGTAGGCAGCAGAAATGCTGTAGGTCCCAAATGGTGGTAGCGGGCCATGTGGTGGCAGGCAGCGGGCCCTGGGAGCAGCCAGTCCCAGGCAGAAATGGCTGCCGGTCCCAGAGCAGCGGCCCGAGCAGAGCAGCCAGTCTAACAATATCCTTTTCTATTCTATTACCCCAAGATGAAGTTTATCCTTGATGGTGAGATATTTTCTTGGATGCAGCAGAAAGGTGAATCCTGTATTCTAAACCAAGTCTGAGTCTTTTTACTTGGGAATTGAGATCACTGATATAGAGAGCTATCAATGGGTGCTGTTTTTTGATTCCTATTATAGTGTTGTAATCTAGGATTCACCCATTTTGTTATGCTTATCTGATATTATTTATTTCTTGTATCTTCTTGGGGGTAGCTAACCTTTTTTAAAAAGTATTTATTTATTTATTTATTAAAAATTTCCACCTCCTCCCCTCCTCCCATTTTCCTCACCCTCGCCCCCTACGCCCTCCCCCTCCCTTGACAAATCAGGCATTATTCTAATGGGCTTGCCTTTATCTGGAATTTGGTATTTGTCCCTTGAAACTTTTAATATTCTTTCTCTGTTCCATACATTTAGTGTTTCAATTTTTATGTGTTATGAGGAGTTTCTTTTCTGGTCCTGTCTATTTGGTATTCTGTATGCTTCCCGTCCCTTGACAGCCGTCTTGTTTTTTAAATTGGGGTCATTACTTTCTATAATTTTGTTAGTACTTGCTTTTTTCTTCTTCTTCTATAACTATTACTGATTGATTTTGTCTTTTCATAATTGTTCCAGATTTCCTGGACGTTTTGTGCCTGTTTTTTTTTGTTGTTGTTGTTTTAAAATTGCCTTTTTTCTAGGCCAGGTAGTGGTGGTGCACACCCTTAATCCCAGCACTTGGGATGCAAAGGCAGGTGGATCTCTGTAAGTTCAAGGCCAGCCTGCTTTACAGAACAAGTGTTAGGACAGGCTCCAAAGCTATGAAGAGAAACCCTACCTCGAAAAAACAAACAAACAAAAAAACCCTCACCATTTTCCTTCTTCTGAGCCATACATTTCTTCTACCTTATCTTTGAGATCTGAAATTCTCTTTTTCATGCCTTTTCATCTCTTGATGAAGCTTATATCAAGACGTTTTAGTTGATATCCTGAATTTTTCACTTTGTATTTGTGTTTTATTTAGGGACTCTACTTCTTTTTTAAGTTAAAATTTTATGTCTTAAATAAGTTTTCACCATTTCATTAAGATCTGTGTTTCCAGTGTCTTCATTGAAATATTTGTTTAAATCCTCTTTAAGGTCCTTGAAAAGTCCCATAATTGCTTTTCTGAAGTTCCTGTCTTATGCTTCAATTAAATTGCTTTCCCTGGGCCTATTACAATAGAGTTTGTGGATTCTGGACAAGGCATGTTTTCTTGGTTGCTCATGTTTTTTTGTTTGTTTGTTTTGTTTTGCATTTGAGTCTAGAAAGCTGGGGTTATGACGTTTGAAGCTTTAGGTAACTGCTACACTTACACAACATCCAGCCAGTTATAGATTCTAGCACAGTGTATGTGGGTAACTACAAGGCCTCATCCTTGGCTTGGGGGAACTATTAGCAGTTGATGGCTGCTGAGGGATGAATGGTCATTATCTCTTAGCGACATGGCTGCTGGTGATAAACATGTTCCTCAGTGGGTGACTCCATTCCTGTCAGCACTAATGTAGCTCAGTGGAAATGTATTTTAAAATAGAAGACAATAAATTGGGAGGGACATGTGTTGGTGGGGTCTTAGGGTAATTGGAAGGAGATAGTGCAGTGTTTACCACTTTAGAGGGAGTTGGACCTGGGAGAATGGAGCCAATAAATGAGGTAAACTAAAATTTCATGAAATGGCCAACTTTATTTAGAGCATCAAGCAGTTTATATTCTGTGGGTTAAGAGGAGTCACGTGAGTTAAGTGCATAATCAATAGGGTAATCCCCATGTAGAGGACAAGTCACATGTGGACAGGCAAAGCACACATGGAAAAAACATGTTTTTCCAGAGAGCCATATACATTAGTCCATTCTGCAGCAGTTACTTGCTATTTTGATAAAGATACTTAAAGTATGCAATGGAGAGTCAATATCATTGTTAATAAAACGTGTTGAGAATGCTTGATATTTACCTGAAAATAAAGAAATTGGTCCATGTCTGTTATCCTGTACAAAAGAACTCCATTCGTTTCAAATACCTCCCTGTAAGAACTGAAAGACTGCAAATGCTAGCGGGGTGGGGAACACTTCATGATATAGACCTTGACAAAGACACAGCCTAGGCAAAAACATTCAGAGCAGGGTACCAGTAGGAACTCATGAAATAAGTAAGCTTCTTCAGTAAAAAATAAATGGCTAATTAAGTTAGTAAACAGCCTATAAAGTGAGAAAGGATGTCACCTCCCATTTGACAGGGATTAAGATGTATATTATTCAAAGAACTAAAAACAAACAAAAACTGAATAGCATAAAAAACAATAAATAAATGCCTAAAGAAATGAAGAAGTGTTCTCAAAATTGAGGTCCTACTGGGTTGCCTCATCCAGCCTTGATATGAGTGTTTGTGCTTAGTCTTAATATAACCTGATATGCTATGGTAGGTTGATTTCCCTGTGAGGCCTGCCATTTTCTGAATGGAAAAAGAGGAGGAGTAGATCTGGGGGAGAAGAGGAATTGGGAGGAAAGGAGGGAGGGGAAACCGTGGTCTAAAGGTAATGTATGACAGAGGAATAAAAACAACAAAATTTGATGAAGTACGAATGGCCAATAACATAAGAAAAAAATGTTTAATATCACTAGACGTCAAATAGATGAAAACCAAAGCTACCTTGATATTCTATTTCATTCCAGTCATAATGACAGAGACAGAGAAAACAGATAAGAACAAATACTGGCATGGATATTTATGAAAAGATACCCTTATACAGAGCTGTTGGAAATGTAAACTAGCCCAGCCACTGTGGTAATCAATATGTGCTTGCCTTAAAAATTAAAACTAGATATATTGTATGACCCAGCTATATTACTCCTGAGAATTTACTCAGAGAATTCTGAGTCAACATATCACAGAGATACTTGCACATCAATGTTTATTACAACATTACTCACCATAGCTAAGTTATAGAACCAGCTTAGGTTTCCAATAACAGAAGAATGAAAAAAATACGCCTACTCACAGAACCTTTCTCCCCCAGAATAAAGGAAAGCAAAGTTATATTGTTTGCTAAAGCTGTATGCAAGTGAAGATTTTCATATTAAAAGAATGTAAAAATAATCAGAGTTATTTGTCAAAGAGGCTCAGAAGTCAGCACAAGCTACTGCCATTACTCTTGGCTGCCCATATCACTACATAGTTCAACTACTAAAGACACCACACACATTGGGACACAGACAAATCAATCTCAAACTGACAGAAATTTCCTCTCTGCAGTCTAGCTTTCATGATACCAGAAGGTTCTATGCAGAGTACAAGGGAGAACAGACACCAGTGGTCTAACTCTGCACCAGAACCTGTGTGTTACAATAATGACCTGTCCATCAAGATGTGCCCACTGGGGCTATAGAGGGATTACTGTCATTGGGGAATCAATCTCTTTCTGTTTGGATTTGAAGCCTGCTCCACAGACTTCAAATTCATGCCTAGCAGTGTGGTACTGGTAAAAAGTCTTTAATATTTAGCTTATGGGTCCTAGGATAGAAATTGGTATTATTATTTTCTACATGGTTATGTTTTCTAACTCGCTCCTAAATATTTTATATCTTTAGAATCATACTGTTCTCAATTTCAGTCAGAGAAGTTTCCCCTTTTATATTTTTGAGGTCATAATATAATTACATCATTTCTCTCTTTCCTTGCCCCCTGCAAGCCTTCTCATCCATATCCCCACTCTCCTCCAAATGCATGGCCTTTTTTCACTATTTTTGTTACATGCATATATGTATATACAAGCATAGTCTAAAATATTCCCTGTTCAGTCCACATGATACAACTGTTAGGTTTGTTTTCATGATTGACCACATGGAACTGAATAACTAATTGGTGTTCTCTTCCCTGGGAAACCTCTTTCTCCCATCGGCAGCCTTCTTTTCTGTCTGCAATTCTTTGTGCCTCACTGAGGCCCCCTGGGTTTTTCTCTGTCCACTTTGGCATGTCTATTTGTTGTGCTTGTTCAGCTTCTGTTTAGGCAATCATATTGGTGAGATTTTATGAGCGTGGCTTCTAATATTATTAGGAGATACAGTCTCAAAGTAAATTCCTGTTTCCTCTGGCTCTTAAGATCATTTTGTTTTCTTTCACAATGTTCTTTGAGCCTTAGGTGTGGGAGTGTTTTTTAGATGTACTCATCGAGACTGGGCTCCTCAGCTCTGCTTTTGATGGCTTGTGGTTTTCTCTAATGGTCTCTGCCTGTTGCAAAGACAAGTTTCCTTGATGAGAGGTGAGGGCCATAATTAACTGTGGGGATAAGGACAGATATTTAGAGTGTAGTTAAGGATTATACTAGTTTAATGAAGTGGTGGCTGTAAGTTCTCTTCCAAAATCCATGACTTCGTTAGCCTGAGTAGTTGACTAGGTTGCTGGTACCGTGAACTTGTCCCTCTTGGGTGAATCTTAAGTCCAATCAGACATCTGTAGGTTAACAACAAAGTATGCATGCCACGACTGCACCCTTACAGTTATTGTGCCATACTGCAAATTGTTATGAGCCATAGGCTATTTATCTTGGTATAATTGTTGATTGCTTCACTCCTCTGGAAGCTTTCATGGCATTTTCTGATACCATGAAGTCTAGTTCTCAGGGAGAAGACATTCAGGCCTGTTCCAGTTCAGGGGCATCTGGCCCCTGTCTTTGAAGTGCATGGGGTCTTCAGAAATATGGATTTACCTTCATGGGACAACTAAGAGCAATAAGAATAGCATGTATGCTTTTGGAGTCTCTTGGACATCCTTAACCAAGAGCTCAAAAGAGGACTTTCGAGAAGTTTCATTTTGCAGTAAGCAATTATGAATGTAGAGACTTGTAAGCAGTCAACATGCTGAGACTATGCGACCATGAGCTGTCAGCCCTAAATGGAGCATATTTTTCCATCCCTCCACTGCCTAAACTCAGAACATCATGGGAGAAGAGACAGGATATGAGAGCTAGAGAATTTGCTATGAAATTCTCTTTTCTGCATGTGTGTGGGTATTTCTTTCATGAACCTGTAGCAAATATGGTTACTTGTTCATGATCAAACTAGGCAAGATTCTATCATGGAATGGGGAATCCTAAAGACTGATCCCTGTCTGAGAAGCTATTGGCAGTTAATAGCTGTTCAGAGAAGGGAAGCCATTATTTTTACAGCACATGGCCACTGGCAGGGTTTCTATGTTTTGTGTATGGCTCCAGACCCATGTATACATGAGAAGCACTAACTAGAATTAGTGGATTATTTTTTAAAAATACATGAAATTGGGAGGGAGTACATAGGTCTTATGAGGGTAAATGTTGTTAGATATAACTATATTTTATTTTATAAATGTATCTAATTCTCAAAAATAAGAATAAATAAAAGACAAGAAGTCTAAAGATGGTATTGAGGGGATTGGGATAGAAGACAAAAAAAGATGGTCGATATGATCATATTTTCATTGTATAGAAATATGAAATTCTCAAATAATATTTTTTAAAATCAAAAAAACCTAAAAAGACAAATGTTGTATGTTTCTCTTATTTTGGTCCCTAGGTTTAATGGAGAGACATAAAATCATGTATGTTTACTATGACATGAAATTGAAGAGGAACTTTCCAGGGAAACAAAGTCGATGTGAAGGAGAGAGGCTGAAATACAGAGTAGGCATGTAAGAGAGGAATATTCTAAACTTACAATATGTACTCATATGAGAATGTCCTTGTATAATTCTGTACCACCTACAGTGAAAAATAAAGTGAAAAAGCTATTTTCCTCCACTGCATATTCTTAGCACCTTTGTCAAAAGTCAGTTTAATGTATATTCATGGACTCATTTCTATACTCTATCGTTCCTTTGGCCTCCGTGTCTGCCTTTTTTGTCAGTTATATACTGTTTTGTTTACTATGCCTTAAGGATCCATGTAGTATAATGTCTTCTGTTTTGTTACTTTCATAGCACTTTGGACTATTTAGGTTTCAGCGTGACCCCATAGTCATTATAACATCTTTTTCTAATTTTCTGAGTCTCATTGGTATTTCAATAGGAATTATCTGAAATTTGTAGATTCCTTTGTGTAAGATAGGCATTTTCTTAATGCTGACTATTCCAATCTATGAAGAATATGTAATTTGTTCTACTTCCATGTCTTGCGTATTTTGAAATATCTATATTTTTCATATAAGAGAAATTATGCCATATTTGTCTTTCTGAGTCTTACCTATTTTGCTTAACATGATAATTACCACTTTTATTCATTTTCCTCCAAATGACATGCTTTCATTTTCCTTTGTGGTCTAACAACACTCTATCATATATATATTTTATTCGTCTACAGGTACATAATTAGTCTGATTCCATAATTACATTTTCAGTAATAACACTTAGTAAAACTTGTGGGATAAATTGAAAATAGGTATATTACATACATTTATGCATGTCAGGTAATATTTTTACTTAGGGGTAAAGGCCCTTAAGAGTATATATTTGTATAGCTTAAGTTTTCAATGCATATTTCACTTTTTATTTAAAATAGTTACTGGTTCTACTTAATACATTTGTTTGAGAAAGAGAATATTAACCAAACAGAGATGTTCAGTTTCAGGAGGTCCCATTTATTTATTGTTGCTCTCAGTGTCTGTGCTACTGGTGTTATGTTTAGGAAGTGGTCTTCTGTGTCCATACATTGAAGGCTACTTTCTACTTTCTCTTCTATCAGATTTAGTGTGGTTGGATTTTTACAGAGATCTTTAATCCATTTGTACTTGAGTTTTGTAAATGGGGATAGATATAGTTCTATTTTCATTCTTCTACAGGTTGACATCCAGTTATGCCAGCACCATTTGTTGAAGATGCTTTCTTTTTTTTTCCCATTGTATATTTTTATCTTCTTTGTCAAAAATCAGGTGTTCACAGGTGTGTGGATTAATATCTGCGTCTTTGATATAATTTCATTGGTCAACCTCTGTTTTATACCAATACCAAATTGTTTTCATTATTGTGGCTCTATAATACATCGTGATGTCAGGGATGCCTCTGGAAGTTCATTTATTGTAGAGGATTGTTTTGGCTATCCTGGAATTTTTGTTTTTCCATATGAAGTTGATTATTGTTCTTTCAAGGACTGTGAGGAATTGTGCTGGGATTTTCATGGGGATTGCATTGTATCTATAGATTGCAATTGGTAGGGTTGTCATTTTTATTATCTTGATCCTACCTATCCAAGAGCATGGGAGAGCTTTCCATTCTTGTATTTTATTCAATTTCTTTCTTCAAAGACTTAAATTTTTTGTTGAATAGGTCTTTCACTTCTTTGGATAGAGTTATTCCAAGATATTTTATGTTATTTGTAACTTTTGTGAAAGGTAATGTTTCTCTGATTTCTTTCCCAGCTTCTTAGGCATTTGTATATAGGAGGGCTACTGTTTTTTTTTTTTTACTTGATCTTGTATCCTGACACATTACTGAAGGTATTTATCAGAGGTAGGAGTTCCTTAGTAGAGTTTTGGGTTCACTTTTGCATACTATCCTATCATCTGCTTACAATTTGTATTCCTTGATCTCCTTTTGTTGTCTCATTACTCTAGCCAGAACTTCAAGAACTGTGTTGAATAGATATGGAGAGAGTGGACAGCCTTGTCTTGTTCCTGATTTTAGTGGAGTCACTTTGAGTTCTCTCCATTTAATTTGATGTTGACTGTCTACTTGCATTTATTATGTATTTTTTGGATGGGTACCTTGTTCAGCCTAGATATAGTATGGAGGATTTTGTACCTTTCCCAAGGCAAGGTGCCTTACCCTATCTGGGGGTGGGGGATTAGGTGGAGGGAGGGGAGTTGGGAAGGGAGTGGGAACTGGGATTGATATGTAAAATTAAAAAAGATTGATTTTTTTCTATTTAAAATAAATAAATAAGATACATAGTTACTCCAAACAGGGTGATGCCAAGTTGCAACTTATCTAATAAGGTCTTCACAGTCTCTCCCAAAATGTTAACAATACCTGTAATCAGTGTATAAATATATACATGTAGTTTAAACGAAAATTTCCCATCAGACTTGGAAGTTCTCCCTCTAAGAACCAAAGACCTTCCAACAAAGCCCCAACACCAGACATAAGAAGCTCCATTTTGTGTTTTTGGTCAGGGTTCTTCCAGAGACTACCAAAACATGCATAGTGCTTGCTATTGCTTTCTGCTGTGTCTTCTAATCTCCGGGTACTGTAGACATTCTGCACTTCAGACACAGGCCTCAAAGGTCTCTGAATAACACCTAAAAGCTTCCTACCTGTGGACTAGCTTTTCTGGTAGCAGAAGGTACAATTTAAGTTTTCAAAGGAGAGAAACATTTCATAGTCCTATCCAGCTATGATGCCTATGAACCACATCAGCTATCAGCATGGCATGATAACCCTAGGGGTGAATCAGAAACAACTTTGATAAAATGAAAAGCTCTCCAACTGGACCAAAGACCCCCTCAACAAGAGGGAAACCATGCTCAGTAGTAGAAATACAGCCAACTACTAAGGGCTAGTGAAGTCTTGAGGGAGAAGTTACAAGTGCCACTTCACAGCCTGATACCTATCTACATTCTAAATATTTGTCCTTATATCCCAGATAAGGGAACTTTTCCCCTTCTATGTTAGCATAGCTGATGGTGTCATCTTTGCTCAGGTCATGTTTTTTTTTTGTAGCCTTTCTTGTGAGACTTCATGGGTGCAGCTTCCCTGTCATTGCTAGCAGATGCAATCTCACAACATGCTCCCTGCTCCACTGACCCTTACAGTCTTCTCCAATGATCTAAAATAATCCCTGAGCCTTAAGTGGAGGACTTGGGTTACAGATGTGTCACTTGGAATTGAGATATACATCTCTGCATGTTGATCAGTTGTGATTTTCTGTAACGAGCACATTCTGCTGCAAAGAAGTTTCTTTGACAAGGGGTGAGAAATGTACATCCTAAGTATGTGTTCTTATACCCTCATCAAGGAAACATCTCTGTGCGACAGAGACCATTTAAGAAAACTACAAACAATAACAACAAAAACGCATAGTGTGGAGACCAGTTTCTGTGGTTTCGGTGAAATAGCCATACTTAATGCTCAATGATTATTGTGGTTTGTGAAAGAGGGAGATGGAAAGATTGTGAAAGCCACAAGGTGAGACAGTTTGCTGTGACATTGTGTCTCCTAGGAATTACAGAAGCTACACTCATAAAGTCCCAGAAACAGGTCTTCCTAATACTGAGCTGAACAAGTCAACAATACGCTAAAGTATATGGGTGAAATGCTGGGAGGACCAGTCCTTTACAAGGAAGTACAGAAAACCAAGGAATGCTGAAAGTGGGGAAGAAATTGTCTTCCCCAGGGAAAATCCCACCAACTGATTATTCAATAGCAATGGTCAGACCTGAAAACATACATATGAGTAACACTGTAAGATTATACAGACCACTCAGTTTGTATATCTAAGGTCATGATTAAGCATTTAGAAATGTGTGTGTGTGTGTGTGTGTGTGTAAAATAATTACTGAGAAGAGTCCAATGGGGAAAAGGCCATGGATTTGAGAGCTTTTTTGAAGGTTCTAGGAGGGGAGTGAAACTACTCCTATACCCTTGACCAATGTTGTCCTCGTTTCAGGAAGGTTGTCTTCTTTGACCCAGTGCACTGTTTCAGGAGGGACGCACATGAAATAATGAGGGAGGTAGGGGACACCAGTCTACTAGCCAGATCAACTGAACTGATCTGGTGATCAGTGGGGTGGCGCATGTGGCAGCCAGATTGCCCTTCCATCCACGGCCGTGAATTTGAAAGAGAGCAAGAAGGGTTTTACTGGAAGGTTTGGAGGGAGAAGGAGGAAGGAGGATATGATGCATTTACATTATAAAGTCAACATAATTTTTAAAAATCCTCAGTGTCAGACAAGAAACACCTCCATTCAAATTGTTGGTCGAGAGTAAGAGACTGCCCAAACAATACACGCTATCACCATTGCTCTTGATTGCCTTCTAGAACTTGAAAGTGTGTTTTTTGGACCCGAGAATTGGAGAAATCAAGCTGTAACTGACCTAGAAGCCTCCTCCCTGAATTCTAGATTTCATAGTATCAGAAGGAGGCATACAAGCTGACAATGGACAGAAAGCTCTAAAGCCTGTAAGTAATAATAACGACCAGGCTGGCACGATATACTCAATGTTGCACTAGTGACACTTCTGTCTTGGGGACAACCACAAGCTGTCTAATGGGATGTAGGGCCTGAGCAGTAGGAAAGAACTCATACGTGGTCCTTCAAACCTAGCTAAAAGCCAACAGCTAGAAGGGTCATAGATCCTAGAGGTGAAGCCACTACCACTATTTTTGTAAACAAGAATAATTCTTAAATTACTCTCTAAATACATACCCTTATACCTGCTGGTAAGTATAACTCTCACCACTGATCAAAGACAGAGACTGTTACAGAAAGCCTCAATTGATCAAAAGTCAGAGAACGACTGTGAGGTTCAACAGAGTCCATTCAGTGTATGGATGAACTAGTCATCTAACTGTGCCTTATTTGTGTGCAAAATCAGGCTGTTTATATAGCAATTGCAGTCTTGCTAATCTATTTTCCAAGAAAGTGTAGAAGGTCTGCACCCATGTTTATTTTGAGAGCTAGGAGTATTTATAAATAAATAATGTTAAAATAGGTTTGTGATAGAAAACAACAATGTGTGCAGTTGAACGATACTCTATCATACACCATTGCCTTTACCGAACTTTTTAAAATTTAAACACAGCATTTCTATAAGGTTTACTATGTCCATCTTATAGAGAACAGGTGAGAGTTAGCTAAAGTTATACTAGTAGTTTGCAGTAAATCCAAGACCCTGAGCCAATTTTATTTCCCTGCAAAGTCTTTGTGTTTTATTCTTTAAAATATAGGCTTTTGTACATAGCATGCTGCCTCTGAAATGTCAGTAAATTAGAGTTATTATGTCTTTTAAGATGAAAAAATACTGCAAATTTTCTGCCCAACATTGTGATTTTTTTACTCTCTCTCTGCCACCTTCATGTGTGTCTGTGCGTGTGTGTAGTATGTGTGTATGTATGTGTCAACGAGTGCATATGGAGTTTAGAGAATAACGTTCAAGAATCCAGTCTTTCCTTCAGTTCCAGTTTCCTGGGATCAGACTCAAGTCATCAAGCCGTCCCAGCAAGCTCCTTTACCTACAGAGCCCTATTGCCTGCACCAATCTCTTGGTTTTTAAATGGATATGCAGTGGATCAGAAAACAGGTTTTATTAGCCAAAAGTAAGATAGCTGCTTAGGGTCATATTTAAGGCCTATCTATTAACTAACCTGCCTATTGCTCTTTCCAATTAGGAATTTTCAAGGTGAGGCCCTATGCTAATTAGTTCAAATGAAAAGTTCATATCTCCTAGGGAGTTAGGACAATAAAAAGGTTGTAGTATGGGTAAGCAGATTTAGGAAACGAAGTTGGTGGAAGGATATTTGCACAAGTAGAAAACATGATAGTAAAGACATCCTAGTTATATGATACCTTCCAATTAAGCTAAGCTTCTCTTAGGGGAAACTAACTCTATATTATATGATACACATTTTTTTTCACATTTGACTCATGATTGGTTATTTATTGTGGAGAGGAGTCCAAAGAGCTAAATGCCTCATTCATTCCAGAAGAAACAGTACAGGGAGATGAATGAAATGCTAACAGTCTCCTTGGGATAAACCCCGAGAAATTGTAGGTGAGTAGGGTGGCCTTGTGCCTTTTGTTGTAGCTATAGTGTAAAAAGGAGTGAAGACTGGGTGGTTCCTTTCATGGAAAGCTACTGATTTAGGCTATACGATAAAAATGGATGTATTTTGACATGTTTGCCTAGGGCATATACCTAGAAAAACTCCAGGCAGACAGTTTTTCTTTGACTAACTCTAAATTGCTTTTCACATTTCTATTTTATGTCTGCAGAGGGAACACACAATAAATTTGGGTAAGAATGTAGCAGGCAGAAATCAGAGTTGATGAATTCCAAGCTTACATAAACTAAGGTCCACAATCCTGGGTGCTTTTCTTTCTCCCTGTCAGTAGACTTAGTAACACAAGACAGATGTTCTTACTCTTTCTAACTCCTGTCCTATTACTCAGGGATTTTGAAGACTAGGCTTTGTGATTGCTTTGGTGAAATAGAAGAGGATTTAGTGGGTTAGGGTGTGAGATGGGGGAGAGGCTGGAGGGAGGACGGCAGCATATCAAACAGATGGCTTGTGTTCATTGCAGATATGAAGAGGGAAGATGCACACACTCCAGCCTTCTGCAGGAACTAACAATCAGCTATTACATCTTATCATTTCTGAGAGATGCTGAAGGAACTCAAGGCCCATAGCTATCCTGACCCTGAGAGTTTAATCCCCAACAAGGACCAGAGCAAATACTTGTGGCTTTGACTTATCACTCACCTTTATATAGTGTTGACTTTTTAAAATTGCAGAACTTTACTGAGTCATACATTGTAGATATCTAGCACTCTGAGTGTCGATTTGACCTTTTTAAGGTACAGTCATGCTTTTATGTAGCCGGAGGTTATTTCACAAATATATTTCTTTTCATTGTTTCTGGTGATTACATGGCTATCTAACCTGCTAATATCAAACAGTGTGTTTAGCTCTACCCCAGTTACTGGGCACTGACAGTTTTTCACATAGTGCCCTTTTCTCTTCCAACTTCTCACATCCTTTATCAAACTCTTTTCACTTTTCAAGGTCTGTGTCCAGTTTTACCTCCCCTAGGAAAGCTTCCTTCTCCCTCCCTTCACCCTGCTCCACTACCAGAAATGAAAACAAACCCCTCTCTTTGTTTTTATGGCTCTCTGCCCTTTCTTTTAACCATTATAAACATCAAGACATCTTAGACATATTTTCATTGATATGGCCATTAACATAAATTTATAACATTGGCACACAGAATTAATACCATATAATGATGATCAAGACATCTTAGACATATTTTCATTGATATGGCCATTAACATAAATTTATAACATTGGCACACAGAATTAATACCATATAATGATGATGATGACAATGATGATGATGATGAAGATAATAATAATAATAATAATAATAATAATAAAGGTTCTTTTAAGGTAATGATTAGAATTTACACATAAATGAATCACCTAAGCATATACTGTTCTGAATTACAAATACAGCAGACGTATAGCATACCTAATAAAACAAAGTGATGAACATTTTGGAGTAATTTACATTTATTTGATGTCATACCTTTGTGTGTACATTTTTGAAAGTGGAATGATTTAGGGAAAGAACAAATGGTGACCTTTATGGCACACATACACACTGTGTTAGATGAAACTTTGTGTTTCAGTGCATACTTTTCTGAGGTTGTATGTCTTGTCATATGATTACATAGTCAGTGTGTTCCTTACTGGGTATGCTTCCTGTTCTATTTGACTAGCAGAATGGATCAAATGCCTATTTACATTGCCATATTAATGTTTTAAGTGTTTTTTTTAAATTCTGCTTACTACATCTTACAGATTTGAGTTATTGCCTCATTTTAAAGCATTCAAAAGACTTCTCCTCATATGTTCTAGCACATTAGCCTGATTTTGAGCACACCTTTCTGACTTGATGACTCCTCATCCTTTCAGCTACCACACAACAAACGCAACAGCATTGCTCTGCTTTTGTTCTAATTTGACCGGATCAATTTGTTTGTTTAACTTTTGTCTGAAACTTAATGAAGCATATGATTCAAATTGCATGTCCTAATTCATGTCTCATCTTACGACTACAGTTTTGCAATATTTATTGAAGTGTTTCAATTACAAGTGTTTATGTTTTGTGTGTGTGCTCTAACCTCCTCTAAGACATATTTTATAAGAATAGAATTTGGTTCTTTGTTTTCTAAAATATGCTAATTTTCTTGATTAATCTTTGTTATTGTTTCTGATGCCAAACAGTCTTTTATATGGATAGATTTGCAATAAAGATTAAAATATGATATGCTTTCAACCTCCATCACTTAAAACAACCTCATAACTTTTGCTTTCTTTTTGTAGGTGAATAACATCAATTTATAACTTTCATACATATATATATATATATGGATATGTATATTCACATGATATAAAATCTATGCTTTTTTAAAGATAATATTAGTAGTCAGGTATATAGTGCCTTTCTATTTACTCAAGTCTTTTTGTATACAATTATAATTTTATCATTCATTTGAATATATTTGTTTTGTCATTATTACATTTTTCAAAGTACTATAAAACTGCTGATAGCATCTCATGTATAGGGCTTTCTGTCATAGGTCACTAGGAGAATGTAGACACAGTAAGGGTAACTGATCTACACTCTGTTTCTTCTCTTCAGCATTTATCATAATGTTTTTGGTAAAACTCTCTATTGAGATATAGTTCCTATACCATAAAATTCATACCTCTGTTCAGTAGTTTTTAGTGGATTTATAGTTGTACAGCTATCACTGTGGTTATTTAGAGAACTTTATCATCATCCAAAAACGAAATCTCATACCCTTCATTTTAGCACCTTCAAGACCCAAGCAAGAACTAGTATACCTTCTGAAACACACACTACAAATGGTCTTTAAGAATATGCAAATCTAGAAATACTGGGCATCTACAAATCTGGTGAGTACTTTCTTTATTTTGACTTTTGGAGATTTGTGTGTGAGCATGTTATCTGCATCACTGCATCACTTCCCTCTCCCTTCCAGCTCCTCTCATATCTCCCCAGTTCCCTCCAAAATTCACAACCAGCTCCTTCATTTTTATTATTATACAGACCCACAAATACACAACACACATGCCCTTAAAAAAAGAATGACAACAAACCCCTAATGATCCAAATGAGTTATTTAGTAGAGCTTGTACGTACACGTGTCCAGAATTGGTCAACTGGGATTCAACAACCTATGTGTGACCTTGTCCCTGGATAAGAGTGACTATTCCTCTCTCATCATATCTCACACAGAACAGGGCCTTTTGGAATTTCCCCTGCCCATATTGGCATACCAATGGTGCTGTCATTGCGCATGTCTTGTTCAGGCAACCTCATCACTGAGATTTCATGGATACAGTTTCCCTGCCATGTCTAGATGACTCTACCTAGGAAAAAAGTGTCTCGGTATTCTGGCTCTTACAAATCTTTCTCCTGACTCTTAGGTGTAGGGGTTACATCACAGATTTATCAGTTGTGGCTGGGAAGCCTACAATACTTCTTTTCTACATTTTGACAAGTTACGGATCTCTGTTACAGTCCCCATCAAGATAGCCACTAAAGGTAAGTAGTCCCATTTCCAAGTTTAGATAAGTAATCAGGCTTCAGATAGGTTGATCCATTTTAAAACTCAGTCCTATTGTTAGGCTACTGCTAGGTCTTTGGGCAAGTATTTTACATTTTAATGTCAGGAGGAAATTTGAAAAATGTCCCTCTTAGGCTCTTCCCTCAGTGGGCTTCAGGGACTTACAAGAAGAACGAATACCAACAGAACATTGCTGGTAATGAGGGAGGAAAGGGCAGTGAAGAGCAGAAAGGTTTGTAGAGCACAGACGCACATCACCATCGAAATCTGCTCTTGCTGCTTCCCTTTGTCAGATATTGAGACTGGCTGGTGACCTTTGAACAGTATGACTCACAGAGCCATGGGAAATTAGAGAGTAAGGCCGCAAAGAGCTTCAGAGACCACATAGTTTAACTGCTTAGTTTTCCTGAAGAAAAAACTAGAACCCGCAACCAGCAAGTAGTTTTCTGCCGATCACATAACTGAAACACAGTGACAGAGAATTAACTTTCACCCATTAGTGGAGGAATAAATGCAACCAAAGAAGTGTTCCCACTAGAATAACTTCAGAAAACAAGTTAAGAATAAGTAAAATGGTATTATATAAAGAGTCCTGCATCCTGCCAGAATATCTGGGTTTCAACACCAGTCCTGCCTCTCATTTACTGAATTCTTAACCACGTCATTTGTCCTTTCTAGATGCTTGCTTTTTCCTTTAACTAAAACTTAGTGGGTTGAAATGGATGACTTTTAGAAGTCTGGCACTTAGTAAACACTCAAAACATTTTAATGAAGAATTCTTTAAATTCCAAGATGCTTAGTTATATTTAGAAGAGTCACGGTGAACTGCTTAACTGAAGAACAGAAAAAAAATGTAATGAACTTTTTGAAGAATAGGCACTGTAAATGTAAATGCCTGTATGAACAAGCAGAGGAATGCATTAAAAAATACCTGTAAAAGGTCACTTCTTCAGCAAATAGGAGTCTCAGAGTCTTTTCAACAAGTAAATAGTCAAGACACCTCAT
The DNA here is from genome assembly GCF_037038515.1 of Microtus pennsylvanicus. Classification (NCBI taxonomy): domain Eukaryota; kingdom Metazoa; phylum Chordata; class Mammalia; order Rodentia; family Cricetidae; genus Microtus; species Microtus pennsylvanicus. The sequence goes on along the minus strand of NC_134601.1, from coordinate 61,228,787 downwards.
CGAAGGTAATAATAAACCCGCTCAATTGTCATCGTGACAGTAGTTAATGCAGCAGCATGTGTGGATGGGAGTATCAGATCATTCTTTTATAAAAGCCTTACTTTTTGTGTTTATTTCCTTTGGGAAGAAAAAGCAATTCAATCTTATTTTAAATACCAAAAAAAAAAGAGATTTCACAGTGTTTTTAAGACTGGCAGTCAGTCATTCAAGTGTTCTTATTGAATGCTTACAATGCATGCAGATGCCAAGGAAAAGAGTTACCCTAAAATGGGAATTTTTTTTTAAAAAAATGACACAGGACTGTGAGAATAACATTGTAAGGAGCCCGACTTTCTTCAGCTCTCAGGTGTGTGCACAGCATAGAGCTGTGGGTTTCAGCCCTCACAGGTTGAAACACTCACACTGAGTGCCGTGGCAGATGATGTGTGTGGGGGTGAGTGGGAGTTCGGCGCTGTAAGCAGGAGCTGGAACAGGCATCAGAAAATGAGCATATTGACGTGTTCTTCCTCCCTCTCCCACCTTCGGAGATGGGATAATAGTAGGGATCTGTTCCATGTGTATTGTATCACGCTTCACAAGTTTACAGAGCACTTCCACATTCATTATCTTCTTTGATAGTCATGCCAACCCTAAAGCAGGAATAGCGGCTGTTATTTTTTTCCGGTTTCAGAGATGACAAAACATGGGAGTCGAGGTAGTTGTGGGTTTGTTTGCTGTTTTTCACCGTCCTCTGACAATATGAATTAGTTCCAGTATTCTCACCCTTGTCTTTTTTTCTGAAAGCAGTTTTCTTTCCATCACCCCCCACCCCAACTTTCTCCTCATTTGACATTGAGGAATGCTCCATGTGACACCACAGCAGCAGAAGGTCACTCAAACAGTTTGGAGTAGCAAAAGCAAACCACAAACAAGCAAAAACAGCGAAGGATTAGAACAAGTCCAACTGACAGGCTCCTTTTCATCTGTCCTGACAAAAGTAGACACATGTGTGTTGGGAGGATGGCATGGGAAGGTAGTGGAGCTTGTGGAGTCTGGAGATGTATGCTTTGGGTAGCCACGAAAGGTTCTCTTCTCACCCTACAATGATACTAGTGACAGAGATGATGCTTCTGCTTGCGTTTAGTGAAATATGAACAAGTAAGGCAGAAAATACACAACACAGGTAAGCATCGCTCTGGAAGAATGGAGGAAATACTTTAGCGAGCATTTACTATGTGCCAAGTAGTTTTTTAAAGATGTCATTGATTTTCACAGTAGTTTCACAGCATAGATGCTCCTTTTCCCTTCTTTTACAGTGTGAACTAAACATGACATAGGCTGAGTCCATTGTCACAGAGTTTCTCTCCTGAGATTGGATAGGTACATATGGCTGCAGGATCAGAAATGTTAACCATTATCCTAAGTGATGAACCTATGTCTTCTGGTGGATTACAACTACAGAAAACTTTTTTTTTTTTACATCTGAGGTTCAAATCCAGCTTCCAAAAAAAAGAAAAGCTTTACTGTTAATATATGTGTCCTCATACTGGGACCTTCCTTCTTGGCAAGGTTGGGATCACTCTTCTGCAGTCCTCTTGTGCTGCCCTTGGGTAAGACCTCACTCTAGACTCTCTTGCACCATGGCTGTCTATTGATTCAGAGGGAATGGGAGGTGGCTTAGGTTCTAGACGTGGCCATGGAGCTGCATAAATACACACATTCTGTTGTCTGATCTTTAGCTAGCGGAAGGGCCTGGAGCTTGTGTGAGGTAGCAACCTGGCTCCAGAAACAACTTGTGAACACAAGAGTGAGGACTAGAACTCACGTACTCCTGATACCATCTGACACCAATCACTTTGCTATGTGTTTCTTTGCCTAGACACTGCTGTTCACTAAGAGTCCTTGGGAGTCCCGGTTAATGTTACACCTGCATTCTGTTTGGTTTAGGAACGACCAAAGGAATCATAGAGCATTATTTGAGCAGCTGAAAGCTACATGAACCCCGAGGGCTTTGCCCTTTTTTTGATTGTTCTTTCACAGGGTAGTGCCTTCACTTTTGAGCTCAACATCTTGCGGTCATTTGGGGGCTATCCTAATGCCTTCAGTGGTATTTCAGTCAGAAGATGACCATGGCTTTGGAAAATGTTTTGCTGACCGACACCAATAGTGAGTAATGGTGACTCCTCTTCTGTCAAATAATGTTTCAGATTCTGAAGGTGTGGGGAGAAGTTGCCTATCATTAAATTAGTTCACCTATTTGCCATTTTGTAACCTTATTTTGCTTGCGGGGTGGGGAGAAGAAAGAGAGATAATTGATTGCACCTTATATTTTCTTGTAAGTCCATGTATGAAGTTCTGTGAGTATAAGCCCTCACACACTCATTTGATAAAAAGTATTAGGTCCCCTTTGCCTCCTAGGCCTTTGCTGCCTTGTTCTCTCCTGAGTTTTGTTAATCTTTTCCTTGCTTTTCTTTCTTTTCAGCCTTTCCACATTATACATTTTTTTCTGGAAAGGGCCTTAAGATGTTACTATAGGAAAGAGAAAGGGTTGACTAGTTTCCCTGATTTATGTGTTTGCAGTAGGATTATTTTCCCCGTATCGGTAGTTTGCTCTTCTTTTCTCACAGCGTGTCTAAAGAGGTTTTGATCAAGTCAGGAGTGATTCTCAGTCTCCTCAATGGAGAACTCATCTGCAGAGACTAAATTCATCCTCATCGGAATGACAAATGACCATCAACTTGCAGTCCCACTTTTTGGACTCTTTTTCATTATTTATTTCATCACTGTGCTGGGAAACCTAGGTCTGGTGGTACTGATTCAAATCAGCCACCGTCTCCACACACCTATGTATTTTTTTCTCTCAAATCTGTCCTTCCTTGATGTCTGTTTCTCTTCCATCACAACCCCAAAGACTTTAGTCAACTTATTATCTCAGCTACAGGAAGTTTCTTTCTTTGGATGTATGGCTCAAATGGGCTTGTTCATAATCTTCGCTTCTGCTGAATGCAATGTTTTGGCTTCCATGGCCTATGACCGTTATACGGCCATCTGTCGCCCATTGCTTTACCATATTACCATGTCGAGAGTTCGTTGTCTCCTTTTGGTAGCAGGATGTTACTTTGGTGGGCTCCTTAACATGGTGGCTGTCACAAGCTCCATCACACAGCTGTCATTCTGCCAGCCGCATGTCATCTCCCACTTCTTCTGTGATATCCCTCCACTGCTGGCATTGGCTTGTTCTGATCCTTGGGTAACCCAGATCTTGGTTGTTGGCTGTGGGGGATTCACCCTTGTCACCTCAGTCATGGTAATTCTTGTCTCCTACATGTCTATATTCATGACTATTTGGGGTATTCCTTCAGTTTCCGGCAAACAGAAAGCCTTCTCCACCTGTGTTTCTCACCTGACGGCAGTTGCGCTGTACTATGGAACAACTATGTACACGTACTTGCAGCCCTCCCGGCATGGGTCTCAAGCAGGAAACCAGATGGTCTCGGTGTTTTATACCATGGTGATCCCTATGTTAAACCCTCTCATCTACAGTTTGAGAAATCAGGAAGTGAAAGTTGCCCTAACGAAAATATTGAGGCACCGTCTCTATTCTATTTTGTGTCTCAAAAGATAGTAGATTACATTTTGTTCAACAAAACTATATTTTGTTCAGTGTTTTCCTTGCTTCCATACAAAGTCCTGTTAAGAACAACTTAATTACTCTGGCTAAGTGTTTAGGAGTGGTTGTTTAGATGAATACAAATACAGTAGGGACAAATTATAATACAATGTATCTACATTTTCTGGGATGATTGTTTGATGAGAAATATTTAGGAAAAAAACATGTAAGTTTCTTTCTTTCTTTTTTTTTTTTGGTTTTTCAAGACAGGGTTTCTCTGTGGCTTTGGAGCCTGTCCTGGAACTAGCTCTGTAGACCAGGCTGGTCTCGAACTCACAGAGATCCTCCTGCCTTTGCCTCCCGAGTTCTGGGATTAAAGGCGTGCGCCACCATCGCCCGGTAACATGTAAGTTTATGACTATAAATATTTTCATCTGACTGGTGAACTTGTGTAACATTAGTTAGAAGTTATAATAATTTCCAGACACCAGAGAGGTTAGAAAATATTTAATTTTACCATGTGTTACAGAAGAAAGATGGCAACTGTCCTCCAAATAGCATTGTTCTTTCATTCATTTGCTTCGGTTGAGGATTTACTTGGTGCATTAAATGTTGAATTAGATTCAGTCTATATCTGTGCTAAAGATTCAGAAGTTTCCTCTCTGTTTCTCATTATTGAGATTTGTCAGGGTAAATCTTAAAAACACAAAATAGAGGGGACTCACTAATTAGAATTTCAAGATCCTTTTCAAAGAACAATTGATTGTTGTTTATTGAGACATCCAGTTCTGAATTGCACCTGTGATTGTTGTATGCAAATTTTGATTGGAACTAGACCAAGTTCATTGTTACTATTGAATATCCTTTCAACAAGAAACACAAATGTAAATATAACCCCAATTAACTCATTATTCCATGGCTACTCACCGGAACTTATAATTGTGCAACAAATACATGGTCATTGTTCCATTTTCTAAATTCATTGAGCAAAGCACCTGCGTGGATTGCATGATGCCCTGTGTTTCATCTTCACTCCTTACATCAGAAAAACATCCCTATTTTTTCACAAAACCATCCAAAGAATATAAAACCTTGTTTTTATTTTACAAAACAGAATAGAATCTAGAAAATTGTTCAAACTCTAACAACAAACTCTGGAGAAATAATTCCACTGGGTCAAGCTGCAAGAAAACACAGAAAATAGTGTTTATCTGGAGCAGAAGATCATGGCACATACCTGAAATCCCAGCAGTTGGGAGTCAGAGGCAGCAGCATACTGAACTCAGTGACAGCCTGGGCTGTATGATGAAACCACATCTCAAAATTAAAGACAAAACAAACACACCAGATCCCTATCATTATCAGAAAGCACCAAATCAAAGTACAGTTAGGCACATTCTTTGAATTCCAAGCATATTTTATCTGCGGACTATACTGGAGCACCAGACTGAAATCCCAAGGTCCAAATCAGGAGCCAAGGAGAGAGAGCACGAGCAAGGAACTCAGGACCTGGAGGGGTGCACCCACACACTGAGACAGTGGGGATGATCTATCGGGAACTCAACAAGGCCAGCTGGACTGGGTCTGAAAAAGCATGGGATAAAACCGGACTCGCTGAACATAGCAGACAATGAGGACTGCTGAGAAGTCAAGAACAATGGCACTGGGTTTTGATCCTACTGTACGTGGAAGTACAGTAGGTGTACTGTACTTTGTGGAAGCCTAGGCAGTTTGGATGCTTACCTTACTAGACCTGGATGGAGGTGGGCGGTCCTTGGACTTCCCACAGAGCAGGGAACCCTGATTGCTATTTGTGCTGATGGGGGGGGGGACTTCATTGGGGGAGGGGGAGGGAAATGGGAGGCAGTGGTGGGGAAGAGACAGAAATCTTTAATAAATAAATAAATTAATAATAAAAAAGAAAAGAATTGTGTAATCTTAGAATTCAATTGTCAATTCATGATCTCCTTACTCCTATTTCTTATGGAGGTGACATAGTTTACTTGGTTGCCTTGGATGACAAGGCAATAATCTGAGAAGTCCAGATTTGAAAGTGCTTGGTAGTCCCTCAGGCACACATAGCACTTAAAAACTGAAAGTCTTTAAATCTATTGCTCTTCTTTCTCTGTCTCCCATCTAAGGAAGTGATCCCACACACTTTTCAAAGCCCCAGAGCTAAGACAACCATTTACTCTGCCTTTTCTATATTCAAACAAATACCTCTGTATATTCTAACAATTACCGCATTCCCATCAATTCTCTTTTAATGTCTCTTGAGTTCATTTTTTACTCCACCATCACTCTTCCATATCAAGGCTTTCTCTAATCTCTCCTAGACTCCTAGACTAGATCACTATTTATTTATTTATTTATTTATTTATTTATTTATTTATTTATTTATTTATGTATGTATGTATGTATGTATTTATTTATTTATTTTTGACTTTATTGAGCTCTACATTTTTCTTTGCTCCCCTGCCTTCATCTCCCCTCCCCTTCAACCCTCTCTCACGGTCCCCATGCTCCCAATTTATTCAGGAGGTCTTGTCTTTTTCTACTTCCCATGTAGACTAGATTCATGTATGTGTCTCTTATTGTCCTCATTGTTGTCTAGGTTCTCTGGAATTGTAAATTGTAGGCTGCTTTTCTTTGCTTTATGTCTAAAAGCCACTTATGAGTGAGCATATATAATATTTGTCTTTCTGTGTCTGGGTTACATCACTCAAAATGATGTTTTCTAGTTCTATCCATTTGCCTGCAAATTTCAAGATGTCGTTTTTTTTTTTTTTTTTTTTTTTGCTGTGTAGTACTCCATTGTGTAAATGTACCATATTTTCCTCATCCATTCTTTGGTTGAGGGGCACTTAGGTTGTGGCTATAACAAACAAAGCTGCTATGAACATAGTTGAGCACATGTCTTTGTGGCACGATTGAGCATCCTTTGGATATATACCCAAAAGTGGTATTACTGGGTCTTGAGGAAGGTTTCCTAATTTTATGAGAAATTGCCATACTGATATCCAAAGGGGCTGCACCAATTCACACTCTAATCAGCAATGAAGGAGTGTTTCTTTCTGAAACCACTATGGGTCCTATCAAATTTGTTTTTTACCTGACAGTCACAGATTTAAATGGTTATTCTGACTGGTGAATAATTTGTAAAACTAGTTAGAAATTACAGTTCAATCATATCAAGCCTTTCATCCTCCACACTGCTTAAAAAGTTTCCATGTCTTCCCTTTCCACAGGACAAATTCTACACTCCTGAATATAGCACAAAAAGATCTTCACGACTTGTCTAAGTATTAAATTCCTAACTTAAATTCCGTATTGTTTTCTAAATAACTTTTACTGATGTTTGAGAGAGAAGTGAAAATTATCCTGTTTTCTAATTGCCCTTCACTTGTCTCTTATAGTCTTATGATGCTTTGACATCTAATGGAATACTCAGTGTTTTACTTAAGATTTGTTTTGCTTACTTTGCCTGAAGTCTTTGGAATGATGGAAACGTGTTTGGTTGATTTTTTTTTCCTTAATCATAGGCCTAGCACAGGGCCTGGTTACTTAGTATGGGCTAAAAGAAATTAACAAGTTTGAATTCACTCACAACTAACCTCTTTTCTTATTCAGTCCACTTTCTCCACTATATATTCTGTTGTGCCGTGCAGGAAAAGTTCAAAGTTTTGCCTTCTAGAACACTAGAATCCAAAAAAATTTGGGGGCTTTGTGGATCTTTATCATTGCCTCATAGTAGGGAATCTGAACCTCTTTTCCTTCAGTCAAGCTTAACCTTTCTCTTTCACTACTATATCAATCTGATGTCTTCTCTAGATTTCTGTTTTTCTCCAGTCTATGAGAAAAGCATGTACATAGACATCATCCTTTAATAAAACACAGTCAGAAGGCACTATTTCCCAAATTGGAAGCCAGAGGTAACAGGGCCCACAGAACAAATGGAGAATGGTACATTTTAATATTTTATGCGCTGTAACATCTTTAAGGTCAAAAGCATTATAGTGTAATCAGTTTGCCAGAAGACAATATAATGTACCCATTATCTGGCCCTCACCATCTTTCTCTGAGCCATATCTCCAGAGATTCAATGGCAGAAAACACTAGATGAATAAAGATGTTCTTTTTAGAGTATCCTCAAGGGAAAAACTATATTCTAGAGATCACTCAGCTAGTCAGTGGCAGATGCATAATTAGGATTCAGGCTTATTGATTCATAAGCCAGGAACACTATGTACTACTCTCCTTTAATGTGGTATGATCCTTACTACAGCTGGGAGGATATGATGAAATGGACTTCATAGGCTTGTGCTGCAAACATTAAATTATCATCTCTTTCTGTAGCGTGTGAAAATGCCCATTTCCAAGTACACACCTTAAAGAACCTCCTAAAAGTTACAGACAGCTACGACCTCATCAGCTTTCATCATTTCTCCACAGGAAGTGAATGACTGCAGGGGATATCAAAGTGCTTTAGTAATGGATAAGCCTCATACATAGGACTGGCGACATAATTTTCGGGTCCATAGATACAGGAAGTATCTGTGAAGATGAATCTCCTTTTGAAAAAGCAGGAAATATTTCTCCTAAAGCTCCTCAAATATATAGTTTTTTTCCCTAAGACTTTTCCTCAACAAATCATGCTGCTTTAAATTGGCTAATTAGTGTCACACCATCTTAGGCACAATGATGCTTAAGAAGCAAGTGCAGACACTCATAAGTATCCAGTAGCTTTTTATTAATACTTAGAATAGATGTGTAGGATCTAACGAATACCAGTTCCTTCTGTCACCAGCTGCTGGACAAGAGGACAGTGTTAATATGAGCACTTTACTTATAAGGAATCATTAACAGTACTACCTGTGGGCTCCCAAATAACTACATAGAGACTTCTTATTAATCATGAAAGCATGGTTCATATTTTAGGCTTGTTTCTAACTAGCTCTTATAACTTAAATTAACCCATTTCTACATGCTGCACTTGGCTTATGGCTTGTTACCTCTCTTCCTGGAAGTCCTGCTTTCGTTGTGTCTGGTTAATGACTCTGCCTTGTCTAAACATTATCTCTGCTTTGAAAATACTGACTAGCTATTGATCACTCAGCTTTTTGTTAAACCAATCCAGTGACACATCTTCACACTGTACAAAAAATATTCCACAATATTTTCCATTTTGTCTAAATAAAAAAGAAAGGTTTTACTTTAACATTGTAAAACTATATACAATAAAAACAATTATCAAGTAAGAATTACATTTACAATGTCCAGTCCATTTGTATTTGGCAAATTTAGAGAAAATATTTCATTATCTAGCCTCTCTTGATGAATCCAAAATTTTGTACCTAATTTTCTTCTATTGAGACTAAGAGAAACTATAACTATCTAGTCTTCAACTCTATCAGACTAAGGGAAACTATAACTATCTAGTCCAACTCTATCAGAGACATAAGAATGATATACTATTTCCTGAGTAAACAGGAAATTCAGAGCAAGCAACTTACAAAACTGTGAAATGACAAAAACACCTAGCTGCCTGGACAGTCAACCAAGGGTTCCTCTGTAACATTGGGGCATCCACCTTTGGCCGATGGTCCTATAATATCAGGCTTTTCTGTGAATCAGGTATTATTGAAGAACTGTCCTACCATATCTTGGAAAAGTTCAAGAGTTGCTTTATTTTGTGTCCTGCTTGCTCAATTTTGATAGCATATTTTCAGCAGTCTAGGTAAAGACAGTTTCTTGTCCAGTGGTTATTTTTTGCTACAAATGAAAGCAAACTCCATATGTAGGTTCTTCAATGCCCATCATGCTTCTATGAAGTAGGTTGGTGCTGCCAGAAGCAGTTGTGTATCATTGTCATTAAAAGCTTTGTTATTAAAACATTAAAATGTCATATTCTGTAGTTCTCTATAGTGTTTGAAAACCATGTATCTAATTAAAAATGCCTGCTTAACCTTTAAAATATAGATAATAAAACTGTAACTTTGATTATTATAGATGACTATTAAACTACATTTCTTAATTACACATTATACATTTTATTATTTTTTATTCATTTTATATACCCACCAGAGTTCCCCCTCCCTCCACATCTGCCCAACCCCCCACATCTACTTCTCAGAAAGGGGAAGGCCTTCCATCGTGAGTCAAAAAAGTCTGACACATTAACTTGAGGCAGGACCAAGCCCTTCCCCACTTCATTCAGGTTGCCAAGGCATCCCACCATAGGTAATGGGCTCCAAAAAGCCAGTTCATGTACCAGGGATAGATCCTAGTCCCACTTCTAAGGGCCTCACAAACAGACCAATCTACACAACTGTCACCCACATTCAGAGGGCCTAGTTCAGTCTCATGCAAGTTCCCCATCTGTCAGTCTAGAATCTATGAGTTCCCACTAACTTGGATCAACTGTATCTGTGGTATTCCAGTCATGATCTTGACTTCCTTTCATCATATTATCCCTTCTTTCTTTGCATGGACTCATGGACCTCAGTCCAGTGGTTGGCTAGCTATGAATCTCTGCATCCTCTTCTATCAGTAACTGGGTTATGGTTCTATGATGACAGTTAGGGTAGTCACCAATCTGATTACAGAGGAAGGATGGTGGTTCAGGCACTCTTTCTGCTATTTCTGGGAATCTTAGCTGGGGTCATCCTTGTGGATTCCTGGGAATTTCCCTAGCACCACATTTCTCCCTAACCCCATAATGACCCACTCTATCTAGGTATCTCTTTCATTCCTTCCCCCACTCCATCCCTTCTTCAATGCAACCATCCCATTACCTCATGTTTCCATCCCTTCATCACCTCCCCTTTAATCCCATTCCCAGCTTACTCAGGACATTTCTTCTATTCCCCCTTCACAGGGTGATACATGCATCCCTCTTAGGATCTTTCTTGTTACCTAGCATCTCTGGAGCTGTGGATCGCAGTCTGGTTATCCTTTGCTTTACATCTAGTATCTACTTATGAGTGAGTACATGCTGTGTTTGTCTTTCTGGGTCTAGGTTACCTTACTCAGTATGATTTCTTCTAGTTTCATTAACTTGCTTGTAAATTTCATGATGTCATTGTTTTGTTACAGTTGAGTAATACTCCATTGTATAAATGTGCCACATTGTCTTTATACATTCTTTGATTGGCGGGCATCTATTGTTTCCAGGTTTTCGATATTACAAATAATGCTGCTATGAACAGAGTTGAGCAAGTGTCCTTATGGTATGATTGAACATCCTTTGAGTATATGCCCAAGAGTGATAATGCTGGGTCTTGAGGTAGATTTATTCTTTGACCCATTTGAACTTGAGTCATATGCATAACAATAGATATGGATCAATTTGCAATCTTCAACATGTTGACATTCAGTTATGCCAGCACAATTTGTTGAGGATGATTTAATTTTTTCATTGTATAGTTTTGACTTCTTTGCCAATAGTCATGGGTTCATAGGTAGGTGGGTTAATGTCAATTGTCTTCAATTCGATTCCATTGGTCCACATGTCTATTTTTTATGTCAATACCAAGCTGCTTTTATTATTATAGCTCTATATTAGAGATTGAAGTCAGAGATAAATGGTGCTTCCAGAAGTTTCTTTATTGTACAGAATTGTTTCTAGCTACCCTGGTTTTTTGGTTTTTCCATACGAAGAATTGTGTTGAAATTTTGATGGGGGTTGCATTGAATCTATAGATTGCCATTTTTATTATGTTGATCTTACCTATCTAAGAGCACAGGAGAACTTGCCATTTTCTTATATCTTCTTCAGTTTCTTTCTTCAAAGATTTAAAGTTTTTGTCTTACAGGTCTTTCACTAGCTTGGTTAGAATTATCCAAAGATAGTTTATATTATTTGTGGCTATTGCAAATGGTGATTTTTTTTTCTGATTTCTTTCTCAGCCAATTTATCATTTGTATATAGGAGGGCTGCTGTTTTTTTTTTTTTGAGCTAATCTAATATCCAGCCACATTATTGAAGATTTTTATCAGCTATATGAATTTCCTAGTAGAATTTCTGGGGTCACTTAATGTATACTATCATATCATCTGTAAATAGCAAATGTTTAACAACTTGCTTTCCAATTTGTACCCCTTGATCTCCTTTTGTTGCCTTATTGCTCTTGGAACAACTTTGAGCACTATATTGAATAGATATGGAGAGAGTGAAAAGCCTTTTCTTGTTCTTATTTTTAATGAAATCTCCTTAAATTTCTCTCCATTTAGTTTGATGTTGGCTGTTGGCTTGCCTTTATTATGTTTACATATGTTCCTTGTATCCCCAATCTCTCCAAGACCTTTATTATGAAGGGATGTTGGATTTTATTGAAGGCTTATTTTCAGTATCCAATGAGATGATCATGAGTATTTTTTCAGTTTGCCTATATGGTGACTACCATACAAAATTGACAAATTTTCATATGTTGAACCATCCCTACATCTCTGGGATGAAGCCTACTTGACCAAAGTGAATGTTTTTTTGTATGTTTTTAAAATTGGTTTCCTAGTATTTTATTGAGTATTTTTGCATCACTGCTCATGAGGGAAAGATTGGTCTGTGATTCCCTTTCTTTGTTGCATCTTTTTGTGGTTTGAGCATCAGAGTAACTGTACCCTCATAAAAGGAGTTTGACAATGTTTCTTCTGTTTCTATTATGTGGAACAATTTGAAGAGTATTGGTATTAGCTCTTCTTTGAAATTCTGGTAGAATTCTGCACTGAAACCATCTGCTCCTGGGCTTTTTTTGTTTTTTTGGTTTTTTTTGGTTGGAAGACTTTTAATGACTGGTTCTATTTTCTTAGGAGTTATAGTTCTATTTAAATTGTTTATCTTGTCTTGATTTAATTTTGGTATATGATACCTGTAAGGGGAAACACAGCTGGAACTGGCTTCTGAATGTCTGCATGTAGCCTTAATCTGCCTTATATCTTCAGCAAGTTCTGTTTAACATATGCTAATCATGTATGAGAGTTTCTCGAACATTCAAAGCCTATGCAAAACATAGTTGGAAAAAAATAAAAATCCTGAGTTATTCCTTATCGAGAATTTGCCTTTGGCATTGTCCCTTTGGAAGCTTAATTAAGATATTTTGGAGATATGCAAATCAACTTTCTATGGTGTAAATTGGAATACAACACAGAAGCCCTGAGCAAAAGATAAGAATCATTTTAGCCTTTTCTAGCTTTTAGATGGATGCATCTTTATGGATTGAACTGCTTAACCTTTGCTCATCTGATATCAATAGGTACCTCTCCAAAAAAATTGTCCATTTCTTTAAAATTTTTCAATTTTGTGGAGTACAGTTTTTTTTTGAGGTATTACCTGATGATTCTCTGGATTTTTCTCAGTGTCTATTTTTATGTCCTCCTTTTTATTTCTGATTTTGTTAATTTGGATAAGGGTTTGTCTATCTTGATTTTCTTGAAGAACAAATTTTTTGTTTTATTGATTCTTTGTATTCTTCTCGTTTTCTTTTTATTGATTTCAGCCCTCAATTGATTATTTCTGGGCATCTGCTCCTCCTGGGTTAGTCTGCTTCTTTTTGTTCTAGAGCTTTCAGGTGTGCTGTTAAGTCACTCGTGTGAGGTTTCTCCAAATTCTTTGTATAGGCATGTTGTGCTATGGACTTTCCTCTTAGCACTACTTTCATAGTGTCCTATAAGTTTGGGTATGTTGTTCCTTGACTCTTATTGAATTCTAGGAAGTCCTTAATTTATTTATTTCTTCCTTGACCCAGGGGCGATTCAGTTGAGCATTATTCAATTTCCATAAGTTTGTAGGCTTTTTGTAATTTGTGTTGCTGTTGAATTCTAACTTTAAGCCATGATGATCTGATAAGATACAGGGGCTTATTCTATTTATTTTGTATCTGTTGAGATTTGCTTTGTGACCAAGTCTGTGGTCAGTTTTAGAGAAGGTTCCACAGGGTGCTGAGAAGATATTATATTTTGTGTTTGGGTGGAATGTTCTGTAGATATCTCTTAAACCCATTTGAGTCATGACATCTGTTAATTCCCTTAATATTCTGTTAATATTCTGTCTGGAAGACCTGTACATTGGTGAAAGTAGGGTGTTGATGTCTTTCAGTATTCGTATATGGGGTTTGATATGTGATTTAAACTTTAGTAATATTTCTTTTACAAATGTGAGTGCCCTTGTATTTGAGGCATAGATGTTCAGAATTGAGACTTAATCTTGATGGATTTTTCATATGATGAATATGAAATGTCCTTTTTCATCTCTTTTGATTACCTTTAGTTTGAAATCTATTTTGTTAGATAGTAGGATAGATAGACCAGTTTCCTTCCTATGTCCATTTGATTGATGTCTTTTCCCAACACTTTACTTTGAAATGATGTCTGTCTTTGAGGTTGAGGTTTGTTTCTTGTATGCAGCAGAACAATAGATCCTACTTTTGTATCCATTCTGTTAACCCATGTGTTTTTATTGAAAAGTTTATTCCATTTATATTAAGGATATTAATGATCAGTGATCATTAATTTTTGTTATTTTTTTTATTTGTTAGTGGTGGTGGTAGGGGGTGTGTTTCCTTTTTTTGGATTTTGCAGATGTGAAGTTACCTATTGCCTGTGTTTTCCTGAGTGCAGCTAACTTTATTGGTTTGAAGTTTTCCTTTTAGTACTTTTCGTAGGGCTGGGCTTGTGGTTAAATATTGGTTAAATCAGATTTTGTCATTGAACATCTTGTTTTCTTCATCTATGGTGATTGAAAGATTTGTTGAGTGTAGTAGTCTAGGCTGGCATCTGTGGTCTCTTAGTGTCTGCATAATGTCTGTCCAGGATGACAGCTCTTAATATCCTTTCTTTATTCAGCATATTTAGTGTTTTGATTATCATGGTGAGGAAACTTTTTTGGTCCAGTCTATTTGGTGTTCTGTAAGTTTCTTGTATCTTTATAAGCACTTCCTTCTTTAGGTGGATAAAGTTTTCTTCTATTATGTTGTTGAATATATTTTCTGTGCCTTTGAGTGGAATTCTTTTTCCTTTTTCTATACCTATTATTCTTTGATTTGGTCTTTTCATAGTGTCCCAGATTTTCTTTACATTTTGTATTATGACTTTGTTTGCTTTAATGTTTTTTTTTTGACAGATGCATTTATTTCCTCTATCATTTCTTCAATGCCAGAGATTCTCTATTCCATCTCTTGCCTTCTGTTGGGTTATGCTTGCATCTGTAGTTCCTGTTTGTTTACTCAGATTTTCACTTCATAGAATTTCCCCGTTTGTGTTTTCTTTATTACTTCTATTTCATCTTTCAAGCCTTTAACTTTTTCTTCATCTGTTTTAATTTAGAAGTGTCCATAATCCAATGTCTCTCAGCAGCTATCATTTGCTTATCAGCAATCAAAAAATTAAAAGACATCAAACTAACAGGATCCAGACTCTTTGTGTATTCCCCATGTCTGCATGGCCTAGTCTTTTTTTATTACTTTTACTCCTTCTTTAAAGAATTTATTATTTTTAAACTACTTATTATTTATTTATGTTTATAATTGTCTATGTCATTTTTTCTTTTTCTTAAGCCTATGCACATTGTTAAAAACACTGTAACCTGTTTAGAGTTTTTTTCCTTCTGAACAACCTTTACTGTGTATCTGTAATCTTTTCTGTCTGTATGAGCAAAATCTTAAACTGCTGCATAGTTTATCTCATGGTGAGCTGGTGACTGAAGCCTACAGTCTGCATCCAGGAGACGCATCTCTGTACAGTGTATTGGATGAGAGATTGAGGAACTAGAAGCTGCATTTGGCTCCATATTTGTGTGTTTGGAACTTCTTTGTGTGTGCTTTCTCAGGTCTTATGCATGCCCAGACATTGGGCACCATTTGTAGGAAGTCTTTCTCCGAATTCCATTCACATCACAGCAAGAAATAGTTTAAGTTATAGAGTCAACTTGCCAGTCAATTAAACTCTCCCCTCATTTTCTATTTCTGGGATCTTATGCAAGTTAAAGTGTCTCTGTCTCAATTTCTTTACTTGTTAAATAGTGATAAGACAACCTCACTTCTAAGGTGATATTGTAGTTAAATCACATTGATTGGAATAGTGTCCTGACTTGGTGTATCACTAATAATTGATTCGTGCTGTCCTTTACAGCTTATATGATTCTATGATTTTCTAATGTCCAATGTAGGAATTAGGTTGCATGTCCTATGGGTCTTCTGCCAATGTTTTTTTTTTTAGTTGTTGAAAAAAAATTTCCACCTCCTCCCCGTTTCCCATTCCCCCCCTCCTCCCACACATCGCCCTCTCCCCCCTCTCCATTCCCCCTCCCTCTCGAGACTGAAGAGCAGTGCAGATTCCCTGCCCTGTGTGAAGTCCAAGGTCCTCCCACTTCTATCCAGGTCCAGGAAGGTGAGCATCCAAACAGGCTAGGCTCCCACAAAGCCAGTTCATGTATTAGGATCGAAACCTAGTGCCATTGTCCTTGGCTTCTCATCAGCCTTCATTGTCTGCCATGTTCAGAGAGTCCGGTTTCATCCCATGCTTATTCAGTCCCAGTCCAGCTGGCCTTGGTGAGCTCCCAATAGACCAGTTCCACCGTCACAGTGGGTGGGTGCACACCTCATGGTCCTGACTTCCTTGCTCGTGTTCTCCCTCCTTCTGCTCCTCATTTGGACCTCAAGAGCTCAGTCTGGTGCTCCATAGCACATAGTCAAACAGCCTCCAGATTTGTACAAACTCAATTGATCTAGTAAAGGCATCCCTGGGAGATCGTTCTTTTTGTTCACAAAATTCAAAGCCTAACTTTTCAAGTCTCCAGATCACTAAATTTAGCCTTGTGGATCATTAACTCAGTTTTTTTTTTTTTTTTTACTTCTCCAGCAATCTCCCAAGAAGATTTTTTTCCTTGTTTGTCTCATAGATAGTTTTGCAGTGGAAATGACTGTCTTGTGGTAATTTCTGAGGTCATCTCAATTATGTTGGTCCAATGCTGGTCCTTAGGAGTTTGAACAAGGCATTTCACCCATATAGGTCAGCTCTTTTTCAGAGGTAGAAGACTCATTTCAGTGTTTGAAGAGAGATGACGAGCAGCAGAGAGATGACTTTAGGGGCAGTGAAGCTTCCTTGAGGAAAAGCAGTTGTGCCCCTCGGATGTTTTGAGGAAATAAATGTTCTCACTCCACATCCACTGGACAGAATTGCAGACACTAAGCTTTGCTTTCCAGAAACTGTCTGCAAATGGGCAGGCCCTTCCCACTCCGAACTGTTAGGGCTTCTCTAGGTTTTCTCAGCTGGCGATCCATTATGGTCCAACTCTGGGTGGTAGTGTTCAGAGCATCAACATCTGATTCTGGGCTCCCTAAACAACCAACTCTGATGAGACACTCCTCAGAATCTCTGATCTCAGTGCCAATAAGTCCTCAGATTGAATCCAGTGCATGGAGTACATCATTATGCATTGGAAAGTAGGGACAGTTCTGGAATATTCAGAGTCAAGGACCAAATATTTCTACGTCTGAGTAACAGAGTACAGATAAATGTGCTATTGTCTAAACTAGGATTTAGTAGAGACTTTTTTGTACCAGAGTTGATGTATCATCTGTCTACCAATTAAGGATTTGGAGATACTAGAATAGAAACATTCTATTTGTTGAAGAATATTGTTGTCTGGCTTTACAGACCTTTCCATCTTTCTTCTCTATCTTCCACAACAGTTCCTGAAACTTGGGGTTAGTAATGTGATATAGATATTCAATTTAGAAATAAAAACTCCACAGCCTTTTATTGTATGTGTTTGACCAGCTGTGGGTCTCTGTATTAAACATCATCTACTACAGAAAGAAGTTTATCTGATGAGGGCTAAGTAATATATTAATCTATGGATATAAATATATAAAGAATTTAGGAGGCAAATTATAATTACATCAATTTAGGAGAATGATATTATTATGTTCTATGACCTAGCCATGCATGAAATATTGGCCTAGGCATGATTTCTACCTTGTTCATTGAGCTTTGAATTCAATTCGCAAGTGGTTATTACATTAACACTTGAGCTATCAGTACACCAGTGAGCATGTTATGCTAGGCTAAAAGTTGTTATAGTTCACAGGATTCATAGACTGGGTAAGAGTCACAGTTCCTTTTCTTCTCTGGTAGTATGCAGAGCATTTTCCAGAACCGTGAAAACTTATTCATAATAATGAAGTTTCCAGATGAGTACCAACTTCATTTCTTCATGTTCCATGACTTAAATGTATGATATCATCACCAGTAAAGTCTTACCATCACCTTCTGGGGTTAATCAAAAGCAATAACAATAGTTTATAATATTTGGGGGTTATTGGGACCCCACTGTTCAACAACTACTAAATAAGTAACTTGTGATTGGATCTAGGCTTTTTATAGGCTTATAGTATCTGGGAGAGGTATTTGTCTCCCTCCCAATTTTCAGGTAGCTCCATTTTAATTCCCTTTATACATGTATGTAATTTAGGATGATTCTACATTAGTAGGCTTCGATGTGGTAGTTTCAAACGATTTTAGCATTAGTTATTCCTTCCCATACTCCCTCTTTAACCTACCCTCCTGTCATCTACCCAAATTTAACCATTCCCATTCCATTTCCGCCTTCATCTGCATACCACTTGCCTTCTGTCTCCCTTCCAGTCTCCCTTCCACTGTAATCCCCTCAGGGCTCCTTACTACCATGCTGACTTCTATGAGTAGTCCAGCTGAAACATAACTATTCTAACATTCAAAGATAGTATCCATATATGAGAGCAAATATGTTGTGCTTGCCTTTGTGATCTGGATGACTTCACTCCAAATGATAATTTTAAGCTCTATGCCTTTACTTGAAAATTTCAATTTTACAGCAGAACTATGTTTCGTTGTATATATGTACATTTTCATTATCCACTCATGAACTGATGTCCGTGGGCATCGAGGCTGTTTCCCTTTTTAGGCTTTTGTGAATAAAGCTACAGTGACCATGAACAGACAAGTATTGCTGTAGTAGGATATAAAATTCTTTGGGAATATCCTTGGGGATGCTATCATATGATAGATGTATAGTCAGTTTTTTGAGAATGTTCCAGATTGATTTCTAAAGTGGCTGTATCAGGCTCCATGGCCACTAACAATAAATATTCCTCTTTCCTATACCCACACTAGCATTTGTCATCTTTGTTTTTAATCTTAGTCATTCTAAATCGTGTGGGATGAAATATCAAAGTGATTTTAATTTTCTTTTCCCCAATGACTAAGGATGATTGACATTTTTCTACATATTTCTTAACCATTTGTATGCCTCTTTTGAAATATTTCTATTTAGTTTGATTTCCAATTTTTATTGGGTGGTTTCTTTTCTTAGTATTTAATTTTCTGAGTTCTTTATATATTCTAATGCTAACCTTGTATTAGATGAATAAAGGGGTATTTTGTATAATTCTAAAAATAAGGCTAAGCTGGCATTACTAGAGAATAGAAACATGCTAGTTTGATTACACACTCTGTGTATTAATTACTTTTTGTCTGTGTAGAAACTCACAGAAAAAAGCAGAGGAGAGGCTGGAGATGCAACAGGATATGGGAGCTGTATCCTTTCGTCTTGTGGAACAGAAAATATTATCCTTGGGGGACAAGCAAGATAGAAGTAGTTTTATATTTTTTTTTCGAAATCAGTTTGTAAAATGTCTGTTTCAAATTCAATATATTTACACTTATTTCTTCTTTAATTTTAGAGATATTTTCCTACTTCCAAAGGTGACCTCAATTCATAACAATAACGGTATAAATTTCTCTTCGATAAGGACTGTCACCTTTCCCACACATGCTGGTTGACCCTGATAACTAATTGAATTACCTAAAATCACCTGTTGCCCATTGTAATAGGACTACATACTCATTGCTAAGGACTGGAAAAATATGGAGAATAGAGAGATATAGATTGATGAACCCTGGCATCTACAGCCAGCCAGCATTAGCACTTTTGTATATTTCTTTTAGCTTGTTTTCTTTTTTTTTTTGTTTTTGTTTTTTCGAGACAGGGTTTCTCTGTGGTTTTAGATCCTGTCCTGGAACTTACTCTTGTAGACCAGGCTGGTCTCGAACTCACAGAGATCCGCCTGCCTCTGCCTCCCAAGTGCTGGGATTAAAGGCCTGCACCACCACTGCCCGGCTTTAGCTTGTTTTCTTAAATGCATGCATAGAGCTTTATGCACGTGTGTAAAAGCATTTATAATAAAAATGGATATCATTGTCTATCTTTCTCCTTTCACTTAAAATGCATTGGGAAAATACGCATGTCATGAAGCATTGTCATTTCTCCTGAGTGCAATGGTTGCATAATAGCAAAGTGTATGGATGAGCCCTTATGACTAATGGTTAACAAAGAACTTTGAAAAGGTTGATAGAAAGAACAATAGGTTTACAATATAGTTAACAATAGGTTCTATCAATGTGCTCAAAGCAAGATTGAAAAACACAATTTAGGGTGTGACTGTACTTTATAAAATGCATAAATAGGAGTACAGGCTAAATGAAGGTTTTGGGAAGATCCTGTGATCAAATCTCATATAAACACAAAAGATTTGAAGTCAAATAAATTTAAACAGGTAGAAAAGAAAAGAGACTAAAGCAGTTAAAGCTTTTGCTGGAAGTTTGTCATAAGATTATGGAATGGGATATTCAGCTCATATCAGCAAAGAACACGACAATCAGCCCATCCCAGACCAGGGAAGGCCCACTGCAAGGGTGGAGTTGGTAGGGAAGAATCAGACAAAACCTGTAGATCTCTATATGAAATTAAAGCAGAGATGTGGGAAGCTGGGGATGTGAGAACTTGTTCCTGTCCTAGAGCAGAGTCTATGGAGTGTGGTAAACTCAATAGATACTTGTGGATGGAGTATAGGAAATCACAAAGAGGAAGGATTAATAAACAAGCTCCGCCAAAGACAGATTATTACAGAGAGAACGTTACAGAACAGAAGGTGTGAAACACTGGACTGATAAAGATGTTGAGTGGACAACTATCACAGTGTTTCGAACCAGCACCCAGAGGCATCTGGAAAGAAATTTTAAGACAAACTCACAGATCCAACAGATATTCTGGCTCGGTCTCCTCATCCATGATGGTAAAGTTTTCAGTTACTAATACTCTACGTTGTCACAAAATCAGGATAGGCAATTTGTAGCTTTCCCAAGGGGCAAAACCAATTCACATCATTTAAAATTCATTTAAGCCATGTTTAATTAACATAATATTTAATTCTACTTTAATTACTTTTAAGAACCCACATATTGCTTTGGGGAATTAGTAAAATTAGGCAAAATTAGTGTGTCATAACATGGAACATGTTGGGAAACATTAGTCTAAACCATCTGGGTAGATGGCTGTCATCTTTCTACTTAGTAACTGCCATTATTGAATACCCTGCATCTCTCCCCACCACACATACCCATATCCAATAGGTGTTCTTCTGAGAAATGGGAATTGTATTATTTGTTTAAAATTTAATTTTTTATCTTCTCAACCTTTATAAACTTTTGTTTCTTCAAATATAGCATGAAGTTAATCACAATGTGTAGATACTTATGGAGACTCAATAAGATCATATACCCAAAATGATTCATTAAGTTTACCATTATTAGGAGACTTTAACCTAAGACAGATGTTGGGTGGCAGGCTTTGATTCATACTGTGGATCAATGAGGAAGACACAATGGTGATGGCCTTTACCAAGAGCTGACACTGAATGATTTTCCGACTTAGCTCTATAAGGAACATCTAGTGGATATTGAAATTAGAATTCTCACCAGGATGTATAATCTCGGCTTCCTCCCTTACAATACACAAACACCATTACCAATGCCTCAGGATATCCACTAATGCTATGAAATTTAGGTCTCATGCTCTAGGAAAATATATCAAATTATGGATTCCATGTAAGTAGAAAAGGCCAGATATGGAGATGAAGACTTAGGATGGGATTTTGCTGCCCCCATGCACCTGATTGGAAATGAGAGTGAAGACAGTAACATATTGGAAAGTATAATTCCACTCCAGGATACAGAAAATACTATCCTCTAGCAAGAATCTGATATGATGTCCCACGCGTAGTACCAGGAGTCGGGTACACAGAGATAGGATAGTTTTGGTAATTGCCAGTCTCATGTGTTTTTATAATTACGGCCTCTAATCTCAATCTCCTTTACAATACCAGTCTTCTTTTTATAGCAAAATGCAATGAAGTAGGAATAATATGGGTTCTGAATCCAGACAGGCTTTAATAGCTAAACTTTCTCAAGTTTTGGTTTACGTAAGTCAAGCATGAGTCTTCCTAGCTTGTCTGCCTTTTTCTTTTTCTGTGCCCTCATTCATTTACTGTTATTTTTCTCATAACTTTTCACAATATTTAGATCCTTATTACTCTGTTTAAGAATCTTTTCACTGACCAAGGCTTGTAGAAACTAGAAAGTAGATAAACTTTAAGAATTTAAAATGGTACCCAATAAAATCATACTTTGAAAACAAAGGAGGAACAGACATCCTGGGAATGTAATAAAATTCTTGAATGAAAGGACAGCAAGCAATACACAAAATCCACATACTTAAACAAGGAAGATTGCTAATGAGAGCTGCCTGGGTATTTATAAAAGAAAATGAAATCATATTATTCAGTGTAAAATACTTTTTTTCATTCTCTAATTTACAAGGCATGAGTTGGGCAAATAATTGTAAGAATATATTTTTGTACTTATGATAGAGAAGCATGTAATTTATTGGGCATAGTAATACAGGGAGACAATATTGAGCTAGATTAATTCCAAAAGATTTTTTTAGTGCTTGTCATTCAAACTGATTGGATTAAAAATGTCACTTTTAATTAGGACAATCTTAAGTGATAAGAAGAAATAGTATTTTTAAAAACATAATATAGTTAAACATTAATAATAATTTTACTATAAATAAATTAGCAATAAATGGAAAAATATTAAAATGTATAATGCACGTAATGTTGGAAAAGAAAAATGGCAAAATAAACCCAAATGAATAATAAACCTAAATAAACCTAAAAGAATAAAACACAATAACCAAAAGATACATATTCTAGGTAATTCCTACAAAATTGTTACATGCTATTTTGGAAAAATAAGCAAGTTAGTTTTTAAATAGCCCAAAGAGGGCTGGAAAGATGGCCCATCAGATAAAAAGGCGTGTTTCACCAAACTGGAGAAACAAGAGTTCAAACCTGTGCCTTCTATGGAAAAAAAATTAACTTCTCTAAGGGGTCCTATGACTGCCAGATGGTTCCATAGTTAGTATATAATCACCTACTGCTCATCACACGCTCACCAGACACACATATACACACACACAAAGACACATCCACTGCGGAAAATAGGGCAATAATCCCTCAAAAATTTAAACATAATCCAGAATATCTCTCCTTGTGTATATAGCCAAGGAAAATGAAAATAGGTGCCTTTGCATAATAAATAAGAAATTATAAATAAAAATAATAAAGGCATTATTTACCATACTCAATAGGTACAAAGATCTTATATGTCCCCTGATAGTTTTTTTAAAAAATAAACTGATAATACAGTAGTGTTGTGGAATATTATTTTCACTGTTACATTTGTTTATGCTGCAGAATATTACTTTGACTGCATAAAGGTGTGCTATATTTGTTTATGCTGCATTTGTCTGATTATGAAAAGATGTTTAATTATGTAAACATGTGTTGCGTTTGTTTTACCTTGCCTGCCTAAGGGACCTGATTGGCCTAATAAGAAGCTGAATGGCCAATAGGAGAGGGCAGGAGAGGGAGTGGTGGGGGGGACTGAAAGGCAGAGAGACTAAATAAGAGAAATCTAGGTTCAAGAAGAATGAGAAGAGAGAAGGAAAATTAAGAAAATGGCGGAAGAGAGGTGAGAATAAGAGAGGGAGCCACACTGGGCCAGCCAAGCAGCCACCAGCTAGCAGACACAGAGTAGGACATACAGAGAGAAAAGTAAAAAGACCCAAGACAAAAGATAGGTAAAGAGAAACAGCTTAACATAAGTTAAAATAGCTAGCCAGAAATGATCCTAAGCAAGGCCAAACATTCATAACTAATAAGAAGTCTGCATGTTATGATTTGGGAGCTTGTTGGTGGCCTAAAAGAAAGTCTGGTATCGCGGAGGAATTGTATCACTTATAAAAATTACTCATAAATTTTACAGCCTGGATAAAACTTTAAAAAAATCATGGCAAACAAAATAAGTCACATAGATAATACTGCATGTTGTATGCTTCTACCTACATGAAATGTCCAGAAAAGTTAAAACTGCAAAGAAACCAGAATAGGATTGCTAGGAGCTTAGATAGAAAGGGAAATAGGAGAGACTGATTAAATACATGGAGTTTCCTTCATGGGTGGTCAAAAAGCTTGATTGGTAAGATGGTTAAACAGCTTTGTGAATATATTAGAATTATGAATTGAATACATTAAAAGATTAAATGAATACACATCATATTATATGCATTGTGCTCCAATAAAGCTGGGAAAAAAAAGAGAAATCCTCTCACAGTCTGACTCTACCCATTGAATTAGCAATACAATTGAGTTTTAATAGTTAATATTTTTCTTAGTATGGTAGAGAATTGGGTGTTGTGGCATATATATATATATATATATATATATATATATATATATATATACAATCCTAGAATTTGAAAGACTGAGGCAGGAGGATTTTGAATTTGAGGCTGCCATGGAGGCAGAGTTTTTCCAAAAATAAGAAGAATGTGTTTGAATAGGTTGCAGGCTAAAGGCATAATTAGTTGATTTTTTTTTTCTCAGCATGTTCAAAATCACGGGTTCAGTCCATAGCAACAATCTACAGACTCATATGCATACACACACAGATCTCAGGAAAGAGTGCAATTTAGATTGTGATCCAAACTATCAATTCTGAGCCTGAATTCCTGATCTACTTACTTATAATTTGTATTCTGCACAAGTGCCAAAATAAATTATTGAATTATATTTTAAAGACAAACTATCTAATTTATAGCATTTATATCAAAGAAAAAGACAATGTAATTTATACCATTCACATAAAAGGAAAAGAAAACTTACAGACTGGGAGATAAGTCACAATTTATATGTTTCATGTTGGTCATTTAAACATTTTAATGAGCAAGGAAGTCTGGACTGCGAGGGGTTGGTCCACCCACAGAGACAGTGTGCCTGTTCTAATGGGAGCTCACCAAATCCAGCAGGACTGGGACAGAATGAGCATGCAATCAAACCGAACTCTCTGAATGTGGCTGAAAATGCAGGCTGACTGAGAATACACTGATAAAGGCACTGGGACTTGTTTCTGCTGCACGTAGTGGCTTTTTGGGACCCAAGTCTATTTGGATGTAAAGCTTCCTAGGCCTGGAAAGGGGGCAGGCTTGGACTTCCCACAGGGCAGGATTCCCTTCCCTCTCTTAAGGAGGGAGGGAGAGGGATTAGGGTGAGTGGGGGAGTGGGCGGGGAATGAGAGAAGGGGAGGCAGTGTAAATTTTTTAATGGAATAATAAAAAAAAGATGCCCAATGCTGGATGAAAGAACCCTCCCCCCCCAAAGAAAACATTTTAAATTCCAAGTACTACACATTACAGGCCTAGCGACCCAAGAGATTGAGGTAAAAAGACTGCAAGTTCAGGGCCTACCTGAGCAACATAATGAGACTCTGACTAAAAATCTAAAGTAAAAAAGAGGGATAGCATTTTTGAAACCTAGGTGGTAGAGCATATATACATACATACATACATACATACATACATATATATGTGTGTGTGTGTGTGTGTCTGTTGTTGTACGTATGTGGACAGATGTGTCTGTATGGGCATGTGGATGCCAGAGGTCAACATGCAATGTCTTTCTTCAACTTCATTCATGTTTTATTTTAAAGACTGGATCTATTTATTTATTTATTTATAAAAGGGAAAAAAAGTTTCCCCCTCCTCCCACCCTTCTCCCCCTCCCCCCACTCCTCTCCCCCTCCCTCTCCAAAGACTGGATCTTTTTCTGAAAGTGAAGCTCAGCAGTTAAGCTAGGCTGGAAGGTCAATGAGTTAGAGGAATCTACCTCCCTCTGCCTCCATCTCCAGTGCTAGGATTACAGTCCTGTGCTACTTTATCGACTCAGTTTTTTTATATATGGCATTGGAATCTACACCATTTCTGCAGCATGTAATTCACCGAGAGAGAAACATATCCTTAAACCCAAGTTCTGCTATTATTAATGGGAATTTTTGCCATTTAAAATTTTTTATTTATTATTTTCATTGAGCGTTACATTTTTCTCTGCTTCCCTCCCCTCCTCTCCCCTACCCTTCAACCCTCTCCCAAGGTCCCCATGTTCCCAATTTACTCATGTCTTTTTCTATTTCCTGTATAGATTAGATCTATGTATGGCTCTCATGTAGGGTCCTCATTGTTGTCTAGGTTCTATGGGATTGTGATTTGTAAGTTGGTTTTCTTTGCTTTATGTTAAAAAACCACTTATGAGTAAGTACATGTGATAATTGTCTTTCTGGGTCTGGGTTACCCTCACTCAAAATGATGTTTTCTAGATCCATCCATATGTCTGCAAAATTCAAGATATCATTATTTTTTTCTGCTGTGTAGTGCTCCATTGTATAAATGTACCACATTTTCCTTATCCATTCTACGTTTAAAGGGCATTTAGGTTGTTTCCAGTCTCTGGCTATTATAAACAATACTGCTATGAACATAACTGAGCACATGTCTTTGTGGCATGATTGAGCATCCTCTGAATATATACACCCCAAAGTGGTATTACTTGGTTTTGAGGAAGGTTGTTTCCTAATTTTCTGAGAAATTGTCACACTGACATCCACAGGGGCTATACCAGCTTGCATTCCTACCAACAATGCAGTAGTTGTTCCTTTTACCCCACAACCTCTCCAGCATAAGTTTTCATCAGTGTTTTTTTATCTTGCCACTCTTAGAAGTATAAGATGGAATCTCAGAGTTATTTTGATTTGCATTTCTCTGATGACAAATGATGTTGAGCATTTCCTTAATTGTCTTTCAGCCATTTTAGATTCCTCTCTTGAGAATTCTCCGTTTCGGTTTGTACTCCATTTTTTTATTGGATTATTAGTTCTTTTGATAAACAATTTCTTGAGTTCTTTGTATATTTGGAGATCAGACCCCTGTCTGATGTGGGGTTAGTGAAGATCTTTTCCCATTCTGTAGGCTGTCTTTTTGTCATGTTGACCATATCCTTTCTTTTACAGAAACTTTTCAGTTTCAAGAGGTCCCATTTATTAATTGTTCCTCTCAGTGTCTGTGATGCTGGGATTATATTTAGAAAGTGGTCTCCTGTGCCAATGCATTCAAGTGTACTTCCCACTTTCTCTTCTATGAGGTTCAGTGTTTATGTTGAGGTCTTTGATCCATTTGGATTTGAGATTTGTGCATGGAGAAAGATATGGATCTATTTTCATTCTTTTATATGTTGATATCCACTTGTGCCATCACCATTTGTTAAATATGCTTTCTTTTTTCCATTTGATATGTTTTGCTTCTTTGTCAAAAATCAGGTATTCGAAGATGTGTGGATTAATATCCAGGTCCTTGATTCAGTTCCATTGGTCCTACTGTCTGTTTTGATGCCAATACCAGGCTATTTTCAGTACTGTAGCTCTGTTGAAGAGACTGAAGTCAGGGATTGTGATGCCTCCAGAAATTCTTTTACTGTACACGATTGCTTTGTGTTTCCTGGGTTTTATGCTTCTCCATATGAAGTTGAGTATCATTCTTTCAAGGTTTTTGAAGAACTTTTCTGGAATTTTGATAGGCATTGCATTGAATCTATACATTGCTTTTGGTAAGATTGCCATTTTTACTGTGTTAATTCTACCTACCCAGTAACATGGGAGATCTTTCTACTTTCTGGTGTCTTCTCCAATTTCTTTCTTTTAAAGATTTAAAGTTCTTGTCATACCAGTCTTTCACTTGTTTGGTTAGAGTTACTCCGAGATATTTTATGCTATTTGTGGCTATTGTGAATGGTGATGTTTCTCTGATTTCTTACTCAGCCCTTTTATCATCTGAGTACAGGAGGGCTACTGATTATTTTGAGTTAATCTTGTATCCTGCTACATTACTGAAAGTGCTTATGAGTTGTAGAAGTTCCTAGGCAGAATTTTTGGGGGTCACTAATGTAAACTATCATATCATCAGCGAATAGTGAGAGTTTGACTTCTGGTTTCTATCACTTTGATCTCCTTTTGATATCTTATTGCTCTAGCTAAGGCCTCAAGAATGATATTGAATAGATATGGAGAGGGCGGGCAACCTTGTCTTGTTCCTGATTTCAGTGGGATCACTGGGAGTTTCTCTTCATTTAGTTTGATATTGGCTGTTGGTTTGCTGTATATTGCCTTTATTATGTTTAGGCATGTTTCTTATATCCCTGTTCTCTCCAAGACCTTTATCATGAAGGGATGTTGTATTTTGTCAAAAGCTTTTTTGGCAAATAGTGAGATGATCACACGGTTTTTATTTTTCAGTTTGTTTATATGGTAGATTACACTGACAGATTTTCATATGTTAAACCATCTCTGGGAAGAAGCCGACTTGGTCATAGTGTTCTTGGATTTGATTTGCCAGTATTTTATTGAATATTTTTGCATAACTTTTCATGAGTGAGATTGGTCTGTAATTCTCTTTCTTAGTAATATCTTTCTGTGGTTTGGTTATCAGGGTAATTGTAGCCTCATAAAAAGAGTTTGTCAATGTTCCTTTTGTTTCTATTGTGTGTAATAATTTGAGGAGTATTGGTATTAGTTCTTCTTTGAAAATCTTGTAGAATTCTGTGCTGACACAATTTGGTCCTGGGCTTTTTTTTGGTTGGGAGACTTTTGATGACTGTTTCTATTTCTTCAGAGTTTGGGTCTGTTTAATTTGATATCTGGTCTTTATTTAATTTTGGTAAGTGATATTTATCCAGAAAGTTGTCCATTTCCTTTAGGTTTTCCAATTTTGTGGAGTACAGGTTTTTGAAATACGACCTGATGAGTCTCTGTATTTCCTCCATGTCTATTGTTATATCCCCCTTTTTATTTCTGATTTTGTTAATTTAGATATTCTCTCCCTGCCTTTTGGTTAGTTTGCATAATGGTTTGTCTATTTTGTTGATTTTCTCGAAGAACCAACTCTGTTCATTGATTCTATTGTTTTTTGTTTGTTTCTATTTTGTTGATTTCAGTTCTCAATTTGATTATTTCCTGTTGTCTAGTTCTCTTAGGTGAGCTTGCTTGTTTTTTGTTCTAAAGTTTTCAAATGTTCTGTTAATTCACTAGTGTGAGATTGTGCCAGCTTCTTTATTTAGGCATTTCTTGTGATGAACTTTTCTCTTAGCACTGCTTTCATTGTGTCCCATAAATTTGTATATGTTGTGTGGTCATTTATTCTTTTTTTTATCATTTGTCTGTTTATTTTATTTTTTTTAATTTATTTATTTATTAAAGATTTCTGTCTCTTCCCCGCCACCGCCTCCCATTTCCCTCCCCCTCCCCCAATTAAGTCCCCACCCCCAGCCCGAAAAGCAACCACATTGGAGCACAGGACTGAAATCTCAAGGTCCAAATCAGGAGCAGAAGGAGAGAGAGCACGAGCAAGGAACTCAGGACCGCGAGGGGTGCACCCACACACTGAGACAATGGGGATGTTCTACTGGGAACTCACCAAGACCAGCTGGGTCTGGAAAAGCCTGGGATGAAACTGGACTCGCTGAACATAGCAGACAATGGTCATTTATTCTGAGACAATGTCCGTCTTTGAGGTTGAGATGTGTTTCATGTATGCAGAAAAAGGACAGATTCTGGTTTTGTATCCTATCTGTTAGCCTGTGCCTTTTTATAGGTGAGTTGAGTCCATTTATATTAAGGGATATTAATGACCAGAGATTGCTATCTCCTGTTAATTTAGTTTTCATTATTGGTGATGTTAATTTGTGTGTTTTTTCCCTTGTTTGGGATTTGCTAATATGAGACCATCAATTGTCTGTGTTTTTGTTGATGTAGCCAACTTCCTTGGGTTGGAGTTTTCCTTCTAGTATTTTGTATAGGGCTGGGTTTGTGGCTAGGTATTGGCTGTATCAGTTTTTGTCACGGAATATCTTGTTTTGTCCTTCTTTAGGTCATTTTCTTCAGCTTCATTTATATTTGGTTGTTCAAATCTTGGTGTTGTAGGGTCTTCAGGTTTTACTGGTGTTGTGTTGCTCTTTGTGGTGTTGTGTGTGTTCTTACCTTTTCTTCTTATCTATTCCTCTAATAGGTATGTTGGGGCTGTCGATGATTCTGTTGATTAATCTTCTAGGTGCCAGTGGATCCAAGACTCAGATGGTTGTTCCTCATTGTACAGTTAGTGACATGGTTCTAATTACCCCTTTGATCACTCCATGCTCCTGGAGGTCTCTCAGAGCTCCGGGGCTTTGCTCCACTCACTTGGAATTTGCTGTCTCAGGCCTGCTTTAGCCTAGATTGTTGCTTTTTACCTGTTTCTGTAAATCCTGGTCTGGATCCACTCCTGCAGAGGTCCATGGCTTGGAGTTGGTCCTGCAAATGTCTCTGGCTCTGGTCTACTCCCTCAGAGTTCCCAGGCTCTGCTGTGCCCAGACTCACAGAGGTCTTGGCTCAAGCCTACGATCTCTGAGGTCCCAGACTCATGCCTGGTCCTGCAGAGATATCTTGTTCCTGCCTCCTCCCTTGGTGGTGCCAGATTCATGCCCAGACCCACAGGGGTCCTGGCTCAGGCCTAGTTCCTCAGAAGTCATATGCTCATGCCCAGACCCACAGGGGACCTGGCTTAGGTCTACTCCCTTAAAGGTTCCAGATTCATGTTACTGTACCTGTCCATGTGGAATTCCCAGTCTCAGGTCTGCTCTGGCCCAGGTTGCTGGCTCAGACCTGGTCCACCAGTGTCCCTGAAGTGGATCCACTCCTGCTCGCATGGAGCTTGATTCCTCAGGCCCACTCCGGCTTAGGTAGCTTAATTCTTTGGTTTTTGAGACAATGTTTCTCTGCGTAACAGCTCTGGCTGGGCTGGAACTAGCTCTGTAGATCAGGGGCTGGTCTTGAACTCACAAAGATCTATTTGTTTTGTATCCCAAGTGCTGGGAATAAAAGGGTGTGTCACCACTGCCCAGCAATGGGAATATTTTTTATATTTTTATATAAACTATAAATTTTTATAAAATTTGAATGATGTAATAAATCATAATTAAAAAATCTCAAGGGCTAGGAAGATAACTCAGTAGTGAGCAACACCCTTCATTCACAAGCAGGAGAACTGGGGTTCAAATCCTCATATTCCATTTTAAAAGCTGAAGGTCATGGTGGTCTGTCTGTAGTACCGGTGCCTGGCAGGCAGAGACCACAAATCACAAAGTCAGGTTTATCTACATGGAGGAGCTCTGAGTCCAGCAAAAGACACTGATTCTGTAGATGATGTAGGAGGTGATAGAGGAAGACCACTGACATTAATCTGGGCCTCCACATGGACATGAACACACATGTCTAAGCACATACAACCAAAAAAGTATATTAATTTAGACATCAACATCACATATACAACAGAAAATAATCACAAATCTTGATGATCACCTTTTTTCTTCCAAAAGAAAGATACACAGTTTTAATCGCGTTGCCTGTATTGTTTGTCTTCATGATCTTATATTTCTTTAATTATCACCTTAGTAGAAATATTTTGGCACTATTTCAACATTATTAAAACTGCTGAAAGAACAGGTTTATTTTCTGGTTCTAGAAAAGCCCCAATTATTAACATTTTATCATGTGTGCGCTCTTGTTTTTCCACTTTCTGTGTCTCTCTTTTTATGATACAAATGCTTTGTGATCAGATATAATGCCCAATATCCCCAAAGTCTGCCAAATTATGCTTCACAAAATCAAGAAAATTTTTATTTGTATTCATAATACTTCCACCCAGAAAATAAATACAGACATACCATGACCACCCAACTCACCGTCTTCATCTAATGTTTGTATCCCAAGACACTGTGCCAAGTGTCCCCAGAGTGTCTCTTTCCATTTTCTGGCCCATGATTTAACCCAATGTCACATGTTACATTCTGGCTTCATGCATTTCAAAAATATAATTAATTAGTTTTTTTTACATTGAACCACAATCTTCCTTCCCTCTTGTCTTCCCATCCTGAACAATCCATCCCTTCTCTGTATTTTCTCGAAAGGGGCAGATCTCCTATGAGCTGATATCAGCAAAGCATGGCATACCGAACTGTTACAAGACCCAGCACCATCCCTGTATTTATGCTGACCAAGACAATTCAACATGAGGAATAGGTTCCTAAGTGCCAAAGCACCAGTGGCAGACCCTGTTTCTATTGCCAGGACTCACATATAGACCAAGCTATACAACTGCCCCATATATGTAGAGGGCCTAGTTTGGTCCCGCGCAGACTGTGTTTGTTGGATCAGACACTGTGAGCTTACATGATCCACGCTAGCCATTTCTGTATGTTTTTCTGTGATATTCTTGATCCCCTGGCTCCTACAATCTCTCCTTCTCCTCAGCAGGAATTTTGAGTCATAAGTCTCTGATTTTGTCTGTATCTGTCACAGAATGAAGGGTCTCCAGTGACGACTGGAGTAGTCACAATCTCCTCACAATCTGATTCAGGCTATACATCCACATCTGGCAGGAGTCTTAGCTGGGGCTATCCTGGTAGACTCCTGGGACTTTACCTTGCATCAGGTTTATAAATGACTCTGTAAGGCAGCCTTTTCCAGCCATCTCCCTCAAGCACTCTCCCCTTTCAATAACCACACAATCCAATCCCTAAGGTTCCATTACCCACCTGCTCCAAGTTCACCCAGGAGATCTACTCTATTTCCCCTTCCCATGGAGATCCATGCATGACTCCCTGGGCACTCCTTGGTATCCCTAGTCTCTATAGGTCTGTTGATTGTAGCATTCTTTAACTTATAGTTAATATCCACCTGAGTGAATACATACAATGTTTGTATTTCTGTGTCTGGGTTACTTCATGCAGGATTATTTTTTCTAGCTCCATCAATATGCTTTCAAATTTCCTGATGTAATCATTTTTAATAGCTCAGTCTGTACCCATTTTTAACTGGCTATTTTTGATGAGTAGTTTCTTGAGTTCTCTACATATTTCATAGATCAACCTTCCATCAGATGTTTGGTTGGTAAAGAACTTTTCCCATTTTGTAGGCTATTATTTTGTCCCATGGAGTACCTTTGACTTACAGAAGCGTTTCAGATTTATGAAATCCCATTTATAAATTGATAATTTTAGTGTCTGTGCTACTGGTGCTCTATTCAGAAAGTTGTCTCCTTTGCTAGTAAGTTGAAGGCTATTCCCCACTTTCTCTTCTATCGGGTTCATTATAACTGCTTTTATGTTGAGGTCTTTGATCCATTTTGACTTGAGTTTTGTGCAGGGTGATAGATATGAATCTACTTATATTCTTCTACATGTTGACATCCAGTTAATGCTAGCATCATTTGTTGAAAATGTGTTCTTTTTCTCCATTGTATAGTTTTGGCCACTTTATTAGAAATCAAGTGTCCATAGGTGTGTATATTTCTGTCTGGGTCTTTCGATCCAATTCCATTGATCATTGTGTCTTTTTATGCCAATATTATCTTGTTTTTATTACTATAGCTCTGTAGTAGAGCTCTATATCTGGAATGGTGATGCCACCAATAGCTCTTCTATTGTACAGGATTGTTTTAGCTATCCTGTTCCCCCCATTGACTTCATGCAATTTAGTCTCTTTCACTCTAGACTATTCCTTAGGCTCTGACTTAAGCTTTATCTATCTATCTATCTATCTATCTATCTATCTATCTATCTATCTATCTATCTCCTTCTTTATGAGGGAGGGATTCACATGTGGAAGTCAGAGGACAACTTGCAGGAGTTGCTTCTCTCCTTCTACCACATGGGCTATGCAGATTGTGCCAAGTTATCAGGCTAAGCAGTAAACCCTTTGTTCCACTGAGCCATGTTGAGGGCCTAGATGTTGAAAGAATGATACTCAACTTCTGATAAAAAAAAACAAAATTCCCAGGATAGTGAAAAAAATCATGTACAATAAAGGAACTTACAGAGGCATCACCACTCCTGACATTACGCTCTATTATAGATCTACAGTAATGAAAACAGCTTGGTATTGGCTAAAAACAGAGAGGTTGACCAATGGAATAGAAGATCTGGATATTAATCCCCCCATCTATAAATGCCTGATTTTTGACAAAGAGACTAAAATTATACCATAGAAAACAGAAAGCATATTCAACAAATGATGCAGGCATAAGTAGATGTCAACATGTAGAAAAATGAAAATAGATCCATATCTATCTCCATGCACAAAACTCAAGCACAAATGTATTAAAGGCCTTAATATAAATCTGATCACAGTAAACCTGAAAGAAGAGAAAGCAGGAAGTAACCTTCAGTGCATTGGCATAGGAAACTACTACCCAAATATAACCCCAGTGGCATAGACACTGAAAGCAACAATAAATAAATGGGATCTCCTGAAACTGAGAAGTTTCTGTAAAGCAAAGTACACAGTCAAAAAGACTAAAAGACATCATACTGAATGGCAAAATACCTTCACAAAACCCCACATCAAACAGAGAACTGATTTCCAAAATATATAAAGAACTCAAGAAATTATTCATCAAAATTCCAAATAATTCAATTAGAAAATGGGGTACAGAACTAAACAGAGAATTCTCAACAGAAGAATCTCAGATGGCTTAATGACACTTAAGGAAATGCTCAATGTCCTTAGCCATCAGGGAAATACAAATCAAAACAACAGTGAGATACCATCTTACACCAGTCAGAATGGTTAAGATCAAAAACCTCAATGATAGCTTATGCTGGAGAGGATGTGGAATAAGGGGAATACTCCTCCATTGCTGGTGGGAATGCACACTTGTACAACCACTCTGGAAATCCGTATGGCTGTTACTCAAAAAGAAAATGGGTAAAAAAAAAAACAAAAAAAAAGAAAATGGGCAATCAGTCTACCTCAGGACCCAACAATATCACTTTTGGGCATATACTCAAAAGATACTCAATCATGCTACAAGGACATTTGTTTGACTATCTTCATAGCAGCAATATTTGTAATAACCAGAACATGGAAACAACCTAGATGCCCCTCAAATGAAAATGGGATAAAGAAAATATAACACATTTATACATTGGAGTATTACTCGGTGATAAAAACCAATGACGTCTTTAAATTTTCCTGAAAATGGATGGAACTGAAAAAACACATCCTGAGTGAGGTAACCCAGACCCAAAAGGATGAACATGGTATGTACTCACTCATAAGTGGATAATAGCTGTAACTCAAAGGATATTAAATCTATAGTTCACGATCCTAGAGAAGCTAAGTAACAACATGAACCCTAAGAAAAACATACACAGATCCACCTGGAAAGGGGAAATAGACAAGATCTACTGACAAAATAGGGAACATGAGGGTGGGGGAGAAGAAAAAGGGGGAACAGAACTTGAGGGAATGGGATAATTGAGATAGAATAAGGACAGAGATGAGAGTAAGGAAAAAGATATTTTGATTGAGGGAGCCATTCTGGGGTTAACAAGAAACCTGACACTAGAAAAATTCCCAGGACTTTGTGGGAACCTAGTCAGTTTGGATCCTCACCTTCCTAGACCTGGATGGAGGGGGAAGATCCTTGGACTTACCACAGAGCAGGGAACCCTGACTGCTCTTTGGACTGGAGAGGAAGAGGGAGGGGGAGGGAAATGGGAGGAGGTGAAAATTTGTAATAATAAGAAGAAGAAAAGAAAAGAAAAAAAAATTCCCAGGAATCCGCAAGGATGATCAGAGCTAAAATGATTTGGGAGCACCCTCTTTGTGCTGTGATTACCATTAATGAATAAAGAAACTGCTTTGGACCTATAGCAGGGCAGAGCTGATATAAGCAGGGAAAACTAAGCTGAATGCTGGGAGAAAGAAGGGAAGAGTGAGAGAGAAGCCATGGCGCCTCCACCAGAAACAGACACACTGAAACTTTAGCCGGTAAGCCACAGCCACATGGCCTTACATAGATTAATAGAAATGGGTTAAATTAATATTTAAATTAATATTTAAGACGGATGAAGAAAGTATGGAATATATACACATTAGAGTACTACTCAGTGGTAAAAAACAATGACTTCTCGAATTTTGCATACAAATGGATGGAAATAGAAAACACTATCCAGAGTGAGGTATCCCAGACCCAAAAAGATGAACATGTGATATACTCACTCATAATTGGTATCTAGCCATAAATAAAGGTCAGTGAGTCTATAATTTGATATCCTAAAGAAGCTAAATAAGAAGGTGAACCCAAAGAAAAACATATAGCTATCCTCCTGGTTATGGGAAGTAGACAAGATTGCTGGACAAAAAATTGGGATCTTGGGGATGGGGTGGGAGGGGGTAAGGGGAGATGGGGAGAGAAAAGTTAGAAGGGGAGGATGGGGGGAACTTCGGGAAATGGGATGATTGGGATAAAGGGGAGCAGGGAAGCACATATCTTAATTAAGGGAGCCATCTTAAGGTTGGCAAGAGACTTGGACCTAGAGGGGCTCCCAGGTGCCCAGTGCAATATCCCCAGTTAGTTCCTGGGGCAGCTGAGGATAGGGGACCTGAAATGACCCTATCCTATAGCCATACTGATGAATATCTTGCATATCACCATAGAACCTTCATCTGGTGATGGATGGAGATAGAGACAGAGACCTACACTGGAGCACTGGACTGAGCTCCCAAGGTCCCAATGAGGAGCAGAAGGAGGGAGAACATGAGCAAAGAAGTCAGGACCACAAGGGGTGCACCCACCCACGAAGACAGTGGGGCTGATCTATTGGGAGCTCATCAAGACCAGCTGGACTGTGACTGAAAAAGCATGGAATAAAACCGGACTCTCTGAATATGGCGGACAATGAGGGCTGCTGAGAAGCCAAGGACAATGGCACTGGGTTTTGATCCTACTTCATGTTCTGGCTTTGTGGGAGCCTAGCCAGTTTGGATGTTCACCTTTCTAGACCTGGATGGAGAGGGGAGGACCTTGGACTTCCCACAGGGCAGGGAACCCTGACTGCTCTTCAGACTGGAGAGGGAGGGGGAGAGAAGTGGGGGGAGGGGAGAGGAGTGGAGGGAGGGGGAGGGAAATGGGAGGCTGGGAGGAGGCGGAAATCTTTTTTCAATAAAAAAAAACGTTATGAGACATAGTTTAGTATCATTTGGGAGAAAGATTGTTTTGTGAATTAAGGTACCAGTAGAATCAAAATACATAAAAGAATTTTTAATTATTCATGAAAGTGATACAGTACTTCTTACAGCTTCAAAGAACTTGAAAATTAATAGATATTACAACTAAGTATAAATGTTTAATGCAAGTGTACTTTAATAAAATTTTATACCACCTCAAAAAAAGAGATTTGCCTATAACAAGATAGAGCTAATGGGCCAAGCAGTGATTTAGTTAATACAGTTTCTGTGTGATTATTTCAGGGCTAAGTGGCCAGGAACTCTCTCTCTCTCTCTCTCTCTCTCTCTCTCTCTCTCTCTCTCTCTCTCTTACCTCATTCCAACACTAAGACCCTAAGCAATGGAGGAGAGGGTGCCCGAACTGGCCTTGCCCTGTTGTCAAATTATTTTAAATATATTTGACTATTTTAAATATCACCATAAAACCTTCATGCAGCAACTGATGGAAACAGCGGTAGAGACCCATAGTGGAGCACTGGGCTGAACTCCCAAAGTCCAGTTGAATAGTGAGAATATGAGCAAAAAGTTTAAGACCATGATAGGAACATCCACTGAAACAGTTTACCTGAACTGATAGGAAATCAACAACTCCACTGAGACAGGGAACCAACATAGGACCAAACTAGTCCCTCTGAATGTGGGTGACAGCTCTATGGCTGGAACAGACTGTGGGACCACTGGCAGAGGCACCAGGATTTATCCCTATTGCTTGTACTGGCTTTTAGGGAACCTGTTTTCTTTGGTTGGATAGCTTGCTCAGGCTAGATATAGTAGGGAGGGTCTTGGACCTTCACCAAAGCAATGTGCCTTACCCTCTCTGAGGAGTGGATGGGGGGTAGGGTCGGGTAGGGAATGCAGTTTGAGGGAATGGAAGGAGGGGAGGGAGTGGGAACTGGGATTGATATGTAAAATGAAAGAAGATTGTTTTGTTTTTTAAAAAATAATAAAATAAAATAAATTATAAAAAATAAAAAAATTAATTAATTTTTACAGGCCAATTTAAGTTCCCTCTCCCCCCTCTCCTCTTGCTCCCCCATTCTTCCCGCCCCACCCCATGCACTCCTCAGAGAGGTTAAAGCTTCCCCTGGGAACTCAACTAAGTCTGTATCATCATCACTTAGATGCAGGCCCAAGCCCACCATCCCACCACACGCCTAGGCTGAGCAAGGTAAGTCTCCATAGAGAATGGGCTCCACAAAGTCAGTTTATACATTAAAGTTAGATCTTGGTACCACTGCCTGTGGCCACATATACTGTCCATACCACACCATTGTCACTCATATTCAGGGTGCCTAGTTCAGTCCAATGCAGGTTCCTCTATTGTCAATCTGGAGTTAGTGATCTCCCATTAGTTCAGATCAGCTGCTTGTGTGATTTCTTCATTGTTGTCTAGACTCCTTTGTTTACTTTACTGCTCCTCCCTCTCTTCGACTGGAGCTTGATGCAGTGGTTGGTTGTGGATCTATACATCTGTTTGCATCTGCTTCGGGAAGAGCTTCTTTGGGGTTGGGGACTGGGTTTGTTATCCTTTCCTTTATGTCTGTTATCCCCTTATGAGTGATTAATGCTATATTCATCTTCCTGGGTCAGAGTTACCTCACTCAGGGTGTTTTTTTTTCTAGTTCTGTCCATTTGCTTGCAAATTTCAAGATGGCATTGCTTTTAACCAATGAGTAGTACTCCATTGTGTAAATGCCCACATTTTCTTTATCCATTCTTCAGTTGAGGGACATCTAGGTTGTTTCCAGGTTCTGGTTATTATGAGTAATGGTGCTATGAACATAGGTGAGCAATGGTCTTGTAATGTGATTGTGTTTCCTTTGGGTATGTTCTCAAAAGTGGTATTCTTAGTCTTGAGGTAGAGTGAGTCCTAATTTTCTGAGAAATTGCCATACTGATTTTCACAATGGCTGTACAAGTTTACATGCTCACCAAAAACGGAGGATTATTCCCCTCATCCCACGTAATCTCCAGCACAAGCTGTCATCTGTGTTTTTGATCTTAGCCATCTTAAAAATCTTGTTTGATTAAAGAACATGTGGTCTTTCAATTAGAATGTTTCTTTCTTTCTTTCTTTCTTTCTTTCTTCCTTCCTTCCTTCCTTCCTTCCTTCCTTTCTTTCTTTCTTTCTTTCCTTCCTTCTTTCTTTCTCCTTTCTTTATTAAAGATTTCTGCCTCCTACCTGCCACTGCCTCCCATTTCCCTCCCTCAATCAAGTCCCCATCCTTCATCAGCCCTAAGAGCAATCAGGGTTCCCTGCCCTGTGGGAAGTCCAAGGACCACCCACCTCCATCCAGATCTAGTAAGGTGAGCATCCAAACTGCCTAGGCTCCTACAAAGCCAGTACGTGCAGTAGAATCAAAAACCCATTGCCATTGTTCTTGAGTTCTCAGTAGTCCTCATTGTCCGCTATGTTCAGAGAGTCCGGTTTTATCCCATGCTTTTTCAGACCCAGGCCAGCTGGCCTTGGTGAGTTCCCGATAGAACATCCCCATTGTCTCAGTGTGTGGGTGCACCCCTCGCGGTCCTGAGTTCTTTGCTCATGCTCTCTCTCCTTCTGCTCCTGATTTGGACCTTGGGATTTCAATCCGGATCTCCAATGTGGGTCTTTGTCTCTGTCTCCTTTCATCACCTGATGAAGGTTAATATCCAGGAGGATGCCTATATGTTTTTCTTTGGGTCCACCTTTTTATTTAGCTTCTCTAGGATCATGAATTATAGGCTCAGTGTCCTTTATTTATGGCTAGAAACCAAATATGAGTGAGGACATTCCATGTTCCTCTTTTTGGGTCTGGCTTACCTCACTCAGGATAGTGTTTTCTATTTCCATCCATTTGTATGCAAAATTCAAGAAGTCATTGTTTTTTACTGCTGAGTAGTACTCTAATATGTATGTATATATTCCATACTTTCTTCATCCATTCTTCCATTGAAGGGCATCTAGGTTGTTTCCGGGTTCTGGCTATTACTATGAACATAGTTGAGTATATACTTTTGTTGTATGATAGGGCAACTCTTGGGTATATTCCCAAGAGTGGTATTGCTGGGTCCAGGGGTAGGTTGATCCCGAATTTCCTGAGAAACCGAAACACTGATTTCCAAAGTGGTTGCACAAGTTTGCATTCCCACTAGCAATGGATGAGTGTACCCCTTTCTCCACAACCTCTCCAGCACAGGCTATCATTGGTGTTTTTTATTTTAGCCATTTTGACATGTGTAAGATGGTATCTTAAAGTTGTCTTGATTTGCATTTCCCTGATCGCTAAGGAAGTTGAGCATGATCTTAAGTGTCTTTTGGCCATTTGAACTTCTTCTGTTGAGAATTCTCTGTTCAGCTCAGTGCCCCATTTTATAATTGGATTGATTAGCCTTTTACGGTCTAGTTTCTTGAGTTCTTTATATATTTTGGAGATCAGACCTTTGTCAGTTGCGGGGCTGGTGAAGATCTTCTCCCAGTCAGTGGCTTGCCTTTTTTTCTTAGTGACAGTGTCCTTTGCTTTACAGAAGCTTATCAATTTCAGGAGGTCCCATTTATTCAATGTTGTCCTTAATGTCTGTGCTGCTGGGGTTATACGTAGGAAGTGGTCTCCTGTGCCCATGTGTTGTAGAGTACTTCCAACTTTCTCTTCCATCAGTTTCAGTGTGTTCGGACTGATATTGAGGTCTTTAATCCATTTGGACTTGAGTTTTGTGCATGGTGATAGATATGGATCTATTTTCATTCCTCTACAGATTGACATCCAGTTTTGCCAGCACCATTTGTTGAAGATGCTCTCTTTTTTCCATTGTATACTTTTAGCTCCTTTATTGAAAATCAGGTGTTCATAGGTTTGTGGGTTAAAGTCAGGGTCTTCTATTCGATTCTATTGGTCGACTTCTCTTTTTATGCCAATACCAAGCTGTTTTCAATACTGTAATTCTGTAATAGAGTTTGAAGTCAGGGATGCCTCCAGACGATCCTTTATTGTATAAGATTGTTTTGGCTATCCTGGGATTTTTGTTTTTCCATATAAAGTTGATTATTGTCTTTTCCAGATCTGTGAAGAATTTTGATGGGATTTTAATGGGGATTGCATTGAATCTATAGATTGCTTTTGGTAGAATTGCCATTTTTACTATGTTGATCCTCCCAATCCAAGAGCAAGGGATATCCTTCTATTTTCTGGTGTACTCTTCAATTTCTTTCTTCAAAGACTTAAAGTTCTTGTCAAATAGATTTTTCACTTCCTTGGTTAGAGTTACCCCAAGATATTTTATGCTAATTGTGGCTATCGTGAAAGGTGATGATTCTCTGATTTCCCTCTCTGCTTCCTTATCCTTAGTATATAGGAAGGCAACTGATTTTTTGGAGTAGATCTTGTATCCTGCCACATTACCAAAGGTGTTTATCAGCTGTAAGAGTTCTTTGGTAGAATTTTTAAGGTTGCTTACGTATGCTATCATATTATCTGCAAGTAACGAAAGCTTAACTTCTTCCCTTCCAATTCGAATCCCCTTGGTCCCCTTATGTTATCTTATTGCTATTGCTAGAACTTCAAGCACTATATTGAAGAGGTATGGAGAGAGTGGACATCCTTGTCGTGTTCATGATTTTATTGGGATGGCTTTGAGTTTTTCTCTGTTTAATTTAATGTTAGCTCTCAGCTTTCTGTAAATAACTTTTATTATATTTAGTTATGACCCTTGTATCCCTAATCTCTCTAGGACCTTTATAATTAAGGGGTGTTGAATTTTGTCGAATGCTTTTTCAGCATTTAATGAAATGATCATATGGTTTTTTTTCAGTTGATTTATATGGTAAATTACATTGATAGATTTGCGTATGTTGAACCAGCTTTGCATCTCTGAGATGAAGCCTACTTGATCATGATGGATAATTTTTCTAATGTGTTCTTGGATTCGGTTTGCCAGCATTTTATTGAGAATTTTTGCATCGATGTTCATGAGTGATATAGGCCTGTAATTCCCTTTCTTGGTTGGGTCTTTGTGTGGTTTTGGTATCAGGGTAA
This sequence comes from Microtus pennsylvanicus, assembly GCF_037038515.1. Classification (NCBI taxonomy): domain Eukaryota; kingdom Metazoa; phylum Chordata; class Mammalia; order Rodentia; family Cricetidae; genus Microtus; species Microtus pennsylvanicus. The sequence continues at coordinate 61,186,826 of NC_134601.1, read as the reverse complement.
CTGTAGGTTCATAAAAGGAATTTGGTAATGACTCTTCTGTTTCTATATTGTGAAATACATTAAGGAGCATAGGTATTAGGTCTTCTTGGAATATCTGGTAGAATTCTGCATTGAAACCATCTGGCCCTGGGCTTTTTTTGGAAGGGAGATTTTTGATAACAGTTTCTAATTTTTCGCGACTAACAGGTCTATTTAGATCGTTCACCTTGTCTTGTTTTAGCTTTGGTATGTGGTATTTATCTAAGAAAATGTCCATTTCTTTTGCATTTTCCAGTTTTGTGGCATATTGGCTTTTGTAGTAAGATCTAATGATTCTCTGAATTTCCTCTGTGTCTGTGGTTATGTCCCCCTTTTCATTTCTGATCTTATTTATTTGCATGTTCTCTCTCTGTCATTTAATTAGTTTGGATAGAGGTTTGTCGATCTTGTTGATTTTCTCCAAGAACCAACTTTTTGTTTCATTGATTCTTTGGACTGTTTTCTGTGTTTCTATTTTGTTGATTTCTGCCCTCAGTTTGATTATTTCCAGTCTTCTACTCCTCCTGGGTGCATCTGCTTCTTTTTTTTCCCAGAGCTTTCAGGTGTGCTGTTAAGTCCCCAATGTATGCTTTCCCCGTTTTCTTTAAGTGGGCACTTAGTGCTATGAACTTTTCTCTTAGCACTGCTTTCATCGTGTCCCATAGGTTTGAGTATGTTGTCTCTTTATTTTCATTAAATTCAAGGAAGACTTTAATTTCTTTCTTGACCCAGGTGTGGTTCAGTAGTTGACTGTTCAGTTTCCATGACTTTGTTGGCTTTCTGGGGGTAGCATTGTTGTTGCCTTCTAACTTTAATTCATGGTGATCTGATAAGACACAGGTGGACATTGATATTTTTTTGTATCTGTGAAGGTTTCCTTTGTTTCTGAGTATGTGGTCAATTTTCGAGAAGGTTCCATGAGCTGCAGAGAAGAACGTATATTCTTTCCTATTTGGGTGGAAAGTTCTATAGATGTCTGTTAAGTCCATTTGCTTCATTACCTCCAATAATTCTCTTAATTCTCTATTAGGTTTCTGTCTGATTGACCTGTCCATTGGTGAGAGAGGAGTGTTGAAGTCTCCTACTACTAGTGTGTGTGATTTGATGTCTGCCTTGAGTTTTAGTAATATTTCTTTTACATAAGTGGGTGCTTTTATATTAGGGGCGTAAATATTTAGGATTGAGACTTCATCCTGATGAACTGTTCCTGTTATGAGTATAAAGTGTCCATCTCGATCTCTTCTGATTGATTTTGATTTGAAGTCAGTTTTGTTAGAAATTAGTATGGCCACACCTGCTTTTTTCTTAGGACCATTTGCTTGAAAAACTTTTTCCCAACCCTTTACTCTGAGTAGATGCCTGTCTTTGTGGTTGAGATTTGTTTCTTGCAAATAGCAGAATGTTGGATCCTGTTTTCGTATCCAATCTCTTAGCCTGTGCCTTTTTGTAGGTGAATTGAGACCATTAATTTTTTCCTCTTCTTCTGTGTTAGGGTGTTCAAGTCCTTTTGTTGTAAGATCATTGGGTTCTGATGTTTTCATGTTGTTTTTCAGATTGTTGGGTGAATGCTTGCCTTGGCGCCTGCCCATCTCCTTCTATAGATGCTATCTAGTGGGCCTTTTAAAACAGGATCAGATTTCCCTGCTGGCCAGGGGCCCCACTTACAAAATGCCCTTGCTCCATTTCCTGGCTCCCGCTGCGGGCCAAGATCCCTCTCACCACTCAGATGGGTCTTCAGGACCAGGACCAGGCTCCCTGTTTACCAGGGACGTCACTAACAAAAGGCCTACTACTCTGCAGGCCAGCCACCAAAACAGAGAAACTCCCGCTGCCCTCTGCCCCGAGCTCCCAACCCAGTGCCCAAACAGGCTAAACTAGGTGATCCCACGGCCCCACGGAAGGGAGGGGGAGTGAAGGAGGCCCCTGGGCACAAGCTGGTATGGGCCAGGGAGGGAGAGGTTGCTGCAGAGGAGGAGCAGCCCCAGCAGAGGGTACCAGTCCTTGCAGACTAGCTGGGGGGGTCAAGGGGATCGGGGAATGCCCCCGCTCTGTTTCCTGGGTCCTGCCGTGGGCCAAGAACACTCTTCCCACTAAGGAGGGACTTCAGAGACAGGACCAGGCTCCCCGTTCGCCCGTGGACCTCGCCAATAAAAGGCCTACCACTCTGCAGGCCAGGGCCCAAAATACCTACTTGATTTAATTGTAGTGGAGAGATCTGCTCTCAGTGTGGTCTTCACTGTTTCATGCTTGGACTATCCCACATCCACCACATCTGTGTTTCGGTCTCTGCCGCTTGGGCCTGCTTGCCAGCCTGGTCTCCTTCGCTTGGGCCTGTGCGCCGGTCTGGTCCTAGAATGTTTCTTAAGTGGGATATATTTTGTAACTTATCCTGCCCATATTAATTTCTTCCACTCCAGGTTGGATATACAAAGAAACGACACTGTGCTAGAAGTCAAGATAATATGTCAAGGGACATTTGAAGGCAACTCTATTAGCATAATGGTGATTATAATCTTCATTACTTGTAAAGGTACCTGCAAGCTTTTTTTTCCCCAACAACATAGGGTCACATTTTTTCCCTTTTGTAATGCTTGGTTATTGTGTAAGGGGAGATTCTGAGACTATCCTATAATGATCTTCAATCACACACCGTCCTACCTGCCTTGGCATTAACTCTTGTTTCTTTCTAAATCAGTCACTACAGTGGTAATTCTTAAGTGGCGAGTTTTGTTTGTTTACATCATTCCTTCCATAGTTTTTTTCCTTCCATTGTGGGAAAGAGGTTTAACTTCACTATCATTTTAAAAATATTCGAAAGTTTTCAGAATGGACTCCATAAATGGGATACTGTATTATTTAAGATGTGCTCCAGTGTTCTTTGAAACAAACCTTTCTTTAGTCACCTCCTTAATTTTCAATGCAGTAAGAAATTTCAGAAACATCTTGTATTTTCCCTGTTCTAATCATAGTATTAGTATTTTAAAAAGAGTCCTTTGAGTGTGAGATCCATGAACTCATTGCCCTTCAACAGAAAGAAAGAAGAAATAATTATGCAAATATATAGTGTGTACACAGCATATTCATTCTGAAATTTATCTGTTTCTCTGTATCTGTCTTTTTTTCTCTGTGTGTTTGTGTGTGTGTTTGCCTGTCTGTTCGTCTGTGACTGACTTCCTGTCCATCTGTCTCTTTCTACTCCACCAACCTCTTGATCACATATTAGCACTTCCAATTCAGACCCAACATCTCAGGGGTGTTACAGTATTTCTTGCTTTCTATATTTGTCAATAATTGCTTTGCTAGTGGAAAACCCAACTCTTATTACTATTGATGTTTTATTGATAACATCCTGGCTTATAAACCTCTGGACTATGATGATGAACTCTCCATCTTAAAGTTCTATTGCTGTTTTCTTATTCTTGATACCTTCAAAATTTGTTACACTACCACATCCAAAAGAAAGGAGTGTAGAGAAAAGTGACTTTGTTAACTGGTTTTCAATAATTTACATACATTTGTTTTAGTATTATCTTAAGGTAGGTAATCATGCTCATGAATAATGAAACATTTCAGCATTCCCAATATTGAGATCTCATTTTCTTAGATTTTTCTACTTATACTAGAATGTACCCAAAAATTCAGAAGTAGACCCGCTTGCTTTATTCTTGACATTAACACACCAGTAAGCAGGATAACAGAGATGTTTAAAATTCCCAATTTGCTTTTTCTTAGTGATGATCTGCTTTGATTAGTCATAGCTATTGAATTTTTATAAAATTAGTGTTGTCATTTAAAGAAATTATGTTTATATTTTATTTGATAAGACTGTGTATTTAATATATTAGTATGTTTTTCAACATCTAATCCTTTAATAATTTGCAGTATAAAACTCTTCAAATTGTTTTATTTTTGTCTTCTAATGAGGCTATGGCCTCTATTTGTTAACATTTAATTTAATAGATTTCATTGACATTAATAATTAAGATTTGACTATAGTTTCTTAGCTTTGTTATTTGGTATTCTTTTTTCTTTCTCTTTGTTCTGGAACATATTAAATATCATTAAAGTGCTTTGTTCTTTTTAATTCTAGTAGAATTAGAGACTTAAGACCTTGGAATCCATTAATACATAAAAGGTCTAAAACATAACTATTTAAATCAAATTAATAGAAATGGTACATTTTCATGATATTACAAATTTTTAGAAATTTGTCTATATCCAAAGCAAACAAAAAATGATTAAAGATGTAGGACTTTACCTATGCTAGTTTGATTACTACACTTTGCATACATTTATCAAATTTCAACACTACATCTCTTGAATTTTTAAAATTAAAATAATGAAACTTATTAAAAACATAGAACGCACATGTTTTTTCTTAATCATTTTGACCTAAGAAGTCTTTCCTTAATTATTTAGTAATGTAGGCATTAAAACTGATATTAGAATTTCAAATGATACCATTGCAGGAGAAAAACAAACATTACACATACCTAGTCATGAATCATTCAAGGTACAATAATAACTGACCAAGCAAGACATGCCCTCAGGTGCAATAGTGGCATGAATGTTATAGGAGTAGGTAATACTTTTTTATTGGATTTATTTTCCATGTGACAAAATGAAATACATCTCTGGCACCATTATGAGACCAAGAACATGTGACTAGACAAGTCATAGGTCATAGGGAAGAACCCACTGCTATTATTCTGCTAAATAAATGTAGTATTAAATCATTCCTAATGTTTCATCACTACAACAATAGATCAGAGCATCTTTCAGCCATCATCACTGAAGCTGCTTTTCACAGTAGTTAAAGATCAGCATAGAGATCCCAAAATGGCCAAGGTACAGAAAATGTGATATTGAAGAATTCTTGGTCCTAAATGGAACGTCTATATTATACCATTCTTACCAAGAATCAGGGGTCATTCAAGATGAAGAGTAAAATGTGTCTGAGAGACAGAGAAGGGAAATGACTACAGGGAAACAATGTCTTCTGAACATAACCGAATGCCTGGACATATGAACTCATAGCAGCTGTTACAGCATGTGCAAGCTCAAGTTTGACAAAAATTCAAGCATGAAGACAGGAGGTAGACACAAAGTCCCACCCCTGCCTCAAAAGGTATTGACAATTTATGGCTGCTGGATGAAAGAGTCCATTTTCTTCAAGAAATCAACCACACTCCAGTGGAAGGCTATGCACCCAATACTATATGGACTACATTGGACTTGATGGGTGTGGTAGTTTGAATGAATATAGCCCCAAAGGAGCAAAGGGAGGGACATTATTTGAAAGGATTAAAATGAGTGGCTTTATTGGAGGATGTGTGTCATTGTGGGTATGCTTTGAGGTTCCCAAAGCTCAAGCCAGGTCCAGTGGTCCATTGTCTCCCCCTACTGCCTGCTGATACAGATGGAAAACTACCAACTACTTCTCCAGCACCACATTGACCTGTGTGCCACTATGCTTCCTATCATGACATTATTGGAGTAAACCTCTGAAACTGGAAACCATTTCCAAATAAATGTGTTCTTTATTAAGAATTGTCATGGTGATCAGTCAACCATTAGTCCTAGCTCAAGAAATCTTGCTGATGAGAGGGAGGGAAGAGTGTAGGAACCAGAATGGTTAAGGACATCATGAGAAAACCCACAAAATCAACTAATCTGGACTCATGTAGTTCATGGAGACTGAACTGACAACCAGGGAGCCTACATGGGATTGACCTAGGCCCTATGCATATATGCGGCAGTTGTATAGCTTAGTCTTCTTGTAGGACTCCTAACAGAGTGATCAAGATCTGTCTAACTCTTTTGCCTGCTTTTGGGACCCTATTCCTCATATTGTAATGCCTTGCCCAGCCTTAATACAAGGAGAAATGGTTAGTCTTGCTGTAATGTGATATGCCATGTTTTGTTGATAGTTAAGGGAGGCCTGATCTTTTATGAATGGAAATGGAGGAGGAGAGTATTGGGGTGGGAAGAGGGGAGGTGGGAGATAGGACTGGAAGGAAAGGAAGGAGGAAAACTGCAGAGGGAACGTAAAATAAACAAATTTTTAAAAAATTTTAAGAAAAGAGTTGTCATAGTCATTGAGTGCCTTCATAGCAATAGAAACACTAACACAACGGGTTTGTTTACAGACATTTTGGTAGGCAAATTTTAAAGGAATCGAGAGGAGGTAATTACAGTCAAAACATATTGCAAACTTCTCAAAGAACCAACAATTTTTTAAAGAACTTCAAACTGCATGCTATTTCCCATGCATAATAGTATTTGAAAAAAAATAATATTTGACTAAATGCTTAAAAATCATAGTGGAAGCTGGGAGGTGGTGGCGCACACCTTTAGTCTTAGCATTTGGAAGGCAAACACAGGCAGATCTCAGTGAGTTTGAGTCCAGCCTGGTCTACAAGAGTTAGTTCCAGGACTCGCCCCAAAGCTTCAAAGAAATCATGTCTAGAAAAACCAAAAAAGAAAAAAAAAATCATAGAGAAGAAGCTGTTTTAGATTTCAGTCCATATAAGTCTTGTGTTTCTTTAGCGAAAATTTGCTTCTTCTCTATGGTGTTTTTGATCTTAGTCATTCTGACTGGTGTAAGATGGTATCTAAGTGTTGTTTTGATTTGCATTTCCCTGATGGCTAAGGATGTTGAACATTTCCTTAAGTGTCTTTAGGCCTTTAGAAATCATAGAACCTTCATCCAGCAACTGATGTAAACAGAGGCAGAAACCCACAGCAGAGCACTGGGCTTAGCTCCCAAAGTGTAGCTGAAGAGTGAATGGAGTGAAAATATAAGCAAACAGGTCAAGACCATGATGGGGACACCCACTGAAACAGTTTACCTGAGCTAATGGGAGCTCACCAACTCCAGCCAGAAAGGGATGGTACCAGCATAGGTCTAAACTTGTCCCTCTGAATGTGGGTGACAGCTATATGATTGGGACAGACGGCAGTGGCACCAGGATTAATCCCTACTGCTTGTACTGGCTTTTTTGGAACCTATTCTCTGTGGATGGTTATCTTGCTCAACCTAGATATAGTAGACAGGGCCTTGTACCGTCCCCAAAGCAATGTACTTTATAGTCTCTGAGGTGTTGATGGGGTTGGGTGGGATGAGGGGTATGTGGAGGGACTGGTAGGAGGGAGGGAGTGGCAGCTGGGATTTGTATGTTAAGTGAAAAGAGACAGTTGTTTTCTTAAAAAATAAAAGAAATTTCAAAAATAAATGAAAAATTTCCAGAAGGAAATTATATATTTATGAATCATATATATGAAACTATTGACATATATATATATATATATATATATATATATATATATATATATAGAGAGAGAGAGAGAGAGAGAGAGAGAGAGAGAGAGAGAGAGAGAACTCTTAATGAACCAAGTGCTTCAATGGGTATTTATCTAGAGAAACTACTTGAGGGGCCGAAGGGCACATGGAAATATGTTTAACATCATTAATAAATAGGGAAATGCAAATCAAAATCACAGTGAGATAGTATTTCACATTTACTAAGACAGCATTTTTAAAAAACTGAGAAAATAGCAAGCATTGGCAAGGATATAAAGAAACTTGGACCTTTGAACCACTGTGAGTTGTTTGTTAGAATGTAAAATAGTGACGAATGGTTTGGCTTTTCCTCCTAAAGTTAAGCATAGAATTTGCAATTAACACCCCCCCAAATTGCATTCATATGCAGATACATCTAAAAGAATTGGAAACTTGAACTTAAACAAAAACTTCTATGCCAATATTCATAATAGCATTAGCCACAATAGTTCAAAAACGACAAAAACCTAAGTATCCCTCAGTACATCAGAGAATAAGCAAGATTAGGTGTATGTTAAAATATAATACTATTCAGCTGAAAAGTAATGAAGATCTGATATATGCTTTAGTATAAACAGACTTTGTAAAATACTTTGTTAAATGTAAAAGAACATTATTGAATAATTTGATTTCTTTGGCAAGAAATGTCTACTACAGATACATTGATAAATACAAAAAATAGATTAGAGATTAGCAAGGGCTAAGGTGGTGAAACAGGGAAGATTCTGTTTAATGTATTCAGAGTTTCTATGGGGATGGTGAAAATTTAGGAAAATAATAATAAAGGCTACATAATATTGTGAATGTACTGAACTTTAATCTTTTATTTTTTAAAATAATTCTTAAATATAAATATATTGTGATCATATTCTTTCCTCTCCAAGTCTTCCCAGATCTTCTCCCCCTCCCTACACACTCAACTTTCTTTCTAAGTTCTTTCTCAAAAAATAACACCCAATACAACGACAATCCTCCCCCAACCAGGAAAATAAGATGAAACACCACCCATAAAGAAAAAAGAAAATACATCAAACTAACTAAATAAACACACACAGACACACAGACACACAGACACACACACACACACACACACAGACACACAGACACACAGACACACACACACACACACATTTTGGATTTCATAATATGTTGCTCAACTACCCCTGAATATGAGGCTCGTCCTAGGCTGGTTGTTAACCCAGTGTCACTCCATTCAACAAAACGGATTTTTTCCTCTTCTATTAGGTATAAATGGCAGTTCACTTGCTAACTTTTACCCTAGTGGCTAGGTTTTCATTCATTCATTCTTTCCTTTTAAAAAAATATAGCAAATAAACTATAATAAAACAAAAACTGTCACATAGAAGTCGAACATGACAGACCAACAGAAGGAAAAGAGCACAAGAGAAGCAACAAAAATCAGAGACACACTTGTTTGTACACTTAAAAAATCCCATAAAAACACTAAAGTGGATGCCTATATATATATATATATACATATACATATATACATGTGTATATTCGCATATATATGTATATATACATACAGAAGACCTGGTGCAGACCCATGTAGGTCTTGTGTTTACTAATTTAGTCTCTATGAGTTCATATGAGTTTTGCTCATCTTGATTTAGAGGGCCTTGTTTTCTTGGTTTCCTCCATCTCCGCTGGCTCTTATACTCTTTTCTATTTCCTCTTCTGTGGGGTTTCCTGAGCTCTGAGAGGAGGGATTTAATGGAGCTATCCCATTTAGAACTGAGCGTTACAAGGTCCCTCACCTTCTGTGCAATGTCTGAATATGGGAGCTTAGTTGCCTGAAGTTTTTTTTGTCTAGTGTTGGAGACCAAGGATTGTCCCTCTTCTGTGCTAGCATGTCTCTTGTTTCCATCCTATCCTTTTAAGTGTGGCATGTATACTTTGCGAGTAACCAACAGCTTCCTAATTGGACTCACAGCCTGCTCAACAAGAAGGAAGTCGTGCCTGGTCTTAGAGAAGAATCCCAACCGCAACTTCACTAAACCAGCAAAACTCTTAGTTGCATCGTAAATATTAATTCTTATACCCACAGATAAGTGTAACTCTCATTCCTCAAGAGAGAAATGTCTCCTTGCAATAGACAGAAACTATTGTAGACAACCACACCATTGAAAGCGCAGAGAAGAGATCATGTGGTGCTCAGTCTCCAGCTATGTATGATACAAGTCCCTCGGCTAAAGTTCAGAATCATGGGACAAGCGGGTGTTGGAAGATTGCTGAAAGATTGAAAAGGAACAGGAAGCTTGCCATGAGATTGCATCGTCTACCGTAATTTTATTTTTAGACTTTTGGGTAGCATAGATTCTGTTTTCCGTAATGTCTGTACTCATTAATGTTCCATTGCCAATAGTGGATACATAGCTTTTCTTTCCCTTAATTCTTGCCAATACTTGCCATATTTTGTAGGTTTGAAAATATCTTATTATGGATTGCATTTAAATTTTCCTAGTAAGTTCTAATGGTGAGCATTTTCATATACCTATTTCTCACTTGATTGCCTTGCTTTAAGAAATGTTTACTCCAATTTTGAGCATTTTAAAATCAGGTTTTTTCATTTTTGCTATTTATTGCTCTTGTGGCTTCAAATATAACTTAAATAGAAACTTTTATATATATATACACATATATATGTATATATATGAATATACATATGTATAAATGATTTGCCAGCATTCTCTCCCACTCTGTGGCCTGCCATTTTACTTTGTTGATTAATTCTTTTGCTGAGTAAAAGCCTTTTAGTTTTATGTAGTACCAAAGCTGGGATATTGGCAACAAAATTAAGTAATATTGAAATAAAATCCATTTCAAAGTAAATCTCTGTGAGTTCTTTCTGATATAAGTGCCATATCGGAATTGTCAATTAAACTAAAAAGTGAGGGAAAGACCAATCTTTCAAGAATTCCAAATAATTTATGAAGATATTTTAGCCTGCAGCTATTCCTCATTCAATAAGCAAGGGCTATACATAGCAACTCCCTATAGAAATGTATAATATGGAAAGTACTGGGGTGGAAACTTAGAGTGGAAAAACTGGACAAGAATGAGCTCAGCCAGGTAATCAAGGTTAACATCTATGATGAGTCCTGGTAGCAAATACAGTTTCTAGGATGTGATACAAATGGCATTGATGTGGGATGTCCTCCTGCATATGTGTTGCTTTTGTTGGTTATTGAATAAAGCTGTTTTAACCAATGGCTTAGCAGACCAAAATCAGGCAGGAAATCCAAACAAGGAAGGATATATATAGAGAGAGTAGGCAGAGGTAGGGAGTCACCATGAAGCTTCTCAAACAGAATGACACTAGGCCGGAAACTTACTGGTAAGCCACAGCCTCACGAACAATACATAGATTAAAAGAAATGGGTTAGTTTAAGATATAAGAGCTAGCTAGAAATACACCTAAGCCATTGGCCAATCAGAGTTGTAATTAATATGTTTCTGTGTGATTATACTGGTCAGGGCAGCAGGAAAACAAATGAACACTCTGTTTACATGGCACTTTATGAATGGTCTTCCATTGGTTTCATTCATGAATATTCTACATAACACCCAATAAATCCTTCTTGAAACTATTAAGGACATCAAACACAACAAAGTCTGACAATCCATCTTGGTCAAGAGAAGTCTAAGAAGTCATGAAAACTGAATGCAGTATAGGGTTAGGCTGGAGTATCATAGAACAGATATTTGAACTAATTTATGGATTTTGGTGAACAACAACACGTCACTATAGTGTCTTTTGTTAAACAACTGTTTCATACTAATATTCTATGGGAAACACATTTTTGGGGATATGTGGTAATCTCTTGTACTATCTTCAATTTTTTGGTAAAATTTAAAAGTACCATTTAAAAAATTGCAAATATGGTAGAATTTACCAAAGAAACAGTTTGGATTTGGTCCTCCCAATTTGATCCCCAGACTTTTTGCAGTTTCCACAGCTGGGACAACTAAATCCTTTGTCTCAAAAATATACCGATGTTCCACAATTTCCAACTTACTATTCTTTCTCATTCTGTCTGGTGTACAAGTTAACCTTACCATCTGTACATCTTAAGTCCCTGTGTTAGTTAATGCCATGTAAGTACCACCCTGTGCATCATACTTCAGAATTTGGGACGAGGCTGGCATTTCTGGCCCTCAATGGCTTCTTTTGCCCTGAGCTGCAGAGCTGCAGCTCTGTAGAGCCATATGGGTTTTGTTACCTAAAGACACTCCCTGTTTTTCTGTAGGCTCAAACCACTTTCTTCCACCTCTTTCATGCCATTTGTTTCATTTGCTGTCATGGAAGCATCCTTTAGCGACTTCTCCATTCCTTGCTATTTCAGCAGGGACCCTGAAACCATGAAACATGACAGTAACCAAGTTGATTTTCTTCCCAGGAGCCCTTTCTGTCTCTGAAGGGATTTCATTTCAATCCTAATGAATGAGTCATTATTTAATTAATACAAACTGAAGTGTAGGTCCTGCCTGGTGACCTTTACAAGGTAAAGGGGATAATTCCTTCCTTCCACAAACTTTCCCCTTTCTGTTTGCATCTTTGAAATAGCTTGTCATTCCAGGGGTCTGTGCTAGGTAGCTGTTCCTTGAGGTTTACATGAATAAATTTTCTTTGAACAGCTAGCAACAGAGAAGGGCAATTTAAGAAAATGCTGCTAAAGCACCCGAGCTAAGGCAGATTGATTTTAGTTTCCCAGCTGCCCTCTACAGCTGACCACCAATATATCTGCCTGTCCAGGGATGCTTGAAGGGATTTAACATTTTGCTTGGGCTTTGGTAGCAAGGATTCTGAGATCATCGCCTTAATAGAAGGCACACACCTAGGGGAATAGCTACAAACTGCCTTAGCCAAAGAATTTCTCCAACGTGTTTTCACAAAGAGACAGTAACCCTTGCAAAGCAATATGCTTTTTCAGCAAAGAACTCTGCAAATGTTTCGAATACTTCTTGTTTAAATGTTTCTAATCCTCCTGTTGTGGGTTCAGGATGCAACCTGGGAAGACTTGAGATCAGGGTGATGCAAAAGGTATTTCTAGCTACTCAGGTTTTTGAGGTAGTGATGGGAGTTCAAATAGCTTCCTAGTGGGGTCCTGAGATCTCTGTTGTGGGAGAAAGGTGAGACGTGGCCAGATAGGTGTCCAATACAAATTGATTGAGGTCTTTTAAAAGTAAGTCCTGTACTAGATAACAGTTTGTAGGGATCAAATCTGAGAGTAATTTAAATAGCCACAAACCTTGATTTTATCCCATGTAAAATCAAAGGGAGTCGAAAGTTATTAGAGGTTGCTAACACTAGGAAGTTCTTAGTAGAAGTGGAATTGGAAATGCAGGGACAAAAGTAAGTCCAGAGTCTTTCCTATTGACCTTCTAAATCAGAGAAAAACAGAAATAGTTTTGTTAAGATGCAGACTCCTTGTCTCAGCCCTTTCTTTACTGCTATCATAATCTAGCAGAACCCAGGAGGCCCACTTTGCAATCTGTGTACTAACCAGATGCTCACTGTATTAACAAAAGACCTAGTAACTGCAGGAGGCCCACTGGTTCTCATTGGCTCTCCCATAAGGAGTTGGATGTGGAGTCTGGGCAGGACTAAGTGTCTGAGGGCCAAAGGTTGAGTGATGTGAGAGTGGGAGATACTAGCTGTGTTGACATCAGTGCACCAAGTGAAATCCCATTCATTTAAGATTGATCAAAGGAGGTGTCAGTTTAAGAAAGTGCTTTCAGATTTAAATTCCCAAATATGGGTGTCAGTGCTCCTAGTTTATACCTGTAAAACACGAACTGGGTGGAGCTGGCATAGACACTGGATGCACTATTAATGTCAACTCTGAATCATGGATGCCTCATTCACCTGTAGTTTTGGGGCTCAGGATTTTCTGTCCATATCTCTGGCATAGAGAGCATACTTAACTAGTTCCCTCCGCAGAAAAGCCTTGCCAGGAAACAGCATGCACTGTCTTTGGTCCTATACTTGCTTTTATGCTCTTGATCCCTTGGTTAGAAGCTAAGAATAACTCATGTTTGTCTAGTGAACTTTGACAGTCACTTAATAGAATCATTTTATTTAAAAGGAAAGGTGGTGTGGTGCTTCTAGATTTCCTTGTGTGCTCATCCTAATTCCTAATTGGGTCCTAATTCACCTTGTGACCGCCATCCTTTCCGTCTCATCGATGTTTTCTCATGAAGAAGGGAGATTGTGAGGCTTTCTCCTCTCTCCTAAATGTTGATCATCGAACAGCTTGAGTCAGTCGGAAGAGGGTTAATCCTACCCACCACAGCCTCTAAATATTATTTTATATGGTTCCTGGAGGCCTGGTGCTCATACCTCCTGCTGGTAACTGGTAGTTTTATTATCATCTCACTTGGCCAATACACAGAGCACTCACTCCCTCTTCCCCAGTCATACGTCACTGTCTTTACCCAAGGGCTTGTCACGAAGCCAGGCCTCAGCTGTTGAATAATTTCGTGACTTAAGTACTGCAAATGGCGGCTTGGAAAGGTCACATTGTGGTTTTCTTGGGAAAACAGGTTGCAGTTTAGGTAGGCAATCACTAGGTGGCACCAGTCTGTTAGCACAACTTGAGTCCACGCCCAAGGCCTGTGAGTTCTGGACGTGTTGCTGTATACCATTGAGACTTTCTTGGTTAAAACTCTGAACTCCAATTTAGGAGGCAGACTAGATAATTCTTCTAAACACAATAGGCACCCAAGGTAGAGTCTGTTACTATTCTGTATTCTTCTCTTTCTTTCTCCTTATCAGCTCAACCAGAATCTTAACAGTCAAAAGTCCTTTTTGACAGGTAGGTTTCAACAGCTCTGGTACTTCTTGGACCACAGCCTCCTTCCCCTCGATACTTACCCCTCAATGGCTAGCAAAACGAAAGTGTGGGTCTCAGCCACAGGCAATGTAGTCCTCTTCCCTCTACTCTTTGAGCTACATATTGGGAACAATTTCTCTGCCTACTAAGGAAGAGGAGTGATGACGCTGAATGTGTCCAAGCTCCCCCCCTCCCTCTGTCACTTTGCCTCAAATCAGAGAATATCCTTTTTTTCTTGACACCTAGACTCTCTCCTCCCATCAGCTCTCTGAACCCGCTGGGGGCTGCTGGCTTAATTTTCACAATAGCTTCAGTTAATTAGTATCCCAGGGTAACTGATTTCCCTTAGCAACAGAAGTAACAATGGCTTCAGCTCACAAATCACCTTAGCTACAGTTTTCTTCCACTGATAGAAACATATTTAATACTCAGTCGCAGGTTTTTTAACAGAAAATTAATCTGATGTCCACTCATCAATAAATATTTGTTAAATTCCTACCGTGTGCATATCACAGAACTGGCCACTGGGTACAGAGAGTGCAATTCACCATGGCCCTTTCTCAAACAGGAATTGGAATAGAAAAATATGAAATCAAATAAGTCTCCTACAAGATAACATTAAATACCATGGCTTGATTTGAAAACCCGGTGGGTGTCTGTGCCTAATGAAGGTTTTGGGGAATGTGTGAGTTGGAATCTGAAAGGCTAACTATGAAGACTGACTAATTATAATTTAAACCTTAACACTGCTACTGCTCTGTGATCTCTGGAATGTTTAATTTTATCTAAAAATATTGTATTTATTTTTGATCACTTCATACAATGTATTTTGTCAATTTTATACATAAGTATTTTCATATACAGTATATTTTCATCATAGCCACCCCTTGCCTTCTCTTGTCCCCTCTCACCTTTTTTTTCTTCCAAATTGGTCCCCCTTCTATTTTCCTGGTGGTGTTGGTGGTGGGGATGGTGGTGGTTGTGGTGTGTGTGCATGTGTGTCTTTATGTGGCGTCCTTCTGAGCTCAATTAGGATTATTTGCATATCAAAGGGTAGGGGCTTATGTATTTGAACATGGTCACGTTGCCATTGTCTACATCCCTGAACAAAATATCCTCCCAACAACCACTAACTGTTAATAGCTCCTTGGGAAAGGGTGGGGCTCATGAATCCCAAAAATCCTATCCATGACAGAATATCGGTAAGCTCTATATCATGAATGTTCTGTGCAGGTGACAGTTTCTGTCTGTGAGTTCATCTGTGTCACAGCCATGTCACATTCAGAAGTCAGTTCTCCACAGCCCTCTCCCCGTCTCCTGACTCTTACAGTCTTTCTACCTCCTCTCTTGTGATGTTCTCTGATCCTCATGGGAGTGACATAGATATCTTGTTTAGGGCTGCACACTCAGCAGTCAATTATTCTCAGCACTTTAAGCAATTATGAGATTATGCATTAACATCCATCTGTTGGAAAGTGAAGCTTCTTTGATTAGAGCTGAGAACATCACTCTTCTATTGTTTATAAAATATTTAGAAGGCAGTTTGATAGCCAAAACGTGTCTGTTTAGCAAAACAACAGTACTAGTTATTCCCCGTGTCTATGGCTTCCACAGTCACGGGCAGTATGGAGTACCAGACATGAATTCGCCCCTATGGAGTTGACCTTAAATGCAATCGGAAAGCCACTGGTGATTCCTATAACAATCATACCCTTATTAAACAATGCAAACATCTTGCCTGGTAGTTCAGTCATGTAATATGCAGGATCCACACTGAGTAAGACTATTAATGCATTTTCTCTCCCAACAGTCTGAATAGCATCTGTAAATCATGGTAATCAAGACAGTAACTTGCAGTCTAGTTCTAGTTTGACTGAGTTGTGCTCTTTAGCCCGTTTGTGAGCTGTCTTCAGCAATAGGGTCTTATCATCTACCTCTGGTAGGAAAACAAGAGCGATGGCAATAGCTTGCATTGGGGTCTCAGTAGCCTACCTGACCAACAATCCCTATGAAAGTTTCCCATCCCTAAAATTGAGAATTTTGTTTAAAAATGTTTTCAACTTTTATCCATCTGTATAGGGTAGCGTTCATCATTACCCTTATCAGTTGATGAATATATAGGATGGTTTTTATTTCTTAGCTATTACAAATACAGAAGCAACAAATGTAGAAATTCAGGTATCTTTGTGGGAGAACATAGAGTCCTTTGGGTATACGCAGAATTATTGTGGCTGGGCATATGGTAGTTCTAGTTTGAGGGATTTTTTTTTTGAGAAGCCTTAACACTCATCTCCATAGTTACTGTATCAGTTCACAGTAAACTGTGCCTAGCAACAGGGATCCTCTTTCCTAGTCAACATTTGTTGTCATCTATTCTCTTTGTAATAGCCATTCATACTGGAATAAAATGGAATCTCAAAGTAGTTTTACTTTATATTTTTCTAATGGCTAACTAAGGCTGTTGAATACTATACATTTTCTCTCTCTATTTCTCTCTCTCTCTCTCTCTCTCTCTCTCTCTCTCTCTCTCTCTCTCTCTGTGTGTGTGTGTGTGTGTGTGTGTGTGTGTGTATGGAGCTGAGAAGACAATCTGTGAGAGTTAGCTTTTCAGCTTTTTCCTTCCATCATGTGAGTTCCAGGAAATGAGCCAAGGTTGTTACTGTTGGTGGCAAATGCCTTTACCCACTGAGCCATTGCACTGGCCCAAAACTTGTCACACATTTATGAGCTATTTGGATTTTTTCCTGGGAACCTTATGTTTCATTCCATAGAACCTCCTTTTTTGACTGTGTTGTTTCTTGATACTTAGTATTTTAGTTCTTTTTATATTCTAGATATTAACCTTCTGTCAGGTATATAACCGGAAAGCATTTTATTCAGGTATGTTTTTCTTAAACTTTAGGAGATTGAATTTCTTTTCTTGTAAATGAGGAAGGCAAAAGCCTACTTTAAATGACTCATGAAGATTAGAAATTTCATAAAGTAGCATACAGCCTAGGCAACAATCGCTCCTTTCATCATGGGTAACTTGCATGTCAAATACAGGAAGGTTGAGCCAGTAGGTGAATGGAAAAGGGATGGAATTTGTATTTGGAAAGTCTGCAAAAAGATGGAAAAGGAAGACATAGGAAGTTAATGGAGGAAGAAAGACTCCTAAAAATGCTGGAAGTTACACCCATAAAGTCTAGAAAACATGACTACTTAAATATGAGTTGAGAACCAATGACACCGGTGGATATGACAAAATGGACTGAAGGAGCCCAAGAGGCCTCAGCCTACACAAAGAACCACAGGCAACTAAAGAATACTGAGTGCTGGGAAACAGTTTTCACCAGGGAAGAGGATCCCAATTGTTTATCTACTTTCAAATGTTCAGCCCTGAAAACTTACATACAAGTGACATTCTTCAGGCCGGGCAGGTTGTATTATATATTTAGGAATATATGTATATTTATAAGTATATATACATATACTCCTGTAACACACACACACACACACACACACACATATATATATATATATATATATGTCACAACAATTAAAAAAGACTAAGGAAGGCTATATGTGAGGAAGAGGAAAGGGCAGAAGGAAATCATACAATCAACTATAACACAGAATTTAAAAGAAATAATGAAAACAGTCTGAGCAAGAAGGGATTTTTAGAAATTATATGATAACCCATTTTTATTATTGGACTGATAATTTGGGTTTTCTCACATTGTTTCTAATTTCTCTAATATGATTTTTTTCAGTCATGAAGTTTCATTTTCATAGCCATGTCCATATTATTTATGGTGTTAAAATTTTTATCATGTGCCCTTCCATTGCAGGCTTGTTTTTATCCATATAACTATTGGTATGTGGACAAACATATCATTATAAGTGTCACTAGTACAAGGACAAGGAGTAAGTGTGTGTGTGTGTGTGTGTGTGTGTGTGTGTGTGTGTGTGTGCGCTCACACACATGTGTGCATGTGTGCGTCTTGTGGGGGAGCTTTTCCAGGATTGAACTATGAGACTGGCTAAAGAAAAATGGTTGAAAAGACATTGATGGAATAGTTTGCTACCCTCTCCTCAAAAGTTCCCTCAAACATTTTACGTTTGCATGCTTATCTAAGGTCACACTTTCCTGAACTCTCAACCAAGATGGTATCTCATTGTTCCTCCTGTTACTAATATGAAGGGCAGATATATCACAATCTCAACAATTTTGTGTGGAACAGTACTTGCCTTTTAAGAGAACACTGGAGGCTGTTGTCTTTTTGTAGCATTTATCTAAAATATTCAATTATCAATAAATCTCAGGGGTCATATATTCATGTAAAAACCTGATAGATCAAGAAAGTGGCAAAGGAACGATCAGCTGGCTCTCTCCTTCCACTCTTCCCAAATCAAAAGAGCCCATGAATCTTTCCAAGCTCATCCCTATTCCTTCCTGTGTGCCTCTCTGTTGTATACTGGTTCTTCCACGATCTCTATGACTAATTCTGGTCAGCTAGTCATTGACTCTCCCCCCTGATTCAAGATTAAATTTGTTAACAGTCTCAGAGTGTCACAGCGTGATTCAAATGTCTTGAAACATCTTCTTTTTCTTCTTGCATCAGACTTGAAGATTGTTGCAAGATTCTCCTCTCCACCTCCTCTGCCCATCCACTTTAATTCTATAGATGAGGAAAGTGAGGCAAAGCAATTTGGAACAACTTGTTCCAGAACACATACAGAATTGCTGACCAGAACCCAACCCCTCCAATTTACTCACAAATATCCTGTTAATTTAAAATACAGCACACAAAGAAAGTGATCTATGGGACTTCCCAACTCCTATCTCTAGGAAATCTTCTCCCTTATTCCTCTCCCCTGACTGCCTATTTGATACTGCACATTGTTGGTAGCAGCTATGCTCTTCCTATAGATCAGCATGTCTTCCAAAATGTCTGACAGCAACAATGGAGCTTTGGATATTTCCCCACATCTAACCATTCTACAACATATAACAAATCCTTGAAATATTTCCAGTGAAAAGAAAAAGCTGAAAATAGCCATCTGTGAGGTAATGTGGCCAAGAAAAAGCTGATTTCAGAGGGTGCACCCTAGAAAAGTCCTGAGATCCAAACCCTGCTTTCCAAGTCTAATTTGGTACTTTTACCCCACGGGCTGTGAAGAAGAAGCTTTTACAGTTTTATTCTTTCTAATGAACAAATAAAAGTCATTATTGCAAATCATTAAATTTCCACAAAGAACTTCATATATTTTAGGTTCATTTATTCATAGCATATGCACTAATATTGGGTCAGAATGGTATTCATCATATTCTTTTCATATTTATAAAAATTAAGAACTCATCTGCACTTGAAGAAAATTAAAATGCCAAACAAAATCCTACCCTCTACTGGAAAGGCTGTAGGGCCACAGGAGACCCAAATATTATATTTTTCTAAGTGGACATAGTATCAAACTGCCTTGGAAATTTTCTATCTATCATTATGCCCACTGGTTTATAGAGCTCTCAGCTCTCCATTGGAAAAATGTCTTTTTGTAGTGGATGACAATTAATGAAGAAACCCACAAGTAGTCAACGTACAGAGAATAAGTGACCATTGAGTTCTCAGCGGTAAATGGGCATTTACTACCTCTGGTTTCAGGGAGCATCACAGAAGTTTGTAAGGACCAGAGGCTGGGGTGAATGTTGCAAGTCGGTGTCTCAAGGTAAGTCAGTAGACATTCCAGCATGAATGGGGGATGGTATGGTATACAAGGCCCCCCTTCTAAGTGAGGAGCAAATGCGAGTCACTTTAGAATGTAGTTCTCAGTAGGTTGCCCATGCTAACTTAGATGGTTCCATGCATGTACATATGGACAGTAATAATTGAACTCAATGAGTTAAAAGTCTAAATACATAAAGCTGGGTGTGGAATGCTTTGGGAAATAGGTAGTCCTGATGAAGTTGGAGGGGGTAAGTGAGGGAGTGGGTGTGGTCATTGTAAGTATCTACAAAATATTCAAAGAATAAATGAAAAATATAAAACATTCTACTACTCTGTAGAAAAGTGTTGATGGAAACAATTCTTCAAACATACATATTTTAAGAATCTAGGCGAGCGAACCAAGCAGCACAGAGTTTCGATCAGGGCACCTAGTGAGACATCATTGTGAACTTGCATCTGGCGATGGATGGAGATAGAGACAGAGACCCACACTGGAGCACTGGACTGAGCTCCCAAGGTCCCAATGAGGAGCAGAAGGAGTGAGAACATGAGCAAAGATGTCGGGACCACGAGGAGTGCACCCACCCACTGAGACAGTGGAGATGATCTACTGGGAGCTCACCAAGGCCAGCTGGACTGTTACCAGAAAAAGCATGGGATAAAACTGGACTCTCGGAACATGGCGAACAATGAGGGCTGAAGAGACGCCAAGGACAATGGCACGCGGTTTTGATCCTACGCAATGTGCTGGCTTGGTGGGAGCCTAGCCAGTCTGGATGTTCACCTTCCTAGATATGGATGGAGGGGGGAGGACCTAGGACGTACCACAGGGCAGGGAACCCTGACAGCTCTTTGGACTGGAAAGGGAGGGGGAGAGGAGTGGGGGGAAGGGGAGAGGGGTGGGAGGAGGGGGAGAAGAGTGGGAGGAGGGGGAGAAGAGTGGGAGGAGGGGGAGGGAAATGGGCGGCTGGTGGGAGGAGGTGGAAATTTGTTTTTTTTTTTTTCTTTTCTTTATCCTCCTTTTATCAATAAAAAAAAATTTAAAAAAAAAAAAAGAATCTAGCTAGCTCTCAGTCAAGTGACATTGGTTAAATATCTATAAAGTGTCATGTGCTTTACCTATATGCCTCATTTCATACTTACAAAACTTCCATAAAGCATGGATTATACTGTCCATTTTACAAATGAAGAAAATTGATGTCAAAGGCACTGATCACACATTTATAACACAAAGCAACTCAGGGGTAGATATGAGACTTTGATCCAAGTATCTAACTACATAGTGAATACTTTCTTAACATATTTCAGTAGCAAGCACAGGGGTTTGTTTTGAACATTAACTTTGGTTGAAGAACTGGGGAATTAAATGTTTATGATTTCAAAGCATCCTAATTTCAGATCAAAGTAACTTGGTTACTTAAGAAATTAAAGACTTATTAAATCATTAAGTATGCTAAAACATTATCTTTCCAATTCCAAAAAAATAAAACAATTTGTGAATCTTCACAATAATTGAAACTTGAAAAACTAATCTTGAAGGAAAATCTGTACATCAGAGATTTTCATGGTGTTATACAAATATAACAGAATCTGAAATTTTTAATTTTCATTAAATTGATATCCATTTTATACTGGAGTCAGAAAGCCCCAAAGCTTTTGAATTCACTGAGCCTCTTACATTTTATTCAAGAGATTTTGTTTTTCAAGCCAAAGCTGGGAGGGCAAAACAAGCTCACTTGAATTCACACCCTAGAATTGTAATTTTTCTGCCACTGCCAAAATCTAAGTGCCTGTATTAACGCCTTCCCATTGAGCAAAATGTGTTAACTCAACAAGCCATACAACTTTCTTTTGTACTTTCAAGATATCTCTCAATTTTCCTTCCATTAGTGTTCCCTGTAAAGTGGAAGACACTCACCAAAATGTAAATTTTAGGCAAACCACAGTTTTTATATAAATACTTCTCATACATTTATTAGAACATGTATCTATTAAAAGTTTGTTATTTATCTGATATTTAAATTTAGACATCCTGTATGTTTTACAGCTAATTCTAGCAAACTTACTCTCATTTTGTTTTAACTAGCACAAGGATTTCTGTTTTCAAACTGTCCCATTTCTAAATGCATTACTTGTACATATTTATAGGGTGTTTGTGTATGTGTGAGTGACTCTCAAATTTAAATTCTGCTGCATGCTCTAATTCTTGAGACAATGGCTGTCAATCACTTTGGTTAATGAAGTGTCCTATAACTAAAAAGAGATGGAGAGAGGGAGGGGATGAAGGGAGAGGAAGGAAGGAAGATGGGAATATGAATGTATGTGAAACTAGCTCAAGTAATTTTTTATTTTATAATTGAGATTATAATATAATTATGTTTCTCCCATCCTGTTCCTCCCTCTAAACCCTCCCATATACCATTCCTTTCTCTTTTTCAAATTTATGATCTCTTTTGCTAATTGTTATTGCATGCATGCATGTATGTATATATACAGATATTTTAAAACTATAACCTGTTCTTTTCCTATGAGGTTTTATGTAGGTATGTCTTTAGGGCTGACAATTTGGCAGGAACTAATTCATGTGTTCTTCTCTAGGGAAGACCATTTCTCTCACTTTTAGCATTCTTTAGATGCCTATAGTTCTTTGTGTAGAGTTGAGAACTCCTGGGCTTTCACTGTTCACTTTGGCATGCCCATGCATATCATCCTTGTTCAGTTGATGTTTGGTCAGTAATGTTGGTGAGACTTCATGGGTGTGGCATCTGACAATATGAGAAGACACAGTCTCATAACAAATCCTCTGATCTTTTAAGTCTTAAAATCTTTCCGCCCCTCTTTCAGCAATGATCCTGGGGACTTTGGTGAAGGAGCAGTGTTGTAGATATATCTATTGAGACTGGGTTCCTTAGCTCTGTGTTTTGATTGGTTGTGGTTTTGTGTAATTGTCTCCATCTGTTGCAAGGATAAATTTCCTTGATGTAATGAAGACTACCCTTATCTGTGAGTATAAAAATACATGTTGAAAGATTGTTGTTAGGCATTGTGCTGGCTTAGTAAAGTGATGGCCACAGAATCTTTCTCCTATATGCATGACTTTCACTAGTACTAATTAGTTAGCTAGATTTCCAGTGCCATGCATGGTTACCCTCAACTAAAAATTTTAAAGAGAAAAAAATAAATGGTGGGAAAGAAGAAAAATGTTGGAAGAAAAGATTTCATATACTCAAACTATAAATCTCTAGTGGTGAAAACACTGGATCTGGTTCTGAATTGATCAATTTGACTCATAGGATAGAGACAAACTGTCCTACTAAAAAATACATTCTAGAAAGATTAAAGAATGAAATGGAAAGTGCAGTTTTAAAAATCTTAGGAGAACTGGGGCTGCAGAGATGGCTCAGAGGTTAAGAGCATATGCTGTTCTTGCAGAGGACCTTAGTTTGATTCCTTGTAAACACATGGTGGTTCAGAACCATCCAAAAATCCATTTCCTCTTCTGATTTCTCAGATGCCAGGCACATGTTGTCCACATATACACATTGATGCAGGTAAAAATAAATCTATAAAAAATCCACATAATCTTGAAGTGGAATGGACTTTTTAAAAGATGAACCATAGTCCAGAAAATAAAAGCAGAAAAGCTGATGAATTTAACTGTACACATTTTTCACAAAAATGTGATAGACACAAAAGATAATTTAGAAAAATATTTGATGGGTAACAGTCCAGTAAGATAAATAATTTATTCCAAATAACAGTGGAATATGTTTTTAACGTGGGAGATTCTCTTATAAATAAATGGCAGAATGCATACATACACATAGAGAAAAATTGAGAGAAGTTATGTGTGTATATTTTACCTGTATGAAGTTAATAAATATACAAAAATGCTGCCTAAGCTCACAAATGATGCAAACAGTGCAAGTTAAAAACCATCATGAAATATTCTTTTCCTCTATCTTATCAGAAAAAAAGGAAAAGATAAAGAATATATACTAGTAGTAATGGCCATTTCATACCCTGGAAGTCAGATTATAAATGACTTCAATCCCTCTGAACAACACATTTTTTGTCATATTTAACAATATGAATATGGTATGTACTCACTCATTAGCGGATTCTAGACATGAACAAAGGGCATCCAGCCTATAGTTCATAATTCTGGAGAAACTAAGTAGTAAGGTGAACCCAAAGGAAAACATATATAGACCCACCTGGAAATTGGAAAGAGACAAAAATTTGAGAGCAGAGGGGCAGGGGGGTAGAAAGAAGGGGAGAAGGGGGATAGAAGAGAACGTGAAGGAATGGGATAGTCGAGGTAGAAGAAGGACAGATATGAGAGCAAGGAAAGAGATATCTTGGTTGAGGAAGCCATTATGGAGTTAGCAAGAATCTCAGCTCTAGAAAAATGCCCAAGAACCCATAGGGATGACCCCAGCTAAGACCCTAAGCAATAGAGGAGAGAGTGTCTGAACTGGCCTTACCCTGTAGTCAGACTGATGATCATTTTAAATATCACCATAGTACCTTCAACAACAGATGGGAACAGAGGCAATGAACCACATCAGAGCACTGGACTGAGCTCCCAAGATCCAGTGTTAGAGTGGAAGGAGTAGTAGTATGAGCAAGGAATTCAAGACCATGAGGGATTCATCCACTGACACAGTTTGCTTGAGCTAATGGTAGCTCACCAACTCCAACTGGACTGGAAATGAACGAGCATGGGAACAACCAAAACCTTTTGAAAAGGGTTGACAGTTGGGGCAGACTGAGGAGCCACTGATAGTGACACTGGGATGTGTCTCTACTGCATGTACCGGCTTCTTGGGCTCCTATTCCTTATGGATGTAAACCTTGCTCAACCTAGATGTAGTAGGGAGGGCCTGGGACTTTACACAGGGTGGGGTGCATGGCCCTCTCTTAGGATTGGAAAGGGTGGAATGGGAGGGTCTGTGGAGGGAAAGGGTGGGGAGTGGGAAAAGGGGATGAAGTGGGAATTTGGGGAAAAAAACTTTAAATAAAAGAAAAAAAATGCATTTAAAATTCACCCTTGACTTGTTTATTTTCATAGCGATTTGCAAATGTATACAAGCACAAGGGTATTCCTTATAGTGCTGTTTGCATGAATGAACTATGGGGTGAAGCTAAATGAGCATTAGGATAAGATAAATTAATGGGCCTATATATCTATGTTGAAATAATAGTCAATTAAGGTAATAAAAGTGAACTATATGTTCTTCCATGAACTATTTATTAAAACAGTAAAGCTCACAGTGATGTGCACAATGCACTCTCATTTCTGATGAAGAAGACTACAACCACACTTTCATGTGCAGGGGAGGTTGGGCTTGCCTTGTACTTACCCTGGAAGTTTTGAATGAAGTGCATCTATTAATTTTTCAATAAAAAGTCTAACCTGGAAAGCATACTTCTTTTTGAGTTAAAGTTTGCTTATCTCATCTCTCATTTCTTCTCCTGTTCTTATCTCCAGGTCTATTTGCCAGTTATCATTGTTTTCACAGCGGAGCCTGCAGGGAGCCGAAGAAAACTTGTGACTTGCTCTCTTTCATAACACAGCCCAGCAATCAGCAATTCAATTTCCTTGTACCCGAAAGGCCCTCACTTGATGTTACCAGCCTTGTAAGTAACGTCTCTTAAATCTCAAAACCTTAGGAGGAAGAATGCGTACCTTTGGCCGTGAAGTTTGGGGACATTTTGCATTATTTTCTCAGTAGGCAGCTCTCTGCTATCCACACCCACAGTTTGGGTTTTTTTTTTTTTTTTCGAACTCTCCAGAAGATGCCACGATCCTCAGTACTTTTCCCCTGTGCTGTTGTGTCAGAAGGGCTTGGGGCGGTGCCCACTTTCACTTAGGTGCTGCTCAAGTGAAGCCTCACTTCCCTTCACAGTGAGTTTCATTATTACATCATCCTGATGGAGAATCACTCTTGATGTTATCCTTTACTTTCATAAAAAGCTTTAGGCATTCCAAATAAGAGGTTAAGAAAGTATTGTAAATATATTTACTTTTAAGTTTTCATTTTAATTGATAGATAGTATTTTATCATATGCAACATGTTTCTCTTTCTTTCTCTGAATGAAGCATATATACGCGTAGCATATATATGATATATATATGTGTGTAATATACATTACTGATTACTTCAATGTAGCCAATTAACAATTTCATTACCAACATCGTTTTTGTGATAAAAATTCATAATACTGACACTTCTTACATCTCTCAAGAATAGGAGATATTATCACTTACTACAGGCACCTTGCTGTACGATAAAAATCCTAAAATACATTCTTCATATCTATAATTATGTATCTTTAACAACATACCCTTATCTCTCCCTGTATCTGTTTATCTCAGTCTTTGGAAAGTACCATAATATTCTCTACCATGGAATAAGTTTTCTAATTCTACATAGAAGTGAGATCGTGTGGTATCTGTAGATGACTGGGTTATTTCGTTTAACATAACACCACACACAGTTGCCATGCCACCACAGATGGATGCTTCATTTTTAAAATGATTGAATAGTGTTTTATTGTGTATGAATACTACCTTTTCAGTATCCATTTATCTTTCTTTCTTTTTTATTGATTTTATTGAGCTATACAGTTTTCTCTGCTCTCCTCCCTTTCAGTCCTCCCCCAAAGTCCCCATGCTCCCAATTTACTCAGGAGATCGTGTCTTTTTCTACTTACCATGTAGATTAGATCTATGTAAGTCTATCTTAGGGTTCTCATTATTGTCTAGGATCTCTGGGATTGTTACTTGTAGGCTGGGTTTTTTTTTTGCTTTATGTTTAAAAACCACTTATGAGTGAGTACATATGATAATTATCTTCCTGGGTCTGGGTTACCATAGTCAAAATGATGTTTTCTAGCTCCATTCATTTGCCTGCAAATTTTAAGATGTCATTATTTTTTCTGCTGTGTAGTACTCCACTGTGTAAATGTACCACATTTTCCTTATCCATTCTTCGGTCTAGGGGCATTTAGTTGGTATCCATTTATCTTTTTAATTACGATTAGGTGCATCATTAGGTTGAGTTCCTATTTTGGTTGTTGCCATATGTTAGTGGTGCTATGATAAATATGGTAGTGAAGATTTTCTCTTGACACAATTTGCTTACAACCACCCCCTACACATACACACACACACACACACCACTCAGGGAGAGAGAAAACTAGAGGGGGCAGGGGGAGAGGTGAGTGTAGTCATCAGAGCACATAGTAATCATACATTTAATTTCTTTTTTCTTTATTTTATTTTTTATTAGATTTAAAAAAAAATTATCAATCCAAATCCCCACTACCTCCCTTCCTCCCATTTCCTCCACACACCCTTCCACCCCACCCCCCTCTAATTTTAAGAGAGAGTAAGACACATTGCTTTGAGAAAGATCCAAGTCCCTCCCTACTACATCCAGACTAAGCAAGGTATACATCCAAAGACAATAGGATCCCCAAAAGCCAGTACATGCGGTAGAGATAAATCTCAGTGCCACTTGCCGTGGCCCCTCAGTCTGCCCCAGCCATACAAATGTTAACCACATTCAGAGGGACTAGTTTGGGTCTATGCTTGTTCCTTTCCTGCCCAGCTAGAGTTGGTGAGCTCCCATTAGTTCAGGTAAACGGTTTCAGTGGATGAACCCTTCGTGGTCTTGACCTCTTTGCTCATATTCTCATTCCTTCTACTTTTCAAGTGGACCTTGGGAGCTTAGTAGAGTGCTCCAATGTATGTCACTGCTTCTGCTTCCATCAGTGTCTGGATGAAGGTTCTATGGTGATATTTAAGATAATCATCAGTCTGAATACAGGGAAATGCCAGTTCAGGCACCCTCTCCTCTATTTCTTAGTGTCATAGCTGGGGTCATCCTTGTGGATTCCTGGGAATTTTCTAGAGCCAGGTTTCTTGCTAATCTCATTTCGGCTCCTTCAATCAAGATATCTCTTTCCTTGCTCTCGTATCCGTTCTTCCTCCATTTTGACTATCCCATTCCTCATGTTCTCCTCAATCCCCCCCACTCCCCTTCTCTTCCCCTTCTCTCCTTCCTTCTACCTCCCATCCTCATGCTCCCAGTTTTGTCAGGTGATCTGATCTGTTTCCAGTTTCCAGGTAGGTCTATATATGTTTTTCTTTGGGTTCACTTTATTACTTAGCTTCTCTAGGATCATGAACAATAGGCTCAACGCCCTTTGTTTATAGCTAGTATTCATTTATGAGTGAGTACATACCACATTCATTTTTGGGGGTCTGGGTTACCTCACTCAGGATAGTGTTTTCCAATTCCATCCATTTATTTGCATGCAAAATTCAAGATGTCATTGTTTGTTTGTTTGTTGTTGTTGTTGTTTACTTCTGACTAGTACTCTAATGTGTAAATGTGCCACACTTTCTTTATCTATTCTTCAGTTGAGGGGCATCTAGGTTGTTTCCAGCTTCTGGCCATTACAAACAATGCTGCTATGAACAAATGCCCCCGTGGTATGATTGAGCTTAGGGAGCTTCCAAACTCTTCTATAGAATGATATTACTATTTTACAGTTTCACCATTAGTGTGCAAAAGCTTTGTTTTCTGCACAACTTTAGTAACCCCTTATCTTTGTGCTTTTGTTAATAGCCACTCTAATAGCTACAAGATGATATATCATTTATGTATCATTGTAGTTTAGATTTCCATTTGCTGTATAATGATGGCAATCATTTTTCATACATCTATTGCCTATTTGTATCTCTTTTTGAGTAGTTTCTATTCACATTTTTGTACCTTTTGTAGGGTTTTTGTTACTGAATTCTTTATATTTTCATATTAAACCAATGTCAGATTAGTCTTTTGCAAATATTTTCTAATTCTGTTGATTGTGCATATTTGATGCAATTCATATAAAAGTAGTAATGTGTATAGAAATGGGAGACAACCCCAAAATTTATATGGTACTTCAGAAGATCTCCAGATAGCCACAGAAATCTTAAGCAAAGAAAACGAAGCTGGAGCTATCTAATTGTGTAGCTTCAGAATACACTTACAGCTAAGATAACTCAAGCAACATGAAACCAACCTAAAAAAGAGCCATATGAAACAATGGAATAGAACAGAGAACCCAGAAATAAATGTGTGTATTTGCAAATGTTTGCCTGATTTGACATAGATTCCAAGAACATATAATGAGGAAATGAATTCTTCTATAAAATTGTGTTGTGAAACTTAGAAATGCATATGAAGACCTTTCTCTCTCACTATACCAAGAAGCATGGTAAATACAGAAGTGAGAGACAAGAAACCATCGTCTCAGAGGAAAACATGGGAAATGCTTCATGACATTGGTCTAGGTAAACATTCTTGACATCGAATTCATTTCTTGGTGTAGCAAAATAAAGGGGAGAACTTACTTCCTTTGACTAAATCACACTGATGCTTGATTCAAATAAGAATCAGCTGCTCATTTTCGCTAAACGTTGTGGATTTCTAAGCAAATTACTTAAATTTTCTGGGTCTCAATTTCTTCATTTTAGCTATAAATAACAATACCAACTATATAGTTCTATCTCATGGTTTTAAATGAAAAGTGACCTAATCCATACATGCTGTATTACTTACTATTAGCCTAGGATCACCTCATTATCTGGCCTCAAGGTCCTAATCTATCTCAAAAAGAAGCAACAATGATGAAGGTAATAGTTCCCAGAATAAAATGCAATGCACACACCATATAGATTTTGTTCTGTTCTTGACATTTGGTTTTCTTACCTTATTTCTTCTCCTTCTCCCTTATTTGAAGACCTACTTGTGTTCTGATGACCACCTCTGATCTTCATGATACTGGGCTAGTCACAGAAGTTTATCGAGCCTTGTTTTTCCCATTCTGAGGCAGGACTGACTTGTCCTTAGAAGGATCATTAGGAGGTTTCCATGGGATCATGTGTATGAGCGTGTAGAGTATAAAGTTGTAAAGTGCTAGAACAATTTGGGGTGTTCTTATTACATGGTCATGTAGAGTGAGATTTTAAAGAGAACAGAAGTCTCTGGAGCTGCAGTGATTTCTTTTGCAGCTCAGATTGATGTGTCATTTTTAGTTGGTTCACGAGCCATACTTCCAGCTGTCATCCATCAACACTTTGGCCACAGCCTGTTCTTGGCTGCCTGGCTGGCTGGAATTAGTTATCCCTTCTAATGCTGCCTTGTTTTCTCCAGACAAAATCCCTTCTTCCCAAGGACAAAAACTCACTCACTGAATTTTCTACTGGTAAACTCTTTCTCCTGAATCTGCTTGATTGGTGTCCATTTTTCTGTCTTGGGGATGCTGAACTATGAATAAAATTCATAAACTCAATTCATAAACTCTGTTAAAACATACTGGGTATTGACTCTGTACCAGTTCTGATGGCTAAGTCGGGAGGATATAAAGCAATAAATAATGAAACTCCAGCACTCAAAGGCTGTGCAGTTAAGTAGGGGAAAGGCATGTAAATCAATGCATTTATTTTAAGTAGTAAGTGAAACAATATGAATGTTTGCATGCCACAGTGACAACAGATTTAAGAAAATACTTTCTACAGGAGCTGTTGTTTGAGTTTTAAATGATAATCTATGTTTTGACAGACGAGAAAGGCACGGATATTTCATGCAGAGGATGGAGTTTATCAAAATATATGCCATGAAGCAAAACAGTATTTAGCAATTATATTATGATATTATAAGGAATTCCTGGATGGTTATTTTTGAAAAACAAAATGCAAGGTAGATCCCCAAATTCATAGTATTCACACTAAGGGGCCCACACAGAAAAGACCCAACATGTATAAGCATTTAAAAGTTGACAGACATAATAAGTGTGCAGCAATGATTATCAGGCTGCAGCAGTCATCAGAAATAGCTGGGAATCTTCAAAATATGATGTTCAAGGCATGAAACTCTTACAGAACTGACCAACATTAAAAAACATTTTAGTGTATTAAAAGCTGTTCTCTGGTGTTTCTAAGGCACATCCAAGGTTAAGACAATGAATATAACATTTCTAAGAGACCATTTGAATGATAGTATGGATGGTCCCCAAGACTTCCTGGAAGGGTAAGGCCAGAGGTGAACAGACCAATGAGAGATAAGGAGCCATTGCAATAACCCAGGTGAGATAAGACCTAAAATGTGTTTAAATGGATAAAATGTCCCATCTTCCAAGAACATTGTTAGCTACATATAAACAGAAATTGCACACAATAACTTTTCAGGATTGTGTATCTGGCTTTGGTAGTTACTTACTAAATACCATCTATTAAATTGGTAATAACTAAATATTAACTCCTTGCTCCACTCAGGTAATTATTGCTAATCCTATTTTCTTGTCATTTTCTGGACTCCCCTGAGATTTAGTACACTTTTAATTATAACTAATTCCAGTAAGCAGAATTTGAAGCAAAACTATGTACAACATACATACATATGTGTGTATGTATGAAAGATCTCAAGTCTCATATGTGATAAATTTTAATGGAGAGTGACCAAGATGGACAGGTTTATTTTATTCTTGTATATGTGCAAAATTTACACCATTAACTGTTTCAAATATCATTGAATTATATATATTTAAATGGTTAAAAGTATAAATTTCAAGTTATATATATTTTCCCATAACAAATAATTAGGGGGAAATGTATAGATTGTGTGGATGAAGATACAGACAAATGACTAATGGAGTCTATGACTTAAGCCAGGCATGAGAGTAAGACACACATGGGAATGGAAAAGATTTATAATTTATAAATTTATAATTTTTAATAATTGAATGTATAAAATTTATTAAAAGAGTTGTGAGTTCAGGGAATATCAACATGTTGCAATGTGAGATACTAATTCACAATTCCATCATCCTGCTTTGAGAGTCAGCGCACCAACTGCACACACAGAGGACGGCTTGTTATGACAGCAGTTGTTGTGGAAATGCCCTGAACCATTTCAGTTGCTCATGGCTTGATGTGAGACAAGAGAACAACATGGTTGCTAATAGAGCCCTATAACTTGAGATATGAGGAGCAGATATGAAGGTCCCAAACAGCCAAGGTTTGAATCTAGCAGATATTTGTACCTGTTGGGCCATACTTGAAGTATTGTGCTCTTGAAGAGAACATGCATGAGAGAAATGACATAGAGAAAAATTAAAAAAAAACATAACTGCATCTGAGAAATGTATTGGAGAGTTTGTGTCTAATCAATTGTTTGCATATGAAGGCTAGCCAGAAGGGATGGATCAAGAAAGCACATAAATAATCTCTGCCAGGTGTGCAGAAACCAAGAAATTAAGAAATGAAGACTGAGCGAGCATGACATAGTATTCTCAAGATCTAGACCCAACGGGTTAACATTGAAGAGTCTCAAAAGCCTGACCAGCAGCTGTGAAGCAAACCCACTGCAGCTGCTGTGCAGTTTGGCCCCACAGCCCTCTGCCTGCTCTCTCTGCCACTGTCTGCCAAAACTAGGAGAGGGTTCAAGAAGCTAGAGAAGACATAAAAAGGATGTGTGTGTTTCCTTCACAATCCACAGGCAAAAGTTATAATTCTTCCTATACCCAGTTCACAGATAAGGAAACCAAGACTCCAAATTGACTAAATGTCACACAGCTAATGAATGGAAGAAGTGAATCTCACTCATTTGCTTATATAATGTTTATTAAAAGAATTAAGCTAAAATAGTATTAATCTGTAGTCCTGACCCTCTTGATGCTCATTGATATCTTCAAAACAATAAGATAAAGGTTAAAATACATATTTTTGCATCATGCTATATATTTACATACTGAGGGACT
Organism: Microtus pennsylvanicus; assembly: GCF_037038515.1. Classification (NCBI taxonomy): domain Eukaryota; kingdom Metazoa; phylum Chordata; class Mammalia; order Rodentia; family Cricetidae; genus Microtus; species Microtus pennsylvanicus. The sequence continues at coordinate 61,154,085 of NC_134601.1, read as the reverse complement.
ACTACTTGAGTGGTGCTAAAGGTTAGGACACATGAAAGGAAGGATGATGAAAGTATCTGGAAAATTTGTAAATGGAGACTGTACTTTGGTTTCCTGGACACCCAGACTCAAATAATCACACCAAACTATATTAATTACAAAACTGTTTGGCCAACATCTCAGGTGTATCCCTAGCTAGCTCTTACATCTTAAATTAACCCATTTCTATTAATCTGTGTATTGCAAAAAAACAAAACAAAAACCTGTGACTTACCGGTAAAGTTCTTGTGTCTTTCTCCTTTGGCAGCTACATGTCATCCTTTTGACTCGGCCTACTCTCTCTATATATCTCTTTTCATATTTCTTGCCTGGCTTTACCATGCTAAGCCATTGGATAAAACAGCTTTATTCATAAAACAAAAAAGCAGCACAAATACAGGACATCCCACATCAAAAATTGATTTGGGTTCAGATTGTGAGGCCCTGAAAATGATATGCAAAATTTGGTGGGCTTTGTATTCTGTAGAGCAAAGAATTATAAATGTTACTAAAACAGAGGGGCTACGTGGTCAAATCCATTTAAATAGATAACTCTAAGAATTGGTGGAGGGTGAACTAGAAAGAGAGTTGATGAAATTTGGCTATAGTACATATGGCAAAGGTGAAATCCAGAAAAAAAAACTAAGGCAGAAGTGGTAAAGATATAAAAGAATCAGGAAAAAGAGATGTGAGCTCTTTTTAGAGGGTTGAATCGTGCCAGAGTCAACATAGAGGCTAAACATGAGGAACTAATTGAGGATACTCGACATTAACCAGTTAATAAAAATAAAGATTGAGGAAGAAGGCCAAACTGAAGGTAGGTGACATTTGCCTTGGGATGATCTTCAGATGACAGTCTGGTAAATACTTAAATATAGAACTAGGACTGGAGAGAAAAATTTGGGTTAAATTGGGTTTTGAGGGGCTGACAGATTTTTCAAGTTGATTGAAAGCAAAAGAAAAGACAGAATCTGTTTTAGAAAGAAAAGAAGGGAAGGGAAGAGAGGGGAAATGAGAGTAAGGGAGAGTGATCAAGGGAAGAGGAATGAGAAAAAAAGTAATGAAGTGACGGGAGTCATAGACAATGTATAGAAACAGGGGGCATAACAAATATAATTCTAAATTAAACTGATACAGAAGCAAGTTAATTAAATAATTCCAACAGTTAAAGTTTGAATAAAAGGTTGTAAAGGACTGTGAAATGGCGAGAAAAGTAGGAAATGTAGCTGTGAGTGCCAAGTGAGAAGAAATTTTTGAAGGAATACTGAAAAAAGAAAGGACAATGGAATCTGGTAAAAGCCCTCAGTTTTGTTAGTCGTGGTAGCAACATAATGAAACTCTCCGTGTTTAGAGGGAAGGAGAGTAGGGGTGCCAAGAGAGGGAGCATCAGTAAAAGAAGCTTGCTGTGAAGAACATTTTGACATGTAACTTAAAAGTAGAAAAGCATTTAGTGCTGAAAAGAAGGCAAAAAAAAGTGCAAAGGAATCAGTCAATGCTACTCATTGAATTTGTCACTAATGTGTTCATGTGATAAAAGCTTGGTTTCCAGGGTGAAAATATCAGAATTGGTGGGATTGGACCAGCAAGATTGCTCAGAGAGGAAAGGCACTTGCCATCAAGCCCAATGGTCTGATTTAATCCTTGGAACTCACAGGGCAGAAGGAGAAAAATGATCCTCACAAGTTGGTTCTCTGACCTTTATATGCACTGTGGAATATCCCCAACATATATATATATATATATATATATATATATATATATATATATATATATATATATATATGAATATAGACAGACACACACACATGCACACACAGACGTAATTAAAAAAATACGATTAGTAGTAATTTTCCAAGGTTGTGACTAGAAGGAGATCAAGAAATTGCTCTGTCCCCATACCCTGGCTACCAGTTTGGTCAGACAATCTCCACCTCTCACCCTTGTTCCTGTCATTGCCCTACCATATGTTTTATGTAATTCAACCAAGGGACCTCCATCAGATGTACACCATGCTATTTGGACTTTCAGCCTATAAGTTTAATAAACTTGTTTCTGTCATATGTCTCTAGTCTTAACCAATTTGTTGTAGTAACAGAAAAATGGACTAACAGACAACATGAGGACACTGAGGCTGAAGCTGACTCAAATAGAGTGGTTAAGAAAAACTCACATATGTAGGACAGACCCCCTGTGACATGATTCTGTCCCAGTGTCCCAGTCTGATCATAAAGAAATTGCGTTATCTGTTAGCATCATGTTCTTCGTTCCTCCTACCAGACACTACTTCACAGCACTTACCTTGGGGAGAAATAACAGAGTTAAAATGGTGGATGTTTTTCACTCCTCTTGACTTAATCTTCATCTTTCACATAGAGACAATGCAGTTCCTACTGACTGAAATTCCCAAAGCAGATTTATAAATATGATCAATGTCGGGGCTAAAATAATTTGCAAAGGACTGTGATAGGAGAGGCTCTGGTGTCCAGCTATAAAATTGGAACTCGATTCTATAAAAGTGAGGAGTCAATCAGAATATGTTGAGAAGAAAATGACAGAGAACTACACAGTGGAGTTAGAAATCTGCAATAAAGGGTTGGTTTTGAGGGCCCTAGTCCTTTGAGTTTAGATTATTACATAAAAGCTGCAAGGAGATTGTGTCCTAGTTGTAACTGCTTTTTGTGCTCTGCACTAATGTAGACATTATAGCAACAAAGAAAAGCAAGAATAGAGGATGGTTTCTCAATAAAATCTTGGACTCTGCACCCTTCTCTTTGTTTCACTCAGTTTCACTATTATTTCTCCTAATTTGTTGGCAAGTCTCTCCAAATAAAAATTTAAAATGATATAAAAATGTAAATAATGATTGATTTTTTAGCTTTAAGTTATTACTGACAGAGATATTAGAACCAGGATTGAACGTTACAAACATAAGACATTAGTCTTACGCTTGCTATGAAGAGACACCATGACCACAGCAACACCTATAAAAGAATACATTTAATTGAGTCTGTATTACGATTCAGAGGTTTAGTCCATTATTGTCATGGTGAGAAACATGATGGGGCAGACATGGTTCTGAAGAGTAGCTGAGTGTTCTGCATCTAGATCCACAGGCAGCAGGAAGTGACAGAGACACACTATCCAAGCTTGAGCTTCTGAAACCTCGAAGCCCATCTCTTAGTGATGTACTTCCTTCAACAAAGCCACACCTACTCCAACAAGGCCACACCTCCTACTAGTGCCACTCCCTATGAGTCTATGAGGACCATTTTTATTCAAACCAACACAATAACTCAAATTAGATTCCTGATCAGATCTCAGCTGTGGGATAATGGTCTTGTACTTTGTAAAGATTTGTCACTTGTATTTTAATAAGATGCTGAGTAGCTAGGCAGGAAGTATAGGTGGGACAATCAAGCAGGAAAAAGAGGTATGGATAAGAGAACAGAAGAATTCTGGAAATAGGAAGACTCAGTATGCAGCAATCACCCAGCCACAGAGAAAGCAAGATGAGAACACCACACTAATAAAGGTACTAAGTCATGTGGCTAACATAGACAAGAATAATGGGCTAATTTAAGATGTAAGAATTAATTAATAAGTAGACTGAGCTAATAGGCCAAGCAGTTTATAATTAATGTAGACCTCTGTGTGTTTCTTTGGGACTAAACGGCTATGGGACCAGGAAGGACAGAAACCTTGGTCAACAAATGGTGCGAACGTGGACAATTAAGTTCACTTAAAACCTGATAGAGTTTGAGAAGGAATTCTAGACACAAAAAGAACAGAGTTAAGCATGGCTTCTTGGTAGTATTCTCTCAGGTTGGCTGTTTGTTACAGGCAAGCACATCTCATTTAAGAGAGATTTCCTGACTCAGCTTTAGCTGCAAAACCTTGGAGCTCTTTTAAGAGGCCCTGCCATGAAACTCTTTTTTTGGTGTTTTAACAGTTTATTTTGAAGGTCTTTTTAAAAACAAAGTAAAAGACCATCTGAGAAAAAAATTGCACAGATGATACTCATTAAATAAGTATGGTGATTAAATCAGACAGAGGATATGTCTTCTGCAACTCCAGAAGTGAGTTCTGTGGTCGGGAAGGTTCCAGAGTGGGGAAGGGAATCAGAGCAATTAAAGCTGCCTCGTAATCATGTAAATCTACAGTAGCAACCAAATGTTTCTTTTCTTCCCAAGTAATCAATTTCGGTCTTCAAACTGTACCTTATTTTTTAAAAGATAAGATACTAAAAACTCAGTGGGATTTGGTGGTCTTTCCTTTGCATGCACAGCAAGACCTTGTAATAACATAAGCACAACTGCTGATCCAAGTAGGCACTAGTTGGCAAAGACTGTAGATCCACCTTCTGTTTTGATGATTTTTCTGCATCAATCTTCTCATTTTCGACTATCCTCTCAATGCTGTCCGTAAGACCGTACTCGGAGTTTTCTGCAACCTGTGTCTGTCTCTCCAGCATCTACTCTGACTCCATGGCGGACCCTGCAAACAGCAATCAACTGGATACCAGTCCACACCAATGCTGTTGGTTTCCTAAGTCCCAAGAAACTTAAATGGTGTTGATGAATAGCTGACCACATGCTTTCTGATGGTGTCAGGGACCTTGAAACTCTATGGAGTTATGGCAATAAACCTGGCTCTGGCCAGTACCTTTGCCATGAAGTAGACTCTCAGAAATCTAAAGAATGGGGTGGATCCAGCTGTTAAAGCCACAGCTTTAATACTAGTCATATCACTTAGCAAATTAAAGACTCATGTAGTCAGAAAAGGAGAGATATACAGTAAAGATAGATACAGATGAAAAAACTTCTAAATGGTTAGACTGTGTTTAAAAATATATGTAGGCTTGGGAGAGAAAAGAAAAAAAATAAGGTCGAGAGAGAGAGAGATAGAGAGAGAGAGAGAGAGAGAGAGAGAGAGAGAGAGAGAGAGGATGTGGGAGAGACTTCTTTCTAATCTGTTGCTTTCATTGGTTAATTAATAAAGAAACTGCTTGGCCCTGATAGGACAGAAAATTAGGTAGGCGGAGTAGACAGAACAGAATGCTGGGAGAAAGAAGCTGAGTCAGTGGGTCGCCATGATTCTCCCACTCCAGACAGACACAGGTTAAGATCTTCCCTGGTAAGCCACCTCATGGGCTACACAGATTATTAGAAATGGTTTAGACCAATATTTAAGAGCTAGCTAATAAGAGGCTGGAACTAATGGGCCAGGCAGTGTTTAAAAGAATACAGTTTCCGTGTAATTATTTCGGGGCACAAGCTAGCCATGCGGTCAGCCGGGTGCCGGGGACGCAGCCCCACCACTCCTGTTACTAGAGAGAGAGAGAGAGAGAGAGAGAGAGAGAGAGAGAGAGAGAGAGAGAGAAGTTGGGTGTAGTGTCACACACCTTAATCCCAGCACTTGGGAGGCAGAGGCAGGCAGATCTCTGTGAGTTCAAAAACAACCTGGTTTACAGAGTGAGTTCCAGGATAACCAAAGATACACAGAGAAACCTAGTCTCAAAAAAATAACAATAAAATAAAATGAATAGAGTTTAAAATAAAGCTACATAAGGATAAACTTTGCACAGAGAGTCTGGATACTGTATGTTATTGTGTTGTCTTTGAATTGTATGACTGCTGAGGAAGGAGCAACATCTGCTAAAAGACATTTCATTATAAATGATGCTGGATTAATCGAACAAATACATTTTGAAAATGCCTTAACTTCAAAGCTTAAGTCAAAAGATATGTTAATTTGGAGAAGAGGTTTTGGTTTTGTTTCTACAGAAAATGAGAATCTATGGATTCATTCTGTGCTAAGACAAATCAGGTTTGATCAAGGAAGACCACCCTGAGAAATCTCCAAGAGGAGCAGATGACCCAGATGTCTGAGTTCAACATCCAGAACAGATTCAAGACTGATGCCTGAGATGATCAAGCCTTATAGGATACTCCAGTCAGGACTTGATCATAATTCTAAACTTTCTTTAGGTCCCCATAAGATTATCAGCACCCCGATCAGCTGGAAGTAGCCTAGAAAACTATGCCCACATTCCCAAAAAATGGACTATGGATATTTTTCTTTGTTTAGAGTATTGGTTACAAGTTGTTATGGATAATGGTCAGGAAGAAAGCTAAACAAGGGAGATTGGATTCAGAATTCTTGTTTTGAAAGAAAAGGGGACCAGAAATGCTGTGAGATAATGGTCTTGTACTTTGTAAAGATTTGTCACTTGTATTTTAATAAAATGCTGATTGGCCAGTAGCCAGGCAGGAAGTATAGGTGGGGTAACCAAGCAGGAAGTAGATGTGGGGCAAGGAGAACAGGAGTCTCGGAAGAGGAAAGACTCAGTCTGCAGCTGTCACCGAGCTGCAGAGGAAGCAAGATGTGAATGCCTCACTAATAAAGGTATCAAGTCACATGGCTAATATAGACAAGAATAGTGGGCTAATTTAAGATGTAAGAATTAATTAATAAGAATTCTGAGCTAATAGAACAACCAGTTGATAATTAATGTAGACTTCTTTGTGTTTCCTTGGGACTGAACAGCTATGGGACCAGGTAGACAGAAACCTCAGTTAACAGATCTCTGAGCCTAGGCTTTAATAATTCCTTGCTAGATGCCTTTGCAGAACATAGGAGGAAAACATTCCAAGCATGGTGGGAAGCTTCCCTCTCCAAGAGATTCTCCATGGCATTTTTTAAAAAATGAAATATCTCACCTTCTGTCTGGACATTATATGGTATATTGTCATCACAGTGAGTAACATGATTTATTTTGGTCTCAATTTATTTGTCTGTCCCACCTACATTTCTGTCATTATGACTTAGTAAAGTTATTCTTTGTTTTATTGAAAAAAATTTCTGCCTCCTCCCAGCCTCCCATTTCCCTCCCCCTCCTCCCACTCCTCTCCCCTTCTCCCCACTCCTCTCCCCGTCCCTCTCCAGTATGAAGAGCAGTCAGGGTTCCCTGCCCTGTGGAAAGTCCAAAGTCCTCCCCCCTCCATCCTGGTCTAGGAAGGTGAACATCCAAACTGGCTAGGCTCCCACAAAGCCAGAACATGAAGTAGAATCAAAACCCAGTGCCATTGTCCTTGGCTTCTCAGCAGCCCTCATTGCCTGCCATATTCAGAGAGTCTGTTTTTTTTTTTTATCCCATGCTTTTTCAGTCACAGCCCAGCTGGCCTTGGTGAGCTTCCAATAGATCAGCCCCACTGTCTCCGAGGGTGGGTGCACCCCTTGTGGTCCTGACTTCTTTGCTCATGTTCTCCCTCCTTCTGTTCCTCATTGGGACATTGGGAGTTCAGTCGGGTGCTATAGTGTGGGTCTCTGTCTCTATCTCCATCCATCTTTGAGATATCATCTTACACCTGTCAGAATGGCTAAAGTCAAAAACACCAATGATAGCCTTTGCTGGAGAGGTTGTGGAGGAAGGGGTACCCTCATCCATTGCTGGTGGGAATGCAAACTTGTGCAACTACTTTGTAAAGCAGTGTGGCGATTTCTCAGGAAATTCGGGATCAACCTACCCCTGGACCCAGCAATGCCACTCTTGGGAATATACCCAAGAGATGCCCGATCATATGACAAGGGCATTTGTTCAACTATGTTCATTGCAGCATTATTTGTAATAGCCAGAACCTGGAAACAACCTAGATGTCCTTCAATGGAAGAATGGATGAAGAAAGTATGGAATATATACATATTAGAGTACTACGCTGCGGTAAAAATCAATGACTTCTCGAATTTTGCATGCAAATGGATGAAAATAGAAAACACTATCCTGAGTGAGGTAACCCAGACCCAAAAAGATGAACACGGGATATTCTCACTCATATTTGGTTTCTAGCCATAAATAAAGGTCATTGAGTCTATAATTTTGTAGGGATAAGTCCCACCCCTTAGGGGGCGTGTTCACCTCAGGCTAATGTTTGCCTATAAATTTGGTGAGCGTGCTCCCAGCCGCTGCTTCTGGTTTCCTGGTCTCCGCAGGAACGGTGGTTCTGTAAGTCTATTTCTCCATTAAAGCTGTATATATATTTTTACAATCTGTCTGCATTCGTTTACACTGTTACATAATTTGATATCCTAAAGAAGCTAAATAAGAAGGTGAACCCAAAGAAAAACACATAGCTATCCTCCTGGTTATGGGAAGTAGACAAGATTGCTGGGCAAAAAATTGGGATCTTGGGGATGGGGTGGGAGGTGGGTAAGGGGAGATGGGGAGAGAAAATTGAGAAGGGGATGATGCGGGGAACTTGGGGAAACGGGATGATTGGGATAAAGGAAGGTTGGATAGGGGAGCAGGGAATCACATATCTTAATTAAGGGAGACATCTTAGGGTTGGCAAGAGACCTGGACCTAGAGGGGCTCCCAGGTGCCCAGGGCGATGTCTCCAGTTAGTTCCTGGGGCAGCTGAGGATAGGGAACCTGAAATGGCCCTATCCTATAGCCATACTGATGAATATCTTGCATATCACTATAGAACCTTCATCTGGCGATAGATGGAATAAAGTTATTCTTCAAGAATAATGCTGCTCTTCTCTTTTTCGCATCCCAAAGCAAATATGAGCATCTTCACCATGTTATGTACCCTGTTCTTTTTCCTCATATCAGTAGATGATGGTGGTAATGGTCGTGATAATGGTGGTGATGATGTTGGTGGTGGTAATAATGGAGGTGGTGTTATGACTACCTGTGAACATTTACCCTCCCTAGTTACAACTCCAAGAGACATACTGGAAGTTGGATGAGGAAAAAATTTTAGTTATGGTCTTCAATTTAGCCACCTTCAATCTCTTCTGTTCCAATTTCCCTTCTTTAGTAACTTGTACTTTCATAACATTTCTTGTTTTTTTCAAATTTACTTTCTCATAATTACGCCTTCCAGCTTTTGAATGCCTTCATTTCACCAACTTCAATAAGACTTTCTCCAGTCTGTATGCTTTTATCAGATCACAGAGCCATGTGTCATCATGACACCATCTGGAGATGGTCACCTGCTGAAGATAAAGACTACTTTCTGGCTCCACACTTGGTTATCAAGTACTAAATCAAAATATATGAAAAACAAAGTTTTGATAGTTTAGATTGTGTTTTAAGAATCCATTCATTATTCTTTACTCCTATTCAAATGAAGTGTCTCTTAAACAAGACTTGGAATGCGTATCTTCACATAGTTCTGCAATGCATAGAAGTTCAGAGAGATAGCACCTGCCATATCAGAGGCTTTGCTTTTATTGCACCAGTACCATCAATGGAAGATTTCCTTGATGTCTAGAGATAAGTTCAATTTTTTTATTATTAAAAGAGCTTTGTACAAACAAGGTCCTGTATTATGGTCTCTTCTATTTCTCTAAAATTGTTATATCTTCTTCAATTCTCATAGCTATTTTTTTATATTTGATGATGTTACAGAACCAAATTTCCAAGAGGTAAAATCATGAAGCCCGAGATGGCATGTATGATGGTAGAACTATAGTAGTATGGGGCATCTAATTTCATATATGTGCTTCCAGAACCCTGGATTTTCTCTCTACCTATTTGCGACTTGAGAACTGAAAGAATTTCATTAAATGGGAATAATCATGGTAGTATAGCACTCATTTGGTGTTTTCCAAGAGTTTAAAATCAGGAGTAGCTTAATTACCATTTCACTTATTTCTGACAGAGATTATGAAACCTTTCACACAGCAACAAAGTCAACATGGTTCATGAACCAGCAGTTTGCAAATTAATCATGTTTATTTTAGCCAGGGTGAACTAAAGACCTTACATCTCTCCAATCATAATGATAGTGAGAAACTATTTTGTAGATAGTAGGCTATTCACTTTATATTCAACTTGTTATGAACTTATGTAATCTGTAAATCCTCTGTGTCTGGTGCTCAAATTCCTCTTAATATAACACTTCTTTGTGTAATCAAATTTAAACTTACCAGACTCCATTGCTGTAAAAGTGCACAGATAGCTCAGGACATGCTTCATAAAGGTCCTTGGATGACCTTTTTCATTCATACTTCTTGGTTTTCCCACACTGTCCATCTGCTCACTAATCAGGCTCATTCACAATGTAACAGTCACAATCATCTTGACCTCCCTGGTGTTAATGATTTACATAGTCCTTTTCTTCTTTGTATGCACTCCATATTTACATTCACTTGTTTGAGAAGTTGGTTGTTTCCAAGGCAGTATTTTATTTGGAATACTCATAGAGATCTGGAAGTTAGTGTGAGGCCATGAGGAGGGATTTTCAAGTAAGGGTGTATAGAACATGGAGGTTCAAAGGTTGAAAGGTAAATAATACTATTACTGTGCAGGGTAACTAACATATGAAAATCCTAGTCCTTGGAAATGGGTTTACCTACTTTGGAGTTGTTTGTCAGTAGGATCCCATAGATTGTCAAACATTATAGGCACTTTCTATTGCTGTTGTTCTTATTTACCTTCACGAACTTGATAGTAAAACCATGCTGCAGATGACATCGTATACTTGACCATAAACAATGGAGAAATAAAGCCGGAACTAACCTGGATGCCACATGTGTAAGTTGCTATGCCTGCAACTGCTGTAGAAAATAAATCCCAGCTGTGACCCATGTGAGCCACAGTAATGACATTCCTGGCAAAAGGTGTCTGCTGATACAATACTGACAACAACATCATGGGCATGATCAACTTTTTATTTTTTTTAGATTCAACCCCCATTCTACAACAGAAATACTATTCCTGACACCATTATTGGGCCAAGAACCTATGACTGGACAGGTCATAAATCTTAGGGGAGAACTTACCACTATTATTCTGCAAAATGGATATAGCATTAAACCAACTCAAAATGTCCTCTTATTATGCCTATAGATTAATTAATATCTATCAACCGATATAAACTTCTAGTTGTGGTAAATAGTGGTTAATACAGAGACCTACGACTTGTCTTCTAGCAGAGGCCAAGAATCTGTGGAATTCTCAGCCATAAATGGGACATTTTTATCACATCCCCTCTTTCCAAATCTCATGGATCATTACAGAAAATGGGACAGAAGGAGTTTAAGATTGAGAAGCAGTGGGTGACTACAAAGAAACATATCTTCGGGATACCCTAGGGAATCTGAACACATTTATTCACATGCATAAGAGTTGTGCAAGTTCAAGCCAGACCAAATGCTAACACAGAAAGTAGAGGTAGGGACAAATCTTATCCCTAACTGAGGAGCTCCTGGAAATTGATAGCTGGTGGGACAGGGAGAGTTGGCTTACTTTAAGAATGTGCCTCTGGCAAATTGACTATTCTCCATTTGAATGTCACATACTCAAGATTATAAAGAAAACACAAATTTGACTTAATGTATTTTTTTAATTTTTAAAAAGGACTGCATAAGTGCTGGTGGGTATGAAAATGGTATGGATCTGGAAGGAACTGGGGAGGAAATAGTAGTATCAAAACACAATGTACAAAATTCTCAAAGAACTATTTAAAAAGAAATAAGTGTACAAATTTGTGACTGAATAATATTCTACCACATACATGCACCACAATTTTTAACCACTTACTCATTTCATTGAAAGACACTTAGGTATTCCCAGTTTTCCAGTATAATGAATATAATTTCTATTAACACTTGTATGTAGGTTTGCCTTTGGATGAAAGTTTAAGAATCAGTAGCTTTATTGCTTACAATCAATAGCTTTATTGCTTAAACATTGAATAAATGCATGTTCAAAGTAGCATTCCACTTCCAATCTCTTCTGTTCAAATGGCTATACCCCTCTGCATTCACAACAGCAACATATGAGTTCCATTTATTTCACATTCTCCCTACTACTTGTAGTTCAGTATTTTAAAAACATCCTAATAAATGTGCAATGTTATCTTCCTTTGGTTTTAATTTGAATTCACTTAATGACTAACTGATGTTGGACATCCTTTCCTGTATGAATTTGCTGGAACCTCTTTCGTGAAATGCCTGTTGTCTTTTGCCATTTTTTACTTTTTGGAGTATAATAGTCTTTTACTGCTTAATGCTCATTTATGCATATATTCTGGATAAACATCAAATATTAGATACATACTTTGCAAATGTTTTCATTTTGAGAAGGGATTTCACCATGCAGATGCCTTAAAATGTGTGATTCTCATTCCTCAATCTTCCAAGTATTGAAATTATACACCACCACACTTGGTATTATCTTTTAGTATTTTATCCTGGTTGGCATTAATTTCACTTCCTGTTGTTGTGATAAATATTCTGATAAAAAACTTAAGAAAGAACTTGCCAAGAAGTTCTTGATAAGAACTTCATTTATCAAGAGTACATTCCCTCATGACAGGGAAGAAGGGATGGAGAATGTAGAGAGGTGATAACGATGGTGGAGAGATAGAAGAGAAAAGAGAGAAGGATATGGAGAGTAAGGGAGAGAGATAGAAAGGGGAGAAAATAGGTTAAAAAAAGAGATGCTTCCTTAGTAGCTTCTCTAAGCTAGGCGGTGGTGGTGCACACCTTTAATCCTAGCACTTGGGAGGCATAGGCAGGTGGATCTCTGTGAGTTTGAGGCTAACCTGGTCTACAAGAGCTAGTTCCGGAAGAGCTCGGGCTGTTACACAGAGAAACCCTGTCTCAAAAAAACAAAAACCATAAATCAAAAGCGAAAAAAGTTCGGGTCTTCTATATGATTCCATTGGTCGACTTCTCTGTTTTTATGCCAGTACCACACTGTTTTCATCACTGTAGCTCTGTAATAGAGTTTGAAATCAGGGATGGTAATGCCTCCAGAAGATCCTTTATTGTATAGGATTGTTTTGGCTATCCTGGGTTTTTTGTTTTTTCATATAAACTTGATTATTGTCCTCTCAAGATCTGTGAAGAATTTTTATGGGACCTTGATGGGGATTGCATTGAATCTATAAATTGCCTTTGGTAGAATTGCCATTTTTACTATGTTGATTCTCCCAATCCAAGAGCAAGGGAGGTCCTTCCATTTTCTGGTATCCTCCTCAATTTCTTTCTTCAATGCCTTAAAGTTCTTGTCAAATAGATCTTTCACTTCCTTGGTTAGAGTTACCCCAAGATATTTTATGCTGTTTGTGGCTATCGTGAAAGGAGAAGCTTCTCTGATTTCCTTCTCTGCTTCCATATCCTTTGTGTATAAGAGGGCGACTGAATTTTGGAGTTGATCTTGTATCCTGCCACATTACTAAAGCTGTTTATCAGCTGTAAAAGTTCTTTTGTGGAGTTTTGGGGGTCGCTTATGTACACTATCATATCATCTACAAATAACGAAAGTTTAACTTCTTCCTTTCCAATTCGAATCCCCTTGATCCCATTATGTTGTCTTATTGCTATTGCTAGAACTTCAAGCACTATATTGAAGAGGTATGGAGAGAGTGGAAAGCCTTGTTGTGTTCCTGATTTTAGTGGGATGGCTTTGAGTTTCTGTCCGTTTAATTTGATGTTAGCTGTCGGCTTGCTGTATATAGCTTTTATTATATTTAGGTATGACCCTTGTATCCCTAATCTCTCCAATACTTTTATCATAAAGGGATGTTGAATTTTGTCAAATTCTTTTTCAGCATCTAATGAAATGATCATATGGTTTTTTTCTTTCAGTTTATTTATATGCTGGATTACATTGATAGATTTTCGTATGTTGAACCAGCCCTGCATCTCTGGGATGAAGCCTACTTGATCATAATGGATAATTTTTCTAATGTGTTCTTGGATTCGGCTTGCCAGTATTTTGTTGAGGGTTTTTGTGTCGATGTTAATGAGTGAGATTGGCCTATAAAGAAGTCGGGACCACGAGGGGTGCACCCACCCACTGAGACAGTGGAGCTGATCTATTGGGAGCTCACCAAGGCCAGCTGGACTGTGACTGAAAAAGCATGGGATAAAACCGGACTCTGAACATGGCGAACAATGAAGGCTGATGAGAAGCCAAGGACAGTGGCACGGGGTTTTGATCCTACCTAATGTGCTGGCTTTGTGGGAGCCTAGCCAGTTTGGATGTTCACCTTCCTAGATATGGACTGAGGGGGGAGGACCTTGGACTTTCCACAGGGCAGGGAACCCTGACTGCTCTTTGGACTGGAGAGGGAGGGGGAGAGGAATAGGGGGAAGGGGAGAAGGGTGGGAGGAGGGGGAGGGAAATGGGAGGTTGGGAGGAGGTGGAAACTTGGTTTTTTTTCCTTTTCTCAATAAAAAAAAAGAAAAAGAAAAAAAAACCCAAAATAAAACAGACTTCCTCAAAGTTAAAAAAAAGCGAAAAAAGAAAAGAATGAAAGAAAAGAGCAGAAGTTTCTCTAATGAGAGGAAAGACATGAACTATTTTATCACTACAAAATTACAAAATATATATTTAGAGTAATGTTTGATGTTATGCTCATGTTTAAACTCCCACATGCTGATTTTGCAGATTCTAGATGTTCTTCTGTACACTGTGGATATATGTTGCTTTTATTGGTTGATAAGTAAAGCTGCTTTGGCCTATCGCAGGGAAGAATATAGCTAGGCAGGAAAGCCAAACAGGGAGAAATAAGGGTGGAACAGAGAGAGGTGCCAACAGCCACCAGAGGAGAAAGATGTCACGTGGTGATACACATTAACAGAAATGGGCTAATTTAAATGTAAGAAGTTGTCAGCAATAAGCCTGAGACATTGGCTAAACAATTTTAATTAATATTAAACATTTGAGTGATTATTTTATAAGTGACTGCAAGTCTCAACAGGATGCAGAAAAGCCTCTGACTACAAATCTTAGCTTAGTACATTGATATCTTTCAACAGCATTCCAACCTTTTCTTGCCAGCATGTATATGTGTGTGAGGGTGTTGAATCCCCTGAAACGGGAGTTTCTGACAGTTCTAAGCTGCCATGTGGGTTCTGGGAATTGAACCTGGGTCCTCTGGAAAAGCAGCCAGTGCTTTTAACCACTGAGCCATCTGTCTACCCCCATTCCTACAAAGCTCGTAGAAGATTTAGTGTTACAGATCTCATAGAAATTTTGTTGTAGTAGTACTTAACTATTTTAAAGGACATATATACACTTTAATAGATTTGGTTCTTAATTGTCATAGCTTATATTTGGAGTTTTAATGAATATCTCTGTGTTAATATTGTATCTTGTGATCCTGCTGAACTCATTTGTTAGTTATAGTGTATCTTTTTTCATTTGCTAAAATTTCCCAAATAGATAATCACATTGTTAGCAAACCAGTCAGTTTCTTCCATTTCCAAATGCACTCTTCTCTTTTCTTCATTCTATTACTTTAATTTAAAATTATATTTCAGCAATTTTATTGATGTTCCTGTTATGTACAAAATCTATACATATATATATTTAATATGTACAAATTACAAATTATTGAGTTTGGATGCAAACAGATATCCATGATACAATCAATACAATCATGATAACAAATATTTGCCACTCCCCAAAATTTGCTTCTGCACATTTTAAGGGAGTGTGGTATAGGAACATGCAATATGAGATCTGCTCTCTTAGCAAAATTTGAAAATTCATAATCCACTATGTTGTAAAGTGAATCTCTAGAAATTACTCATCTATAACTGAGATTACACCCATATTTGTGCTTTTGCCCAGACATTGGCAACCATAATTGTATTGCTTGCTTTTGTGAGTTTGGATTTTTGTAATTACATATATACAAATGCCATCATTTATCTCATGACTAGATCATTTCTCTAACCATAATATCTTCAATGTTCATTCATGTAGTGTATGGTAGGGTTTCTTTATTACTTTATTTTTAATAACAACTTTAAATTTTTATTTACATAATGTTTATTCTCAAATAAGCATACACATTTGTTGGGAACAATATAATGTTTAAATACATCTACACGTTGTAAAATGGTCAAAATAAGGATATTTTAAACATTCATCTTTTCTTTTTGCTAATATCCTTAATATTCTTCTACTCATTTAAAAATACATAACATCCAATTATTGGTTATATCTGTCACACTGTACCAAAACCCCCAAATTTACTCATTATGAGTGTAACACTGTACATTTAATGACTTGCTACTGTTCCCTCTTATCCTCAATTCCCTTGAATCTTGGATAACCTTGATTCTACTTTCAGCTAATACAAGATCATTTTTTGAAGAATTCACATATGCATTAGATTATGAAGGTTATTCTTTCCTTATATGTTTTATTTTTGTTAGATTAATGTCTTTCCAATTCTTCTAAAATTGAAACTGATAGGCTTTCCTTTCTGTTCTACTTTCATTCCCTCTACTTACCCTCCCAGCCCTACGCTCCATCTACTCCATGGAGAGGGTAAGGCACATGTGTTTGGGGAAGATCTAAGGCCTTCCCTACTATATCTAGGCTGAGAAATGTATCCATCCAAAGAGAACAGTTTCCCCAAAAGACAGTACAAACAGTAGACATGAATCCTGGCGCCACTGCCAGTGGCTCCTCAGTCTGCCCCAGCCATGTAACTGTCACCCACATTCAGAGGGACTAGTTTGGTCCTATGTTTGTTCCTACCCACTCTGGCTGGTGTTGGTGAGCAACCATTAGCTCAGGTAGACTGTTTCAGTGAGTGTCCCCATCATGATCTTGACCTCCTTGCTCATATTCTCACTCCTTCCACTCCTCAACTGCACTTTGGGAGCTCAATCCAGTGCTCTGATGCAGGTCTCTGCCTCTGTTTCCATTAGTTGTTGGATGAAGGTTCTATGTTGATATTTAAGATTTTCATCAGTTTGACTACAGGGCAAGACCACTTTGGGCACCCTCTCCTCTATTGCTTAGGGTCTTAGCTGGGGTCATCCTTGTGGATTCCTAGAAATTTCTCTAGAGCCAGGATTCTTGCTAGCCCCATAATGGCTTCCTCAATCAAAATATCTCTTTACTTGCTCGCATCTCTGTCCTTCCTCCATCTTGACTTTCCCATTCCCTCAAGTTCTGTTCACCCCTTCCTTTCTCCTCTCCTCTTCCCCTTTTACCCTCCCTTCTTCCCCCTAACCCTATGCTCCCAATTTTGCCAGGTTATCTTGTCTATTTAGACTTTCCAGATGGATCCATATATGTTTTTCTTAGGGTTCCCCTTGTTACTTAGCTTTTCTAGGATCATAAACTATAGGCTAAATATCCTTTGTTTATAGCTAGTATCCACTTATGAGTGAATATATACCATATTCTTGATGACTTTCTGTTATAGGTTTCTACTATAAGTCAATTGTGATCACAAGCCATATTTATGCAATTGCAACATCTTCACAATTCTTACAATTTGGTATATGCTATATTCTTTTGGGGGGTATAAAGTTTATTTAGTTGCAGTGAGAGAAGAAAAGAGAAAGAGAAAAAAGAAGGGGGAATGGGGAAAGGGGAGAGAAAGGAGAAAGGCAAAAGCTGTCTCTACAGAAGAAGGAGGACAGAGAGCTGATTGGAGAGGAAGCAGCAGATCCCCTTGCCCTGGTCGGAGGGGGAGATTGGGGGTTGGCAGGATGGTCTCTTAAAGGGACAGGGTACCTAGGTTACAGGCCAGGCCAGCAGATTTACTTTTATAACATTCCTGCCTTTCTCTTATAATAAAATGGTTAGGGGTTAGGTATGGCAGGTTAAGGGGATTGGGACATTGGGTTCTCAAGACTGCTTTCTGTTTTGGAAGGGCATCAAAGTCTTTCTTGGGGGACATGAGAAAGCTGGGTACTGGTCACATCCTGGGGTAACTGATTACTTTGCTCCTGTCTAGAATTTGTGGTGTGGAACTGTCCAGTGTGTCTTGGGCCTGGCAAGGCATTGGCAGATCAGAGGACAAAGTGAAGTTTAGGAAGAAGAAACTTTTCAGGACCAGGGAATTGAGAGATTTATCTGAGCTATTTAAGGTAAATCCTTCAGTACAGCTCCCTGCAACCCACAAGAATTCTTAGAGTTTGTGAAAACATAAGTTTTAGACACATACATTGAATAAACAGCAGCATATTTATGTCAGAATGACTGGGACAGATGAACAATCAAAAGTATCTTTAGACAGAGACAGAGACCCATATTGGAGCACCGGACAGAAATCTCAAGGTCCAAATCAGGAGCAGAAGGAGACGGAGCACGAGCAAGGAACTCAGGACCGCGAGGGGTGCACCCACACAATGAGAACATGGGGATGTTCTATCGGGAACTCACCAAGGCCAGCTGGCCTGGGTCTGAAAAAGCCTGGGATAAAACCGGACTCGCTGAACATAGCGGACAATGAGGACTACTGAGAACTCAAAATCAATGGCAATGGGTTTTTGATCCTACTGCATGGACTGGCTTTGTGGGGGCCTAGGCAGTTTGGATGCTCACCTTACTAGACCTGGACGGAGGTGGGTGGTCCTTGGACTTCCCACAGGGTAGGGAACCCTGATTGCTCTTTGGGCTGACAAGGGAGGGGGAATTGATTGGGGGAGGGGGAGGGAAATGGGAAGCGGTGGTGGGGAAGAGACAGAAATCTTTAATAAATAAATAAATTAAAAAAAGAAAGAAAATATCCAAAGAGAATTTAAAGTCTTGATCTTGCAGTAGTTGTAGTAATTCTATGTTGGTAATGGAATTCTGCTATTATTGAATGAAGTGAACCATGATTATAACTTAGTTATACTTAGTTTGTGATGTTGTTAAAATTCTTTCTTTCTCTCAAAATACCAAAATGTATTATGTTTTTATGAAACATGACCTTTAAACAACTACATAGAACAATAGCCAAGTATTAAGTTTGAATAGATAGTAAAACCAAAATGACAGAATTGTTTAGAAGGTAAATAAGACAATTGACAATATTTTCTCATTTAAGGCTTGTATTTTACTTAATGGTTTCAAATAATAACATATATAAAACTATTTTACTCCCATAGAGAGAAATACTTTTACTTACATTATGTTCTTATAATCATGAATGCTATTTACTGGACATTTTCTGTGACTAATGTTGTATTAAGTAAAATTTATTATTATAAATAATTATTTGGAATAATGATTTAGATCATACAATATAAATATTACATTTTGTGGATCATCATACAAGTCAATATAAATGTTAGTTATCTTATTTAAGTTCTTACAGAAATACAACTTGGACTCCAGAATTTAGCCTAATTCTATCAGATTATGAAAATTATGTCATTTTAATTATAGCATTCTACTTTTGGATGGATATATGTATTAATTGGTATGGTGCTAGAGAAACATTCTTAACTGTTAGTTGCAATTGCATGTTTTCCAATCATATTGGTGACTCTATAAAGTTAAAGATTACCTTTTTTTTTTCAACAGCAAAGACACAGGAGTGCCTGTTTGATAAATGGATTAAGAGTTCCTTTTAATGCAGCTCAATAGGAGGCGGGTGATGGTAGATAACAGCCACCATAGTGGAAAGGCCAGAATATTAAACCCAGCTTGCATACTATTATTTCTCTAAAGAGGTGTTGTTGACATTTAAGTTGCGACACTTTTGCCATGAGAATTACACAGCACATCCTTAAGCATTATAGAACATTTAGCATCCTTTGGCCACCTTGTGAATATCATTGTATTTCTTTCCAGTGTTTTTGATATTCAGAAAAACTTTTATATACTTACATAGTTGATGAAGGAAATGCTATAATACTACTAGACAAACTCGGGACAAGCAGATGTTGTATGACAGAAACAGAAACAGTATCCTTCATTACAAACTCGTAGCTTTGAAATTGAAGTTGAGGTTATTCTGCCACATATCCTTATAGTCATCTCGGAAATCCCCTTTGTATCATATGATACCTTGGATTTGTCTAAGACTCCCAATTACCATTCCACTGATGGTCAAGATTCCATAGCAAAGGTAACAGTGCTTAAGTATTGTGTAAAGGCTGTTACTTCATTGTTAAATTGAGGAAGAGACTCAAGGTCTTCTTCAAACCTTGTTAAAAAATGGGAAATTAGAAGTCATAATGTTCTTTGTGAACAGAAAATAGGAAAATAACTCATGTGGCTGGAGAAATTATTCAATGGGTAAATTGTTTTCAATACAGGTATTAGGAGAAAGTTTATATTCCTTAGCACTTATTATAAAAACCCAGGTAGGTCTCATGACGGTCTATAATATTACAGCTGGGAGGCAGTAACAAGAATTCCCTGAACAATTTGGATAGACTAGCCAGAACCAGTGAACTTCAGTACATCCATAAACATTGTCTGCTAATACATTTTCAACTTCAGGCAGGCAAATATACTCACATGTATGTGTACCAACCCTGACAAACACATACACCTCTACATAATGTGAACATACAAAAATTGGAATTGTTATCTTGTCAATAAATATATAGAGACACAATGTTGACTCCAGTATTTAAACCAAGGTCCATCAAATGCTGAAAATTATGTTGTTTTCATTTCAGCACCCTACTTTGTCTGTACACACACACACACACACACACACACACATACACACACACATTTATTTGGCATGTTGTTTGAGAAATGGTATTAAATTTTAGTCTTCATATAGGGTTAATAAATAAATTTTAAGGATCAAAATAAAATTCATGAGCATAAAATATTCTTCATTCCTGTATGAATGTACAATCCCAAATAATTGAAATGCAGAAAATGCTAACAAGAATGTAAAAAATGAGGAGACTTATACACTATTTGTGAAAGCATAAATTAATACATACATTATAGAAATCACTGTGGTGGTTCCTCCCAAAATTTAAAATAGAACTTTACAAATATCACTGGTGAGTATTTATTAAAATGAATAAAAGTCAGTATGTTGAAGAGACATCAATAATCCAAGGTTTGTAAGAGCACAGTTCACAATTTATAATAGAGGGTGGTGGGGAAAGGTCACCAAGAATCTATCAGCCTAGGCTGATTAACAGATAAAAACTGTACACATGTATAATAGAATACTGTTCAGCCATAAAATTTCAATTCTCATATTCATAACAAGCTGCATGAAACTGGAGATCATGATCTTAAAAGAAAACAAGCCAAGCAAAGATTGACAATGTTTCATATTATCAGTTATATGTGGAATTTTAAAATGTCGATCTCTAGATGTCAAAAGAAAAATGGTGGTAACCAGAGGCATAAGAAAGAGGACCAGAGAGAAGCAGAATGGGTGGTTAATGGGTAACAAGTTACAATTATATGGAAAAAGAAATTTTGCTGTGTTATTGCATAATAAAGTGATTATATATAATAATGTGTATGTATGAACAGCATTAAATATTATATGTTTATGCAACTCTACATAATGTGAACATACAAAAATTGGTATTCTTATCTTGTCAATCAATATATAGAGATACAACGTTGACTCCAAAATTTAAACCAAGATCCATCAAATGCAGAAAATATGTTGTTTTAATTTCACCACCCTACTTTGTCTGTGTGCTCGTGTGTGTGTGTGTGCGCGCACACACACCCAGAGTTGTTATATATATCAACTGTAATTAGAGAAGAGACCATAAATTTGAGAATGAGTCAGGGGACTTGGGGGGAGTGGGAGGAGGAGCAGGAGTGGAAATGATATAAATACAGTTCTTGTGTATGAAACCCCCAAAATCTTTAAAATAAGACTTTAAAATGGCTATTAGTCCAGAACACTTCCAAGAAAATCTGAAGATAAGAATTATCTTTCCTTACACTCCACAGAGATTTAAATATGCCACTGGAGTCGAGAATCATTTGTTTTAAAGAGAAGGACTGAACTGATTTTCCAGATGTCTTCTTATAACATTATATCAATGTATTACAAGCAAAAGAGGGTAAACTATACAGTTAAAAGGACTTTGAAGACATTCCTGGCTTGATTAGGTATGAACTGTGTGATCTTCTATCTGAACTTCCCTTCCTTTATCTGCAAAATACGAATTAAAACAGTACTTATCTCATAGGTAGTTGCAGAAAGAACAAAAAATCATGTGAATAAACTTATCACAGTTCTTTGTACAGATTGCTCATTAAATCTTTTAAATATATGTAATTTTAAATTTTAATCTCTGAGCTACACAGTGCCCATTTACAATCCAGGAAAAAACGTAGAAGATGATTTAATTTGGTAGAACAAATGGCAAAGATGACATCATAATAAAGAAGGACACCCATTTCAAGAGGGGCAGTAAAACTTCTGTGTTCCAGGCTCCAAAGAGGTATCATTACCTGTAGACTGGTGAAAAGATGGCCTTCTAGTTTGTCCTCTGGTACAGGTAATTCTTTGATCAAGTCGTCAGCACAGCAATATGGAAACTTGAAAGCATATTTGTGTGTCATCAAGCCTGTTCCTCACGTCCTCCCAAAATTTACTGCACAGATGGAGAAACAAATTAACGTTAGAAAGGTCACCCATTTCCACAATGAGAAGATGGAAATACTCTCAGCTATCCATAAATTCACAACCTTCACAATTTAAAGAACTAATTTACTCCATGGCACCATCAAACAGTTAAAATCGTGCTGCACTCCCTAGTAAGCACCTCTGAAGAAAAGCAGAGACCTCACTGGTGTGTGGTTAAAATCCTTATAAATTACACACTTTATGGTATCATCAGAATTTTGCTACTGGCTTCTGTGAGACCTTTGGAGTTTATGAAATTGATAGTACACGGGTGCTTAGAAGGTATCAATTCCACATCATTCAGTTGTAGACAGGCAGTAACAATGGGTAAAGACATCGCCATTATTACATCCCCATTATTACATCGCAACTTGGGAAAGAGATACAGAGCTCTAGCTGAACAGATCTGAGCACCAATTTGGTCTGCTAACACATTACCTCATTCATCTCAAGCATTAATGAGTTAGCCTTTAAGTTGTTATCCCATAACCTCCATTTCAGCAAAGGCTGCAGATGCAGTGAACAAAATGACTCATTTTAGCCCATGAGGTGGTGATGCCCCAAGATAATGAAATCTGAGGACAGCATTCTTCAGTCCATGCAGTCGGCCCATCATGGCACGACAGAAGCTCATAAACCGGTTCAAATAACACCTAAAGTACTACAATTTAACTTGAAA
Source organism: Microtus pennsylvanicus (assembly GCF_037038515.1). Lineage (NCBI taxonomy): Eukaryota > Metazoa > Chordata > Mammalia > Rodentia > Cricetidae > Microtus > Microtus pennsylvanicus. The sequence goes on along the minus strand of NC_134601.1, from coordinate 61,131,051 downwards.
AAAAAAAGGATTTCACTACTTAAAATGACTGTGAAATTCTGCACGACTAAGCACTACAATTAAATGAATCTGTCCACAAGGGAGATGTCTATAAAGTCTACTATTCGGATGAATTTCTTGTCTTAAAATCAATAGCTTTAGCCTTTGAAACACAATAATGATATTTTCTACAAACGCTCTTAATGGATCCCCACCAAGAAAGATTAAAGCTGTTTTTGCATTTCAAATGAAAGATGTCTGTGGGCATAATGCATGATCATACAAATACAGATGTGTCTACCCTAGGGAGCAGGAACTGAGTATATGTAGAGGTTCCTTATATTATTATTGATTTCACATTCCCGGTTCCAAGCAAAATGAAAAATATGTGATGAGTGTTTAATAAACATTCATTGAATGAACAAATAGACAATAAATATGGAAACAATACTTTCACAACCCAGTTTGGTTTGACAAAAATGGAAAAGCATAGGACAAGGCAACTAGCTACCACAGAGATTCCAGATATGAGAATGTATTCATAGAAAACTGAGCAGCGCAAACTTTATTGACCACATAAAAGATAATTAAATAAATATTTGAAGTTTTAAAGTGATCTATAGTTTATAATCAGACTAAGTGGTTGGATAAACAAGGTGACATGGCAGAACATAAAATGAAATGTATTCTTGCTATCATCTTTATTGACCATTATCAACATCATCCTAGATTTCCTACACTTGGGGGAACAATCATTATTTTAATTTTGGCTAAGACAAGGATGAATTTTAAATAAAAAAGTTATAAGCAAAGATATCTCACAGTCAATTTTATTCTTCCAATTGTTTGCAAAATATCTCAGTGGAAAGTACAAGTCCCCAAACTCTCTTGGTATGAGTCAGTAAAAATACCCCATTGGTGATGGCTCTACTTGCTGCTATAGCCATCTTAGATGTCAAAGCTGCTCAGGCTCTGGGTTTCTTTATCTGGGCTTCTCAGGAGACCAGTCAAGAAGGCAGAAGCTTTTGTTATATTAATGATTCTGCAATTACAGAGTAATGGCCAAGTCCCCAGGGAGAAATGGGGAAAGAATATGACTTGGACCTTAGTTCCAGAGGCTTTCCTGTTGTGACACATAGATTTTTCTGTGCTTGCCAAGGGAACATCTGGAAAGAGCCCAACCAGCAAAGCCAGCCTGGAGCACTCTGAATAAGTGCAGAAACAGGGCTAGTGGAATTTGGTGGTTTCTAGGGACATTCAAAGAAGAAAGGTGGCGATTAAGTACAGAAATGTTTACAGGTAAGAGACCAAATATACCACATTCCCTGTTATCCTCATCAGTTTCTGCTTCGGCAATAGTTTCAATTGCATGCAGTGGTCCCTGTAGATGCAAACACTCTGCACTGCGTTTCTGACCATTGGCAAGCATCTGTTTACATGCTGAATGTCTATATAGCTAGTTCCTTACTATTCAGATTCCAGGTTTTAATGTCACTTCCTCAGAGACTTCTGCTGCCATATTGCATAGTGCTGGCCCTTCAAGCCTAAGCCTTTCTCCACTAACTTTTTCTACTTTTATATAATTAACTGCTTTACTATTTATAGAATTCATTTTTATTGATTCTTTTTAGTAGTTATTTTATTTATTGATATTATAATTTAATCATATCATTTTCTTGTAGGAGGAGGGCCTGATTGTTCATCCTGGCCACCCGGCTAACTTAGCCCCAAAATAACCACACAGAAACTGTATTCATTAAATCACTGTTTGGCCCATTAGCTCTAGTATTTTATTATCTAACTCTTATATCAATTTAACCCATTTCTATTAGTCTGTGCATTGCCATGTGGCAGTGGCTTACCGGGTAAAATTTCCAACATCTTTCTCCGTGGATCCATGGCGTCTCTCCTACTCCACCCTTCTTTCTCCCAGCATTCAGTCCAGTCCCTCCACCTACCTAAGTTCTCCACTATCAACGGGCCAAGGCAGTTTTTTATTCATTAATGTTAATCACAGCACGCAGAGGGGACTCTGACATTACCTCCCCTTTTCTGTTTAGATAAAAACTGTTTTAAATTTACTTACCTTATCTTTTATCATAATTACAGAAAACTATAACTATCTATCTATTCTTCAACTCCATCAAAGACTCCAGAAGGATATAATATTACCTAAGTAAACAGGAAGTACATTGTAAGCAACTTCCAAAACTCTAGATTTGACAGAGACATCTTGCTGCCTGGATAGTCACCTGAAGGTCTTCTGTACTGTTGGGGCTTCCATCTTCAGCCTACAGGCACATAGTATCTAGCAGACATTTCCATGAAGCAGGAAATTTCAAGGACAGTTCTGCCTATATTGGCAGTTTTCAGTCATTTTCTTCTGTGTCCTGCAGATTGTCTCACAGACTCTTTCATGAAGCAGGAACCACGAAGGATCATCTCACCTTTAGGCAAGTTCAGCAGTCATTTCTCTGTGGGTTCTGCAAGTCCAGTCAAGTGGTTCAGGCAATGGCACTTTCTTGCCCAAATGGCTAACCAACTCCAGAAGAAGACTCTTCAATGCCCATCTTCCTCTTGGAGTAACTGGTACTTCCAGGAGCAGATTTGTCTCATTGTCATGAAAATTCCTGTTATTAAAACATTTTAAATGCCATATTCTGAAGGTCTCTGAAAGATTTGAAGAATACCTATCTAACTGAAATATATCTCTATACATCTAGAAAATCTAACTAACATGAGTACAAGCTTGACTATTATAGATTCTTAATTATACATTACTTCTTTTAAATGAACAATCACAATACCTTAATCAAGAGCAGAAATATACATATAATAAAATTGACCTTAAATTTGTATCAATAAACCAAGAACCATACCAATGCAAACTATTCATATCTGTATTTTATCCCCCTTTAAATGTAAAAGAATATTTATAAAAATATTTGGGAATATGGGCATAGTTTTGTCCATACTGCTTTCTGCTGTTTGGGGCACTGTTAATCAGGTCTTTCATGGTGTATCCTGTGTGCTAGGTTCATCTCAGTCAGCAGTTGGGCAAAGAAATTTTTTGAGGGTGTTCACAGCAACCTTTCTGGGGGACATGGTCTATCAAACCATATTGATATAGAAGCAACCCACAGGTTCTCATCTTCTGTGAAAACAAAAGAAGACTCTTTTCCAAAGCACCATATTCTTAGACCCAAATTCTGAAGTCAGGATGCCTTTATAATATACATGCTGGTTTAGTTTAGCAGCCCATACAATGAAATGTCTCTCTGTGTTTAGCTGAACAGTCATAAAATTTAAAGATAACACAATAATATACATATCCCAGGCTAACTTTGCATATTCTATTTTTATGTGGCTTATTTTTCTTTACTCCTTTAAATGTATGACTCTCTGTACCCAATCTCTTTAAAGACTTTACCTTTCTTATTTCTTTTTCAACTCTCTATACTCATTTTCTTCTCTCTCCCAAGCCTATGCACATTTATCCAACACTATGAGTCATCTGGATTTGTCTTTATTGCAGATCTCTGATTATTTACTGTCCAGGAGCATCTTTAAAATGCTAAGTGCTCCTTAAAACTTATGTTGCAACATTGCTCGGGTAATACATCAGTATCTGCTTGCCCCGCCCAGTCCAGCATGACAGAGCTGCCCCAGCCTCTGAGCCATGCGCAATGCGCCACTTCCAGGTGGCTTCCAGTCCATGCCACGATTAAGCAAGCTATAGCAGTCTGCGCACAAACCCCATCCAAATGCTCTGTCTCCTGCAAGAGCCAGAGGTCGCACTAGCAGCATAGCCCAGGAAGCTGGCATTTTAAAACTGTGTGGCTTCTTTTCTTTTGCTATGGCTGAATCAGGAAAATCTCTCTTAAAGGAGCTATGGCACACTGTTAGAAAACAGCGAAAAGCTGTGTTAAACTCTATTTTGTGTCTATAATTAAGCTCTCTCAGGTTTTTAAGTGGATACAGTTGTCCACTTGGGCACCACTGTAGGAGGAGGGCCTGCTTGTTCATCCTGGCTGCCTGGCTAACCCCCACACAGAAACTGTATTCACTAAATCACTGCTTGGCCCATTATCTCCCTTTCCTCTCTCCAATCCTTACTATTTATCCCTTCTTGCTTTCTTTCAAATTCATGGGGGTCTTTTTTATTAATGTATGTGTACATGTGCATATGCATGTGTTGCTAAATACGTAAGTATAACAACATGCTCAGACTGTATAATGTTACTTGTATGTTGTCATCAGGGCTGAATACTTGGTATTGGACAATAAATTGATGTGATCTTCCCTGGTAAAAACTATTTATCCTGCTCTCAGCATTCCTTAGTTGTCTGTAGCTTTTTGTTGAGGCATCCTGGGCTTCCCCAACAGTTTCCACATTAGCATGTCTATTGGTGTTGTCTTTGTAAAACACTGGTATTTATTTGTTGTTCATCACTTCCTATCAACTAGAAAATCCATCAAAGTAGAAACAAAGTCAATCTTATTCAGTGTTTTGCTCTAGTGCCTATCATACCATTTGAAACACACTAAGGACTTCATGAGTATTTGTTCAATGAATAATTGATAGTTTGTATACCCAAGGAAAATGGGCCTAACATTTTTTCACTTGCAAAATTAAGGGAAACTATTTAATTAAGATTAGCATAATGAAAGGATAGATTTATGGATGGTTGGAAAAAAGCTTTAGAAATTCCCAATTGTGTGAGATCATATTTAGGACAAGCAATATGAATAGTATTAGTTACCACATAATTAAACTGTGCTTGTTTCTTTGCTTGTTTTTTAATTTTAAGTTATATTTTTAGCATACAAAATGATGGGATACATTGTGAAATTTTCATACTATACATACATATATATATATATATATCATACTTTGCTGTTATTCTTCTGCTACTATCTTCAACATTCCTTCCATTTCCCACTTTTGTTTCCCTTTCTCCCTGCAAATAGTGCTTCCTTTTTTATTAATTTTATTCATTAAAACAATATTTTGGGAGTATTTCCATGGATTGAACTCAGAGCCTTCTACAGTTTGGACAAGTGCTTTACCACTAAACTGAGCTACACCCACAACTCAGCCTGTGTTTGATACAGACACAGCTATGAAAACTTCAGTGGGAAGTCATATTTCTTCAGGCCTAACTTTTCCAATTTCTAAAGTGTGAATTACAATAGTAATTGCTGTTTCCAGTTATTAGAAGATCAAAGAAAATGACTTGTTAAAATTGAACAGTATGCTACTAAGTACCGAGTTCACAGCAGCTGTTACTGTACCAAGGATAATATTTCAGTATTAAACAACTGGTAAGACACACCATTGAACTTTCTGTTCTCACCAGTGGTTATCATAGAGACTTTAAAGCAACAACCATCCAAAACAGGCAGACAGAACCTCAAAGTGGACAGAAAGACACTGGACATTTAGCTCAAGTGTTGCAAGATAGTTATCTGGATTTTTATTTTCAACGCATCCCAGAGCTAAGAAGTCAGAAACCAATGTGAAACCTAAGGTGAGCTGAAAGTGTCAATACAGAACCCAGGAAAGATTGGTTCACAGATAGCTATCTACCAATTTCCATAGAAAACTTTATAAGCTGATTTGGTTATCCTGGCACATTATCTCTGAGTATCCACTCTGACTATATTTACAGTTCACAGAGCATTTTTTTCTTGAGGCTTCGATCTGATCTCCACAGCAAACATGTGAGATTAGAAAGAAAGGTGTTATTATTCTTGTTTTACAGATGAAGACCCTATGACTCAAAAAGGATTTACTATAGGCTACAGAGCTCAGAACATATGCACCAGGACTGAAACTCAAACATCCCTAGTCTAAATCCCTTCATATAAATCCTCTGTGAAAAGCTCTAGTGTGTCCTTCAGTATCCTGCCTGTAACAGAGAAACATTGACAGTCTTTCCGATTAAGAGAAAGGGTAGACATGGCCTTGTATTGAACTTAAAATTGCTATTTCTCACGCAACTGTGTGTATATGTCGTCATATGTCCCTATAAGTCAGGTGAATGACCCACCTCCATGTGATTGAAGAAGAGGGATTGTGTACTTCCTAAAGAGGATTAGATCCTTCCTGTCGGGAAGGATCTCAGGGATCCAGAGCTAAGTCCATGAACATCTGTGTGCATTTTTGGATCATTCAAAGAACTCATTCCATTTCTCCATCTGAAATCATACACAAATATAAATTATATTACATAAATAAAATTATTTTGGTTCATACATAGTAAGTATGCTCAGCAAGTAGATACAGCATGAAATTTGATACAGGCATACATTATGTAATCAGCATATCTACTTCCTGAAACATACCATTTCTTCACAATGAGAACATTCCAAACTCCTCTAGTTTTAATATATGCAGTGTTGTACTGTTGTTAACTACATTTAGTCTACTGTTCCATAAATCAAGAAAGCTTATTATCTTATCTGTGTAACTTCATTACCCATTGATCAGTTTCGTCGAGCTCATTCATCCTTATCCTTCCTAGACATTGCTCTTTTCTCAACCTCCATGTGAGTAACCCTTTTTAGCTTCTATACTTGAGATCATGTAGTATTTATCTTTCCATGCCTGATTTTTTTTTCATTTAGCGTGATGATTTAATGTGTGTTGTCGCACACAGCAGGATTCTAATCTCCTTATAGCTTAATAGTATCTTTTCCTGTACATTTTCTGGTTAGTTATTGTGAGTAGTACCAGAATGAAGATGATTGTACAGATGTCTCTTTGACATGCTAATTTTATTTCCCCTAGATATATACTTTTATTCAACATACTTTAAATAAAGCTATTCTCATACTTTATACAGCCTCAAAGCACAAGACACTTACAAATTACAGTGTTTAGTAACTGGAGAATAATAAAAAAAGGGATTCTTGCAATGATGTAGTCAGAAAAATAGAAAAGAAACTTTGAGTGTGATTTGGACACAGAGATTCAGTGTGGCTGAAAGTTACCATGTACCAGACTCATTGTTAGATGTTTTATGTGAATTACCTCATTTTGCTTTCATGTAAATTAATGATGTGGGACATCCTTAGTATGTTCATGCTACAAAAGAGGAAAGTAAAGCTCAGAAAGATTGCATAGTTTGCTCAGGTTTACTAGGCTAAGAAGTCAGTTATATTGTTGCCCACAGATGATAGCCTTGGAATTAACCCTCTTTCTTTCATATTATGCTGTTATACAGTCAATCTTCTGCCTACTTATTTTGTTCCCAACATCAAGTTTATAATGGAAGGGCTAATGCATGACTAAAGGTTCTTGTCCATGTATATTCTGTGGCTTTGCCCTTTGTGCAAAGTATACAGTAGCTGGACATAGCTACATTGGAAAGAAGTGTTTAGAAAAGGAAATTTGAATTTTACTAAATATCAGCTTCTACTCACATTTTGTGTTACATGTCTTCTTTAACCTATCACGATATTCTGATTACATGACATTTACAAGTTTCCTCATTATCCAGAGTCCAAATTCCATACTTGTCACTTAAAAGGTGGTAGTCAATAGACAGGAAGCTGCCACGAGAAGAATAAACCAGGATGAAGAATTTACCACAAGGTCTTTGCACACAGACATATCATATCTGAGCAAGGCAAGGTGAGTCCTTACAGGTCTTTATTAAGATCTTTGAATTCCTTATGCCATACCATCGTCACTCATGTCGCTACCAAATACAAGAAATGACCCAGGGTTATTTAGAATTTTAATTTCTAATTTCTTGAATTCTTTATATATTTTGGAAATCAGTCCTTTGTGTCATGTGGGGTTGATGAAAATCTTTTCTCATTCAGTAGGCTGCCTTTTTGCATTATTGACTGTGTCCTTTGCTTTACAGAAGCTTCTCAGGTTCATGAGGTCCCATTTATTTATTGTTGCTCTTATTGTCTGTGCTACTGGGGTTATATTTAGGAAGTGGTCTCCTGTGCCCATGCATTGAAGGTTACCTTTTACTTTCTCTTCTATCAGGTTTAGTATAATGAGATTTATATTGAGATCTTTAATCCATTTGTATCTATTTTCATTCTTCTACAGGTTGACATCCAGTTATGCCAGCACTATTTGTTGAAGATGCTTTCTTTTCCCCATCGTATAATTTTAGCTCCTTTGTCAAAAATCAAGTGTTCATAGGTCTGGGTCTTCAATTCGATTCCATTGGTCAACATCTCTGTTTTTATGTCAATACCAAGCTGTTTTCATTACTGTAGCTCTGTAATAGAGCTTGATGTCAGGGATGGTAATGATTTCAGAAGTTCGTTTATTGTTATAGGATTGATTTGGCTATGTCAGAGTGATGATTATCCTAAATATCACTACAGAACCTTCATCCAACAACAGATGGAAACAGAGGCAGAGATGCACATCGGAGCACTGGACTGAGCTCCCAAGGTCCAATTGAAGAATGGAAGGAGTAAGAATATGAACAAGGAAGTTAAGATCATGAGGGGTTCACCCACTGAAACAGTTTGCCTGAGCTAGTGGGAGTTCACCAACTCCAACTGGATTGGGAGTAAATGAGCATGGAATCATACTAGTCCCTCTGAATGTGGTTGACAGTTGGGGCAGACTGAGCGGGCCACTGAAAGTGGCACTGGGATTTATCTCTACTGCATGTATTGGCTTCTTGGGATCCTGCTCTTTTTGAATGTACACCTTGCTCAACCTAGATGTAGTAGGGAGGACCTTGGATTTTCTGCAAAACAAGCTGCATTGCCCTCTTTTAGGATTGGAGGGAGTTGGGGTGGGAGAGTATGTGGAGGGAGAGGGAGGGGAGTGGGAGGAGGGGAGGGAGTGAAAATTTGAATTGGTATTTTTTAAAGTAATAAAATAAAAAAAATGTGACCCAGGGAAGCGTGCAAGATGAACAAGTTAAGGGAATTCTTTTGGTCCTCATTGCTTCATCGTAAGTGAACAGATGAACTAAGTGAACAGATGAACTTCAGTGTCATCCGTCTTGCCTGCATAGTCATTATTCTCTTGTAGTTGGTCCTTGACTCTGTAGCCCTATTTTTTTCTTTCTTTCTTTCTCAGCATTGTGGTCTTTATAAATTTTGTTACTGTAACTATTCTTGGTTAACAGAATAAAACATTTTAAGGCTCTCTCATCAACAATAGAGTTCATACTGACGAATATCTTGAATATCATCATAGAACCTTCATCTGGTGATGGATGGAGATAGAGACAGAGACCCACACTGGAGCACTGGACTGACCTCCCAAGGTCCCAATGAGGAGCAGAAGGAGGGAGAACATGAGCAAAGAAGTCTGGACAACGAGGGGTGCACCCACCCACTGAGACAGTGGAGCTGATCTACTGGGAGCTCACCAAGGCCAGCTGGACTGTGACTGAAAAAGCATGGGTTAAAACTGGACTCTCTGAACATGGCGAACAATGAGGGTTGATGAGAAGCCAAGGACAATGGCACGGGGTTTTGATCCTACCTAATGTGCTGGGTTTGTGGGAGCCTAGCCAGTTTGGATGTTCACCTTCCTAGATATGGACAGAGGGGGTAGGACCTAGGACTTACCACAGGGCAGAGAACCCTGACTGCTCTTTGGACTGGAGAGGGAGGGGGAGAGGAGTGGGAGGAGGAGGAGAAGGGTGGGAGGAGGGGGAGGGAAATGGGAGGCTGGGAGGAGGTGGAAACTTGTTTTTTTTCTTTCTTTTCTCAATGAAAAAAAATAAATAAATAAACAAACAAACAAACAAACAATAGAGTTCAAATGTACTATTTGAAAGTCTTCACTGGCATGCAGCTTTTCCTATTGGCATCTACAGCCAATGGCCACCTTGTGGCCATCTTCAATTCACTGCTCTACTGTATTACTATATTCCCACGGCCAATCTTGCAGACATTAGTTGTCAATTCTACAATAGGCCTCAGTTGCATAATTTTTCATCTGACTTTACGTTAATCTCATGGCATTACTATTTCTGTTATCTCTCTCACAAATCCACCCAATTTATAATCTCACCTGCTGTGATGAATGGGCCCTCCAGCTTCTTATCCAAGCCAAATGCAAGTTTAATAAGTCTATGTCCTTGATAAATATCTTTTGTTTCTATGCATCTGACTTCTTTGATTTGTACAACATTCATAATTTGTACCTTCTGGGCCAGTCTTTACTATGGAGGCACAGCATTCACTTCCCTGTGCCTATTCTCTAAGTACGCATTAGGCAGAGACTCATGGAACTTCTAATTTTAAACAGTGAGAGTTCTCATGCACAAGCCATCTTAAGAACAGAGACATGAAGGAAATAATTGGGAACATCCTCATGAAGGTATGACAGTTTCTCATCTTTACTATGCCCAGATTACCCATATAGCAAAAGAGTAAAAGGAAACAAATGAAAGAAGAGAAAAGAGAAATATTTGTTTCCAGCTATTATTAGGCAGGCCTAAGAATTTTTAAGTGACTATATCTTGAATCCTTTCTACACAGTAAATAACAATGCAACTCAGTATGCATTATTCACAGTTTGTAGATACAGAAACTGAAGTGCTTAGTGGTTTGTTGATTTGAATAATAGTATATATTTTGTCTATAGTGTAACCTGGATTTCAATTCAGTACTGTCTAATCAAAACCATTTTATTCTGTATTTTTCAGTGTGGCTAAGATGCTGCTTTCTCTTCACACCCTGAAAGTTCCATTTCTAAAACAGTTTCCCTTCTGATAAATTTTATCTCAAATTTATAATAAATTCAGCCTCCTAAGACCTGTTCTTTTTTCCATAGGGGTTTACTGGTTGTGGTCTTGCAGCAAGTCTAATCAGGCTACTAAATGAAGCTATCACATATTGGATTTACACCAGACACGGTCATGAAAAGATATCATAAAGTAGGAAGCTACAGTCATCATTTCTTTAGAGAAGACAAAAGGTCCACCCAAGAGACAAGTAAAATTAAAATCTCTTACTGAATTGAGACTTACTGACTGCCTTTAGTGTGTTCACAGCTAAATCAGACAATTCATTTAATCTTTGCACATTATCTGTGAAAAAGTTCTTAAAGTTGTTCCCATTTTACAGATAAAAGGAAGTCGTTAAAAAAGTAAGCACAACTATGTAGCTGGTAAATGGAAAAGACTTGTAATCTAGGTTTCATTCTTTGCCCAAAGAGCTTGTGTTCTCTTCACTCCAATATCACTTTCTGAATTGCCACACAAAGGAATGTAAGGCATGAGGTTGCTGTTTAAGATGAGAAGGAAAGTGGATTGGGCTTGTGCTTAAAGAGATATAAATGATTTGAAGAAAGTCTATAAATATTAAGAAGTACTAAGCATGTGTAGGATAAGTAAGATGAATAAGGGGAACTGGAGATCAAAGTTTGCACAGCAAAACCTAGCTGAGTAAAGGCCTGGTGGATCTAGAGTCAGTGGCAATTTGTATTTGGAATTAAGATCTTGCTGAAATGAGAAAACAGTTGGGAAGACTTGCTATCTGTCATAATCTGTTTATAGGTCTCATTAAAATCAAAATGAGCACTTTCTGCCATGTGCAGCACATGTAGGAAAGATCATTCTCCAATTTCCATGATTTGGATTTGATACCTTTGAGCATATGATTGAAAGGAGTTGTGGTGAATGCTCAACATTGGGAGGTCAAGACTCTGATTCTATCTACACGCTACACTCTTCATGTTGGCCAGATAATAAAGTTTGGTTTCCGTTTTTGATAGCAAAGTCTATCAGAAAATCAATTTTCAATTAAAAACTCATGCCAAGGTTAGCTTGAGTAACATCTATGCAAGATTGTCCTACTGATGTCACTTCAAGTCCAAAGGCAGTCAGATCCAGAAACTAAAGCATATTTAGCCTTACGAATGGAAGATCTGCTCCCTGACACCCACTAACTCTACAACCACTTCTTTTACTCACAAGTTCTCATTATACTCTCCAAATGTCTATAGTTCTAAAACAAAAAAATAAGCAATTTTCCAAATAAGAAAGTGGGCAAATTCTTCTTATTATAAGATGTTAAGCTCAGCGTCTCAGAAATGGAGGAATCAGAAATGTAAAAATATGTACTAAAACTAAGTTAATATATACATTGGATCTAAGGCCCATAAATATGGTATGTATATAATTTTTATATAATCTTCAAACAAGTGAAATGTTTATAAACCAATACTATAATTTAATTATAGCAATGAAGAAAAAAATCTCATATTACACATGAGCAATATATATTAATATTTCCATGAAAATAAGATTTAAAAATTAATAAAAACATTCCAAAGCCCTTGCCCCAATATAGGTAGGTGGGAAAACGAAACTGAATGCAGGGAGAAAGAAGGCAGAGTTGAGGAGATGTCATGTAGCTGCCAAAGGAGAAAGATGCCAGAACCTTAAAAGCATGCCACAGCCTAGTGGTGATACACAAATTAAAAGAAATGGCTTAATTTAAGGTATAAGAGCTGACTAGGAGTATGCCTGAGTCTTTGGTCAAACAGTGTTTTAATTAATATGGTTTTTGTGTGATTATTTGGATCTGGGTGGTTGGAAAATGAAAGAACAGTTTCTGCTTACATCCAAAGGTACATTAAATTTTTATAAATAGAAATTAGAACTTAATGGCACATACAATATTTTTGTTTGTGGTCAATATAATATTTGTTTAAATGTGAATGCTTAGGAGATGACTCAGTGAGAAACAATGCTTGCTGTACAAGAACAAGGATCTGAGCACAATCCCCTGAAGCCACATAAAAATCAGTTGTGGCTTGTGGCAGCATGCCAACATTACCACATCTTTATGTAAGATAAAGTCAGGAAGATGCCTAGAACTTGCTCACCAGCCAGTCTAGCCAAAACAACAAGCTCTAAATTCATTGAGGGGCCATCTGGAGGGAATAATGTGGAACCTGAAAGAGCAGGCTACTGAACATCATCCTCTGGCCTACATGCATGCATGCACATGAGTGCACTCCCCTACTCTCTCACACATGCATAGCTGGCACACTAGCATACCCACCAAAAGAAAGCAACAAAAAATGCAATATGAAGTCAAATAACTGAATTTTAGTCACTAAGCATTTAACACAAGAAGTTAAAATAAAATGTAGCAAATCATATGACAGCAAAATAAGGGAGCTAAATATTAAGCAGTAGTTAATGAAACAAAAAAATAAAAGATTTAAGAAAACCAAAACCTTTTTAAGGGTTATTATCAGTCTTTAAAAGCTGTAATCTGATTACATTGAATAATTTAAAAAGAATAAAGACTTGCCCAAACCATATTAACAATAAAATTCAGAAAACACTCAAAACATGTCAAGCTTTTAAAATACGTAACAAAATATTAGCATTAAATAGAAAAAATGATAGATGGTATAATCCTGTTGAAAATTAAAAGCACAAAATTTTATTCAAAGGTAGAATAAGATGCTAAATGCTGAAGAAATTCAATCAGTATTGCCTCTGGGTGACCACAGATGCTAGTTTCTATATAGTTTTGCCAACAAATTACACGAAAGTTCAAAGAATAGGCCTGGAGATGTAGCTCAGTGGTAGAGCTTTTGCCTAGCACGTGAAGAACCCAGGCTCAATCTTCAGTACTGCAAAGGAAACAAAAGGTATTAACAAAAACACCTTCAAAGAGCATGTGGGCTGCATATTTTATAAAACACTCTAGAGAAAAGAAAAAGAGGAGAAAACTTCCCAGTCCATGTCATGAGACCTGTATCTAAAAATTTAAATGCCATGAAAATAGAAGGCAGACTATTTGAGAGGAAGAAGGGGACCAGCATAATGGGAAACAAAGAAAAGAGAGGGTTTCAGAGACATAATCTTATAAAAGTATATTACTTACATGTGTAAAGTGTCCTGAGGCAACACATTTTTTAATATTACTAATACACATTGCTAAAATACTGTGATAACAAAATGAAAAGAAATAACTGTAAAATGATAGACCCTGGTTTCCCATTTGATAATGTCTTTAAAGTCCTAATTAAAATATTCAGAACTTGTCTATTAAAATCTGTTCTTCCACAGCTAATTGATTTTCAACAAGACAGTAAGAATACAAGTAGAGGGAGGGAAGTCATTTCATAAACAGTATGGGAAACCTGAAACTCTACATGCAGAAGAAATGAAACTTGATTTCTCTACTTTCTACTTATTTTATTTAAAATTTGATTGAAAGTGAACCAAACACTTGTATGTAAGGCCTAACTCATGAAACTGGTACTAGAAAAAAAGGTAAATTTCAGAAGATTTGTCTGAGCGCAATTTTTTGATTTTGCATTTGACTCTGAAGCTACCAGCAACTACAGAAGAGATGAGCAAATACAATTAGATCAGATTAAAAGTGCTGTACAGCAAAAGAAACAAAAACAAAAACAGAACGAAGAAGCAACCTATGTAATCAAAATTCACAAACTATACATTTGCAAGGGCTACATGAAGAACTCAAACAATTAAATAGCAAAAAACAAATAAATGAATGAGTGAGTCTATGTAATGTAATTTCAAAAGTAGACAAGTTCTCTGAGTAAGTAGCTATTTCTCAAACAAATGGTCCACCAGCATATGGAATATGCTCAACATCAATAGTTATATCAAAATGTAATTCAAACCCATAATAAAATATTCTATAACTCCAGTTAGAATTGCTGTTATCAGAAAGACAAAAATTAACAAATGTAGGCAAGGGTGAAAAAAGGAGAATAAGTCATACATAGATGGTACGAATGTAATTTAGTATGTCCATACTGGATTGCAGTGAGAAGATTCTGCAAAAGCAATAAATAAGGGAGCTGGACGTGTTTTGGTGGGTCGAGTGCTTGTGGTGTGTAAGCATGAGGTTATTGTTGAGAATGGTTTGATAACTAGCACTTGCATAAAAGTCAGGATTGATGGTGTCTGTAATTCCAGTGTGGTGGTTGGTGGAGGATTTCAGAGGGTCTCTGGCCAATCATTCTAGACAAAACAATGAGCCATAGGTTAAGTGAGAGACTTTGACTCAAAAATAAGGCAGTGTGTGACTGAGGAAGACAATCGACATTGATATCTGTTGTCTATAGACACTTCCATAGGTCTCTCTCTCTCTCTCTCTCTCTCTCTCTCTCTCTCTCTCTCTCTCTCTCTCTCTCTCACACACACACACACACACACACACACACACACATGCATACACACGCATGCACAACTTTACACACACAAATCAGGAAGACGGTCATATAATCTGCCAGTCTACTATTGTGCAGATAACCAAAGGAAAGGAAATTAGTATGTAGAAATGACTTCAGAACCTACAAATTGTTTGCAGCACTATTTACAATGGATGGAGTATAAAATCAGCTTATGTTCCCATGGAGAATGAATAATGAATAAAAATGTGGATTGGGGATGAAGAGATTGCTCAATGGTTAGGAGTACTTGTTACTCTTGTACAGAACCTGGGTTTGTTTCCCAGCACCCACGTGACAGCTCACAATATTTTATAATTCTAGTCCCGGGAGATCTGACACCCTCTTATAACCTCCATGGGAGCAATACATGCACACGGTGCACATGCAATACAGGCAAGAAAAATGTTTATGAACATAAAATAAAATAAGTATATCTAAAAAAGATTAGAAAGAAATTTAGACTATTTCCACAATGGGATATTATTCATTCATAAAAAGAATATAATTCTGAGATTTTCAGCAACATTGATGGAATTGGACAAATTTTGATTAAGTAAAAAATGTTATATGAAAAAATAAAATATTGCATGAACTAATTGATATGTGGAAACTAAGTAGTTGATCTCATAAAAATAGAGAATAGAATTTTGGTTTACTGGAGCCTGGGAAATGGAGTGGTGGACAGAGGATGTTGACAGGCATAAATCAACGGAGAGCAAGAAGGAATAACTTTAATAGCATAGTAGGGTATCAATTGTTGACATATTTTTAAGATTTATTTTTATTTCTTTTATTTTTAACATATTTTAGTAAATTCTTTGAGAATGCTTATGATATATTTTGTTCTTATTTACCCTCAAGTCTTCCCTCTGCCTCTTTACAAATCAACGTCCACCTATCCTCATCCCCTAATTTAGGTCCTTTTGGTAAAAATAATAATAACCAATTCTGTTCACTGTGTGTGATTGTCCACTGAAGCATGATCAACTCATCAGGGTACAAATCCTTAAAGAAAGCTGACTTTCCGTCTCCCTGTCAGTCTCCAGATGCTGTCAGTCTCCAGTAGCTCCCCAGCTACTTCATTCCCATCTCCCTCACTCCCTCAACCATGCTGAGATTTTTGGCTCATGTGAGCTCGTGCAGGTCTGGACAGATCCATGGGGGCTAGAGTTATAGGCAGCTGTGAGCTACCTGACATGAATGGTAGAAAGTAAAACTGGGTCCTTTGCAAGAACAGCAAAGTACTCTTACCAATGATCACTCTTTCGAGCCTTCTTGGCAATAGTGAATTTTATTCTCAACATAGCCTGTGGAGCAGATTTTGAATGTTCTCAACATGCAAAAAAAGATAAGTGTGGGGGTGATGTATATAATTAATACTTTGGTCAGATCTTTACACTTTATGTCCAATTCATTTTTTTTATTAAAAATTTCAG
Organism: Microtus pennsylvanicus; assembly: GCF_037038515.1. Taxonomy (NCBI): domain Eukaryota; kingdom Metazoa; phylum Chordata; class Mammalia; order Rodentia; family Cricetidae; genus Microtus; species Microtus pennsylvanicus. Next base: position 61,114,458 of record NC_134601.1, on the reverse strand, counting down.
CCTCCTCCCTGCCTCCCTTTTCCCTTCCCCTTCCCCCACTCCCCATCCCCTCCCCCCTCCCCTCCCTCTCCAGTCCTAAGAGCAGTCAGGGTTCCCTGCCCTGTGGGCAGTCCAAGGTCTTCCCCCTTCCATCCAGGTCTAGGAAGGTGAGCATCCAAACAGGCTAGGCTCCCACAAAGCCAGTACATGCAGTAGGATCAAAACCCAGTGCCATTGCCCCTGGCTTCTCAGCAGCCCTCATTGTCCACCATGTTCAGAGAGTCCGGTTTTATCCCATGCTTTTTCAGTCCCAGTCCAACTGGCCTTGGTGAGCTCCCAATAGATCAGCCCCACTGTCTCAGTGGGTGGGTACATCCCTCGTGGTCCTGACTTCCTTGCTCATGTTCTCCCTCCTTCTGCTCCTTATTTGGACCTTATAAAAATAAAATTTAAAAATAGTAAATTGTATTGTGAAAATATTGCTATACGTAAAAATGTATATACATATGCATATGTGCATGAAATAACAATTAACGTAACAAGAGGCCATGAATTTGAAGGAGCAAGAGCTGTGTAGGAGGGTTCAGAAGGAGAAAGGAGAAGGGAGAAGTGTAATTATATCATAACCTCAAAAACAATACTTATTATAACAAAATAAACTTGATTTTGAGACTTAAAGGACAGCTCAACATTTGTTCAATTTAATTTTACATCCATACACACACATATATATGTATGGAGATGAATGCCTATGAATGCATGGAAGTCAGAGGAGAGTGTTGGGTAGCCCATTTTTACCACGCTCCACCTTATTCCCATGAGACACAGTCTCTCAATAAATATGGATCTAGGCAAGCTGTCAGCAAGCAAGCCTCAGTGATAATCATCCCGTCTCAGTGATCCTCCTGTCTCAGTCCACTACAGTGCTGGAGCTAAAGATGGGGCTTTGATCATGCTCATCTTTTTAATGGGTTCCGGGGATTTGAAATTATGTTCTCTTGCTTATAGAGTACTCTTACCTACTGAGCCTTCACCTCCCTAGCTCCTTAACTTAGATTTTAAAATATATTAATTGTGAAAATTAATGTGCTCCCTGTAGTATTTCCATGCATTTATATGTCCACCCGCCATTTTTCTCCAAGAGATCTCCTTTCCCCACTGCCTTGTCCCCCTGGCCCTCAAACACACTTCCATGTTGTAAAAAGTGGCCCAGATTTTTTTCTTCCTCTTCTTCCTAGTACTAGGGCCCACCATTCAACTTTATTTTTCTGTAGGTTTCGACATTCATTTCTATACATGAGTGAAAGTACATGGTATTTGCCATTCCATGTCTGCCTTCCTTCACTCAGGTTTATGATCTTCAGTTCCAGGCTGGCCTAACTTTAGAAAATCCATTATAATCACTATGAAAGCTAATTAAAGAGAAAACAGTATTTACTCATCACAAAACCCTCAAAATCAAGAATAGAGGGAGATATTTAATAGGATTAGGGAATTATGCTGCAGACCTACCATAAATATTATCATTAATTGAGAGACTCCAGGAATATTTTCGTTAGACCCAAGAATAAGTTGACAGTCCCTGGTCTTCAGACGATTTAACTATTTAACTGCCCATTCAGTAAGAATACAAATAGAGTTACACGTCGACTAGAACATGTCACTTGCTGTAAAGTTCCAGTGCACACACACAGTAGAAAATGGTTGTGCACAGATTTGGTGGAAACGAGGTGGGAGATGAAGCTTGGTGTCTTATTTCTGCTAGGCAAGAAAATGTTTAATTTTATTTAAGTCAACTCGCATATCTCTGATTAATAATGAGTAGAGGCATGTTTTCCATCTATGTATCAGCCACGGAAGTTATCTTTTTTGTGCAGTGCTTGCCAATATCTTGTGTATAATTACGATTGCTTTAATGGATGTAACCCTTTGTGCGGTCCATTTTTCTGTGTTACTTGTTTCAAATGGCTTTTCCATATCATTTGTCTGTTGGTTTTGTTTTATTAAAATACCTTACAATACAGAAAGATAGATGCTCTTTTCTTGCTGTGGCCCAAGGAATCAATCCATTAAAACTTAAGTGAGGGAGTTGTGTCTGATTCAAGAAGTCACTTCCTAAACAAATAAATAAAAACCAAACCAAACAGATCTATCGATTTAAGACAGAGTAAGGAAAGAAAATATTACTCAATTCTATGATGCGGAAAAGAAAAGGAAATTATCTTGTAATGTTCAAAAAGATTCAAAAGTTCTTTCAAATTTTTAATTAAAATTGATTAAATGCTGCTTGCTACCCTTGCTTGTGATCTATTTGAAGGATGACACGGTTAAACTAAATGAAATTTTTCAAACAAGTTTTGCTATAACAGGAGTTCATCAATATTGCCTTTATAGGATATTTATAAAAATCAATATAGATATTTCTAAAAGTTGAATGCAAACAGAAAATATGACATTAAAGAGAGGACTATTTCCTACTTATGTTGGCACATGACAATATGAAACATTGTTGAGAATGTATAAGAGCTTCTGGATCATTCAAACAGGGCAGGGGTACAAATGCTTCAGTCCCTTTATAACTAGAGTTATGATACAAAGTTCAACATGCATTCGCCATGCACTATAGCATAATGAATTGCAATATTTTATTTTAGAGACCTGAACACATGTACACACAAGACAGCATGTTAGTGTCCATACTATGTCTACTAATTTTAGGCCAATCTTGAAAAAGAAAACCCATGAACTAATGAGTGAATAAGAAACAATATCCTGCTTCATCCATATAACATACTATTTAGCAATAACAAATGTACAAAGAATCTCACCATCATTGCATTGAATAAAAGAAGCATGAGCAAGACATAAAGGCTGCATGTTATATTGTTCCATTTACATGAAATTCTAGAAATAAATTCTTGTGATAGGAAACATTAACTGGTCACTCATTCCTCAGCAAGAGGAAGACATTGGATTCACGAGGTAGTAGACATCTTTTTGAGGTGATAAGAATCTTTTCATTGCTGATTATACTGATGATTATACAACTACACACATTTGCCCAAAATCATAACAACACAGTAAATGATTGCTTTCATTTGAATAGCATACTTCAATAAAGGCAGTAAAAATAAAACTACCACTCATAAGAATAAGCAATGCTGTTAAGTACGTAGGTATAAATCTAAAAAAAAAAGATGTGCATGATATTGAAGTAAAAGACTATAAACGACATTGGAAGACATTTTTATAAAAGAAAATCAACAGACAAATGGTATGGAAAAGACATTTGAAACAAGTAACACATGTAAATGAACTGCACAGCTGGGCGGTGGTGGCGTACACCTTTAATCCCAGCACTCGGGAGGTAGAGGCAGGAGGATCTCTGTGAGTTCGAGGCCAGCCTGGTCTACAAGAGCTAGCTCTAGGACAGGCTCCAAAGCTACAGAGAAACCCTGTCTCCAAAAACCAAAAAAAATAAATAAAGAAAGGAAGGAAGGAAGGAAGGAAGGAAGGAAGAAAGAAAGAAAGAAAGAAAGAAAGAAAGAAAGAAAGAAAGAAAGAAAGAACGGGACTGCACAAAGGATTTCATCCCTTAAAACAACAGAAGATATTAGCAGGCAATGCGCAGAAAAGATAATCACAGTAGCTGGTACATAGATGAAAACATGGTTCTACTCATTATTAATCAGAGAGATGCAAATTAAATTAGCATAGTGGTACTACTCATTACTCATCAGATTGCCCCAAATACAAACATCTGCTAATATCACATGCCAGCAAGAATGCAGGGCAACAAACTGTTCTACAATACTTTGAAGAAGAAGTTGGCAGAAGTCAGTAAAACTAAAAATATGTGCATACTGCGTCAGCAATTTAACCCCTTAATACCTGAAGGAAATAGTAGAAAAACATTCAAGGACACTCATTGTGACTCTTATAGTGGCTACAATATATTTATTAACATTCATTCTTTTTGACACTATAGAATTCGCAGTTTACAATTTATTTGCTCTTTCAATGTGTCAGAATTGCTGACATTTTTGTTACTTTGCAATTTCAAAACTGACATTTGAAAAAAATGTAATTATAGGACTCTCATTCTTTTATTTTTAATTAGTTAATTATACATCCAGACCCAGTTTTTGCCCCTTCTCCCAGTACCTCACCTCCCTTCTGCCCCCCCCAATCCCACCCCCAATCCACTCCTCCTCCATTTCTATTAAGAAAAGGGCAATCCTCCCATGGATATCAACAAAACATGGAATATCAAGTTGCAGTAAGGGGAAGCACCTCCCCTCATATTAAGGCTGGACAAGGCAACCCAACATGAGGAATAAGGTCCCAAAAGCCAGCTCAAGAATCAAAGAGAGCCCCTGCTTCCACTGTTAGGAGTCCCACAAGAAGACCAATCTACATAGTTGTCACATATATGCAGAGAGTCTAATTCAGTCCCATGCAGGCTCCCTGGTTGTCATCTCAATCTCTGCGAGCCCCCATAAGCTCAGGTTCGTTGATTCTTTTTTTTTTTTTTTTTTTTGAGACAGGGTTTCTCCGTAGCTTTTTGGTTCCTGTCCTGGAACTAGCTCTTGTAGACCAGGCTGGCCTCGAACTCACAGAGATCCGCCTGCCTCTGCCTCCCGAGTGCTGGGATTAAAGGCGTGCGCCACCACCGCCAGGCGGTTCGTTGATTATTTAGGTTTTCTTATGAAATCCTTGACTCCTCTGGCTCCTACAATCCTCCCCCGTCCGCTTTTTTTCTCACTATTCCCAGAGCCCCACCTAATATTTGACTGTGGGTCTCTGTACCTGTTTCTATCAGTTGCTAGATGAAGCCTCTCTGATGACAAATGGGCTAGGTACCAATCTATAATCTACTAATTATGATAGTAATTATATTGTGCTATACTCATATTGTGCTGACAGGCAGTGCCAGGGGTGGGCTATGCTTGTGACTGAGGCTATAACAGTCATTGGTTGGCCATTCCCACAATCTCTGGGCCTACCTTACCCCAGAACATACCATAAGCAGGACAGATAGGTTTAAGGTTATACAGTTCAGTTGGTGTCCCAATCCCTCCATTGCCAGATCACAGGAGATAGTCAGTTCAAGCTAAGTATCCCTTAATGCTTGGAGTCTCAGCTGTGGTCATCCTTGTCAATTTCTAGGAGCTTCCCTTGCACCACGTTTCTACCAAACCCCAAAATGCCTCCCCTTTCAGTTGTCTCTTTCAACCCTCTTTCACATGATCCTTCCAGTTCCCATCTCCACCTGCCCACAGTTTATTTGATTTCTCTTTCCCAAGGAGATCTGAGCATCCTTCTTGAGCCCTCTTTGTTACTTGCCCTCTCTGGATCTGTGGATTATTAGCAGGGTTATCCTTTACTTTACAGCTAATATCCACTTGTAAGTGAATACATGCCACGTTTGTTGTTCTGGGTCTGGGTTACCTCATTCAGGATAATTTTTTTTCTGGTTCTATCCATTTGCCTGCCGATTTCATGATTTCATACTCTCCTGTGGGAAGTCCTTCTGTATATGTGTTGCTTTTGTTGGTTAATGAATAAACAAATTGATTTGGCCTGTGATAGGGCAGAATAGAGCTAGGCAAGAAAACTAAACTGAATACTGGGAGAAAGAAGAAGTCAGGGCGAAGCCATGTAGCTGCAAGAGTAGAAAGATGTGAGCCGCCAGCTGGAACCTTACCGGTAGTTCAAGAGCCTCGTGGTAAAATATAAAACAATAAACATGGGTTAATTTAAGACGTAAGATCTTGCTAGGAGTATGCTAGAGTCATTGGCCAAGCAGTGTTTCAAATTATATAGTTTTCTGAGTGATTACTTTGGGTCTGGATAATTAGGAATGAACTAGTGGCCCCCAACAACATCCCACTATGTAAATGTACTACATTTTCTTTATCTCTTCTTCTGTTGAGGGGTATCTAGGTTGTTTCCAGTTTCTGATTATTATGAATAAAACTGCTAGGAGCACAGTTGAGTAAGTGTTCTGATGGTACAATGGAGCATCCTTTGGGTTTATGCACAAGTAGTACAGCTGAGTCTTAGGATAGGTCTCTTGTTCTTTTAACAAGATTTAAGGGAAATGACAAACAACCCACCAGCATTCAGTGCAGTGAGGAACAGGTTTCCTGACACAGGAAACTGCTCTGGGGGGCGGTGGGAGAAATAAAGGCTCAACTATTCCCTAAGAACACTATGCAAACTTTAAAATATGTAAGATTAGATTGATGTGTTTAGATACAGAATGATCTCCAAGATAAACTAAACTAAACACCCCATAAAAGCATCATATATTGCATTATCACTATTATGAAAATATAGAAAAATAAGAACGTGTTCAGGATAGTATAAGCACACAAAGCTCCCTCTGGCAACCACAACAACCTCCTTGTATTTACTTCTTAGAGGAGTGACTAACAGTCTTGAGGATGGTGGGAGGCTTGCTTCTACTGTGTTAATTATGCCCTCTGTGCAAATTATGTATTGTTCATGAAATCTAGTTTTTGAAAAAAATATGTAGATTTCAAAAACATTGCCTCCGATTTTTAGCCTGTCATTCTTTGTGTCTAGATTATGTGGCATTTACTTTAATTAAACTTCCTGCTGAGCTTTAGAGACCCACAAGCTGGGCAGTAGGAGAAGGTGTCACTTTGTGAGCTAATCAGCTGACAGGGTTTTCTTTCCTTCCAAGAGCTGTATCTGAAGCATCCTTGTGTTTCCTCAAATATATATTATAATTTTGCCTTTGTTAGTAAATCATGTGCACATCTCTGTACTTTAATGTATTCATTGATTCACTCAGGTAACAAATGTCATTCGAGACCTCCACAACTAAAACAATTTTCCCTTTAACAGACTTCAATTTATCCTCTGCAGTTCAATGTGTTGTAATGCCATGTGCGATATTAATAAGAAAAGATTTTGTAGACAAAGATCAAAGCAGACTGTGGGTCCTCCAACATGTCTTCACAGATACTGCCTTTCCACTAATTGATCCTCAAATTCTCTTTGCTACGGATTATACACAGAGTTCAATTTGTGTTGATTGTGTTGCAATTTGATTATTATGTTGCCTTGTCTGACTCTTGCAGTACACGTTGAACTGCATAGTCAGGGAGTCCACTTTGCAGACTTTCTCCTGCACATCTTTACTCTCAGCATTTAGAGGATTTATAGTTACAGGACAGCTAACCTAATATTGTTTGAACACTTTTGGATGGTATAGTGGCACTGATAATGTTCTGAGATGACAAAGACAATATCGGATTTCTGGTTTTCTATGGTGCTAATGGATACTTAAAGAATGCTCACATAGAAGCTGGAGAGATGACTCAGTAAGCATGAGAAACTGAGTTTAATCTTCAGAACCCATGTTAAAAAGTCAGGGATCATGGTATGTGCTTGTAATTCCAGCACTGGAGAGGAGTCAGGCAGCTCCTGAGGGCTCACTGTCAAGACAGGCTGTTACAATATCTGTTAGCGCCAGGCCAATGAGAGAACTTGTCTAAAACAAAAGTTGGGTGGGATGGTGGGAATGATATCTGAGGGTGTTCTCTGGCTTCTAAACACAGGTACACATGTGTGCATGCTCTTGCATATAAACACAGGATGTATACAAAGAATGCTTACATAGCACTAAGGAAAGAAATGAATTCCCAGGAAGATTCTGCTGCACTTTGAAAGTGTTTTCTGCATAGCCTGGAAGAAGGGAAAGCATAGAAACAAGTGCCAAGGAAACAGACCCAGGAGGCACATGCAATCTGTCCAAGAATGGATTAATGACAAGGTAACTGGTTTGAAAAACTGCCTTTGACAGCTTGTGTAAGAGGACTTATAATTTGATTATAAAACCAAACTATAGCAGTTGTGTTGTTAATTGGTATGCAGAATTCACTTAAGGTTGTTTGAAGGTTTGAGCAAAGAGGAATTTGGATATTTTCAGGTAATAATCAATGACATAAAGCGTAAACTAGAGTTCTACTTCCAGTTTGGAGGGTCAAAACCTCTTTGAACTTTAAGACAAAACTGTCTTCAACTTTTGTGATCAGCAACACCATGCATTTGTTCTATAAACATGATAGTAGAATGTATTATAGAGTTTACTAACTTATACAGGGACTCAGCTACTACAGAGGGACTCCTCACACAACACTGCATTTGAGTCAAACAACAACCTTGTGAGGCTGGCAGGATTCTTCAGAGTAGGAAATACTGGGTCTGTGTGACTGTAAGTGACACCAAATTATTCAGGCATAGAGATATCTGGGTCTAAAGCTTTGGTTTATAGTCATTAGTTTCAGCACTTTTAGCATTGCACCCTCCCTCAAACTATCGCTTGATACTTTCCACAGCTTCTGGAGTCTGACCTAGATGGATAGTGCATTTGACCCATATGACATGTCACATACTCCAATATCCAATTTCACACCATTAGTCGGCAGTCACTGAATGGAAGTTCAGGATGTCATGAGAATCCAACATCGATCTCTCAATTAAAAAGCAAAGCTCCCCTGGGAGCCAAAGTTAAAGATAATTGGTTTTCTTATTTGAACTCGATCTCCCAGGCTCTGCTTGCAGAAGGTGGTTGGAAAGTTTAAAAGGGAGATACGCTGGTGAGCACTTTGTTCATTCAAAACCTAAAGGAGGTCACTGCAGGGGCGAAAATGCTGTGGTTACAACCACGTGAAAACTAAAAGCACCTTCAGGTGGCATACTCCTTAATTGTTCTTTTGGAAGCCTAGTGATATTTAAGGAAGTTAGAGAGAACATTTTAATTGTTTAGGAACAGAAAGATTGGTAGAAAGTTATGATTCCTAAGGCTCTATGCAGTGTCCTTAGAGGGTGTGCGCTAGATCTGCCACCTTGTTGATGGATCAACTCCTGCTCAGCAACACAGTTATGTTGCTGATAACCAGCTACCTCTTTTAGCATCTTACTGTTCTTCTTCACCAAGTGTTTGGGTCTCTGCAACTATAGATGGAATAAGAAGACAGGCTCGAAGAAAATAAAGTGAACATTTCTATCACGGGCTCATCATAGATATCTAAGGATGACTTAACTTTCCAAAGTCCAATGGGAGGGAACGTATGAGGTAATTATCTTTATACTTACTATCCATATTCAACAAGATGTCTCTTCTCTAAAGGATTCTTTCTCACCTTAGTAGAGCCTCCGGTCATGATTTTTTTTTCTCAGTCTAGCACTTCTACCTTCCTCGAAGTCACTTTTTACTCAAGCTCACATCCCCTTGCAGGTCTTTCCTCTTTCCTTCTCTCTGTAGTGACATTCTCTGTCTAGGAACTAGGCTAAGCCTCTCCTTCACAAAGAAGGGAAAGAATAAAAGTGTTTCCGCTGTCCTTTCTTCTCCCTTCTATATCTATATTCTTCCCCCACCCATCCTTTGGCAACATCCTCTTCTTCATATTCTAATCTATGTCTGCCATTTCCTTCCCCTTCCCACTCACTGCCCTCTGCTTGCTGCCCCTCACACTGCAAGAGTCATGATGCCTCTTCACCAAGACATCACTTCCTTTTGGACTTGGATATTTTCTTTGTTTCCCTCATTCCCGTGACTTATTTTTGAAATTTTTTTCAAGTGCTTTCATTCTCCAAATCTGTGTGTGCTCCTATCAATTTTCTTTAGCCTTCACTCCACTAAAAATATTTTTAAGTCCAATGACCAACACGAACCCCACTTTACTAGGCCCCTTTCTACCCAATCTTCCTGGAAGGCCCCTCTCCCTCCTTGTTTTCGAACATTGAACCAACATTTGCCATTCTAGCTTCCAAACCGTTTCCTTTCTAAAGCAGCCTTTTTTATTTGCTGTTGCTACATCTCTGTCATGGAAATTTACTACAATGTCCTAGATTTGCTGCTCAGTTGAGAACGCTGGCAACCACATGTGGTTCCTATTATCCAGTTACCTGACCCAAGCTCCTGGATCATACTATAATTAGTGTCTCGTAAATTTACACTTACATCAATATACATAAGATTAACTTTTTGTCTCCAGGGGGAAGAGTTATAATTGAAATATCACTATGTTGTGGTGACGGTGGAACCATCATTAATACATTTTCTCATCTGTAAGTTCAGTGAAGTAAATCAAAGACCTACTCCCAAATGCCTCACAGGATACTTAGAAGGCTTAAAACTAGTAAAAGGTCTGAAAAATGTTCCAAAGTGTGCACTGACATGTAAGCTAGTAAATGGCTGGCAATTCTTCCTTGATGTGCTTACAAATTATGCATTAAGATGGTTGCTTGGGGCAGTGGAGGAAAATAAATAGAGAAATGAATGAATGAATGAATAAATAAATGCATATTACAATGGAAGAACCAGGAATTAGATATGAAAACTTGTTGCCAGGCCCTGCTCTGTTTTTCAGTAGACCTCAGTCTTTAAGGAAGTTATTTTAGCCAGGGAGACAGAGAGAAAGAGAGAGGGAGAGAGATTGATTTTCTGAGATATTTTACTTGTCTGTATCTTCTCTGGCAGTGAGAAAATGAAGACTTTGTTCAAATTATAGGTTAAAAGTCCATTCTTCTTAAGCATCCTTCGGCTTAATAATCAATAGTAGGAAAGAGAGACTTGACATCTATCAGTAAAATTGATTTTTTGTAATTACTCTGATTTTCTTTTTTTATCCTTTCCATTATTTTAAACCTGGCAAAGCCCCAGACTGCTTTTAGCCTATTATCTTTTTTCTGTATCTCTGCAGCTAAGCATTGGCAAAGGCCTTTTATAATGATATATTTTCATTTATGTTTTGAGAATGTCATAGATTCTCATTTTATTTTAATCATATCCATGTTCCCTCCCAGCTCCCCCAACACATCACATTGTGCTATTTATTATTACCACCTATTTCTGAGAAAGTGACCCAAGTACTAAACAATTGTCTAAATGATGTTCAGGTGTGCATGGAGAATACTTCTAGGAGCTATATTTCTACCTAAATAGACCACTTAGTTCATCAAGGGTCATAGATAAATGGGCTTATTTCAGCTATCCATTCTTAAAGTCATAGTCTCAAATATTAAATATCTACTCAATACTCTCTAGAAGTTGGAATATTTTTTTACTAGGTTATAACATAGAGTCTCACTTCTAGGTCTGCGTGTTTAACAGCTTTCCATTGCGCTCAACCCTTCCACATGCACTCGCTCACCCCTTACAGAATGACCTTTCATACTTTACTGAAATAACAGGAACAGGAAACAACAGACACAAACTCAGACATCTCCCTAAGATTAGATGTAGCGATTTAACAGCAACTGTTTTCTGTGGCCTTTCCCTTGATTAAAAATAACAACATAATAAAGAGGTATCAAAAGGCAGCCTGTCCAATTAAGCTCTACATTTCATTCTCTTTCACTTTCTGAAAAATTCCACTCTCCCTGATGAACGCCTCATTTATTTGTGCATCGTAAACATCTAATCTCTAATGGGTCATTCTTACCAGCATAGAAAAGGTAGGGTAATGCTTACCTCTACAGTTACTAAAATATTTCCCCATATCTCTTCAGTTTCTGGACTCTCATCAATCAGTTATCCCTGTAACCAGACTAATCTGTTACCCTCCCAATCTTACAACTTTAAGCATAATAATTGTCCTGTAAGGTGGCTCTTCCCATTCAGTTCTTCCTGGGTTTCAATCTCATCTTTCTGACGTCTCCTTTTTAGCCTTCTCATTTTCCTTCTTTTCTGTTTGACCCAAATGAAAGAGAAAATTAAAGGTCAGTGTTAGGTGTTCTTCTGTACTTTATAGTCCTTCTCGAGGTCGCGTCATTCAGTCCAAGTTCCTTGACTATTATCAATATTCAGAGGACTTCTAAGTTTACAACCCAACCTTGCCCTCGCTTCTGGGTTACATACAAAACTGGCTGTGTACTCCTCTCTACACAGAATTCTCACACACAACTCAGACTTAACACAAGGTGCATGCATGTTTCCCTGAAACTTTGCTTCCACACAAATTTCACCATCTAAGTAAATGATACCAGTTATTCAAACCAAAATTTCAGAAGTCCTTTCTGATCATTCACCTGTTCTGTATTCCTCACATTTAATGCTAGTAAATCTTATTATTTCCAAAATGCATAAATTTGTCTGCTTCCTATCTTTTTGGCAATCAGGTATTCTATTGGCTCGTACATGGTCCACTGAATAGTTTTTTAATTCGGTTACTCTATGAAGTTCTTATTCTAATTTATTGGTTGCATAGCATCAAGTGTTTAAAGCTACACATGAGATAAAACTTACTTACTTAACACCCTCCCATGGATTCATACAGCACTTAAATATATTCTTTTTAGGAGGGCCTATAGGAAACTAAATGATCTGCCATACTCCCTCCCTCTTTCTTCTCTTCCTCCTTTTCTTCTCCCGCTACTCTTTCTGTCCCCCTTTCTCCTCTCTCTTCTCTCCTCTCTCATTTCCTTAGTTTAATTTAGATTTCTAAAAGCCATTATTTCCTGACTCAGGGCCTAGCACATTGTTTAGAATGTTCTCTTTGTCCTCACTTCCAATGCTTGCCTTACTACCTTCTTTCCATTTCCTAGGTCTCATGTTTTTTTAGCCTTTTCTTGACCACAGAAGGGAAAATATCCTTTTCTCACACACAAATATATAGTGTATTTCCTATTCTGTGTATTTGTTTCTATACTCAAAATGAGTAGCTCAAACTTCTTCTGTGGAACCCTTCCTTTATTTTGGGTCTTTACATGTCACCAGAATATTAATTCCTGAAAATGCAGAGTATTTCTTCTTTGCTAGGCTTCTTCGGCAACTTTTAATTCTAAGCAACTTTGGCTTATAGCAGAGACATATTTGTTGAATGTCTCAGATGCCTAAAATGAAATGGTAGTTATGTAAAATGTGATATATAAAATTAATATGCTATTTTCTAGATTGCAAAATGGTGGTCAAAAAGGAATATTATTTGTCCCAGGGGACAGAGCTAGTAAAAGTGGCAGACTTGTGATATGTGTCTGGGTGCATCTCTTTCCATTATTCTATACTGCTTCCCTATTGACAGTACCTAAATTTTGCTCCTCTGTTCCTCCTCTACTGATTTTGCTGACTTGTTATCAAAACAGAATTTAAGGTCTAGATGTCCTTTGTTATGATGAAACACAATATACATACTCTAATTGGTGTGGAATTTATAAAGCAGGAATTATTTTTTAAAAAACGTTCATTTTATTCAAATGACTAAGATTATTGATGACTAAGATTATTGATGACTAAGATAACACCACCCACAGGAGTTTAAAAAATGAAAGGCGGAAGAAAAGAAAAAACAAAGATCTCCAAGGATTGGACATTTTGGCCTGTTTCCCAATTAAATGTTTGGAAATGTGAATATCTATGGGTCATAGTCAGATTCTAAATACCACAGGGCAGTTTAAGCCATGGATTAACTTTTCAAATGGCTCCTTGGAGACTGTGCTCAAACACATTAGGTTTCAGAATCCTGGAGAAGCCAATTAGGCTTGATATGGATAAATCTCTCAGCACTTTGATTTCTTTTTCTAAAATAGTGTTTGATCAATTGTTCTTTCTCAAATTTTTTTATCCATTTAGATCTAAACCATGGCTATCAGTGAAGAAGAAAATATGACTCAAATTTCAGAAATTGTCCTTTTGGGTTTTGGGGATCTCCATGGTCTTCAGTTTGTTCTTTTTGGGATATTTCTGACCATTTATGTGATGACTCTCATAGGTAACTTTGTAATTCTCACTGTGATATCCGCTGATTGCTCTCTTCACACACCCATGTATTTCTTTCTTGGTCACTTCTCTTTCCTGGAGATTGGTTACACTACAACCATTGAGCCCATAATGCTGAGGACGTTGTTGTCAGCTCATGTGCCTATCTCCTTCCTTGCCTGTGCTTGTCAGTTTTATTTCTTTGCTTCCCTGGTGGCAGCAGAATGCTTCTTCCTTGCTGTAATGTCTTATGATAGATATATAGCCATCTGTAACCCTCTTCACTACTCCAATATCATGGACTTCTGGGGTTGCTTCCAGCTAGCAGTGGCCTCTTGGTTGGCTGGATTTCTGGCACCTATCCTGCTCATGATCTTCATTTTTCGTTTAACATTTTGTTCTGCCAATGAGATTGACCACTTCTTCTGTGATCTGAAGCCCATCATGAAACTGGCCTGCACTAATACTCAAGTGGCTGAAATGACTTCTTTCATATGTACCTCTTTATTTGCCCTTGCTCCCTTCCTTCTGACATTGGCTTCCTATAGTCACATCATTTGTGCCATTCTAAGGATTCCTTCTACCACAGGGAAGCAGAGGGCTTTCTCTACCTGTTCATCCCACCTGACAGTGGTCAGTCTCTATTATGGGACCTTGGGCATTGTTTATGGCTTCCCATCCATGCCTCAGTATGAAGGTGTATTGAAGTTGCTCTCTCTTCTGTACACAGTGTTTACACCTGCTGTCAACCCTATCATTTACACCCTGAGGAACAAGGATGTGAAGGTAGCTCTGAAAAAATTGGTACAATGACATACATGCATGCATACATACATACATACATACCTGCTCAAAGAAATTTAGAAAATTGTATTGATGCATGATGCATACTGAAAACGCCAACCAAATGGAGAGGTCAATACTATCCTTCTAGACAGTTTTGATACAAGAATTTGAATTTGAGCCCATAGCTTGCCTAGCATCAAACTCAGTTTTTATTAACTGAGGAAAACTCAAAACTCTGAAGCATCCAAGACAATTTCCTTGGACAATGGAAGACAAAGCTATAGATTATTCTTCTTTAGAGAACATGGCTTAGATGAGAGAAGAAGGAAAACAATGGAATGTAATTGAATTTCCAGTCATCCTCTTCAAAGCAACAATATAAGTGAAAGAGATGAAAATGCCCAAGGATTAAAATTATTTCTGGTTATTTATTTCAGGAGTATTCACACAAAAGGATGTAAAGTAATGTGACTGACTCTATGAATTAAAGACATGCACACATACGACTATAATATATCCAAAAATAAGCAACAGTTGAGAAAAAGTCAGCTCTGTATGCTTTATGTATAGAGCTCTTCACAATATATTATATGTAATATATTTAGTTATTAAATATTATATATTAATGGCATCATATGTGCAAAAAAGATAAATTAATGCTGGTTATAGTGGTGCGCACCTTTAATTCCAGGGCTTGGGAGGCAGAGGTAGATGGATCTCTGTGAGTTCAACATCAGCTTGGTCTAGTTAATGAGCTCCAGGACATCCAGGAGAACATAGAGAGATTTTCTCCCCCAAATAAACCCAAAACAAAAGATGAATTTAAAATATTTATTCTTTGTTGTAGTAATGCTATTCATTGAATCCCAACTGCTCAGTTCTGAAATAATCACACAGAAACTATATTATTTGTAATACTGTTTGCCCAATAGCTTAAGCGTATTTCTCACTTAGCCTTATATCTAGAATTAACCCATTTCTGTTCATCTGTGTATCACCTTGTGGCTGTGCCTCACCGGCAAGGTTTCAGGGCATCTGTCTCTGGCATAGGCTACATGGCTTCTCCTTGATTCCGCCTTCTTTCTCCCAGTGTTCAGTTTAGTTTTCCTGCCTACCTCTCTTCTGCCCTGTCTTGGCCCAAGAAGATTCTTTATTCATTAACCAATAAAAGCAACACATATACAGAAGGACGTTCCCATACAAACACTTAATTGTAGAGCTATTAAAAGGGGGATTTGGTGATACCTATGGTCTCTTGGTTAAATAACTGGTTTCCCTGATTAATAACTTAAAGGAAAATATGTGGATCAACCCAATTTTAGAGACTACCATGGAAACCTATTGAGACACAAGAAGACTTCACTTTGAAAGACAAGTTACTGAGTCTCTAAAGGCAAGATCCTTCTCTCTTATCTATTTGGACTTCAGCTACAGTGCTTTATCTGACAAAAATGTTAAATATCAATGTAATCATGTACTCTGGGCATAAAACCTGTGTTTTTTGTGAATGTCTCTTGTGAATTTTTCATTCTGTTAACTGATCCACCTACTGAGCATCAAACTCAGCCAGCATCCAGTTAACATTTGCTCAACTAAATCAAGACAAGGAAGAATCAAGTGTCACCTCCTCGGAACAAAACTGCTCTCTGTTGAGGAGATCATCAATTCCTGAGAATTCTATTCTTAACTCTGAATTCTAGGTTTCAGACATATGCAGCTTATATGCTACACTTGGGAGAAAGAAGTATGGTGAAGAAAATGGGAGAAAAATATGTCCAGGTTGGAAAGTTAAGTCACCATTTCCATGACAGATTAGCTTCCATCTGCCAATGAGAAGGCAACACATCCATGCAGTACAACAATTACAGCTAATTGGATTTCTTCTTTTTTAATTCCTGAGCCATGGTTCTATTGAGATCATGCAAGGAGATCTATTAAAGGCAAGCTGTTTTGTGAATATCACTTTATTCAAGGTACTTAGGAAGGCACATTACATGCTATAATATTCTGAAGTTCAAATTGGTACTCTGTAAATTTAGGGGATTAACTCTTACTGGAAATTATTGGGGACAAATCTTAATTAGGATAAGAAGGCAATGTCTTGACTAAGGAGAAATGCATTTACAAAGGCCACATTTGGCCAATATGAATTCAGGCATCTGGACAACAATGAAAACATATAACTGTTCACTTTTAGAAGCACTGTCTATAGCATGTTTTCAGGCACCTAGCTGTTTAGTGCTTGCTGTGGGACAATGGTTTTATCCTGTAAACATTTGTTTCTTGTACTTGTTTATTAAAATGCTGATTGGCCAGTATCCAGGCAGGAAGTATAGGCAGGGCAACCATGCAGGAAGTAGAGGTGGGGCAATGAGAACAGGAGAATTCCGGGAAGAGGATTCTGCAGTCTGCAGTCGTGATCCAGACACAGAACAAGCAAGATGTGACTGCCTCATTGAAAAAGGTGCTGAGCTACATGGCTAACATGGACAAGAATAATGGGCTAATATAAGTTTTAAGAGTTAATAAGAAGCCTGAGCTAATAGGCCAATCAGTTTATAACTAATGTAGACCTTTGTGTGATTTCTTTGGAACTTAACAACTGCAGGAACCGGGCACAACGAAACATCAGTCAACAATTTCTATCTAGAATAATTATAGTGTTCAACAATGCTTTAAAAAGATGGCCGGTTACTTACACTAGTTTTACACAACTAAGTAACTTAGCCTCTCTGACCTTCAAATCTCTCACATGGAAAATGAAAATACTAGCATCACCTTATCTCCCAAGGCTTCCAAGAGCATAAAAAGAGATCTGACATATGCTAATTATTATTTTAAAAATAATTGTCAGTACCATTTGTGGATTTTATTGGGCCCTCTCTTGATATAGTAAAATATTATGGGTCAGGAAGTTATCTAAATCACTGAGAAGTTGTTGAAAAAGCAGATGATAGGAAAATGGGAGACAAGTTTCTGAGGTGTCTGTTTTGCTGGGGTCTTAGTTCACTATCATTGCTGGCAGAAAAAAATGTTCTGAACCAATTTGTTTTACATATTCATTTATGTAAAGGCTTTGCAGAAACTTTGGACCCTGATACCTAACATCTAGCATCTAATAGCTGCTCAAATGTTGCCATCATATTGACTCCACTTTACTATTTCTGCAGAAACCACGCTTCCTCCTATCTTTATTATTTTTCTTCCATGGAAAGAAATAATGACCCTTCTGACAGCAAGTAGTGTTAAAGTAAATAAAGGTAGAGCTTAATTAGAGAAGAGAGGCTAAGGGGCAAGGGACCTATTCAATAGTTACATGTTTGTCCCCTATCTACCAGTCTGACCTTATCTTGTATCATTATTTTTCTGTATGTGTGCCTTATCCACATTGGGACCTTACTTCTCTTTCTTGAATCTATAAATTCGTCTATGCCTTAGAACATTTGCATATGCTTTTCCCTTGGCTTAGAATACTCTTTACCGGACCTGGATACAGTTAGTTCTTTTTTCCACTCCTTTCTTAAATTTACCACCAGCTGTATTATTTGCTGAATATCTCATCTAGATTGACTTCCCTGTACATACCATTATATCCTACTTCTCAGGACCGACTTTAATGTCATTATAATAATCACATAGCAAAATGGTCATTATGAAATAATTTATATATTTATATTTTTCATGTGTATCTCTTGGAACTTCTGTGCCTGTCCCAAAATAAGTTCTCAAAATATATTGGAAAAAAATAGTTTTGGAATTTTCAATCCCTACTTAGTAATGGATGAATAGTCAATGGTTCTGATTTGTTAGATGGGCAACTTAGGAGAGTCTACAGAATGTTCATAAACTCATTAATTGTCTTACCATCAACAGTTAGATGTGATGTTTTCCATTTTGAATCTAATATGATTATGATTTGGAACAATACAACATGGCATAGGCACCAACAAATGAAATTCTGGGTACGGCAGTAGCTTTGAGAACAGAGGAAGGGACTTGCACATTTGGGCCGTAGAAAGTGGTGTCTATTTGGCCTTCTTGGCGGCATACTTTCTTTCAGAGCACTAAAATACCTTATAAGAAGTCTAAATACTCCAAGGTCCCAAAAATGGAGGCCACATGGAGAGGCCACAGGAGATTTTTTCCCCCACTACTGTTTCTTGTCCTCTCATGTCCCTGCTTACTAGCTAATGGTCTCTGGGGAGATTCCCATACAAGATCTATAAGGTCCATTTCACATTAATAAATCCTTTGATATTCTTTTAATGAGAAAAGGAATCTAATGGATGCAATGCCTTTCGTTAATTGTATATGGCCAAGGCACTACTTGACAGATACCAACACAGTCAAATATGTGAGTGCAGATAGATGATTCTTCTTCTTTGTTGTCAAAACATGCCTAGCCATTGACGTTTCCTAAATGAAGTCCCATACATGGGGTAGACATAAGCCATTTCCACTGTGGCATGCCCAGATTTCTGATCCACAGAATCCATGAACATAAATCAGTTTTTGATTCTAATATATTGATTTTTGTGGAGGAAAGGTAACCAAAAGAGGAGCCGTGAAATCAACAGCATTTCAGAGGCACAAAGTAAGTTCCAAAATTGAAGTTGCATTGTAGAAAAGGCCTCTTGATTGTCACCATGTTTTTTTTAAATATATGATTTAGTATTTCATGCTCTTAATTCAATGCTTGCTTCTCTGAAGCAAAGCTTCCTTGAACCTCTCACACAGAGAGGAGAGCATCTTTTATCTTTGCTGCTTCCAGTGTATGGAAGATATTCTGCATTGGTTCCCTTGTGCATATATTAACTTACATTCTCTTTCAGTTTCTAAAATATCTTGCCTATTCTCCTTGCACCCTCAGGATCTTACACCGAGGGTTCAGTGAATACATTTTTGGTGATTAAGTGAATATTCCCCCTTTCAAATACTAAGTAGTAGCTATGCCTGACCTTGCTTAGCTTCTAAGCTAAGACAATATCAGGCACATTCAGGGTGGCGTGGCCATAGACAAAATGGATGTTTCTAATGATCATTTTAATCTGGTCGGGCTTTGGTCTCCTCTAAATGCCAGGCTTCAGTGTGTTCCAGGTCGGCACCAACCTCCTCTAACAAATATGGAATATAGATGAGGGTCTGAGCCATCTGTGCTGTTCTGTTTGATTTAAGGTCATCTGTGACTTTGCCTTCCAGATTTTACCACTAGCATTTCATACATTCATTTCCTGTAGTTCTACTTCCTACAGAAGTAAACACACGGAGAAACAAGCACAGTAATGAGGAAGCCAAGGCTACAGCTAAAAGCAACAATAGCCACAGTAATACAAATGCATCTAACGGTAAATGAAATTTTGCTCTGTTCCAGGCAATGTGGTAATATTTTATATACATGGTTCCATGAAATCCTCCCCAATGGTCCTGCAAACCAGACTCTGCTTTTTATTATCATTTTACAGATGAGGAAATTGAGGTTCAGAGAAGGTAAATAGCAAGATTTCATTGGCTGCAGACTGTGATGTACAGGTCTAGCTTTGAGACTTACAGCTCATCTACTGACAAATATTCCCATAAGTATTTTGGTTTCCTTGGAAATTTTTAGACCATCTATCATTAATGGCAAAATCAAGTAACCCAGAATTGAAATTCATAGGCATTTCAATTCTTGTCTCTACCAACTTGGAGGGGGGTCGAGGTTTGGATTGGAGCAGGACTGTCCTTTTTGGTGATATTCTATCCCCTTGGGGACATTTGTGAAGTGACTTAGTCATTTCATGGGATCAAGGGTAGGAGAAGGAAGTGTGGATAATTAATTCAGCTTTTTTTTTATTTTCTAGAGCACCAGACCATGGAGTTCAGAATATTGATATTCAGAGTCAATTTACTCTCCCTATGTTACCACAATTACCAAGGACCTACCCTCTAACCCTTCTGAAAACCTTGAAAGGATGGGAGTATCCCCAGAGACTAGCAAAAGACAGCATTAGAACAGTACAGAAGAGGGGCTTTTTGAGTGGAAGTTAGAAGTAGATGCTGGACAAAGAGACAACCCCCCTCCCCAGGGTTTTGTGCTTTACCAAACAAGTGCAGGATGAAGGTGGTGATTAATGCCAGCTCATTCACTGCTGACGTGGATGCAGATGAGGGATACACTAAGGCTGACAAACTCAGGAAAGAAACTAAGAATTTGGTTTAACTGTTTGGAAGTAATTCTAATTACAGGCATTTATGCGAACTGTTTACAATTTATGCCTAATTGCCACCCAGCACAATAACAATTATGCATATCATTAAATATGTGTCAGATTAATTTTGATGTAAATTTTTCGTAAAGCAGCAAACCCTATGTGTGTATGCACTGTCTTTATAATTTGTTGCTCAGATTGCTCACAACTTGGGAATAAATGAGACAGAACATTGGCTGGGGGGAGGCGGGAGTGGGAAAGGTACAAAGGCAGAGGCAGCTGCCTTGGGTTGAATATTTACTATGGGTAGTGCACAAAGTGGATAATCAACAAATGCATAAATCCCAGCAGCTTAGCTTCACTGGAGCCCTGCAGGCAGCTCCACAATCTTTTATTCATTTCCTGTTGATTCTTTGGATGTATTCACGCCCACAACATGCCCCAAAACATTTTTTTGTCTCCTTGGCCTCTCCACTTAACTCTTTTCTCTTGACGCTAGCTCAGTGAGTTAAGTATGACTTCATCCCAGCCTTTGGGCAGCACATCTGGCTAACAATTTGCTAGTACGGCTTCTACATTTCGTTCCAGTTTTCATTTATTTATTCATTCATTTATTTGTTTGTTTATTTATTTATTTATTTATTAAAGATTCTGCCTCCTCCCTGCCACCGCCTCCCATTTCCCTCCCCCCTCCCCCGAACAAGTCCCCCTCCCTCATCAGCCCAAAGAGCAATAAGGGTTCCCTGCCCTGTGGGAAGTCCAAGGACCACCCACCTCTTTCCAGGTCTAGTAAGGTGAGCATCCAAACTGTCTAGGCTCCCACAAAGCCAGTACATGCAGTAGGATCAAAAACCCATTGCCATTGTTCTTGAGTTCTCAGTAGTCCTCATTGTCCGCTATGTTCAGCGAGTCCAGTTTTATCCCAGGCTTTTTCAGACCCAGGCCAGCTGGCCTTGTTCCAGTTTTCTTTCCCTGGAGGGTGCCTTTTTATTCTCCACAACACACCTTCCCAGAGGATGGCTCCTTATTCCAGTATTTTGCTGTGCCTTCTATTTCTTAATAGAATTTTTTTTTTTTATCATGCACACAGTGGGCATCCTCTAAATCCTTGTTGTGGTTTCTTTTTATATACATAGGATACACTGGGATCACATACACCCCCCCCACACACACTCACACACATACACCACTCACATGCCCACACTTACACACACATGAGAGAGGGAGGAGCTTCTGCTATTCTTTCAAGTACCCCCGTTTTCTCTTCTTTCTCTGTTAACCTTGTACTTATTACCCATATTCCGTATTCACTTGTATTAAAAATTCATTTAATACACTTAATGAAAGAGGGTTCTATGGGTTTAAAAAGTGTTTCATGAGCCGGGCGGTGGTGGTGCACGCCTTTAATCCAAGCACTTGAGAGGCAGAGGCAGGCGGATCTCTGTGAGTTCGAGGCCAGCCTGGTCTACAAGAGCTAGTTCCAGGACAGGAACAAAAAAAAAAAAAAAAAAAAAAAACCTTTGGAGAAACCCTGTCTCGAAAAATCAAAAAAAAAAGTGTTTCATGGCCCAAATTGAGGTACTCAATCAATACTCAAAGATTCTCAATCACAGATCCTTGCAAAATTATTTCCTTGTAGAGGGCTGAGAATGCCTATCACTTTTCTTCTCCACCATTATTTTGGAAACCGTGGGAAAGTAGATAGCAGGACAGTAAAAGGCATAAAACTTAGCTCATAGCCAAACAGATTTTCCATTTCCAAGTCTGCCACTAAGAGAAATATGACAACTAGTTTGCTCTTTCTGGACCCCGATGACCTCATATGAAAAGTGAAGATATGGGGCTGGAGAGATGGCTCAGAAGTTAAAGAGCATTGCTTGCTCTTCCAAAGGTCCTGATTTCAATTCCCAGCAACCACATGGTGGCTCACAACCATCTGTAATGGGGTCTGCTGTCCTCTTCTGGCCTGCGGGCATACACACAGAATATTGTATACATAATAAATAAATATTTTTTAAAAAAAAGAAAAGTGAAGATATGATGAAGTCTATCTTAGAAAGATCACTATGAAGACCTGTTTCGATGCAGATGAGAAGGGTCTGGCGCACAGTAACAATGATTCTTCCAGGCAGAAGCTTTCAGGTGCTGGGGCTCACTCACACAGATTTCTTCCACCTACTACACTAATTATGAGTCGCAATTTCAATCACTTCTAGTTTTATTCTCTAGACGTATAGTTTTCATCCTTACAAGGCTTAGTACTGACTCTTAATAACAAATATTTTGTGACTCATCAATCCTTCAATATCCTCAAATGAAGTTCATAGATGATATGCCCTACCTACATACATAATTTAAATAAAATCAATACAGTGACCTAACAGAAATATAAATGAGGAATGAAAGGAAAGTAATTTACAGTAAATTGATACGTATTTCAATATACAAATGCAAAGACACGACCACATCAGACAGCATAATGAAATACACGTTTTCACCAACTTAAAATAAATAGGTTTATATAAAAGGATTGGGAATCATTACACATAACAAAGAAAAACATAAAAGTCAAAGATACAGAAAAACAGTAGTATAAAAGCTGCTGTTGCATTAAGGCAAGACTCAAATAACATGCTTTTTTCTCATCTGTATTATTAAAGCTTACTAAAAGATTCTAAAGCTCTGTGGTATATAGGACATATACTCATTGCATAATATGGATCTGTGTATTTTCGAGCAAGGAAGCTCACTAGTCCCCATTCTCTGAATGTCGGTAGCACCCACCAGGCATGGTGATAATCAAAATGTGTCTATAACTTTTGAAACATCTACTACTGGACAACATTCCCATTTTTGAGCATTGGCCCTCTAATTCATGTTTAGAAATACAAAGACTAATTTGACCAATATCATGAGCTTGATGCTGTAGGATGTGGGACTCTCTATTATGTGGAGTTCCCTCTCTTTGTGTTCTTGCTGGTGGCAGTATTCTTGGGACTATAACATAAGATGCTGAGATTCTGCCAGTGACAGTAACCCAGGACAAACTTTCTTCCCTAGCAGGCTCTTCTAGTTCTTTCCCCTCCTGAATATCTGCCACCAGTCCAGAATTTCAGTCACAAATCTTGGTGACTATATTCATTTTTCATTCTTAGCTCTACCTGAGTAGTTTTCATTCCTATGACACTAGTTTTTGACTCACTCTCCACTAACCGAAAATGCAGTTAATAGATAATATTCCCTAGAATATCTTATTAATTCTGCTCGATAAGATATTGGGTCATGGAGCTGTCTCTATTTCAACAGAGATCAACTGGACTCCCCATAGAAGTGTCTTGGTAACAACCAAATATTGTCTCATAATGTGTCAATGACTACCTCTAAAGTTTCTGCCATATTCTAATGCCTTCATTTTTGGTCATTGAGCCACTAAGTCTATGTCATACAACTAAGAAATATGCCACAGATTATGTGTTTTAAAATTTTTGGTTTAAAATTATTTTGATGTTGAACTCCCCAACATATACATGTTAAAAGTGATTTAAAACATTGTTGTTTCTTTGGTGTTTTATGGACATTATTGAATTTGAATCAGTTTACAAGTATGTTATTTCAAGTTTTTTAGTTGTATCTTTGCAATTCTTACTGAAAAAAAATGGAAATCTTTTAAACAAGCCCTTATCAATACAGAATCCAAGTGATTCCTGGGTCTCAGCACACAAGATGATGTAGCGGGAGTACCAAAAGTCCAAGGCCACCCTAGGTACTCTGATCTAGAGCTATCCATTAGAGACTGATAGATAGGGCAAACAACTAAAATCAATATTTCCTTCTATTTCAAGTTCTATGAGTTGCAAGGAGTTCAGTGGTAAAGAACAAAGTCCCATGAGCACAACAGTCTTCCATGACCAATTTTTGACAGGGTCAGTTTTTTGTACGCCCAGTACAGGTAACTAGAGTTGTGAGGAGGTGATTGCTTTGGTTATACTGAGTCTGGAGGACGGCATTTTGTAGCCCTTCTCCCTGTATTCTGGCTCTTACATACTTTCTTCCCCTTCTTTAACAATGTTCCCTGAGCCTTAGTAGTAGTGTGTCTTTCTTATGAGTCCAAATGTGTCATCTATTCTTAACATCTTGGGAAGCCATGAGATTCTGCATTCACTGTAAGAAGAACCTTCCTGGATTAAGCCTGGGAGCAGCTTTTGTCCATGGACATAACCATAAATATTTTCAGAGTAGTCTGATGCTCTGTCAGTTGAGTTAAACACCTATAATGAGTTCCCCACCTGAGTCTACTTCCTCTCCAGACATGGGCTGTTAGCTGCGTTTATAGTACCAGACATGGGCTTCTCCTCATCCCTTCCCACTCATGATGTGGGCCTCAAATCCAGTCATGGATAGTTGAATCCCATAGCAGTCAATCTCCTATTGCATATTTTCCCCAACAGGTTGACCTTTTTAGTTCCTGAGTTCACAGGTGGGTAAGACCAGTGATACCTTTTCTCCCTTTATGCCCTCCAGTGGTTTGAATGTTAGCTAGCAGGAAAGAAGTTTGCAGGTCAGTTCTAGCCTGCTGTCTCTACAACTGAAAACCAAGGTGACTGGTGCTTTCTGAACGATGGGCTTATCCTCTAATTCTGGTGAACCACTAAGAGAATTGGCAAGGAACTGTGATATTTTGGAGGGTTTGGAGGACTCCCTAACCAATTCCTGGGACAGTATTTCAGACCTGGGACTGAGCTTGATGTTTATTGGGACTGGGAACTGCTTCTAGGGCAAATGTCATCCAGTCGTACACGGGAAAGGTTTTTGATACCTCTTTTGTATTTTTTATTTGGGTTATAAGACAGGAGGCCTCCACGTGGTTTCTTTACACTCCTATTCACTTGCTCACTCATCCCACCATAACCCTACACTCTCAGCTCCCCAACCCCTCTGCCTCCCTAGCAGTAATTAGAGTTGAATAATTGCTAACAGATTTTCTTTTGATGAAAAGATTGCATACAACCATATTAAAAAGTCTTAAGTCCACATTCATTAAATTTTGACAAATTCACACACATATATTAAACAACGTTCAGAATACAGAAAATTACTAGCAACCCAGAATTCTGTTATTTACCAATTCTGTCAATCCTTGCCAAATTTTTTCCTATCCTTTCTCACAATGTATTTTTTTGTTCTGGGTATTAGTAAGCACTTTATATAAGATTCTTGCACTCAAAATAATGTTTTTCCATTTATCCATGCTATTTCATACTAAAAAGTAGTTGATTCCAAATTGTTGTGATATTCAGTTTTATGAGCATAGAAAGTTTTTATTATACTGATAGATACCTAGGATGCTTCCAGTTCTTACTGTTGTGATTTAAACTTCAATGTATATTTACGACCATATTTTATGTGGACATATGCTTTTTAATTTATTTTTATTAAATATGTAGGAGTTTAATTGCTCTATCATAGAATAATTTACTTCTAGAAGAAACTACTGGGATATTTTCCAAAGTCGTAGTACTATTTTACACTCCCACCCAAATGTAGGAAAAATTCTGATTGCTCCATTTCCTTACCCACATTTGATGTTGACAGTTTTCTTAAGTTTCATTGTCCAGGTTGGTGGGTGTTGATATTGCCTTGTAGATTTAATTTGCTTTTCTATGATGTCCAATGATATTGAGTATTTTTTGTGTGTTCTAGCATTTCCTATATTTACCCTTGTACTGTCTGCTTAAACTTTTAGCCCCTTTAAATATTTTGAAAGAATTTTAGGTTTAAGAAAGTGTTAAAAGAATACTTTAAAAAGTTACTATAATGTTAGAACATTGTGCAACTATAATACACACATTTATCAAAAGTTAACATATTGCTACTGACTGTAAACTGATAGAACTCTATCATAAGCTTACCAATTGATGTCCTTTTTCTGTATCAATATCAAATCTAGGATGCTACACTGTATTTCCTTGTCTCTATATTCATTCAGTCTGTGATAGTTCCTCAGTCTTTACTTTTAAATCAACATTTTGACATTCTTGAGATGGCATTGTAGATTATTTCTCATTTTGGCTTTGTCTAATGTTTTGTCAGAATCAAATGGGGGTCCATGTGTTAAGGAGAAAATGGGGCAAAGTGCTCTTTCAGCGTATGACAGTAGAGGCGCCTGGCATGTGGTTTATCAATGGTGATGTTAACTTTAGCCACGTGGCCAAAATAGTGCCTTTTAGATTTTTCACAATGAAATTAGCCTTCCCCGGTATCATAAATCCTCAGTACTTAAACAATACACATTTGGATAGAATTTATACTCTTTCCAGTAGAAACAAACAGCTAAGTCTATCTCACACTTCAGGGAAAGGGAACTAAACCCAATATAGCACATTGAAGGAGTAAAAAAAATGTGAAGATATAAGATAACCTCATAATTAATAGTTGGGATAATTAGAAATATATCATTTTTATTAAAGTTTGATCTGTTAATTTCAGCATTATTCAGTGGATCTTGCCTACAAAAAATACTGCCCAATTGGTTGTGTTTTATTTTCATTTTTTTCTACTTTTATTAATTGGAATTATTCTATGAAAAAGGTTAACTCTCCATTTTCCATTAATTTATTAAATTACCCATGTAAGTGTGGGTGTCAGGATTCTTCAGCTCGTGATACACCACCATAATTAGATAGTTAGGTGTCCAGCAATTATGGACTCCCACAGATTTGGCCTCGTATCATTTTTACATGGCTTTCTTACTTACGGTTGCTTTTAAAAGCACTTTCTACCAATATAACATTATCCAAGTTTATCTTCTGTGGTTTTCCTATCTAGTTCGGCTTTCTATTGCTGCGACAAATCACCATGACCAAAAAGCAAATCAGGGAGGAAAGTGTTTATTAGGCTCACACTCCAGCATTACTGTTCATCACTTCTTACTTAGGGTTTCTTTTTTTTTCCCCTTTTTTTTAAATTTATTTATTTATTAAAGATTTCTGTCTCTTCCCCGCCACCGCCTCCCATTTCCCTCCCCCTCCCCCAATTAAGTCTCCCCCCAGCCCGAAAAGCAATCAGGGTTCTCTCTCCTGTGGGAAGTCCAAGGAACCCCCACCTCCATCCAGGTCTAGTAAGTTGAGCATCCAAACTGCCTAGGCTCCCACAAAGCCAGTGCGTGCAGTAGGATCAGAAACCCATTGCCATTGTTCTTGAGTTCTCAGTAGTCCTCATTGTCCGCTATGTTCAGAGAGTCCGGTTTTATCCCAGGCTTTTCCAGACCCAGGCCAGCTGGCCTTGGTGAGTTCCCAATAGAACATCCCCATTGTCTCAGTGTGTGGGTGCACCCCTCGCGGTCCTGAGTTCCATGCTCGTGCTCTCTCTCCTTCTGCTCCTGATTTGGACCTTGAGATTTCAGTCCTGTGCTCCAATTTGGGTCTCTGTCTCTGTCTCCTTTCATCGCTTGCTGAAGGTTACTTAGGGTTTCTATTGCTATAAAGAGACACCATGACCACAGCAACTCTTCTAAAGTAAAACATTTAATGCAGGTATCTGGTTTGCAGTTTCAGAGGTTCGGTCCATTATTATTGTGACGGGGAGAATGGCAGCAAGCAGGCAGATGGGATGCTGGAGCTAAGAGTGTTACATTTTGCTGGCAACCGGAAGCCAACTGAAAAACTGGGTGTTATCCTGAGCATAGGAAACCTCAAGACCCATCCTCACAGAGACACACTTTCTCCAACAGTGCCATACCCATTCCAGCAAAGCCACATGTCCTAATAGTTCCACTCCCTATAAGATTTTGGGGGCCAATTACGTTCAAACTACCGCAGTCCCTGATTCTTCTGTAGAATCATCCATTGTTTAGGGGCTCATGAACTGTTTATTTTTATTTTTTTTTAATATTGAGAAAAAAAATTCCGCCTCCTCCCAGCCTCCCACTCCTCCTCCCTCCCCCTACTCCTCTCCCCCTTCCCCCACTCCTCTCCCCCTCCCTCTCCAGTCTGAAGAGCAGTCAGGGTTCCCTGCCCTGTGGAAAGTCCAAAGTCCTCCCCCCTCCATCCATATCTAGGAAGGAGAACATCCAAACTGGCTAGGCTCCCACAAAGCCAGAACATGCAGTAGGATCAAAACCCAGTGCCATTGCCCTTGGCTTCTCAGCAGCCCTCATTGTCCGCCATATTCAGAGAGTCCAGTTTTATCCCATGCTTTTTCAGTCACAGTCCAGCTGGCCTTGGTGAGCTCCAATAGATCAGCCCACTGTCTCCGTGGGTGGGTGCACCCCTTGTGGTCCTGACTTCTTTGCTCATGTTCTCCATCCTTCTGTAAGAAGGTGAACCCAAAGAAAAACATATAGCTATCTTCCTGAGTATGGGAAGTAGACAAGATTGCCAGGCAAAAATCGGGATCTTAAGGGTGGGGTGGGAGGGGGGTAAGGGGAGATGGGGAGAGAAAAGTGAGAAGGGTAGGATGGGGAGAACTTGGGGCAACGGGATGATTGGGATAAAGGAAGGTTGGATAGGGGAGCAGGGAAGCACATATCTTAATTAAGGGAGCCATCTTAGGGTTGGCAAGAGACTTGGACCTAGAGGGGCTTCCAGGTGTCCAAGGCGATGTCCCCAGTTAGTTCCTGGGGCAGCTGAGGATAGGGAACCTGAAATGATCCTATCCTATAGCCATACTGATGAATATTTTGCATATCACCATAGAACCTTCATCTGGCGATGGATGGAAATAGAGACAGAGACCCACACTGGAGCACTAGACTGAGCTTCATGAACTGTTTTTAATGAAAAGTATTATTTAGAAATTGTGGTAGTTTGGACAAAAATGTTCCCCAAAGGCTGATCTGTTTTGATGCTTGGTCCCTACTTAGTAGAACTGCTTGAGAAAGATTAGGAAGTGTGACCTTGTTGTAGGTATGTTACCAGGGAGCGGGGAGGGAGGAGAGTGTAGGTTTTGAGGTTTCAAAAAGCCCATGCCAGGCTCAGTCTCTCTCTCTCTCTCTCTCTCTCTCTCTCTCTCTCTCTGCAGATCAAGACGTAGCTCTCAGCTACTTCTTCAGCACCACTCCTTCCTGCCTGCTGCTACACTACCCATTGTGACAATCATTGATTCACCCCCTGGAGCTCTAAGCAAGTCCCCAGTTAAATACTTAGATATAAGTTGCCTTGGTCACACTATCTCTTCACAACAATAGCACAGTAACTAAGACAGAAACCAAGGTATAAACAAACCTGGGTGCTTTTGGTGCTGACAAGGTGTTACTGTTTCTAGATCTTCTTGGTAGGTAGCACCAAGAAAGTAATATATAAAAACCGTATTTTATGTTCAATTGATCTGTATATGTATCAAAACAAATGGATTTACATTGATAACTCTAATGCAAATCCAGAACGAAAAGGGTTATTTTATCCTTCTTCCTGTAGGAGACAGAAAACTAGCCTCCAAAAGATACTCGCATACTGGTCCCAGAAAGCAATGATGTCCCATTACACAGTAAAAGGGAATTACAGTTTCAATGCAATGGTTGTAAGGCACAGAGGCTATCCTGGGTTTCCTGAGGAGGCTCATTGTTTCACAGCATCCGTAAAGACCTGGCGTACACAAAAGAGTGGAAGGTGGATATGACTCTTGAGGGCAAACTTAGAGAGATAAACCCTTACTGACTTTCCTGGAGAGAAGACACCATGAGCCAAAGAACACATGTGGCTTCTAGAAGCAAGTAAGAAAAGTAGGAAGGAAGCAGTATGCTGACACTTTCTGTTTTGCCCCCTTAAGATTATACTGAAATTTTATCTACAGAGCTATATGAAAATAAATTTGTGGGTTTTTTAGGCACTTAGTTTATGGTAATTTATTATGGCAGCAATATAAAACTAATGTATTCTCCTGTCTTATTTGTTAATTATTTCACTGGTAGAGAAAGCTTGCTTTTACTACTTTTAATCTACTCCTATCTTTTCAACTCCAGCAAACATGTAATGAAGTTTCTGAATTGCTAAACTGTACCCTTGTAAGAGAGAGATTTATCTACAATACAGTGCTTGTGTGCAATTCTATTTTTCTTAGGACACACCAAATAACCACAATTATCAAGCCAGTCACTTCCCTTTTCACTTCATGGAATAAAGCTATATGGTATTTATAAAAGGTTAGATATATTTCCATATTCTTTATTCCATCCTAGGTTCTGTAGATATCCTAGACTGTTTCATGTTTATACAGTGAGACACTCTCCATGAGATATTGTACTTTGGGTTTTGACAAATGCACATTCACGCGTTCATAGCATGGTGCCATAGACATTTCCATCACCTGGAAATGTCCTTATATACAGTCCCTTTGATATCATTTCCTTTTTCTCTAGACTCCTAGAAACCACAGATCTGTCTTCTATATGTCGGTTTTTCTTTTGCAGAATCTCAGATATATAAACTGGTACAATACTTTGCCTTGCAATTTTCCTGCTTTCACTTAAGCAAAATGAATTTAATACTCCTCTCCATTATTGCAAAAGCAAGCATATGTCCCTTTTGATTAGCAAATAATACTCCACATAGTCTCTGGATCCATTTACCTATTGGAAAATATTTAGGTTGCCTCCAATTTGGAGAAATAATAAGACTATTTTTAACCCTTAATGTACAGTTTTTCTGTGCCTATAAATTTTTGACTCACTTAGGTATGTATGTAAGAGTGAGAGAGATGAGTCATATGTCAATTCTATGTTCAATTTTATAGGAAGCAAGAAAACTGCTTTCTGAGTTGGCTGCGTAACTTCCATGCATTTAAATTCTTTTAGAGGTTTATTATTGCAGCTCTATGAGTTTCTTGATATTCTGAGTAGTAATCTTGTCAGATACTAATTTTACAAATATCTTCTCTTACTCTAAGACTTTTTGAGTGATGTCTAGAGTGAGCAAGTGATTTAATGTTTGATGGAATTTATCTTATCAGTTTTATATTGCTACTGATTTCTGTGCCTTATACACAAGTCCTTCACCTACAGGTTTATAAAAGGTATTCATACATGTTTTCCTTTAAACTGCATGGTTTAACCTTTATGCTTATGTCTACGATCCATCTTGAATTAAGTTTGCATACCTTATGATAAAAGGTTTGAGAATTATTATTTTTATACGTGGAATTTTCATATTTACTGTCATAAAAAAGGTTAAGATTCTTATTTATCTTCATGGGTATGCAATTATTCTAGAACTGCCTGTAAAAAGAGATCAAAAAGCAAGCAAAACAAAATAAAAATATTTTCCTTTCCTTGTAGAATTGCTTTAGCACCTTTGTCAAAAATTGAATAGCTGTCTAAGTTCATGTTTATTTCTGAATTTCTATTTCCAATAATATATCTGTCATTACTTGAGAGACTATCACAGTCTTGACCTTAATATTAATTTTTATATCAACTGAAATATTTCTTTCAGTGGTATTTTTAAAATATTGCTTTGATTTCTCCTGGTCTTTTGAATGCCATACGTTTCTTTAGAATCAGCTTGTCAATTTATATTTTAAAAAGTCTTTTGATATTTGACTGTGGTTGTAAGTTAAATTTGGAACCATAAGTAAAGTTGGGAGAATGATTACTTCTCCCTCCTAAACTGAAAGCATAGTGCATTCATCTAATTTATTTTGCATTTTTCTTAGATTTTTTTCATAAGAATGTATATATTGCCTTGCCTATTTTTTGTTAAGTTTATTCCTGTTTAACTATTTCAGTCTATTCTAAATAGAATTACTTTGAAATTCACTTTCCTAAGTATATATGTGATATATTAAATTGTTGCCTATTTTGATAGGGTAATCCTGTTTTTCTGCAGCATCAGTCACATGCACATAGATGAACCGTTTTTCCTTTTAATTTGCATATATTTATAAAAATAATGGGTTTATTATGACAGGTCTGTATACATATATACTGTGCCTTGTTTGTATTAACCTCTTTCCCTGTTTTGTACCCACTCCCCTGACTTTTGTACCTTTTTTCTTCCCAAATTTCTTCTACTTTCATTTCTTTTTTTAGTTTTATTTTTGTTGTGTGTATATGTGTGCATATGGAGACTCAAAGTCAACATCAGATGTTTTCCTCATTATCTACTTTATATACTTTTTATTCAATTTATTTTATTTTTTAAAGAAAACAAACTATCTTTTTTTCATTTTACATACCAATCCCAGTTCCCTCTCCCTCCTCTCCTCCCATTCTCTCCATCTATTGTCCCCACCCCCCATCCACTCCTCAGAGACAGTAAGGCACATTGCTTTGTGGAAGTTTCAAGGCCTTCCCTACTATATCTAGGCTGAGCAAGGTATCCATCCAAAGAGAATGGGTTCCCTAAAAGCCAGAACAAGCAGTAGGGATAAATCCTGGTGCCACTGCCAGTGGTTCAAAATCTACCCCAGCCATACAACTGTCAACCACATTCAGAGAAACTAGTTTGGTCCTATGCTGTTTCCTTCCCTGTCTGGCTGGAATTGGTGAGCTTCTATTAGCTCAGGTAAGCTGTTTCAGTGGGTGTCCCCATCATGACCTTGATCTCTTTGCTCATATTCTCACTCCTCCCACTCTTCAACTGAACTTTGAGAGCTCAGCCCAGTGCTCCAATGTTGGTCTCTGCTTCTGTTTCCATCAGTTGCTGAATGAAGGGTCTGTGGTGACTTTTAAGATATTCATCAATCTGACTACAGAGCAAGGCCAGTTTCAGGCACCCTCTCCTCTATTCCTTAGGGTGTTAGTTGGGATCATCCTTGTGGATTCCTGTTTTTTTTTTTTTTCTCTAGGGCCAGGTTTCTGGCAATCCTACCAAAAGCAATCTATAGATTTAATGAAATCCCCATAAAAATCCCAACACAATTCTTCACAGACCTTGAAAGAACAATAATCATCTTCATATGAAAAAAAAACCCAGGATAGCCTAAACAATCCTGTACAATAAGGGAACTTCCGGAGGCATCACTATCCCTGACATCAAGCTCTATTACAGAGCTACAGTAATGAAAACTACTTGGTATTGGCATAAAAACAGACAGGTTGACCAATGGAATCAGATAGAAGACCCAGGTATTAATCCATACACCTAAGAACACCTGATTTTTGACAAAGAAGTTAAGATTATACAATGGAAAAAAGAAAGCATCTTCTACCCTTATATTTTTAGAGGCATTGTCTTTGAGTTTATTTTATTTCATTTACCTTTAAACTTGGGTTTTAAATTTATTTGAACATTTTGTGCACAAGTACTATATTTGAGAACATGTTTTTAACTGAATGGTGAGATCACAGATTCAACTAAGTTGGCTAGTCAGCTATCTCCTCTGGTCATGTCTGGGGGTGGTATTAACTTTATGGAGTCAGAGAATCCATCCACTTGGGTGGCACCATTCCCCGGGCTAAACAAAGTGAGATGAGGATATAACAATGTGAACAGTCACTCACTTGTTCTTACTACTATGCCTTCTATGCTGGTTGCTACATATTCCCAACATGATACACTTTAACTTTCCAGAAGTGCAAACCAAAATAAACTCTTTTCCTCTCCTCAAAGGTAAATCAATGGACGAAAGACAGCCATTAAAGTAAATTATATTGGTGCAGGTAGGCATCTTTACCCATGAAAATGAACCTTAAACAAAATATCCCACATTGTTCTGAAAGTAACTCAAAATAGATCATGAATATAATCATGAAACAGGAAAAATATTCAGGATAAAGAGCTGAGCAAATTGCTCTAAGAACTGACAACAAAATGACATACCTAAGTAAGTACTGATAAACTGCCCATCACAAAATTTTAAGAAATTGATCTCTAAATCTCATTGTTAAAGGGAAGGAAAACAAGCTACAGATAAGGAGAAGCCATTTTCAGATCACATATTTCAAGCAGGTATTGGTATCTACAATATTTTCAACTAGAAAAATGAATTCATATAATTTCAAAATGTGCAAATGTCACAGACTGACATTTCATCAAAGAAGATAAATCACAAATAAATACTTGAAAATATTTCAAATATCATTAGTCAGTGGAAATATAAATTAAAACCACTATGAGATGTATGTCTACCAGAAGAGTTGGAATAGAACGTAGATGTAACTCCAGCTGCTTTTGGGAATGCAAAAAAAAAATATCTGGATCCTTCTAAAATAGAAAAGAGAATGCAAATGTGCTTAACACCTCCGTCAAACAAGCAGTTTCTTACAGAACTAACTGTGCAACTGCCATATAACAATTCACAGTATTTGGGGGCATTTATCTCATAGAAAGAAGTTACGCTCATGCAAAAAGCTAAACATCAATAAAACAGCTCTATTTATAACAAAGTAAAGAATACAAGCAACCCAGATGTTCTTTAATAGACACCATATGGAATACTACCCAGCAACAAAAAAAAAAACAAATTCTGGATGTATATGACTTGGATAAATATCCCTAAGTTTAAACATAGTGAAATAAGTCAGTCATGAAAGTAGTCCTTTGGAAATGGAAATGAAGTCCTTTGCTTCCATTTATATAACACTATTAAAATGACAGAATTATAATAATAAAGAATAGTCTGTGGTCCCTGGGATCCTTCAGGCCACTCCAGCCATGGAAGCATTTAGCCTAACTGCAGATCTTCATCTCTCCCTCCCTTCCTCCGAATTCAAATTCCTCAGTCTCCCTCCCAGCTCTGTAGCCGAACACCTGCCATGCTTCCTTTGCTCTATGACCCCTCCTCCAGTGAATACAGATCTGCTCCACACTTCCTCCTTTCCAGTGGATACAGATCTTCTGCTCCAAACTCCTCCCCACTCATCCTGTAAGTCCAGCCACCAACTCCAGCGCCATTCCATGGTAACTGGATAGCCAAGCTTGCCAGAGAGTCAAGTAGGCTCATGAATCAAGCAGGTGCAAGCTTCAGATTTTCACTCTCACTCCTCCATATCCAATGTCCCAGGCCCATCCCCAGCTTTGTAGCAGACCACCTGCTGTGGCCTCTCTTTATTCTCTGCTCCCATTCTGGGTGGAGGTTTGGGGGCGATTAAACAGATTCTAGTGGTAAACTCCACTTTCCTACTTCCTATGAACAACCTCAGCCCTCTTTCCCAGACCATACTCATTCCTAAGTTACAACCACCAATATCTAGAAACACACTTTCCCTAGAACCCCCAGTGGCCACATTTATCAGGATTTTAGAACTCCCTACTAGGCAACACACATTCCTTTGAGCCAGAAAGAGCAACAGAAACTAAGGAAAAAAATCACCTACCCCAAACAGACAAAACCAGATATCAGGACCTAGAATTATAAACTCCACAAACATATATGAATAGACATCAGGTATATAATCAATAACAGCCAGGACAATATGTCTCCAGTATTTCCCAACAACCCCATCACAGTAGGTACTAAATATTGCAACATAAGTGAAGCACAGGACAAAGATCTTAAATATCCTTTATAAATATGATAGAGGTCCTTAACAAATCTATGAAAATACAAGCAGTGGAAGGAAATGAATTAAACAGTTCAAGGCCTGAAAGTTGAAACAGAATCAACAAAAATCCAGAATGATAGAAATGAGAAATTTAGGAACTCGAAGAGGAACCTCAGAGATAAGCCTTACTAATGGAATGCAAGAGATGGGAAATCTCAGGCATTGAAGACACAATAAAAATAGCTACCAAAAAAAAAAAAAAGAAGACAGAGGAAGAAATTGCTAAATCTTTTTTAAAAATCCAGAAAATCTGAAATGTGAGACAATATGAAAAGACCAAACTTAAAAACAATAGGTATAGGATGAGGGAAACTGTAGAAAGGATTAAATATATGATAGAAGAATGTTTAGAAGAAGAGTAATAGGTACAGAGGAAGAATTCCAGCTCAAAGGCCAAGAAAATAACAGAAGAAAACTTTCCTAACCTAAAGGAGATGCCTATAAAGGTACAAAAATCCAAGAAGCATACAGAGAACCAAATACATTGGACAAAAAACCAAATTCCCCTTGGTACATAATAATCAAAACGTAAGGGCATCCATGTTCATAAAACAAACACTACTGCAGCTTAAATCACATGTTGACTCTCATACACTGATAGTGGGAGACTTAAATACCTGACTTTCACCAATAGACAAGTCACTGAAACAAGAACTAAACAGAGAAATCTTCAACATAATAATGTAATTTATAGCAAGCTCATAGCCAACATCAACTTAAATGCAGAGAAACTCAAAGCAATTTCATTAAACTCAGGAACAAGAAAGATTATTGGCTCTTTACATACCTATTTTTTTTAGTACTTCAAGTTTTAGCTAAAGCAAAACAAATAAACCAAAAACAAACAAACAAAAAACAGCTAAAGGAGATCAAAGGGATACAATTTGGAAAGGAAAAAGACAAAGCTTTTTTTTTTATTTTCAGATGTTATGATAGTATACGTAAGTGAACCAAAAAAGTTCAACCAGGAAACTCCAAAAGCTGATAAACACTTTCAGTAAAGTAGCTGGATACAAAATTACCTCACAAAAATCATAAGCCCTCCTATATACAAATGACAAATGGACTGAGAAAGAAACCAGGGAATCAACACCTTTCACAACAGCTTCAAATAATATAAAATACCCTGTGGGAACTCTTACCAAGTAAGTGAAAGAATTTTATGATAAAAACTTCAAGTCTTTGAAAAAAGAAATTAAAGAAGATATCAGAAGATGGGAAGGGAAAACAATGTACAGATTCTGTCTAATCCCCATCAAAATTCTAACGGAGTTCTTTATAGATCTTGCAAGGATAACTTGCAGCTTCATATGGACAAACAAAGAACCCAGGATTGATAAAATAATCCTGAACAATAAAAGAACTGCTGGGTTTCAAGTCCTACTATAGAGCTCCGGTAATAAAAACCAAGTGGTGTTGACATAAGCATAAAAACAACCACATTGATAAATGGAATTGAATTGAAAACGGAGACATAAATCTACACATATATAGAGACTATATATGATTTTTGATTAAAGAAACCTAAATACCTTCTGGAAAAAAGACAGCATATTCAACAAATGGTTGACAAATCTGGCCAAAGTGGATGATGCATATATAAGAATCCAAATGGATACTTACTTATCATCCCCCACAGACAAAACTTTTCTCCAAATGAATCAAAGTCCCCAACAAAAACCAAATACACTGAATCTGATAGAAGTAAAAAATGGGAAATGGCCTTGGTCTCATTGACAATGTACATGACTTTCTGAATAGAACACTGTTACTACAGGCACTAAGATAGACAATCAAACATGGGACTTCATGAAACTGAGAAGGATACAGAATGGGAAAACATTTTTACCAACTCCATATCTGATAGAGGATTAATTTTCAAAATATATAAAGAACTCAAATAACTAGATACCAAGAAAACAAATTAATTAAAAATGAAGTACAAATCAAAACAAAATTCTCAAAAGAAGAAGCTCAAAAGGCTGAGAAACACTTAAGTGTTCAATATCCTGAGTCATGAGGGAAATAGAAATCAAAGCTATGTGATTTCATATTATACCTGTGAGAATGGCTAATATCAATAACACAAGTGGCCCCTTTTGCAGGCTAGGATGTG
This sequence comes from Microtus pennsylvanicus, assembly GCF_037038515.1. Lineage (NCBI taxonomy): Eukaryota > Metazoa > Chordata > Mammalia > Rodentia > Cricetidae > Microtus > Microtus pennsylvanicus. The sequence goes on along the minus strand of NC_134601.1, from coordinate 61,076,176 downwards.
GAGCAAGAAGTGAACACTATTCCATTGTTGGTGGGAGTGCAAACTTGTATATCCATTATGGAAATCAATATGTTGATTTTTCTGATAATTGGGAATCAATCTAGCTCAAGACCTCATTATACCACTCTTGGGCAAATACCCAAAGGATGTGTCATCCTACCACACAGACACTTGTTCAACCATATTCATTGTTGCTCCATTTGTAACAGAAACTGGAAACAACCTACATGTCTCTCAAAAGATGAATGGATAAAATAATGTGGTACATTTATGCAATGGAATATTACTCAGCATTTAAAACTGAAATCATGAAATTTGCATATAAATGGATGGAAGTAGAAATATCTGTCCTGGAATAGGAGCCAATTTGTTGTAGGAAGGCACTTGTTTGTTTTCCCGGCCACCCAGACTCACAAAATAATCACACAGAAACTATATTATTTAAATCACTGCTTGGCCAATCACTTCAGTGTTTTGCTAGCTAGCTCTTACATCTAGTATTAACCCATTCCAGTATTTTATATATTACCATGAGGCTCCTGGCCTACCTGCAAGATTCCAGCATATCTGTCTCCGGCAGGGCTACATGGCTTCTGTCTAACTCTGCCTTCTTTCTCCCATCATTTAGTTCAGTTTTCCCTGCCTAGCTCTATTCTTTTGCCCTATCACAGGCCAAGACAGTTTCTTTATTAACCAATGGTATTCACATCATACAGAGGGGAATCCCACATCCATCCTGTAAGAAGTATCCCAGACTCAATAAGACAAATATGGTATGATTCACTTATATGTGGATATTAGTTGTTAAATCAATGAAAAACAAGCTACAATCTGCAGAACCACACAGGTTTGGCATAGAGTAAGTGACTAAATGGGAGCAGATCGATCTCTCTAGGAAATGAAAATAATCATAGATGCATAAGGAGGGGGACTGGAGTGGGAGAATCAAGGTTGGTTTGGAATGGGGAGGAAAAAGTAGGGTAGAATACAGGAGAGAGAGATAAAATGAAGGGACATTTAAGGGGCAGTATAAAAACATAATATGGTAAAAGCTTTGTAAAAGTATGCATATATGAGGGTCACCTAAATAAAATTGCCACATAATGGGGAGACAGAACCCCAAATGGAATCTTTTGTCACCAAATGTAGCTTCCAGTATTGGGGTTGGGTTACATATAATTGAGTTGTTGGCCAAAGGGTCCCATGGGAACCAGAAAGCAATGTAGACTGTTGCAAAGGCTAGTGGTTACTCTCCATAAACTGATGTTAAGGCCTCATTGCTGAAGACAACACCTGCATAACTTATTGAAACATGGATTAGCTGGTGGCTACATTGAGTCCTCACCCCTATGTGCTGTGTTCTTGGTACAGAAAGGTAAGCTACCAAAGGGGAAGCAATCACCAACCCAGCAACAAACCCTTTAATCTGTGCTGGTGTCCTGCATTGAAATCATGCTAGGTCAATGGTAGCACAGAACTTTGGGGCATAAACAAACAGTATCTGATTTGGCTTAAACCCCACTCCCTGTAATGGAATCCATACCCAACCTTGCTTGGGTGACCAGAAGTCTGAGACTACATAGCATAGGGACCAAATATACTGTTTTTAAAGTAGTAATAAAATGACTCCTAATACCATTCTTCTATACTTATAGATCAGTATCTTTTTCAGCCATTATCAGAGACACTTTCTCTTGCAGCAGATGCAAACAAGTGCAGAGACCCAGACCTTATGTAGATTTAGACCACCTAACACTCTGCCATAAATGGAGTATCTCCATCAAATCCCTCCCATCAGGGCTCAGTGAACCCTGAGGAACAAGAAGTAGAAAGAGGGTAAGAGCCAGAGGGGATGAAGGATACCAAGAAAACCTTGTTAGGCCCTCTAAGTCAACATGATCAAAGATCATCTAAACTCACAGAGACTGAGGCAGTATTTGTCAGGTATAGTCATAGAGATGAAAGAAGAAGTGGACACATGCCCCATCCCTAACCCTGAAGTTATCTCCAATTGATAGCTACTTCAAATTAAAATTTAGTTTCCTCAAAGTAGACTCACTGGAGAAACAAACTACTCCTAAGAGTGTGTTGCATTCTCAAGAGAATATGGTCAACAGTAAACATACTTAACAATACCATTGGAGATACCTTATCTCACAACGCCATGTCAGGGCTTTTATTTTTTATACTTTTATCTTCTTTCTAAATTTTCTTTTATTTAAAACACACACATACACTCATATGTATGCATGCATGTATGCTGTGGGAGCTCCTTCAACCAATAGCCTTTAAGATACTAGTCCACTTGGGTGTGATGTCTTTTGCTTTAAAAAGCAGCAGTAGCTGTGTGTTTGCTCTCTTGCTTCTGGCTCCCGCTTCTGGCTGCTAGACTCTGTTCCTGGTCACTCAGAGGGCTGTTATTTTGGACAGCGATCTGCAAGTTTTCCCCTTAAATAAATAACCCTTTTATTATTCATAATTCTGAACTGGTGTGGGATTGTTTTGTCACATACGCCTTCACATGTATCTATCTATACATGCATATAAACATACATACATATGTATTTTACTTCTTTTTTACCCTACAGGACCTCTGTGTATATATTATGGCTTCTAGGTTAGCGTTTTGTCTTGTTTTTGTGTGTGAACAAGTTTGTTTCTACATCTCTATCTGTTTCTCATGAGTTTACTAGGACTCTTCTACATTTGTTTCTTATGCATTTTCTTGGTCTCTTTCCCTTTTTTTGTTTTGTCCTATTCCAATGTATTGTTTTTTGTTTTATCTTATTGTAGGTTTTACTATTATTCCTTAGAGGCCTGTTTGTTTTCTAAGGAGAGATAGAAATGGTGGATCTGGATGGAAGGGGAGTTGGGGAGGAGCTCGAAGGAGTGGAGGGAGGGATACTGTAGTCAGGATACATTATGTTAGAAAAAAAGCTATTTTCAATAAAAGGAAAACCAAAGGAGAGGAGAGGATAGTGAGATGACTCGATGGGTAAAGGTGTTTGCACCAAGCCCAATCTCCTGAGTTTGATCCCTGAGAACTACAACAGAAAAGGAAAAGAAAACCTGACTCCTGCAAGTTGTCCTCTAAACTCTACATGTACATCATGGAACAGATTACCTCTACCTGTTGGGGATATTATTTTAAGCTGTGTTTCTTTGGTTTATGTTGCATTTGTTTAACTCTGTGAAGCTGTGATACTTTGCCTGTCTAGAATACCTGGTGATCTAATAAAGATATGAATGGCCAATAAGAAGGCAGGAGAAAGAATAGGTGGGGCTAGCAGGCAGAGAGAATATTTAATAGGAGAAAACTGGAAAAAAGTGTTTGGAGAAGTAGCCCAAGAAGGAGGTAGACATCAAGGGCCAGCCATCCAGCTACACAGCAATCCACGGGATAAGAGTACAATTTGCAGAAGTAAGAGAAACAGGAAATCTAAAAGGGAGAAGGGATATATAAACTTTAAAAAAGCATGCAAGAAACAAGTCAAGCTACGGCTGAATGTTGATAACTAAGAATATTACATGTGTGATTCATTTGGGAGCTGAGTGGCAGTCTCCTTTAAAGAGTCCAAAGAGCTTACTACTACTACATCTATCTACCCAAATACATAAACAAATAAAATTTAAACTTAAAAAAATTAGGCATGAAGATGAATATAAATATGACTGCCAGAGGGCAACAGGAAGGAGCCACATGGAAATGGAACCTATTTGGAGTCAATGTTAGTATCTTGATTTGGGGACTGTTCAGTGATTTTACAAGCTGCCAGTCCTTAGCAAAGTTTCCAATAGTATGTCTTTTTATTATAAATATTTCACTTTTGTACCAATTTACTCTAATCTCAGAATTTTAATAAAACAATGTTTTGTATTAGTAATCTTTTGTTCTCTGACAGGATTAAGTTTACCTATTACTTCGGCATGCCAGCCTTAGATTGACTTGTTTCTTGCTAGCTTTTCTTAAATTATCCTGACTACCTTCTGCATCTGGGCTTTTATCTTTATTTGTGTATACCTTTCTCTACTTCTTTCTCCATGACTTGCTGGGCAGCTGGCTTCTGATTTGCTCCTCATTTCTAGTTTTTCCTATTTCTTTTCTCTGCCTGCCAGCCATGTCTCTCCTTGCTCCTGCCTCACTATTGCCCTTCAGCTCTTTATTAGGACCATCAGATGTTCTAGCTGGACAAAGAATCCCAGCTTCACAGAGTTAAACAAATGCAGCATAAACAAAAGCAACAAACCTTAAAATAATATTCCCTAACAGCTAGCAATGGAGTCATTAGAGATAGGTCTTATTAACTAAAAATAGTTCCCCTCTCTTTGTAATTATAATTAGTCTTGACATTAGTGATATGCCAGCCTCATAAAACTCGGTAAATGTATGCCTTCTTACATTATGTGGAAGCAAATAAAGACCATTCTTTAATGTTTTCACATAATTTACAATGAAATCACTGGGGCATGGAATTTCTCTAAAGAAATATTTTTGATAATTCAATTATTTGAAATAAAAGACACAGATGAAGGAGGAGGAGTTGGGAAGAGGAAAAGAACCAGTGGGAGGTGACAAGAGAGGAGAAGGAAATAAATATGATTACAATAAATTATATATGTATAAAATGCCATGACAAAGCCCGCTATTATGTATAATTAACATAGCTCAAGAAAACTCTAAAACACATAAAAGCGTATTTAATTATTATCATTTAAATTAAAACATAACTGCATAACCCCTTCCTTTTCTTTTTCCTTCTTCCAACTCTCCCTATCCCCCTCCTTCCTTGTTTACTCTCAAATTCATGATCTCTTTTCCTGTTTTGGCTTTTAAATTTTTCATATATATATATATATATGCTTTGCCTCTATGTATGTATATGTACCACATGTGTGCCAGTTACCAGCAAAAGGCAGAAGACAGCAGCTTTGGATCCCCTGTAACAGGAGTTATGAACAGTTGTGAGCCATGATCAGGGTGCTGTGAAGCAAACTTGGGCCCTCTGCAAAAGCAACATGTGGTCTGAACCACAGAGCCATTTCTCCAGCAGGCTCTTTTTCTTGTTTTTGTTACATATATGTATAACTGCATAAATATATCAGTAAAACCTGCTGAGTCTGCTTAATGTTACTTGTATGTATGCTATTTCAAGTCTGACCACTTGTCATTGGACAACAAATCAGAGGACACTTCCCCCAGGAAGACTCTTCCTCCTACTTTGGGCATTCTTTGTTTGCTGTAGCTCTTTATGTAGAGGAAGGGTTCTGTTTGTTTGTTTTTACATTAACCACTGACCAGCCACTATCTGTAAAGCTTTCCTTTGTGACTAGGCATTTCATGCAAGTAGAATCATCCATATGAACCTTGGGTTTGTTTTTTCTCCATTTTTATTTAAATATCATTTTCCCATTTATTTTACATACAAACCACTTTCCTGTCCTTTCTTCCCTTCTGTCCACTCCCCTTTCCAATATACCCCATCCCCTCCTCCTCCATCTCTATTCCTAAAGGGACAGGCCTCCCATGAACTTGCACAAAGCATGGCACATCAGGTTGAGGTGGGGACCAAGCTCCTTCCCTTACACTGAGGCAAGGCCAGGTAATCCAGTATGGGGAACAGTTTACCTCAAGCCAGCTAAGCGCCTGGAGAGGTGCTGCTCTCAGTGTTTGTCTCACACATGCAGAGGGCCTAGGTCAGTCCCATTCAAGCTCCCTGACTGTTCCTCGGGTGTCAAGGAGCTCCCGTGAGCTCTGTGGGTTCGTTCCCTCATCATGACCCCATGGCTGGTACAATCTCTTTTTGTTTTTAACATAATGTTGTTAAGGATACTCACAATCGAGCACATATCAATAGATCACTGCAGGAAGTATTCCAATGTACAGATAAACTACATTCACTAAGTTCATTCACCTGTTGACAGGCACTTTGGATGTTGCTGTTTTGGTATTATTGCGGATAATATGGTTACAAAAGTCATATACATCTTTAGACATATGCTTTTGTTTCTCCTCAGGAGCTTCATATTAATAAAATAGTTCAGTCACATGAGCTTAACTTAGCAGAAACTGCAAGGCCATTTGCCACGCAGGTGCATCATTTTGTGTCTTCATCAGCAATGCATGAGAGACTTAATTTTCCACATTTTTACCCATGATTTGTATAGTCTGCCTTTTTAATACATTTCAAAATGTGCGTATTGGTATTGCATCGTGATGCTAATTTGCTTTTCCATAATGAATAACTATATTGACTATCTTTTTCTGTGTATTAGCCAGTTGTTTATTTTCTTTAGTAAAAAATCTATTTAAGTCTTTGTACAAATTTTTGTTATTTATATTCTTAATATTATTATTACAGTCGTTCATATAATCTAGATTAAACAGTTTTAGTAGATATATGATTTACAAATACTGTATTCCAGGTCATATTTCTTTTTGAATTTTATTAATGATGTTCAAATGTCTTATATGTTGATGAAATATAACTTACAATTTCTTTCGATTATGGATTATGTCTTTGGTGCTGTGGCTAAGAAAACTTTCTGAATCAAATAACAAAGATTTTTGTGATTTTACTCTTTAAATTTGGGACTAATGTGCACTTTGGAGTTAATACTCATGTATAAATCTGGGTACGGTGGATCAAACCTATAACTACAATACTCAAGAGGCTGAGGCAGGAGATATGATGTAAGTTCAAGTCCAAAATTGCCTACATAAATAAATTCCAGCCTAGCTTGGTAAGAAAACCCTGTCTCCAAAACTGTGTATGATTTAAAGTAAATGTAAAGATGTGGTTATTTAAAGAAGTATTTGTTAGATTTTGTTTTGTTTGCATTTGAGTATATAATTTTCCCCAAATTAGTTTTTGAAATGTTTATCATTTTCCTGGACAAATTGTCTTAGAATCTTTGTTGAAACAGTAAATGTAAATTGTTTTCTGAATATTCAACTTGTTTCCTATGAGTTGCATGCCTTTCTTTATTCCAATAACATACATTTGGTGACTTGGCTAAATAGTATGTTTTGATATTACATTATATAATTCTTCCAGTTTTGTTCTTTTGCAAAATCTCATTGGACATTCTAGTTCCTTTTATTGTCTTATAAACTTTTACTGTGAACTGGACAATTTCTACCAAAAGCCTCTTGAAAATTTAATAGAAATTGTTTTTAATATTTTTAATGATGTGGGTGGAAGAGATGTGCATGTGTTAATGCAGGTGCCATAACAGGCCAGAAAAGGACACATTGAGGCATATTTAATTATTATTGTTTATATTAAAATATAATGACTTAATTCCCTCCTTGCCATTGCCTCCTTCCAACTCTTCCCACGCTCCTCCTTCCTTGCTTCCTCTCAAATTATATTCCCTGTAAATTGAGCTCCACGTGGTTGTGACCTGTCTGACGTGGGTACTAGGAATGGAACATGGGTCCTAAGAAAGAGCAACATGCTTTGTTAAAAATTAGTTGTCAGACAAAGGTCTGATCTCCAAAATATATAGGGAACTCAAGAAACTAGACTTTAAAATGCTAATTAACCCAATTAAAAAATGGGGCACTGAACTGAACAGAGAATTCTCAACAGAAGAACTTCAAATGGCCAAAAGATACTTAAGGTCGTGCTCAATTTCCTTAGCAATCAGGGAAATGCAAATCAAAACAACTTTGAGATACCATCTTACACCTGTCAGAATGGCTAAAGTCAAAAACACCAAGGATAGCCTTTGCTGGAGAGGCTGTGGAGGAAGGGGTACCCTCATCCATTGCTGGTGGGAATGCAATCTCGTGCAACCACTGTGGAAGTCAGTGTTTCGGTTTCTCAGGAAATTTGGGATCAACCTACCCCTGGACCCAGCAATACCACTCTTGGGAATTTACCCAAGAGATGCTCTATCACATGTCAAAAGCATTTGTTCAACTATGTTCATAGCAGTATTATTTGTAATAGCCAGAACCTGGAAACAACCTAGATGCCCTTCAATGGAAGAATGGATGAAGAAAGTATGGACTATATACACACTAGAGTACTACGCTGCGGTAAAAAACAATGACTTCTCGAATTTTGCATGCAAATGGATGGAAATAGAAAACACTATCCTGAGTGAGGTATCCCAGACCCAAAAAGAAGAACATGGAATGTACTCACTCATAATTGGTTTCTAGCCATAAATAGGGGTCACAGAATCTACAATTGGCGAACCTAAAGAACCTAAGTAAGAAGGTGAACACAAGGAAAAACATATCGTTATCCTCTTGGATAAGGGAAGTAGACAAAATTGCCGGGGAGAAAAGTGGGATCTTGGGGGTGGGGTGGGAAGGGGGTAAGGGGAGATGGGGAGAGAAAAGGTAGAAGGGAAGGAGGGGGGACTTGGGGAAATAGGAGGATCGGGATAAAGGAAGGTTGGATAGGGGAGCACGGAACCACAATTCTTAGTTAAGGGACCCACTTTAGGGTGGGCAGGAGAATTGACCCTAGAGGGGCTCCCAGGTGCCCAAGCTGAGGTCCCCAGTTAGTTCCTTGGGTAGCTGAGGATAGGGAACCTGAAATGACCCTATCCTATAGCAATACTGACGAATATCTTGCATATCATCCTAGAACTTTCATCTGGCGATGGATGGAGATAGAGACAGAGACCCACACTGGAGCACTGGACTGAGCTCCCAAGGTCCCAATGAGGAGCAGAAGGAGGGAGAACATGAGCAAAGAAGTCGGGACCACGAGGGGTGCACCCACCCACTGAGACAGTGGAGATGATCTACTGGGAGCTCACCAAGGCCAGCTGGACTGCTACCAAAAAAAGCATGGGATAAAACTGAACTCTCTGATCATGACGAACAATGAGGACTGATGAGACGCCAAGGACAATGGCATGCAGTTTTGATCCTACGCAATCTGCTGGCTTGGTGGGAGCCTAGCCAGTTTGGATGTTCACCTTCCTAGATATGGACGGAGGGGGGAGGACCTAGGACTTACCACAGGGCAGGGAACCCTGACTGCTCTTTGTACTGGAGAGAGAGGGGGAGAGGAGTGGGGGGAAGGGGAGAGGGGTGGGAGGAGGGGGAGAAGAGTGGGAGGAGGGGGAGGGAAAGGGGAGGCTGGGAGGAGGTGGAAATTTGTTTTTTTTTTCTTTATTCTTCTTTTATCAATAAAAAAAAGGGAAAAAAATTAGTTGTCACTCCAACTATCTTTCATAAAAATTGCATTAAATCCAATGTTCCCAATATTTAAAAAAAACTGGTATGTACATGATACTGGATTTTATAGGGATGTTTTCATACAAGTATAAAATGTATCTTTTTTTTATTGAGAAAAGGAAAAAAAAGTTCCCCCCTCCTCCCAGCCTCCCATTTCCCTCCCCTTCCTCCCACCCTTCTCCCCCTCCCCCCACTCCTCTCCCCCTCCCTCTCCAGTCCAAAGAGCAGTCAGGGTTCCCTGCCCTGTGGAAAGTCCAAGGTCCTCCCCCCATCCGTCCATGTCTAGGAAGGTGAACATCCAAACTAGCTAGGCTCCCACAAAGCGAGAACATGAAGTAGGATCAAAACCCCGTGCCATTGTCCTTGGCTTCTCATCAGCCCTCATTGTTCGCCATGTTCAGAGAGTCCGGTTTTATCCCATGCTTTTTCGGTAACAGTTCAGCTGGCCTTGGTGAGCTCCCAATAGATCAGCCCCACTGTCTCAGTGGGTGGGTGCACCCCTCGTTGTCCTGACTTCCTTGCTCATGTTCTCCCTCCTTCTGCTCCTCATTGGGACCTTGGGAGCTCAGTCCAGTGCTCCAGTGTGGGTCTCTGTCTCTATCTCCATCCATCACCAGATGAAGGTTCTATGGTGATATGCAAGATATTTGTCAGTATTGCTATAGGATAGGGTCGTTTCAGGTTCCCTATCCTCATCTGCCCAAGGAACTAACTGGGGACATTGCCTTGGGCTCCTGGGAGCCACTCTAGGTTCAAGTCTCTTGCCAGCCCCAAGGTGGCTCCCTAAACTAAGAATTGTGCTTCCATGCTCCCCTATCCAGCCTTCCTTTATCCCGGAGTCTACAATTGGTGAACCTAAAGAAGCTAAATAAGAAGGTGAACCCAAGGAAAAACATATAGTTATCCTCTTGCCTATGGGAAGTAGACAAAATTGCCAGGGAGAAAAGTGGGATCTTGGGGGTGGGGTAGGGTGGGGGTAAGGGGAGATGGGGAGAGAAAAATGAGAAGGGGAGAATGAAGCGAACTTAGGGAAACAGGATGATTGGGATAAAATGTATCTTGACAGTGTTCTTCCCCATACTCCTATTTCTCCCCGTTTCCCCTCCCTCCCGCACTTGTTAGTAACCTTTATTTCTCTGAAAAGTTTTGCCTCCTACTTTCTTTTCATACAAAAACAAATGATTTATGTATCTATCTAAAATCTAGGATTCACAGATGAGAAAAATCGTGTGGTATTTATCTTAATTTGCTTAATATCACCATCCCTGGTTGCATCAAATTTAACTTCATTCTTTATGACTGAGTAACACTTCTCTGTGCTTTTACATTGTACTTTATTTATCCACTCCTTTTGGATAGGCAGATGGGCTGGTTCTGTAATTTGGCAGTTGTGAGTCCTTTGCAGCAAAGCTTGACTCACAAGTGCCTCTGATATTCCCTGACTTGGAGGCTTGTGATAAACACACAGGAGTGGTGGGACTGAGTCATGTGTTACAGATAGTTTAGTTTGATTTTTCCTTCTCTCTCTCTCTCTCTCTCTCTCTCTCTCTCTCTCTCTCGCTCTCGCTCTCGCTCTCACTCTCTCTCTTCTCTCTTTCATTATCCCTTCCTGCCCCCTCTCTCTTTTTCTTTCTTTCTAGAACCCCCATACTAATTTCCATAGTGACTGTGTTAGATTACATTCCCACATAGAGGATGCCTTTTCTTTACATTTTGTTGTTGTGGTGGTGTTTTTTTTTTGAGATGGGGGTCCTCTGTGTAGTCCTAGCTGTCCTGGAACTCACCACGTCAACCAAGCTGGCCTTGAACTCATACAGATCCACTTGCTTCTGCCTCTCAAATGCCTGGATTAAAGGTGTGTACCACTACACCTGACTCTTTATCTTTATCACCATTTATTGTTATTTGTTGTTGTTTGTTTTTTGCTAAGATTTTTCTCCCCTGATTAGGAATTTTCATTCCATCAGAGTATCTGAACTGTCATGTTCTCATAACAAGAATCAAGAAAAGTCTTTTAGTGATTCTGAAGGGGAGGATAAAAATAAGCAAAAATATGGGATAATAAAAAAGGATAAATACACATATGTTTTGAATTCTCAAAAAATGGAAAAACTTGTTGAAGTTGTAATGGTCAAGAGTATTTTTACAGTTAGTGACGTATCTCAATGTAAAGCTCCAGGGACACTCAGAGAATATCAGCAAGTTAAATGCCAAGTGAACACCACCCAATCCTAAGACTATTGAGTTTGCAAAAAATCAAACCCTAATAAGAAATCTTGTGTGAGCATGTGGAGGAGGAATGAAAGGACATAAGGTGGTAAGGACTTAAGGGGGATTTGTTAGAAAACAAGAGTGAAGTGAAAACTTTAAATCTTCACCGAAATTGTACCAACATAGAATTATGCATCCAATGGAAAATTATTCCATAGATGCAGAGGATGGTAGTCAAGAACACCTTAGATTGGAGTTTCAAGATTCCAGGTGGGCTTCCATATAAACAAAGAGATAACCCTCTATTACAGAAGAAGCTAAAATTCCAGGTGAAGTACTATGAATAAGGAAATTTTCAATTTTCTGGATCACTGTTTGAGGCCCTGAGTTTGATCCTCATCATCATAAAAATCATTTTCCTTTTTCCCCTTATTTCATCTGGTGTTCAATTTTTATTCAGACAGGCAGCATTCTGTTAAATTCTGATAATCTGCCAAGAACGGTTAAGCTGGCATTCTGTATTAGTCTGTTCAAGCTACCATAACAATAGCATAGTTCTCAGGTTGGACATTTCAGCATCGAAATACTGGCATATGTGGTGGAGTTCTTTCCCTAGCTTACAGACAGCTGTCTTCTGTGTGTCTGTCCTTCCCTGGTAGTCAGTGAATGAGATCTCTTGTACCTCTTTTTATAAGGACACAAATCCTATTAGATCAGGGCCTGGACACATGCCCTCATTCAACCTTGATTGCTGCCAAGAAGTCGCTATCTTCAAATACAGCTATAGGGAGGGTTAGAGACTCAATCATATATATGAACTTCAGAAGGACAGTCTTTCTGCCCATAGTAAATTTCAAGGTAAATATGACAAAAGAATCACTGCTAAGTGTACAAATTTTATGCACCAGACAGAAAAGTACAAGTTGGCTTTCCTAGAAAGCGATACACTGTTTTAATTTTCACTTTAAAATTTTATCACATAATTGGGAAGAGAGAGAACTTGAGTTGCACTTCGAAGTTTTCATTTGGTTCTTACAGTTCATAGTTTATGCATACACTGCAAGCCTGAAGTCAATATTCATTCAATACACATCTGAAATTAGTCATAGAGTGATGGCGAAGCTTTGTTAACCAATTATCTTTAAGAGGTAGGACCAAGTTAGGGGGTGGCTTTCTGGGACCCAGAGTGTTCTACAGGGATGAGCCCCCAACGGGTGATCCAATCCCCTAACATACAAATAAGCCACAGTGAATGAACTTGGGAGATTGGATTTATATATACCATGTGCCTGTGCACATACATAATTATATATATAATTAAAGAAGAATGGGTCATGAATTTAAGATGGAGTGAGAGCAGGAGAAGACATGGAGGGGTTGGAGAGGGTAGAGGACAGGGTGGAAATTATGTAAATACAGTACTCATGCATGAAATTCTCAAAATCAAATATGTGGCTTGTATTTCTAGGTCTAAATTAGCTTCCCCAGTAGATTTTTCTAGTTCCATATATTTTCCTGCAGGTTCCATGATTTCATTTTTCTTTACAGCTGAATAGTATTCCATTATGTATATGCATCACATTTTCATTATCCATTCATCAGCTGAAGGACATTTGAGTTGTTTCCATTTCTTAGCTACTGTGAATAGAGTGACAATTACTGCGACTGAGAAGCTATCTATCTACAGAATTGAATGTTGACTCCTTTGAGGTGATGCAGAGGGAATAGAGAGGGAATATAATCAAAATGGATGGTACGAAAGTCTCAAAAGTAATAAAAATGTTATATTATTAAAAATAAATAAATGTTAAAAAAAGAAAGAATCCTGTCCTCAAGGATTTCCATTTCCCTTAGGAAATCTATAAGAAAACTAAAGTTTGGAGAGCTTGACAATGCTCTAGGATTTCACATAAGGAAAGTTGATTGGACAAATGCCGTCAAGTACCCAAAGTCTACGCTGTTATGTGTAATACTGAACATTTATTCAACACCTTCTCTTTCTGTTTTTAAATACAATTCTTTATTGATTTGGGGGGTGAATTTCACATCATGTACTTCAGTCCCATTTACCTCCACGTCCCTCCATATCCACCCATCACCACTGCAGCATCCCCCCAAGGAGCCCCCTAAAATTAATTTAAAACAAAACAAACAGCAACAACAATACCCACCTCACTCCTCTGTCTTTTCAAACCTCCTTATTCATCCTAGTCGCATTGGGAGCTGTGGTATGTCATACAGCACACCCCCCTTCTCAAGTCAGTTCCACCTGAAAACTGTTTATTGCAATGAAATCATTGGTCTGGCTCAAGGCTTCTTCCACACATCATCACTGGACATCATCAAAATTACCCTCAGATACCCTGCTGTTTTCCTAAGTCATGGGGATCCTGTGCTTATCATTCCTCAGGACTAGTCCCTTCAGGAACTCCAACATGTCACAGATGGGGGTAGACGTAATGGTGGGCCAACCCAAGTCCCAGGATATAGATCTGGGTGGTAACTGAAGGGTTTGCTCTCTCACACCTGTGGTGAGGGTGGGGCCATCTCTTCCAAGTGAGGGAGGAGGGAAGTCTCCCATGGTGGGCAGGACCAACTCTCCTGCTGCAGTGTCCAGCAAGGGAGGGATAGGGTCAGCCATCCCAGGGCCAGTGAGGAGTGGGCCTGCTCTGCATAGCTCTCTGATTTCAACATCAACATGTTGGGCTCCTATGACTCCTGTGACATCAAAGGTCATGAACATCATCACAGAACCCAGCCGCACCAGGAACACAGGTCCAGACCTTACCGTGGCCCTAGTGGCAGCACAAGTCACCCAGATAGGTATGACCCCAGCAAGAACAAAGCCCTTGGTTGTGTCTCTATTTCAAAGAAGTATGCCTTAGGTTCCTCAAGCAGAAACTTAGAAATCATCCTTGATAATATCATATTCCTTGTGTGGAAGGAATTTCCTTCTAAATGAGAGGTCACAATCTTCTACTCGAACCTATTCATTGGTGTTTTCTTGCCCTAAGATAAACTTCATGTTCCGTGATAGAGTGCTGAAAGCATTTGGTAATCTGGCATAGGCCTTTCCAGCCCATATCATCCATCGTGTGCTTCTTTTCTGCTTTATGTGTCTCACACCCATAAATCATTTTAAATCTCACATTTCCTTCCAACAGTTGGGTTCACATGCAGAGTCTTCTCTACCATTGTTCATTCCATAATATCCATTGTTTTCCTATTTCTGAAGAGTTATAACATACCTTACAAGCTGCCACCTCCCTGGTATTTCTTTGGAGAAACAATTACCAGCAATCCATTCTCCAAACTGAAGCCTGATTCGTTTTCCTATGTTACACCAATAGCTTGTAATTTCTCCCTGTTGTATGGCCTTTTCTAAAGCTCTTTCCCTCATACTAATTGCCTTCCTAATTGTTTGGTTGATATATGAAGACTGAAAATGTTGGCACACTTGTTCACCTGTGTTCAGTTATCAGTGCTTCACTTGACACGTAGTAGGCACACGGTGTATACTTGTTAGATGACTGAAGGAAAGACATGACCAAAAAAAAATGAAAGGAAATTAGGGTTATCTTGGTTCAAAAGAAATAAAATGTTGACATGCATGCTAGAGGAGTGGGCCGGAAGAAGAGCATACTGAATGAGGAGAGCCTAGCTGCCTGACTGTAATGTACAGGGTGTTTCTAAGAATGTTGGCAGTTAAGGTTGGAGATACAGAACGGAGCTGCATATAAAGAACCTTGAATGCCAGTGTGATTAATTTTAAAGTGACAAGCAAAGCAATTAGGAATTCTGGGAACACACAAACAGCTTTAAGTCTGTGCTTTGGGCTGCGGATACCTCATTTTCACATAATGCTCTTCTCAGAGTGCAAAGATAAAGGAGCAAGGGCGGCACTGCTGTTCGTAGACTGAATTTAAACAATTGTTTTGATTGTCAACATAATTAAAGTGTAACTTAGAATTCACCAGAGTGGCATGGTGGCACACAGGAAGCAGAGGCAGACAGATCTCTGTGAGGATGAGGCCTAGCCTGTCTACAAAGTTGAGTTTTGGACAGCCAGGTAACACAGAGAAAACTGGTCTCTAAAAAACAAACAAAAATGAAAAGAACAAAAAAAAAGAATTCAACAACTGTAAGAATACAGTTCTGTAAGTCTGCCTCTATGAGACATGCAACCATTTTCACAGTGAAGATGAACAACTTTTTACTTACTTTCAAAAGTCCCCTCATGACCCTGTGCTGATGTACTGGACTTCCAACCTCAATTCCTAGCTCTCAGCAATCTGTCCTCCATATGTCTAGCGATGTTCACTTATGAGAGCATCAAACACGTGAGATGGGGCAAGGTAGAACATTTGCTATTCTACTTCACTCCGCCCACTGTGTTTGGTGTTGCTGTTGTTCTTTTTCTTTTGAACATGATGTGATTCTCTGTTCATTTTCTTCCCAATGTTACTTTCACTTTTCTTTGTAGTGAATAGGTAAGCAAAAGGCACTTTGCAAAACTGGCCTGATGATACAATTAACAGTGCTGGAGAAAGCTTTATATGCGTCTCAGAAAATATTGACACTAATTATTTTTATTTTACAAAATAATGGATTTCAACATGCACTTTAGGACATGTACACTACTGTATTTTGCTCATATTCACCCTATATTATCCTCTCATGTCCACACCACTGTTCTGTTCTTCTGGTCATAAAGAGCACTTCTGCTTTCATGTCATATATCTGTGCATGTCTAGTTAAAGATTACACATAGCAATGAAAACATGTGATACTGATTTCTTCTCCCTAGATGAGCCCCCCTATTCCTCCCCTCTTCAATCCCCTTCCTCTTTCCAAACAGTTCTCCCTCTACTTTCATACTTCACGCAGTATTTCTAAGGTTCTTTGGTATCGAATGTGTCCATAGCCCATTGCCCTCTTACTTTATTGTGTGCTGAATAGTGTTCTGTAGCTTGGATGCAACACAAGTTGTCCATTCACCAGCTGACAGGCATTTGGGTAATTTCCAGGTTGGACCTATAGTGAATAAAGTTACTGTGAACATTTAAGTAGCAGTGGTGGTGTGCTTGTTTGACCCCTCAACCAAGAGCAGTGGTACCTGGCAAGAGATCAATGGGTCCTGAGAGAGACTATTGGACTGAGATCACATCAAGACTCTCTCTCCTGCCCCCTCTGTAAAGTCTGCTTCATCAGCACTGCTGATGTTATTAGCGGTCACAAGTTGAAATAAAAACATTTGATTTTTCACAGCTCTGAAGGTTTTTCTAAGTGCAAATGTGCTGTAGTCGTTCAGTTATTAACAGCATCTCCCTCGCTCTCCTTTGTTCTCTATCTTTCCTGCTTAAATGCATTTTGATATATTTCTGTGTTCCTTTTGTGCCTGTGTTTTATTTCTTTATTCCTCTCTGTGTCTATCTTTCTTTATCCTTCATTCGATCCTTTCTGTTTTTCTCTCCACGCTCCTCTTTCCTCTCATATGTTATAGCTCAAAAAGTTACATTTACAAAATGTTTAAATCAAAGATGTGGCCAATTTGCATGAACTGTTACAATAAGCATTTTACATCCTGACAAGGTATTCGATTTACTTGTTTTAACAGAAGGGATACTAAGCATTCAGCTACCTTTCTATTCCACGAGCTCACAATGGTCAATTACACCTAATTTCCTATAGTGTTTCTGAGAATTTCAGCTGGATAGAGCTTTTACATTTTGCTTTAAAGTGCTCAGTTGTTGATTCCCAGGCTGCATACGGCTGTCAATCCTTCCTGCTGCCATTACAACTCTGATGTTTGGACAAATTGGGGTCATTAGTATTTCAGACCCCTGGAATAGGTTTAATCATTCAGGTGCTAGTGCTCTGTGTTCAAACTTTTGTATTAACAAACGCCCCTTTCCTTTTCCTTAAGTAGGAACCTGATGTTGAAGCTTCCTAGATTAGTGTTATGGGTGCAGTTGCAGCCCACCCATGAGGAGCTGTGCGCAAATTCCTGTGTCTAAAGCCGGCAGGCATTAGGGGGGACTAAGGAAGTTCATTTTATGGCTTTATTAGAGTTACCTCTTTTGTAACTAGGCCATTTTTCTCAAGGCTTCAGCCTAGGGGTCTGTGCTGCTTAGTTTATATTCCGTTTCCTTTCCCAGGGACATGAAGCCCTCCCGAAAAGGCAATGGGAAGGGAGGTGAGGTGGGTGCTTTTTCTGAGTCAGTCTTGCTGGCCACACATGAGGAGGTGCAAGAATTAAAATGAAATGAAAGTGGTTTGGAGGGGGAGTAATCATGGTGTTCAGGGTATGCAAGGAAATAATGGCAGCATCAAAGAGCCCAACTAGAACATCAGTGTTTTGGTAAATTGCTTTAGAGAAGAAAGAGAGGAGTCACAAGGAGGGGGAGATTGTGTGTGGAGCGGGGAGGGGTGGCAGATATGATGGTAAAGTTGAATTCAAAGACCAATTTTTGCTTTCCTTTTCTCCTTGAGTGTTTTTTATCTCCAGGCTGAGTCAGCCCAGGTTTCTCAGCATGGCTTTCAGATGCATCAGCAACCTGCTCTTTTCCTTCTAGATACACAGAAGCTTGTGGCTGCTACCCAAATGTTCCCCTTCACATGATGTTATTTCATGGACTGCTACAAGTACTAGTGTGCCAAGCACGGAGATGAGCTCTGCTATTGCTCCCTTGTTTCCAACCCTAGGTTTTTAACTGATGCAGAAGAAGATGGATTTAGTTTGCTATGCAACTACAACACACAACTGAATAATACGGTGCCGCCAGTCCCCAAAGAGCACAGAATCTTTTTGATTCACGTTGTTACTTAGCCACATCTCATCCTCTTCTTGGACATCTGGTTCTTTCCGACCCAAATACAGGATTTTCACATTCATGTTCCATATTTATGAACATTAAAAACAATTTTCAATGCATTATTAGGCTTATTTCTAAGGTTATTAAAAGCTCTCATAATTTTGTCATTAGGTAAATGCCCCAGTTTATTTTGTTTTCATACTGGAAATTAGGTGTTTTTTTTCTTAGAATTAAGGCTCAGATAATTAAGAATTCAAGAGCATTTCTATTTTCATAGCCAATATTTAAAATGTAAATGTTCTTAAGCCCAACCTGTTGACAAATTATGAATTTAAATTATTTGTTTTGCTTTCTGCTTTCACTCACATTGGAAACCAGTAGGATATGCTTAAATGTCCTCAGTCTCCTATAATGGTGCAAGGCTGCAAGAAATAACCAGAGTCCCTCAATAGTGGGTATTGGATAACATCACAAATCAAACATCTTTCATTTTTGCATCTTTATATCTATTTCAATGTTTAAATAGTCCCAAACAAAAATGGCATTTTGGTGTGTAAATGAAATGTACTAATGTACTTTAGGAAATGTTCACATTTTCTTAGTGTTTATATGTACTTTCTGTGATTTTAACCTTGGAAAGGGTACACATTATTTTGAGTCAAAATTAAAATTAAATTAGATGAACCTTACCTAACCTTGGGATGAACACGAGTTTTTGAAAAAATATCTCTGCTGTTGTTTTCCATTTGAATGATTGCTAACTGATGACATCAAGTTACAAGGTAATGGATTTATGAAATCACAGAATGTTCTTCTTATTTTGAGAAAATATGTATATATTATTAGCTCTTGTTTCTTTCCCCAAACTCTGAGTAACAAATTCCCACCAAACTTTCCCAGGGTAGGTATCTAAGTAGTATATTTCTAGTTCTTTTCATTTGTTCCTAGTCCTTTATAACTTCTAAAAATATTATTTAATATCATCTTTCAGAATATCCTAAGTTAAGTCAATTATATATTATTATAATCATATTATATATGGCTTATCAATATCCAGTCCAAACCCACCATTTATTCAGAACAGGTTGTTTTTCTGTAGTTAAATGCTATTTAATAAGCTGGATGAAAGAAAGAAAGAAAGAAAGAAAGAAAGAAAGAAAGAAAGAAAGAAAGGAAGAAAGAAAGAAAGAAAGAAAGATCATTGGCTTCATGAACTCAGGTTCTACTTAACAGCATTGTGGAAAAAGCAAACGAGCAAACTGAGAAAAACAATGGTAGCATACATAGATGAGGAATTATAATAAAAATAATAGCAGCCATCAGATCTGACCTAATGGTAACTGAACAGTAGAACTAAAAGCAATTTTTTTAAAAAACCTTCATAACTAACTTCCACTTCTTTTGGTTTCCACAGCAATTTTTCTTTTCATAAAAGGCTTACCACTTGAATTAATTGTTCCCCACTAGTCCAACTACTCTCTTCACCTCATTCTCCAAAAGACCTGTAACAATGGCATATTTACCCAAACATCCAAATAAATTCAACTAATCAGCTAGTTAGCTCAGTAAAAATGGGCAGATCACATTAAGACTTGACTATTTTAAGATGGCATTAAGAACATTGACAGAAATTAGCCCTTAATATGCCTTTGGGTTAACATAGTCACTTGTGCAAACTAGAAATTATTTTTGATACAATTGGCAACCATAGGAAAGATAGAATATCAATAGAAATAAGTATGTATGAAGAGTAGACATTTTAGTGCAGTGATTAACTATGAATTATTGAGACATGCTATAATATACGCACATATATATACACATACATGCATATTCTTTATAAGCTGGTTATGTGGATTTTGCTTTACTAGATTGCTGTTTTAATTTCAAATAAATTTATAAAGTAAAATGCTGTAAGATTATTGTAAAATACATAAAATAGCTTTCTCTTAACATTTAAATCCTGTCTTTCTTCCCTTGTGTGTGTGCATGAGAGAGATAACACATTTTTTCATAGTCTGAGAATTTGATACATGAATATAACGCGCTCTGATGAAACCCACACCTTACTCCCTACCCTCCAACTCTTTCCATATCACAACACCACATTTCTCTCCAAACTTCATGTATTTCTTTTTGAGTTCACTGAATCGACTTTATGCTGCAGTCTGTGCATGGGTACAAACATCCACCAGAACATGGGCCAAGTCTGGTGCCATGTCTGAAGAAGAAAACTGACTTTCTTCTACAGGAGCCATCAGTTGCCAACATCTCAGCAAGAGTGAGAAGCATTTTTCATAATAATGTACATTTGAGACATTTAAAACTAAATTGAAAATACAATATCTATATCACCACTAAAGACTGAAAATATTATGCGTAGTTCATAACAACAAAGAATTCTGATTTTTAAAATCTTCCCTAATATATGACCTACCTCAAATAATATTTCTTTATTCTTGAGAATGTCCATATGTTTACAATATGACCTATCTTTCTAAAAGTGCTTTGCTAAATTAGAAATGCTTTCTCTCACAGTATAGGAATGAGTGGGGGAGCAAAGAACATCATAAAAAATAAACAACATGACCATTCTGTGTTTTTTTTTAAATTAATTTCTAGGACACATTTAAGGGGATATTACCATATTTGAAAGATAATACAACATTTCTCAACTGGGTCATAAAATAATTCTTTAAAATCAGCATGTAATAGTTCAATTTTTACAAAAGAAGCTTACATTTCTTAGCTTAGACAAAAAATACAGTCATAGTTTTCTCGATCGTCCTCTCTCTTACTCCGTCTTGCTCTTTTTTAGCCCCCAAAATTTCAGATTTAGTGGTGCCTGGCTTTACCAGCTCTTTGCCATTTCATATTTGTTCATTCACTTACTTGACATAACAAATACTGAAACACAGCACAGGTTTGGGAATTGGGTGACCCAAAGTAGACTGCAATTGAGCTATCTAGTGTGATTTTGGGCTATCTGACTAACTTCTTTGAACCTCTCTTTTCTCAGTTGTATGGCAAAAAGAACAAAATGGTTGCTCACAATGATCAAAAAGTGTTTTGCCTTATTACTTTGCTTCTGCTATGATGAAACACCGTGACCAAGGTAACTCATAGAAGAAAACCGTTTATTGGTGCTTGTAGTTCTCGAAGATGAGCTTCCATGGCTATCATGACAACGTGCATGGCAGTAGATAGGCAGGTATGATGCTAGCTAGAGCAATGGCTAAGACCTCACATCTTGAGGTGCCATCATGAGACAGAGAGAGATAGTATGAATGGATTTTTGAAACCTCAAGTCCCATCCCCAGTGGCATACCTCCCTCAACAAAGCCATAGTTCCTAATCGTTCCCAAACAGTTCCACCAGTTAGGGACCAAGTATGCAAACACATGGGCCTATGGAGGCCATTTTAGTTCAAACCACTAGATTCCAATCAGTTCTTGTCAATGCTGTACCACACATAATCACTGTGAAGGTAACTGAAAATGTTTGTCAAATGCTTAAGAAGGGCCTGGCAAGTGTTAAGCTTTTAATAAATACTTGATCTTAGGACCTACTTATATATTAGGAGCAGAAGATGCATAAATGGATGTCCTTCTTTTCCTTGAAGAACTATGCATGTACTGTTAACAGCTGTTGCACTTCAGACCTCAGGTCAGAAGTAATATAAAACTTTCAGCGATCCCCTCAGCTGGAAAGACATTTATTGCCTTTCACTAAACCCCCATGACCAGTTTATTTTACTTTCCTTATCAAATATCAGCACACTGTATTTTGTATTTTTATGTGTTTAAATGCTTTGCTCATTTCCAGAAGGGCAGTGCCGTTTATTAATCTTCTATTTGCCAGAATGTTCGTGGTGGGATTTCTACCTACTTGTGTTCCCTTCCTTATATTCTTTCTTGGTTGTATTCCATTAAACACTTGAGGGTTACTTATTTCTGGTGGTTTAATAAAGCTTGATTAAATGAAAAAGCGGCAGTCAAGCATTTTAAATCCAAAAAAGCATATATTATTAAGAATGCCATGTTTTTTCAAGGCAATAAAATTTAAACTCTGTTAGTTTAATTACAAGTCATAAGAATAAATGCCCACTTCATTTGGAGCCTGTGCTAAGTTCCACTTGGTAGCTTTTTGGCGCCATCTTACAGCTATTTCAAGTGGGATTCTTTCATGGTGCACATATTTTTAAAATATTGTCATGCTGTGCCCGGGATAGTTACAGAACTTCCACGGCAAGTGCTCCTTGTTGAAACCCAGGGTTATTAATAATGACAAGTCATTTAGATACTTTAATTAGTGTCCAGCACTATTTCCATTAGTTAATATATATTTTTAACATCATAGTGCCTAACAACAATCACAGTGTAGCTTTCCTTGGCACTACAATTTCCCCAGTTGATTGTGTTGCCATGAGTTTTGTGGGATCTTATTTTAAAATTACAAGAAAAAATTCTGTAATAAAGGTCACATAGCTAATCAAAAGGCAGTTTAATGTCTTGAACAAAACTTTTGTTCTACTACTTTTAAAATATGTAGTTGGAATTCCATGGATTTTCCACCTCCCCAATTCTGTTTCTTGTCTACTGGATTTGTAATAAAGGGACTCAAGGAAAGGAATGAAGACAGAGACACTCAAATGTCTACTCAGAGTGGTGGACACCCAAACCAATCTTGGTCGTTATTAAACATATCGGATTGCCATAAAAACTGCAGCAAAACTTATTTTTTTGGTAATGGAACTGAGTACCTTCTTATATCAAAACA
This sequence comes from Microtus pennsylvanicus, assembly GCF_037038515.1. Lineage (NCBI taxonomy): Eukaryota > Metazoa > Chordata > Mammalia > Rodentia > Cricetidae > Microtus > Microtus pennsylvanicus. The sequence continues at coordinate 61,053,169 of NC_134601.1, read as the reverse complement.
TTAGATATATCTATACTGATATATAAAAGTGTGCGTTGACTAATAGGTGAGAGTTTTCCATGTTCTTCACTGATGAGAAAGCAAAGTATCTGTACAATAAATATTATTTTGTAAATGCACAGGTGAATAAGTCCTGTTTGCTTAAGACCTCCAAGTACTAAGGCCCTGGAAGCACTGAAGGCTAGTTTTAATTGTTTCGAGTGTAGGGGCACCAAGCACCTGTTTTGATTTTTATTAGGCAAATCTCATCAGGTGCTTAGACCAATTTTCCATAACAATTCTGAGTATTTCTGAGAATTCATATGAGAATCTGATGAAATCACCTTTTGCATTTGCATTCATAAGAACTAATTTTGTTTTTCTTCTCGCTATACACTATTTCCCCTCTAAAAAGATGCTCCTAGGAACCCCATTAAAAGTTATCTGTGTGGATACATTGGCACGTAAGACCCTGACTTTCGAATTACCAGGGCTCTGCAAGGAACTAAAATTGTCATACATGAATGTTTAATTATGAGGAAGCCAATGTGTAAACTGCGCCATCTCCAGTTTTTGTTTTCCTTTGAAACAGAAACCTGAACTATGAGAAGCTTGAATTAGAGGGACAGGTGGACTGTCGGCTTAGAAAGTGGCCTCTGAGCCCTGTCCCTAAGGATTTGTGACCAGGATAGCATAACTAACGTCAGGGCTAGTATTAGAAGCTGGAGAGGGACATTTTCTGCTTGGTGAGAAACATTGCTCATGGATCTAGATTATGGCCTGGCTGTTCAATTTGGCAGAAGTATAATTTTTTTTTTTAAAAATGCTGTTTGGCTCACATATTTCTTAATGGCCTGGCTTTAGTCCATATCCTAGGTCTCATTTTCAGGTACTCTGGTCATATACCACATGCTACCATACTTGCTAAAGATGTCAATTATATGGCAGAATGTCCAGGAGGCATCAAATGGATAAGGAAGGTGTTTTGGAATAGGGAACTTACAGATGCCTTCCTCATGTTCAGTGATAAGAATGCTTGAGACTGGGGGATTTGAATGAAATGTTGTCTTCAGTGTTTTCAATCAGAAGTAAACGCTTTTCCTCTTCTATGCTTCCATTGTGTCTTGTTCTTGTCTGAAGCACTGTTTGTCAAAGCTTACCATGCTTTGCATTCTATTATTCTTTGCAGTAAATGTGGACGAATGTCTCCCTGGAGCATAAGCTTTGTGACTTTTCTTCTGTTGTTCCGGATGATTGCATCAGAGCCTTGTACCTGCCGACTTCACATTGTTTCACCGGCCACATTCCCAGCCCTGGTTTGTAATTTTGAACACATGTCATCTGTCTGCAATACATGGGCATAATCAAGCTGAATAGGGTTTCTTTTTCTCAAAAAGATCGTGCCGTGAGTCTTGTGCTTGTGGAGGTGTCCATTGGAGCACCATTTAGGTTTCATCCTCTCAATTGTTGTCCTGCCTACACCCTTCACCAAAAGAAATGCTAGATACCACAGTAAAGAGGTAGAGAGAGCATGATTGAGTTGTAGCAAACAGAGTTCTATATTCAGACTTAGCTCATAGTTATTGAATACTCATTTCACTGATGAGGAGATGGAGACTCAAATAACTTCCCGTTGCTTGCCAAATGTCACACGATTGCACAGTTAGTAAGCAGTTCTGCCAGGGCTGAAATTCAAACCCTCTGACACAAAGTCAAAATCCCTTTCAAAAAATGTTGGAACATTTTGGTGAGCTCTGCTCACCGTTTATAACTCTAATGCTCCTAGTTGTTTCATTGAACTATTCTGAGTAGTTCAGTCAGGCAAAAGCCGAGTATTGTGGATGCTAAGGCTCATTTTGTTTCCATGTCTGTTTATTTGTACAATGTAATGCTTCTGTCTTGCTGTATTTGTGCATTCAGCTATTTAGTGTCTTTATTTTTGTGTGTGCTAATTTATTTACTTTTTACCTATCTATTTTTTAATATTCCATTTCCAAGAAATGTCTGAGACAGTCAAGGTTACTTGAAGGCATTTTTTTCAGTAAAAAAAAAAGTTGAACCACTGAATTTTCTGAAAGCAGCTCATGCCCGAAGAAAAGGTGTACCATGAGCTAAGTGACTAAATTTGCCTATAAAGCCACATGTTTTAATAGGATTTTAGATATTGTTATTATGATTAATTGCATTTTATTTAGGGTGATTGGAAGAAATAGTGTAAAATGTGCAATATTTACATTTACAAGTTTTACATTTCACTCAATTACAGTAAGTGTTTATGGTTTTGCATATGTACCTATATCAGTGCACACATACGTGCATAGTTGTGCATGTGTGTATATTTAATATATTACATAGGAACAGAAAATTTTTTAAAAATCATATGAAGGGATACAAAATGATGGATGAGTGAATATAGAAAGATATAGCAAGATAATTCAGGGTGAGCAACATGAGTCAGCAAAATCTTATAGAGTAGACAAAAAGAATAATCTATTGTCAATTTAAATACCATCTACTATATAAAATTCACAGATTTATTTTACAGAAAGTCCTTTTTGTGTCTGTCAATGTAACATAAATATTTTAGAAAATTTCCTTACTTTTCAGCCTGGCACGGTGACAGATACATGTAATAGTAGCACTTGGAAGGCCAAGGCAGAAAATCTTGGGTTCAAGATGAGGCTGGACAATATAGTAAGACTTGGGAGAGAAAAAAGGGGGAGAGAGGAGGAGGATGAATAAGAGGAAAATTCTTTCCTTGGGAAAAATTTTGAACATTGAAATATTGCCTGTAAAATAATATTTTCAGAAACAACATATAAACAGTGGGTTATATTGCAGTGATGCTTTTAGATTTTTAATCTCCATGCCTTTTGCAAATTAGACATCTCTATTTAGCTTCAATTATGTAATTGTTTAGTCATACAACAAATGGGATAAAAGAACCTAATTGTTGACTTCCACGCTTTCCTCTGGACAAGTGATTAGAAGTAAAGAGAAAAGCCAAGTCTTGCATCCTAAGTGGCATCCCCCCTCTCATTCCCTAGCCACCGTCAGAAAAATGCCTGTCATTTTGACACACTGGAGGTAAGGCTGACTCTGAAGCACAAATTGCTTCCGTGGCAACAGCATTATCAAGCATCCTGCCTGGGTCAGACTAACTTCTGGCACCATTTCTGTCTGGCTGCCCACAGTGGGGTGGAGGCTCTTTGTATTCTGGATGGTTAAATTCATCCAACCCAGGAAAGACAGCTATGAAAACACTTCCAGGCCAGCCTGAAAACACCCCCTGTATTTCATGACTGTCTTTGCATTAATGCTCTCCCACTCATAATGTACTCAGACACAGATGCACACTGTTCCTCAAATACACAGAAAGGTGTTGGGTGATGCCAGGAGGTTACATTGTGGGGAACAGTAAGTGGATCAAGCAAAACCTTGTGGCCCTGTGATACTGGAGCAAGACCAAATAGTATTTGTTCTGTGCACCCGTTGAACAAGTTGCTCATTTGTTTATTTTCCTTTCATTTGCTGTTAAACCTTCAGCTCACTTCACCCCCACAATCACACTAGCGTGGTACATGGTTCGCACTACCTGGTAGTCTGATCATGTAAGCTTCTATCTGATGCCACATGGCTTGCAATGAGGTCTGGATTAGGCAAGTTTCAGTCTGAGGTCATTGTCTGCATTTTATCGATTCTATACGATTGTTTGCATGGTCCTGGAAGCGCCCTCAGTTACAGCTTTCTCTGCTGACTCTTTGCCCTAAATAATGGAAATATTTGACACAGGATATGTTGAAATCTGGGCTCTGATAGTTCACCCCAACACTTCTCTACCAATCTCTTCTCAACTGCAAAGCCTAACTCCTCACCGGCTCTTACTTCTGGAGACTGTCCTCTCTCTCAACCCAATCCCTGAAAGAAGAGTTATTTAACAACTGCTGATTTCAGAGTAATAAACAGGAGAAAAAAAGCTCTAAGTTTCTTGAGGAAAGGGAAAGGAAAAGAGAGAGAGCGAGAGGGAAGGAGAGAGGGGGGGGAGGAGAGAGAGAGAGAGAGAGAGAGAGAGAGAGAGAGAGAGAGAGAGATTTACAGTCACAAAGCCATAGATTAGATTCCTGCTGGACAAGGCCCAGCAGTCAATGTTAAGGTACCCAATCTCCATCCCTACTCTCTCAACCCTCAGACCCTGTTGTCTTCTGCTAGTTTTATAATGCTGGGCCACTTGGTGTTTCTTCAGGGAGGTCGGCCAGAGAATGCTTCTCCTTTTGCAGGCTGCTGGGTTCAAAACCTACGAGGTAGCCTAGAGACAGAGTTCCTGGCATCTCATTTAACAGCCTTGGTCTGAATGAGGGACTTCTATGAAGCCTGAATAATAAGCGTTTTCAAAACTCCATAGTGTCCCAGAGCAAAAGGGAGTGGTATTCTCACCCATGCATCTCCAGGTTCTTCTCAGGCTTCCCCAGACAGATGGGGTGATTCTGGCCTTTAAATTCAGGATGCTGGTCCAAGAGTACAAGCTTCTGCCCAGGGACTTGCAGAGAGCTAGGGAGCAACACATTACTTTCTTCCCACATTATTAGCCGTGCATTTGATTGGTGATTTTATAAGTTATACTGTACTTTCCCACCTATGTATTTAAAAAAAAGAGTTACAGGTTTTTTTTGTCATTCTAGTTGTTTGATATGCAAGTGCCATAAGGTAATGGTTGAGAATATGGAACTCTGGACACAGTCTGCCTTGGTTTGAATTCCAACTCTGTTACTGAACTTTAGACAGTTTGCTTACTATCTGTGTTTTCAGTTTCCTAGTCTGTAAATTGGGGTTCTCAATGATCGTTACTTCAAGTGTAGCTGTGGGAATTAAATGAGTTAAAACTGATACTCAGTGCCATCATAGTATTTGAAAATTTTACATGGTCAGGCTGGGTGCAGTTGGCCCAGGCTTTTAATTTCAGCACTTGGGAGGCAGGAGGGCTCAGATCACTGTGAGTTCCAGGCCAAAATAGTCTACACAGTGAGTTCCAAGCCAGCCAAGGATAATTGTCTCCAAAGCATATTGACCTGGTGTTTCCAGTCTCACAGATAGCAATGGTTATTACCATGCTCCAAACAACACCGTATTTGTCCAGTTTTGTCTCTTCAAGTGTTCAAAACCTTTGTTCTCTGTCTTTCCTGCAACAAGGGCCCTAGTTGAGGTACAAAGTAATAGCAAACTCCTTACACTTTTCAGAACACGCCCAAGTTGCTGCTCTTCTCACGTGCACTACACTCAGATTCCCAGCGCTCCTCTGTCACTTCCTACTCATTCTCTAACATGAGATATGCTTAGACTACAGACTCTGTAAGAGGAACATCTCTCTGGATCGTCAGAGAATAGAACAATGGCTGCCACAAAGAGCTATGTAGCGAGCACATGTCAAATTAAAGGCTGCTTGCTGTGCTCCTGAACCTAGGTAGTGGTTGCCAGGGGAGATTTCATTCAATCCTACACACAGTTTTGTATAGTAGTAAGCTCAATTATTATCTCCACTTTTCAGATAAGAAAAATAATGCTCAGAGAGGTTAGATAGCTTGCCTAGACGTGCATATTTATATTTATATGGCTAATCATTCCACACAATCTACAGTGGGAAATGCGGAGTACGATCTAAGAATGCCAGGAAATGGTGACTGTCATAGCCTGTTTCATGAAGCAACGATATTCAAATGGTGAACCTGATAGAAGAGAAAGTGGGAAGTACCCTACATCAGATGGGCACAGGAGATCGCTTCCTATGTGTAGCCCCAAAAGCTCAGACATTAAGGGCAACATTGAATAAATGGGACCTACTAAAACTGAGAAGCTTCTGTAAAGCAAGGACACTGTCACCAAGACAAAAAGGTAACCTACTGACTGGGAGAAGATCTTCACCAACCCCACAACAGACAAAGGTCTGATCTCCAAAATATATAGAGAACTCAGGAAACTAGACTTTAAAATGCTAATTAACCCAATTAAAAAATGGGGCACTGATCTGAACAGAGAATTCTCAGCAGAGGAAGTTCAAATGGCCAAAAGACACCTAAGGTCATGCTCAACCTCCTTAGCGATCAGGGAAATGCAAATCAAAACAACTTTGAGATATCATCTTACACCTGTCAGAATGGCTAAAATAAAAAACTCCAATGATAGCCTTTGCTGGAGAGGCTGTGGAGGAAGGGGTACCCTCATCCATTGCTGGTGGGAATGCAATCTTGTGCAACCACTTTGGAAATCAGTGTTTCGGTTTCTCAGGAAATTTGGGATCAACCTACCCCTGGACCCAGCAATACCACTCTTGGGAATATACCCAAGAGATGCCCTACCGTATGACAAAAGCATTTGTTCAACTATGTTCATAGCAGTATTATTTGTAATAGCCAGAACCTGGAAACAACCTAGATGCCCTTCAATGGAAGAATGGATGAAGAAAGTGTGGAATATCTACACATTAGAGTACTATGCTGTGGTAAAAAACAATGACTTCTCGAATTTTGCATGCAAATGGATGGAAATAGAAAACACTATCCTGAGTGAGGTAACCCAGACCCAAAAAGATGAATATGGGATGTACTCACTCATAATTGGTTTCTAGCCATAAATAAGGGACACGGAGCCTACAATTGGTGATCCTAAAGAAGCTAAGTAAGAAGGTGAACCAAAGGAAAAACATAGTTATCCTCTTGGCTATGGGAAGTAGACAAAGTTGCCGGGGAGAAAATTGAGATCTTGGGGGTGGGGTGGGATGGGGGTAAGGGGAGATGGGGAGAGAAAAGGGAGAAGGGGAGGAAGGGGGGAACTTGGAGAAAAAGGAGAATTGGGATAAAGGAAGGTTGGATAGGGGAGCACGGAAGCACAATTCTTAGTTAAGGGAGCCACCTTAGGGTTGGCAAAAGATTTGAACCTAGAGTGGCTCCCAGGTGCCCAAGCCGAGGTCCCCAGTTAATTCCTTGGGCAGCTGGGGATAGGGAACCTGAAATGACCCTATCCTATAGCAATACTGACGAATATCTTGCATATCATCATAGAACCTTCATCTGGTGATGGATGGAGATAGAGACAGAGACCCACACTGGAGCACTGGACTGAGCTCCCAAGGTCCCAATGAGGAGCAGAAGGAGGGAGAACAAGAGCAAAAAAGTCGGGACCACGAGGGGTGCACCCACCCACTGAGACAGTGGAGCTGATCTATTGGGAGCTCACCAAGGCCAGCTGGACTGTGACTGAAAAAGCATGGGATAAAACTGGACTCTCTGAACATGGCGAACAATGAGAGCTGATGAGACGCCAAGGACAATGGCAAGGGGTTTTGATCCTACGCAATCTGCTGGCTTGGTGGGAGCCTACCCAGTTTGGATGTTCACCTTCCTAGATATGGACGGAGGGGGGAGGACCTAGGACTTACCACAGGGCAGGGAACCCTGACTGCTCTTTGGACTGGAGAGGGAGGGGGAAAGGAGTGGAGGGGAGGGGGAGAAGGTTGGGAGGAGGGGGAGGGAAATGGGAGGCTGCGAGGAGGTGGAAACTTGTTTTTTCCCCTCATTTTCTCAATAAAAAAAATAAATAAATAAATTCAGGGAAAAAAAGACATGTCTGTTTTTCACATAGTTCTTTTTTGAATTTAGCTGATTTCCAATAGGTAATTTAAGATATCCTATGAAAGTAAAATACATATGAAGGAAACTCTGGCTATTTCTTATCGATTGTTCAGTGAGCCCATTGGTTGCCATACTTTAATCTCATTACATATTACATGTCAACAGCGTTAGTTAGTGTCTCACCCATAATTATCTTTTTTTAAAAAAAATCCTTCATGAGGCCACATGGGTGGTTCAGTTCTTTCTGTATGTGACTAATGACTTGACTTTCAGTCCCCAGAACCCACGTTAAAAACTATATGGGTGGTGTAAGTTTGTAATTCCAGTATACCCACAGTGAGATTGGCGGGGGGGGGGGGACAAGAGAATTATCCAGAAGCTTTAATACCATTTGGCTTGGAATAAGCTGTCCAGTGATGGATACAACAGGAGAGACCCTGCTTCATTCAACAAGTTGGGAGCTGTGGACAGACCCCCTGAAATCCTCCACCCTCCACACATGGTCTGTGACAAGTGTCATGGCATGGTAATGCTCCATCTCTGTCTCTTACACACGCACACACAAAAGAAAATCTGAAAAATCCTTTGTAGTCAACCAAAAATCCAAAAGCCTCTATATCCTCAAAGTCATATTGCTCTAAGGCAGCTGAGGAGGGATTTACAGATTAGCAACAGTAGTCGACGTGGTAGTGGCCACAGACACAGCACTTGTTGAGAATTTAGTGAGTGCCAGGCTTGCGTTACTTAACAATTTACTTGAGTTACCCATTAAAACCCTGCAAAGTGGGCTCTGCTATTTTGTTTAAAATACGGGGAAAGTGGTCCTCGGAGAATTTAACTTACTTGCTTGGGATCACTCACACAGCTGCTAAATGTAGAACCTGAACTAAAGTCTGAAAATGCATGTCTGTAAAGCCTGGGCGTTTCTCCCAAACTGGACTTTGAAGATTGTGCAAGTTACTAACCCTCCGAAAGAGCCAGTTTCCTCATCAGTAATATCGAGAGTGATATTATCACTATGAAGGTTAGAAATACCCAGGGCCAGGGCATGGGCCAACAAGTGCACACAGTAGGAGTCTCAACTATTGTGTAGACATTTACGCATGCATGAAGACATTTAAGAAGCAGAGGAAAACCAGAGATCGCTTTAAAAAGCACTGGGGAGCTAGTGAGGTGGATCTACAGCTTCAGCTGTCTTGGGAGCTGGCCCTCTCCCCTCCAGTACACAGTGACCAGATGAAGCTCTGAGCGACAGGCAGGGGGCAGGGGCCTAACTCCAGCTTGAGCAACCTCTGCAGGGAGTAGGGAGAGAGGCGGGGAGCTGGGAGGGGCTTTCCAATCCTGGTCGTCAGAGGACTGCAGGTGCTAGGCAGAGTTGGTGTAGGTGGGTTTGTGAGCCTGGCGAGGGAGGGGAGGAGGCTGGGGCGGGAAGGCGGGCGGGTGGAGGAGAGAGGGAGGCGTGGCTCTGGGCCCGAGAGGCAGTCCTTAGACAGCTCTTCCCACGCCGGGCAGTTCGCTGCGTCTGGAGGAGCTCTCTGGAGAATCTCCAACCTCGGAGCGGGCCTTCAACTACCGTAAGTACTTGCAAATGAGCGCATAGTCCAGTGGCTAAAGATTAATTACTGGCCACAAAATCCTAAACAAAACCCCGAAAGAGCCCCCCTGATGTGATTAATTGCTGTAAATTGAATTGCTCCCCAGTCTTTCCTTCCACCCCCTTCATCCCTGCCTTTCTCCTTCTCTCCCTCGATCCCAGCCCCGCCTCCGATGAGAACCTCTGGGCAATGTGGATACATCCTCTTTCCTTTCTCAGTCTTCCCTCCAAACCCTAAGCAAAGCTTGTACCCGGCACGCTGCGGAGCCCAAACCCTTTGATTTCTGGAGCCTTTAAAGCTATGAAGGGGGCTAGCCATTAGATATTTCGGATCTCTCACCCTCGCAAACACTGCGGGGCTGCCTAATGGTGGGGAAAGCGAATGGGGTAGAGTATGAGGGAATCATTAAAAAACAGCCTCAACTGCCTAAGTTGGGGGTGGGGTGAAAGGGCAAAATGGGCGTGGCCAATTTTGAACCTCAGGGTCGTTTCCAAGCTCCTGGGCATAAGATTCTTTATGTTGGCTGAAGTGATACGGTACCTATATTTTTTTTTTAAAAAAAAAATCCACAACTGATTGAGGAGTGGTCAGCCATGCTGAGAAATTCAGCTTTTCTGACTCACTCCAGATACCAAGAGGAAAGGCCCTGATGTCCATGTGGTAAGGCTGGATTCTCAGATGGCATTTCCTGGGTGCAATCCCAGGTTGCCTTGGCAAAGAACCGAGCTTCCCCCAACTAGATCCTGGCCCAATGCCCCAAGGGGAAACAGTGCAACAGGGTGGTATCCAAGCTGGTCTGGCGCCGAGAAAATTGCGGACAGGAGGTTCTAGGAACTGAGATGGGAAGAGTCTCATTAGGGTCCTATGCCAAACGTATACCCCTCTTTTAAAAAAAATGGGATGGGACGAAATACACCTGTTTGCATGAAATGTACACCGCATGCCTGGCACTGTACATAGGTTTTCTGTAATCCAAAACAACAATGTTAGGTATATATTATTCCCCCACTTAACATAAGAAAAGTTCAGAGCCAGTCAATTAAGTATCCTTCAATACAAGTAAATGAAAAACAGGGCCCTACTTGACTCTCTCTGTGTCAACTTGATGTCTATCTCCCGGGTGTTTTGAAAATGTGTCTTTCTGCTCCTCCATTTTGTACACTGTCAGTGCTAGACCATATTAGAGGCTATCAGTCTATGGTAAGTTTACAGAAACAAAGTCATTCTTTTTCTCTCTTGGGGAAGCTACCTATACCTCACTCCGAGGAGCTAAGGCCAAACAGCTGAGGTAAAGCAGGGATTCCGTCTGTGAGTACAGATTTCAGAGGGGCGAATTCGCCTGTGTTTGTGCTGTGAGAGCACACCTTCCCTTGGCAAAGGTTACTTTGCAGCCAGAGGGGAGAAGATCCACCTCATGTATACGGAGTACCCGTGGTTGGTAGTGACTTCTGGGGAAATGAAAAGACCTCTTTGTGATCCTTAAAATTCAAACAATCCCATTTTCTTCAGCGGTAGTGAACAAGCCACTTAGACGCTAAGGGCAAACTCTAAAGTGGGATAGTTTACACTTTTGTTAACTACTTTGCAGAGGCAGCTGGATTAAAGGACTCAAAACAGGGTATTAAGCTTTGGGGTTAAGTGACAAGAGTATATCAGAAGCACTCCTTAGAGGAAGCAGTCTTTGTGATGTGCGGGGCGATGATGGAAGATAAAGATGGAGGTGAGGGCATGTGCTGCCTCTGGACATTGTCAACCTTGGAGTAAAACATGAACTTTAATTTTTGATTTAACATTTTGACTTTTAGCAAATTATGTATCCCTTCTAAACTCCATTTGCCTCAGCAACAAAATGGGGGCAGCGGTAATTCCTTCCTTATTAAGCTGTTGGAAGATTCAGCTGTGTGTGTGTGTGTGTGTGTGTGCAAGCATAGGCACGCGCTCGTGTGTACACTGCGTGCATGCACATGCAGGCAAATATCTGATCAAAGGATCTAAAAGGTGAGTATTCACAGGTTCCACCTTCCCCACTCTGTAGGGTTTCTTCAGACTTGTTTAAGGGCATCTTCTGTGCCTTTGAAATCTCAGGAACAAATAAACATTTCAGCAAAAACAACATCGTGGATCCCAGGAACAGATCTTGAGTGGAGAAATGGGGAAGTGGGGAAAAGGATCAAGGCGAGGAAAGCGACAAGTGGCCTTATTAACAAGCTAGGATCCTGTGAACCAGTGGAATGGAAGGTTGTCAAGAGCAATGCAATGATCTCCCCTCGATCTGAAAGAGCAGAACTCATCCCTGAGCAAGACAATTTCTTCTTTTAGATTCTACTATCTTTTAAGAAGCAAAGCCTTCAAGACTCACAGTACACATCCTGCACCAGAGGCCCCACAGCCCTAGACAGGCCATGATGCTCCGGACCTTCAATCTATTCCTCGGTTGCATTTGTAAGTACAAGGAAGGGGTGAGAAGCACGTGACTCTGTAAAGTGACTCTGCTCTTGTGAGCAGGCTCCTGGTGGGAGGCGGGGTGATTCTTGAGGTTGGAGAGGGCAGCATGAAGAACAGAGTCTCTCCTTTACCATTTTCCCTTTCCAGGGCTCAGTCTGGGTGTGGCCTCAATGGGTAAGTGCTTTCCTGCCTGAGACTAGAAAGAGCTGGCCTGTCTGCATGGCCTTGAGATACTCAAGCCAGGTTGGGCTGCTTGGAAATCAGAGCCTCTTCCATCATGACTTACTTTCCCAAGAACTATGAAGTGCTTTATCTCTCATTAGAAGGCAGCTTATTCCCCTGCTTATTTGGATCCTTTGAACAAATGCCCTAGCATCTCTGTCCCAAACCCTTATATGAGCAGACACTCCCACTCCCACAGGAAGGCAAAAGGTAGCATCTGGGTGGGTTAGAGACAGTTTTCAGGCATGCTGTGGGGCACTTTGTGGGAGGGAGAAGGCTGACTGCTGCTATCTTTGTGTTTTGGGGGAATAACAGCAGTGGAGCCTCAAGCAGAGCTGTGGATAGAATCCAACCACCCCCATGCCCCCTGGAGCAACATCACGCTTTTGTGCAGAAGCCCCGCTCGGGTGTCCAGCAAGTTCCTGCTGATGAAGGATAACACACAGATCTCCTGGACTCGTTCTTCTTACAAGACCTTCCAAGTGTCATTCTTCATAGGGGCCCTTAGTGAGTCTACTACAGGTGTTTATCGATGCTGCTACTGGAAGGAGAAAGGCTGGTCAAAGCCCAGTAAGGTTCTAGAGTTGCAATCACCAGGTGAGATGGCAAAGCTTGATGCTCAAGAAGACTTTCCCACACTTGGGACCCAAAATTGTCATCCTAGAAAAGGGTTTGTTGATGTTATTTCAAATTCATGCATGTGTGTACGCCACAGATAGCACCAAGTGCCTACTTGGGGTCAGACAATGCACAGAGAGGATGCTACTCTGGAAGGGTGGGGCAAAGAAGGCTTGTTCGAGGAAGGCTCCTCTACATTCAAAGTCTCCTGTCCTGCAGTCTCCTTGTTCTAACTCATATCAGTTCATTCTTTCCTTACAGACCAACTTCCTAAACCCATCTTCTGGATCGAGGCAAAGGCGCCTCCTCTTCCTGGATGCAATGCTAACATCCTCTGCGATGGATGGATTCAGGATTTAGTATTTGTGCTGTTGAAAGAGGGAAACACAGAGCCCGTAGATTACCAAGTCCCAACTGGGACAATGGCCATATTCTCCATTGACAACTTGGCACCTGAGAATGAAGGGGTTTACCTCTGCCGCACTCATTTCCAGATGCTCCCCACTCTGTGGTCAGAGCCCAGCAACCCCCTGAAGTTGGTGGTGGCAGGTGGGTGTGGCCATGGCTGCTGGCATCTGACAATTATTATCCCAGGGATCATGGCTGGTTGAGCAAAAGATTTTGAAATTACTTACCTAAGCCAGTTTCTAGGCCCTGCAAGGTTGATGAGGTAGTCATTTGACATTTTCCTGAGCTCTAACGTAGAATCACACATGCTTTAAAGCAGATAACCCTTTGGCCTGTTTGTGAGTCTAGCTAGCTATTCAATAGCTTCATCTTATCACAGGCTTATTGTCGTTTACTTGTGGATTGTCATTCATTCCCTCATTCATCCAGTGTTTATTGAGCACCTAATATGTGCCAGGCATTGCTAGTATAGTCTTGAAATTGATTCCTTAAAAGTTTAAGTGCATTTGTGATGATTATATTTAAGTGTGTGAAATATAATGAATCAGTGTTCTCCTTGATGAAAAATAAGCAGATGACAAAGAAAGTGATATTTTATATTCTAGAAATGGCTTGAAAGATTACTTTGTCCCACATCAATAGAGCCAGTAAAGGCAGTACCACGTTCCAAACACAGAAGGCAACTCCTCCAGTCACACACTCCAGCTTCAACTCCTCTACCCCATGCCCTAGATGATTCCAGGTGGAATTGTCTATATTTATGTAATTCCCACTCAGGCAACATAGATCTAGGGAAATTGTGATGCTACAGAAAGTACCTGAATGGCTAGTACCACCTGTGACACTGCTTCCCTCTGTGATGTCGAGCAAGTCCTGCTACTTCTCTGAGCTTTGGTTTTCTCCATTCTATCACAGGATACCAGTATCTGTCCAATCTACTGTATACTGCCACTCTGTGCTTCAATTTAATAATCTACAAAATTGGTATAAGAATAATGCCTACCTCACAGGGTTGTTGTGAGGATTTACCTAAATAACATGTACAGTGCCTGGCATATAAGTTCTCAATAAATGGTAGATAATTATTCTATTAATATAGCTTTTTCTTGAGGATCAAAGTACAAAGGACGGTTTAATTGGTGTATATTGATGCCTGTTGTACGTATACCCATTCAACGTAGATCCCACAAACACATACTTCTGCAATTCGTGTTCACTAGTATTTTCCACTTGTCTGTTAGTGTTATTCTGGCAGGGACTTAATATTCTTTACACCCAATATGTCTAGACTGGCATGATTCATGACACATCTGAAAAGCTCCTATGAGTATATGACAGGGATAATCCTTCCATAGTGGATGAATTGGTGTACCTGGGATTTGAGTGGGGAATAAGAAGGAGTCTTGTAGAGCTGAAGTTTAATACTACAAACTGTTTTAGTAAAACAGTCCATGGAAATGAGAGTGGGCCGCGTTACCAGACCTCACTGGCTTACTGAGTTTTTGCCCCAAATCCCCCTATTGGCCTCCTCCAGCCGCATGTTTTGAGTGTTGGAAGTAAGGGTTTAAGGTGGATTAATGTGTTCAGATGTTCTCATTAATATTTCAGGGAAAGTTTTGCTTTACATGATGGAATCAAAGTCATTTTTGAGGTGTGGATTTTCTGGCTATGGGAAGAACTATACTTGCCATTTCTGAGACCTGAAGATACAGGGCATTATGAATGTAGACAGTCCCCAGAGGCAAGCACCTGTACCTGGCTGAGCTCACAGTGGAGCTAATAGAGTCAGTTAAGAGGGAAATGCTATCAGTAACTTAACGTTGATTACATACACAAGGAGGCATAAATCTAAGGAAAGAGAAGGAGGGAAGGTTACATTCAAATTGCCACTTTTGTCCAAAGAAACTAGGAGAATAAAAATAGACCAGGGAAGAATTGGCCAAACTGTAACTTAAGGGTCTCTTCCCTTTCTAGGTCTCTACCCCAAACCAACTCTGACAGCCCATCCTGGGCCCATCCTGGCACCTGGAGAAAGCCTGAGTTTCAGGTGCCAAGGGCCAATATATGGAATGACGTTTGTTTTAATGAGGTTGGAAGGCTTGAAGAAATCTTCTTACTACAAGAAGGCAGTAAAAAATGAGGCGTACTTCGACTTCAAGTCTCTGAAGACCCAGGATACAGGGCATTACCTCTGTCTTTACTATGATGCGTCATACAGAGGCTCACTGCTTAGTGATATCCTGAAAGTTTGGGTGACTGGTAAGACAGGGGTATGCTATGGATCAGGTCACAAAGCTTTGTCTGATTCCCTCTACCTCCTTGTACCTATTCATTTGGTCAGGACTAATAGTGGGGGGGGGCAGAATTTATTCAGTTTAGTGGGGGATTTAAAAAGTGCAAACTGGAAGACAGAGGAGGAAAATAGCCCTAAGTATTGGAAGGAGGGGAAAGTTCTACTATTGGCTATTTGTATTTTGGGTCTCGTCCTAGAAACTTTTCCCAAGACCTGGCTACTTGTTCAACCCAGTCCTGTGATTCAAATGGGTCAAAACGTAAGCCTGAGATGTCAAGGACTAATGGATGGAGTGGGGCTTGCCCTCTATAAGGAGGAAGAAGAAGGGCCCCTTCAGATTCTGGATGGCACCAGCAACGATGACAACAAATCATTCTTACTCACTAATGTGACCGACAAGGATGCTGGCATCTATAGCTGCCTGTATTTTCTAAACTGGAAGACATCCATTAAGATGGAAACATACAATACTGTGGAGCTGATGGTTGTAGGCAAGTGATACCAACTGGCTTTAATGTTGTTGTCATCTGTTTGCTTTTATCGTTTGCTTTTACTGTGCTCTGTGGTGGTTCTAGTGTGTCTTGCACTGTCCTAGAGCTATGAGCTAAAAAGAAAACACTAGGAAAGTGGTATAGGACGTTTACATCCTCTAGGGACCTTCTCTCCAAGGATTTACTTTAAGTCTTATCTCTTGGCACTACCCATCCCCACTGTGACTCATGAAAAAAAAATATTTTCGCCGGGCGGTGGTGGCGCACGCCTTTAATCCCAGCACTCGGGAGGCAGAGGCAGGCGGATCTCTGTGAGTTCGAGGCCAGCCTGGTCTACAAGAGCTAGTTCCAGGACAGGAACCAAAAGCTATGGAGAAACCCTGTCTCGAAAAATCAAAAAAAAATATTTTCCTTCAAGCCAGGGAGATCTTACAGGTACAAGGTCTTCCTGGTTGAGAGTAGCAACCAGTAGTGTTTAGAGAACCAAGGAGAGGGGGGAAGAACTCTAAACACACAAGGCTTGGAGTCACTAATCAAATGTAAGTGAAAAGAAACAGAAGCCCAAAAACATTTCGCAGGAGAAAGGGTGCTGAGCTCAATGTCGCTTCTAACTGTGGTCTCTGGATTGGTTTCAGATAAGCCCCCCAAACCCTCCCTTTCAGCTTGGCCCAGTTCCATGTTCAATATAGGAAAGACCATCACCCTTCAGTGCCGAGTATCTCATCCAGTACTCGAATTTTCTCTGGAATGGGAAGAAAAAGCAACATTCCCAAAATTCTCAGTAAATGGAGAATTCATTGTCACTAACATTGAAGGACAAGGCACAGGTACCTACAGTTGCATCTTTAGTATTGAGGCACACACCGACATCTGCTCCGATCCCAGCAAACCTCAGAAGTTGGCGAGGCCAAGAGGTGAGCGGATTACTTCTCATAGGAATATATTTCCATATCCTGGAATCCTAAAGTAGTGCCCAGAAATATACGGGAAGGGGAGTGAGGGCATGAAGTCAGGACCCAGGGGTCTAGGCACACTTCCCTTGGGTATTCTACAGTAATTGCAAGTAGCAAGCAGAATATTCTGAAGACTCCATGGAAAGGAAGGGCACATCTAGCTCAAGCTTCTAAATAGGAGCTTTCTCAGTAACCAGCACCCTTCCCCCACCATGAATTGATCTGGCTGCCCTTATCCCCATCATGGCTTTTGCTTCTGGTCTTCTCTAGTCACAGGCTTCCTCACCTGGAATTCCTTCATAAATGAAGTGTTCAGGATGTCCTTATTTGTCCAGCTTATCTCCTTGCTGTGGCTAGTGCTATGGATACGATGGAGGTGTCGGAGATTGAGATTCAGGTAACTGTCTTTTCCCTGTCTGTTGTTTCCTAAGCTAGCTGATTCTGTGCTCCCCTAGTCTCCAGAATGGGCCACTACCCAGTTGCAATAAGTCACAGGGACGAACTCTTAGGTTTTTCTTCAGCCTCTAGGATTACAGTCAAGATATTCTCCTTCCATCTCTTTCTGTTCCACTTCACAGAGAACTTATTTCCCAAGCCACAAAGTGGAGTCAAGTATAGTTTTCAGAGGCTACAGAAATAATCAGAAGCATGCTCCCTGACCTCTATACCTCCTACAGTGCCCACATCTCCTCTTAAACAACTCTGTCCATGAGACATCATCGATGTCTTTCCACCCATATGGTGTGAACATATATTCTTGTAAGAATCTGTGTTCTTCTGTCTTCCAGGTTATCTAATTCTCATCTTGTTTTTTCCACTTTACTGCCCCCTTCAATTTTCAATGGCTAGAGTGAATATTTGGGCTCATTCTAGATTCTTTAGAAATTACTTTTTCTGTTACTCTAGAATCCTATTGTCTGTACAGAGTATCCTTAGAATATAGTTTTAGCCTGGATAGGCATTTGATAAGACAACAGATGGAGCCTCAGAATTGGACTCTTTCCTCTGACCTGAAAACAGCTCTTCCTGCCGTTTGATTCCCCAGTGTCCTATGGACCATTGATCTCTCTCCTTAATCCCCATGAGTTTCTTAAGGCTCTTCCAGTTGGTAAAAAAAAAATAGAGAGAGAGAGAGAAATGATAGATCTTGACCAGTAGAGGCCTTACCACCTGAATGTTTTGCCCACTTCCCTCCATCCTCTACTTCTGGGCACACCCTTCTTCCACCTTTGTGAGTCTGAGAAATTTAACACACAATGGATGATCACTATGACTATGTGTGTCTGTTTTTTCCCGCTGAGATCTGAGGGATAGAGTGTCAGGGCAGCAAGTGGAGAGCTACTTATGGTTTCTGGAAAACACAACAAAACAAAAATAAAAGAACACCATTGGAGTTTTCAAACAGTTTCTGCGAGGTCAAATTGTACTATTCTATAGATTCTACCCTAAGTTCCATGTGCTCTAGGCTAACCTCTTTGCAGGATTTACACACACACACACACACACACACACACACACACACACACACACACACACACATATACATACACATCTTCATGTGTTCTACCCTACTCCAAGACAATTGCATCAAAGAATAAGATCAGAATGCAAAATTCATAGAAAGCAGCTTGAAAAATTGTTTTCTAACTAGGAAAAGGCTAAGGATGGTCACTGTTTCCTAAGGAAAAGCAGTCGATTGAATGTTGGTTTTATACCTCCTAATTGTACAGGAGGCAGAGCCCCACAATGGCGCTACACATTTGTAATCACAATCGAGGTAGTGGGAGAGAGATCCCACTTTCTGACAGGTTTAGCTCAGCACGGGCAGGCAGTCCTCTGGTAATTCAGCAAGGCTGCCTAGGCAACCCTTCCATAACAGAGGCAGGTGAGGCAGGTCAGTCTGAAGACCAGTCCTGCCATAGGAACAACTGCTTCCAAACTTAAACTTGATGACTGAGAAACACTCAAGGTTGCTCTTTACACCCCCACCCCCAACCACCCAGAGCTGCTGAGCTCCAGGGGTTCCAAGAACTCGAGATACAAAAGCATTTACCCATATGACATATCATTCGCTGCAACAACCTAATCAGAGGTCATGGGAAACGGACAAAAAATATCTCCTGGGGGAGGGGCAGGGATGAGGGGCATGTAGGCTATGAAAGTACAAGGGGTTCGTTTGTAGGTGGTTGGGCCCTCAAAAAGAAAAGTCATCAGTGTCAGAAAAGATTATATCCTGACCGTACCCCGTCCCTATTGGGTACTGAATAAACCAATGACATAAATTGCCGCCCCCTTCTCTCCGCCCTCCCCCTAATCCCAGCAACTCCTCTCATCTCATTTCTGGTCTCGTTAGAGAAGCCTGGTTGTTGGGAACAGCTCAAGGGGTCGCCATGCTCTTCATACTCATGGCTCTTCTTTGCTGTGGTGAGTACAAAGTGTTGGGTCAGGGTCCTGGCAGCAGACTGGGGGCAGTCTTGGTGAGGAGGGGGCAGAGCCTGACCATGGCTTCTTTTGCAGGACTGTGCACTGGGGCACTGGCAGAAGAGATTGGTGAGTTTTTCCCTGCTCCAGACTGGGACATTCCTTTCTGGAGATCCGAAATAACTACAGAGTGTCAGTGTCAGTACCCAGGGAGTGACTAGTTGGGAGGGAAGGGCCAAGAAGGGGCACTTGTTAAAGCTACTGGCAAAATTCAGCCTTCAACTCTGTTTTCCTGCCTGTGAAATTTTCTCCTGCATTTTTGTGAGGCTCAGCTGAGACCTCAGCTTCCCCTTTCCCCAGCACCTGAAGAAAGAAGCAAACTAGGAAAGAAAAGATTTTGTTTGAGGGGGAGGGGGGATCTGGGTAGGGGCTTCAAGAGAAGGGGAATGCCAGAAGGATGGCTTCATTAACTCTGCTGTTTCTAGAAGTAATCATGCCAACTCCTAAGCCTGAGCTGTGGGCAGAGACGAACTTCCCTCTGGCCCCGTGGACGAACTTAACCCTCTGGTGCAGAAGCCCTTCTGGCTCAACGAAGGAGTTTGTGTTACTGAAGGACGGGACCGGGTGGATTGCAACTCGCCCTGCCTCGGAGCAGGTCCGGGCTGCCTTCCCCCTTGGCGCCCTGACCCACAGTCACACCGGGAGTTACCATTGCCATTCATGGGAGGAGATGGCTGTGTCGGAGCCTAGTGAAGCACTTGAACTAGTAGGAACAGGTAAGCGAAGGCAGAGAATCCTCCTGGGACCTCTGGGCTGCTGGGAGGAGAGAATGGGGGAGGGGCGAGGAAAAGAGTGAGAGGAGACCAATTTGGGAACTCCTCGGGACTAGTCAGGATGCATTTCGTTTCTTTGTAGAGAAAGTAACTCTGAGCTTCCCATCTTGGACACTTCCAAACTTTTGATTCCCTTGCCATCCCATTTTCTAGACATCCTTCCCAAACCTGTCATTTCGGCTTCCCTCCCAGTCCGGGGCCAGGAACTGCAGATCCGGTGCAAAGGATGGCTGGAGGGTTTAGGGTTTGCTCTGTTTAAGAAGGGAGAGCAGGAACCTGTCCAGCAACTTGGTGCCATTGGAAGAGAAGCCTTCTTTACAATTCAAAGAATGGAGGATAAAGACCAGGGCAATTACAGCTGCCGCACACACACCCAAATGCAGCCCTTCAAGTGGTCTGAGCCCAGTGAGCCCCTGGAGCTTGTCATAAAAGGTAGAGATGAAAGGGGTGTGTGAGGGAGGAGGGGCGAAAAGTGCCTGTGGGACACCACGACAAACTTCGCTGCTGGTACTAGGAGCCTGTGTCCAATCTTAGGGCCAGGCAGGCGTGGCGCTGGGAGTGCCAGGGCCTCTGGCTGCACGATATTAATAGCCATAATTGTTATTAATAGCTTGGGTTTGTGGAGGGTGATTTAATTTTTCTGATTATTTTCCCATTGATTACCTCATTTAACTATAGAGGAAATCTTGAAGAGAGGTGAAATAGGTGCTATTCCTTCTCTTATCCGGATGGGCAAACTGAGACTAGGAGAACTAGCTAGTAGAGTCCCAAGAAAATTTACCCCTTTCATCGCCTCCCTCCCTTGCCTGTTCCAGTGACAATGAGGATTCAGATTCCTCTAGAGGCAAAAAAGGACTGGATGGGGGATTCCTGTAAAAACAAACAAAACCATTAATGCATCTATTTATGAAAATGCATATAGAGATCAGCTTCCCCAAACCAACATTTGCTGTATTTATTTTCTGTTTTCTTGATTTGGTTTTGTAATGTTTTGTTTTTCTCTTCTAGAAACATACCCCAAGCCTTTCTTCAAGACATGGGCCAGCCCTGTAGTGGCTCCTGGTGCCCGAGTGACTTTCAATTGTTCCACCTCTCATGAGCACATGAGCTTTATTCTTTACAAGGATGATACTGAAATTGCATCCAGCGACCCAGCCTGGGGAAAGCCGGGGTCTAGTGCAGCACACTTTCTGATCATTTCAGTGGGCATTGGTGATGGAGGGAACTATAGCTGCCGTTATTATGACTTTTCCATCTGGTCTGAGCCCAGTGACCCAGTGGAGCTCATTGTGACAGGTTAGGGGCGGGGAAAATTTTGGTGGAGATAGCATTGACCCCAGGAGAGTGTTTGGAGGGACTGCCAGTGGGAGGGGAAGAAATGTGTTCTCCAAAGGACAGAGAGAATGTGCTTGGGATAAAGCTCAGCACAAGATGAACTGTCCACAGAGGACAGCCGCTCATGTTATCATCGCAAGAAGAAAAGACAAAGGAGTGGGGAGGGGGGCATAGAAATTTGCCTCTGAAGAAAGAAGTGAGGTAGATAGGGGTAGCCAATCCAAGAACCAAGCTCAAGTCACCCGCTTACTGAGATGGTCCTTTTAGGCTTGGCCTTCAACTTTGAGTTCAATATCTGATTTTTCCTGAAGTGAGTTGTCAGGGATTGGTGGGCTGGATGACCCTCAGAGAAATAGGAGAAAACCTTGAAATGCCAGTTGCTTGTTAGACAGCCATTAAAAATGATCGTTTCAAAGGGTGTTTAACGTCATAGGAAAGCATTTACAATATAAACATACCCCACTCTCCAACTCTGAGTATAGAGGGGTCTTAGTTATATAAATAGTCTCAGCTCCAAGGACATAGTCATGTGTTAAAATATAAGTTGGAAAATAGTTATATTTGAGCTCAGAAAATTATGTTTTCTTCATTAGTTTTTTATTGCATTCTCTAATTTTCTACAACAAACATACATCATCTACCTTAACAACATTATAAAGGCTATTTGCAGAATGTGGGGCACAGTCTTCTCTTATATTATAATCTCTTTCCTTTTAGAATTCTACCCCAAACCTACTCTCTTGGCACAACCTGGCCCTGTCGTGCTTCCTGGGAAGAATGTGACACTGCGCTGCCAAGGAATTTTCCAGGCCATGAGGTTTGCCCTCTTACAGGAGGGGACTCATGCTCCCATACAGTTCCAGAGTGCTTCGGGGACCTCAGTTGACTTCCTCCTCCACACTGTTGGAGCAGAGGACTCTGGGAACTACAGCTGTATCTACTATGAGACAACCATGTCTAACAGGGGCTCGTACCCTAGTACACCCCTTATGATCTGGGTGACCGGTAAGGACAGACAAAAAAAAAAAAAACAGGGTTGGGATAGGATCATTTAGAGTAGGAACTAAGGAGGTTATTCTCTTCTAGAAGGGCTTGCCCAAAATATGGAGGGGATTCAAGGAAAATCAGTTACCATGGTGTGGGGGTAGCAAGGTTGCATGCATACTTAGACCTTACTCATCTTTGTTCTTTCTAGATACATTCCCCAGACCATGGTTGTCTGCTGAGCCTAGTTCTGTGGTTACTATGGGACAAAATGTTACTCTCTGGTGCCAAGGACCAGTCCGTGGAGTTGGGTACATTTTGCACAAAGAAGGAAAAGCCGCTTCAATGCAGCTTTGGGGGTCCACCAGCAATGAAGGAGCATTCCCTATCACCAATATATCTGGTGCAAGCATAGGTCGTTATAGCTGCTGTTACCACCCTGACTGGATTAGCTCTATCAAGATACAGCCTAGCAACACGCTGGAACTCATGGTCACAGGTAAGGGCATTAGACTGTGGACTGGGTATTGTAGTGTAGAAAGGATCATATTGACTGGTTCATGGGAGACTAGGGGAAATCAGGGAGAAATGCGCTCTAAAATGGCTTCTCTCTGACCAGCTGTTAATTTCTTATAGGTTTACTCCCTAAACCCAGCCTGTTAGTTCAACCTGGCCCCATGGTAGCCCCTGGAGAAAATGTGACCCTTCAATGTCAAGGGGAGCTGCCAGATTCAACGTTTGTCCTTTTGAAAGAGGGGGACCAACAACCGTTACAGCAGCAGAGGCCAAGTGGGTACAGAGCTGACTTCTGGATGCCAGTGGTGAGGGATCAAGATTCTGGTGTCTACAGCTGTGTTTATTATCTGGATTCTGCTCCCCTTGTGGCTTCAAACCATAGCAACTCTCTAGAGATCTGGGTAACCGGTAAGGTTCTGAAACCCAGTAAGCATTTAGATATTGGAGTTTTTAGGTTTTTAAGACTTAAGAGCCATACAAGAGATGGCTGGGTTTGGGGCCACTTCTTTTGACTCCATGTTCTTGTTTTGCTTGCAGATAAGCCCCCTAAGCCCTCTCTGTCAGCCTGGCCCAGCACTGTGTTCAAACTAGGGAAGGACATCACCCTTCAGTGCCGAGGACCCCTACCAGGAGTTGAATTTGTGCTGGAGCATGATGGAGAAGAAGCACCCCAACAGTTCTCTGAGGATGGAGACTTTGTCATCAACAACCTGGAAGGGAAAGGCATTGGAAACTACAGCTGCAGCTACCGTCTGCAGGACTACCCCAACATCTGGTCAGAGCCTAGTGATGCCGTGGAGCTGGTTGGAGCAGCAGGTGAGTGGATTATCTCCCCCCCCGCCCCTCCCCATGCAAGTTCCTGCTGTGATGTTCCTGAGACCTCAAGGACATCCCCCACAAAGATAGGTCAAATTAGGAGATGGGAAGTATATGGAATTGGAGCCCTCAAATACATCATAGCTCTTGTAAAGATGAGGCGGAGGGAGGCCTTCAGGTATACTCAGAGATACGGCATAGATGCGTCTAAGGCCTCCCTGTCTGCCAGAAAGGAGGTCTGGGTGTCTCAGCATATGTGCCTCGACTGATCAGCCTTCCGACCGCTCAGTACTTGGCTTGCATAGTGACTCTGAAGAGGTAAGAGTGAGAGGGCAACATAGTGTTAAACAGAACGTTGATGTGCTAAGTTCTGATTCTGTTCATTTATACACCACAGGGCCTGTTGCTCAAGAGTGCACTGTGGGTAACATTGTCCGAAGCACCCTGATTGTGGTGGTTGTGGTAGCCTTGGGGATAGTGCTAGCTGTAGAGTGGAAGAAGTGGCCTCGACTTCGAACTAGGTAAAGACTCAGCTCAGCTCAATTCCAGAAATGGAGTGCCGCTGGAAAAACCCACGATCCAGTTACTTTTCTGGCTTCTGAGCTCCACCCTCCTAGCCGTTTTCAGAAGCTGCCCTCTCCCATTAGTTTTCTATCTGTTTTCTTTTTATAGGGGCTCTGAGACAGATGGAAGAGACCAGACCGTAGTCCTTGAAGAGTGCAACCAAGAAGGAGAAGCAGGCACCACCACCAATTCTCCTTCATCTGCCTCTCCGGGAATCTCAGTGGAAGTGACAGTCCCAATATAATTACCCTCTCCTTTACAAGAGCTTTCCTCTCCTTTCTTTTACCTGCAGAGACCTGGAAATCCAACTTGGTTCCCCTGGAATGCAGCAGCATTTCCTGATTCTTGACCTCTAACCACCTGAGTGGGGTCAAGAGGATTCTTGGAGTGGCAAGCTCTACTAGGTCGAGCTGTTTCCTCTACCCCCAAACGCCTCACTGTACTGTGTTACTGGTGCATGGACTCCTACTCAAACCATATTCTTCTGAATAAAGAGAGTATTCACTATTTAACTGCAAAAAACATGGTAGTGGTCTTCTTTTATTCTGTTTCCTACTTACAACTCACCAGAAATGATAAGAGAACTCCTTTTCCTGTTAGGAGCAGTTCATGGATTTAGTGGTGGAGGAGGAGGATGAGAGGTCTCCCAAATACCACTTCGCAACTTAATTTTAAATCTGGGCACTGAACGTGGTGTTCTTCTGCCCCTCTATCCTGTCCCTGAATGACAATGTTCTGTTTAGGTTAAACATGAGAAGAACAAACTGTGAAGTTCACTGATTTTTTTCCCCTCTATGTTACTTTCAGGTTCAGAGGCTTACAAACAGAGGATCTGGTCCTCTATAGAACTTTGAAACTGGCAAAATATGTCTTGTGACACTTATTAGCAACCATGTAGTATTCACTAATTCCATAGTGATTATGAATAAATTAATAAAACCTGATATTTTACCCCATGTAAAGAAAGTTCCATTTCTCCAAAAGTCTTGGTCTCTGGTGGTGGGATTTCTGGAAGTGAGGAAGCAGTTGGCATGCAGGGAACTCTTAGTGTCTACTCCCAGGATTCAAGTCAGAACTGGCTCTTATTTTTATCCTATGATCCTTTTCCCCTGCATTAACACACACTTTGTTTCATGGATGGAAATTCAGTACATATTAGATGTGTTTGATTGAAGAGGGAGGGTTGCCTAATTCCTTGAACCTCGTGTAAGACCTCAGAAGAATTGATTTGTTGGTCCTAGAAGAGTTCATGACCCCTTCACACATGACCCTAAAGTTCCTTGCCCCCAGTACTGTGTAATTCTAAGCAAACACTGTACAATAGAACAATACACAAGGGTTGAACACCCAGTGAGCTATTTAACCCTGGGTACAATAAAGTTTAGAAAGTAACTCCTATATCTGTGCATTAGGAAGCTTATTTGTGCCAGAAGTTAATGAAAAAGAATGCATCCTATTTCCCTTAATCCTTAAGAATGAAACATGCTGAGTATTATAGACTAATTTGTATTAAGCTCTGTGGAATGTATAAGTACAAAGTCCCACTCTGATTTCCATTTGATGAGATTCTATTAGTTGCTTACACTAATTTCTTATAGTGTTTCTAAAAATTGCATTTGAAAGTGCTTTTACATTTGAATCCAGTCAAACCTAATTGTTGCTTTGTGCCGAACATTACTCTCTGCCCTCAAACTCTACATCCTTAACCCTCAGTCAAGCTGTGCCCTGTGAACACTGGAAGGAAGCCTGTCCTTAGTCCTTGGGTTTAGGATAAAAAAAAATCCTTTTGATGGGGCCCGGTTATGTTTTCTGATCTTTAGATGTTTCAAAGTGTATGTTGTCAAGGTTAGTGTCAGAGTTGTGCAAGTCATCAAGGGATCTAGCTGTTGAGAGAGAGAGAGAGACCCAGAGAGAGAGAGACAGACAGACAGACACACACACAGAGAGAGAGAGAGAGAGAGAGAGAGAGAGAGAGAGAGAGAAAGAGAGAAGGAGAGAGAGAGAAGGAGAGGGGGGGAGAGAGATAGAGAGAGAGGGGGGGAGGGAGAGAGAGAAGAGAGAGAAGAAGAGAAGGAGAGAGGGGGAGAGAGAGAGAGATAGATAGATAGATAGAGAGAGAGAGAGAGAGAGAGAGAGAGAGAGAGAGAGAAACAGAAACTTCAGAGAGTGAGAGCCATGAACTGAAATTTAGAGAAGCCTCCAAGTTAGAAAAGCAGAACCTAAAAAAGACAAACATGCCAGAGACTCTTGTGAAATGTACACATTGAACCTGGGGTCTCCTGTGTCACCAAGGTTCAAAGAGGGATACTTATGTGCAATCAGGAAAAAAGCCCTAGAAGCCTTGCCCTGAGAAACACACCGAGAAATATTGTGACACTGGACTCTCAGTTGGCTTTCTCAAAACACTTACACACTGTTCTTTCACTCAGAGAACCCAGCTCTACAAGAATTAGAAGGGAGAAAATAGTTGTCAGTTAACCGTGAAATACTTATAAGACAAAGAGTTACTCTGAAATTTAACTATGTTACTCCCTGTCAAAGCTATGTCAATGAATTAAATATCTATTTACAATGCAGAAGTCGTCACAAACTATGTCAATGAATTAAATATCTATTTATAATGCCAATGTAGCTTGTTTCTGACAATTCTCCTCATGGTCTGTTTTTTTTTCTCTTCTCAACCTGGTTGCCATGGGAATCAGTCCCTTTACCCCTGGCTGGCCTCTAATCATCACCCAGCATCAAGTAATTTATGGGAAGTGGAATCTCAGTTAAGGAATGAACCTTTACAGGAAAACTGTCTCTCCGAAAAGAAAATCCAAATGCTTCTCCCAAATCTGAGAAAACAGATGTAAATGCCTACTGATCTCTGAGTTCATACACCTTTGGCTCCAGCATCCTAAAGGTATGAAGATGGTCCAAATACAGGATCTCTCCTTTATAGTCATACTGTGTGTAGACACATGGTATATTCTTGTACACCTCCAGGCAAACGGAGCTCACCCCAACATGAGACAGTTTGAGAATTCCCAGTTTGTCTGTGGACTTTCTATCTACCTGTGTACATCCCTTTCATACTTATTGGTCCTAATGCTTACTCAAGTTGTAACCCAGACAAAATCCACAACAATCCCCCAAAGGATAGAAAATGGGAGAAGTCTGAGTCTAATCAATCTTCATCAGGGGTGGTATCAGAGTTCAATCAACTCCCATTTAGAAATGTGTTTGTGCTATTAGTTCTCAATTGTCTTGGCTCCAGGTACGACAGAGTTTATATCTGCCTCAGTCTTCTAGATTGAACCAGAGCAGCACTTTAAAACATTTGATATATCTGTGTTTTCTACAAATACATATTGGCTGTTTTCTATATATCACACATTGTTCTGGGCACTGCATGCAGTTCTGAGTGAAATAGATAATCCCTGTCTATCTGGTGTGGGATGCAAATGATAAGTATCATGGGCAGTAAGTTATATGGAATATTCCAGGGTAATAAGTGCTGCATTGAAAAACCAAGCAAAGAAAGAAACCTCATGATTTATTTTGTGAGGTCACTACAATTTTTTTAAAAGATGGTTGGGAAGGTCTCACTGAGAATGTAACATTTAAGTTACGGTTTAAAGAACACAAAAGTACAATTAGTACACATTTTTAGGTAAAGTGCTCTACTCAGAGGTAAACATGGGTGCAAAAAACCCGAAATGGAAGTCCTGCCTCGTTTTTCCAAGTTATTGGTGACATTATGTGGCTAGAGTACAGTAAGTAAGGAGGTGCATAGAAGCAGATACCCGTCTGAGAGACAATGGGAGTGTAGCCAAGAGTGACCTTGGATGTCTCCATAAGGACTTTGCCTTCCACTGGGAACAAAACAAGAAGCCACTGGAGTTACATTAGCGTAGGACCATCTAGCCTTCTCTATAGAGGGCATCGGGGTGGGAACAGAGAGATCTCCAAGGAGGCTATTGCACTGATTCAGGAAAGAGGAGGCGGTATTAGGCTAGTGTGGTATCAGAAGGGGCAGCAAGAACTAGGCAGATTATTGATTTGTTTTGTGGAAAGACTCTACAGGATTTGCTGATAACTGGGTGTGGGCTGTGTTCTGTAAACATTTCTATTAGAAGAGAGAAACGTTTCACATGCTGCCACCGGGCTTCTCTCCCTGGATCATTTTCATCACATCCTCAAGACGTTTCCAATGCCTCTCAAACCAGGACACCATTTTAGGACAGTTTGTTAATGTGTTTTTCATGGTCTACCCCTACACATTGTCAACAGGACGTGGTCTCTTGTGTCTGCAGCAGTCCAAAGAGCACAAGCGCTGGAGAACAAACACTGAAATGATTACTTTCCGAGATCCCTGTTCACCATTGCCATCACCTAAAATGGCATTAATTTTAGGTAGTCAGTTCACACTGTTGCCTCATACAAATTCCATGGTCAACAACCCTCACCGGCTTGTTTGTTTTTTTCACACAAGCTCTTGACAGTTCAATTATTTTTTATGCCTTACTCATGCACATGCCATGGTTGGCAATTGAGTTTTTAACTAAAATCTTAAGAGCTGATATTACCTCCTGTTATGTCTTGATTTGTGAGCCCTAGCTTATAAAAAGCATATATTATATTTAATGAGTCCCTTTCTAGATATCTAAATAATAAAACTTATCTACCCCTAGCAGCTACCTAGCATGAAGTTCCTTGCTACTGTCCCTGGTCAAATGTAACCAGGAAGCAGAGTCACTAAATTAAGTATTTCACCCAATCAGCTCCTATCCAAGAATGGAGCTGGAAATAGACCTGAATTTTGAGTTTTACTGTCCTCGGAATTACTCTGGGTCTGAAAGTGTGTTCCCAATAAGCTTTAACTAAGGAGGGAAAACCCAACCCAAATGTGGGTAATACCATCTCATGATCTGTGAGTCCCAGACCAAATAAAAAGAATGAAAGGAGAAAGACAGCTGAGTGACAACATTCTTCCTTCTCTGGCTCTTGGTTTACTGGGGCTTTCAGAAACTGGGATAAGTCTTAACACTACCATGAGCATCACCGTGTCTTCTCTAACCTGATGGACTGTCACCTCAAACCAGAAGCCAATGGAAGCCAGTCCTTCCTTCAGTTGTCCCTTGTGAGATATTTTCAGTCATGAGAAAGTCAAACTAATACAACCTGCTTCCCAAACCTGATGCCCCATACTAAACTTCAGATAGCATGGTACCCAGAACAGAAGGAAGGTACAGTATTTACTAGATTGACCTCCTTCCCACCATGTTATTTTTTTTATTTTCTTAAAGAACACAAATATTCACTTTGCATGAAAGGCTCTATTTTAGTGTTTTACATTTATTGAGCATTTTGATCCTTACAACTAATGTTCGATATAGGTCCCATCATTATTCACTTTTCTGACAAAGAAGGAAACAGATGCACACTGGAGTTAGGCAAGCTCGTAGGCCACTCAGCTAGCAAGTGTTAGGGACAGGATTTGGACCCAGGCAGTCTGGCTCCACACTTCATGCTTGTAATCACTGAACTATGCTGTCTCAGGTTTCTGTGAGCTCCTGACCTTGCACTCTCAAAGGAAGGAAGGGCCTCCGCCCAATTCGCTGTCCACTGCCAATGCAAAACCCACAGCCCTGCTGTGAGAATGCTCACCCCTTCCTCCCCCTTCCCTTCTTTCTTAACAGAGAGTGGCCTCTAAGCTTTCCAGAGGAATCCTTCCACAGGTTAGCAAATGTAATCTTTATCTTTCTACTTCCCTTCCAGGACTCCATGCCTCTCTGCTCGGTTGCCAAAGAAATTCTTCCGATTCTCCTTTCTGGGGAAATCAAATGATGCTGCAATTGTGGAGAACCAACAAGATGTGCGAAAACCCATTTTCTGAAAAGCCCGGGGAGGGAAAAGTCACCGTGGGTGGCAGTAGGCCTGGGGAAGAAACATGCTCCCTGAAGCCCCTCCCTGCCGTCAGCTGTGGTAGTTTAGCCAAAGCTATCATACCCTGTGGCAAATGAACTCTATGGAATTCTGGCACAAGTTGTGTTTTTAACTGTCTGTGGTCAGAATGTGTGGGGAGCTGAAACCACCCAGCTGATTTATTGGTCTATCACAGGTTACTTTTGTTGTAAAGTCTGTGGTGCCTTATTTTTTAAATTATAAAATTTTAAGTTAGCATACAACGTATTAGGTTAGAGCATGGAGTTTTCAAATGGAGTTTCTTGCTCATCTCTTTCTCCTCCCTGCTTTTCTGCCCCTCCCACCAACATTGTCCCCTTCAATAGCCTTCTTCCACTTTCATGTCGCATGTGCTCTGTGGCCCTCCTCCCACCCTTGACACTGTTTTTCCCTTACTCATGGTCCTCTTTCCAGTTTCATGACTTTAGCTCAGACTGGCCCTGAACTCATCATCCTTCTCCTTAGCCCCCAGAGTGTGCCAGCCTGGCTGTAGGTGCCGTTTTGGGGGACTGAGACATTGCATGTGTCTCGTGTAGTAGTTAAATCATCTATACACTTATTTTATGCCTGTGGGGAAAATACCTCTTATTTCTCCAGAAGGCCCAAAATAATCTATGTGAAATGATCATTTAGGACAGTGATTCTCAACCGTCCTAATGCTGTGACCCTTTAATACAAGTTCCTTTTTTTGTGGTGACCCCCAACTATAACATTATTTTCATTGATACTTTTAACTGTAATTTTCCTGCTGTTAGTAATTATAATGTACATATCTGATATTTAGAATGCCTGATATGTGATATCTATAAAAGGGTCATTTGACCCCCAAAGGGGTCAAGATCCATAGGTTGAGAACCACCAATTTCACAGCATGTTGAATAGGAGTCAGAATTCATTTTTTTACCTAAGGCAAGTCCTGCAAAGACTGTCAGCTGTTAGTAAACTCGTCATAACTAGCTAACTGGTATTAACAGTGGCCCCATCCTTACTATGAATAAGAGAAAGGAAGAGAAGAGAGAACAAGAATTAAGAAAAAGAAATTACATTTAAAAATGCCCTACCAATATTATGAAAAGCTGCTCCTCACTCACATAGTGGGCAAATCCGGAAGTAGAGAACATAGGTTACAGTCAAAACAGCTCCATGTTTTGAAAATCATCATCTTCTTTGCTACCTTACAACAGTCAGGTCCCGTCTCCTAAGGGCTCCAGTACCACAAAAGCTGGGAAGAGAGTGTTATAACAGAAGCTGGAGTGGGGAGTTCCCCATTCAAACTGCCACATAAAGACAAGGAATCCTAGACTTGAGAGACTCAAGAGGGCTCTGGGATGATACAGCATACAGATGGTCTATCGAATATCTAAAGAGCGTTTGAGACAACTCTGCTTGAACCCTCTGTTTGAATCCTTCAGCAGCAGGAGTGGGCAGGCTTATTACCTATAGGTGTGCTTTCCTCTTGAACTTTCAATCACCTATAAAGGTGATGAAATTATTCTAACGGCTCCAGATTCCGTATTCGTTGGCTCATATAGAACATGTGCAACATGAAATTCTTTCTTCAGACATTAATTTTCTAAGTCAATTTTCCTCAAATACAGCAACAAGGGGAGAACAATGCTTAGGTATGCTTTCATCTATTTTAAAGATTTTATTTTTTTATTAATTTTTAAAATTAAATTGTCAGCTCCAATACAATGCACTTTATAATTCTACTAATGTAACTCCATGGTTTCAACTGCATGTTTGGTGATCATACTATACTCATACAAAGTGGGATTAAATAAAATTTCAAGTTAGCTGGAAGCACTAGGCCTTTTGTAGGAGTCTTCCATTCATTCTGAGATTGTACAGTTAATTTCAAAGCTGAAGTACACAATTTCATATTTTCTCCAAATACATTTAAATAGGAGTAGTACCCCTTTGTTAATGTTTATTCCTACAGCTTTGTGCCTATACTTGACCTTGATAGATGCTACACATTTATCCATGTATCTTCCTGGTTTATTGTGGTTCACTAATTCCACCCATTCTGCATACGACCAATCAACATGATAGCCCCTCAACTATCCGTATTATCAACTACTGTTTTTTGTCAACCTGTCTGAAAATGCATTGTGGAAGTCTTTTGAGAGACCTTGGAAGTCCAAGCAAATGATTTTTGTGGTTTCCTGTTGGAAGCCTATCCAACAGGACATGAATCTAGTCTGGTACATCTTGTTCTTAATGAATCCATGCTGGTCCCTGGTTATTGGTGAATCTCCTTCCAAGGTCTCGGAAATCATTTTCTTAATAATCTAGTCTAGAACTCTGCTGGAGATCTAGGTAAAAATGACCAGGAGAACGTTTGAAAACTTTCTTTGCTTTATGAAGAAAAGAACAGCCTTGTTTGAGCTGATGGTGTCTTTCTCCTATCTTCCAAGCCCTGAAAGAGCTTATCAGATAGACAAACAACAAAACAAAACAAAAACCAACAATACTAGATGGTATGCTATGTATGCTATACCTCTTGAGCATTTTTTTCTGAAGTGGGAGGATTCACCTTTGTTAGACCCACATAAAAACTCCACAACTAAGGTCATAGAGATTATGTGATATTTTTGAAAAAAAAATTCTAGAAGGCCAATTGGGCAGGATGGTTGACAACAGAAAAGTGTTGCTTCCGATGTGTACTTTATAGACCTCAGACATTCTCTAGCTCAGAACCTCTTGCTCTTTAATGGGTGTGCATGTGTTGTGTGTGGCTGGGTTTCTGGTACAACAGGTCCAAGGCTGGACCCGAACCTTGATGTTTCTCACTGGAGATGCCTGTGCTGTTGCTGCACAGACCATGATTTGTGGAACAACATACTAGCTTAGTGATTAGAGAACCTGGTTTTCACACATGATTCCTTTCGTGAACTTTTAAAAAATCCCATAAAAGACTACCCTGAGATGAAATATATCAGAAAGTCAGGCCTTGGCACCTTACAGTTCCTCCATTCATTTTCAGACACAGCTAAGTTTGAGAACGCTCATGTAGAGCTAGTCAGAGTTTTGTCTTTGGCTACTGGTTTCTCTTCAGACAAGTATGGGGAACATGTCCCATGTGCCCTGCATGGCGGTACACACTTGCAATTCCAGTTCTTAGAAAGTAGAGGCAGAAGGATCAGAAGTTCAAAGTTATCCTTGGCTATACAGTATGTTTGAGTTCAGCCTGGGATACATGAAAGCCTGTCTCAAAAACAAAAACAAATAAACAAAAACCAGCTTGGACAAGAAACTCTGTTGAGACTCAATGGGTGGCACACAAAAAAAGACATGAAAATAGGAAAGTGATTTGTTGATAACCGAGGTTCGTTATATAAATGTGTTAAATTGTCAAACAATGAATTAGGAAAAAACAAAACAGAACAAGATCCCTTTGTTCTTTCAACTGCTGAGGTTCAGGCACCTAGCTGTGGCAGACCAATATGTGACCATGCTTTCAGGCAAGCTACTGCTAACCAAATAAATTGGACGTGCCTTAAGATATTCCATTTCAATGTTGATGATTTTTAGGGCTAATGGCTTTCCTAGTTCTGTGTGCGGCAGTAATTGAAAGGCTGGAAGGGTGGCGTGTGTGGGAGGAAGGGCAGGGAAGAAATAAACTCTTATTTTCCCTGTGGGTCATTTTATATAACACCATCTCTTGCAGAACAAGTTACAAAGTTCTGTAGAAATAAATGACCAGGTTTTAGCTTGGTTCAGGCATTCACAGACCTCAATACCATGTTTGTCATTTTATCAACATAAACATAAACATAGACCAAAATACATTTCATTTCTTGGTAGTAGGACAAGGACAGGGGCTAGACTAGTCACAGCAAGTGAAAGAATGTGAGATGCGGAACATAAAACCTAAGACCCAAAGCAAATCATTCAAAAGTAGATTTGCCCATGAAGGTCCCCCGTCACAAAGTTTACAGATCTGCAATAGGAGAGAAGATTCTTGTCACCGAGAGCAAGCAATGGATTGTATGGAACTCCCAATTTCTCAGTTGAGCAATCCTGACAGAAACATTCTGTCTGGTAGCCAAGCAAAGGGACGAAGCATATCGGTGTGCAGGCGGAGTGTGTGAAGGGCAACAGTTTGGCTGGCACCCCAGCCAGGGGCATACCAGAGGGAGTGCAGCCAAGGAAGGCGAAGCTCAAAGAGGAACAAAGAGCAGACTGGATGGTGGCAGGTCTCAAAAAAGTTCTCGGCAAGATTCCTCTTTGGGTAGCAATTCTTGCTGGCGCCAGACCTGACAGTCCTTTGAGACAGCGTGAAAACGAACCACATTGAAGCCTCCTGATAGGGTCATCATTATTATATTACCGACCAGGCTGCCACAGGAGAGAGTTAACTTTCCACGCCGGTCCCACATAAGAGGATTTAAAAATGAAATCTCTGGAAGGGAGAAGTAGTGGTTCTGCCGTACTTTTCCGAATGCTTGTCAGTCGCTCATCCGCTTCTGGAGAACTTCCGAAGGCAGAAGCAAAGTGAGACCGTATTTACCTTCCCCTCTATCAAAATCCAGCTTGGACCCCTACGCTTCACCCAAGTGAACGTGTGTCCCACTCTTCACCCGCTTCAGACCTCAAAACAATCTCCTCCGTGGAGCTTAGTAGGCTCAGAAAGGGTTCGGAGAACACTGCGCAGAAGGACGACTACAGGCGACGATTATCAATTAAGTACGGTAGTGCTAAAAAAAAAAAAACCCAAAAACTGGAAGAGAGATTTTATTTCACCATAAAGAAACGGCAAAAGGACAAAATATTTGAGGAGACAGATGTATTTAACGTTACACTGTGTGTATATAGAGTGTAAATGTGTACGTATATATACATGTCATCACTCGGCATCCATATGTATAATGTCCATGTTTTGCATAGCGATAAAATATAAAGCTCTAAACGATAAACAGCACAAAACTTCTAACTCCTTGAGTCACTTACTAACTCTGCTAAAAGGCTAAAAATAGTTCCTAGTCTATCAGCTGCTTGACTCCCTTCTTCTGTGGGCGCTTGAATTGCCTGAGTTCTCTGTGAAGCTGCGCCTCTTGCCCTTTTCCAAAAGGCATATATGCACATCCATAATACTTTATTTCCTCCATGTCTGATGAAAAGCAAGCAACAGACCCTTTTGAGAAACAAGGGACAGAAAAAGTCAATTTTAGGGTGCGGGGAAAAAGCTTATCCACTTTGCCACTTTTCGATTGGATGTGTTCGGACAGCTTGTTAACCACTCCCCCAAACAAAAAGTAGAATGAGTAATTTTGGCCTTTATTTCAGATCCTGGCTCTTGTTTATAGGGTCTATGGCCATCCAGTGCCTAGCACACAGTATGTAATCAATAAATGATAGTATTAATTCTCTTTTCTACAGAATTCTTTATTAAAGCCATAGAGAGAACAACAGATGAGGCTGGATGCTAACAAGTCACAACAAATTTGAAAGAGAAATGTGAGGAAAACATTATAAATATCACAACCTGAGATAACCACCGAAGCATGAATTGAAGTAACCTTGAGCTGTCTCTGCCTTAGGCTTCCTCAACTTCAAGGGATTGCTTTAATTTATCTTTAGACTATAGCCTAGGATCCAGATTGAAGTCTCTGGCCTACAAGTCACACATAGGCCTGTGACCTCGCACAAATCCCTCAGTTTCTCTCAGCTCAGGATCTCCATCTGCAGGAAGAGGACAAAAGGAGTACTTGTTCATGGGGCAGTAAAAACGCAGTGGACTTAATACAGTGTGAGGGAAAGGCAGTATGATATTTGGCTTTCTCGTGTTCATACTGTCTTAGGGTTCTTGAGTCTGTAGCTTCTTGTCTCGGCACACATTTACAGAGGTCTTTACTTCTCTCGGCACACCTGGGTACTATTATGCTTTCTGGGAAAATTCGAGCTGGCCTATATGCCACTAGCAGTTTAATTTACCAAAAACGAACGGAGCAGAAGAAACAGAACTCCAAATCTATAGGAGACTCTTGGAATTTGGTGAACATCAAATGGAGTGCAGGATGGAAGAAGATATGGAAGTCATTGCACTTGTGTTTTCTTGGCCCCACTCTTGAACAGCCCTAAGCAGGGCAGTTCCTGCCAGGAGAAAAGGTGTGTCAACTCTGCTACTCCCCCTAGTGGTAGGGTCTGGAGGTAATTACTTAAAGACAAGAGGAGTAGTGGTGGTCGTGGTGGTAGCAGGGATAACAGGCATGGCTTCTGGCCACCATAAAAATTAAGGACAATGTGAACAATCTTCCATAATGTCTGTCAGGGAACAAGTAATAATGATAATAATCAACAACAACAACAATAATAAATAATACTTGACGGGCTCTCCTAAGAATATGATCAAATTTATCATAGGACTCATGGATAAGAATGGTTAAGGATAATTCAGTTAATATACCTAAAGCTTACAAAACATTCATGGGCTTATAAGAACAGGGGATAAACATGATTATAAAAAGCTTATATTTATTAACGGCTCTCTATGCATTGTACTCTGCTCCAAGCACTTAATATGTATTTTCCTCAGAACCCTATAAGGGCCATGCAGCTTAGTAAGATTAAGTAACTTGTCCTCAGGCACAGAGCTAGCAAGTGGGAAAGGCAGTATGAACACACAGCTGATCTGATTCCGACATCTATTCATTTTCCCTTGCACTGTGTGTTGACAATGGAGGAAAAGGAGCAGACCTAGCTGGAGAAGACACCTGTTTGCCTCCTAGTCCCTCAGCAACAAATACCTGCAGGATTCTGCACACAACAGATTGGTTACCATGGGAGCCACCTGCTCTCCCAAGCCTCTTATTACCAGTTTTGGACCAGGGGGCTTCTGGAAAATAGAATCCTCCGTCACCTCCAGTAGGGTGGCAGGTTCCCTACTGAGTAGAACAGTCTGGTACCCAGACAACCATGTGTGTCATCTTCTCATAAATGTGTGAATTGAGAGACATGAGGGAAATTCCTACTCCCTAATTACTAATGCTTGAAGCTGGACCTTTAGAACATTCTGTCTTTTATTAATGCAAATACCTGTTTTGATTCATTTACACCGCAGTGTGAATCTTTTGGTTCATCATTTTCAAGAAAACTATTCTCTGAGATTTTAGTCTAATGTAGTTAGCACCACAAGCAAAGCCCTTCATATTCCCAAACTCTTACTTCCATCTTTAACTTCAGCTACCTCCACTGCCCATTCGAACACCCCCACCACTACCCAGCTCCAAGAATTTTTTTTGTTGTTTTTGTTTTGTGACAAGGTCTCATTCTGTTGCTTAGGTTTATCTGGGATGATCAGGTTGGTCTTGAAATCACAGAAATCCTCCCACCCCAGTACAAACTTGGATTATAGGTGTGAATCATCAAGCATGGGCCTTAGGGCAATTTTTAAAAAAGGGAATTATTTCTTTTTATTTATGTATGTATTTATGAGTGAATTTGTGTATACTGTGTGTAGGAGCCTGAGCCTGTGGAGGTCAGAAGATTGCATCAGATCGCCTAGAACTGGAGTCACAGGCAGTTGTGAGCCATCTGATGTGGGTGTTAGAAGCAGAACACACTGTTAACCACTGAGCATTTCTGCAGGCGTCAGAGCAGTTCTATATGTATTGAACTATACTTGCAACAATTCTTTTCAATTAATGCTTAGTTATCAGTCCAAATTCCAGGCCCTTAATCATGACAGCTTTATAGTTGGCTTAGGTGACTATCCTTAGTGCTGTTAGTAAAGCCCATGATATTTCTCTGGTTTTGTATTTGTGTAATGATGCATATACTATACCCATTCTGAGTAATACTGGAGCTACGTATTCTATTTTACTTACATGGATCAGTAATAATAAAGGCACATGATTAAACTATACAGACTGCACATGATCAAGAAGTATCAAAGGGACTGTGAACAGTTTATTTTTTCTAAAGTTGCTTTGTACATATTTAAAAATATGTTTTGTTTTTGCACATATAAAACAGTGTTATTTTGTATCTCATTTTATGTTTCCATGAATCTTGAAGATCTGCCTATATCAATATCTATTTATCTATCAATCTATATATCATATACATATGTTTTGTAATATCCATAGGATAGGTATATCCTGACTTCATTACCTTTCTAGTGCATTGTCTTTTTGCCCATTTCTGCTGTTTAGGTTCCCTGTTGCCTTGAGTTTTCTCTGCTGTTAGAAATGATGAACACTGTGTTATGTTTTCATATTTTCTTGTTTATGTAAAAATGACTCTAAGATCAATCTTCAAGCCAAGAAAATTGGGTTGAAGAATACAGATATTTACAATTGATAAATATGGCAAATTGTCCTCCAAGAAGTGTAGCTTCAATTTGTGTTTCAACCAACTATAACCGAGAGTTATTCTGTTGCTTTACCCCAAGAACAGTTTGTTAAAAAAAAAACTGTCAGTACTCTGATTTATCTTAAACAATTATGCACAAGTTTGAGTAGGATTTTTATGTTCACTGGGCATTAATATTTCTTGTTAAAATTCTTTACCCAATTTTCAATCGTTTTACTCCCCTTAGTAACTTGTGAGTGTTTTCTTTATATTTCTTTAAAGTATCCCGCCATCATGGAAGCATCACATGTCTCTTCCTTTGTCACTTGCCTTTAGAGGTGTCCATTTACTATAACCACAGAGAAATGAAGAGATGCAGTTAAACATGCCAGTCTCTCCCTTTATTCTGTATGGGTTTTGTGGCATTTTTGGTTTGAGAACTAGCCATTATGTAAGCAATAATCACCGTGTTTTCTCTTTTTAGAATACGTAAACTATGAATTGGGTACAAGGGTCAGGGAGGGATCTTGATATTTCGTCTGAATATCTATACAGTTGTTCAACCACTTTAAGGTTTTTAATGCTCTCTTCTCTCTGTTACTAGATTCTGAGCTTCTCCCAGAAAAGAACCATACCTTATACATTATTGTAACCTTATATCTAGCACTATACCTGGCACATAGTGGTGCTTACTGAGATACAGAGAATCAATGCCAGACAGAGACTCTTTTAACTTCCTCCATGAAGGAGATCTGCTTAAATGTAATTAATAACCTATATGCATCACATTTTGCTACGTCTATGGCTGACCCAGTGGGAGTCTGTTCTCATCAGCTACTGTCTGGTACCTATAACCTCTTATCCAAGCTACATGATTAAAAGGACCAGGTAGATGTGACGAGAGTCTAATTAAATGTTGCCCTGCATGGTAAAATGAAACAGAATAAATCTCCATTCGGGCAAGAAGACCCCTACTCCATAATTACCAGGGTCTGAAATTCTATTTTTAGGACTTTATGTCCTTTATTAAAATGCAAATATCCTCTTGAATATATTTTTTATTCACTCTCACCACAGTGCAGATTTTTGCTGTGTGATTCAATGCAACACATACCCCCTCACATACACCAGCAATAGCACAGCACACACAAACAAGTCTGTAAAAGCAAGTTTTGAACAGAGAATAGAAACAAGGAGGAGCCATCATGAAAGAGCAAAGGAGGCATCACTGAGGGGCAAGACAACAGGAGAGGTGTATGGAAAAGGTCAGTTCCGACTCATGTTCTAACAATGGCACTTTAACGTACCAAGCTACTTAATCACAAAATACATCATCCTGCTCACCTCTCTGAACCTCAGCAATCTAAATTCTCTAGGCTTATTGGGCATATTTGTAGGAGACTATTTCAATTAGATAAGTTCACATGAGTCATTAAGGGCTAATTTCTTATAAGTGTTTCTGAGAATTTTAGCTTAAAAGAGTATTTAGGTATTATAATTTTCCTTTGAAGAGTGTAATAGCTTATTCTAGGGTCCAATATGCCTTCTCATCCCCTGTTGACCTCAAATTTGACATCTGCCTGGGAACATGTACCTTGAAGAAGAAAGGGGCAAAAGAAAAATACCAAGATGAGCTTCAGCATGCTTTTGATTTAGGGATACAAGACATATACTGTAAACTCTGCATCCCCAATTTTGCCAAGCTGGAAAATTATCCCAGAAATTTTAAGGATCTTAACTAGGAAAACTTGTGAGCCTGTTCAGCTTCTAGGCAGCAACATGTTGGGGCTTGCTGTCAATGAGCAATGGGGGTTAGGAAAGTCATTTCCTGGTTTATTAGAATCTTTCTCTTTGGGTCCAGAACATTCTTCACATGCCCTGGTCACTTCAGCCTGAGCCTCTTCCAACACAAGCTGCATTTCATTTCCTAGTTTGTATGAAAAATTGACTATAAAACTCTGTGCATGGGCCTCTTGTTTATTGTTAATCTATCCCCAGAGTTGAAGGGAATCAAATAATGAGTGAAATTAAGGGAACACACTTATTAAAGGTGTAAATCCAATGGAAGGTGCCATAGTTGAACTAGCACCCATTCATTGTTTACTGAGAGTTAGTGTCAGAGTCTTCTGTACAGAACCACTGAGAAAAGTGCACACAATAACAAGGAATAAAAATGACAGAAGAGAAAAGGAAATAGGGTGTTGAGTCCTTGGCTGTGGGGTTGGTTTAGAGCCAGATCTAAAAAGATTCCCAAACAAGAAATAAGTAACATTTCCAAAATGTTCAGTTTCTGTCAAATTAGTCTGGAATCTGGTCCCATGATTTACAACTTTCAAATCATTTATTAACCAAAAAAAAGGAGGTGGGAGGAAAAAGAGAAAGAAGATCAGCGGGAGGAAGAGGAGATACTGATATTAATAAATTACATTTACTGAGAACGTATTTTGTACACACTGTATGTATTTAAAATAATTTAAACTTATCAATAACTCTAATAAAGATTTAATTATTATTTTAATTTGAAATAGAAGCAAATTGAGGTACAACAAATTTGGTAACCTGCCCAGTATCAATCAGTAGAACACCAAGGCTGGGTCAATAGAGTCACTTCTGAAGTGTCAGCTAACAATGGCAAGATTCAACTATTGTCTTTGGTCCACACAAGTCCCAGCTCTGGGCCTACTTCTCAGCCACAGTTGCCCTTTTGTATTTTGCTATTACTGTCTGGGCCCTATTCCTCTATATCCTTTGGGGTTAGTTCTGAACTATATCTTACCACCTTCCTCTTTAGCTAACTGAGACAGATCAAGTGAAAGAAGGCAAGAACACACCTCTGAAAATCCAGGCATTTTCTCATTTGTTTTTCTCCTTCAACCTACTGACCTCTGAGGACAAGGCTCCAATCTGACAGATTGGAAATGCGTGGCCAAGATGAGTTGAGAATGTATTTCAGACAAGTCATAACTTGGACGTGGGGCTGCTGACTCAGGAGTTTGAGAGAACATATGAGACATGAATAATTTAAACTGTTAAGAACATTTGCATAGTGAAAGGAGACTTCCATTTATTCAAAGGACAAATGACTAACTACTATTGGAAGCCTTGTGTCAAAGAAAAAGTCAGATGAGACATAGGCTTTAAGATAAGATGCCTTACTCAAGGGTCCTTTTCACATGAGCCCAAGCAGGCGCTTGTTAATTGCCCCCTTTCCTTTTTCCATACATGAGCACTAGCAACTCTGGTGCTGCCACCGAAGTGCTGATTCCCTGACTGGGATCATGCTGTAAATTATGGCAGAAATAAAAAAAAAAAGTTCAGCTCTCTTTTCCCTGGCTCAGTCTTTTCATAAAGATGGCGACTTTATCACCAATTTGAAGAGTTAAACAGAAGAGCATGGAATTGGCAAAGATGTCTTGGAAGAACAGGTTTGCCCTGAAGGAATAATGGGGAGTAACACCATTATCCCCGCATCCTGTGATGGAGACTACCATGGAGCAACACCTTCTCCTTTGTCACCCTAACACTGATGAGTCATTAAGCTCTTTATTTCTAATTTCAATAAATTAAAAGAACTCGGGCTTTCTAATACAGAAAATTATATTTATCCAGTCACTTAATGAAAAATGCATCATTGAAGCTTTGCAGTACCTAAGCACTCAGAGCACTGCAGATTAATTTTATTAAGTTGTTTTGCCTTCAGGATACCAAGCACCTACTCTCAGTTTTATTAGATGAGAACCCATCAGCCGTGCGGGTTAATTTTATACTGAATCTGAAAATTTCAGATGCAAATCACCTCTCCTATTTCTTTAATGAAGGTGCTCTAATGCGGCGAAGTCATCTCTCCTCCTCTGTCTTCACCCAAATCCCAACCAGTACCACCTTCAATATGATCTTATTCCAGAAAAAGAAAGGTTCTTTGCCTTTTCACACCAAAGCTCTGGCTAATCTCCACTCTAAGATTTTGGATCTGTAGAAAGAACTGAAAATGTGTTCTTGCAAGTTTTAATTTTGAAAATGACCTTTAAAATTCCTTATAAATAGAAGCTCCAACAACAGTCTTCTTTTTCACAAATTATTTGTTTTTGATATGGTAATATAATTGCGTCATTCTGCTCTTCCATTTCCTCCCTGCGAACCCTCTCAAATCTCCCATATACCCCTATTTGCTCTCTTTAAAATTCATTTGCTATTTTTTCAGCA
This sequence comes from Microtus pennsylvanicus, assembly GCF_037038515.1. Taxonomy (NCBI): domain Eukaryota; kingdom Metazoa; phylum Chordata; class Mammalia; order Rodentia; family Cricetidae; genus Microtus; species Microtus pennsylvanicus. The sequence continues at coordinate 61,010,624 of NC_134601.1, read as the reverse complement.
ATTGTTGTTACATAAATATATGTATATATATATATATATATATATATATATATATATATTTCTAAATGCATAAATACAGTGTTCTCAGTCTGTGTAACGTTACTTTTATGTGTGTTTTCAGGACTGACCATTTAGCATTGGGTAACCAATTAGTACGCCCTTCCCTGGTGAAGAGCACATCTCCCCCTCAGCATTCCTCAGTTACCTGTAGTTCTTTCTGTAGAGTGGAGGCCTCAGGACAGTGTAGTTAGGAATCGAATCATGCTGGTTTAGGAAAGTGTAATAGGTTTCTTAAATCAGTGTTTTGTGAAGATAATCTGCATACAGAGCTGTCCAATAATTAGTACATTCTTCACTGAACTTAGGTGCATGCATATGTTCATACCAAAAAAAAAAACCCTTTAAAAGTGAGAAAAATTGACTACAGCTCATTTATAGAGGTCTTGGTTTGTCTGGAACCTCCAGCTCACTCCTGCTTGATCTGGAAAGTCTCATTCCTCTCTCTCTCCAAACCCTTTCCTCTCAGAAAATCTCCAACAAAGGAAAGGCACCAAAAAAGTATTTCTGCATTCTTAGTGACTTTGGCTGCTCCTCCCCTGAAGTTACCAGCAGTCCTAGACCCTGCCTAAAGTGCTCAGCTTTTGACCATGGTTAGGTACAAACCCAGCTTGTGCAGGATATATCATTACCCCTTGTCTGCAGAGTATATAAAGTCCCTGCTTTAGTTTGGGCACATGACTTCTCCAGTCCCAATTTCTGGGGCTGGAGGACTCACCTGGGAGTTTCTTTGTTCAAATAAACCTGTTCTTTTGCTTTTTCAATTTGGCTTGATCTGACTTACTGCATCGGTGGAGAAACCTATTATAGCATTACAGAAAACCTATTAGTCTGTTAGACCATCCCTTCTGATGCCCAGCTCATCTCCCATGAATATTCAGTTATAGATTGTTAAATTTTGTACACAGTTTCCCTGTTTATATGAAGCTCTTCTTAGGAAGTGCTTTCTGAGCTTCAGGTGCTTCACTAGTTGGAAGAGAGAAAGTGTGACAATAATTATTCTAATCCTATGGGCTAACACTAAAGGAAGACTGGGCTTCTATATCTGGTTTCTTTCCCCGCATAGATACCCATAAACATCAGAAAATATAATCGAAATCAATAAATTCACAATAAAATAAAAATAAGAAGTGTAGTTGCATATTATAAACCTTGAATAGTTTTTTTGAATCACAGGTAGAGAGTTAATGGAGAAAATCAAAACTTAGAGCACACATAGCAGAGGATGGATAAAGAAGCTGGGTATGACTCCAGAGGATGTCCAAGTCAGAGACAAGTAAGTAGAATATATGTCTCAAGAGGTATTGGGAGTAATCGTTTTGTTATGACACACCATTTAGAGCAGTTGAGTGGTTTTATGTCTTAATTCTTTACCTAAGTCTATTAGGAAGATAGCAGCATAACTTCCCCAGCCATACTAGAGTAATTCTTATGGATGCTTGAGCTTGAGAAGCAAGCAAGATGAGGGCACTACAATTGCTAGCCACACCCAGGAGAAAAGAAAACACTGATGCTCAGAAGATAACTCTTTAAACATTCCATTCAGCAAATGTCATGCCTTTTCTCAAATTCTTGGTGAGTGTGGGTTGTGACAAAAAGAAATGACATTTATAAGCAATGTGAGGACCTGTCAATCTGAAGTGAACAATAAGCAAAAATCAGCACTTAATAGAAGCCAGTACTGTAAATTAGAGACTCCAAATTCAAAAATCAGAATTAATGCCCCCATAGGTTAAATATGTTACAGATGAACAAAGGAAAATGAAGGCTAATGTTGAAGAAAGACAAAAGACTTTCAATATGAACCAGATAAAAATTACAAAGAAAAATAACTTAATTTTTCTAACCCAAAAATAATGCTATATAATCTGAGATGACAGATAAGGGAATTACTCTGAGTAGTCATTACACATTATATCATTTATGTATTGGAATAACATTGTACCACATAAATATGTACAAAATGACTATGAATCAATCAAAAAAATACATTTAAAAGATGCTCATACTTAAGGCATATCATGATGGAATTCCATAAAATGAAATCTGTGCAAATTTCCAGAACAATAGGCAGGATGCCTACATAGAAATAATAAACAATTTAAAATCAGGCTGAATATTGACAATGTCCAGTATTAGCAAATGGTAATTATCTTCAAATTTATGAGAAAAGTAATTTGAAAGCAAGAATATTATAGTAAGAAAGACTAAAATTTAAGTATGCTGGGAAAGACTGTTGCAGAATGAAGACATTTTTCAGACATGCAAAGACAGTAATCTCATGAACTGCTATTTATCTTTGAATGAATTACTGGGAGACTATATTTTAACAAAATGAAAATTCAATTCAAAGGTCTGATTTAGAGTAAAAGGAACTACAGTCAGAAAAGTAACTAGTAAAAGTTATAAGTAAATCTAAATAATTATTATTGTAAAAGCAATATGGAATTTGTTAAGTCTCAGGGTGATCAAAATGGAAAATTGCATAGATATATTTTAGATAGACATTCTTCATATCTTTCAAAGACTACAGAATATGGCATTTAATGTTTTAATAACTTAGGGCTTTTCATGACAATGAGACACGTCTGCTCCTGGCAATCTACTTCAAAAGGAAGATGGGCATCAAGAAGGCTCCTTATGGAGTTTGATAGCCATTTGGGCAAGAAACTGCTCTTGCCTGGACTGATGCATAAACTGAACACAAAGAATCCGCAGAAAGAGGACTGCTGAACTTGCCTAAAAGTGAGATGATTTTTTTTGGGGGGGGAGTCCCTGATTCATGAAAGACTCTGCGAGACATTCTGCAGGACACAGCATATAGTGACTGAACTGCCTTTGAAATTTCCTGCTTCATGGAAATGTATGCTGAAAACTATGGGCCTGTAGGCCGAAGATGGATGCCCCAACGGTACAGAGGAACTTTGGGTGACTGTCCAGGCAGCGAGATGTCTCTGTGATTTCTAGAGTTTTGGAAGTTGCTTACTTCTCATTTACTTAGGTAATATTATATCCTTCTGGAGTCTTTGATGGATTTGAAGAATAGATAGATAGTTATAGTAGTTTTCCTTTGTTACGATAAAAGATAAAATAGATGTAAATTCTTACTTGATAACTGTTTTGTTATATGTAATTTTGCTATGTTAAAGTTAAAGCCTTCTTTTTTGTTTAAACAGAAAAAGGAAATGATGTAGGTGGGGCTTCTCTCTATGTGATACTTTCATTGGTTAATAAAGAGACTGCCTTGGCACTTTGATAGGACAGAAAATTAGGCAGGCAGAGTAAACAGAACTGAATGCTGGGAGGAAGTGAGGCAATCGCCATGCCTCTCCTCTCTGGGTCAGATGACATGGAGCCAGCTACCAGGTCAGACATGCTGAATCTTTCCCGGTAAGCCACCACTTCGTGGTGGTACACAGATTATTAGAAATGGGTTAATCAGGACGTGAGAGTTAGCCAATAAGAGGATAGAACTAATGGGCCAAGCAGTGTTTAGAAGAATACAATTTGTGTGTTGTTATTTAGGGTGTGAAGCTAACCATGTGGGAGCCAGGAGGGACAAAAAGCAGGCCTGCTTGCCTCACCACTACATAGGAGAAAAGAAAAAGAGGGAGAAAATGTCACGGTGGTTATGATCTTTTTCTAGAATGAGAAACTAAAAAATCATCAATTCTAAGAATACATGGGCAATAAATGTTAAGTTTTTTGATAAACTAAGGTAACCACTAAAATGTGAAATAATTTTTTTTTGTCTCCAGAACAGAAAGACAGAGTAGAGAAAACTACCCTAACTTGAACAGAAGTAAAATGAATTGATGTGGGAGTGTCATATATCAATCTGTTGATTTCATTGGTTAAGTAATAAACAAACTGCTTGGGCTAATAGCTTAGAACATAGGTGGGTGGAGTAAACAGAACAGAATGCTGGGAGGAAGAGGAAGTGAGGTAAGACGCCTCAGACAGAGACGCCATGCCCTGCTCCCGGGCAGACACACGCGATGAAGCTCTGACCCAGGATGGACGTAGGTTAGAATCTTCCCAGTAAAACCGGTGCTCACAGATTATTAGAGATGGGTTGATCCGGATATCAGAATTAGCCAGTAAGGGCTAGAGCTAAAGGGCCAAGCAGTGTTTAAATGAATACAATTTGTGTGTTGTTATTTCTGGGCATAAGCTAGCCAGGCGGCCGGGGTGCTGGGGACGCAGCCCCGCTGCTCCTATTACTACAATGAATCATGGTAGTAGGAAAGGGAAGACAAGATGATAGAGATGATCAAATACTAATAATAACTGTACTAGAGCATAATGGATTGAAGTTTCCGATGGAAAAACAGTCTTGTATTAGACAAGTAAGAGAGCTCCAGCAGTGTCCTGTTTAACAGACACAATGGAAATTCAGGAAGAAAATACCCTGAAGCCATGAAAAACATTACACGTTATATTAATCCATTAGAAGAATATATCAATCATGAAAGTATTCATAAATATATAACTGTAAAAGTAAATGTGGGTAAGAAAACAAGAATAACTCATCAATCGACAACACCAAGGGGAAACTTCCACATTGTACTCTCAGAAATCAAGCAACAAACTGAGTAAAAAATAGTGACAAAACTGAATTAATTGAGGTAATACAATGCATTTGCTACTCTGTGTGTGTGTGTGTGTGTGTACGTGCTTAATATAAATACCTACAGTATATCCTCAGAATTTGACTTTATGTAGAAAGTTACATAAAAACCTCAATAAATTCAAAATAATAGAAAAATTTATTCTATATATAGCAAAGCTATAAATTAGTGATACAATTAAGATATTTTAATTAACTTTTATGTATATTTAAAAGTTGCTTCTTTGTGACTCCAAAGGAAAAAAAACATGAAAACTAAAATAGTAAAGTATCGAGAGATAAATATAACTGAAATCATTGTACACCAAAACTTGTGAAACAGAATCAAAATAGCACTCAAGGGGAATGTAACTTAAATAAATGAATGAGAAAATCTAAGATGTCAGAGAAAGAACTAGGTTGACTCTGAATATAACCTAAAAGCATAAATTGTAGATATTTTGACAAACACTAAATAAAAGGGAAGTACTAATCCACAAAACCTGGAACAATTCATTTTGAAAGGACATTCAAATAGAAAAACCTTTGTGGACATCTGTACAAGAAAACCAGATGTAAGTACAAATAAACAATGAGTGAAAAAGTTGAGTGTGTGTGTGTGTGTGTGTGTGTGTGTGTGTGTGTGTGTGAGTGTTAACTTTAGCCATGTACAATTTTAAGACAAGGAAAATTTCAACTTCAATGAGTTCTTTTCTAGACAGCATTAATTGTTAAAATTGACTCAAGAATGCCTGACCTGTCCAGCGATCAAGAAAGTCATCATAAATGTACTCCTTACAAAAGACAGAGGGCCCCAAACTTCAGAAGGACACATTCTGTCATGTCTTCAGGGAACAAAGCATTCTCCTGCTCTATGAAATAAAGGGGAAACATCTTTCATGCACATGGCAATTCTAGCAAGATTTTATGCTAAAAAGTAGACAAACATAGAAGGAAAAAGAAAATTATGTGGTCAATATTGCTTATGAAGATACATGCAGAATGCTAAATAGAATATTAGCAATTCAATTTAGCAATGTATTAAAAAATATATACCATGAGTCATGACCACTAAGGATTTTCCCATAAAATAAATATGGCTCATATTAAGTGACTTATTAATGCAATTCACATTAACAGACTGACAGATAAAAATTATATAATCACATCAATAAATGCCCAAAAATTATTCCATGAAACTTAATATTGTCAACATGACACATGCCATTCTGCAGACCTTATTTTAATATTAATAAAGCATTACTGTTTTCATTCAGGAGATTGCAGATACAGTTGAAACACATTATTTCTCAAGTTATGTTCTTCCTTGCTGATTGTGCCTCATTTACAATCTGGGTCTGGTACTTCAAGTTAATTAATTAGCAGGTTTTTGACTATTTCCTTTCTTTGGTACTCTTTTTTTGTTATTTTGAACTTTAAATATTTTCTATCTTATAGTTTATTTGATGTTTTATTACCATTTCTTCTGGTTACTCTGGGACCTTAAATACAATACAGGCATGTTTATGTTTTTAACCCTTTAAAACTCTGATTAAATTAATACTTCAATATACATAATAATGAATTTAAATCCATGATGAAATAGTCACTTCCTATAGATAGTCCATGTCAATGCCAATATAAGTCTAATCACTGAAGAATTCAAAACTGGCTGGAGTGAGGCCCTGATGCTTGCTGCCTGGACAGTTAACATTTGCATGGTGAGCAGCCCTACCAGTAATGAATATTTAATTAAAGACTGAAGGAATCAAATATCCTTAATCTGTGACAAATATCTATGGGAAACATACAACACACATTACATTGACTGATAAAACAATAGAAACTCCACAAAAGTTAGAAAGAAAAAAGTCAATTATTTTTTTTCTTGCTTGACATTGTAATGGAAGCCCAAACCAATTTAATAAACAAAGATAAATAAGACACATAACCATAATATAGTGGATTTTAAAATTGATCAGGGATAGAAACTACAGAAATAGGCATGGCAAAAGGAAAAAAAGACATTTATTCTATCATATATCAAAATACATCAGAAAGCTACAGTTATCAGTTATTCCAATAATTTTGTACCAGCATAAATGTAGCTAGAGAGAACGAAGAATCAGAATATAAGGCTCCAAACTAGAGCTATGTAAATAAGTGGAAGTTTTGTATATGAAAAAGATGCAGGTGAAATAAGTGGCGAGGGCATTCACTTTTCAATACACACTTTAGGACACTTGAAAATTAGAAAAATATATGTATATATGTATTACATAAAGAGACATGAAGACTGAGATAGGTAGAAGCAAAGATAAAGATCATACTTCACCGTACAAACAGAAACAAATTCCCAATAGCTAAAATCTTTGACAATAACACAAAAACAAGGACTGGAGAGAAAGCTCAGCTTTTAACAACATACACTGTATTTGTACAGGACCAGAATTCATTTCCCAACACCCACTGAATGTGGCTCACAGACAACTGTAAACTTAGCTGCAGGGCATCCAACATTTCTGACCTTATAGCCTACACCTACACTCACATGCATAGACACTCATGAGTACACATTTGTTGATATACGAATTTATATTAATACATAAGTATAAATAATTATATAGTAATAAATAATAAACTTCAATAAATATAGTATTAAAATATAAATATTTATACTACTATAAATATAAATATTTATATTTATAAATATTTATTATATTTTTATTATATTAAAAGTTATTATATTAAATATTTATTATATATTTATTATATTAAAAGTTATTAGAGAGAACAGTCTTGCCCCTTATCTTCCCAAATGTTGATAAAGTTGTAAAACCACTAATCGATGTGCAATTGGCACCACAACTTTAGAGAGAAGTTTTACAGTCTAAAACCAAAATGTTAAAATGTGGAATGTTCAACTCAGTTGATGGTATGTACAGCTTAAAAGAATGAGACAGATTTATATGTAACTGGTGTGAAAAAATATGCCCAAGACATGGTATTGGATTACAAATCAACGTAAAGTAGCTCAGCAGATACAGGTACTTGTCCCCAAGTCTGATGACCTGTTTGATCTAGGGACAGAGAGAGACAGAGACAGAGAGAAAGCAAATAAATGCCATAAAAATTAAAAATAAACACAAAATAGTTTGATTTTGTTTAAAATAAGTATATAAAACAATGTCATACATATATTTATATTTCTAGACACCTAATGATCATATAGAGTCATATACAGCATACATATTTTCTATCTTGAAATTGATGTGAATTTGAGGGCTGAATGGAGATTTTGGTATTTTTTCTCATTATTATAATGAGAAAAAATTCATGTCTTATTTGTGGAAACTGAAAAATACAATAAAAAGGGACAAAAGAATGAAAGGGGGACTAGAATGGCAGATAAGGACTCTGCTGTGGCACCCACATTTTATAAACAGGAAATCTGAGCTCAAGAGAAACTCTGTGTTTCAAGGTCACACAGTTAATTAGTTACAGAACTAGAACTGGAGTCCAGGCTTCTGGTCTCCCATTCCAAGGAGTGCCACAAAGGAATTTATGTCCATTATAAGCGAAATCTCACTTTTTCTGTCAAACAGTAGGAATCATTTTGTGATGTTGCCAGGAGTGTTATTTGGGGATTGTTAGATCGGTACCTCCTTTGTAAATGCTATATATGTGAAAATAGAATCTTTGGGTCATTGTACAATGGAACACAACAAAACATCATTTTCTCCAAACACCTATTATCCTTAATAGAAATTACCTTGGTAATCACAATACTGGGTGTTTTCTCTGTGACAGTCATAGGGAAAACAATTCACAATAGATCTCATCTAACGCCTCGTGGTACTGAATGATTACTTTTATTAAATACATTTTTGGTAGGTTTTACTGTTTATCTCCAAAGTCCTCTGTATAAATTCTGAAAATATTTTCAATTATACTTTCTGAAAACTTTCTTAGTTCCTGAAACTTTGTCTTTAATCATTGAAATTCTAGATTCTTCCTTGGATCGACACCTTGAACTCTCTACAACATGACCTCAAACAGCCACTTCATCACCTTTTCTCTTCTACCACTCCCCAGTAATTCTTGCTTCTAGTATCACTAGATGTGGATACTAATATTCTCGGAGAATATCTTGTATAATATCACCACTAAATAGAATATACTCATGGTAAAACATGTGTTTCTCCATGGCTTAGAGTGCTGTACAAGATCCATCCACCTATTTCCATTCAAAAGAAGGACTGTGTAGTGGTTAAGGGAAAAGCACTACTTTTAGAACAAGATTAAAATTAATTAAGTTTAATTCCTCTTATATTTTTATATGATGTCTTCGATTTATTTAAAGAATGTCAACTCATTCATCTTTGAAATGACAACGAACGTGCCTCCTTCATGCAGAGGTTTTGAGTATAGCAGGTCTTTCAGCATGGTAAGCTTTTGTTATCACCGTCTGTTAACAAACACCTTCCCACATCTACTTTATCCTCAAACATGTACAAAAGCCCACATGGTCACCTGCACATATATGCAGCTTGCCTGCTCACACATAAGAGGAAGCAGAGAGACTCATGTGTTAACAACCTATCAGAATCAGGTCATTATCCAGAGCATCATAATAATATCTTCCCTATCTTCGTAGCACCAGGATGACGGTGGCCCACCTTCAATTCCCAACTTCAACTGCATGGGGTTAAGTTTATTTAATGACTGACTTCAAAGGAATAAGACGGGTTCAGAAACAAATGCACTTTTAAAGTTGGGCAAAATCACACAAGTCATATCACACGCCCGTGAAAGAGCTGAAACTTATCACAGAAGGCAAAAATCTCCCTCTGTTTCAAATAATGACTGGAATTTCTTGTAGCTTACTATTTTCCCCATTTTAATTGTAAGTCTATAAGGCCTAGAATTCAGGACCCTGTTTCCAGTTTTTGAAAAATAATTGATTATGGGCATAGGAAGTTGAAAGGAGACTTAGGTCTCCACATTGAGTGGCTGTTCTTTATTAAAATGCAATGGGTACCTACAAAGGGTAGCAACAGCATTAGGTAGTTTTCATCAGCCATGCCACAATGTGAATTTCTATAGCAAACCTGTTCTAAGAAAAACAACCAGAGAAAACTAGGTTTCAAGGAAGGTGATTAGAGGAAAGGAGAGGTCACCGTAGTGCACATAAGTGCCCACCCTGGGAAGAGGGACAGAGGAAGAGGACAGCACTTACTGATCATTTTCTGAGGCAGGAGCACTTATTTACAAAAGAGGTTAATAAAAAAATGCACCCACTAACTTTTCTATGTACCCAGACCATCTAAGCCCTCTATTCTCATTGGATATCTTTATATGAGACCGTTTTTGTTAGATGGGATCGCATTAGTCGGTTACGGACTAATTTCTTAGAATACTTCCCAGAATTTTAATGGGAAAGGGCATTTGAACATTTTATTTTTCCCTGAAAGACTCCAAATGATGATTCATATGATGAGTATACTTTCCTGTCTTCCACCCCAAACAACAACTTTATTTTAAAAATAAAATTGTGACAGAATATTTGCTACTCTGGAAGACAAAGAATGATAGACACATGGAGAGGGGATTAGTACTGTAAGACAGGAAATCTAGATAGTTGGATTCTCACAAAGATAAAACCCCTTACAGCTTGCCATAGCAATGTAGGGACTATGACTTCGTCATCAATGGAATGCATAGTTCTTAGTACCTAAGAGACACTGAAATTGAATAAATAATTGAATAAAAAATTAAGAAATGAATGTATAATCATGAAGCCAACCAGAGAGGAGAGGCATGTGGTTCAGGTTCCCCAAAGCCTACAGTAAGGATGGGATGTTCTCCAATAGGAAACAGAATGAACCAGCTGTCTTTATAGATAGGGAAAACAGATCAGAAGTTCTAAGGTAAAGGACTTTGACTCCTGCAAAGCCCTTGGAATTATCACAACCAGACTGGATCTTCAAAGTGGCTTCTCCTACTCTTCTGCATCTACCAGGGGACAAATTAACACATCTTCCCAGGAAGATGTGGCTAAGGCCTTACACATGCCTTTCAGACACATGCCTATCAGAATAGAAGCAAAACCCAAAATGGATTTGAAGCTATCAGACTGGGAATCAAATCATGACTGTCACACAGACAGAACTATAATTTCATACTGCTCATCCATGATTCTTGTGAGTTTTATCATCAGCAGGATGAAATGGTTAAAACTCTACTCTACTGGGCTAGTTTACAGAATCAGTGTGTCAGTGTTAAGGAAGACCTGATAATAGAAATTTAGAAAAAGCTGCAATTTTGCCCAGTTCTTGTTTTTAGTTGATACAGTTGACCCAAACTGGAAACCACTTCAGGCCTCTGAGAATCCAGGGTTAGACAGACATTTTATCAAATGTGACACGTCACATGCCAGCAAAGTCTTTGGGAGTGTGTGTTGGATGACGAGTTGGGGAGACAGGATCCATGAAGTTGTGAAAGTATCTGCAGGGAGTAAATAACCAGAGACTTCATAGTGTTTATGAATGGAAAGGGGAGGAGGGAGATCAAGCTTGGCAAAGTAGTCAAAGGAAGTCAGAAAAGTCCTCAAAGGAAGAAGAAAAAGGCTGATTGCTTTTAACTTGCACTCGGCCCCTGTGGGGTGTCATGAAATGCATCTTTCCTAGCAGAAGTCCTGCCTTTCAGTGTTTCTCTCAGGACTGTGGTGGGCCACCATGGTAGGCTTTGGGAACTGTAAGAAGATAAGACATCTTGATGAGAAGAAAGGAAAGGTGTAGGAGGCATACTGGATTCATCACTATTCACACCCATCAAAGCCCTAAACATGATTGTAATAGTTTCTAAAGCCCCTGCTGTTGCCTTTCACTGTCATATCCCTTCAAAGAAGGCTGGAGGGACAAAAGAGTAATGCAGCGAAATGAGCTTTAGAGTCTCAAAGAATTGCACTAGTATCTTAGATCACAGAACAACTCCCGGTGTATGCCTGCCCAGCCTACATCTATTTCAGAATCCATCGTGTCCTTAGAATGCAAAGACCTAATATGGCATTTTCCCTTTGGGAGTTCATATTCTTTATCAAAGCTTCCCTGTCAGAGGCCTCCTTTGGGCCTCTGATAGCCACATAGTTGCCATGGAAACCTGCCCCTCATTTGCCTCTAATCACCTGTTCTGGAAGGATAAAGCTTCAACTCCCATTTCTATTAGATGAGATCACATCAATCAGTTACACTAATTTCCTATAGTGTTTCTGAGAATTTCAGATAGAAATAGCTTTGGTGTGTAATCTAAAGAAGTCAGCAATTGATCCATGAATTGTATACCACCACCACCACCCCCCGACTGCCCCTGTGAATGACTGCCTCTGTGAAATCAGTTTTCATATACTTGAGACCAGTCAGAAAGTGCTTATAAAATTTTGGCACTCTCAAGTAGATTTAGTCCATTAGCTGAAGCTTCTGTGCTATTGTCAAACTACCTGTGGTTTTTCGAAAACAGAAACTAGAAAATCAAACATCCCCAATTAATAGTATAGGCAAACTATTAGCACACAAAGTTAATGAAGTCCTAGTCATGTACAATAGAGGTAGGTTAGGACCCCCTTATATCACATCATAGGATACTAGATACAAGAAAAATGCATGTTCCTGATGGCCTGGATTTGATATAAAAAGATGACAAATCCCATCTTTCTTTTACTCTTTTCTTCCATTACTGAAAGCTGCAGCCACGAGAACAGTAGAGTTGTTGTACCCAAGGTTTTGCACTGAGTTACAAATCACACCCCCATCTTCTGTGATGTCTCCCAGCCCTCCAGTCAGCTTACCTGGGTTTCCTGATGGAATGAATATACGCGGTGCTTCTCATTGCTCTTCTCTTACATACCCCTTCAGTTTTTCTCATGCCAAACACATGCCTGCAAAGTGCTGTTATTGCTGACTACAAATGATTGATTCTAAGACCGTTATGCTCTCCCACCCCCACTTGCCTGTGCTTCTCCACACAGAGTGCTGTGCCCTGGCACAAAACCTCATGTAAACACTTAATACAGACAATAAAGCAGCACATTTGCATTTTCAATTCAGAAAGAAAATGGGCTAAGGGAACTTCGGTAGTTGAATCATGGACAAAGAATAGGAACAGAGTCAAGGGCAAGGTCTTCAGAGGGCTGCCAGAATCAGTGGCCTGAGGAGGCTGGACTCAGGAGACAGGGAGAGCCAAATAGACAAAAGGGCCATAAGAGAGGAATGTAGAGGGGGCTAGCATTACCTTAGCTCTAATTTGTAATGTGTTTATGATTCAGAATTGCATTCCTCAGCACGGAAAGAGCAGTGACACCCTGCCCCTCGGGGGGTGGGGGGGCATCTGCTAAGGACATAAGTAAAATGAAGAGGGAGACAAACCTGTGAGAGCTACAGAGAAGTTTGTAGGAAAGAAACTTGGAGCTACTGCAGCGCAGTGAATTTTATTAGCTAGTGTTATCTCTCTTGCTTTCAGAAAATAACAAATGGCCTTAATAGCTTAAGGCATCGTTACCAACAAAACATATACTGCAACTTCCTTATAACATTTTTCACTATAGAACAAAACAAGGCAGGTCCATCATGGACTCCATTAAAGGAGCCTTAGTTACTGAAGTATCAAAAGCATCTTGCCATTAGGTGTTCCCAAGGCAAGAAACCTGAGGAAAATGTTATTGCGATGCCACGGGTAATAAAAGCGTCTAATAGAATGTGGTATTTTCTTTCCTTTACAGGAAAGGTTCCATTGACTTTTAGCAGCGTGTACACTCACTGCGACCCCTCATGGCCAATAGCTACAGATGAGAAGGACAAAGTTGAGTACAGCTTGAGGTAAGGTCAATTGTTCTACCCTATTAAATTTAAGAAAAGGCACTTGAGTAATTTGATGAGCTTACGAAGAAAATATCCATGCATCTAAATCCTAATCCATTCCCTATTTTTAAAAGGAATCGCGGGGCTTTCCAATTGGTTAATCCTTGATACAATTTGACTAGAATCTGTTACCGAAGAATAAGAGCAGTGCAAAAGGAAGATGGAGAGAAATCAAATTTACTGAACCCTCCCTTACTCCATAATACTTCTATGATGCTAAAACAATCAAGCCTACAATCTTGAGTGGAATATCCTAGCAACCAAGGTGAAAATCAAAAGATGATGTTAACACTTGGCTTGTTATAGCACCACTCACGCTGTTCTTCGTACTGATTTCTGAGAGATGTGACCCATTTACCTCATAATCAATTAAAATGATCACAGGAAGGCACAGTTGAACTGTTCTAGAGAGTTGAAAGAATTTATAAAGTCAAATATTCCATGGACCCTGTATCTGAAGGTTCGGTGTATTCTGTGGTGCCACCAGATCAGTAGTCTTTAGTCATTCCATGCATAATTACACCTTTACTTTCTCCTTGAGGATCTCCAGCTCCCAAAGCTTCTTAATCCTCCAAATCAGCAACCTTGCTGAGATTTCCTACGTGCTCCTGGTTTTTCCTAACCCTTGTAGCCTGGCTTAGAGACAACATTTCTGCTGGAAAACATCTCAGCTTGTACATTTTCAGTGCCATCATCATTTCATGGGGTTGCCCAAGACTTTTTTGTTCAGGTCTTGGTATGTGGATCAGTAGCCCTTCCTTCTGCAAGTGTAGCTTGCCCTACTTTCCCAATTTGCAGTAAGCTGGAAGTTACATTGGCTTCCCCAGCAGACTATTACTAGATGCCCATCTCATCTAGTAAATTCAAACTCCCACATCTGGAAGTTTGTCTCAATCTTTGGCTTGGATAGATGAGGGGGCATTTTTCATTACTCTCATTAATCTGGCAAAAGAGAGAAGAGCATTCATGAAGAGAAACCATTTTTTTCCTGGTATCAATCTTGAAGAAGAATTTGTCATGAGTTTTCTATAAGGAGGATTATTGAACAATAGAATAGATGATGTCCTGGAATAGGAACAAAATATGGCTATCCAGCTGCTAACTCCACAAAGAATTTCAGTTCAGAACTCTGCATTTGGTGCTCATAAATCAAACCCTCACTGAGCTTATGATGCTGCATCTGATACTTCCAAGACCACTGGAATTTTGTCTGAGGTACATACACTAAACTCACATTCAAACGATTCTTCTATGGCTTTCAAAACCAGAGGACCCTAAATTCCCATCCTCTACTCCCGTCATTAGGCTTTTAACCCAACCCTCTCAACTGCAATTAAAGCTATACCTTAAGAGAAGCATCATTGTATAAGTGTGCAAATCTTTTTGCAGAGTTCCATATATTACACAGCAATGTTAAGGGCCAATGAACAAATGAGTGTAGAAATGAAGGTATGGTCCTGCAATTCATGGTAACTCCATTTAACACTTAGCCCAAACACCACACATCTCTAACACTGTTCCATTGGGAAAGCTTTGCTCTGGCCTGGGCTGGCGTTATGTAAGGGCATCTCATACAAAACCCTCCTGTTTTTCTTCGTTCTCTATTCATTACCATGAGCAACCACACTTCCAAAACAGCAAGAAGAGCCTTACTGGCAGCAAGGGTGGTGGTGAGAAATGTTGGATATGACACAGAGGAAAGGAGAGTTCTAGACACCTTCCTTTGTCTCCAAAGCCACTGTGCCACACTTGACTCAACTTCCCTCTGCCAGAGGGGGGGAAAAGCAGAAACTACTAATTAAGAGAGAAAAACAAATAAGGTTGAAGGCATGTTTTTCATTCCCTCTAAGTCCTAACTTTCTTTCCACCACTCTTTGCATGTGAATAAAGATATTTTATCCGTGCTCCACATTTGGCTTCTTTTCCATAAAATTCAAGTTTATAGAATTCTTCTGACTGCAGCCCATGCTTATAACATGTCCTCATTCTCTCACTCCCAAGGTCGTAATTTAGCTACTCCTGAAGCAAAGAACAAAGTTCCAGCTTTAAATGTATAATTACATTCTTGGATGCTGTGATAAACATCCAAGTTCCTGGATGTTACCTTATAGGACAAAGGAGACAATGCAGATGTGAATTTGGTAATGACTTTGAGGGGGAGTTTAATCTTGCATTATTTAAGTGGGGCATAATTGTAATCACAAGGGTCTTCTAAGAGGGGAACAGAGGATGATGTAACTACAAAGAAGACAATATGACAGAAACAAAAAGGAACTTGAAGTTACTATCCTTGAAAAGCAAGAAGTCTTTCATTAGGGAACAAGCAGGAATAAAGTTCTAGAAGTCTGATCAGGCCTCTGTAGAGAGGATGGCCCTGTTGACACTTATACTTGAGTCTGAAAGAGTCCTCTTAGGTGTTTAGTCTCTAGAACTATAAAAAAAAGAAGTTGTAATTGCTCTGAACCACAAATGTGATGGCAACTTGGTATAGGATCAACAGTTTAACAAATACCAGGGTCTCTATTCTGCTTCTGACAGTGCATTAGCCCATCATCTTCTGTGTCCCAGGACTAAAGATTCCTCTGAACAATGATGAGATAAGGGGCTGCTTGAGAGATGAAATAAGCAATTTGGGGAGCAGAGGGAAACTGTTGGTGCTGTGGGAGAACAAGAAGAGCTTTCCGAATGGGGTAGAAAGATGGGACCCCGCAGAGAGAAGAGAACCTCATTTGAAGGAGTTAGCTTAGTCTTAGGGAAAAGTATGAGGCCTTGACCAGCATATGAACTGAGGAAACATTTTTCTATAGCACTGCATTACTTAAAAAAAAACACCAACCCCCCACACGTTAAAAAAAAAAATAAGCCAACAAAATTCACAATGGTAGAGTTTTGGCAACTTAAAGATTAAATGAAAACCACAATTCTGCAATGTCAGGCAACTGCATTTGCTTCTTCAAGTGTCTAATTCACTCCAGTTATAATGAGAATTACGATAGCCATTTCTTTTTTTAAATTTCTTTTCTTATTTTTTTTTCAAAAAGAAAGCAAACTATCTTTTTTTTTCATTTTACATACCAATCCCAGTTCCCACTCCGTCCCCTCCTCCAATTCCTTCCACCTAATCCCCCATCTCACTCCTTCATCCATTCTTCAGACAGGGTAAGGCACTTTGCTTTGGGAAACAGTCAAGGCCCTCCCTACTATATCTAGGTTGAACAAGGTATCCCATTCAAAGAGAATATATTTGCAAAAAGTCAGTACAAACAGTAGGGATAAATCCTGGTCTCACTGACATTGGCTCCTTGGTCCACCCCAGCCATACAACTGTCACTCACATTCAGAGGGACTAGTTTGGACCTATGCTGGTACCTTCCCTGTCCAGCTGGAGTTGGTGAGTTCCCATTAGCTCAGGTAAACTGTTTCAGTGGGTGTCCCCATCATGGTCTTGACCTCTTTGCTCATATTCTCACTCCTCCCATTCTTCAACTGAACTTAGAGCTTAGTCCAGCGCCCCGCTGTGGGTCTCTGCCTTTTTTGTCATCAGTTGCTGGATGAAGGCTCTATGATGATATTTAAGATAGTCATCAATATGACTACAGGACAAGGCCAGTTCAGAAACCCTCTCTTCTATTGCTTATGGTATTACCTTGGGTCATTCTTGTGGATTCCTAGGAATTTCTCTAGTGTAATGTTTCTTGCTAGCCCCATAATGGCTCCCTCAATCAAAATATCTCTTTCCTTGCTCTCATCTCTATCCTTCCTTCATCTCAGTTATCCCATTACCGCAAGTTCTCCTTCCCCCTTTCCTTTTCCTCTTGTCTTTTTTCATCCTCTTTTCTCCTCCCAACCCCATGCTCCCAATTTTGTCAGGTGATTTTGTCTATTTCCCCTTTCCAATGGATCTATGTACATTTTTATGTACATTTTTTTAGGATTCACCTTATTACTTAGCTTTTCTAGGATCATGAAGTATAGGCTCAATATACTTTGCTTTACAGCTTATGTGCGAAGACATACCATCTTCTTTCTGAGTCTGGGTTACCTCTTGTGCCATCCATTTACATGCAAATTTCAAGATGTCATTGTTTTTTACTACTGAGTAGTACTCCAATGTGTAAATGTGCCACATTTTCTTTATCCATCCTTCAGTTGAGGGGCATCTAGGTTGTTTCCAGTTTCTGGCTATAAAATAATGCTACGATGGACATTGTTGAACAAATGTTCTTGTAGTATGATTGAGCATCTTTTGGGTATATGCCCAAGAGTGATATTGCTGGGTCATGAGGTAGGTTGATTCCCAATTTTCTGAGAAACTGTCTTACTGATTTTCAGAGTGGTTGTACAAGTTTGCATTCCCACCAGCAATGGATGAGAGTTCCCCTTACTCCACATCCTCTCCAGCATAAGCTATCATTGGTGTTTTTTGATTTAGCCATTCTGACTGGTATAAGATGGTATCTTGGAGCAGTTTTGATTTGCATTTCCCTGATGGCTAAGGATGTTGAACATTTCCTTAAGTGTCTTTTGGCCATTTGAGAGTCTTCTGTTGAGAATTTTTTGTTTACTTTTGTACACTATTTTTAAATTGGGTATTTGGAATCTTCGTGTCTAATTTCTTGAGTTCTTTGTCTTATGTGCGGTTGGTAAAGATCCTTTCCCACTCACTAGTTGCCATTTTGTCTTATTGACTGTGTCCTTTACTTTACAGAAGCTCTTCAGTTTCAGGAGGTTCCATTTATTTATTGTTGCTTTCAGTGTCGGTGCTACTAGGGTTATATTTAGGAAGTGCACTTGATGGGGGAAGAGTCTTCTGTTTTGTGTTGATTTCATTGGTTAAATAAAGAAACTGCCTTGGCCCTTTAATAGGACAGAAAATTAGGTAGGCGGAGTAGACTGAACAGAATTCTGGGAGAAAGAAAGACGAGTCAGGCAGTCGCCAGGATTCTCCCACTCCAGACAGACTCAGGTTAAGATCTTCCCTGGTTGGATAGGGGAGCACGGAACCACATTTCTTAGTTAAAGGACCCACTTTAGGATGGGCAGGAGACTTGACCCTAGAGGGGATCCCAGGTGCCCAAGCTGAGGCCCCCAGTTAGTTCCTTGGGCAGCTGAGGATAGGGAACCTGAAATGACCCTATCCTAGAGCAATACTGACGAATATCATGCATATCATCCTAGAACTTTCATCTGGCGATGGATGGAGATAGAGACAGAGACCCACACTCGAACACTGGATAGAGCTCCCAAGGTCCCAATGAGGAGCAGAAGGAGGGAGAACATGAGCAAAGAAGTCGGGACCACGAGGGGTGCACCCACCCACTGAGACAGTGGAGCTGATCTACTGGGAGCTCACCAAGGCCAGCTGGACTGTTACCAAAAAAAGCATGGGATAAAACTGGACTCTCTGAACATGACGAACAATGAGGGCTGATGAGACGCCAAGGACAATGGCACGCGGTTTTGATCCAACGCAATGTGCTGGCTTGGTGGGAGCCTAGCCAGTTTGGATGTTCACCTTCCTAGATATGGACGGAGGGGGGAGGACCTAGGACTTACCACAGGGCAGGGAACCCTGACTGCTCTTTGGACTGGAGAGGGAGGGGGAGAAAAGTGGGGGGAAGGGGAGAGGGGTGGGAGGAGGGGGAGAAGAATGGGAGGAGGGGGAGGGAAATGGGAGGCTGGGAGGAGGTGGTAATTTGTTTTTTTTCTTTCTTTTCTTTATTCTCCTTTTATCAATAAAATATACATAAAAAAAAGAGTTACTCGAGGATAAAGTATTAATTTGGTTTTAATTTTGTGGACTGTCATGCTCTATGCCATGTTATTAAACTCAGTTTTTGTCTGAAAAAAAAATGGACTTTAACCACTGGCTTCATATTTTACTAAAAAAAAAAAAAGATCTTCCCTGGTAAGCCACCTCATGGGCTACATAGATTATTAGAAATGGGTTAGATCAATATGTAAGAGCTAGCCATAAGAGGCTGGAACTAATGGGCCATGCAGTGTTTAAAAGAATACAGTTTCCGTGTAATTATTTTGGGTAAAGCTAGCCTGGTGGCGCAAAATGGCCCGCCGCCATTCCTTCTACATGCACTGAAAGGTACGTCCCACTTTCTTTTCTCTCAGGTTCAGTGTGGTCAGATTTATATTGAGGTCTTTAATCCATTTGGAATTGAGTTTTAGGCATGGGGATAAGTGTCTATTTTCATTCTCCTACATGTTGACATCCAGTTATGCCAGCACCATTTGTTGAAGACACTTTCTTTTTTTTTCCCCATTGTATAATTTAAGCTTCTTTGTCAAAAATCAGGTGTTCACAGGAGTGTGGATTAATATCCAGGTCTTCTATCTGATTCCATTGGTCAACCTGTCTATTTTTATGCCAATACCAAGCTGTTTTCATTACTGTAGCTCCATGATAGACCTTAATGTCAGGGATTGTGATGTCTCTGGAAGTTCCTTCATTGTATAGGATTCTTTTGGCTATCCCGTTTTTTTATTTGTTTTTCCATATGAAGTTGATTATTGTTCTTTCAAAGTCAGTGAAGAATTGTGTTGGCATTTTAATGGGGATTGCATTGAGCCTATAGTTTGCTTTTGGTAGGATTGCCATTGTTATTATGTTGATCCTAGCTATCCAAGAGCTTGGGAGATCTTTACATTTTCTGTTATCTTCTTCAATTTCTTTCTTCAAAGACTTAAAGTTCTTGTCAAACAGGTTTTTCAGTTCTTTGGTTAGTGTTACCCCAAGATATTTTATGTTATTTGTGGCTATTGTAAAAGGTGATGTTTCTCTGATTTCTTTCTCAGCTTCTTTATCATTTGTATATAGGAGGGTTACTGATTTTTTTGAGTTGATCTTGTATCTTGCCACATTCCTGAAGGTATTTATCAGATATAGGAGTTCCTAGTAGACTTGTTGGGGCCACTTATGTATACTAACATATCATCTGCAAATAGCAGAAGTTTGACATCTTTCTTTCCAATTCAAATTCCCATGATCTCCTTTGTTGTCTTATTGATCTAGCCAGAACTTTAAATACTATGTTGTATAGATAGGGAGAGTGGAAAACCTTATATTTTTCCTGGTTTTAGTGCAATTACTTTGAGATTCCCTCCATTTAATTTGATGTTGGCTGTCAGCTTGCTGTATATTGCTTTTATAATGTTTACATATATTTCTTGTATCCCTGGTCGCCCCAAGACCTTTATCATGAAGAGGTGTTGGATTTTGTCAAATGCTTTTTCACAATCTAGTGAGATGATCATATGTTTTTTCTTTTAGTTTATTTATATGGTGGATTATATTGGTAGATGTTGAACCATCCCTGCATCTCTAGGATGAAGCCTACTTTATCATAGTAAATGATTTTTTTATGTGTTCTTAAATTTGGTTGGCCAGTATTTTATTGAGTATTTTTACATCAGTGTTCATGAGTGAGACTGGTCTGTAATTATTTTTCTTGGTTGAATATTTGTGTGATTTCAGTATCAGAGTAACTGTAGCCTCATAGAAAGAGTTTGACAATATTCCTTCTGTTTCTATTATATGGAACATTTTGAAGAGTATAGGTATTAGCTCTTCTTTGAAGTTCTGCTCTACAACCAT
The DNA here is from genome assembly GCF_037038515.1 of Microtus pennsylvanicus. NCBI lineage: Eukaryota > Metazoa > Chordata > Mammalia > Rodentia > Cricetidae > Microtus > Microtus pennsylvanicus. Next base: position 60,989,434 of record NC_134601.1, on the reverse strand, counting down.
TCTGTCCTGAATGTGCCTGATCTCATCTGGTAGCCATTTTAATAAGATTGTTTGAGAGAATTAAATAATAGGAGATGCAGTGTTGTGGTTGACAGATATTTTGATTAGTAGCACTGGCCTCCTTATCCCCCAGAGAGTTTCTTTTATGCTCTGTTTCCTATTATTCAGTTCTTCTTCCTTGTTTCATTTGTCTTTGATGCAGGTAAGCATTCTTTCATCTCCTACACTGTACAAATTGGCATTTGACATAGGATGATAAAGTTTTTGCTACAATAATCTGCTTTTGGATTGTGGTAACAACAAGCAAAATCTCGATATCCAATGTGGTTTTCTCTAAAAGTGTCTTATCTTCAAGAGATTTATCTTGGTTAGGTCCTCTCTGTCCAGAATTGCTTTTATTAAAGACTAATAATTAAATTCCAGGATAGAGGTTCTTTGGGGAAAATAATACTGGTACCTGCGGTTTAGGGTTGCTATGATACTCTTTTTTTTTTTTTTGGTTTTTCGAGACAGGGTTTCCCGGAACTAGCTCTTGTAGACTAGGCTGGCCTCGAACTCCCAGAGATCCACCTGCCTCTGCCTCCCGAGTGCTGAAAGATTGTGAATCTTGTGCTTTTATTTATTTATTAGGTATTTTTTTGAGACAAGGTTTCTCTGTGGCTTTGGAGCCTGTCCCAGAACTAGCTCTGGTAAACCAGGCTGGCCTCGAACTAACAGAAATCAGCCTGCCTCTGCCTCCCGAGTGCTGGGATTAAAGGCGTGCACCACCACCACCTTGATATGATATTCTTGATTGAAGAAAAATTATGATCTGTGATAGTTGCCACAAACCTTTGAATTGCTCCTGTAAGAAAAGAAATACGAGAGCTGGTGAGATGGTTCAGAAATTTAGAGTATTTATTGCTCTTCCAGATGATCCAAGTTCAACACTCCATGCCCACATCAGACAACACACAACTACATGTAATTCCATATTCTGCACAAACACGGTGCATATAAATCTATGCAAGCACATATATATGCACATAAATAAAAATAAATAAGTATATTTAAGAGCATATATGTATATACATATAAACATGCACATGCAATAACAAAGAAACAAAGGCCATTATGGAGAGCAAAAAGCAGGATATGGAAGGCTTTTGAAGGGAGGAAGGAAAAGGAGAAATGTAATTATACTATAATCTCAAAATTAATATAAGTTTAAAAAGAGAGATACAATAGGCACTCAATCTATATTCCTGAATCAGCAGTTCCTGGGCTCCACATACTCTACTTTTGCTAGCAGCATATATTCTTGATATTCTCAGTCTCACTCTTATTTACCTTTCATTCTTTAGTGAATCTTTTCAGTCACCACTATCTTCCTGCGCAAGATACACAGGCTTCTTTAAAAAGTTAAAATGATTGTAGTTTAAAGCCCCATATGCCTCCACAAGGATTTCTGTGTCTCCAGTTGTTCTCTCCTCTCTCTTTTCACTTTCCAAAGAAGCTCACACTGCTGTATTTGCTGAAGAAGACATTCCACCTAATCCTTAGCTTTATCCCTTCTCATCATCATCATCAAGACCTAGTTCCAATCACTGGGATGCCAGACCCCATAGCCTTTTCTTGAATCCTTACATCAGCACTAATAAATGTTAGTCTGAGAATATTTATTTTTAGTTAATAAATTTACAAAGTTCATTCTTACTGCAAAGAGACTTCTCATAGCCCCAGCAGCATCCTTTGAGTATCTGTTTAGTCCTTGAAGTTCATCAGAAAAATTATGAACATATTGTATGCTCACTTTCTCCAATATGTCAGACTTATCCCCATCTTTACCACCTTACAATTGGCTCTATCTTGGGACTAATCCCCACCAATCATTATAAATCTTGTTATTACCAGAATTAGGATTTCTCATTGTTTTTTTTTTCCTCCTCACCTGATGAAGGAAGGTCATTGGTTAAGTAATAAAGAAACTTCTTGGCCTCATAGGTTAAAACATAGGTGGGAGGAGTAAACAGAACAGAATGCTGGGAGGAAGAGGAAGTGAGCTCAGAGGCCATGCTCCCCTCTCCCGGGTAGATGCCATGAAGCAAGCTGCCAGGTCAGACATGCTGAATCTTTCCCGGTAAGACTGATGCTACACAGATTATTAGAGATGGGTTGATCGGTATATGAGAATTAGCCTGTAAGGGCTAGAGTTAATGGGCCAAGCAGTGTTTAAAAGAATACAATTTGTGTGTTGTTATTTTGGGGCATAAGCTAGCAGGCGGCCGGGATGCTGGGGATGCAGCCCCGCCGCTCCCACTACTATACTCACCCTTCTGGTATGTTTATAATGTTGATTATTCACCTTTCTACAAATCCATTTTGTATAATTTTCTCTTGTTGCCCTCCCTCTATTATCTCTCTCACCTATCCCTTTCCTGTGACCCCTTGTCACAGGAACTCAATACAGACTCTTAAGCTTGTACTCTACATTCTTCTCTTTGCCCAGGTTTATCTCATATTTTCCATAATTGTAAGGATAACTCTGGAGATTTCCTCTAGTTTTCATGATCTTGAGTTCAAATTTCTCTACAGGTTAGCAGTCTCCCAATACCATGACTGGCATCACTATTCTTCTAGTGACAAAATACAACACTTAGTGCTCATTATTTAATTCCGACCTCACTGAAATGATTGTTTTTTCCAGCCCCACATCCGGTTAGTCTAGCTTTTCTTTTCACTCACACTTTATTTCTGTCCATGTTCTTCCCTTCCTTTCTTAGTTTGAGTGCTTTATACAGAATCCGACACGCAGGCTCGTATATTGCAATAACCTCTTAATTGATTGTACCCAGTCCTTGCTCCCATCCATCCTCTGCACTGCTGACAGATAAAACTTCCTAAAGCACCTTTTAGACTGTCAGATCACTGCTTTAAGTCTTCATAAGGTTGGTTCCCTGTTGCTTATTAGATGCAGTCTTCACTCTTTTGGCTCCTGAGGAGAAGCTCTACAGTAGGGCAGCAGTTGCCTTTCCCATTACTTCTCATTCACCCTATTCATATGTCTTATACTCCAGCCATACTGAGCTTTCATACACATTGTGAGCTGACTTGCAAATAGTATAGTGGTTATAACTGTATGCATTAGCTCTTGACTCATAAAGTCTCAGAGTAGAAACCAGTATCTAATATTTCATATCTGTGTAACATTGGACTTTACCTGGCCTCTCTGGCCTCAGATTCCTCATCTATAAAGTCAAGGTAAAAAAAAATGGGATCTTGTTTTTTTGTGATCTATAGTAGGGTAATGCTTCCTGGAGTTCTTAACGTGGTACCTAGTACACATAAAACAGAGTAGGGTATCTTTCTGTCTCTATGATCAATCCATTTTATCTGTTTTGAATGACCCCTTTTATCATACATAGTGAAGTCTTTTACATCCGGAATTCTACTCTAGAAAACTTTCTCTGCTGCTTGCAATTCTAGTACTTTGCACTGTCCATCTCAGATTTATATGAAACCCATTTTCTTGTATGACACACCCAATATTCCTTCACACTCAATTGTGTTCTAATATTGCCTGTGTTGCCCACAGTGCCTTCCATGGTACAAAATAACTACTTGGTAAGTATCAGTCAGCTGAGTAGCTGGAGACTGCATACTCAAGTGGAACAAAGGGAGTGGGCTCTGAGTTTGGCCAACTCCAACTGTGGAGAGATTAAACTTGCTAGTGGTAGCAATAACATTCAACCACTTTTTCTTTTTCTTCTCTTGTCTCGTACTCCCACACATCTTCTTTTCTAGCTTGTGCTTTACCCTTCTCCATGATGCTTAGTGTTGCGAGTACGCACCAAAACCATTATTTAATCCTGCTGATGGCCCTTGAAGGGAAAGAGGTTCCTATGACAACCTCAGATCTTGTTCCTTTGTCCTTTCCACTTATGCTTTGATGAAAACCACCCTCCTACTTACTACAAATTCTTACAAGAGGGGTTCATTAAACTTATGATTCAATTCACCATCTAGAATCTGTGATAAAAATACAGAACAGGAAATTAGAGTCCTTTATGTAACAGCAATTACTTGCCTACCCAGGTCCCAGCCACCACTCTACGTTGATGACATTCTTCAACAATCAAAGATTGCCTAGTCCAAACTTTGCTTTTAGTCTACCAGTAAACTTTGAGAACCAATCATCCAATTTTCAAAATGTCTTTTCTTGGCAGCTCTTAAGTAAGTCCTGTGAAGGACAAAGCTACATCCAAGTAAGATCATCGCTAAGCTTGACTTGTATTCTATGAAATTTCCATTGTTCTGTAAATCATGTGAGTTATGGTCAGATTTTTGCCCCCAGGAAATGTGATACCTAGTAATTGAGTCTTCTATGAACTTTGACACAAAATTGTGCTTCTCTTAAACTTCCAGTCTCCATTATTAACATTTCATGTGCCTTTCTTTGTAATGAATGAGGCCCATGATATTCTCCCTGAATTTTCATCAAAGCATAAGACATGGAAGGAAAAATGGTTTTTTATTGAATATCTATTTAATATGGACTTTGTGTATATGGTACTACCATTTAAACTGCACAGAAACCCATTGATAGCTATATTGTTTAAACTTTGAGCATGAAGTAGATGTTCTCCACTGAACTTAAGAAATTTGTACAAGGCCATGCATCTATTAAGGGGACAGACTGGGATTTGATGGGTTCTCTCTAATGTCACAGTATGCGCCCTCTCCATTCCTCTACCACTACTGTGCAAATCAATATCTGTCTTCCAGAAGAATCCTTTCTTTTAACACTTAAATAATGGGCATGGGGCCTTCCTAATAGATTCTGGTATCAAATGAAAGTTCACAGGGCCTCCTGCAATCTGCAACACAGCCTCATCAACAGATTTCAGAACACTCTGTTCAACTGTCCAGTCTCCCGTGATACAAGTCTTATGTACAGACAGCATTTTTTAGAAATAAACCTATTATCTAGATTTTGTACCATGTAGCCACCTCCAGATTGATTTTTTTCTTTTTATCCTAAGAAATAAAGATACAGGAAAAGTCCTAACATGTACCTGTTGTTGTCCTGGGGAGTATTCTAGGAAACATGAAAGCATCTTTGGCTCTTAATGCCTACCTTAGAGAAAGATAACTGTGCTGAGCAGGAAAAAGAAGTGTGCTCTTTGATAGTGTCTCAACATTAAGGACATAAGAGATCCTAGAGAAATCAGAGTCCCACACTTACAGACTATGATGTTTGTGAATTAATGGTCAATTTAAATGACAGAGATGACCCACTTAATGAAAATTTTGAAAATTTAAATTTATAAGACAGACTTAGGATCCAGACTAATAGCAATCTTAAAAAGTATTTCTCACTTCTCCAAAATTCCAACAAGACTTCTTTTAGATAAGAAAAGTAAATCGAGGAGGAGTGAATCTGGGGAAGAACAGAAGCGTATTGTGGGGACTGGGAGGAGGGGAGGGAGGTGAAAATAAATAAATAAATAAATAAATAAATAAATAAATAAATAAATAAATAAATAAATAACTGCTTTTTCTGGATGCATTTGACTTTGGGATAGTTCTACCAACGTTTAAAATAATATGCTTTTAGTGAAATATTCAATATCGAATTCAAATTGCACCTATGGTGAGTTGTACTTGCGTCAAGCACTCAGTAAATTTCTCTGTCTGCAGAACGCAGTTATTTTCCTCTTGAGTGGATTCGATAACGTGAATTGACAGCTTTGAAAAGGTTGTCAAAGAGTATTTTAATGAATAGTCACAAGTCATTTAGAAGCATCAGTATTGATTTATATGCCGCCTGCTCAGCTCTCTTGAAGAGGTGAAGAATGACCCTTAAAATGTTGCTTGCAGTTGGCTCCTCTGAGCTCACCAAGTTCAGAATTCAAGGTTTAGTGAGGCATTTGCTGGTGCAAGATAATCTACCATTTTATTTAACTTTCCCAGTTAAGTGGGGAAATATTACCCCTGGGAAAGAGGCTTAAGGGAAATTGATTTTCATGAGTACAACATATTAAACAAACAGGCAGGACCTGAATCTCTAATGGAAGGAAGTTCCAGGAGGATATTAATTTGAGCCATTGGAACAGCAGCTAGACTCAGAATGCCCTAGAAGTTGGAGCCTGGTTCTATGTCAGAATGAATCATCCAAATGAGGAGGTTATGGTGCCCAGTCTTCTGGAGTGGAGGAAAAGAAGACATTCAAGGTAAGAAACATATATTTAGGTTTCTGATCACAGGGGCTAAAGTGAAAATTCCATATTTGAACTGGGATATGTACAAGTCCCATCAGCAGTTACTGAAAATGCATAGGACATTCCATTCTTGCACTAGTTCTATGAAGGAAAACAAGAGAACACAAAGTGAGACGACACACAAAACAACTTTGGAGTAATCACCTACAAGTCAAAGTTTAGTGGAGCTGCTGATGGGTTTTGTCATTACTGTGTATGGATTACTTCATGACTTTATAGAAAGTGCATGCATGTCTATGAGGTCATTTCACTATTATTCCTATTCTTCATTTTTATGCATTAAAAATTGACATAGCAAGCTATTAAGTTAGTTGCCCCAAGTTAAACAGATAGCATGCAATGGAGCAAGAACTCAGACTCAGTTCTGCATGACATGAAATCTTATGCACTTAGCTACTGTTTCTCTGTGACACAACAAATCCTCAAGCATAACAGTTCTCATCCTGTAGGTTGTAACCTCATTGGGAGTCAAATGTCCCTTTCAGAGGGGTCACCTAAGACCATTGGAAAATATAGATATTTATATTATGATTCATACCAGTAGCAAAATTACAATTGTGAAGTAGTAGTGAAAATAATTGTATGGTTGGAGGTCAGCACAACATGAGGAACTGTATTAAAGGGTCGCAGCATTAGGAAGGTAGAGAACCACTGTTCTAACACGAAGAAAAAACACCATGTCAGTGTGAGTGTGGTAGCAGCTTAGCATTTGTCACAGAGGGATAAGAATCTAGAAACAAGAATCTTCAAATAAAAAACTTTGAGTAGTGATGACCAGAACACTCAAATGTTATAGAGTAGAGGAAGTAGCAGGAAAAAAAAACTGAGTTTTCTCCATCACCCAAGTCAAATATCAGAATGAAAACTAAAAGATGCAAGAAAGATATCCGTCTTACTCAGATACCTACAGTCACAAGGATCTGATCATGTATATATTAAAGTGATGGATTGGGACATGTCAGATCCCTGCCATATAAGCCAGTGTAATAAGTATAGGAAGTCTATCAAATGCACTTTCTTTACCCTCAGGGCAAGAGGAACAAAAGAAACCAATTTAAAAATGCTACTGGTTAAAAAGCAAACTCATTAAAGCTCAATTTTGTTACTTTCCTCCTTAGGATTACTACAGAAGGTTTTCTGAAATTCATTGGTTTCAGATCATTTTCTACAAACTCATATACATGGTTAGAATCAATATTTGATATCATATATATGTATATATCTAAGGTTTTACTAAATTATGTAGTCTCCCTACATTTTTAGATGTAATATCTTGATTGTTGCAACCAAATGTAAAAGCATGTTTTTTACACTATTTTTCTTTTTTAAATTGAAAATAGATCTCTTGACACAATATACTTTGATTAGAGTTTCCTCTCCTCCCACTCCTGTATTTTACACAGCTTGCCCAGATAATTTTTGCTATTTTCCGATTTAGGCTACAGATATGTCACATAATGACGCATCACATATCATTTGGGCCGAGCCATTTTCTAGCCCGCTTCATCGTCTGTCATGTTGACAAATGGAATAGAACGGGAAAAATATTTGGCATTAAAGAATGTAGTTGAATTAGAAATATCTGTCACCAAGTCTCAATAATGCTGATCTCCCAGTCCGTTTCTGGGTCTCAATAATGTTTGTCTAAAGCATCTCAGCAATCTCTGGCTCTACATCTCAAGGTACAAAAATACAAATAACAGAATCATTCCCATGGACACCAGGGTATTTCTAGCATTAATGTGCAATTCCTTTAAAAATTGAGCTGCCTATAATATTTACAAGCTGTTTTCAAAGGGAAAAAAGAAATCTTTCTCCAAAATGTTCTACTGTGTGGTACAAAGTTGAATTATTCAAGAAAAACATTTGTTTTGAGAGTTAAGCAAAGTAACCAACTTCCCTCTGCAATAGGGAAACTAGTGCAATACCAGTCAAGGACCTTTTCATTGCGCTTGCGAAGATTCTGTCGGTAGATAATTCTCCTGCTTTTCTCTCTCTCAGGTGTCCCTTTAGGGAAAAGGTTAATATGTATTTGGAACAAAAGCTGACCTAAATAGTGAGGATTAAGCTGCAAAGATGAACTTTATCTACTTGCCAGTGCTACCCTGATCTCTAGCACCCAACAAATTGCCCCTGCTATAAGCCATTGACACTTTGAGTGGAATATATATCTAACAGCACTTCAAGCTTACATTCTATCTTAATATGTAGAAGTGGGGTTTGGAGGAAGGAAAAATAGAGTACCTAATTGGTATAGATAAAAGTAATTATATACTTTTCTTCCATCAACCAACCATTGGTTGTTCTTTAAATTCCATCTCACCACCTTCCTTTCCAAAAGGGTCTCCTGAATTGATCCTAGAAGATTATAATGCCCTCGGGCTGCACATAGTCATTAATTCCTTACTGAAGTTTCTGCACTTTGACTTTATGATTGTACTAATACAATCATTACTACATGGTGGTAGATGTGAATTTGGGGAGTTTAATATTGTCTTCCAGTTTTACCTTTGATGATTATAATAGCATAGGAATACTAATACTGAGATGAATCTTGATTAGGGAAAATGCCAAGGGAAGGGGTTCAGGGAACATTATTAATTAGCTTTCAGGTATTACTGGAAGCTAAGAACAAAGCTGTTTTCCATTGCATTTACTTAATGGTTCTATAAGAAAGCTGAACCCACTGTTCCTACTTAGTAAATCAGGGATAATGATACACTTAAATCACTCTACTAATTGTAGATCTTTTAGAACCTCTGACCATCATTTTCATCCATTCTTAATGGTCATAACTATAAATGAACATGAAGAAGAGAGAAAGAATAAGACTAAAAGCATTCTGGCCCCAAGGTGACCCCTGAGAATTGTTTCCTTGACTGAACCCATTGCATTGTCATCTACCTCTTTTATGTAAGAGTAAAATGAAATAAAATATGACTTTTGGGGAAAAAAACAGGTAATTGGAAGTTCTGTGTAATTGGGCCGTTCTTAATGATGGCTGGAGGAGAGTGCTCGCATTGAAGGTATTTGACAAGCCCCATCAAATTGAGCTCTCTCGTACATCATGTACAAGATTGCTCCTAATATTCAGTTGCTAACCCTGGGCTTTGAGCAATTTCTGCAGGGTGAATAAAGGTTACACTGACCTATTCGTTCTCTTCTCTGGTTGTTTTTGGAAACAAGGACAATAATTTGCAATGCATTTGCTTAAGAGCCTGTGATTTAGTCACTCTGAGAGGCCTATCTCTCAGAGCTAGAGCTCTGTCTATCACTAAATGACTGACCAATATGAGAGTAGAAACTGGCATCTCAGAAATGGATCTGAAACCAGTAGACCTGATGGAGCAGGAGAGAAGGGGGGAGAGAAAGAGCACAAAAGATACTAAGGGGTGAGAGAAGAAAATACCTTCTCGCAGTTGATCTTCCTATCTTGAAAAAGACATGCTTATCCATACAGTTGCTACAGGTAACATCCTCATTTCCTCCTTGTACTTCATGCCTGCTCCTGATATGTTCGCAGTACTTTTTCCCCCAAAATTAACCTTTTAGTAAAATACATATAAGGAAGTGCGAAGATATCTTGTTGGTGCTGTACAAAAGCCCTAAAGTTGCTCATCGTACCCCATTCCAGTTTGTGCTTACCTGCCATTTCTTGCTTGGACTAGCATATCAGCTTTCTCACCTCTTTGCTGACTACAATTCTCACATATCTCACTATGCCTTACACATCTGATCTCAGCATAAAAACGTAACTTCCACCTCAGTTGTATCTTCTTTAATCATGTCACAAAAACTGTCACCTCTTCCTGCACATTATTCTGTGTATCAAGGTCTTATATGTCTCCCTCAAAACACTTATCACAGTGACAGTTTTACATTTATTTGTCAGAATTTCATCTGTTTAATGCAGTCGTTCTTAACTGGTGGGTCGTGACCTTTTTTGCAAACCTCTATCTCCAGAAAATTACATTATGATTCATAACAGTAGCAAATTACTGTTATGAAGTAGCAATGAAAATAATTTTATAATAACCACAGTATGAGGAACTGTATTAAAGGTTTGCAGCACTAGGGAGGTTGAGAACCACTTGGTTTAATGCCTACTTTTACCATTAAATTATAACCTTAATAAACATTGGTACCATGTCCTCTTTGCTTTCGGTTTCATCCCTAGTGCATACCAGTTCAATAATATGATACATAGTATGTGTCCAAAGATGTGTGGTGAGAGAATGAAACAGTGAAACTTCTGAGCTTCTCTTTGGCATCTATATTAATCTCTCTTTAGTGCAATAAAAGAGTGGATTTAGGGAGGCTATGAGCCTTTGAATTTGGACACACCAAAGAAGACGCTTGTAAGCCAAAGGGAAAAATCAAGTTTATTCCATTACTAATTAATGAGACTTGGGATTGAATGATAAAATCTAATGATGTTAATGTTGGTTCTGAATGCAGGCTGACAGTCTCTGAAGGCAAAGTAAAATGGTAAGAGGACACTCAGTTTAATTTCCCAATTAGGAAGCAGCTGTCACCTCCAGGGACAACCCTAGCTGCTGATTGATTTTCTTTATACACTGTAATCACTGTCAATTCTACCTCAAGCAGTTCCAGTGTCCTATATTCCTCTATTATAGGTGACTCTTCCTTAGCATAACCCCAATACACTAACATCTGGATTGGTAGAAAGGGTAGATTATGAAAAACTCCTTCATATTTCATAAATAAGTTTCCTTTGAATAACCAACTTGCTGAGTAAAGTTAAACAAATATTTCACATGCCAAAAAAAAAATGAGTTATCTGTAACCTTTTCCGGAAACAGCGAAATTGCCCAAAACAAAGCAGAAAGATGGCTGCTCCCTATTTCCTGGTTATAGACTGGGCTTCAACTTTGAACACTGATGGAATCAGGCCCCCACCTTTGGTTTCAGATTGTCTTATTTATGACACAGCACAGACTCGTTTTTAATCCTATCACGGGCCAGGACTAAGATCAGACAGGCACTTCAAAAATGAGGGTCTCTGAGCACCATGAGGAGGCAAGTGGGGAAGGGTAAACTGTATCCACGACTCAGTGCTAACCCATCCCTCCTGCTGGGGGGGTAGGGAAAGAAACCTCTCAAGTACACATCCTACTGCTTGTGAGTCATGAATGTCATTTTCATTTATGAAGGATGGAACATTATTGTTCTCTAACATTTGAAGTGAATAACTTTACATACATTTCCCTCCCCCCAATTTCCATAGGAATTTGATGCCATGAACACACATCCACAGAGCCTGGCAGAAACTCTTGTTTGTCTTATAGGTAATTTAAGATCAATAAGTCTGAATCCCCTCTTCCTTCCAGTGATGTTAGTGAAATCCATCCTGATTTGAGGATGGGGGTGTTCCAGAAGCAAAGAGTTGTCTGACTTGCTATTATTTGGGACTCACACTGCTATTGAGTCTTAAATACTGTAACAGAAAGTCAGGTAATACTAAGCTAGGAAGCCGCATAGGTGATGGCTGATTAGCCTGATGTTCTTGCGGGATTCCTAAGAGAGAAGCACAGGTTGCTTCTGATTCTTTTGCCTCCTTTTACTCCTCCTGACTTGCCTTGTCCAGCTGTCCATCATCTGATGATATGCTCCTGGTTTCTTTTTTTTTTTTGCCTTTCTGAATCTGATTTATTTTGCTTAACCTGAGAATCTCCAATTCAACCCATTTTTTTCTGCAAATGATGAGTGCATTCTATTTTCCCAGCATACTTGAGTTTATATTGACATTTGATTTACTGTCACTACAAAGATGTAACATAATTTACAGTACAGCATTATCCAAATCACATTAGAAAAGTATTTTTTCCTTAACACATAAGAAAATGTTATTGTATGCTAAGCCATATTTGGTAGATGTCCCTGGGAGGTCTGTTCTTTTCTGATGGAGCAGAGGGGAGGGGGAGACTGGGAGTAGGGAGGGAGGGCAAACTGCAGTCAGGAAATAATATATGAGAAAAGAATAAAATAAAAATAAAATAATAAGTTGTTTTAATATACATATTGTACCTGGTAGTAAAAACTGTGTATCAATAGAAAAATCAACATGAAAGGAAAGAATCGAATGGATTTCAGATATTTGAAATTCTTTCCTGTATTCCTTAGTGATATAAATCAATAAGTGCTATATTTTAAAAGTCAATCATTTATCTTGGGGTAACTCTGACCAAGGAAGTGAAAGATCTATTTGACAAGAACTTTAAGTCTTTGAAGAAAGAAATTGAAGAGGACACCAGAAAATGGAAGGATCTCTCTTGCTCTTGGATTGGGAGGATCAACATAGTAAAAATGGCAATTCTACCAAAAGCAATCTGTAGATTCAACGCAATCCCCATCAAAATTCTTCACAGATCTGGAAAAGACAATAATCAACTTTATATGGAAAAAACAAAAAACCCAGGATAGCCAAAACAATAAAGGATCGTCTGGAGGCATTACCATCCCTGACTTCAAACTCTACTACAGAGCTACAGTATTGAAAACAGCTTGGTATTTGCATAAAAACAGAGAAGTCGACCAATGGAATCGAATATAAGACCCTGACTTTAACCGACAAACCTATAAACACCTGATTTTCGATAAAGGAGCTAAAAGTATACAATGGAAAAAAGAGAGCATCTTCAACAAATTGTGCTGGCAAAACTAGATATCAGTCTGTAGAAGAATGAAAATAGATCCATATCTATCACCATGCACAAAACTCAAGTCCAAATGGATTAAAGACCTCAATATCAGTCCGAACACACTAAACCTGTTAGAAGAGAAAGTGGGAAGTACTCTACAACACATGGGCACAGGAGACCACTTCCTACGTATAACCCCAGCAGCATAGTCATTAAGGGCCTCATTGAATAAATGGGACCTACTAAAACTGAGAAGCTTCTTTAAAGAAAAGGGCACTGTTACTAAGACAAAAAGGCAACCCACTGACTGGGAGAAGATCTTCACCAGCCCCGCAACTGACAAAGGTCTGATCTCCAAAATATATAAAGAACTCAAGAAACTAGACCGTAAAAGGCTAATCAACCCAATTATAAAATGGGGGCACTGAGCTGAACAGAGAATTCTCAACAGAAGAAGTCCAAATGGCCAAAAGACACTTAAGATCATGCTCAACTTCCTTAGCGATTAGGGAAATGCAAATCAAGACAACTTTAAGATACCATCTTACACCTATCAGAATGGCTAAAATAAAAAAACACCAATGATAGCCTTTGCTGGAGAGGTTGTAGAGAAAGGGGTACACTCGTCCTTTGCTGGTGGGAATGCAAACTTGTGCAACCACTTTGGTGTGGTGGTTTCTCAGGAAATTCGGGATTAACCTACCCCTGGACCCAGCAATACCACTCTTGGGAATATACCCAAGAGATGCCCTATCATACAACAAAAGTATATGCTCAACTATGTTCATAGCAGCATTGTTTGTAATAGCCAGAACCTGGAAACAACCTAGATGCCCTTCAATGGAAGAATGGATGAAGAAAGTATGGAATATATACATATTAGAGTACTACTCAGCAGTAAAAAACAATGACTTCTTGAATTTTGCATGCAAATGGACAGAAATAGAAAACACTATCCTGAGTGAGGTAAGCTAGACCCAAAAAGAGGAACATGGGATGTACTCACTCATATTTGGTTTCTAGCCATAAAAAAGGACATTGAGCTTATAATTCGTGATCCTAGAGAAGTTAACAAGAAGGTGAACCCAAAGAAAAACATATAGGCATCCTCCTGAATATTAATCTTCATCGGGCGATGAAAGGAGACAGAGACAGAGACCCACATTGGAGCACCGGACTGAAATCTCAAGGTCCAAATCAGGAGCAGAAGGAGAGAGAGCACGAGCAAGGAACTCAGGACCGCGAGGGGTGCACCCACACACTGAGACAATGGGGATGTTCTATTGGGAACTCACCAAGGCCAGCTGGCCTGGGTCTGAAAAAGCATGGGATAAAACCGGACTCTCTGAACATAGCGGACAATGAGGACTACTGAGAACTCAAGAACAACGGCAATGGGTTTTTGATCCTACTGCACGTACTGGCTTTGGGGGAGCCTAGGCAGTTTGGATGCTCACCTTACTAGACCTGGATGGAGGTGGGTGGTCCTTGGACTTCCCACATGGCAGGGAACCCTGATTGCTCTTTGGGCTGATGAGGGAGGGGGACTTGATAGGAAGAGGGGGAGGGAAATGGGAGGCTGTGACGGGGAGGAGGCAGAAATCTTTAATAAATAAATAAAAAAAGAAAAAAGAAAAAAGAAAAGTCAATCATTAATGTTGAAATTGTTTACATTATCATAGAATAATTTGTAATAAATGAGGTAGAGGACAAAAAGGGAAGCGTCTGCTCAGTGTCACCTATATATAGTATTTGCTTCCTGCTGTGTGACTCTCAAAGGTACATTTACCACCAGTTATGTTAAAGAAAAAAGTGGGGAAGAAAATCATTGGAGCCACTCTCTCTTAAGGGACCCTTAACTTGTGATCCCTTTCCTACCATTATGGATTTGAATAGGAAATGTCTCTCTTAAATTTGTGTGTTTTTTCACTGAATTCCTAGCTCACGGCACTGTGTGGGGAGGTTGTGGAACTTTTAGGAAGTGGAGGCTCATGGGAGAAGTCCGCAACTTAAAGCAGAACTTCCATTTTATAATGTAGCCTTAGCTTCCTATCACATTTCTGCTTCCTAGTCCACGGAATGTGAGGAGAGGCATCCCAGCCACATGTTCAGGCCACCACAGAGTAACCTGCTACTGTGCTTTCTCCATCCCAAACATCTGCATCCCTCAAGCCGTGAGTCAAAATAAGACTCTCTTTCTTTTGATCATTTGTGTCAATTCTTTCATCAAAGCAAGGAGAAAATGAAGGAATGCTGCAGCTACTAGGTAAGTTCACCTCGCAGAACATGTACAAAGTATCTTCTAGGGGAGACCAGACAGTAATTTATGAACTAGGCAGTATTTCTTGCACTTCTGCTCCCTTTCAATAGTGTTTGCTCTTTTACCAGCTGCTTATACTTCTTCTCTTCAGATCCTGAGCCTGAATCTCCTAGATATGGGTAATGTGACCATGGTAAAAGAATTTCTCCTTCTGGGATTTGGAAGCTTCCATGGCTTACAGTTTTTCCTTTTTGGAACATTTCTTGGCATCTATGTAATGACCTTACTGGGGAATATTCTCATCCTTACAGTAACTTCCATTGACCGCAGCCTCCAAACCCCCATGTACTTCTTCCTGTCCAATTTCTCCTTCCTTGAGATCTGGTATACAACCTCCATTGCTCCTAAGATGCTGAAGACCCTTCTCTCTGGTCAGGAGGCAATTTCTTTTGCAGGATGTGTGGCTCAGTTTTATTTCTTTGGCTCCATGGCTGTCGCTGAATGCTTTCTCCTGGCAGCCATGTCTTATGACCGATACCTTGCTATCTGCAGCCCACTTCAGTACCCTTCTCTCATGAACCTCCACATGTGTATCTTGCTTGCAGGCGGATCTTGGCTGGGTGGCTTTATAACTCCTGTTGTCACTGTCACTATGACTTTCCAACTTCAGTTTTGTGCATCCAATGAGATTGATCATTTCTTTTGTGACCTTGCCCCAGTGCTCAAGCTAGCTTGCTCTGATCCTGAGGAAGTAGAAAAAGCAACTTTCCTCATGGCCTCCTTTGTCACCATGGTGCCCTTCCTGCTTACTGTAGCCTCCTATATAAACATTGTGGATGCTGTCCTCAGGATACCATCAGCTGCGGGAAAACAAAAAGCTTTTTCTACATGCTCCTCCCACCTCATCGTTGTCACTCTGTACTACGGAACTCTGGGAACAGTGTACGCTATCCCCGCAGCGACACAGGCCACTGCCCTAAACAAAGTCTTCTCACTGCTCTACACTGTGGTCACTCCCATGGTCAATCCCATTGTGTACAGCCTGAGAAACAAGGATGTTAAAAGGGCAGCACAGAGACTTCTGAGCCAGTGGAAGCGCGCCATGAAGACCTAAGGGCTTGCTCCGCCCCCAGAGTCCTTTCCTCAGCAGCTTGCACTTCTCTAAAGAGGGTCAGATACTTGATTGGCAACTTAGCATTTCAAGCAACCACTTGTCCCTTCTTCCAGGGAATCACAAGCAGGGGAGGGACTCTCCCTTCAGTTTTTACACTCTAATGCTTCGGGTGAATCCCTGAACAGAAGGAGTAAATTGATCGAGATAGATGTGTTCCCACCAGGCTACTCTACCATATTGGTTCCTTTCAAGAGGAAATTAGAAACAACAAACTTGATCATTCATAAGAACCAAGATATAAAAATCCCCTATTTTCTTTTTGCTACAACCACACCAAACTTCCAAAATAGACTCAAAGGCAAGAAGTATCCATACTTTACACATCTCCCCCACAATATCTCACCAGAGGGAGGGAAACATGTAGTTGTTCCAATAGGGCCTCTTTAGTTGAAGAGCAATGAATTTCATCACCTATCTATCTTTGCCACTTGTTTCCAATTTTGTTATCTGGCCTATGAAGCCCTCTGGCGTGAAGACAAGGTAATCTTGATTGGCTATCAGTTACATGTGCATATATGTGGCTTACATCTAATTTCTGGTGCTACCCTGAGGGAAACCAGAAGCACAGATAGCTATCCCCAATCCTCCACTTACAAAATGAGTCCAAGAATGCCAAGCAGTTTGGGAAACACTTTCCCAGCTGGTTCTTCCTACTCCCTTCCCGACCACCCACAGAGCTCCCTGTTGTACAGGGCCTAATTGTCTCTAATCTAGTTTTAACTTCTTGTAATTACCCTCAATTATGAAATAGAACCTTCAGAACACACTCCTTGTGGTTAAAACCTGGATCTAGAGTAGAAGTGTAATTACTGCTCAGCCTCTCAGGGGTTCTGCCTTCTGCTCAGATGCACAGTGGAAATGCCTCATCTGCTCCCGCCACTTAGGAGTGGTTCTGAATACAGTTGAAGAATTTGTTTAGTGTGCTTGTCATTAGGAAAGATTAAAAATATCGACTGTGCCCACATCAACTAAGCCTAAAAATCTTTAACAGCTTCCCTTAGCCCTTAGGACAAAGCCTAAATGTTCCATGGAAGTGAATAGCAGACACCTGTTACAAGATCTCCAAAGATGTAGCCTATCTTCTTCCCACTCCTGGCCAAAGAATGCATAATTTCAGCCAAAATCTCAGCTTTATTCATTTCTTGCTCTTCAAGTTCCTGCCTCCCTGGTGTGATGTTCCCCAAACCCACTTGCCTCCTTGGAACTTTCAAGCATTACGTTATTTGTCTCCTTCCTTCTCTCTTTTGCTTTTCTTTATTTTTCCTTTCTTTCCTTTTAAAAATGAAATATGGTATCATGTAGTCTGCATTGTCCTAAAACTCACAGCAGTGCTCATTCTTCTATCTCGAAAGTGCTGGGATTGTAAGTATGCTCTATTGTGTCCAGCTCCATGCCTCTTGTAATTTGGACAATCAATTGGGTGCTGCCCAGTCTTTGTATATATGCTTTTAGAGCATCCTGGTTTTTTTCACTACAATTAAATAGCTATATGAAAGTAATATGTGTATATATAAACACACACATGTGTGTGTATCTTCTCCCTGCATCATAAATTTCACCAACGCATGATTCATGTGAGTTCACGTGATGATTTGTTCAAGAAATATTTGTTAATAAAAAAACAAAAATCTAACTAAAGTCGTTTCACTTGTTTGATAAAGCATTACATTGCTCTCACTCAAGATATGATTATTTAATCTCCATGTGGGTCAATTCAATCCACTATGTTCCCCACACCACAGCATACTCTAGGATCCACTGTCAGTCACTCTACAAATGTGTGTGATTCTGTCCAGAACTGGAAGGTTGCATATGCTGCAAGATACTCTAGCCCTAAAACTAAGAAGCATATCAAAGGGTGTCTCCTGCTCCCACTGACAGTAAAGTTTCTATGCTGTACCCAAGTGCTCTGGTTGATGCTCTTGCCTATGCAATGTGAATAGTTTTTTCTCTATTTAGTGAAACATTATGTTAATGATTGGACAGAGTAATTAATAGTAAATCAGATCAAATTTTTGTGTCTCTGTACAAGCCAATGAGAAATTATCCCCCATTAACCTGATCAGTACAAACTGTCATACTACATTAGAAGAGCTACAGCTCCAATTTGTATGTTAACCCTCACTCTTTGGGCCAGATGGTTTGTTGGCACTTCAGCATCTGCTCAGTGAAGAGAGAAGAGAGAGAGAGAGAGAGAGAGAGAGAGAGAGAGAGAGAGAGAGAGAGAGATCTAGACTGAGCAAACCTGGAATAAGATGAGGTAAAATGGGCTTCGAGCTTGGTCTAGTGGAATAGTGCCAATAATACCTCTGTTTATACTACAGCCTTGGTCATACCACATCTCTGTATAAAGCTTTCCATGTAGATAGGCAAAAGCAGAATTGTTTTCAGGAGTCTTGTGGTGACCATATTCAAGTAAAAGACTATTTCTGTGCTTCAGAGCAATGCAAATGGAGATAGAACTCCAAAGGGATGGCCAAGAGGTAGTCTGGCCTCTCAGGAAGAGAAACGTTCTAAGAGTTAGGCAGATGTCATGTACTCTACCAAATGGATTGCAGTACAGAGGTTAATTGTAGTGTAAACACAAAACTACAGGTAAATCATACCCAGTCCATTTCTGCAGGTTATTCAAGATGGCAACATTATAACTTATTTTCCATTTTTCCTCTTTTAAGTCTCTGTAGGCTTCTCAAATTTATTTCCCACCTCTACCTTCATCTGTAGTCCAAAATCATTGCCAGTGTAAATATGAATAAGCGTCCAAATGGAATGTAGGTATATAGTCTCAGTTCTTAATATGCTTTTGGCTGGTTAAGGTTTGCTTTAACACACCTTACATAAACTTTGTTTCATGGTTATTTTAAAGTAAGAGGATGGATTGTGTATCACAGCCGCCAGAATTTATATACTACAATACGAATAACTCAGAACCCTATTTTTAGGAACACTGAAATACCTATTGAAGAACCAAGTAAGAGAAGTGGTTCTAGATGGAAGTCGTAGGAAACTATTTAATCTAATAACAAAGTCAGGAAACACTAATTTCTAATTTTCTGAACGATATTTGTCCCCAAAAGCTAATGACAGAGCTGAAACCCCAAGGATTATTAGTTGGTGTCACTTAAAACCAAAATGTCAAAAGTTGTGTCAAACTTTTTAGTGAAGAATTCAATCCCACAATTCCTCCAG
Source organism: Microtus pennsylvanicus (assembly GCF_037038515.1). Taxonomy (NCBI): domain Eukaryota; kingdom Metazoa; phylum Chordata; class Mammalia; order Rodentia; family Cricetidae; genus Microtus; species Microtus pennsylvanicus. The sequence goes on along the minus strand of NC_134601.1, from coordinate 60,969,889 downwards.
TGCTTCAACGCGTCTATTCTACTAGCTTCACTTCTTATTTTTGAGAGTACAGTGGCAGTTAATGAACAAGTTAAAAAAAATAGCAGTAAAAGAACACAACTTCATTATCTTCATCTCTATTTGAATTCCGCACCTGTTTTGAGGTGTCTAGCATGCAGGCGTTTTTCTTTTAAGAGTCTAGCACGTTTACTCCTTTATCATACTACATAAGTCATTTGTCACCCTGGTTACATGTCTGTTCCAAAAGACCTTGTTTTGACGAGATTCCCCTGGAAGTTCAAAACAGATGTCATATTTTTCCTGTTTTCATTCATCCCTCAAAGTGCATTGCCATCTTTACCAAAAGTTCATTTGTATTTTGGGTTTCTTCCAAAACAAGTCAGCTTTCTTCAACCAAACTTGGTTCATCCGCCATCACTCTTACAGCTCCAAGGCATAAAGATAATTAATGAAGCAAATCTCTGGCATTTTCAATATTGCTGTCATTCTTGTGGAGGATTAGATGACCAACTGACACGTGGACTGTCACTAAACGTTTTTGGAGCAGTCTCATTTCCTGTTCTCCATAGCATTCATCCCATAGCAAGCATCTCTTAGCATGTAAAGTATCTTACTTTTAAGTTCATTCCATACAACATTTGATAGTGGTCTTTTGCTGTAAGCAATAGTCGTCATTTTTTTTTTTTGGCAATGACTTGAAAGAGCCAATTTTGATGCCAATGCTAGCTAGCATTGAACTGGTTAGTAGACTTTGAAGGATTTGTTCCCGAGAGTTTAAAGCATGTTGCCAATTTGGCCTTGGCCACGATTCCAGATATTGAGTAACAACTTCCCTTTGGGCAGCATAAATGGAACCTCAAGGATGACTATTTTAGAAATTATGACATTTGTGTTGTTCTTTATCTTTCATATATTTTGTAATCATAGCTTGAACCAACTAAAGGTCACTGCCACACAATCTTGAAAAATGGGCAAGTAGGGTTTGGGACGGGGAGGGGTGCTTATTCTAATTCTCGTGTACCAGTTAGAGGACCCTATAATATTTTTCTCATCCTATGCCTTGAGTTATTGAAGCGTTTGATATTGGTCGCTATGTTAGACTCGGGTTAGTGCTGAATTTGAAACCGAAATCTGAGCATTTGCTGCTAACTTATTCAAGAGTATTACCTCAAAGGAGTTGATGAAAAGACACAAAACAATTAGCATGGTACATGGCGCATACTGAGCATAATTCATTGAACAACTAGTCAGAATTAGCAAGTTCAAAGTATTTTTTAAAGCTGTAACATAACAGCTCCATGAATACAGACTTTTGTTATTCAAATACCTGTCTCATAGAGTTAATGTCAGAAATAGGATTCCATTTCAGCCATCATCCAAGGAGAAAGTGGGGTTCTCCCAGGGGGATGTATTTCTGTTTCCTTGGGACATTAACACAAAGCAATCATTCCTGAGTTGATGGTGGTATATGCCCTCTCCAGAAACAAGGACTTGGTAGTCTCTTATCTTCAGCTGCATTACTGCTATTCCAGGCTTCCCTTTATTCTCTGTATCTCTGCATACCAGGAGAGAATTTATTCAAGTGAACTTTCTTCTTAGTCAAATGATTAGTTGAGGCGTTATTATTCTCTGTGATTCCTTCCAAATGTAAATAATTAATTTTATAAATAGTTATTTAAGTTAATATGAAATATTAATTTTATTTAAGAAGAAGGCTTAATGGAATTTTTGCTAGAAAACAGAAAAAATATAACAATATTTAAGAAGTAAATAAAATCTATACTATTACTTTCCATTATTTGGGTATGGTAGTAATTTACCAATCAATTATTTTCTTTCCATTGTTGATAACTTGGAAAACTCTAAAGCTGGGTATAAAAATGAGTCAGTTGTATATCATGAACTTACCTATTTATCACCATGACTCCTAACTAAAATGTTATAGGCACCTAAATGTTCCTTTCTTAAAAGCCATAATTTCCTATTTTTTTGTTGAGCTGAAAACTAAAGATTATCGTTTAATAACCTTAGGGCAGCCCAGAGTAATGATACAAAAATAATCCACCCAAACCTATGGAGAATACTTCTAGAAACACCTTCCCCAGTAGCACTTTATACACTTTTTAACTGAGTTTGGTTGCTGGACTTGAGGTCAAATAGTAAGTATCAAAGGATTACTGGATACAATATACAATACTGTTAGTAGTCAAGGACTTTAGAGAGGAGACAAGACACTTCTTAAGAAGTAAATAGCCCATGACCATTTAGTGGGTGAGTCAAGAGCCTTGTACTTTTCATGAGAGTTCTTTAAAGATATCTCCGGAACTCAATGAAATCCAGTGATTTCTGTTCACAATGATGACCTAAAAATCAACCTAAGAAGGCCGAATTGTGTCAAGAAGAATTAATGTGAAAGGATAAGACCTAGATTAAACATTTGAAGTAACTGAATTCAATGATGAGTATTCTTTGGACATGTCTTTTATTTGGAACACGCACTTGAAAATGCATCTTTTCTTGACTACTGCCAAAGAGACAGCTATTGCAGCATCTGCCAACCAAGGAGTCTGACACTAGAGTCTTTCAGCCTGACTTCAAAGAGCAGACAAGGATTCTTGATGAGCACTGTGTCTGAGAGTGAAAGAAGGTGGGGAGGGGGGAGACAGAGAGTGAGAGAGAGGGAGAAGAGGAGAGAGTTGTTAGTGAAATGTTTGTGAAACTTTCTTCTGTTCTAACATGGCAATTGTGTAAATATCACTAGTCAGGTAGTAACTAAGTTATTTCCTATATTAAATTAATGAGATGGTTCTCTCTCTCTCTCTCTCTCTCTCTCTCTCTCTCTCTCTCTCTCTCTCTGTGTGTGTGTGTGTGTGTGTGTGTGTGTGTATACACAAGAGTTGCTATCAAGGGATGGACTCTGAAGTTCTCATTTGACCTTTTCACTTGATTTTTTTCTAATAGACCAAGGTCCCTTATAGGTGCTACATAAGCTTCATGTACCCCCAAAACAGCTGTCCTCACTTCAGGCAGCCTTTCCAGCGTCCTGTTTTCTATTGTCCCCAAGGGAGTTTGGTTCACACCATGCAAAGTCCTGCAGGCCAACCTTGTCACCTTGTTTCTGCTCCTGGTTATGCCAGGACTAGCTTAGTCTGATCAGTGTCACTAGGTCAGTTTCAAGCAAGCTATTCTGGCCTGAAGGGGCTGAAGAACAGGTGGCAGCTCTGGCTGAACCACAGGATAGAGGAGTGGAATTGTCGGGCTGCACAGAAGGGCAGAATAAGAGAATCTGAGTGGTCTTTAAGGCAGCCAAGTTTGACCCATGGAATCCATCTTAAAGATGGTAAACAGGGCCCTCAACAAAAGATACAAGAAAGATGTCTGTAAATTAGACTGGCCTCATTAAAAAGTATACATCTCATGCTTGTCATATGTGCTTGCATATGATACACTAACTTGAATGTTGTATCTCTCTCTCTCTCTCTCTCTCTCTCACACACACACACACACACACACACACACACACACACACATACACACATACACACACACAGAGAAAATTATTGTACACAGACCTACACTAACCTGGAGGAATATAATAACATGGCATATTTAGTTGGCAGCTACTATCTGCCAATTTTTGGAAGAAGATACTTCATACAAATGCATTTATTGATATTGAAGACAAATTTCAAGGGTCCAAATAATTTTACTGTAATTGTTACCATTATATATTCAAAGATATATGTATGTGTTAATATAAATAAGCAACATCTTTCACAGAAGTGTCTTAATACAAAGTACACACTATATACATTACATAACAGTCCTCCAAGCTGCCTATGTACCCTATAGTTAGGATTATTTACTCTAAGAAAAAAACTTTAAGTCTGTGAAAAAAGAAATTGAAGAAGATACAAGAAAATGGAAAGGTCTACCATGCTCTTGGATAGGTAGGATCAACAAAATAAAAATGGCAATCCTACCAACAGCAATCTATAGATTCAATGCAATCCCCTGCAAAATCCCAGCAAAATTCTTCACAGACCTTTAGAGAACAATAATTAAACTTCATATGGAAACAAAAAAAACCAGAATAGACAAAACAATCCTGTGTACTAAAGGAACTTCCAGAGGCAACACCATCCCTGACATCAAGCTCTATTACAGAGCTACAGTCATGAAAACAGCTTGACTCTGGCATAAATACAAAGAGGTTGACCAATGGAATTGAATCAAAGAGTCAGATATTAATTCACCACCCATGAACACCTGATTTTTGATAAAGAAGCTAAAATTATACAATGGAATAAAGAAACTATCTTCAACAAATCATGCTGTGCATCACTGAATCACATGTAGAAGAATGAGAACAGATCCATATCTATCCCCATACACAAAGCTCAAGTTTAAAGGGATTAAAGACCTCAATATAAATCAGGCCACTCTGTACCTGCTAGAAAATAAGGTGGAAAGTAATCTTCAACGCATGGGCACAGGAGAAGACTCCCGAAACATAACCTCAGTAGAACAGACACTGAGGCAACAATAAATAAATGGGACCTCCTCAACCTGAGAAGCTTCTGTAATGCAAACGTCAAAGTCAATAAAACAAAAAGGCAACCCATTGAATGGGAAAAGATTTTCACCAACCTCACATCAGACAAAGGACTGATCTCCAAATCATTCAAAGAACTCAAGAAATTATACATCAAAATTCTAAATAACCCAATTAAAAATGGGGTACAGAACTAAATAGAGAATTTTCAATGGAAGAATCTCAAATGGTCAAAAGATACTTAAGGAAATATTCAACATCCTTTGCCATCAGGGAAATGCAAAACAAAACAACTTTGAGATACCATCTTACAACTGTCAGAATGACTAAGATCAGAAAAATCAAATGATAGCTTATGGTGGAGAGGATGTGGAGTAAGGGGAACACTTCTCCATTGCTGGTGGGAATGCAAACTTGTACAACCACTTTGGAAATCAGTATGCCAGTTTCTTAGAAAATTGGGAATCAACCTACCTCATGATCCAGCAATACCACTCTTAGGCATATACCCAAAAGATGCTCAATCATACTACAAAGACATTTGTTCAGCTATGTTCATAACAGCATTATTTGTAATAGCCAGAATCTGGAAACAATCTAGATGCCCCTCAATCAAAGAATAGATAAATAAAATGTGGCACTTTACACATTAGAGTACTGCTCACTGGCTTAAAAAAAAACAATGATATCTTGAATTTTGCATGCAATGGATGGAATTAGAAAGCACTATCCTGAGTGAGGTAACCCAGACCCAAAAAGATGAATATGGTGTGTACTCACTCATAAGTGGATACTAGCTATAATCAAAGGATATTGAGTCTATAGTTCATGATCCTAGAGAAGTTAAGTAATGAGATGAACCCTAAGAAAACATATATAAATCCACCTGGAAAGTGGAAACAGACAAGAACACCTGAAAAAATTGGGAGCATGTGGGTGGGGGGAAAGGAAGGGTGTTAGAGGAAAAGGGGAGGGGTGAGGAGAACTTGAGGGAATGAGATTGTTGAGAAGTAGGAAGGAAAGTGCTGAGAGCAAGAAAAGACATACCTTGATTGAGGGAGTCATTATAGGGTTAACAAGAAACCTGGCTCTAGAGAAATTCCCAGGAATCCACAAGGATGGCTTCAGCTAAGGCCTTAAGCAATAGAGGAGAGGGAGCCCCATCTTGACTTGCCTTGTAATCAGACTGATGAATATGTTAAATATCACCATAGAACCTTCATCCAGCAACTGATAGAAACAGAGACAGAGACCTGCATCGGAGCACTCACTGGACTGAGCTCCCAAAGTCCAGTTCAAGAGTGGGAGGAATAAGAGTATGAGTGAAGAGGTCAAGACCAAGAATACACCCACTGAAACAGTCTACCTGAGCTAATGAGAGCTCATCAACTCCAGCTGGACTGGGAAGGAACCAGTATAGGTCTAAACTAGTCACTCTGAATGTGGTTGACAGTTGCATGGCTGGGAGGGACTGAGCAGCCACTGGCAGTGGAACCAGAATTTATCCCTATTACATGTACTGGCTTTTTGGGAACCTATTCTCTTTGGATGTATACCTTGTTCAGCCTAGATATAGTAGAGAGGGCCTTGATCCTTCCCCAAATCAATTTGCCTTACACTCTCTGAGGATTGGATGGGGTGTGTTGAGGGAATGGGAGAAGGGGAAGGAGTAGGAACTTGGATTGGTATATATAATAAAAAATATCCATAAACAAAGGACATTAAGCCTATAGTTCACAAGCCTAGAGAAGCCAAATACTAGGGTGAAACCAAAGAAAAACATATATAGATCCTCCTGGAAATTTGAAGCAAACAAGATTGCGGGCAAAAGTGGAGGTGGGGTGGGGTTGGAGAAAGGGGAAAGGGGAAGAGAAAAGGGAGAAGGGAAAGACTGGAGAGAGCTTGAGGAAGTGGGAGGGTGGAGATGGAGGAAGGGTGGATATAGGAGCAGGGAAGAAGATATCTACATTAAGAGAGCCTATTTAGGGTTGACAAGAGACTTGGCTCTAGAGGAAAACTCAGGTGTCCACGGGGATGTCCCCAGATAGCTCCTTGGGCAGCAGTGGAGAGAGTGCCTGAATTGGCGTTGCCTCACTATCATACTGATGATTATCTCAAATATCACCATAGAATTTTCATTTGGTGACTGATGGATATAGAGACAGAGACCCTCATCAGAGCAACGGACTGAGCTCCCAAGGTCCAGTTGAAGAGCAGAAGGATGGAGAAGATGAATAAAAAAGTCTGGACCGCGAGGGGTAGGTCCACCCAGTGAGACAGTGTGCCTGTCCTAATGGGAGCTCCAAATCCAGCTGGACTGGGACTGATTGAGCATGCAATCAAACCAGACTCTCTGAATGTGGCTGACAATGTGGGCTGACTGAGAAGCAATTGATAAAGGCACTGGGACTTGTTTCTACTGCATGTACTGGCTTTTTGGGAACCTAGTCTATTTGGATGCAAAGCTTCCTAGACATGGATGGGGGAGGGGGCTTGGACTTCCCACAGGGCAGGGTTCCCTGCCCTCTCTTAAGGAGGGAGGGGAAGGGAGGAAGGTGAGTGGGAGAGCGGGAGGAGAATGGGAGGAGGGGAGGAAGTGTAAATTTTTTTAATGGAAAAAAATAAATTTAAATAACCTGCAAAGACTAAAAATAGAAAAAATAGTAATCAAACATTTTCTACTTATATCATAAAAGTAACATCCTCCATCAAGCATTTTGTTCTAGTTCTAGCTACAATTATTTCTATTCAGGGTCAAATTTCTCCAAAGAAGTAGCTATACATAATGTCTTCTCTTCTTTTCCTTTTTGCCATTCATTTGTGCCACTCCATTACAGCCTCACACCCATCATTACTAAGAATTTCTTTCTTGAAGTACTCAATGATGTCCAGGTTATCACATATAATAAGCTTCTGTTTGTGGTAGTTTATTCCTCCGCCAAATAGCCTTCCTTCAGCATAATTCCTTCAATATCAGGTTCTTCTTATTGAAATATGCTCTTTCAAGTGCATGGTCTGCTTCCTGCCTCTCTCTCTCTCTCCCCCTCATCTACTGGATATTCTTTATCTACCCGGTGTCTGAGTGATGGCATTTCCATGATCCTATTCGAAGTTGTTTTCTTCCTCTAAATTGTTTCTCCGCATGATTGCACCCACTTTCATACTTTTAAATGCCACCTACATCCTGATGACGTCCAAATTTTTATTTTTCAACTATCTATCTCTCCAGATTTCCAAATCAGTATATGTAATTACCTACTTGACATCCACCACCAAATCAGAACATTTCTGTGCAAAACAGGATGTTTCATTTCTCCTCTCCCTTGTCCTACTTGAGCCTTCTATATCTCAATGAGTAGTGCAAGTACTTATTCAGTTCGCAGTCACTGAAAAGGGAGTTATTATTGATGTTTCCTGCACGTACATCATCAAGAAACCTCATCAGTTCTCCTTGTGGATATATCAAATGCAGTTCAGTTTTTATCGCTGCTAGTATTCACCTAACCCACACTTCAGATTCCCTAACCAACAATACTGTAATTGTGTTCTAAATAGTTTACCAACAGCTGTTAACTCTTTACCACTGTCAAGAATTATTCTTCGCCAAGCATCCATTCAGACTAAAAATATAAAGTTATGTCATGTTATTCTACAAGTAACCCTTCAAGAATTACAATCTCACAGTGAAGTCCAGTGAAACTCTGCATGGAACTATTGCTGTCCAGTCTTAGCTCTGATACTCTCTCCCATGGCCACAACTTTCTAACCACACTTGTCTTTTTCTCTTCCCAGAATACTCTAAAGTGTTTAATATGAAAGACCTTGTTGTAAGCTCTTCTCCCCGCTACCCCACCCCATCTTTAAAAAAAAACCATTTTCCATACAATATATTTCTCATTTTTTCTCCTCCCTAAATTCCTCCAAGATTTTCCTCATCTCTCTAACCACCCAACTTTCTTTATTCTCTCTCTCTCTCTCTCTCTCTCTCTCTCTCTCTCTCTCTCTCTCTCTCTCTCTCTCCCCCCCCCCCCCGAAACTTACACTTACTCTTTGCCTCGATTATTCCTATTTGTCCTTTGGCTTTCTTTTCAGATGCTCTATCTTCAGAGAATCCTTCTCTGATATTCTCAGCATGATCCAAAAAAATTACCCTTGTTCTGTGCCTTCCTAGAATCCTGCACTCTTCTTTCACAGTGCTTATGACTGTATTCACCCCTTGAGGGATTATTATTATATAGGTGATATCTGAAGTAAAAAAATGTCATAACAGTTTTAATAGTTTAGTAAGGGTAGAAAAGCACTGAGCCAGTAACTCAAAAAACGTTTGCTCGGGGTCTCCTATTGGGCAAGCATTCTTCTGGGTATAGAAGACACTGTAGTAAAATTCATAGTGCTATAAGTATACCTAGCAAGACAAATCCAGGTGTGTGTCAGTAAAAAAATCTTGAAGGGTAACAGTAAATCCAGTAAGTATTTTGGTTGTATAAATTAATCTAGATAACATGACGATTCCTTAAACTTTGGCACATAGTGACTACTATAGCAAGAGGAGTACATCATTTGGATCTACAATGTGATAAATGAAAAAAGACAGACAAATCTTTCTGAAGAAGATGATGAAACTAGGATCAAAACATTGAAAATGTTATCTAGGTATTGTATAAATAGTGTATGGGTATGTGTAACTATTCACAACAGTGATACAGTAAATTGTAACTATGCAGCCTAATAGGAAATGAGACTGGAGGAGATAGGAGTAAAGTCATTGAAAACACTGAGAAAAAAAACTGAGTCCCAAGCTTAGAAGCTTGTATATCATCCTATATAAATGTCAAATGACTCCTATGCTAAGTGCAACTTCAAATGACTCTCTGTCTCTGTCTGCAAAGGGTTTACAATCTCATGGGAAGGTGGAACCTATGCACAAAAAATGTGCAGAACACTAATGCTACGCATCAAAGAAGAATCCAGTCCTTCTCTGGGGGAAGCCCTAACATAAAGTCAGTCATAAAAGGTTCCAAGAGAAGGTGAATCTCATGTGCCTTTCTTTTTGCTTATATGTCCCTCTAAAATACTATTGGGCATTTCTATTAGGTTGCTTCATAGTAATAAATTACTTTTAAAATTAAGGTAAATAGAAGCCTTGAAGCTTCACTTTGAGATTTTGTGGGTAGTTCTTTCAAGATATACATAGTCTATAATATTAAAACGTAAATTTTTCAACTATTTGACACTATGGCTATTAAATGATATTGTCTTTGAGCTTAGAAACTGTCTACATTGCTCATTATTCTCTTCTTAGCACGCAGCAGAATCCATGGATAATATTAGCCTTTCAATAAATATTTTGATTGAATAAATGTATTCTCTCCCTTTCCTGAGTAGAATTCTCCTTTTTTTAATTTTTCTTCTCTCTTGAAGTGTGTAGCTTTATTATGCTATTTAATAATATCCTGCAGTTGGTAACAAAGACAAAAGAAATAGAAATACATGCGATTCCAATGAGAAAAACTCAGGTATATACCAGTAAAAAGAAAAAAAAAACCTAAGAGGAAAACAGAAAGAGAATGAAAATTCAGTAGGTAGCTGTGAGTGTTAAAGGAAATTCAATCTGGAAAAAAAAATAATGTGCTGGTAGCAATACACATGCCTGAGACATTGCTGCAAATGATTAAGGCACATTTCTGGTTGGCTAACTTTCCTAGTACCAGGTGGTACATAAACTGCAGGAGGAGAAAAATGCTCCTACCTAACTGTGGACCTCATGAGCTATAATAATGACATGGCTGTCAAGATATGACCACCAATGCAACAGTAGGACTATTACAGGGTAACTAGCTACTCTCTGATTAGATATGAGGTTTGGTCTACAAGAAGGAATTCATTCCTGATAATATACACCTACTCAGGAACCTATGGTTGCGGAGGTCATGGGCCTTAGGGAAGAATCAATTACTGTTGTTATGTTAAATGAACACATGCTTATGTTTATGTGCATAAATTTGCATGCATAACGACATGCTCTCAGCCTTCTATTCTTTTCTTTTTCATTAGATGGTGGTTAATGCAGAGAATCACAAAATTCAAAGGATGGAGAATAAATGACTGTTGAATATGGTGAATGGATTGGCATGTCATCCTCTCCAAGGCTCAGGGAACATCAAGAAAAGAAGGCATGGAAAGAATAAAACATCCTGTTTGGGGTGGGGGGGGTGCAACAAAACAGTGTCTTTAGCAAACTACATAATGGTTATACACAGTAACTCAGAGCACCCATAAAATATCTAGTCAGCCAAAGCTGCAACATAAATTAGGGAGGGGCTAATAAAGTCCCACCCATCACTGGGGGCCTATGAGCAATTAGTGGATGCTGGAAGAGGGTTATATGTCTCATTTTAAAACTATAATATTTTTATTTATTCTTTGAAATTTTCATGCATTTATAGAAGGCATTTGGATCATAGTCATCTATCCCTACCTTCCCCCAACAATGCTACCTAGTTTTCTTCATCCCGTCTTCCTCCCAGCTGTCATTCCTTTTTTTTTAATTGGTAACCCTCTGTTGTCTTTATGTGTATGGGGAGGGGGCACTTACTGAGATATGGGCAACATACTAGCAGTCATGTGTCCAAAAAAGTGACCCTCCCTCCTTTAATAACCATCCACTGTCAATAGCTTTTCTACCAAGGATGGAGCCTTGGGATCTCCTGCCAAATTCGTGCTGATATTTTGATGGTCTTGATAGTATGCAGATTTTGTGTAGTGTTGTGAATTGATATGTGCAGCACTCGTGCCGTGACCAAAGTTCGCATTTCATAGCTCTCCTCTTCATTAGCCAGCTCTTAAGTTCGTTCTTCCCACTCTTGTGTTTGTTCCCTAAGCCTTCGTGGGGGGTGAAACAGATGTCCCGTCTATGGCTGAGTACTCCCAGTTTCTTAGCTCCCATAAACAGGAATGTGGCTCTGTATTAACCACAACCCACTTCAAAAACAACTCTCTCCAATCAAAGTTGGAAGCAACACAAATCTACAGATATAGGGCAGGGTGCCTTGCCCTCTCTTAAGATTGGAGGGGCATGAGGGGAGGGTGTGTGGAGGGAGTGGGAGGGAAGTGGGAGGAGGGGAGGTAGTGGGAATTTGGATTGGTATTTTTTTAAGTAATAAAATAAAATAATAAAAAGATACATATTTTGAAGACCCTTTCACAGCAATATTATTTGGGTAACAATAGGCCTCTCCAGAACCTAGGATTTTCCCAGTCATGAACTTTTTGCCAGGTTTACTGTGCCAGACATAAAATTCATCCTGTGGAATGGGCCTCATATCCAGTCAGAAAGCAGTTGCTTATCCCCATAACTGGCATGTCATGAATGGTCTCATGCAGCTCTGAACATTCTATGCTACAATACCGACCTGTCTGGCCAGATGTATCAACAGGGGTGTCATTTTCTTCAGTGGTACAGCCATTGATAAGCTGCCAGAAAACATTTCTCCATTCATACTCTTGCAAGTAAGCAAATATAATTAAACCCAGTGAGCAATAAATAAATAAGTAAATAAATAAATAACAGGGGGCTTGTTGGGAAGAAGCACTTCAGCAGAGAAAAGAAAGGGGATGAGAGAGACATATAGGGTATAAATGGACAATATTCAGCACGCACCCACACTAAATTTTCCAAGAATGAAAATATATAAAAACATCATTATAGCCACAATAGAACCAAAATATGGATTATCTCTTTTGAATTTTATTAACACTTACTAATTATACATATTAACTGGTTTTAGCGTTACAGATCAACGAATGGTTATGAAACATAAGAAAAAACGTTTTTACCTCCTACGTTGTGCTCTTGGAAAAATTGGGTGTATCAATTACATATCACATGCTTCACTACACATTCCTTCCTATGAACTAGCAAGTATTTATTCCCTATTGTGGTGTAAATATGCTCAAGGAAAACTAGATTATTCCAAGTATATTAAGAAAAACTCATCCTTAAACTAGCATATATTTGGAGTTAAAATAATCATAACCTATTCTATTATGCTAGCCTTACTAAGACTCCGTTGGTGATTGGAAGGTTGGTTTTGCTTCAGATTGCTATCACTTTGATCATTTAAGTGAAGCTAAAATCATACCATTGAATTCTTAATTTTCTCACAGCCTCCTTGACATCTTTGTTCTTGAGGCTGTAGATAAGAGGGTTACACATCGGAGTGATAACAGTATAGAACAAGGAGAAGGTCTTATTGAGAGCTGGCACCTGGGCAGCCAAGGGCACAGCATAGACCAAGATTAAAGTTCCATAAAACAAAGTTACAACTACTAGATGAGAAGAACAAGTGGAGAATGCCTTTTGCCTGCCAACAATGGAAGGGATATGTAAGACCACAGAAAGAATCTTCCAATAGGAGGCTAAAGTTAGTCCAAAAGGGACCAGGGTTACCAAGGATGTTAGACTCATGCAGACTAGGTTAACCAGGTAGGGATCAGAGCAGGAGAGCTTCTGCAGAGGCTTCAAGTCACAGAAGAAATGGTCAACTTCATTGCCTCCACAGAAAGTCAAGCTAGATAGCATAGCAGCCTGGAAGGCAGCTGCCACTGAGAAGCCACAAAGCCATGAGCCAATTGCTAGTCCCAGACTTTGGGTTCTGTGTAATAGTGTTGTATAGTGCAAGGGCCAGCAGACAGCCAAGTACCTGTCATAAGACATTACTGCCAGGAGATAACACTCAGTGCTTCCCAGGGCCCCGAAGAAATATAGCTGAGTTATACAACCTGCCATGGAAATTGCCCTATCTTCCCGAAGTAAGTCCACCAGCATCCGGGGTACAATGTTGGATGTATAACAGACCTCCAAGCCTGAAAGATTTGCTAGAAAGAAGTACATTGGAGTCTGGAGTCCTTGTTGGGTGCATACCAGTGCCACAAGAAGAAGGTTACCAGAAACTGTGACTAGATAGACAATGCCAAATACCAAGAAAAGCAAGGGGCTCAGTTCCTTGAGGTCTCCAAACCCTAGTAGAAAAAACTCAGTTACCACCATAGTGGTATTTCCTGGCCCCGCTGCAGGCATATGTTCCTGAGACAGTCTTAGTTTCTCCATAGCAGTATGTCAGATCACTCTACAGATAAGGTTCTCCATGTGATCCAAGTCTATCAGTGATTAGAGATCTTAACTGATGGGGCTGGTTTTTTTGACTCTGGTTCTTATCAGAACCACTTAAGTTTGTCTTTGGAAACTGTTTCTAGAAATTAACTGATCTGTCATCTGAGCAGAGTATGAACCAAGAATGAGGAATCCAAAGAGGAAGACCCACCTAATAAAAATCTATTCCCCACCTTAAAGGAAAACGTTATACTGTGAGCAGGTTAATGCCAGTAAATCTAAAATAGCAAGTTGATACTCTCAAATTCACATTCAAAGGAGATACATAGAGACCAACCATGATTAGAATCTGTTGCATGCGCAGAAGAAATGTACAAGCAAAATATTTGCTAGATATGGACAATTCCAAGAAATAATGGCCATCAAAACAGTTCATATTTGCCGCCTTCTTGAATAAAGCATGAAATAAAGAGTGATACTCCATGCCTGTTGCAGAGAAACATTCCATCGTTGCTGTGGGACCATCCATGTTTGTTTGGAAATGCCATTCCTGATGCAGTTGCTTGAGAGAGAATGTTGTGGGAAACTAGGTGTTTACCCTAAAAGAGAACAAATATTTTTATTTTCCCTAATACAATATTTTTATTAGTCATTTGGAAATTTCATACAATGCACCCCAATTACACTCACTTCCAAATCCAAGGATTTTAATTTTTAAATATTGCCTCATAAAACGCTGGAATTTAGGCTTGGGAAGGAAACCTAGAAGATGGTATTTAAACCACCACTTAGATTCATATTACACATATCTAAACAAACACATGCATGTATGCACTTACAAATACACATACATTTTGGTGCAATCACACATTCAAAGAGAAAAGGCACATATATAATCTTTGTTCTCACTTCAAATTTGGGTTTAAGATGTCAGTCAATTGGAATATTGCTCCATAGGACTTGCCTGACATTTGAAGAAAATGACTATCAGGTCACCAGATCTAAATAAACAGGCTTTCCATATGTATCAGCAACTAATCTATTTCTTCAACTTTGTTATTGGTCTGCTTGAGAAGGCAGTGTTGGGAGAATGCTGAAGCACATCACCGTCAAAGCAACACTGTCTGGACCCAATCTCACCCTCTCAGTGTACAGACTGTTTAACTTCAGCCACGTTACTTGACCTCTCTTGAGGCTCGGTTGTTTTATTTGAGAAATACATGCTATTAGGGGAGGGTCTGACACATAACAGTACTAAATAAGCATTAAATATTTTTGTTTACATGGGAAAAGTATTGAGAAAGCATTCCCATGGAAAGATTCACCATCATTACTAATCACTACATAGTTAAAATTTAACAAGTAATATAAATGCACAGAAGAAAAATTGCTTGTTTTTTTACTACTTTAAATTTTTATTTAAATTTATTTTTTATTGTGTATAAAGCTGTACCATAGTTCATGTGTGCAGATGAGGGGACAATTTGTGCGAGTCTGTTCTTTCCTTTTCCACGTGAGTCCTAGGAATCAAAAGGAGGTTATTGGGCCTAGCAGCAAGTGCCCTAATCCACTGAGCCATCTCGCATATCCTTTTATTACTTCTTAACTACTAGCCATCACTACTTAATTTTAACACTCAATTTAACCTCAACATACTTTCAAATGCCATTAATGTAAACTTATGCAACTCTGGAAGGCTTTAATGAGATCGTGTATATAAAGGGCCTGCCATTTAGAAAATATTCAACAAATCATGTCAGAACAATACTAACAATTTTCCTAGATCATCAAATGACCATGTAGCAGAGGGGATATGTGCAGTTCTGTGGGACTCAAATGGGCAGGACCTTTCCACCATACAATTGAACATAAGGCCTACTATAATTTACATGCGTGTGTATCTATCTGCATGTGTGTTCTATGGTTTTGTGCAAAGGGAGTTTAGAAAATTTTTCTCTGAAAGAGTTAAAAGGCCAGCTCTCCGCAGTGCTCTTGTACCTTTTAGCTGTTTTCTTCCGTCTTCATTCTGTACCAATTCCCCCACCACCAACACACACAAGCTGTGGGCACCCACACTGCTCTCTTTGTTCTTCATTCTTGTCCAGCTCCTGACCTTTGATTCAACCTCCTCTTTGAGGAGGAACTCAGGGTTTTCACTGGATGTTCCCAGCACAGGCTCCTGCCTCCTCTTCAAAAGCTTTGGCTGACTCTCATTCTCCATGGTTGTTTTTTCCAAAACAGAAGCAACCATTAACCATTTCTTTCAGCAATAAATCCTTACCCAATTCTGCTGCCACCTTCCCTTCTTCCTGAACGTATTTTGTTGATGGCTTGTAACACTTATCACACACATCATATACTATTAATACATTAAACTGAATTCTAATAATTTGCATTTCTAATCCACGATCCATGAAAACAGGGATGTTTTTACTAATTAATGAATCCCCCTTTCTTAGAATATGGCCTAGCAGAGAGAATACAGAATGAATATTTCCTTTATAATGTGATACGGTAGTATGAGCAGATAAATAGGACTTTGTCTTTTGAGTGAAACAGAATTATGTTCCTATCTCAGGAATATCCCCACATGGTACCTGGAACACTTCGTTGTATTCAGTGTGCCTCTATGTCCCCATCCATTAACTAGAAAGCTTCACAGACCTCTTATATCTCTAAGTCTCCATTTACTTTTCTAGAACATGGATTTCAAAACTTTTTATTTTTCTTAAAGGCTGGAAAGTAACATTTAAAGATCTGGGAGCCAACCTTAGTATTTGTCATAAGTATTTTTTTAAATGCTATGATCTTTAGGAACCAGCATAGATAATAAAAAAAAAAAACGAAGGGTGGTGGTGATTATGTTCTACTGAAAAAATATTTACAGGCTGGCCAGATGGCTCAGCAGGTAAAGGTGCTGACCTCTAAGTCTGACAACTTGAGATAAATCCTGGTACCTGTTATAAAAGGAGAGAACAGGAGTTTTCCTCTGACTCACACACACATGAAATGCACAGTGAAGTTTTTAAATGAAACCTTGAAATTGAAAATGGTCTTAGACCTCTTGTAGCTGAGTATAGGCATAGTTGCCTATCAGAAATCCATGGTCACCTTTGCAGTTGGGTTAAACCAATGAGATAGGAACAGAATGTGATTCGGAGCTGCTAGAATGTTCCCAAAAAGGGGAGCTCTACTGTCTGGCATGGAGACCCGTAATTAGGAGTCTTATCATGCAGATAAGCATGTTTCTATTTTGTTCGATACTGAATATTCTGAGGTCTTTGTTATAGCATCTTACCTTAACAAACAAGTAAGTTTACCTACCTCCAGAGATAGTATGATTAGTCAATGCAGTAGGCCTTGCAAAACCCTTAGTATCATAGTTAACACTAAGTAAAAAGATTGTAAACAGTATGATATCTATTGCTAGTAACTTCATCTTTTCCATTTGTTTCTCATCTGTGGTATAACCCAATGTTTTGTGTGTGTGTGTGTGTGTGTGTGTGTGCTTCATAATGACAACTCAGTCAGCAGGTAGGAGTCTACATATATGGCGGTGGTCCCATAAGATTATAGTATAATGTAACCATCTTAGTTTATGGAAGCATACTTTATGATATGACATAATAGTGGAATCACCCAATGAATGTGATAGGCAGCAGAACATTTTCACATTATTAAATAACATGACTTCTAGTTTATCCACACTAGATTTGGGTTCATTTAAGACTCAGTGCTTAGACAGGTTCATATAGCTCTGAGAAGGTTTTCTTCATGGTCTCAACAACTTCCCCCTTACATAGAAAGAGAAATTAAACCAAATTATCCAGATTTTCCTTTGTTCACACTATTAAAATACCATCCTTGATTAAATATGACTTTTTATATTCTTCACAAGCTAGATAACAAACCAATATTCAAACTTGGGTTTATATGGCTAGAATGTTGGGCAATATTTTCCTATATTTCTGGTTGTCAAGACCTGAAGGGGTCACACTACTGGCATCTATGGACAGAGGTCAGGTATCTTGCTCAGTTACCTACAATGCACACAGGACAATGCCAACAGCACATAATTTTCTAGTCTAAAATATAAATGGTGTCAATTTAAAGTCACCTTGCCCTACAGGTATATAAACAGGGAGAATTTCCAATTTTCATACAGATGTTTCTGGAAAAATCAATCTGCTATTAATGTAACTCTGGTTGAGGAATTATTCTAGCTTCATTTTCTTGCCTCTTCTTTTATACATTGCTTCTTCCAAAGAGAAAGGTCTATCTATCCGGCCACTTGAATTTGAGTAAGACTGTCATCATTTTCCTCTCTGAGATTCCAGAGCACAGCAGAAGAGAGTAAATAAGACATAGAAGCTGGGGTGTTGTCTCAGGTTCTAATTAATATTTTGCCACTTAGTAATGGAGCAGCTGCTTACATGGTTATTTAACACTTTGGGAATTTCTGACTACAGCATGTTTTGTTGAAAACATTTTTATATTCTACAAGCATATTTTTGTTATGGCTTACAATAGAATGACCAAGAGAAAATTTTCAAGTGTAAAAAATATGTTAAAATGCTGTAGGTAAAGTAGACATGAATATACATTCCAGAAATAAAGTCAAAGGTTGGTGGTAAACACTTGACCTATGAATTTGTCTGTTTATATTTTAATACGTGACTCTGTGTGTTAAACCCTGATCATACCCCGTTGGCAGTCACTGAAGATGTTCAAAGAATGATGCAAGAGTTTAATTTTAAACTGCCAATATTTACAAGGTTAGAGAAAGTATACAGTGTGTACATCTATTTGAACTCACGCTGAGAAAAATTTCCAGGCATCAATTTAAAAACGTGCAGGGACAGGGCAGAGTAAGGTACAAAGTTGAAAGAGCCAAGTTACTGTTGAATCCCCTCTGTGTTTTTTCCTACTTGATGGATAAAAAAAAAAAACAGAGGGGAAAAAAACCCAGTCACATAGAGATGTGATTAAAACGCAACACAAGTCTCGCTGCACAAGACTGCCTCTCTCCAGCCCCCACTCATCCTGCCAGCTAGCTTCGAAGTGTTTTTTCCCCTGTTCGAGAAGTTCTTCATGCTCCCCCAGCCTTTCTTTCAAACCAATACCTATTTTTTCCCCTTTTATCAAATAATGACTCTCTTAGTCATCGCTGCAGGTTTCCTGGACTTGTACAACCTGCTTATGACTCAACCTGCTTTTAGCGAGTGGGCCTCTAGATACAATCCATGATTATTAGGCAGAACTTTGAAAAATAAATTCAAAAGAAAAGAAGTTTTAAAATAGAGCTATAGGGTTGCATGTGTATATGTGTGCATGCATGCACACACATGCCTGTGCACACACAAAATCTGCAATCACAGAGAAGTTATCCTCCCATGCCAGGACGACTATTTAAAAAATCAGGCATGCAAATTAATCTTATTTCTTGTTTTTGATGGCAAGTTGTGAAATTAGTGTGTGTTCAGTTGCCAAGGGATGAAAATTAAGATGCATATCCAAGCATAAACAGACACATACATAACACACATACACACCCACACACAAAAAAGGGAACAACAGAAACAGAGATAGAGACAGAGACAGAGATAGACAGACAGACAG
The DNA here is from genome assembly GCF_037038515.1 of Microtus pennsylvanicus. Taxonomy (NCBI): domain Eukaryota; kingdom Metazoa; phylum Chordata; class Mammalia; order Rodentia; family Cricetidae; genus Microtus; species Microtus pennsylvanicus. Next base: position 60,950,603 of record NC_134601.1, on the reverse strand, counting down.
AGAGAGATAAAGACATGCAGAGAGACAGGGACAGAGTGACAAGATGGTGGAAATGCAGTCTGGAAAGAAGGGTATCCTTGATGTCACTTACCAGCTTGATCCTGCATTCATACTGATGTCAGGAATCACAAGCTTAACATAGAAATGGCAGACAACAAAATGGTTCACATGCATCCAGACTGGTTTACAGAACATAGCACTACCCTGGGTTCCAGACTGGTAAATGTCAACCATTTTCCTAGAAATCTGACCCTCCACTTAGTCCTTCCTTGTCAGGAAACAACTTATCTACACCTTGAACCAAGGTAAGAGATCTTCCCTTAAGTCCTTCCCAAAAACCAATGTACAGATAGTGATTTTGCATTCCTATTGATCCGTTAGAAGCTGTGTGTTCTTGAGTGATATCCTTAACCTATCTGAGATACAGTTTCTTGATCATTAAAATAAAAATAATGCTATTTTTCATAACAAATGTACAAAATGAATGGTGGGGCTTTAATGAGATATTGTTGTAATGTTAAAGTACTATACAAAATACATTAAAATAATCATGTTATTAATGTTAATATTTCCTCTTCATTTATTTATTATTTTATGTGGGAAGTACACTTGTCATGGCATTGTGTGATGGTTAGAACAACTAGCATTCTGGGGATTGAACTAAAACCACAGGTTCAGTAAGAAACCATTTCCTGAGAGAGAAGACCTATTCTGGGTTTGATAAGCTGTAATTATTTGAAACAAATCAAAATTATAATCCCTTTCAATTCTACTTTTATGGCCTGTTCACTGATTTCCTGCAACTTGGACCTGCCTTTTTCTGGATGTAACCTTTGCAATCATTGAAGAAGTTAATGTGGTCCTATTCACCCCCAAATAACAATCAGCTGAAAAGCACTTTTATAGAGTGAAAAAGTCCATCAGCAGTGGCCTCATACTCTGTTCTCAACATCATTGTCTGTGTGACTGATGTCTATGGCCCCCTTTGGAGGTTGTTAACTCATGGAAATCATGTTTGTTGAGTCTGAAAAAGTGAAAGGAAATGTTTGGATTTGTTTTGTATTCCCCATGCCAGTCAACACTTAACACCCTTTTGATGTGCTCATGAATAAGTGGCTGAAAATCTGTCATAGATGTTGAATTCCTTAAGCAAGAGAGCCCGAGGTCCTACATCCCTCCCCATGGTGCACACCGGACGATGCATACCTGATGATGGCCAGGACCCAGCCTCATGATCCAGTCTATATTGACAGAGCATCTTGCTTTATTTCTCTTCTCCTATAAACATTCAGGGTTTAGCTGAAGAGATGGCTTAGTGGTTAAGAGCACTTGATGCTTTTCCAGAGGACTTGAGTTCAATTCCCAGCACCAATATGGCAGCTCACAACTGTCTGTAACTCCAGTTACATGGGATGAAACATCCTCACAGACACACATGCAGGCAAAACACCAGTGCATACTAAATAACAATAAATAAATAATTAAAAATAAACCCTTGGGAGCCCCTTTCAGCAACTGATGTATGTTCTCTCTCTCTCTCTCTCTCTCTCTCTCTCTCTCTCTCTCTCTCTCTCTCTCTCTCTCGTTTTTTTAAATCAAGGATTGAGGCTAGAGGGAATTAAACAGAATTATTCTAATATCTCTTTTAGAAAAACTGGTGATGGACCACATATGTACTTATTAGGTTCTAATGTTGCAGTTCTAAATTCATTAAAAACTTTTTTTAAATGTAGTATCAGGAACAAGACAAGGCTGTCCACTCTCACCATATCTCTTCAACATAGATTTTGAAGTTCTAGCAATAGCAATAAGACAACATAAGGATATCTAGGGGATTCAAATTGGAAAGGAAGAAGTCAAACTTTTGTTATTTGCAGATAATATGATAGTGTACATTAGTGACCCCCAAACCTCCATCAAAGAACTCCTACAGCTGATAAATAACTTCAGTGAAGTTGCAGGTTACAAGATCAACTTAAAAAAAAATCAGTAGCCCTCCTATACACAAAGAATAGAGCAGCAAAGAGGGAATTCAGAGAAACTTCACCTTTTATGATAACCACAAACAGCATAAAGTATCTTGGGGTAACTCTAACCAAGGAAGTGCAAGATCTATTTGACAAGAACTTTAAGGCATTGAAGAAAGAAACTGAAGAAGACACCAGAAAACGGAAAGACCTCCCGTGCTCTTGGATAGCTAGGATCAACATAGTAAAAATGGCATTTCTATCAAAGGCAATCTATAAATTCAATGCATTAAAATCCCAAAAAAATTCTTCACAGACCTTGAGAGAACAATACTCAACTTTATATGGAAAAAACCAAAAAACCCAGAATAGCCAAAAACAATCTTATACAATAAAGGAACTTCTGGAGGCATTACCATCCCTGACTTCAAACTCTATTACAGAGCTACAGTAATGAAAACAGCTTGGTATTGGCATAAAAACAGAGAAGTCGACCAATGGAATCGAATAGAAGACCCGGATTTTAACCCACAAACCTATGAACACTTGATTTTCGACAAAGGAGCTAAAAGTATACAATGGAAGAAAGAAAGCATCTTCAACAAATGGTGCTGGCATAACTGGATGTCACCCTGTAGAAGAATGAAAATAGATCCATATCTATCACCATGCACAAAACTCAAGTCCAAATGGATTAAAGACCTCAATATCAATCTGAACACACTGAACCTGATAGAAGAGAAAGTGGGAAGTAGTCTACAACATAACCCCAGTAGCACAGACAATAAGGGCAACATTGAATAAATGGGACCTCCTAAAACTGAGAAGCTTCTGTAAAGCAAAGGACCCTGTCATTAAGACAAAAAGGCAACCTACTTTTGGGAGATCTTCACCAACCCTGCATCAGACAAAGGTCTGATCTCCAAAATATATAAAGAACTCAAGAAACTAGACTGTAAAATGCTAATTAACTCAATTAAAAAATGGGGTACTGAACTGAACAGAGAATTCTCAACAGAAGAAGTTCAAATGGCCAAAAGACACTTAAGGTCATGCTCAACCTCCTTAGCAATCAGGGATATGGAAATCAAAACATCTTTGAGATATCATCTTACACCTGTCAGAATGGCTAAAATCAAAAACACCCATGATAGCTTTGGCTGGAGAAGATGTTGAGTAAGGGGAGCACTCATCCATTGCTGGTGGGAATGCAAACTTGTGCAAGCACTTAAGAAATCAGTGTGGCAGTTTCTCAGGAAATTCGGGATCAACCTACCCCCAGGATCCAGCAATACCACTCTTAGGAATATACCCAAGAGATGCCCTATCATACTATAAAAGCATTTGTTCAACTATGTTCATAGCAGCATTATTTGTAATAGCCAAACCTAGAAACAACCTAGATGTCCCTCAATGAAAGAATAGATAAAGAAAGTGTGGAATATGTACGCATTAGAGTACTACTCAGTGGTAAAAAAAAAATGACATCTTGAATTTCGGATGCAAATGGATGGAAATAGAAAACACTATCCTGAGTGAGGTAACCCAGACCCAAAAAGATGAATATGGTATGTACTCACTCATTAGTGGATTCTAGCCATAAATAAAGGTGATTGAGCCTATAATTCATGATCCACGAGAAGCTAAATAGGAAGGTGAACCCAAAGAAAAACATATAGTTATCCTCCTGGATATCAGAAGTAGACAAGATTGCCAGGCAAAAATTGAGAGCTTGGGAGTGGGGGTTGGGTAGGGGTAAGGGGAGATGGGGAGAGAGAAGAAGGGGAGGATGGGGAGAGCTTGGGGGAATGGGATGGTTGGGATGGAGAAAGAGTGGATATGGGAGCAGGGAAGTATATATCTTAATTAAGGGAGCCATTTTAGGGTTGACAAGAGACTGGACTCTAGAGGGGTTCCCAGTTGTCCAAGAAGATGTCCCCAGCTTGTTCCTTGAGCAGCTGAGGAGAGGACGCCTGAACTGGCCCTATATTATAGCCACTCTGATGAATATCTTGCACATCACCATAGAACCTTCATCTGGCGATGGATGGAGATAGAGACAGAGACCCACTTTGGAGCACTGGCCTGAGCTCCCAAGGTCCAAATGAGGAGCAGAAGGAGGGAGAACATGAACAAGGAAGTCAGGACCACAAGGGGTACACACACCCACTGTGATGGCAGGGCTGATCTAATAAGAACTCACCAAGGCCAGCTGGACTGGGACTGATGGAGCATCTGATCAAACTGGACTCTCTGAACATGGCTGACAAGGAGGGCTGACTGAGAAGCCGAGGACAATGGCACTGGGTTTTGATTCTACTGCATGTACTGGCTTTGTGGGAGCCTAGTCTGTTTGGATGCTCACCTTCCTAGACCTGGATGGAGGGGGAAGGACCTTGGACTTCCCACAAGGCAGGGAACCCTGACTGCTCTTTGGACTGGAGAGAGAGGGAGAGGGGGAATTTGGTGAGGGGGACGGAAATAGGAGCAGAGGAGAAGGTGAAATTTGTAATAATAATTATAATAAAAGATGCAAAAAAGGAAATTAAAAAAAATAAATGCAGTGGGAAAGAATATATTCTCCAAAGTCAAAGAAAGAAATACACTGCGATGTATTTCCACATTCATATTAAGAAATAGTTTGTTTGTGTCTATTCTCTATTCTTGTTCTTGTTGTTTATTTTGTTATTTTTTTCTTTGTGATGCTGCTTGTTTTTATGCTTCCTTGTCTTAATTAAGCACACCTCACTTCCTCTCCACAATGTTGGTTAGTAGAGAGAGCAGGGGAGTCCTTGAGTTGTTCAAGCTACAAGGCCCTGTCAGTGGTGCCTCGGTTCCATTTGTCTTTGTATGTCAGTCTGGTCTTCTACAGTCTCAAAATAAATCTCTTCTTTTGCAAAAATATTAAATACTTGAAGTTAAAAAAACTAAGAAATATAAGCAGTAGGGCATTGTATATATAGATAGAGAAACAGTAATGCTGTAAATTGCCAACTCTGTGATAGGAAGAGTGGTGTCTAGGCTGGTTGTATTGTTAGTTAATACTGAGACATTCTGCATACTCAGCAAATATCCTGAGGAAAGATAATATTGAGGAAGAAAGGGAAAAAAAGGAAGCAATGGAAGGAGAGAGGAGGAAGGTAGATAGGGAGGGAATTTCTAAGTAAACTACCTAAAGTAGTAAGATATGCTGTGCAGTGGTGGCGCACGCCCATAATCCCAGCAGTCAGGAGGCAGAGTCAGGTGGATCTCTGTGAGTTCAGAGACAGCCTCGTCTTCAAGAGCTGGTTCCAGGACAGCCAGAGTTACACAGAAACATCTTGTCTCGAAAAACAAACAAAAAGCCGAATAAGATATTTCGAATTTTAAGGTCCATACATGACTATTAATATTTCTACATGCACATAGTTTATCTGGGGCATTCAGAATTCCAGTTTGAATGGTCACTGTACGAACGTCTCTATGGCTTTCTCGGCCTCCAATTTTAATTTCAATCGGGTCATGGGCACACCCTAGTGTGTAACTCATGCGAAGTTTCCAGACTGCACTCAGGTTCACTATTCTCACATGAGCTATCAGCATGCTCTCCAGGAAATTTGCCTGAATTAATTTAGTCTCCAGAGCAGCCAAACAAATTATTAGTTTTTCAAAAGAAAAAGAATTCAATCAACTTAAATATATACCCTTCTCCCTGCTTCCTTGAATATGCATGCTACGTAGATAAAATTCTCTATATAACAGTCTCTCTGCTTTATTTCAAGATAGAGAAAAAAGTTGTTGAAAATTTCCAATTAGTCAAGGTTCAACAAAACAAGAATGTTAATATACTCTGTCCGGCAGTGAAAAAAACTGAGATAAACCCTCCACAATTCAAATTTTCAAGGGCTTTCCTGCAATCTAATTACATTTGGCCCCATTTTCTATACTTTCTATAGTTGACCCTTTGGTCATGGTAACAAAACATATGGGTGGTTGCTCTATGATACAAGACTCTGAAAGAGTCTTAGTGCCTCACACATTTCCCATAGCAACTCAGGAGATATTGACAAGGATCTTTTGAAATGATTTTTTTAAGTGGGGGAATAAGACGAAGAACGTTGGCAGTTCCCCTTTCAGAGATCTGGAATTTCTCCTGAGAGTCTATACACAGTTCTGTTATGATTCTGCAGTCTTCTTGCATGATTCTTCAATGCGACTGTCACCTCATTATCATTGTGATGGAAGAGGTGATGGTGACCGTGGTCACAGCAATGGCAGCTGTTGATATCTACTGCACACTCCCTGCTTTGTGACCCTTGTGATAAAGTATTTGGACATTGACTTATTTAGAAATTATTTTATCTTAGAGATTATTCTATCAAGTAAGTATTGATAATATATTTATGTTTCAGATGGTGAAACAAAGGTAGACAAAGTTACGTAACATATTGTAAAGACAGATTTATTTTAGCTCAGTATCTTGCTTTATAAATATATCCCACACTCTGACTCACTCTGAAGATTCCAGCACACAAATTAGTCATGGTAGAAGGTAAGATGGAAAGACAAGTATTAGGCCAGGTTAAGGTCAGAGGAGCTTAGCCTCCACCAACATAGACTCCAAACTTTCTTTCTACAAACATAGACTCCAAACTTTCATTTATGATGAGCAAAAAAGTGATATTTTAAATGCTAAGCATGCTATTAATACACAAAAGTATCATTGACATGAAAATATTTCCCAGTGGTTATTACCTTTGAACTATCAAATTAGTATAGTCATCATTCACAACATTAAGGTAGAAATTAGCTTAATACTTTACAACTATAACTTGTCATATTATCAAAATCAAGATAATTTTGATTATGAGCTAGGTGTCCAAATTGTCATTCTAAATTAGTAAAGATGTAAGATTAGTGCTTCATTCTTCAAAATATTCACATAGTTCATGCAAAAGCATGGTTGTTGACAGGATAATCATTAGCTTAATTAAGAAAAATAATAGAAGGGAAACAAACATTTATTGACCATCTGCATCATATTGCATTAGGTGTCTCCACATACAGCATCTCATTATGATAATAATACATAGTTCATCTGACTCTTCTGAGGACTAATTTAGCCCACTTATGAGAGCATACCCACCAGGAGGTAGAGGAATAGTATTAACATTACTGATCACAGACCATGTTCCAAGGCCTGTGTTATCCTGGAGATTATTTCTTTTAATCTTCACAACATTCCTGAACACTAGGCTTTGCCATCTACACTTTTTACCTAAGAAGACTAAGGACTAGGCAATATTTTAATGACTCAGAGAGGTGGAGTTAACTAAACCTACATCCATTGTTTTTTATTTAATAAAGGATAGTAAAATGTGTATGTGTGTGTATGCATTAATGTGTGTAAAATCCTTACTCACCAAGAAGCATGAATGAGGATCACTGAATGGCCCCAGTTGTCAGTCTTCGCCTTGCACATTGTTTGAGACAATCATTTGTTGAAACAAAATGTCTTTGTTGTTTGTCATTATAAACTCTAGACTAGGTGGTTCATGTGTTTCTGGATATTTTCCTTCCTTTCCCCATATTTCCAAGTAAGACCACTACTGCGTCAAAGTTTTCACAGGTTCTAGGGAACTTGAGCTCATGCCCCATGCTTCTACAAGCAGATTCCGTCTCCACTGACCCATCTTCGCCATCCACGAAGCCTCTACAAGACCCTTTTACCATATGAAAAGAGGAATGTAGCAATATTTACTCATTCATTCATTCCAGCAACTACGCTTTCAGTAAATACTCTATGCCAGTCAGTGAACTAGATTCTTTTCATAAATTATCTCAGTAAATCTTCACAACAGTCCTAAGGAAAGGCAGCCAAGATTACTCTAGTTTTACAGATGGAGAGAGGGGGCTGGGCTGAATCTCTCAGCATCATAAAGCTAGGAAATGAATCTAGATTTATATTTTCTATCTTCAAAGCCTATATTTCTTCTAAAATATGTCACTTCCAGAAAACAAATTATGTCCTTCTAAATACAATGTTACTTGTTTGTATTATATGGATTTGTCCCCAGCACTGGGGCTCTGTTAGGTGGATTGGCCTCATTAACAGTAGATAAACACATACTCTATAACCTGGAGGAAAGAATGGATGTCTCAGAGAAGGTTAGATATAGAAACAGATATGCACAGGGAAAGACACACACAGACACACACACACACACACACACACACACACACACACGTATTTAACAGTTTAGGTCACCCTAGAGGTGGAAAGGACCAAAAGAGATCATCAAATACAGCTTCTGTCCTGCAGTATTTTTAACTACCTGCTTCATCTCATACACTGATGGCATGCTAAACTCAATATTGCTTTGTGCACATTGCTAGTACTAGACCAAAATGAGGCATCCTATAGCCGAACACATTTCTATTCCTTCTGTTAAGCACAGGAAATAACTAAAGGGACTTGATTCATAAGATCATTTTCAAGTCAGGAAGTTGCCTTCACAATCATTTATGCCATTTACTTATTAGTCAAACACCATACCTGTTAGCAGACGATACCCAGCCTACTTCCTTTTTTAGGACTAGTTATCACTCTCACTTCTGGATGTAGCTACTCCCATGTCCTCCACTCTTGATTTAGTTCCAAATATTCTTTCAGACAAAAAGATGTTTTTCTAAATGCAATTCTGATTGTAGAGATCTACCTTTCTTTTTTTTAGAAAGTGGTCCATTGTCTTTTCTCTGTACCATATAAAATGAACAGAGCTGGAAGTCAGGGGTCACAAGAAATCTAGGCCAGTTAACCCAAATAATACCCTAGTGGTTGGTTATCCCAAAAGATGTACTGTTAATGGGGACTGGGACCAATTGTAACATCGTATAGGGAAATCTATGCCACATCTGACATTTCTGTGTAGTCACCTAACAAACAATGTCTCTGGGTCACAATAATGAACTGAACCAAAGATTAGAAGGATGCTAAACCCACTAAACTGGGTCATCCTATAATGCACCAGATCCAGAGGGAAATGAGCTATATCCACCATACCCAGAAGGCCATGTGGAATCCTGGGTAAGACTCGGCAATTACTTTATCCTATGAGCTGCTGTTTTATTATCTTTTTAAAGGTTAGTAAGCTGGGTGGAGAGTTGTTGAAGCAGGAGGCAGAGAAACTTGTTGAATAGGTGTTTTCTGTGAGGTATTATACTTAGTAATTCATATATATGTTCACTTCAAATCGCCAATCTCTTCAAGTTACGAATTGTTATTGAAATAATAATGTACACTATAAGTGAGTGTCTTGTTCATTGCACACTTAATAAATGTCATCTGCCATCCTTTCCAAATTTTACAGGAGATATGAATCCCACATTCTCCTTAGTGTCTGGTAATTCACTTTGAAGAGGACTGGAGCAATCATCTTTAGAACTAATAGACTGTTCAGATAGGAGAGACCTTAAAAATTGCTTATACATAATACTTTAATGAATAGAGAAAAGAAAAGTTACTTGTAACTGGTTCTACAGAAAGAACAGATTCATAACCAAAGCATCTTCCTTCCTATATATGTGTGTGTGTATGTGTGTGTGTGTGTTTATGTCTCTTTAGAGGCTGTCTCAGAAAATCCACTAGCATCTATGAATTAATGAAAGTGAAAGGCAGAATCCAGGCTTTTTGTGGTTGTTGCAGTTTATAAAAGCACCTTGAATTTCAGACAGAAACCTTTCCTGGGAACGTTAGAACATGACTTTGGGGAATAGTAGAAAGGCAGAGAAGAACGGAAAGATAGAATCCATAAGAAAGTCAGTTAGAGTCAGCCCAGCTGAAAACAAAAGCAGAACCATGTTTTCTCAGGGGATTGGAGAACTCTTCTCTGTTGAGATTGAAAGTCAACTACTCTGCCTTATGTGAGGGCCCACAGTTTTGGATCTGTTCCATTTTGACTAAAGGTCAGAGAGTTCAAACCTATTTCTTGCTCCTCAAGGATAAACAACAGGATGTTTGGTTAAAGGTTTGGTTACTGGACATCTTACTACTCAAAAGCCAGACGATAGGATGTTTGACTTAGGGAGTGTCTGCCATGTGTTTTGAGCTGTAAGGAGGTAATTATGCTTGCTTGTTCTTTGTACCATGGAAGTCTTGTGCCCTCCCCTTTTGATTGGGGTATATCAGGACTGTGAATATTAAACTTGGGACTTCTTGCTAAGTATTCACTGAAAGCCCTTCCAACTCTATTTTCTGTCTCTCGCCTATTTCTTCCTAGTTTCAGACCTACAAGGATAACTTACATCAAGGAATGTTCTTGAACATGGTTTGCATTAACTTAGCTGTCGGTACTTTAAAAATTAGACCAATGCCACCCCAGAACACCCCCTCCCCCAGTAAGATTCTGCTCTGACTTTACCCTTTCCAAATAATATTCCAGGACTTTATTCTCCCTTGCTGCTAACACACTTGCCTTGCTTTCTATTTCTTTACTGTGAGCCTCTTTTTCTGGGCCCTAACATAGAGATACTATTCTCTCCTTTGATCTTCAAAATCTTGGCAGAAGTCTTCTGGTAGCTCTAATAGTAGATTTAAGAGGGCAACTAGGGCCACTAAGCTTTAATATCCCTGCTCATCTTCGCTACATTTCACTATTTGGATCTTATTTGTCACACCAATCTTCTAATGGACTAATATCACACAAATACTAATTAAAAGAATCTGGAAAAGCTATATTTACTTTGATGTTTCAGTCAGTGTGACACAAGGAGAACTTACCACTGTTTTCCTACATAAATTATATTGCTAGGACATCAGACACACAATATATTTGCATATATGTGAACACAAATATAATGCTATGCAATGACCTAACCGTTGCACAGGTGAATGTTCACTTATACATTGGAAACATTTAATGGGATGCATAAAAGTGGTAAGAAGGGATCACTAAGGAAGACATCGTGTTGGCTGCAATTGTTTAAGAAGTTGCGGTTGGCTGCCAGAGAGGATTTAGGAATTGGTAAGAGAAAGGCTGGGCTATTTGAGTATGGAAGTTAAAACACATAGAGACAAATGAGGGTTTCAGTACTCCGTGTGTGGGAGCAATTAAAAGATGGTCTTCATTTCAGAAGACAGTGGTTAGAGAAGTATTAGAAGCAATATGTTAGTTTGAAATTGTTGGGTATCTCTGACAGAAAGAAGCCATTCACTTTCACCCAGATGCTATTTTCTATCCACCTATATGGAAAGCTTGTGAAAAAGGTCAGTGACAGGGCTTCCATGACAGTCTCCTTAGAGTCTGTTCTCCTGCACCACCAAACCTTTAAGAAGCTGGTAGTGAGGGAGTCAGGAACGCTCACTTCTGTGGCATAGGGAAAGATCAACCACTTCTAGGGAGGAAGAGAAAAATATCTGTCTCTGAAAGGAAGTTGTATTGTACCTGGGGTGCCATAAAGGTCCATTGCTCTTAGGGGAGAGATTATAAGCAAAAACCTTCTATCATGTCGGAAAGGACAGAAAACTTTTGTAGGTCCAGGAGCTTACAAATGCATTAAATCTAAATTTGCAACTACTGAACGAGGGGCAGGACCTTCCTCTTCCAAGTCAGGACATTTGTGTACCAAGTCAAGCAAAGAGAGAATGCAGAGTTTTGTTGCCACAGTTAACACTGCCCGGAATATTCAGAAGACCAATTCCTAAAGCCCAGGTTGACAGGGCTTTCCTCTGATTGATATTGGAACATGGGAACAGAAATCCTGCCATGCTCTTGTAAGCTGCCAAGTAGCAAGTAACAATCTACATTTTACAGCTTGAAGAGAAAGAGACAAGAGGGGAGGGAGGGAGGGAGGGAGGGAGGGAGGGAGGGAGGGAGGGAGGGAGAGAGAGAGAGAGAGAGAGAGAGAGTTCCCTTTGTGGCCCAGGTATGCAAGGACAGCCAAGAGCTTAGGGGGAATCTGAGAAACGCTCCAGAATTACAGTTCCCACTGTAAGCATATGGTAGCAGAAGACCAATGTTAGAGGAACTCAAAACTTGCGGCATACTGATGGTAAAGGCAGCACAAACCACAGTGCTTGCTCATGTCCTGAGTGGACTGACTCAATTTTGCAGCTAAATGGCTTTACAGAGAAGAGGCAGTGCCATTTCCGGGCATAGCTGGCTGCTATTTACCTTAGTCTTAGCTGTGCATCTGAAATATCTCTTATCAAATAAAAAAATTAAAGTTAAACCAAAGTAAGGAAAAATAATTCATTGTTAAGAAATAATACAAGCATGAAAACCTGATTCAGAGTTGATGCAGACAATGGGCTGATGAGACAGGGATTTTGAGCATATAATTAGAGTTAAAAATTACTCTGTGAAAAAGATGGAACTACATACATGAGAAGAAGGAGAATTGTTGCACAACAATCAAAGCTATATGAAAGAGTAAAATGGGATCATTTGAAATGGTAACCTATGCAATAACAGTGATGTTGGAATGAAATTGCACAGACGAAGATCTCCTCATTAATAGCAGGGGAAAGCTAAAGAAAGAACCGTTAACTAGACAAAAGGTCATTGCAACTTATTTGAAGTATAATACAAAATAGAGAAAAGTTAAGAAAAAGTATCAAAAATATGTGAGCCATATTATTTCTGACTTAAATAGAAGCAATTCAATTTTCAGAACAATAGGGCAATAAGATTGTTTGAAAACATGAATAAGACTTATATCACATATCTAAGAAGGTCAGAGAAACAAAATGTGTATAAACACACACAAACACAGAGATGAAATACTAAGAAAATATTAATGTTCAAATGGCAAAGTACGTGGAGAAGTTCAAAGATTTGAAACATTGTTGATTTTTTTTTCTCAGAAACTATGCAATCCAGAAGATGGTTGGGTGACATCTTTAAAGTATTAGAAAAATATTTGTGAACCCTTAAATTTGTACCAACTAAAGTTAAGGATGAGTGAAGAATTTCTCACACAAACAAGGGCTAAAGTTATTTATAGATAATTTACTCTTACCAGAACTGTTCTTTAATAACTACTAAATTTTTCAGATAGGAAGAACGATATGATATGGGATGAAAAATTGAAAGAAAGGAAGAGAGATGGAAATGACATAAATAAAAATAAATAAAAGATGTCCTCCAAATAACTTTCACCTTTATAAATGATACTCAAAAGCTTTGAGAAAAAATAACAAAATATGATGAGGTACATACCATAGGTCTTTATAAATAAGGCACAATAAACATTGGAATTAGAAATCCGTTGTTGCAATGTTTTTATTTTTGTTTTATTTATTTATTTTAAAACAATCTTTTCTTGTTTTACATAGCAATCCCAGTTCCCACTCCCTCTCCTCCTCCCGTGTCCCCCACCTCTCCCCTTTTAATTTAATGAATTTGTGTATGTGCTGTGTATGTGTGTGCTGTGTGTGTGCACATGTGTGCCTATGAAGGTACATATGTGTGTGAGCATAAATGAGTCTGTGGAAAACAATCTTGAAAACGATTCTCAGAAAAGCCATCCACCTCCTTTGAAATCAGCTCTCTCATTGGCCTAGAACTTACCAATTAGGTCTGACTGGAAGGACAGCCACACGCACCCTATTTCTCTGCAGCACTAGAAGTATCAGCACATACTACCACACACACACACATTTTTATTGGGGTTTTATAGATAAAACTCAGGCCCTAGTTCTTGCAAAACAAAAACTTTACTGATGGAGTTATCTGGCCAGACATGTATTTAGCTTTTTCCATTAAGTTACAAAGTAACAACTTTCCTAAAAGCCTTTCACAGATATCTATTTTTGTTTGGCGGTGAGCTTTTTTGAGGTTATACTATAATTTCAACATTTCTCCCCATCTTTCCTCCCTCTAAACCCTCCTATACACGCCTCCACACTCAATAAAATTTATGACTTCTTTTTTTAATAACTGCCATTGTATGTATGTGTGTGTGTGTGAATATACATGTATATTCCTAAATATAACCTGCTCAGTCTGTATAATGCTACTCGTATATATATATATATTTTCAGGAATGCATGGCCTTGGGCGAGCAACTGCAGAAGAACATCTCTCCTGCTCTCAGCTTTCTTCATTGGTCTGCAGTTCTTTGTGTAGGGTCAAAGCCCCATGGACTTTTCTCTATATACTTTGGCATATCCATTGGTATCATCCATGTTCAGCTCATACCTTGGTCAGTCATGTGGTTGAAACTTTTTGGGTGTATTTTCTAGTTTTTGTGGGAGATATAACCCCAATTAAATGTGTTCTTTTATAAGTCTTGTTGCCGGCATTCTCCATAGCAATAGCAATAGAAACCCTAACTAAGACACTTGCCCTCGTCCCCTAACTCCTCACAGATCCAACCCCCAATCCATACCCACACAACTTTGTGCCCTAATTAGTTTTTTAATATTTTTCATATTATAATAAAATCATTTCCACCTTTCTTTCTTTCCTTCTAAGCCCTCCCATATATGTTCCCTTGTTCTCTTTCAAATCCATAGCTCAGTTTTCTTCAATCCATTGAGTCCAATTAGTACTGGCTGCATACATACTCTTGGGTATGTGGCCATTCACTGGGGCATTCTTGACCTACCGGGGCCACAGCCTTATTAAAATTAGGATTCCTCCTCTCTGCTGATATCAATTACCAATATCTCCCAAGCTAGAGGTGAAATTTCAGGACCGCCTTGCCCCTCTATATTGGGATTTAATATGGCTTGAACTTGCACAGGTCTTATACATGTTGCCACAACCATCATGAGTTCAGATGTGCAACTGCCCTTCTATGCACAGAAAGCTCTTTCCTTGTAGTGTTCCATTGCTTCTGGCTCTTAGAATCTTTTGACCGGATCTTCTGCAACCATCCCTGAGCATTAGGATGGAGGATGATACAGATGCCCTGTTTAGGGCTGAGCACCCTCATGCTCTCTTATTCCCTACACCTTGACCACTTTAGGGTCTCTGTGATAATTGCAACCCGTTATAAAAAGAACCTTCCTTGATGAGGGTTGAGAAATGCATTGATGTTTTATCAATAAGTTATTAGGAGTTTCATATTATGTTCGTTTAAGAGACTAATAGTACTTGGTGCTCTTCTAGGGCCTATGACATGAGTAGCCATAGGTTTTTTGCCTTCATAATGGTTACAGCTATGGATTCTATCTTGTGAAGCAGGCCTGAAATCCAATCAGAAAATGGTTGGGTTGTGACATTTATGCCACTATTATAGGTATATTTTACTAAGCTAGACATTATTGCAGTTTACAAAGTGAAGATCTTCTGAAAAGGTCATATGAAAAGTTACTACTGAATGAACTTTCTGAAATATAAATATAGCCATATATATTAAAAGAGTTACCCCATAACAAGGAAGCAATGCCCAAACTGTAAATAGGCTAACAAATATAAAGTCTAAATGGTTACCTCAATTGGAGGTATTGGACAATGAGGCAGCATAGACCCTAAAATATTATCAAGATATTGCTATTGCTCTGAGTTACCCCTCTAGAATTTTGTGGCCGGAACCTATTGCTGAAGACACCATATAATTGAGTCATAGAATATGAAGAAATCAAGATGATATTAACCTAGATGTTTCATCCCCACTAGCTAGCTTTCATAGTGTTAAATATATGTCATGCATATTCCAAGAGGAGAAACATATACCGAGTTTTCGTTGATCCTTCAGTAAGGTTCTTATACTATTTATAAATTTGAATAATAATTTTTCAATTGAACTCTGATTAAATATATATCTTATAAATCACATTGAAAAAACTTTGAAGAAGTAGAAATATATCAATAGAGATATATTCCTCAATTTATTCCAAAGAAATTACAAAAATGAAAAATTGCTAAAAAAATAGGTATAATACAGAAAGCAAAATATGGATTTAAGTTTAACCATATCATTAATTTCTTTGCAATAAGTGGTTTAAATGTCCACAAATATAGTGATATTTTATTTTTGTTTTAATAAATAAAGTTTGCCTAAAAATCAGAAGGACAAAGCTCAACCACTGGAAGTCATACATCTCTAAACTCAGGATTTGGAACACAGAAACAGATGAATCTCTATGAGTTCAAGGCCACCCTAGTTTACACAAAGTCAGTGCTGAAACAAATCCAGGTAGTAGTGGCCTACACCTTCAATCCCAGCACTAGGGAGTCACACCTTTAAACCCAGCACTAGAGAGAATATAAAATAGGAGAAGAGAGAGGCTCAGTCTGCTGAGTCTGCTTAGTCTGTTTAGTCTATGGTTGCCCAGCCACAGTAGAGGTAAGAATTCTCTAGTGGCTTGGCTGCTTGTCTTTCTGGTTTTCAGTTTGAACCCCAATATCTGTCTCTGGATTTTTATTATTCATGCTACACAAGGAAAAGGTAGATTTTGTTTGATTATCTGTGAAAGCAAAATGCCACATCATACTACTTATCAAAAACCCACATCAAAATAAAATGAAGAATAATAAGGTATTCCATGCAACCTTTAACCAAAAGAATGACTAAATTTACTGATTTAAGACCAAGAGCACATAAGAACAAATATTATTGCTACTAGAAATATAAAACACAATTTATAATAATGTAGAATATAATTTGTTTAGAAGATACTGTATTCCTAAAATTGTATACTTACCAACAAAATTCAAATATTTTATTTAAATCAAAATTTTGAGAACCAAAAGAATGCATAATCATACTTGGATACCTCAACAGTTTTCTCTAACTTAGCTACAGAACAAGAATACAATAAATACTAATAATACCAATAATAACAATAAAAGATTATGAAATATAATTTGCAAACTGACATTTATTGAGCACTATACTCAACAACAAAATATGTATTGGTTTCATGTATTCATGTACATTTAAGCAATAGGGCATATTTTGCAATTTTTTTCTGAAAAGGCCTGCAATAGCACAGAAAATAATCCCAAGAATTAACAAATGGGATTACATAAAATTTAATGAAGAGATGAACTATAAAATAGGAGAAAAGCTTTGCCAGCTATTTGAGGATAATAATATCTATAATCCATAAGGAGTAAAACTTAAAACACCACAATTGCCCCAAGTCATATGATCAAAAATGGCAAATGAAATGAACAGTCCTCAAGGAACAAAATTCAGTAGGATATAGATAAATAGATGATTGATAGATAGATATATAGATAAATTTAGATATATTTAGAGATATATATATAGATAATGCATATATGCATGTGAATGAGAAGGAAAGTAGGGAGGAAGATTTGAAGGGAGAGAATAGGAGGAGGTTTGATTAAAACATGTTATATTTATGAATAAAATTGTCAGTGCTAAAGACATCAAATACTTGCCTCATAGGACAGGCAGAAATCAACTTGTTCTGACCTGCATCCTTAATGACTAGCTTTTATAGTGCCAGAGCTATAGAAAAGTCATCAAATTGTCACACCCAGTTGTGAACCCTGTGAGCTATAATAACAACTGCCCTGGCAAGAATATGGTCACTGGTACAATAGCTGCCTGAATGTTATGGGAGCAACTAACCACTTACCAATTGGATTTAAAGCTGTTTCACAAGATTGAACTCATGACCAGTACTGATAACTGGTCCTCAAGCCCGTGACTAGCTAGGTCACAACCCTAAGAGAGAATCTAGTACACTATTCTGTTAAATGAACCTAGTAATAAATTGTTTGTAAGTTCTTATCTTTATGGAAAAAAATGAGAATTTCATTTATAAGTATAGGATTCTCATCATTGTCCTGCTTCTTCCCTCCAACTCCTCTCACACCCTTCCACCACATACACTTCATCTCAAATTCATAATTTTTGATTATTATTGATTTATATACATACATGTAAATTCATGAATATAATCTTCTGAAAAAAATTAGCATTTCTCACATTCATATGTTTTAGGGCTGACCACTTGAGCTTAGATAACCTATCAGGACTCATCCCTGGATAAGATTGATTATTCCTCTCTCAACACTTATTAATTGCCTGAATCTTCTAGAAAAATCAGGACAGCTGCACATATAAATTCACAGTAGCTGTGTAACATGGAAAAGACCTATATAAACCTAGTCCATACAAAATCCCAGCATGAAGATAGGAATTGAACATGAAATACCACCCTGAGATGTGGTACCATTGGTAATTATTAGCTGCTAGAGGAGGCAGAAACAGTTTTCTCTAAGAGTACAACCCCTGGCAAGTTGACCACGTTCCAGCGGAAGACAACACATCCAAAAATATTTAGGCAGCACAAACTGGTCCTGAAGGATTTTTAAAATATATGACACAAATTTGGGTGGGTAAGAAAGGGATGAAGCTGGGAGGAATTTGAGAGAGGATGTTGATAAAATACGTTGAACAAAACTTTCAAAGAACTAAACCAACAGAGGAAAAATATCAAAGACTTTGAATTCTTTTCTTATTGTTTGTTGTAGGAGGAGCAGGCCACATCTTTTTAAATATATTTCTGGAAATTATTCTGTATAGAAAATCCTAAACAGTTCTTCAGAAAATTCCTAAAGCTGATAAACACATTCTGCATAATTGCAGAATACAACACACACAAATCAGTAGCCTTTCTCTACAAATGAGAAACATATCAGGAAAAAATCAGGAAAACAATATCATTCATAAATACCCCTAAAATAAAATATCTTGGGATAAATTTGACCAGGTGAAATATTTGTGTAATCAAGACTTTAAGATATTGAAGAAAGAAATTGAAAAGTATACCAGCATATGGAGAGAATTTGTATGCTCATGGATTACTAGAATTAATATTCTGATTTTAAGTTATACTACAGAGCTAGAGTAATATGTTACAGAATCTATGGTCACCAGATTTTTGACAAAGAGACCAAAGACAATACACATAGGAGAAAAGACAACATCCTCAACCAGGCGCTAACCAAACTGGATAGTTACATGTAGGATAGCTAGAATAGATCCTTAACTCTCACCCTGAACAAAACTCAATTTCAGATGGATCAAGGACCTTAACATAAGACCTTACACATGAATCTGAAACAAAACCTAGTAGGGAATACATTTAAACCTAGAACACAGGAAAAGACTGTTTGAATAAGACCCTAGTAGTGTGTAGGGGTCCAACAACTTGGCAAAGTGTACCACATGAAACCAGAAAGCTTCTGTAAAGCAAAAAATACTGCTACAAAATATTATTTTAAGATACGTTCCATTTGTTTGGGCTGTGGAACATTTGTTTAATGATGCAAAGATGTCTTACATTCTTTTATGTTTCATTTGTTTAACTCTGTGAAGCTTTATTACTTTGCCTGTCTAAAACACCTGACGATCTAATAAAGAGTGAAACAGCCAATAGCAAGGCAGGAGAAAGGATAGGTGGGACTGGTGGGCAGGGAGAATAAATAGAAGGAGAAATCTCAGAGGAGAAAAGAAGGAGCAAAGAGATCAAGGAGTGAAACAGGGTGGGGCCAGCCACTCAGCCAGCCACAGAGTAAAAGTACAAGTAAAATATAAGGAAGTAAGAGAAAGGAAAAAGCCCAGAGGCAAAAAGTAGATGGGATAATTTAAGTTAAGAAAAGCTGACTATAAATAAGTCAAGCTAAGGTTGAGCATTTATAATTAAGAATAAGCCTTCATGTGTAATTTATTTAGAAACTAGGTGATGGACCCCCCCCCCCCACACACACAAAAGAGCAATGAGTAAAAACAACCAACAAGAGACTACCATTATTCAAGTGAAGAAGCAGAATACCAAGTGGGAAAAACTTCTTTACCAGCTATATATCTGACAGAACATTATTATCTAGAATATATTAAGAATTTCAAAAACTAAACATCAAAAAAACAAAGAATGCAATTCAAACTGGGGCATGAAACTAAACATAGTTCTTAAAAGTTAATATAGAAATGACTGAGAAACAATTTTTAAATGTTCCACATCTCTAATCATCAGAAAAATGCAAATTAAAGCTACTTTGAGATCATCTTACTCCAACCATAATGGCTAAGACAGAAAAAAAAATGAGAACACATGCTGGTTGTAGATGCCAAGAGAAAGAAACACTTATTAAAGGCTGGTGGCTATGTAAACTGGAGCCATCACTATGGAAGTCAGTGTGGGGATTCCTCAAGACCTAGAAATAGATCCCCACATGATCAAATTTAGAGAATGAAAACAATTCAAATTTATTATCTAATAACTGTCAGAAGTTTGGCTTGAGTCTCTCTCTGAGCCAAAATCAAGGTGTTGGCAGGATTGTGTTCCTCTCTGGAAAATGTAGGACAGATTTCATTGTTTTGCCTTTCTCGACCTCTTAAGAAGTTTTCTATATTTATTTATGGGTGCATTACTCCTTTCTATCTTCAGAGTTAGCAATGACTAGATGTGTTATTTCCCTTGTCATGGTCTTCTGACATTGAATGTTCTTCTGCCTCCTTCTTTTAAAGGTCTTGTAGTTTCATTTAAGTCCACTGGATAATCCAAAATCATTTTTCTGTATTTAAAACCATCTAAATATGGGCAACAAATTATACCCAAAATAGTAATTCTCATTCAAAAATCTGTCACTCTGTATATTGAACATATATGTGTGCATATGCATGTATTTATATAATAATGACTATTATTACTCATTTTGGACTTGGAAGCCATTTAGGATTATTATTTTGTCTATCACAGCCATGTGATATTTTCTCTCTATATATTGCTGGATTCAGTTTGTTAATATTTTACTAAAATGTTCTGTAGCTATATTTATGAGAAATATTGTATGTTTAATAATTTGATGATTTTTTGAGTTTTGATATCAGAACAATTTTGGTACATCAGTGTATATGTTTTTTTTCAGTGTTTCTTATAGTCATGTTTCTTGGGGAATCTGTTCATATTTGGTGCGATTTTTCCTCCAAAAAATGGTTGGAAAAACTTGCACAGGAGAATTTGTGACTGGTAGTTTGGTTGTTACTATTTGCTTGGATGTTTCAAGGTATAAATTTAGTTTCTGTAGTAGATGTAGAACCATTTACATTATTGGCTGATTGATTTTGCAGGTTATCCATGATACAATCTTTTCATAATTTGTCTTTTTCATGTAAATAATCAAGTTTGTTGGCATGAATTATTGAAACTAATTCCTCATTGCCTTTCAAAATACTCTACAATAAAGAATAATGCCCTTCTTTCCACTCTAACATTACTAATCCTGTCTTCTTTTCTTTTTTCTTGAACCAAAACTCAGGCTTGTGTTTTATAAGTGTTATTGTTCAAATCCCAGAACCAGGATTTGTTTTTATTGATTTTTATCACTTTCTGTATTCTATTGACTTGTGTCTGTGCATTTTCTTATTCTCTTTTTGCTTTAGAATTTTATTTGGCTCTATTTCTCTCCTTTCTCGAGGTAGAGGTTCAGATACCTGATTTGAAAGTGCTTTTCTTTACTAGTATAAAACTATTCTGTAAATTTTCCTCTAGGCATGTATTAAAATTTTTTCTGCATATTTTATAGTACTTTTTCCATTTTTAAATTTAAAATACTTTATATTTCCTTGCTTTTCTCTTTGCAGGTTGGGGAGGGAAGAAGGAGAAAACAGGGGGCATATGAACAAAGTAGATGACATGTATGCTTAGAAATAATCACAAGGAAATCTTATTTCATATAACTTATATACATGAATAAAAGCTGAAATGAAAAAATAGAAAGGAAATGCAGAACTGAACATATTAAAAGGATAAGTTTTACTGTATATAAAATAAAATTGACTTTTAAAGGTATAGCAAAATAAAAATGAGAAATCATTTGTGAATCTTGAACATGAAAGTGATGGGATAAAATAGGCACTATAGAGGGATTATACATTTGCAGAATAGAGCAGAAAGAAGGTAAAGCTTTGGCAGACCGTTTAGGAGGTATTGAATGATCCAGGATAATGGGCGGTGAGAGGTAACAAAAGATACCTTGAATGTTTGAAGAAAGGAATTCAAAATGTCCAAACAGAAAGAAATTGTTGAGATGGAAATGATCACCACAGTTATTATTGGGTCATTATGCATTATATATATGGATTGAAATGTCACACTGCATCTTCAAAATAAATATAATTATATGTCAGTTAAGCAATGTTACAAAGTCATTGTTTCACAGGAAGTTTGAACTTCATCTGTGTGACTCCTAAGAGTAACTAGAAGTGAACACGAATTTGTTGATATGCACCACAGATTTATGTTAGTGCTAACCAGGGGTTTGAGTACTTACACTGGCTGCAGAGGGTTGAAGGGCAAAGGATCAGACATGGGAGATTTTGAAAATTTATTCTTCTCTCATACAATACTTCCCAACCACAGTTTCCCCTTCCTCCACACCACCGAGCCATCCCACACTTCTCTCCCCAGGGTCCACTTTTTTTCCATTTACCTCCAGAAAAGAGCAGGCCTTTCAGGAATATCAACTGAATGCAGCATAACAAGTTCCAATTAGACTAGGTATATATCCCCATATCAGGGCTGGATGAGGGAAATATAAAGTCTGAACCGACCATTTTCTGTAACCAGACAAACCATGGGAGATTTTGACCTTTATTTGGCTGCACCCAAATACTCCCCTCATTTCCTTTTGATAATTTCATCGTGTTCTAACTCCTCTTTTGGAAGCTAGTCTCAAGTAGTCCAGAGAATTTGAAGAGATTAGCTTCTGAAAATTGTTTGTTCTCAGAACCTGAGATAAACGCAGGCAGTAAATTTACTTGTGTGGAAGAAATAAGAACTTAACAGCCATACTTGAAGTCAACCCTCTGCAGCTGACTCAATCCACTTCAAGAGATGAACAGTGCAGTGCAAAGTGTAGAGCCTGGAAGATAGCTAAGCTGCAGGGTTTCATTTTTCAGTACAGGCATATCTGTTCTACATGCTACATTTTACATTCTACATTCAGGCCAAGCTCTAGTTTCTCAACTCTAGTCTAGACTGGCATAGAATTTGCAGAAACCAACATAGGGAAACCATTCCTTCCTTCAAAATGTACTAGGTTTACAAAGCAGGCATTTTTTGATGGCTTTGGATGAATGTTTCCCACCTCCTACACTTCCATTTTTAGAACTGTATCTTAGGAGGTGATTATATCTGTGTTTACAAAGATGCCCTGTCTTCTACCTACCAACATTTCTCTAAGCCATCAACATGGACATTTGGCCTCAACTAAGCTCTGTTCCAGAATTTCATATAACATTTGTTTTTTAGTATAAAAATGATTATAAAACCAAGAAGAATTAACTATCCCCTACAAATGTCTCTTCTCCCGCTGGAAATACCAGGAGCTATTCTAAGAATCCTGACACCATACTGATCCAAACGAAGTAACAGAATTTCAGTTATATGTCCTTCTTCCTTAGATCTCCTCACAAAGTAACAAGTGAAGCTCCAGCTGTCCTAAAGTTTGACTATAGGCTTGGTGTCTTTGGAAGATGGATGTTGGTCCCTGGAATAATAATGGAACATAGATCACTGAGGATAGTTCCTGGATGATGATTTCCATGTGCTTCATGCAAAAGGCATGTTCTACTCTGGAAATGCACCTTAAACATTGATTTTTATAAATCAAGATTTTTTTTTAAAAAAAATCTTTTTTTAAAAAAAATGAGAATAAACCTTAACAATGGAAAGTTTATAAGCCTAGTCATTTTCATTTGTCATGCTGACTTCAAGAAGAGTACAATTCAATTGCAATTATGTCGATCACACCACTCAGAAACAATTTAAAAAGCCAAGGTCTTCAGCTGTGCCCATACCTAGCCACTACAACTTGTGTCATTTTGTCATTAAGCAACTCGTTATAAACTGCCTTGAGTGTTTAGTTCTAAGCTTTTTGTTTATTATTCATTGTCCATGACTAAGACATTACAATGACTAGCTGAAAAGCAAAATGCTCCATGTCCTAAGAACCGTGTGATGCCAGGTAATCAAATGCAACTTCTAATCAGTTGACTTGACTATTCAAATGATAGCTGTCAAATTGGCCAGTTTGGTCAGCTGATCTTTTTGTACTTATTTTTTAACATTTTTATTTTTTTGTGGAGGGGGAAGGGTGCCTATAGAGGCCAGAGGATAATGTGTAGTTCTTTCCCTCCACCCTGCTGAGCCAGCTCATAGGCCCTTGTTTGTTCTTTTCTTTCTGTTATCTCCAACTCCACAGTGCGCTCCTTCTAAATTTTGTTTACCAAATAGAAGGCCTAAATTGCCAGTCAAACACAGTAAAGAAAACAACAACATGAGAATTGGTGTCCTTTAAAAGGGAGCCTGGAAAATGCATAAAAATGAACTGTATTCAAAAATTGTCTCTGATTCCAGCAATGGCCTAAAAACTTCAAATTCCCAGAGTCTTGGACAGTGTGTTATAGATGTCCTTCCTGTTAAAACCAAGCACTCAACTGATCCTGAGAGCCTTGACTACTTATGAGTCTCTGCACTAGTTTTAATCCAATGCAAACAGAAGACTCTCTGCCTCAGGCTGAGAACAGCAATAATCTATGAGTATACGCAAATTTAGAAGGTCAATTTATCCATTTAGCAAAACAACAATAATCGATTTCCCACTTGGGCCTATGACCTTCCCAGTTTTGGGCTGTCATCTAAGTTTGTAATAACCAGTATGAATACCTTCTGTAAAACAAGCATAAAAATTCAATCAAAAAGTGATTGGCTACTTCCCTACAGTCATGCTCCTATTGCACTAGTGTATACATTTTGCCTGGCAGTTTAGTATTGTAGCTCACAGGCTTCAGCGTTGAGGAGGACCATTGATGCCTCTTCACCTCCAGTAGCCAGCCTAGCACTTTTTAAAATTGATTTTTATTGAGCTCTACGTTTTTTTCTGCTCCCTTCCCTGCCTCTCCCCTCCCCTCCAACCCTCCCCCAAGGTCCCTATGATCCCAATTTACTCAGGAGATTTTGTCTTTTTCTACTTCCCATGTAGATTAGATCTATGTATGCCTCTCTTAGGGTCCTCATTGTTGTTTAAGTTCTCTGGGATTGTGATTTGTGGGCTGGTTTTCTTTGCTTTATGTTTAAAGAACACTTATGAGTGAGTACATGTGATAATTGTCTTTCTGGGTCTAGGTTACCTCGCTCAAAGTGATGTTTTCTAGCTCCATCCATTTTCCTGCAAAGTTCAAGATGTCATTTTTCTTTCTGCTGTGTATACTCCATTGTGTAAATGTACCATATTTTCCTTATCCATTCTTCAGTGGAGAGGCATTTAGGTTTTTCCAGGCATAGCACTTTTGAACACTATAAAAATCTAGCCATCAGGAAGGAAGTTTCTAGCTCAATTCCAGCAACAGAGTAATCTATTTCTTCAGTAATAGAGTAGTCTAATCCTAGTGAGCAGCCAAGAACAATGGTAATAGCCTGTATTCTTTAAGGGATCCCTAGGATCCCCCTGGATAACAAATCTTACGGAGATATCTCACTCCTTCTAACGAAATTCATTTTCTGGCTGCCCAGACTCCCAAAATAACCACAAAGAAACTGTATTAATTAAATCACTGTTTGGCCTATAAGACCTAACTTCTTATTGGCTAGCTTTTGCATCTTAATTTAACCCATTTTCATTATTTTATATTATAACATGAGTCTTGCAGCTTACTGTCAAGGTTCCAGCATGTCTGTCTCCGGCAGCGGCTCCATGGCTTCTCACTAAATCTGCCTTCTTCTTCTTCCCAGCATTCAGTTTTATTTTCCCCACCTAGCTCTTACTCTTTTGCCCTATCACAGGCCAAGACAGTTTCTTAATTAACCAGTGGTATTCACAACATACAGAAGGAAATTCCACATCACCTAATACCTTTCTTTGGTGTTTTAAAAGAATTCATTGCATAGGTGTTTCACCTCCTAGGTTAGGTTTATTCATAGATATTGTTAGAGGCAATTGTGAATGGGACTGTGTCCATGATCTCTTTCTCAGCATGTTTGCTATCGGTATATAAAAAGTGGTTTAAGAACTGATAAGAATTCAAATTTTATCTAACTAGGTGATCAGTGAGTTTCCAAGTGGACTTTCTTCCCAGTTTTATTTAATATAAATGGATACTAAAACTGTTTGTTGATTCCTAGAATTTGGCATGCAGTAGAAATAGGGAAACTGGAGCATCCCAGAAGTAAGCACGATAAGGACTTTCTGAAAGACCCCCACCCACACACTGTCACAACTGAGCTCAGGGACCATGCCCCCAAGGCCTTTGCTATAGCTATCAATATGTCCCTGCTTGTCGGTATTGGTGACTCAGCCCTGTGCTTCCACCTTCTTGTTTTCTCAGTACCTAGCAGGCATATGAGATCAATAATGTTTGCAGAATTGATTTCAGTTACAAATCCACTTTCCTACCCTTATATCATTGCCTCTGTGTGTGTCTCTCTCTCTTCACAGCCTGCTTCCTGTTCTGCTCATACATTCATTCAGTACATACTCCCTGCTTGCATACTGTCACGCTCTATGCTAGTCTCTGAAGAGTACTCCGGTAATGAAGATTAACTGCTCATTCTAGCCAGTCTCTGTCCCTCTGAGTCAGTCTCTGCTTTCCTCTCATATTTGATATGTTACACTGTGATTTTAGTGCTCTTTTTCTTCTTCTTTTTCTTTATATTGATTTGCCCAAACCTAGTTACTGAATAGCTCACTGCAAGTTTGTTCAGCCAAGTCCTGCATTCCTGTATTTTTGCTTTTCTTTCCCTCTAATTCACGTATTCTTCAGAGACAATGCCATTACTAAGGAAATTGGCACAGGTCTCTCAACAACAGACCCAATAAAGAGCGGCCCTAGCTGGTTTCATGTGGGTCATGTTGAATCTCCTTAAAATCCTTTTGAAAGCTTATTTGTCAACTTTCTAGGGTCGCTATGGAACCAACTGGTCATTATTAGTTCCATTCAAGGTCATGTCCCAGGCATGCATTGCTTTGCTTAAGAGTCCCTGTTTAGAGTTCTCCAGGGCTCCTAATAAGTCCTCAAATTAATTTTTTTAATCCATATCTTCACTCAACCTAAGTTTTGAGGCATTTATTTTTCCTAAATATTTGCGCTACAACACCTCCTTTATCTCTCAAAACAATCCCTCTTTAAAGTTTTAATACTACTCTTATTTATCAAAGAAGAAAGTTAAGCTCAAATAGCTGGCAGGACTATCCCACAGTTCCCCAGGCAATAAGTGGCCCATTAGACCCAGAGTTGGTATTTCTCCGTGCAAAATATCTTCCCCCTCCGTCTCTAACCTATCAAGGAACAATTCATTTCAAAGTTGGGTGGAAAGTACACACTGGTTAGTGTCTCAAGAAATAATGTCATTGTGAAAAATATTCTAGAAATCTTTTTTTAAAATTAATTTGTTTATTTATTAAAAATTTCCACCTCCTCCCCTCCTCCCATTTCCCTCCCACTCCCCCCCACTCCCTCTCTCCCTCCCTCTCCAGTCCTAAGAGCAGTCAGGGTTTCCTGCCCTGTGGGAAGTCAAAGGCCCTCCCCCCCTCCATCCAGGTCTAGGAAGGTGAGCTTCCAAACAGACTAGTCTCCCACAAGGCCAGTCCATGCAGTAGAATCAAAACTCAGTGCCATTGTCCTTGGCTTCTCAGTCATCCCTCACTGTCAGCCACATTCAGAGAGTCCAGTTTGATCACATCCTCCATCAGTCCCAGTCCAGCTGGCCTTAGTGAGCTCCCATTAGATCAGTCCCATTGTCTCAGTGGGTGGACACACCTCTCGCGGTCCTGACTTTCTTGCTCATGTTCTCCCTCCTTCTGCTCCTTATTTGGACCTTGGGAGCTCTGTCTCTATCTCCATCCATCGCCGGATGAAGGTTCTATGGTGATATGCAAGATATTCATCAGTGTGGCTATAGGATAAGGTTAGTACAGGCACCCTCTCCTCTGCTGCCCACCGAAGAAGTTGGGGAAATCGCCTTGGCCACCTGGGAACCCCTCTAGAGCCAAGACTCTAGCCAACCCTAAAATGGCTTTCTTGGTTAGGATAACTTTTCCTCTGCTCCCATATCCACCCTTCCTCCATCTCAATTATCCCATTCCCACAAGGTCTCCTCAATCCTCCCCTTCTCCCTTCTCTCTCCCCATCTCTCCTTCTCCCCAATCCACCCCCACGCCCCTGCTCCCAACTTTTTGCCAATGATCTCGTCAACTTCCAATATCCAGGAGGATAAATATATGTTTTTCTTTGGGTTTACCTTCTTATTTAGCTTCTCTAGGATCACAAACTATA
Organism: Microtus pennsylvanicus; assembly: GCF_037038515.1. NCBI lineage: Eukaryota > Metazoa > Chordata > Mammalia > Rodentia > Cricetidae > Microtus > Microtus pennsylvanicus. Next base: position 60,922,392 of record NC_134601.1, on the reverse strand, counting down.
GGCGCAATGTCCTTTGTTTATGGCTAGAATCCACTTATGAGTGAGTACATACCATATTCCTCCTTTTGGGTCTGGGTTACCTCACTCAGTATAGTGTTTTCTATTTCCATCCATTTGTATGCAAAGTTCAAGATATCATTGTTTTTTTGTGTTTTTTTTTTTACCGCTGAGTAGCACTCTAAAGTATATATGTGCCATACCTTCTTTATCCATTCTTTTATTGAGGGGCACCTAGGTGGTTTCCAGGTTATGGCTATTACAAATAGTGCTGCTATGAACACAGTTGAACAAATGCTTTTGTAGTATGATTGGGCGTCTCTTGGGTATATTCCCAAGAGTGGAGTTGCTGGATCTTGAGGTAGGTTAACTCCCAGTTTCCTGAGAAACCTCAACACTGATTTCCAAAGTGGTTGCACAAGTTTGCATTCCCACCAACAATGGATGAGTGTTCCCCTTACTTCACAACCTCTCTAGCATAGGCTATCATTGGTGTTTTTGATTTTAGCCATTCTGACTGGTGTAAAATGGTATGTCAAAGTTGTTTTGATTTGCATTTCCCTGATCGCTAAGGAGGTTGAGATCTTTTGTTTACAACTGTCAGATTGGCATCTCTTTTTGGGTGCCTTATAAGGATCTCAAATTCAATTGCCTCAAAACCCAACATATCCTGTATTCCTATACTCAATCCAGGTCACCCTTCCCTGCTCAACTTGTCTAGTTATCTGAACCAGATAGATGACTGGAAGGCTTTTTATGCCCTTTCTCTTCCTGCCAAGTCTCAAACATCCATGCCTGATGAATCTATTCCTATGATGCCTTGCTAAACTCTGAAACCACCTCTGTATCTCATGACCATACTATAACCAACTCAGTATTTCATTATAATTTGCTATTGTTTGAGGAAAACTCTTAGTAATCATTTGTTACAAGTCACTTTTGCTTTTCCCTTCTAATTAATCTAAATATTTAATATTGAAGAACATTAGATACCATCTTTGGACCATTTTGCTATCTTGTGATCTCATTCAGCTTCATATCATACAGTTAAATAAAATAATATTAAATCAACTCTTCAGTTCTTATCTCTATATTTAACATCTCACCTAAACCACACAAACACAGACAGACATGCATCCAATCCACTATTTGAATACTTCATTTTTTTTCTATGGAAAATACACAAGAAAGCAACTTAAGGAAGGGCTTTATTTGGCTCACAGTTTGAAGATATAGTCCTTCATGGCAGGGAAAGCATGATTGAAAAGAGAAGCTCTGTGCTGACAGGAACATGAGGCAGCTGGGCATTTTATGCCAGCAGTCAGGAAACAGAGAGATAAATAAGTCAGCTGTAATTTTTTCCTTTTTATTTAGTCTGTTCATGTTCAGAGTAGGTCTTCTATCCTTGGTTACATCTCTCGGGAAACTGCTCCACAGACAGGCCCTGTGGGCATTAAGTCTAGGCTATTTCAAATCCAGTAAAGTTAACAATGAAAGTAGCCGTCAAAGGTACCTACATGGGGCTAATAAACCCCTTGAACTTACACTATAAACAAGCTTCCAGTTGTTCTATAAATTTTAAGCCTGCTTCAAGCTCATGACTCCCTGACGTGGAAAGTGACAGCTCAGTTATTCTTGTTGCTCAAGGCCTGGTGATTTTAGGACACAGCAAGTATGCTCTTGTCACAGGGTGCTCTCACTTGTCATTTTCTGCAACTGAAATGTTCTTCTACATCCTACATATTTGATACACTCTTTTATTTCACTACATTGTCTGGCTGTTTGACATTTTAGCAGAAAGAACATTCCTTTTCAGCCCTGGAACATTTTCCCCACATCACCCTGCAACATTTTTTTCTTAAACAATGACTTAATATCTAAATATTTACTTGCTTATTTATATGCTATCTCAATTACCTAGAACATAAAGTCCTTGAGGACAGAAATTTTGTTTTGTTACATCACCATACTGAGAGCACATTATAGGGCACATAGAGCACAAGCATGTAAGATTAAAAAGTAATCGAAAAGAATAAGCATATTTGCATAGATAAATAATTATGAATGCTGTGCATTTTTAACCTCCCAGGCACCTGAGTCGTTCTTCTGACTAGACTGCCTCTGTGGAAATTTAACAATTCTCCTAAGTCCTGATCCTATTACTAATTCTACAAAGTTCCATTTAACTTCTCTTACCAAGACAGAATTATTCTTTGTCTCTTATGTTGATCCAACTCAAGCATATAATTCTTTGTGTTACTCATTATATTCTGCCTTGTGTTGGAATTATCTATGTACTGAGCTGATCCCATGACTTAATATTGAGATCTTTAAACTATGGAATTCCCTGAAGTGTCTAGTGTAGTGTCTGGAACATTGTTAAATTGAATGGAAGAGAACTAAATGCTTATTATCAAAGTAGACAACTCCAATTAAGGATAATTAGCCCTGAGAATGGCAGTGTTACCAGCAACTCAATTAATGAACTCTAATTGCTCTTCCCAGACATGGACATTAGCTTTGGGATATAACATGTATGGATCTTTTTTTTTCTTAACTGGTCTGTAACCTGTATGGGATATTGTAATGCTTTATGTACCAACACCACTTGATGGTAGTTATAAGCACTAGGGAAACCTTGTCTTTCTCATCCCCCTCCCCTCAGGAGGGAGTTCCTAGAGAGGTACAGTGTCTCTCTCTTTGTGCTAGAAACTACTTAAAGTAGAAGAACAATGTCACCCTAAACACATAAGGAGATTTTGAGAATAAAGTGATCATTGCTTCTACATCACACTCGTGCCACAACAGAGTAGCAAGTTACTTCCAAAATAAGAGTCTGCCCAGGGTAAACATCATATCTTCCTAAAATATGAGGCATAACTAAAGTAACCACATTACCCCTATCAGCATTGTGTTCCTACAATGTGGCACAGCAATCAATATAAACTAGAAGAACCATCTTGAAAAATCTCAATTAGTATCATGTCTTTAAATTCTACTTACATGTTGAAAAACCTGCATTGGTATCTGTGGTGATTTGAATAATAATGACCACAATAGGCTCATATATTTGAGTGCTTGGTCAACATGAAGTGGTACTATTTGAAAGGATTAGGAGGTGTGGCCTTGTTGAAGTGGCTGTGGCCTTGTTAGAGGAATTGTGTTGGAGGTGTGAGCTTTGAGGTTTCAAGGGCCAAGCCAGGCCCAGTGTTTATCTCTTCTTTCTGCCTGTGGATCCATATGTAGAATTCTCAGCTTCTCCAGTGCTATGTCTGCCTGTATGCCACCCTGCTTCCTGCCATGATGATTATGAACTATCCCACTGGAACTATGGGTCTGCCCCAATTAAATGCTTTCTTTTTTAAGAGTTGCTGTACTTATGGTGTCTTCACAGCAATAGAACACTAAGAAAATATCTCTTTCCCAAGCCTTTCTATAAAACTCAGGGATGGGCAGGAGACTTGACCCTAGAGGGGCTCCCAGGTGCCCAAGCTGAGGCCCCCAGTTAGTTCCTTGGGCAGCTGAGGATAGGGAACCTGAAATGACCCTATCCTAGAGCAATACTGACGAATATCATGCATATCATCCTAGAACTTTCATCTGGCGATGGATGGAGATAGAGACAGAGACCCACACTGGAACACTGAATAGAGCTCCCAAGGTCCCAAGGAGGAGCAGAAGGAGGGAGAACATGAGCAAAGAAGTCGGGACCACGAGGGGTGCACCCACCCACTGAGACAGTGGAGCTGATCTACTGGGAGCTCACCAAGGCCAGCTGGACTGTTACCAAAAAAGCATGGGATAAAACTGGACTCTCTGAACATGACGAACAATGAGGGCTGATGAGACGCCAAGGACAATGGCACGCGGTTTTGATCCAATGCAATGTACTGGCTTGGTGGGAGCCTAGCCAGTTTGGATGTTCACCTTCCTAGATATGGACGGAGGGGGGAGGACCCAGGACTTACCACAGGGCAGGGAACCCTGACTGCTCTTTGGACTGGAGAGGGAGGGGGAGAAAAGTGGGGGGAAAGGGAGAGGGGTGGGAGGAGGGGGAGAAGAATGGGAGGAGGGGGAGGGAAATGGGAGGCTGGGAGGAGGTGGAAATTTGTTTTTTTTTCTTTCTTTTCTTTATTCTCCTTTTATCAATAAAAAAAATTAAAAAAAAAAACTCAGGGCTCCCCATGAACCTGGGTGATTAATGTGTACACTTTGGTACCTAATAGAAATTATACTGGATAGGGGCTGGAGAGATAGCTCAGCAGTTAAGAGCACTTGGCTGCTCTCACAGAAGTCCTGAGTTCAATTCCCAGCACCCACATAGCAGCTAACAACTAGCTGTCTGTAACTCAAGTTCTAGGGGAACTGACACTTTCAGACCAAATCACATAAAATAAAGTTAAATAAATTTATTTTAAAAAGAAATTATACTTACAGTTTTTCAAAACAAACAAACAAATCACAAATATCCCATAACCTTTTTTGCAAGTGTGTTCCTTCTTCATTTGACAGCAACTTCATTCAAGAAAAAAAAAACTTGAAGTATCCTTTGATCTGCACCTTTTCTGAATCCACAGTCTGTGAATAAAAACTGTTGAATCAAGCTTCAGCATAATTTCAATATTTAAAAATTCTTACTGCCTCTACCACTACCATTCTAGTCTAAACCGGAATCTTCTTCCAATTATATTACTTAAATAGCTTCTAAATTACTTCCCTAATTTTATTCTTGCTACTCATATATCAGTTCCTTCTCAATAGAACAATCAAATGATTATATACTCTATATTTAATATTTTCATGTATAAATATCATATTATGGAAATATTCCATTTAAACATTACTTTGGGTTACAAACATGTTCACTGTAGTATGTAATAGTTAATTTTATGTGTAAACTTGAAGCCTTGAAACTTGATTGAGCTAAGGGTTCATCAGATAGCTACTTAAACTATTCTTTATGGTTATATCTGTGAAAGTATTTTCCGGAAATTATTAACATTTACCGTGGTATACTGAGTAAAGGAATCAAACTTTCTAATTCATTAAAAGCCAGAACAGAAGGAGAAAAGACAAGGGATGTATGGATTTAGTTTTTATTTGATCTTGGAAATCATCTTGCCTTGTTCTCATTCATACATCAACAATTATTGTTTCCAAGACTTCCTACTCAAAACTGAATTATAGCACTGACAAATTTTGGGACATCTGAACTTCTATAAGTATCTGAGACAACTCCAATAATTCATATAGACAAGCATATACACATACACATAAATATATATTCCTATGAATTCTGTTTCTCTGAATAATTCTAATATACAGTATAATGCATATAGCACCATCACCTTATATTTCTGAAACAATCTCATCACTACAAAAGGAAAACTCCATAGTCTGTAAGCAATCATTTCTGTCCTTCCTCTACTCAGCCCATGCCAATTTTTAATATCCTTTCTTCCTCCACAGATTTTCCTTTCCTATACATTTTGTATAAATGGAACCATATGGTATATATAATTTTATGACTAACTCCTTTTCACTTAAAGTATTGTTTCTAATGTTTATTCCTGTTGCAGCACTCTTAAAATATGCAAGGATGTATGCCATTGTATTTTGTGCCTGACTAATGCTTTATCATTATATGGATATGTCACAACTTGTTTCTCTAGATATCCATTGTTAGTCAGTTGAGGTGTTTCTACATTTCTGTTCTCATAGACCTCAAGGCTGAAATTTGACATCGATCAAGACTGTTTTCTTGTAAGGCATCAGTAGCTATCATCTATGTTTTTACATAGTGTTCTTTTGTTGATATTCATGTTAAAATTTCCTTATAAGGACACCAGTCAAAATTGAATTAGTGGTCATCCCAATGACCCCATTTTAAATTAATTTATCTTTTTAGTTCCTCATTTCCAAATATAGTCACAAGCTGAAACTAAAAGTTAGGGCCTCAATATATAAATGATGAAGGGATACGATCATCTGATAACAGTTGCTTTCTATTTTTCCTTAGAATTTTTCTCTATCAAATAAACTACATATTGCATTTACCATTTTCTTTCTCCTCTGCTGAAGCATATTCTGAGGTATTAGTTATGTCTATTTTTGATCAGTAACATATAATTAGTGCTAGAACAGTGCCCAGAACACAACGGACCCTTAGCAGACAGATATACATTGATGAATAATATTTTCTTCATCTTAGGAACTGCTGAAAGCTGGGACTTCTTAGAGTAGGCAAACAAACTCTCTCCCTCATCAGCCTGGCCTTTCATCATGATTGGAAATCGCATCTCTTCCTGACTAGGCTGTGATTCTTCTCTCATTAAATAGCAAGAGTAATGCTTGCTTTATATGAAATTACTCATTGTAAGTCCAATGGTAAAAGAAAAAAAAATCAATGCCCAGTGAATAAATTCTCTTTAATGTGAGTCATGTTAACAAAATTGGAGATTTATGATCCAAGCATCTACCCTCCCTGCTTTGATATTGGACTTCTGATGATAATTTGATTCATTTGTCTCTTGTCAATGTGCAAAGACTGCTGAGCTGAGGAACTTTTTGGCGCAGGGTAGAAAGTATTGGAGAAAATTCACTATAGTCCCCAATTTGTGCCTAATTTTTGTGCAATTTAGAGTATACTGCTTACCCTCTGAAGAACTGACTTTTCTCATACACAAAATAAGAAGGTGGGAAAAATGTTTTTCAACCTTACTGAATGCCACCATCACTTGCCTTAGGCCCAAATCTTTAAAGTACCTAGATTTCTCTCTTTAATTCACCCTTTGGATCAAATCCATCAATAAGTTCTGCCCTACCATGTCCATTCTATCTTTCTATCAGGCATATACTCACTATTTATACTACCTTTACTTTGGTATGAGCCAATATCATCTCTAGCATATACTCTTGGTGTAATATCTTGTCTATGTGCCCATTTAAGATTTTTTTTTAATACCGTGCTGACTAGTTTTATGTCAACTTGACACAAGCTAGAGTTATCTGAAAGGAGGGAATTGCAATTGAAAAAGTGTCTCCATGGTATCTAGCTGAAGGGCATCTTTTAAAATCAGGGTTTAGTGAGGAAGGGCACATCCCAATGTAGGTGTTATTACCCCTGGGCTGGTGCCCCTGCATTCTATAAGAAAGCCTGCTGATGAGGAAGTCATGATGAAGAAGACAGTTAACAGCATCCCTCCACGGCAACGGTATCAGCTTCAGACTCCATGTTCCAGCCTTCCTTGAGTTTTTCTGCCTTCCTTCAACGATAACTATGATGCAGAAGTGTAAGCCAAATAATTCCTTTCCTCCCCAAGTTGGTTTAGTTGTGTTTCATCACAGCAATAGTAACCATAACTAAGATATATATCATGTCCAGGGCTGTCAAGATGGTTCAATGGGTAAAGGAACTTCCCATACAAGACTGGATACCTGAGTTTAATCCCTAGAATCCACAAAGAAAGGAAGGAAATGAAAACTCCACCATTTTCCTCATATCATGAGATGCACATCTTGGTATGTACTTGCACAGATACACATTCACACAATATATATAATTTCTTATTTAGCACACCCAAATATCTCATTGTTCCATTTGAAGCCAATCAACTTTTCACATCATTAATGAAGAAAATTACAAAGCTTATAGTCTTACAATTCTTATGTCCCAATCCCTAGTGTTCTAGCTTCATCTCCTGCTACATCCCTTACAATCCAACTCTTAATATACTTTCCGAAATAGGATTCTACAAACTCAACTTCCTGGTCTTCACTTATTCACAACTATCTACTGCTGAGGAATATTTAACTCTGAAAAGATGTGTTACATTTTTTTTATGCTGTGGAATATTACGTTAACTATGTGAAGGTGTGTTACATTTGTTTCTGCTGCATTTGTTCAGTGATGTAAGATTGTGTTACATTTGTTTAATTATGAAAAGATGTTTTGTTATTTCACCTTGCCTGAATAAGGCACCTAGTTGGTCTAATAAAAAGCTGGCCAGTCAATAGTTAGGCAGGAGAGATTGGCAGGGCTAGAAGGCAGAGAGAATAAGTTGGAGAAACCTGGAAAATAAAGGAAAAAGAAAGGAACACATCTGCGTCAAGAAGCCAGGTAGTCTTTAGGCAGACAAGAGAAACAGGAAAAGCAAGATATACAGAAAGAAAGAAAAGTAAAAAGCTCTGAGGCAAAAAGTAGCTAAAGAGAAAGAGGTTAAGTTGAAAGAGCCAGACAAAAATGAGCCAGAGCAAGGCTGATTATTCATAACTAATAAAAAGTCTCTGTGTTATGATTTGGGAGCTGATTGGTGGCCTAAAAGAAAAAGGCTGATATATTTGACATTCAAACATGGCGTCCAATTTCCATATAGGGCCTGAGATATTTGAAGAAAAGAAAAACATATGGCTTCGTTAAGAGGCACAGCCATACAGCAAGTCATTGAGCAGCCAATATGCTAAGTAGACTCAGCAAGTTGAGTAAAAATGTCTGCCGTAGCATGGACGCTGGCATTCCAGAGCTTCAGGGGCTGAATGTATTTCTTGGTCAAATACACCTCTGGGCCAGGCTCACAAGCTTAAGGCTTGGTTCTAACAGCTGCGAGGAGGGGACAGAGCCATCAAAGCTGCAGGGGGAGAATCGAACAGTAGCTTAGCAGTTTTGCTCATACAGACAGAAAAGGCTAAAGATAGACAGTAAAGTAGGTTCACACTGAAAAGCCTCTAAATAGGTTATAGTGTGTTTAAAAATTTGCATAGACTTAAGAAAGATAATAAAACGGGTACAGACAGTCATAGGAAAAAATAGTTTATAAATAATAAAAAAGAATAAGTCATGTAGGGCTGGAAAATACACAGGAAGTCTGGATCCTGTATGCTGTTGTATTGATTTTAAATATTTTTGATTGCCGATGAGCAAATGACAGCTGCTAAGAGACTTGGGATTGTAAGAGGGACTGCTGAATTAACCAACCTAGATACTTTAGGAACACCATGATTTTAAAATGGAAGTCAGAAAATGTAATTCTTTGGGGAAGGGGTTATGCTTTTGTTTCCACAGGAAACGAAAGGCTGTGGGTTCATTTAAAATTAATAGAGATCAGATTTGGTCAGGCGAGACCTCCTGAAATACTGTCTACAGATATTAAGAAATAGACCTACAGAGACTACAAAACAGGTGGAATGTATTTTCCCTGCTCAAACATACAGCAAAAAGTTATCTTTTATTGACTTGTATACAATGCATAGTCCATACTTGTGTTGATGTAAATATGTAAGTTACCTTTGAAAGTTTGTGTTTTCAGGGCAAGGAGGCCAGGTACCAATGAAAACAGGTAGCCCAGGTTTTCCAACCTCTCATAGTGCCTCTGTTTTAGTTTCCTCAGAGTTCAGTATACAGAACAGCATCAAGGCTTCTTGCTGGCTAAGATGGTCCAGCTTCACAGATTATTCTAGCTAGGACTGGAGATAAGCTTTGTACAGATACTGGACAATAAATGTTATAACTAGTTTTCACAGGACTTGAGCGTTATTTCAATTTTCTCGGGTTTCCTAAAAAGATGCCTTCATGCACAAACAAGAGAAAGCAGTCTAGAGAACATGATGTTCATATTCCCAAGAGGTGGGGATAGTGGGTTTTGGTTATTCAATAGGTTATGAATATTTGTCATCATTTAGGGGGAATATAGGAATGTAGGATAAAAAGACAGCTATTAGCCTCAAATGTTTTTCACTGATATAGTTTTGGTATGTTGATACAAATTAAAGTTATTTTTTTCTGTACTGTATGTATGTTTCTACTTATTTGGGGTATTTATTTAAATGCACCAGGGTAAAATGGGAGCAATCAGGAAAGAAGATTCATATTCTTATTAGAACTCAATTTTTGGATCTACATCTATAAAATGTTGGGTTACAGAGTATATGTTTCTTATGGTGCTTCCTTTTCCATTTCTTCTGCAGAAAGTGTGTGTGTGTGTGTGTGTGTGTGTGTGTGTGTGTGTGTGTTTGTGTGTACTGCATGCTTAAGGAAAATAGGAAGCATATAAATATAATATATATGACTAAATTAAATACCAAACACATTTATGAGTTAGAAATATAATTGTTTTCCTTTGTATTTGGTATCTTTTTTTTTCTTGTCTCACATTCTTGGCTAACCTAATTAACTCTGAATGCCTTGCATAGCTTGCTTTCTGAACTCCTAAAATGATACTGTCTTTTTAATTTTTGCTTAATTTAAATGCTTCAGGATGCCTACAAGAATGCAAAAGTTTGATACTAGCAAAATTTCATAGAGGAAATCTACAAGCAGTATCCGGTATTGAACAAATAATGTTTTAAGGCTTCATTTCCCTTATAAATAAAGTTACCAAACAAGGGAAATAATGAACACACTGAGTCTTCTGACAATGATGGCTTGAAGAATAAGATCCTTTCTCTAGGAAGACATGGTTCATCTCCAGAATTTCAACTTGCTTGGCTTCCACAAACATCCAGCTACAACCGGTATTTTCTGCCTTTGTCCGCTCTGTCCTGAATGTGCTCCACCCCTTGTTTTTTTTTTTTTAATCCTAACAAACTTCAACTGGTTGATCGAGTCTTCACTCAAGGCAATCTTCTTTTGTGAGACTTTTCCTGACTTGCAGAAATCTGAAGGGATTCTTCCCTTGCTGTACTATGGCACTGAGTTCAGAATTGTTTAAAACTCACCTTTCACACAAGTCATTATCAATGAACCTACCATATTTCAAGTTCTTCGAGGGATATCACCTGGTCTTACTCAACCTTTTGACTTACCCCAACTCTTAATCTCACCCCTCTTAGAACTGGTTGTAGTGTAAGTATTCAACAAATGAGAAAACTAATAAATATGAGATAAACTGAAGAATATTAGGTGTCAAGTGACAGGCCACAGAAACAGGACCACAGGATAAAATTAATCAAATCTCCCAATAGATCTTTGAATAGACCCTGTGTGGGCTAATCTTGGTTGTCAACTTAACTACATCTGGAATTAACTAAAACCCAACAACCTGGGCACACTTATGAGAAATTTTTTGATTGAATCATTTGAGAAGGAAGATTTTTGATTTTTCATGTACTTGCCCTCATTCTCGTTGGTGAAATTGTCTATTCTGTTGCTGAAGAATTCCTTCACTAGTCTTAGAAACTACTTCTTTGGGATTTCGGTCAGCATAGAAGACCAGCTGAGACATCCAGCTTTGTGAACTTAACAACTACCAGGTTCTTGGTCTGTCTGTTGGGAGGTAGTCATTATTGGAGTAACTAGACCACAACCTATAAGCCACTCCACTAAATCCTCTTTTAATAGCCCTTCATTCTGCTGCTTCTGTTTCTCTAGAAAATGCTGACAAACATACCCTGTAACATAGAAATCCAGTCTCTCCAGTAGGTAACAAGAGTCAAATATTCACAAGCTGGAATGCACCCTTTCACCCACCACTAAATAATTCCTTCTTTTAGGCTCTGGGATAAATGGTCAATTTCCATATGTGCCTTATTTCCTATCATTAAGATTCCTACTTTCATATTCTCATTTAGCCCACAGTTGTCAAACCCATCCCTTTCTTTGAAAATAGAGCCAATCAGCCTTAATATACTTGGAAATACTTCATTTTAGTGACTTCCAGGTGAATACATAGGCGTGGATCCCTTCCTGTTATATTCTGAGACTATTGCTGTGGGTGTAGAATCAGTTCTAAGGAGATGAAGATCTCTGTGGAGCTGGGTACAGTAGAGAGGCAATGGCGCTCTCAGTTCTCTGGATCATTGCCTAGTCAGCTTTATTGAGTATGGAAGCATTGAATCTACCTGCTCATGATGATCAAAGCCCATTAATTAGACTCGCCAGGATTGTCACTCTTGCCATTTGTTGTGCCAGTGGAACAAAACACCCAAACTTCCCAAGAGGCAGCTGTAGCTTTTAGTAGGAATCTTACAGTGTCCCCTAGTGGAAGAATACACCCTCTAGCAACCACAACTTCTACAGAGGCAGAGCTGAATGTTTTTAAGAGATGGTGACTGAAGCCACTTCTAGTCCCACCATTTCCACACACATCCATACATTCTACTTATTAGAGATAAACTACAATAGAAGAACTCAATACATAGACTCCCTCATGAAGAGCAAACACCTTCAATCATAGCCTTTTCCAACATATTAACTTAATGACTCATCTATTTTTTTTGAGTGTCATGCTAACACTCCCCTAGCTTGGTAGCTTCTGGTAAACATGGTATGCTATAGAACCAGTGACTTTACATGTCTAAGAACCCACCCTTATGATTATTTTTCAGTAAAGTGAACCCATTAATACAAGGAGGTATTATGCCAAATCTCACAGTGGTCAATCAGAATTTCTTTGAATAATAAGATTACAGAGTTGGTTGATGCATTACAGACAGAAAATTGCAAATCCATATCCTTGATTCAAATAAATTCTAGTTGTAATAAATCACTGTCCATTCAGAGGCAGGGCATAATTAACCATCAAGTGGCTAGTTTCCCTCTTCAAGTACATATTTGAAAGTTTAGCATTAATCTCTGGTAAGAAAAGATGAGAAAGATATTTTTTTCCAAAGGGCAAAATGATAGCAGCTAATCAGCCTTGATTAAAAGGAAGCCCACTTTGTTGATCTAAAGCATAGCCTCTTTCTCTGATACCATGGCTACTCAATTAATAGGTGAACAGCAAAAGCCCACGTGACAAATGCAGAATCTTCCTGAACTCTACCGAACAAACTGAGCTACTGACCTGTTTTTGATTGCTTATTCAGTGGATAATCTCTCATAAATATTACTGTGAAGAGTGCAGATCCTCGCTCTGAACAAGTTACAATAGAAGTAAGGAAAATGTCAATCCATATACTTTTTGCTTGGCCTTCCAATACTGCTTTTTTCGATACCTTCATCAACAACCTAAATTATTGCTCACTGTCCCAGACATCCATGTGTATGATTTTAAGTTCTTAGGCTTTCGCTTAGAGCCAATGACTGACCAGCTCCTTTACTTCTTATTCAGTTACGTTTGAATGAGACTATAGTACCACTGCCATGATTTTAGCTCATCTTAACCCATGAACTTGACTTCTTTTCTTTTCTTCTCTTTTCTTTTCTTCTCTTTTCTTTTCTCGTCACCTCGTCAGGTGGAATATTTTCTGAGGACACTGACATGAGCTGAAAAAGAGAGGGGCCTTTAATTCAAACAAGAAAATTGGTCTATTGGTTCATGTCGCTTATTCATGTCCTCTGGACAAAATTAGACTAATTTCAACTATGTTCCTTTTATCACAGTAAGAACTGCTGCTGTCACTGACCTAGATCATGACCTGGTGAGTCTGACAGAACCCAGTTATTGATAGAAAGTCTGCTTGCCTGGGTAACTGATTCCTTTGAACAAGCAATCTCAATTTGAGCCTAATAGCACATCTGAAACTTACTTTTCACTTTTTTTGCCTTTTTGAAAAATGATATTCATACCTTTGATATTTGAAGTTATTTAGATTGGCAAAATGGAAGCTTTTGTGTACTTGTGAATGACGTGCATACCATAACATGCGTGATGTATTTTTGGACAATAAAGAACACTATTTTGCACAACATGCCAAAGCCTATAGGATATGATGACAACAGTCCTAAGAAAGAATATTAAGAAATCAGAGAGATCTGAAGTAAATAGTTTATTGATTTATCTTTTTAAAAATAGTGTTTCATGCTGCATATAGCAGCCCATATCTGCAGTCCCTCTCTGTGGAGTGGATTGGGGGATGAAGTGGGGGGTAAGTAGGGGAATGGGAGGAAGACAGGAAGAGGGAACTTGGATTGGAATGTATAATGAAAAAAGATAGTTTGCTCTCTCTTTAGGGGGAAGGGGAAGGGGGAGGGAAATAGGAGGAGGGGAGGAGGTAGAAATTTTTAATAATAATTGTAAGAACAAAAGAAAAGAAAAAATAAAATAATGTATAAATAAATATTTTTTTAAAAAAGAAAATTTAAAAAGAATACTATTATAAGTTCAGGGTATAAAAGAACTTGAGTATTATATAAAACAAATAGTTATATAATGGATAGCACATAATTTCTCAACATACATATATGCTATACATACAACATATATGTTGTATATATTTATGTATATGCAATTATAATACATATAATATATTCTACAGTGTTAAAAATCCAGCTAAAATGTCCATTATTTGTTTGTTTGTTTGTTTATTCATTTGGTGGGGAGAAGCCTATGTACCATGGAGCATGTATAAAAAAATGACTTGAGGGAATTGGTTCTATTTCTCTGTCATAAGTCTTTAGGCTTAGCAACAATCATCTTTACCCACTAATCCATCCTACTGGCCTAAGATGCAAACTTTTTAAAGTTTTTCTCCCAGGGTTCTTAAATGTAGTACATTACTATTGCTGGTAGAGCAACAACACACTGCCATTTCTTGCTCTTAACTGTAACTGCCTGCTGCTCAACCTTTTCTCGTCTTTCCTTAGTTCCTAAAGTTTCTTTGATAATGGAGTAAACTTCTCTGCTACATACAATATAAATTTTCTCCTAAACCTTTCTGGTTCAGTTCATCAGAAATTACATATTTCTTTGTTTCTATTGCAATTACCTCTAGGTCTGTGGGATCTACCAAACTATCTGTTCCATGCATCAGGGGCCACTGGTACTGTAGCTTACACATTCTTCAATGCCCTTTCTGGTTTATAGACCCATAAGGAGCTTGAACAACATACTAGGAAAAAAGCCAAATAATCCCATTTTACTTTTGTGTGTGTGTGTGTTGTGGTGCTGTTGTTCATGGTGGTTGTGGTAGTTGTGGTGGTAGTGATGTATGTATATAACAAAGGAAAACTTTGAGGAATTGTTTCTCTCTTTCCACTCAATGAAGTCTGGGGACTGAACTCAGGTCATCCAGGGACTGAACTCAGGTCATTCTGGTTGGTGGCAAGTACCTTTCCTTGTTGAGTTGCTTTGCTGGTCCCCTAAATCATCAATTTAAAAGCCAAATAACCTTAATTGTTTCTATAAGAAAAACATGCAAACTGCCAAGGAACACACAGGGCAAGGATCAATATTTTTAGCCATAAAGAAAATGCAAATCAAAATCTTTATTTACTCTCACCTCATCACAGTTAGAATGGGTGTTATTTAAAAATATAGCTACACTCTCTGGTGAGAACGTAGAGAAGGAAAAACCATTTAGCACTGCTGGTGGGAATTTACGTTGGTATAGTCATTACTGGCAGCAGTATAGATTTTCTGCAAAAGATTCAGAGTAGAAATACCATATGATCCAGCAATCTTACTCCTGAATATATATCCAGAGGAAGTAAACCAGAATGTCAAACACAGATTCTCATTCCCATGTGTATTGCAGCAGTAGTTACAGTAGAACAGATATGGAAATGTTCATTAACACATGAGTAGACTAAAATTACAGTATTTACACACAGTGAAAGATTGTTCAGTTGGATAAATAAAAAAAATCCTGTGATTTGAAACAACATAGATAAGTTTCGAGGGCATTATACAAAGGTTAAAAAACAAGCATGGGAAAATAAATGCTGCATAACCCCTTCATATGTGGAATCTAAAAAATATTGATCTCATAAAAATAAAAAGCAGAAGAGTGGCTTTCATAGGCTGGCAAATGTAGGTGGCAATCAGGGAGTAGGGAAAGGTTGGCCAATGGGTATATATTTACAGTGAAAAGGGAAGAACTCATTCTGGTGTGGGTTATCACAGTAGTAATTATAGCTAATAATAATGCTTGTTTCAAGACAAGTAAAAGAGAAGATGCTGAATGCTTTTGGCAGAAGGAACTGATAAGGATTAAAAGTGATGGTTATTAATTGTTCTAATTTATTATTCACAATACATACATGTATTGTGAATAATAGACATTACATTGTACCCCATAAACATGTCTAATTATTTTGTCAAAATATTAAAAATAATTATACCCTCCCTAAGTTGGAAAATTGCAAAGTTGGCTTATAAATACCTAATAAATATAGGCAGTATATGCAGTCTACAAAATCCTATGAAAACTACCAAGCATTGTGCTAATTTTTTAGTATTGGGTTACTTAAGATGCAATAATTTTGCATGCTGTTGTTTTTTACCAATACTTACAAATACAATTTATATATTTTGGAGCTAATTAATCTAGAATTTTTGCCTCTTCTTTATTAGAGATTCAATTAATTTATGCTATTGACATATTGGTCCAGCGTGAGACCAGATAGAAACTCTAGATGTTCACAGTCTCTTTGAACTATATTAATGAGCAGGAGAGTTTAAAGTAGACCTGTACCAAGACCATGAGTACAGAGGAAATAATCCACTCAATAAATGAGAAATGGAACTGAAAAGATAATTTTCAAATGAAGAAGCAGGGTCAATAAATACATGAAGAAATGTTCAATATCCTTTAATCCATAAAAAATGCAAATCAAACTAAATTGATTGATCATCTTGCTCCAGTAAGAATGGCTATCATCAAGAAAGCAAACAATAAATTCTGGTAAAGATTCAGGGAGCTGGGAAATAATCTTATTCATGGCAAGTGGGAACATAAATTACACTAGTTACTCTAATAATTGTACAATGTTTCCTCACTAAATATAAAGCTTCTATATGATATGGTGTAACACTGCTGGGTATAAACAAAAAATCAACATTAGCATGCAATAGAGACTCTATTAAGACAGTAATAGCTACATGATAATATCAGCCTAGGATAAAAAAATGTAAAGGAGGGGCAAATGGGGAGGGGAGTAAGTAAGAGTCATATAGAGTGTCGAAATGACTAAAGACTGTTATATGCTTTCATGGAAATGTTAAAATGAAACATATTGCTTTGTACAATTAACATAAACTTTTGCAAGGGCCATGGATTTATACTGCTACTCAGTCTGATGTAAATGTAGTTAATTGATAAAACTATTGTCTAGTGTGCACAAGAAAAAAGAGTTGTTCGGACTTCATTTCTTTACACGGTTGTACTTTTCTAAGGTCCAAGAGGGACATCATTTCTCAGCATTGTCTGCCTCTTCACACCTATGAGAAAGTTCTGATAATGTAAGTATAATAACCCACCAAACTTACTGCTAGAACAAAAATCACACCAAATTCAGAAGAGGCACAAAAATCATATGAAGAGATCCAGTTGGGGCATTAATGCTGTCTGCTACAAATGGTGATACTAGAAACTGTGTTTTGTTGATGTGGAAGTATACAAGGCTGATTACTAGGGTCTAGGGAATAGGCAGGTAGTCGGGTAATAAAAAATTATGAATTACTTAATATAAAAGTTGAGTTAATAAAAGCATGGAAAAATTATTTATTGACAAATTACTCTGCCAGATACTACGCTTTAGCCTGAGAATGCTAGAATATACAGAATTACATTATTTAGCACAAAATGTATTTGGAACAGCTAAAAGAGTTACGCTACCATATGTCAAGGACTCTTATGAAGACGCAATAATTAAGACTGTTTACCAAGATTGACTAATGTCCCGATGTAAGTGAAAAACTAGTCTAGAAATAGACTCATACATACAAAAACGTTTTATTACGACTACAATGACACGGCCGCATAGAGCAGAAAAGTCTTTTCGTTACATGATGTTCTGTCTTTTGACCATCTGTTAGGCCTAAAAACTGACCAATTTGTCATATTATATAAAAGATCAAACAATACAGCTTTTAAAAGAAATTACAGAATTCATCATGACCTTGTGGTTGACAACGATTTTTTTATTTTTTCTTTTTATTGAAAACAGATTCTTTTCTCACACAATATATCCTGATTACAGTTTCCCTTCTCTCTACTCTTCCTAGGTCCCCCCCCCCAACACCTCTTCTCCCATCTGGATCTAATCCCTTTTTATGTATCATTAGAAAATAACAGGTTTCTAAGAGATAAAAACCAAACTTGATGAAATAAAATATAATAAGATAAAGCAAAAACTATCATATTGAATTTGGACATGGCAATCCAACAGGGGAAAAACACTCACAAGAGCAGGCTTCAGAGTCAGAGACCCACTCATTCTCAAGTTGGGAGTCCCATAAAAATGCTAAGCCAGTAGCTATCATATATATGCAGAAGACCTGATATAGACCCATGTAGGCCCTTGTGCTTGCTGCTTCAGTCTCTGTGAACTCCTATGCACCTTCCTTAGTTGGCCCAGAGGGCCGTGTTCTCCCGATATCCTCCATCCCCTGTGGCTCTAACAATCATTCTGCCTTCTCTTTTTCGGGGTTCCTTGAGTTCTGAGGAGAGGCATTTGAGGGAGCCTCTCACTTAGACCTCACTTCGAGCATTATCTGGCTGTGGGGCTCTGCATCTGTTCCCATTTGCTGCTGGAAGAAGCTTCTCTAATGATAACTGGATAAGACACTGATCTTTGAGCTTAGCAAAATATCATTAGGAGTCACTTTATTGACAATTGTTTTAGACCAGTAATGTTTGGTTATACCCTAGATGTCTGGGCTATCTAATCTCTGGTTCTTGGTTATCCAAGCAGTGCTGGGTATGGGTTTCTTCTCTTGGGCTAGGCCTTAAGTCAAATCAAACATTGGTTACTCCCACAAGTTCCGTGCCACCATTGTCCTAGCAAATTTTGAAGGCAAGACAGATTATAGCTCAAAGGTTTTGTGACTGGTTTGGTGTCCATGATTCCCATTTTGGTAACCTATAGAGTACCTTCCTTCACCAAAGAGACTAGAATGTAGGGATAAAGGCTCCATGTAAGCACCAGATCAACTTCTCCATGTTCAGTGAGTTGTATGGGTGTTGCCCTCAGCAATGGTGCTCCACTACCAGCTTATAGGGAGCAACACTATTTTTGAGGGCCCACAGTTATGAATTCTTTCCATCTTGACCAAATCTCAGAGAGTTCGAACCTATTCTTGCTCCACGAGGATATACAACAGGATGTTTGATCAAAAGTATCACTACAGGATGCCTTGCTCCTCAAAAGCCAGACAACAAGATGTTTGACTTAGAACATGGTTACGAGGCATTTTGAGATGTAAGGAGGTAATTAAGCTTGCTTGTTCTTAGTGTCATGGAAATATTGTGCCCTCCCCTTTTGATTGGGCTATATAAGGACTGTGAGTAATAAATTCAGAGCTTTTTGTTACAGTATTCACTGGAAGCCCTCCTGACTCTATCTTATGTCTCATGTCTATCTCTTCCCTCAGTTCACACTCCCCTTCTCAGGAACTTATGGATCAGTCAGGCTAGAACCGACAAACTCTTTCTCTTAACAACAGCCTGAGTTGTTTGGGAGTTTAAATTAGACCACTTTGAACACCAACTCAGTTGAATGCAAGGCAGTCCCTTGTTGTGGGATAATGCTGTACACTGTAAAGATTTGTCACTCATATTGGTTTAATAAAATGTTGATTGACCAATAAGCAGGCAAGAATTATAGGTGGGGTGATCAGATGAGAATTCTGGGAAGAGGAAGGCAAAGATGAAGTCACCAGCCAGATGCAAAAGAAGCAAGATAAGAATGCCTCACTGATAAAAAAGGTACCAAACCACATGGCTAAAAACGGATAAGAACTGTGGGTTAATTTAAGTTGTAAGGGCTAGCAAATAATACAACTGAGCTAATAGGTCAAACACTTTATAATTAATATAAGCCACTGTGTGTTTCTTTGGGATTGAATGGATGCAGAATCAGGTGGGACAAAAAATTCTGTCCACAACCCCATTGCTGGGAGCCTTTCTTGGTGACAGACAAGAAATGGTCAGTTGAGATTCCTTATCCTCCATTACTAGGAATTCCATGGTGTATCATGTATCAGCATCCTCAATTATGACAAAGACATTTTTAAATGGAACACAAAATGTGCTAACCATAAGAGAAATTTTTAATAAATTTGATTATGTTAAAATTAAGAATTTCTATGCATGAGATGATTTGCATATAAATAATCAGCAGAAAAGTACTTCCTGCCAATTATCAGTTAACAAAACTCTTATGATTTTCAGTTACAGATCAATCATCAAATTTACCTCCATAACTTGCCATTTTGTTTTGCTAATTTTGTTTGTGCATGTGTGTTTGCTTTCACTTTCTCATTTAAGATTATTAAGTTTGACTTAATTTGGTCAGATTTGTTCTCACATAATTAAGAAAGTGTAAAGCAATCTATAAATAGGAAAAAAACAAAATATACCAAAAAACAATTATATCAAGAATATATGAAGTTCTGCACAAATTATATGATAGTTGAGATATGGAATATTTGGGTTGGAAAGGATTGAGTAAGGATGAGGAGAGCAAAGATGTAGAGAAGAAGGAATCAAGAAGGTTCTGGACTACAGGACATTTGAAAAATCCAATTGTAAGACTACTACTTTGTAAGTTAATTAAAAATACAGCTAATAAAAAGAAATACATACATAAATACCATGAATAGAAAGGTAATGCTATTCCCAGATATCATGGGTTATTAAGTGGAAATACAAATATCACAAGTCTACAGCTGCACTATGAGTCATGGAAGTTTCAAATGCCTCCAAAACAATACATACTAGGAATATTGCTCTTGGTTGCAAATCACAACTTAATAGTAAGCTCCTTTTCTGCTAAAGATATTACACACTTTTGGTTCTAAGACATAGACAAATCAAGTTGAATCTAAGTAATAAAGCTTCTTCTCTGCTAGTTTACAGAGTCATAAAATGCTATGCAAGTCATTGACTGAGAAAAATCACCAATGGTTTTACTCAGCTACAGATTTAGCATGTTATACTATTTATCTGCTAGGCAATGTACGATTACGAAAATAATAGTATCATGACCTACGAGGTTAACTGTAATAATAAATACTGGTTTTCAATTTGCCTGGATCTGGAATTACACAGTATGCAACCATCTAGACACAACTGTTAGGGATTATCTGTCTTAGGTTATTTGATGTGGAAGAAATTAATTGTGGACATCTGATGTGGGAGTGTCATATATCAATCTGTTGATTTCATTGGTTAAGCAATAAAGAAACTGCTTGGCCCTGATAGGTTAAAACATAGGTGGGAGGAGTAAACAGAACAGAATGCTGGGAGGAAGAGGAACTGAGTTCAGAGACGCCATGCTCCTCGCTCCTGGGCAGACACACGCAATGAATCTCTGACCCAGGATGGACATAGGCTAGAATCTTCTTGGTAAGCTCATCTAGTGGTGCTACACAGATGATTAGAAATGGGCTAAATTAATATGTGAGAATTAGCCTAGAAGAGGCTAGATAGAAATGGGCCAAGCAGTGTTTAAATGAATACAGTTTGTGTGTTGTTATTTCGGGCATAAGGTAGCAGGAGGTCGGGATGCTGGGGACGCAACCCCGCCGCTCATATTTCAACAGAATGGCACCCAGACGTGTGGACAACTGAATCCACTGAAAGCCTGAGAAAGCTTGGGAAAGAGTAAAGCATGTTTTCTTGGTAGCTGCAATTTCTCGGGTCTACTCTGCTTGCTAGAGGCAAGCAAGCGCTCTCATCTAAGAGAGGCTTCCTGACTCAGCTTTAGCTGAAAAACCCTGCAGCTCATTAAGAGGTCCTGCCACGAAACACTTAAACGGTGTTGACGAAAAGCTGAATGCATGCTTTTTGGTTTTTAGCCATAGCAGGAAAAAAGCTGCGCCGTTTAAAAATGCTGGCTTTTTGGGCCATCCTGCCAGGGCAAACTCTGACTGTTTGAGGCAGGAGGGCCGGCTACAGAGAGAGGACTTGAGTGTTGTCTATTGTAGCTCTCTGGCTGGCAGGGACCTTGAAACACCATAGAATTGTGGCTATAAACATGGCTACAGCCTGTATATCCGCCATGAGGCTGGAAAGCTAAGGAATGGACTGGATCTAGCTGGCAAGGCCACGGCTTTAATCCTACCCATATTGGTCAGAAAAAGAGAGATATACAGTAAAGAAAGATTCAAAGACAAAGAAAATTTCTAAATGTTTTAAAGTGTGTTAAAAATATATGCAGACTAAAAGTTAAAGTTCTTAAGGTAAAAAACAAAAATAAGGAAGAAAGAGAGTAGTTGGGTGTGTAGTGCACACCTTTAATCCCAACACTTGGGAGGCAAAGGGAGATTGACCTCTGTGACTTCAAGGTGTGGTAGCACACGCCTTTAATCCCGAATGCCTGGGAGGCAGAGACAGGTGGATCTCTGAGACTTCAAGGACAGCCTGGTCTACAGAGTTATTCCAGGTCAAAGATACAGAGAACCTGTCTCAAAAAGCAAAAAATAAAAGTAAAAATAAACGAAATAGAGGTTAAAACAAAGCTGCACAAAGATGGAAAATACACAGAGAATCTTGATACTGTATGCTATTATGCTCTGTTTGAATTGTTTGAATGCTGAGAAAAGAGCAATGGCTGCTAAAAGATACTTGTTTATAAATGCTGCTGAACTAATCCAACATAGATACTTTGAAAATGCCTTGACTTTGAAATTTGGATCTAAGGACATGATGCTTTGGAAAGGAGTTTCTTATTTTGTTTTCACAGAGGATGAGAGACTGTGGATTGCTTCCATCCCAATGTGTTATGATAGACCACGTCCTCCTGAAAGGTTGCTGTGAACACCTTCAAAAATTACTTTACTCAATTGAAGACTGAAATGAAACTAGCACACAGGTTATACCCTGAAATACCTAAATAACAGCACCCCCATTCAGCAGGAAGCAGTTTGGAGAGAAAAAACTGAGCCCATATTCCCAAATATTG
Organism: Microtus pennsylvanicus; assembly: GCF_037038515.1. Classification (NCBI taxonomy): domain Eukaryota; kingdom Metazoa; phylum Chordata; class Mammalia; order Rodentia; family Cricetidae; genus Microtus; species Microtus pennsylvanicus. The sequence continues at coordinate 60,899,612 of NC_134601.1, read as the reverse complement.
TTTATAAATGTTCTTTTACATTTAAAGGAAGATATGATATAGATATGAATAATTTGCATTAGTATAGATTTTGCTTTATTGATAGAGATTTAAGGTCAATTTTGTTATATGTATATGTATTTCTGATCTTTATTAAGGTATTGTGATTATGTAGTTCACCTAAAACTGTAATGTATATAGGTTGTTAATAGATAATCATAATAGTCAAGTTTGTAGTCATGTTAGTTAAGATTTTCTAGATGTACATAGATATATTTTAGATAGGCATTCTTCATATCTTTCAAAGATTATAGAATATGGCATTTTAAATGTTTTAATAACAGGGTTTTTCCTGACAATGAGACACTCTGCTCCTGGCAGTACCAATCTACTTCAAGAAGAAGATGGGCATCGAAGAGGCACCTTATGGAGTTTGATAGTCATTTGGGCAAGAAACTGTTCTTGCCTGGACTATTGCATAAACTGGACACAGAGAACCCGCAGAGAGAGGACTACTGAACTTGCCTAAAGGTGAGATGGTCTTTCGCGGTTCCTGATTCATGAAAGAGTCTGCAAGACATTCTTCAGGACAAGCAGATAGTGACTGCCTTTGAAATTTCCTGCTCTGTGGAAATGTCTGCTGGAAACTATGGGCCTGTAGGCCGAAGACGGATGCCCCAACGGTACAGAGGAACTTTGGGTGACTGTACAGGCAGCGAGATGTCTCTGTCATTTCTGGAGCTTTGAAAATTGCTTACTTTTTGTTTGCTTAGGTAATATTGTATTCTTCTGGAGTCTTTGATGGAGTTACAGGATAGATCGTTATAGTTATAGTTTTCCATTGTTATGATAAAAGATAAAATAGATAAATATTGTAACTGTAATTCTTGCTTGAAAACTGTTTTGTTATATGTAATTTTGCTATGTTAAAGTTAAAGCCTTCCTTTTTTTGTTTAAACAGAAAAAGGGGAAGTGATGTGGGAGTGTCATATATCAATCTGTTGATTTCATTGGTTAAGCAATAAAGAAACTGCTTGGCCCTGATAGGTTAAAACATAGGTGGGAGGAGTAAACAGAACAGAATGCTGGGAGGAAGAGGAACTGGGCTCAGAGACGCCATGCTCCCCGCTCCTGGGCAGACACACGTGATGAATCTCTGACCCAGGATGGACATAGGCTAGAATCTTCTCGGTAAGCACACCTAGCGGTGCTATGCAAATAATTAGAAATGAGCTAAATTAATATGTGAGAATTAGCCTAGAAGAGGCTAGATAGAAATGGGCCAAGCAGTGTTTAAATGAATACAGTTTGTGTGTTGTTATTTCGGGCATAAGGTAGCAGGAGGTTGGGATGCTGGGGATGCAGCCCCGCCGCTCCTATTACTACAGACATCAACATATCTTGGACTAGGATCCTAGACTGAATAAATCCTAGACAGGATAAAAGCGAGGAGAGGGATGAGCTGAACACCAATACTCGTTATTTGTTGTTTTCCGACAATGGATGGCAGATGGCTAGCTGACTCTTGCTCTTGACAATTAACTTCTCTGCCATGATGGGCTATCTCTTAAAACTCTTACTTGGAATATCCTTTCTCCATTAAGTTCTTTTTTATTGTTATTTTAAGAAAAGGAACTAACCATTTCCTGATTGGATTTGAGGCCTGATTTATAAGATTTTGTTCATGCTTCGTCATGCAAATCTGATCAAAAGTCCATGGCTGTGGAGGTCATGGTCATAGGTATTCAGAAAGAACTAACTACTATTATTTTACTAAATAAATGTGCTGTCAAACTGCCTTGTAAATGTTTATGGTTATATCCATAGACATATATATAGTGCTACTAACAGAAGCTCCTGTGTGCAATAGGAAATGGTTAATGCAGAGATTCATAGCTGGTCAAAGTGTTTAGAACAAATAAGTGTTGAATGTTTAGCATATATGTGGCATATTACAGAAAGTGAAGAGGAACAAATATAAATGCTGGAAGATGGGAGAAGAACTCATGGGGATCTGACCATTCTAGTAGAGCTATTGACAGGCATAAATTGTTGGGGAGAAGGGATGTCTCTTTCTTCAGTGATGTAGCAACTGGTTAGTTTTCCATGCTCCAGTAAATAATCCCCAACTCATTATTATGCAAACAACCTTGATCAAACTCATTGGGTTAAACATAGTCATGAAAATAGAAGGTGGGGGAGGGCTGAAGGAGAGAGGGGAGAGGAAGGGAGGGGAGCAGAGAAAAATGTAGAGCTCAATAAAAATCAATTTAAAAAAAGAAAATAGAAGGTGATATTTTGAAGAAGGATATCAGTGGGAATGGGAGAAGGTGATATTGCTATATATGATCATATGCAAATGTCAAAGAATAAGTCAATAATTTATAGGAAGCCCCAGTATAGATCAATAATAAAAAGAAAGACAATAAAATAGAAAGAAAGCAAAGAGTCACCTCATAATAGAGTGTATCTAAATATTAATAAGCACAACAAAGATGTTCAACTTCATTGGCCATCACACATATGAAAATTAAAATCATAAGAAAAAATCATCAGATTGCCTGAAATTAAAAAATATGACAACACTGTCAAGAATACAGAGAAACAACACTTAGTCTATGAAATTAGTTCAATCACTCTGAAAAGCTGTTTAGCAGTACCATAAAAATCAGTATGTGGGTACACAACACAGCAATTCCACACCAAGAATGTATGAGGTAGGAACATGTGTATATGTTCACCCAAGCATGATTATAAGAGTACTCATGATATATACTTCATGATAGATTCAAACCAACCAGACATCTATCAACAGCAAAACTGCTAAATAAATTCTAACAACAACTTTAGTTATTCTTTAAATATTTCATACAAATATACAATGTATGTTTTTAACTTTTCAAAAATATTTAACTGTGTTTATGTATGTGTGTATTGCCTAAGTGTTGCATACATAGCATATGCATGAGGGAATCTATGAAGTCAGAAGGAAACATTGGATACCCTGGAACTGGAGTTATATAGGTGGTTGTGAGTTACTATGTGGGTGTTGGGACCTAAGCCCAGATCCTCTGAAAAGTAGTAATTGTTTTTAACCTCTGAACCATATCTCCAGCCCCACATATAATATATCTTGATCATATTCAAATTTTACTCTCCTTCCTGCTCCCATTGGACCTCTCCCAACACATGTCCTCTCAACTTCATGTCACCTTTATCTTATTTTTATAGTACCTAAACTGTTTTAATTAAAATTCATATAATATATTCTTATCATTGTCTCTCTTCCCTATCTCCTCCCAGATAGTTCCCTTTTCCCCTCTCTGCTCATTCAATAACACATCTTCTTTCTTTCTGTTTAGAAAACATAATAATAATAAACCAATAAAAAATGAAACGGCACAAGAAACACACACACAAAAAAACTGAAAAGCATTAATATATAGCAATAGATGAGTAAGACAAAAAGTGCCCAACAAAGCAACATGAGACAAAATGTCTACAAAAACACTACTGAGTTCATTTTGTGATGGTCACCTACTGCTAGGCATAAGGCCTACCCTTAAATGTGGCTTACATACCCAGAAAAATTCCACTGGAGAAAACTAATTTTTCCTTTAGAACAGGTTATCTCTTTGAGATAGCTCCTCGGTTACAGAAGGGAACGTTTGTCCACTTTCTCTTCTCTGTGCTGGGACCCCATTTGGCTTGAATCTATGCAAACCCTATGGATGTTGCGACAGGCTCTGTGAGTTCATATTGCCTCAGTCCTGTTGCGTCTGGAAGACACCGTTTCCTTGACATCCACCATCCCCTATGGCTCTCACAATCTTCCAAGCCCCTCTTCTGTGTGACACCCTGAGTCCCAAGGAGGGAAGTGGAAAGTTTGATGGAGACATCCCATTTTGGCCTGAGTGTTCCAAAGTCTCTCCCTCTTTGCAAACTGCCCAGCCGTGTGTTTCTGTGTGAGTTCCCATTGACTGCAAGAAGAAACTTCTCCAATGAAGGCTGAGTGAGACACTGATTCAAGTCTCAGTCTGGTGTAGTTGCTACCTTTGTCTTTTTAAAAATAACTTACGGAATTCAATCAGTGAGGCCATCCACCGATGTGTGTGTGTGTGTGTGTGTGTGTGTGTGTGTGTGTGTGTGTGTATTTCAATATGAACAGGACAAGTCTTTTGAAAACCTGAACAGATATCTCAGCAAAGAATTGAGGACAAATAACTGTAATATAGTCTTAACATCATTTATCATCAGAGAAATGAAATTTAAGCAACATTGACACATGGGAAACTGGCTAGAATCCAATAATAGGGACAACAGCAGCAGCTTACTTACTGGCAAGTAATTCAAGGACTCTTAGTCATTACACGTGAGAATTAGAAAATAGTATGGGGGATAGAGAGCTACCTGGGAGGAAGGCAGTGAAGAAGGATGCCCCATGATTTTTTTGTTGTTTGTTCAGGAAAGAATAAGGAACTACTGGAGCAGCTGAAATTTGCAGGCTAGCTAGGAAACCAAGGTGGAGCTGAGAAAAGTAAATTTAGATAACAGAACAAGTAACGGAAATTCTTAAATTTGAAGATGATGTTGTGATTAAGTTTATATTCAACAAGCTGGAAGTGAAGAATTTATATGCCAAAATGATACACATCAGTGTAACCGAATCTTTGAATGGAAACAATGCTAGAGAATCAGCCAGAGAACTGTTGACCCGCTGTTGAGTACACAAGCAAACACAGCCAACACAAGAAATAAAACAGGAACAACTTGGGTAAGAAAAAATGGCATCTCTGAAAAGGCAAGGAAATTTTGAAAGGCAGCTTGTGTGTGGTCCTACTGACTATAGCAAACAATCTTCCACATCAGTAAAGAGAAAGCACAGACCCAAGGGCAGGAGGACAAAACACCAGAGATCCCAGAATCTTCAGTACAAGAAGAGGCTGCATCTATGAATGAAAAGTTCCTGAACCCCACCTGAACCTTACCAGAGTCTAAAATACCTCCTCCAGGTTAAAAAAAAAAAACAAAACTACCCAAAAATGGAAAGGAAAAGACCAGACCAATATTTCAGTCATATTCCACATGATGATTACAGACGTTTTCAAAATCATCTTCTTATACCAGACTATAAAACAGATGCTCACATAGAAGGTGTCCAAGCCCAAGAAAACAATCATGTCCTGGAAGGCCAAGACTGATGACTTCTGGACCCCAAACACGGAAGAATTTGGTCTCTGGGGAAAAAGAAAGGGGTTTTCACCACATCCTTGACCAGAAGTAGCTCTTCATCTCTCTTATCTGGTTCCCAACATTGCCCAAGACTCCCAAAAACAAATCCACTCAAGTTGGAAAAGCTTCAGAGAATCTTCGTCCACAAATCCTCCAAGGTGAAGTCAGATAATTCCAGCAACTCCACCATCCAAAATATGCCATTCCACAACTCTGCAACAGTCAAATTGAGAAGGGAGAACTCCAGGCACAGTAGCAAAATATAAAGGTACTGGGTGAAAAGGGTCTCCATCACTAGCACGGAAACCTGCAAAGGGTATAGAAACTGTTAGAAGAGAAAACAAATGGCCACTGCGATTCTGTGTAGGCAGTGGAGGTGTCGGTACAAACAGAACTAGCGGTCTTTGTCTGACTCTTAATTGTCTTCACCCTCAAAAATGAAGCAGCCTGAGAGATCCCACATGAAGAATGTTGAGATAGGCCGGTGGGTGGACACATTCCCTCTCTTTGAGTGCTTCTCTCTCATGAAACCACTGAAGAGACTTCCCTAGTGGTAGAAGCTCCTCCCCACCAGCTGCCAAAATGCTAAATTCCTCTTCTTCCTTCTCCTCCTTTTGCCCCTCCTCCTCAGAAATGGCACCACCATATTGTAGTACCAAAAATGTACAAGTGAACATTTTTTTTTACTTTGTTTGAGGCAGGGTCTCACTGTGTAGCTCTGGCTATCTGAAAACTCTGTAGACCAAGCTGACCTCTGACTCACAGAGATCCACCTGCATCTGCCTCCAGAATGCTAGCATAAGAGGTGCAGCTGCCACCCTGAACCAGCACCCACACCAACTACCCCCACCAACCTCTGACTTCAAGGGAACATTTTTTTAATATTTATTTCTCTTTTATTCAATGCTATATTTAAAAGTAAATAAATCAGCTTTACCTTACATTTCTATTTTTAATTAAATTTATTTAATTTACATCTACATCCCTACTGTAGTTTCCCCTCTCTTCTTTCTTCTGAGTCTCCCTCCTCTCTATAGCTCCAAACTCACTGCTCCTCCTTTTCTGTTCAGAAAAGTGTAGGCCTCCCATGGACATCAGAAAAGCATGGTATATCAAATTGCTGCAGGACTAAGCACCTCCCCTTGTATTAACGCTGGGCAAGGCAACCCAGTATGAAGAATAAGGTCCTAAAAGCCAGACAAAGTGGTAAGGACAGCACCTGCTTCCACTGTTAGGAGTTCCTCAAGCAGACCAAGCTACACAACTTCAGTGTATATGTAGAGGGCCTAAAATGGTCTCATTAAACTCTCTGGTTATCAGCTCAGTTTCTGTGCGCCTCTGTGAGCCCAGATTAGTTGATTCTGTGGGTTCTCTTGTGATTTCCTTGATCCTTCTGTCTCCTTAAATCTTTCTTTCCTTTCTTCAATAGGATTCCCTGAGCTCAGTCTAATGTTTTAACTCTGTGTCTCTGCATCTGTTTCTACCAGTTGCTGGATGAAGCCTCTTTGCTGACTACTGGGCTAGGCACCAATCCCAGAACATCCCATAGGCGGGCTAAACTGTAGGCCAAAGGTTATGTGGCTGGGTTGGTGTCCCAGTCCTCCACTGGTAGTCTTGGCTGGTCACAGGAGGTGGCCAGTTCAGGTTACTTGTTCTCTTCTGCTAGGACTCTTAGCTAGGGTCATCCATGTAGATTCCTGGGAGTTTTCCTTGTTTCTACCTGACCCTGAAATGACGACCTTTCCATTTGGCTCTTTCAATGCTCTTCTCCCACTCAACCCTACCTGTTCTCAGTTCACCTACAGAGTCTCTTCTATTTTCCCTTCCCAGGGAGTTCCATGCCCTCCCCAAGCTCTCTTTTTTTTTTCTCTGAGTCTGTGGATTGTAACTTGGTTATCTTTTACTTTACAGTTAATAGACACTTATAAGTTGTAGTGGGAGCTGCGGGCTGCTTCCTGCCACGCAGCTACTGGCCGCCTGGCTAGCTTATGCCCCGAAATAACAACACACAAACTATATTCATATAAACACTGCCTGGCCCATTATATCTAGCCTCTTCTTGGCTAACTTTCATATCTTGCTTAACCCATTTCTAATAATCTGTGTAGCACCACAAGGTGGTGTCTTACCTGGAAAAATTCAGCATGTCTGACCTTGCGGCTGGCTCCATTGCATCTGTCCCAGAGAGGAGAGGCATAGCAATTGCCTCACTTTCTCCCAGCATTCTGTTCTCTTTACTCCGCCTACCTAATTTTCTGTCCTATCAAAGGGCAAAGGCAGTTTCTTTATTAACCAATGAAATCAACTCAAAACAAAGACCCTCTACATCAATAAGTGAATACATACTATGTTTGTCTTTCTGAGTCTGGTTTACCTCACCCAGGATGATTTTTCTAGTTTCATCCATTTGCATTCAACTTCCTGCTATCATTGTTTTAACATCTAAGTAATACCCCATGCACCATATTTAATTTAACCATTCTTTGGTTGAGGGGCATTTAAGTTGCTTTCAGGTTCTGGTTATTATAAATAATACTGCTGTGAATATAGTTGAGCAAGTGTTCTTATGGTATGATTGTGCATCCTTTAGGTGCTCAAAAGTAGTATTGCTGGATCTTGAGGTAGGTTGATTCCTAGCTCAATTTTCTGAGAAACTTCCATATTGGATACCAAAGTGGCTGTACAAGTTTGCATTCCCACCAGCACTGAAGGAGTGTTCCCCTTGCTCTACATCCTTTTTAGCATAAGCTGTTATTTGTGTTTTTGATCTTTGCAATCTTGACAGGTATAAGATGAAATCATTTTGACTTTCATTTCCCTGATAGCTACTGATGCTGAACATTTCTTCAAGTGTTTTTTAGCCATTTGAGATTCTTCTGTTGAGAATTTGCCGTTTAGATTTGTACTCTGTTTTAAATGGATTATTTGTTATTTTGATGTCTTGTTTTTTGAGTTCTTTATATATTTTGGAGATCAGTCCTCTGATAGGTATGGGGTTGGTGAAGATATTTTTCTTCTGTACACTGTCATTTTGTCCTATTGACACTGTCCTTTGCCTTACAAAAGCTTTTCAGTTTTCATGAAGGCCCATTTATTTATTATCAATCTTAGTGTCTGTGCTACTGGTGTTATATTCAGGAAGTCATCTCCTTTGCCAATCTATTCAAAGTTATTTCCCACTTTATTTTCTACCATGTTCAATGTACCTGGATTTATGTTGAGGTTTTTTATCCACTTGGAGTTGAGTTTTGTGCAGGGAGATAGCTATGGATCAGTTTGCATTCTTCTAGATGCTGACATGTAGTTATACCAGCACAATTTGTTGAAGATGCTTTTTCTCCATTGTATTATTTTAGCTTCTTTGTCAAAAATCAGGTGTTTATAGGTGTGTGAATTGATGTCAGGGTCTTTGATTCAATTCCATTGATCTACCTGTCTGTTTTTATGCCAATATCAACCGTGCAGTTTTTATTACTATAGCTCTGTAGTACAGCTTGAATTCAGGGATGGTGATACCTCCAAAAGTTCTTTTATTATACAACTTTGTTACAGTTATCCTGGGATTTTGTTTTTCCACATGAAGTTGAGTATTGGTCTTTCAAGATCTGCCAAGAATTGTGTTGGGATTTTAATGAGGATTTTTGATGGAGGAAGGTCATTGGTTAAAATAAAAGAAGCTGCTTGGCTCTCATTGGTTAGGAGATAGGTGGGAGGAGTAAACAGAACAGAATGCCGGGAGGAAGAGGAAGTGAGCTCAGACTCGACAGCTCTCCTCTCGGGAGCAGACACCTCAGAGAGAGACGCCATGTCCCAGCTCCCAGGCAGACGCAAGCAATGAAGCTCCGACCCAGGATGGACATAGGCTAGAATCTTCCCGGTAAGCGCACCTAGGGGCGCTACACAGATGATTAGAAATGGGCTAAATTAATATGTGAGAATTAGCCTAGAAGAGGCTAGATAGAAATGGGCCAAAGCAGTGTTTAAATGAATACAGTGTCTGTGTAATTATTTCGGGGCATAAGCTAGCCGAGCCAGGTGGCTGGGGTGTTGGGGACACAGCCCTGCCGCCGCCCCTATTACTACAGATTTTAATTGCATTGAATCTATAGACTGCTTTTGGAAAGATGGCCATTTTTACTATGTTAATCTTACTGATCCATGAGCGTAGAAAATCTTTCCATCTTCTGATATCTTCTCTAGTTTCTTTCTTCCTAGACTTGAAGTTCTTGTTTCACAGGTCTTTCACTTGCCTAGTTAGAGTTACCCCAAGGTATTTTGTATTATTTGTGGCTATTGCGAAGGTTGTTGTTTCACTGATTTCTTTCTTAGCCCATGTATCACTTGTATATAGGAGGGCTACTGATTTTTTTTTAGTTTATCCTGTACCCAGCCACTTTACTAAAGGTATTTATCAACTGTAGGAGCTCCCTCGTAGACTTTTTGAGGCTGCTTATGTTTATAATCATACCCTTTGTGAATAATGATACTTGACTTCTTGCTTTCCAATTTGTATCCCCCTGATCTACTTTTGTTGCCTTATTACTCTAGCTAGAACTTCAAGTGCTATATTGAATAGATATGGAAAGAGCAAGGGAAACCCAAAATATTAAAAAACCCAAATCCTTTTACTATGATAAGGAATGCCCTTTCTCAAAGAATGCTATTTTTTTACAAGAAAGCCAAGTAATTGAACTCAAAAGATTTTTATCCTATCAAGGGAAAGATAATCAGCATTAATGAAAAATATTGATATAGACAATTTTTAAAAGATATCCATTTGTGAGAACAAAATGAATCACCTAGCATTCTGGAAACTACCCTATTATATAAAGCCACCCCAGGTATTCAGTTACTCTAAGGTGAAACAGTTGAACGATAAGAAGATAGATCATGTTCCTTTGAGAATATAGCCACACCAAGCTGTCAAGTTGTGGAAGTGACTTAACAGGCTTCTTTAACCTTCCAAGATTATGTCAGGTCTTAAGTATGCCTTTCCTTCCCTTTATGTTTTTACTACATCGGACAATGAGAGAGTCTGAAATTGGTCTTATGTGTCACTGTCATAGAATTGCATCCAGAATAAACTCTTTATTAGGATCTTAATGGAGATGACCATAAAATAGAAGTTCTTTGGACAAATAAGTGGAAATATTAGGCTATGTGATGTTAATGTATATATAATAAATTTATTGTGCTTTAACCCCTTTAATATTAAAATGAGTGTTGTAATTATCCAAGGAGATAAAATTTGCTGTTTTTCCTGGTTATTATGACTGGAATATATAATCAGTATTCTATAGACTACCATTTGGGAAGCATTGTCTTAAACATTTACCTTTGAAAAGCACCAGTAAAAGTGAAAATTTACCTAGGTAAAAGTAACACATTAACTGTTAGTGTACTCTATCATATTTGGTAGAAAACACATTCCTAAGTGAACAGAACATCAGAAATATGCATTATTCAAGGAGCTCACAGTTTATTGGTAAGATATTTTAAAAAGGAATGAAATCTACAGTTTTACTATTCTAAGGGCTTAAATATTGGTATACAATCATGCTATCTTGAACAAGGGTGGTAGGGTGAAAATTAAAGGAAATGGCTGTGCTTAGGAAATAGTATAGAGGAAGATCAATATGACTTTGTAATAGATTATGGGATGACACTACAGTGCTTGATTTTGTAAGAATATGAATGGGACTCTGCTCCCGTGAAAGAAAATGAGGGAAAGGAACAGATTGTGGGAAGGCAAGTTTAGCCTGTGGGGTTTCTAAAGAGAGCTATTATCAGGATCACCCAATGTGACTGTTACTTAGTTTTTCTGCTCTGCTACATTGTAAAATAAGGAAACAGTTCATGTAAAGGATGTCACATTAATGATTCTGTCTAAATCATTTATCCTCTCACTTATTCCAATAGCAGCTTAATTGATTAGCACAAATGCCAGACATAGCCTATAGCAGTAAGAAATTCATAGACAGAGAGCAGTAATTCACAAAACTGGGTTATCTTAAAAGTAGCTAGAGGAGATGATCATATTAATGGTTTAAGCTAATTAACATTGATAATATTTCTAACAAATAAGTGAAGATATAACACAGTATATGGCCTTTAAATTGCTATTTATGCAGTCAGTCAACATTTATGCATATTCTGTATAATGTTATTTCAATGCTGAGTTCTGAAAAGGTGGAGCTTTCAGAGCTCATGATGCTAAATTTTTCAGAATTTACACTTCAGTAGGTGTTTCAGACATGTGAAATGTAAGTAAAACAAGTTGTTAGATGTTTTGTGCTGGAAAGCCAGATTACACACATTTGGGGAACAATGGTAAAAAGCCTTCCATTCAAATTAAGAGTTGACAAAAAATGATACTTGAACTCATCCTCACAAAATAGAAAATGCATAAATGGGCAAAAGGTGAGATAAAGGCAAGAAAAATTTCCCCCAAAAAAACCCACATTATTGTGAAACAGATATTTGAAATGTATCTTGAAGGTAATATGAAGCATTTTAAGGATGTTAAGCAGAGGAGTCAGGATTATGATTTTCAAATGTAATTTCAACTCATTGGCATGGAGGACAGAGGCAATTAATTAAAAGCTACCAAAGGGGTTCAAATGGCATAGAGTGGAGTAGTATCAATCGGGATAAGAAAAAGATGGGTCAAGTAGATGTCAAAAAGGTAGAAGCTAAGGACTTAGTAACTTTCTGTATAAATGCTAGGACTGGGGGTTAGGAGCTAGAGAGATGGCTTACCAGTTAAGGGTGCTCTTCCAAAGGGCCTGATTAGAATCCAAAGCACCCATATGGAGGCACACAACTGGCAATAACTCCAGTTCTGGGCGGAATCTTATACCCTTTCTTGGACTACTCAGGAAAAAAATGATTTTAAATTTAAAAAACTAAGTCTAGTGACAAAACTGTCAGGTTTTCTCAATAAACAACATTATTGATATCATTTAGCACAATCTAATGGGAAGACTTTAAGGCCATAAAATTGTTTGGAATACAAAGATGTTGGTTTAAATTGAAGTGTCAGAGATGTGAAGATGCTTATTGGACAGTTAAGAAATACAGGCCCAGGATCAAGTAAGTGTTCTGAGTTGAACGTATATTTTATACTGATGATCTGTATATGGAATTTGATTCCAGGGACTAACAGTACTTCTGATTACTGGAAAGACAAATAATTTTCCACTAAAATATTAGAAGAATTGGGTGACAGAGGGGTGGTGGCAGTGAATGAGAATTATGGCAACTAAATTCTGGCCAACATAGTGAAACAACACAACAAAATCTCAATGCAACGAATTCGGCCCACAGCGCTGACAGAATGCACTTTGTTATAAAGTGAGTAAGGGTCATTTCATAAAATTAATCACACATATGAAAATGTGAAAGTTCTCAAAAAGTACTTGAAGATTGAAATTATTCTAAATATGGTCTTGACTCTTGGAAGTAACCTAAAAACCAACAATAAAATCATTGATAGATAATTTTAAATTTCAGATCAGTGAGATGGCTTAAGAACTAAAGGCACCTACTGCAAAGCCTGATAACTTGAATTCAGTCCTCAAGATTCACATAGGAGAAGGAAAGAGAAAAGAAATAATCTCCTGAAAGTGCAGTTGTCCTCAGATACACACAGAGAGACACAGAGCACACACCCAGACACATGGACACACAGACAAACACAGACACACAGATGCACAGATACAGACAAACACATAGACATACACATATTAAATAAAAAAGAAAAATTTAATAATTTTTAAATAAATTAAGTGTTCAATTCCCCATAATTAATAGAGTATTCTATTAAATGACCAATGAATAAAGGAGGGAATCACAAATAAAAGTAAAAATATTTTAATAATGGATATAATGAATTTGGCAAAATTTCTAGTGAGTATCTTCATGAGGTATTAAGAGACAATTCATAGTTGTGAGTTCTCATATTAGGACTGAGAAATGACTAAAAACCAATAACATAAGTTTGTGCATTCCAAAAAGTTAGGAAGAAAACAAAATTTAACCTTACACTACTACTAGGAAAGAATATATAAAAAACCTGGGTAATCAAATAGATAAAAAGAAATTTAATTACTTAGAACTATCATAAAGAAAAACTAAAGATTGACAGTTAAGAAAAATAACAAAATCATATATGGAATTGTAAAAATATGGATACTTTTATTTATTTAAGAACTCACCAAAACTTTGATTACAAATCTGGCAAGAATATTTTTAGAAAAGAAAAATTATGGACACTATTTCATGTGGACAAAGTGCAAAAATAAGTGAAGTATTGTTTCAAATATAGCAATAAAAATAGAACATATCACAATGGGAGGATATTCATTATAAGCATTCATAGGTGGCTTATCATTCAAAAAAATCCATTCATTGTGTTCAAAGTTAAAATGAGACCAAGCACATGAGAATCTCAATAGAATTAGAAATGTCATTTAGAAAATTTCAAAACATCTTTATAATGAAACCTTTTAGATCTCTATAAATGGAAAAGAACTTACTCATTTTAAGAAAACAAATTACAAAAATATCTAGCCAACTACATCACATTTAATCATGAAAATGACCATGACATTTTACTATGGCTAGTTTTGTAAAAGATTACTTCAATTACCACTCTTTAACAAATATATACTGCAGGTACTAACAGAATAAAAAACATACAGACATAATCATTAGAAAAGTTTAACTACTTTTTATTATCTGCAGACAAGATGATTTTTATACCCAATGATTCAAAGAAATTTATGCCAAACTAGTATTAGAAGTGGATTTTAAAATGTCAAGACACAAAAGTCATTTTATTTCAGAAAAAAGTTCAAATTGGAAAATATTTAATGCATATGTCCCTTCAGATATGTATAGTCCTCAATTTTTAAGCCTAATCTGGGTATGGCCATGAATGTATTTTTCAGGTATGATTAATATCTATAACCAAACATTCTTAACTAAAGAAGGGCATTCTAGATCTATAGCTCTATACTGTAGGTAATTCCTATGGACTTAGTTGGATCACTAAAGGAACTATTTTGCTAGAGATAATATTTATATACACATCATTAGAATTCTGGCTTATATCAGTATCTCTAACAACTACGCAAAATCAAATGTCTAAAATAAATTGGTAAAAATTATGAATGATTTTATGTAAAAAAATATCATGATTTGAGAAAAATAAAATAACCAGAGAAATCATTCATAATATGTAAATTCTCAAAAAAATCTGCAAAATCTGTACTGATTAGTAGATAATCAGCCAAATCCAAATAAAGATATCAAAAAATACTTAGAGAATTAGCAGATGGCCTCGGAATTCACAAAGTGTTATGAAAGGGTTTTTTACAAGTATTTTTGTATACCAGGAGAAATCAGAAGAGATAAAAAAAATCCTATTATAAAGAGAATACAATTAAGAACATGCAAAATTGGTAAAAAGGGATAAGAAAATTAATTAATGGAACAAAATTTAAAGCCGTGGTCAAACTAACAAATATTCAGTCATATTGCTTAAAGTAAGAAGTCCCTACAGTACTTTGGAGAGAGATTTTATTCAATAAATAGTCCTGGGTCAAGTGAGCATACTTATGGGAAAATATCCGATGTTGGGTGGACTGTCACAGCAGTAATGGTGAGTGAGCATATATAACATCCTCTCCAGCAAAAGAACAATTAAACTTTTGTAATCTATGCTAAATGAGTTTACAGCATCTGGAAATTTCTCCAAGAACCCAAAGAAAAAAGACATCTAATCAACCTATATCCTGGTATGAAAAATAAGATTTACAGAACTGGACCCTTGACATGTTGATATTTCAATCACTACCATTTCATTGTGGTGGAAAAATTTATTCCAGTAATTTGAAGTTAAGAAGACAGTTCCCTCTAACATCACCTAATCCCCAGCCCTGGGTGAGTTTCACTCTGGAAGTGGGAGGCAACCAATTTTGTTCATCATGCACACTTTCATATTGCAAGAGTTCTATTCTGAGTGCTAAAATTGACTACTCAACTTTCCCCACTCAAATAGTGGAGCGTGTACTCCAGGCGTAGTACTTCATGCTGTGCTCTGTCCTAAACTCACTTGATTGAGCTATTCAGAAGTGTAAAGGTTATACACTCCGAAGGTCAAGTAGAGAAAAATAGGATCTAACTTTAACACTCTCAACTCAGCTCCTAGATGTGATAGGCTATCATTAAGAGAAGCAACATTCCTTATGCCCTCCTCCCTTACAATAGTACAAAAATCCTAAACAATAAAGGATGATTCAAAGAACTCCACAACCTAGATGAACTTTTATTTTGAAAAGTTTGGTTCAGGGAAAGACAAGCTTAAGACATTGTTGAGAACATCAAGAAAAAGTTGGTAATTTCATATTTAGAGTAGACCCCAACTAGAGCATATGATAAATATTTACTAAATTTAATTTTCATATGGATTTCTAATATTATTCCACTTATTAATATATTTTGAACTGTTTCATAATTCTAAATGTGTAAGATGTATATGGTAGCATAGACATACAGTTGATTGAAGCAGGAGGATCTCATGTTCATAGGTTAAATTGTCTATATCTGAATATTGTTTCTTATGCACTTAAAAGAACTGAGCAAAGAAACTCCCCCATGACACATAATAATCAAAATTGTAAATGTACAAAACAATAGAGAACAATTAAAAAACTGCAAGGGGAAAAGATCAACTCACATATAAAAGCAGGTCAAATAGAACAATACCTGACTGTTCAATGGAGACTCTGAAAGCAGAATAGCCAGGTCACATGTTCTACAAGATCTAAGATCTAAAAAAAAAAAGTACCTCACCAAACTGAAAAATCTAAGAAAAATGAACAAGTTTATTGATATACACATTATACGAAAGACAAATCAAGATTGAATATGCAATTAAACAGACTTATAGCTCCTAGTGAAATAGAAGAAATAATTTAAAATCTCACAGGAAAAAAAAACAGGGTCAGATGGATTCAGGGAAGAATTATACCAGACATCTAAAGAATAACTAATTCTAATACTCCTCAAATTATTCACTATTCTACTTATACCAAAACAATACAAAGACCAAGTAAAAATAAAATTACAGCTCAATATAACTTATGAGCATAAATGCAAAAATGTTCAAGTACTTACAAACTGAATCCAAGAACACAGCAAAGATGATCCACTATGATCAAATAGACCCCACTCCAGAGAGGAAGCGTGATTTAACATATGTAAATCAGTAAATGTAATCTATCACATAAAGAGACTAAAAGCTAAAAACCACACAATAGTCTTGTTAGATACAGCAAAGGCCTTTGACAAAATCTAACACCTCTTGATGATAAAAGTCCTGAAGAGATTAGGGATACAAGAGACATACTTAAACCTACAAAGGCAATTTACAGCAAACCCAGAGCCAACACCAAACTAAATGGAGAGAAACTCAAGCGTGCCTACTAAAATCAGGAAGAAAACAAGGTTGCCTTGTCTCTCCATACCTATTCAATACAGTACTTAGAGTCATCACTAAAACAATACGACAGATGAAAGAGATCATGTAGATTTAAATAGCCTTTAATCCCAGCACTCGGGAGGCAGAGGCAGGCGGATCTTTGTGAGTTCGAGACCAGCCTGGTCTCCAAGAGCTAGTTCCAGAACAGGCTCCAAAACCACAGAGAAACCCTGTCTCGAAAAACAAAAAAAAAAAAAAAAAAAGACCTGAAAGACTCCACACAGGAAACTTCTATGCCTGATAACCACTTTCTTCAATGTAGTAAGACACAAATGTCACAACACACAAAATTTTAAAACACACAAATAAAAATCTTTATATACAAATGGCAAACTTAATGAGAAAGAAACCATGGAAAGTATACCTTTCACAATAGCCTCAAAAATATCGTAGGATAAATCTGTACAAGCAAGTAAAATATTTTTATGATAAAATCTTTAAGACACTGGAGAAAGAAATTGAAGAAGACATCAGAAGATGGAAAGATCCTTTAAGCTCACAGGTCAATATGATTACTAACGTGAAAAGGGTCATCCTACCAAAAGAGTTCTATAAATTCAATGCAATTCCTATAAAAATTCCAACACAATTCTTCACAGAGATTGAAAGAGCAATTTTCCGCTTCATATGAAAACCCAAAAGACAGGCCATCTAAATCAACCCTGAAGAATAAATTAACTGAAGACAATATCGATGAGATTTTCTAGCTGAATGAAGACTTTGTTGGTAATTGGACCTTATTAGGAACTTTGCAATTTGTCTCATGTTTTGACAAAAAAATTTGGTTGTGTTTGACCATATTCTGAATATTTTCATGGTTATTAATTCAAAATTAATGTACTAAGTTGTTTGGTGGAGGGAATATTAAAATGTATAATATCTAAAAAAAGAATAAATTAACTGAAGGTATCACCATTTTAGATTTCAAGTTGACTATAGAACTATAGAAATAAAAACAGCATAGTACTGACATAAAAACAGACATGTTGGTCAAAGGAATTGAATTAAAGACCCCAAAATAATTCCAAACGCCAACAGACACTGATTTTTGACAAAAAAGGTAAAAAATACACACTAGAGAAAAGATATATTCTTCAATAAATGATGCTTGTTAAGCTAGATTGTAAATGGAAGTTTCTCTCCCTCCTGGTCCCACGACCTTTCATTCCCAAAGAAACTCACAGAGGTACCATTAGTAAAGAGACTGCACTTTCATTTCCTGGCCGCCCAGACCCAAATAATGACATGGAAACTATATTAATTACAACATTGTTTGGCCAGTGCCTCAGGCATATTTCCAGCTAGTTCTTATGTCTTAAATGAACCCATTTCTGTTAGTCTATGTATTGCCACATGGCTGTGGCTTTACCTCATTTTCTACATGTCTTGTTTCCTCATTTTTCCCCATCTGAATTTGTCTATACTGTATATCTCTACTTTTTCTGAGCACATGATTCATAAATCTGCTAAGCAGCATGGGTATTATTGTAACTGTGGCTTGGCCGACTGGCTCTGCTCATTCCTTAGCTTCCTCAGAGTCTAGCTTCATGATGGAGGTACTGGCAGGAGCCATGCTTATTGCCACAGCTCTGTGGACTTTCAAGGTCCATAGCACCACTAAGAAGCCTGCTGTTGGCTGCTCATAAACACCATTTAAGTGTTTGGTGGCACAGCCTCTTAAAAGAGCTGCAAGGTTTTTGTCACTGAGTCAGGAAGCCTCTCTTAAAGGAATTGTGCCTCTGCTTGCCTTTTAGCAAACAGAGCCCACCCGAGACAATGCTGCTACCAAGACAAGAAGCCATGCGTGAGTCTGTTCTTTTCTGTCTATAATCTTTTTTTCAATTTGATGTGTGTGTGTCTTGTTATCTCTGGTTTCTCAAGGTTTTCTGCTTTATGGAATAGAAGCATACATTTGTAATGTTTGCTCGTGATAAATGAATTCAATTATCTCTCTTTATTTGCATGTTATTTCGTAAATGTAGTTCAAGCAGGTTTCAGTACAGTGTTTTACTTAAACTAAGGGAATTTTGGAAGGTAGAGAATAGGAAATAAAGAGTGTTGGGAAATAAAGCTTGTAAAATGATCTTCATGTACCTGCCCATCACTATCACTATGGTGACTATAAACTATGTAGATACAAACAAGATTTAAGATCACATTAACAAGGAGTCTCTTGTCTCTTGTAGAAAAAAACATAGTGGAGAAACTTAAAAATAAAGGAATGGAATTAATTTTCAGATAATGCCAAAAGTATGAACCATCAAATGATAAATCAGTAAATGATACATCATCAAAAATCACACAAACTCTTCTGCAAATGTATAATAGAAAGGGATGTAATATGAGGTACAAATTTGGAGAAAATATTTACAAAATGCTCAGTCAAAGACACAGCACAGAAAGAGCTTTCAGGATTTGAAAGTCATTTTTAAAAGTCTACTAAAAATTATCAGATGATTTGAAAAGATATTTCATTGAAAAGGATATATAAGTGACAAATAAGCACACTAAAACTAATCAACGTTATCATCCAATTTTAAAAAAAACGCTAAAATTACAATAGCATGTTACCACACATCTTTAAAAACATAACAATACCAATTGTCTTAGTTAGGGTTTCTCTTGCTGTGATGGAACACAGCCAAAAAGTAAGTTGGGAGGAAATTGTTTATTCAGTTTACACTTCTATATTGCTGTGCCCCACTGAAGGAAGTCAGGATAGGAGAAAACTGAAAACAGGAGCTGATACAGAGACTTGCTTCCTAAAGGTGTGCTGCTTACTGGCTTGCTTCCCCTGGCTTTCTCAGCCTACTTTCTTAGAGAACTCAGGACCACAAACCTAGGGATAGCACCACCCACCATGGGCTGGGCCCCTCCCCCACGATCACTAATTGGGAAAATACCTTACAGCTGGATCTCATGAAGGCACTTCCTCAACTGAGACTCCTTCCTCTTTGGTGACTCTAGTTTATGCCAAGTTGACAAACAAAACCAGCCAGTACACCAATTTATGATATGAATGTGAAATAATTTCACCATTCATATAATATTGACAAATAATCAAAATGGTATATACAGCCTGCATTTGTTTTCTAGGACTGCTGCTGTAGGTCACATTCTGAAATACTAGGGATGAGGGTTTCAGTATATGATTTTCCAGGGTTCAGAATTCACATATTACTGCTACTTATAGTGGTAGCTTGCATATTTATGTAAAACTTGACGTGTACAACCTAACAGTTTCTCTTCTGGGCATTTAATTCAGAAATAGAAACACATGCCTGTTTACAAGCCAGTACACAGTGTTCATAGCTGCTTCATTTATAATAGCCAAAAAGTAGAAGTAGTACAGATGTTCTTCAACAGGTAGATGGATAAACAAACTAGCTCAATATAACCAACAATAGAAAGGCCACCAAAAACTTATAAATTTTCATTCCTATAAGGTTATAAAAGTGGTAAATCATTTATGAAACATTATACAATAAATAATAAATCAGTGGTTTCTGGGTAATAGTTTCAGAAAGAATAGCAGGAGAGAGGCAGCTGTGACCAAAATAAAAGGTACATTTATGGTGATGAAAGTGATGTATATCTTGACACTGAACTTATATATATGATAAACTTCAGAGAACTGCAGCACATACACTATACACACATGCAAATAAATACGATAAATTCTGCAGAAATCTGTATTAAGATGAACAGATTGAATCAACAGAACACCAGTCTCAATTTATCAACTTAACATAAAATTTTAGAAAAATTGTGATTGTACATGAAAGTATTTAGTAAGTTCAAGTTTTATTCAGATTTAACTAGGAAATATAAGAAAACTCCCTTGATATGATAAAGCAAATCTATCAAAAATATATAGATCATATTATGTGAATGGGAGCATTTTCATTGCTTTGAAGGTAGATAATAGAAGTGGAACCCAGGGCTTTGTGGATATTAGGAATAGAATTTATCACTCCGCTAAATCCTCCAAACTGTTTTTGCTTCCCTAACTAGTTTGAAAAAATACAATGAAATCCATTTTAGCCAGCTGTATTAGTGTTCTCAAACAGTTCAATAGACGGAAATCTTAGTCCTAAAATCTTGAAAGAAAATAATGATGAAGTGATCGTACATATAAAAAATCCTAAAGAATCTGTACAAAAAGTAGAAAGTAAAAAATCTAGAACTATTAAGTGTATTTTAAATCAAGTTAGATACAAGATTAATACATGAAAATTAATTTGTTTGAGCTGCAAAACAATATTTTTCAAAAATTACAAAATTAAATTAAAAGTCATATACACTGATATGGACATCATCTAATACTTAGTAATATGTTTAATATAAACACATAAGCTTTTTTTACTAAAAGAACATTGATGAGAAAATTGAAGAAAATGAAAACAAATTTAAAGACAAAATATTACCAGCAATTTTGTGACTCAACTAATATTAAAATTTTTATTCTTTCTAAACTAATCTGTTGATAATATGTAGTTATAGTCAAAATGTCATTGGATATTGTTAAATAAATTGATAAACAATATAAATAGGAAGATAAATAAAGGAATGGAAAATATCAATTTCTAAATGCAATACAGTCAAAATAATCATCAAATCACAATAGTTGTGCCTACTGACACTGGATCTAAATGCCTTGAGCCCACACAACACTCAGCTGTGGATGGGGAAGGGGCTTTCAGAGCCCCATCACTTCAGGGAGAGGGGGGTCATAGTATATAGTTGGGTATCCACTAGTGTACCCACCAGTCTGCAATGGATAGTTCCAAACCTGCAGCCACATAGATTGCCTTGTTTAAATGCAGTGGGACATAAAACAAAACTAAAAGTCACAAATATGGGAATAACATTTGGAAGAAAGAAGGGATGCTCACAAACAGGTTAATATGAGAGGGTAGAAGGAAGAGCAGTCAGAATACACTATACATATGCATGAAATTGTCAAAGAAAAAATATTAATACAAATGTTTAAAAATGTGTTTGAGTAGCCAAAACAAAGCCTTAGAGTATCATTGGTTCTATCTACCAAATTTTAAATATTGCTGTAAAAGTATGGAAAATATGAAGGCTACAAAAAATTTAAAAATTCAAGATGAAGCACAAACTTAAATGTTAAAACTTTACAACTAGAGCTTGTGGAGGGAAGTATAGAAAAATAACTTCATGCACACCGAATCAGCAAAGACTATAGATAGAAGAACAAAAAAACAACAGCAATATTTGCTAGAAGGTGCATCCATTTATATTATGAGGAAACATTAATAGATACCAGTTCCCAAAAGGTAATGCTTTTCCAGTTGTGAAGAGTAATGTATACACTAATACTTTTCCCTCTATGAAACATAAACTAGAATACTACATAAAACATCTCTTCAGATATAGGGTAACAGTGAGTGATTGTTTGTTCAAGGGAAAGAAAATCTAATAAGGTTATTTGTGAAAGAGGCCAAGAACAAGGTCTCAATGACCTGTTTAAAAACACCAAGTGTTGGCAGTAGTTTCTGTCTGGCCTGGTCCCGCAGCCATTCAGTCCCAAAGAAACACACAGAGGTCTACATTAATCATAAACTGGTTGGCCTATTAGCTCAGACTTTTTATTAACTCTTATATCCTACATTAACCCATAATTCTTGTCTGTGTCAACCATGTGGCTTGGTACATTTTATCAGCAAGGCATTCTCATCTTGCTTCCACTGTGTCTGGGTGACGACTGCAGACTGAGCCTTTCCCATAATTCTCCTGTTCTCATCTTCCCACCACCACTTTCTGCCTGGCAACTGGCCAATAGGCATTTTATTAATAAGTGGCAAATCTTTACAGGGTACAAGACCATTGTCCCACAGCAACAAAGTCATACACTTTATGTAATATTGGAGGCACTCTTGGCTGGAGAGATGGCAGGATAGGTAATTAAGAGTACTAACTGCTCTTCTGTGGTCCTGAAATTGATTTCCAGCACCTCTATGATAATTCACAACCACTTGCAACTCCGATTACAGGACATCTGATGCCTCTGCTAACATCCGTGGGCACCAGGTATGTACATAATGCTCATACAAGACATACAGGTAAAACACTTATACACTTAAATAAAAATAAGTATTAAAATGAGCCTCTATAGGAAGAATGGGTCAGAAAATCATTTGACCTATTAATGACTCATAGAGTCCCAATTCCTGGGGCTAGAACAGATGGCTCAGTAGTTAAGAGCATTTGGTGCTCCTCCAAAAGACCCAGATTCAGTTCCCAACATGGACAGTCACCTAAAACTGCAGCTCCAGGGATACTAATTCCTAGTTTCTGCTCCCATAGGCATGCGAACATACCTGCTGCATATATAGACAAGCAGGCACACACACATACACATAAATAAATGTTAAATTTTAAAGAAAAATCCAAATCCATTGAAAATATATCTATAAAACTCAGTAATGGTAAGACTATGGGTGTAGCTTCTGACATCTCTAGGAGACACAGGCTTACAGTATACTCCCTTATACTATGGCTCTCCGAATATTTTCCCTCTTCTGCAATGTTTCATGAGCTTTGGGTGTAGGAGTGGTTTGTAGATGTGCTACATCCATACAGTCTCAACAAACATGACTACCTAACTTTGAACTGAACAAGAACAATAGACATGCAAAAGTGAATAGGAGAAAGTCCATGAGACCTCAACCCAACCCAAAGAACTATAGGCAACTAAGGAATGCTGAGAGTGGGAGAGATACTCATCTCAGAGACAGCCCTGAAAATATACACACAAGTAATGTTGTCCACATTGAGCAAGTTATATTTAGGAATAACAGTTCATGAAGAAAGAGACCATGAATTTGAAAGAGAGAAAGTACAGGTATATGGAATAAGTTATTTGGGGGAAGAAAAAGCAAAGGAGAAAAGTTTTAATTAAATTATAATCTCAAAAATAAAAATGCCTTGGTGAACTCCACCAAAAATGAAAAGCAAACCAAGATTTGTAATAATAAAACCACTGAAAAGGTAATCATAAAGAGCAAATTATAAGTTTATAAATTCAGCTATATGAATTGATAATATATCCATGGGGGATATAAATGACCTTTAAATTTAATTAACAATATAGCCAGAAATTTAATAAAGTACAAAAAGAAAACAACACCCTCAAAGATGAATTCATTATCCAGTGAAAATATTGTTCAGTGATAAATAGAGAACAGAGACAGTTTCATACAAAACAAATGTAAGAGTATTCTTCACCAGCAAACCTCCACTTCAGGAAACAGCAGATGAACTTCTCTGGGCTGAAAAAAATAAAACTACTGAGAAACCAAAAGCTATATGGTTTCTGGAGCACTGGAGATGAACAACACTTGCAATGCCTAAAGACATTCCTTTGTTTGTTGTCTATGAAGATAACTACTTTTTATCTCAAAAATCACAAAGCATCTTGTAAATAATTTCACGTATGAATAATTTTGTATGTGAACAAATAGTCACAGACAATAAGAGCAAATAACAGTGATAATGGTACTCCATTCTTTAAATTCATTATAAAATGCAAAGAATAGTAAAAATACTTTTCTCAACAGACTGTTAAATTAAGGGTGCCTGGTGTAAATCTTAGACTATAGCAGAAATATGTTTCAAAAGTTAGACAGCTCTGCATGGTGGATCATACCTTTAAACTCAGCAATTGGTAGACTGAGATATCATTAGTTCAAGGCCAGCCTGAGCTAAATAGGAATTTACAGGCTAGCTAGCCTGATCTACACTGTGAGCCCCAATATCAACATATATATATATATGCCATTAACTGTGACCAATTTCAAATCTAAGAGATACTTATCTTTATCTTTTAAAAAGCTTAAAAACAAGAAAAAGGAAACAATATGATAAAAGAGAAAAGAAACAGTAACAATCAAATTGATAATTATATTAAATGTAAATAAGCATGGCAAGAGTAGTCAAACATTAAATGTAATTTTATACTGTCTGATTAAAATTCCAGTCGAATAGTAAGAGCAAAATGGTGCAAGAAAGTGTCAGCACAAATAAATGTAAAAAATTTGGATTATGTCTTTTGAAATTATAAAAAATTACATACCACTAAAAACTGTCAAATAAACCATAAAGGTTTTCTAAGGAAAGAAATTCCAACTCATATGGCAATTTCAACACTGCTTTCAGTAACTGCTGGAAAACGTAGTCAGAAAGTCAGTAATATTATAAAAGCTTTGGATAATATCAACCGTTTTACTTTAATTGAACTTCAGAGAACACTGCAACTTAGAACTGTTGAATACTGTTTCAAATGCATATGAAACATTTCCAAGTATAGACCACATGTTGTGCAAATTTTAAGTGGCCTTCATAAATTTGTAAGTCAAAAAATGCACACAGTATGTTATCTAATTATATGGACTTACATGAAAAAATAATTGCAGACTAATAACTCTTAAACCCCTGAATATTTAGAAAGTAAAACTCATTTAAGTATCTTGGGAATTGAAAAAAGAAACAATAGGAAAAATTGTGAAATATTTTGAAACAATGATAATAATACAGCATATCAAAATTGGTGGACTGTAACTTAAGCAAATCTTAAAGAGAAATATATTGCTTTAAGTGCTTAAAATAAAACGAAACATTTGAAAACAACTGCTTTGATTTCCAACCTGTAAGACTAAGATAATAAGAGTAATTTAAGCCCAGAGTGAGTAAAAAAGAAGGAAATAATAAAAATAAGATTAGAAATCAATGAGATATAAAATTAACAACCAATAAAAATCAACAATGTCAAAGCAGAACTGCAAAAGTTGTTTCTTTGACGCAGTTAATGAAACAGATAAAATGCTTATGAGACTAATTGAGTGGAAAGAAACCAACAACACAAATTGCAGCTATGGGTACTAAATAAGATGCACATACAGACAGCACAGACAATAAGGAGATAATAAAAATGATTCTACTCCAATACATTCAGTAACTGAGACGAATAGATCCAATTGTTTAAAGGCACGAGTTTTTTTTTAAATATCACAAAGAAAATAAAAATATCAAGGACACTATATGGACTTGAGAAGTGGAATTTGTAACAAAAACCTTTCCTAGTCTCATAAAGAAAATATCAAGCCTTCATGCCTGTAAGTTTGTATTGTCAAAATTAAAAGAATGAAGAATACCAAGTTTACTCAAATTTATTCAGAAAAGACAAAAGAGAGAAATACTCAACAATTCTCGAAGACAATTATCCTTAAACAATTGCCAAAAGAAATATAATTGAAATAGGCATCACTATTTTCATAAGCCTAATCAAAAGAAATGTTAACATAATGTTATAGATTTCAATTCAAAAATATGCAAAAGAGCAACCTGATATGGGAAACTAGGATTTATTCGGAGCATACAAAGTTGATTTAAAGCATGTAAAACCAGCTAATGTAATTGATCATATTTATATAATTACAAACATAATTGTCTTAATTTCAATAAACAGAAAATATGTGAAAATTACAATTTTTTTTAAAAAAATTAGGAAACTAGATACGGATTAAATGTTTTCAACCAGTGAGGGGATTTTTTTAAGAGTTAATTTTAACTTTTATGTTAATTTTTTTCACTGTGCTTAATAATTTGTCCTTCAAGCATTTATAATTATCATTCATTTGATCTCATCAAGATTATTGTCATCCTCACTGCATTCTTTTTTAACAAATATGATTTTTTTGTTAATTGGTTTGAGATTTTTTTTTTATTAAAAATTTCCACCTCCTCCCATTTCCCTCCCCCTCCCCCTACTCCCTCTCTCCCTTCCTCTCCAGTCCTGAGAAGTCAGTGTTCCCTGCATTGTGGGAAGTCCAAGGTCCTCCCCCCTCCACCCAGGTCTAGGAAGGTGAGCATCCAAACAGATTAAACTCCCACAAAGCCAGTTCATGCAGTAGGATCAAAACCCAGTGCCATTGTTCTTGGCTTCACAGTCAGCCATCATTGTCAGCCACATTCAGAGAGTCTGGTTTGATCACATGCTCCATCAGTCCCAGTCCAGCTGGCCTTGGTGAGCTCCCATTAGATCAGCCCCGCCGCCTGTGGGTCTCTGTCTCTATCTCCATCCATCGCCAGATGAAGGTTCTATGGTGATATGCAAGATATTCATCAGTGTGGCTATAGGATAGGGCCAGTTCAGGTGCCCTCTCCTCAGCTGCCCAAGGAACAAGGTGGAGACATCTCCTTGGACACCTGGGAACCCCCAATGAAGGGATTTTTAAAGTTACATTATATTATTAATTAGAATTGAAATCGTCCTGTAGTAGGGAACAGCAGTAATATTTTCTTTTACTACTCACATAATGAGTTTCTTGTTCTTCCTATCCAGTACAATACGACAATGAGAAATGTATAATTAAAGGCAAACAGATTGTGAATTTAAAAAGTAAGCCACTCATTTACAGATATTTATGTGAAAACATAAATATGTGTGGGTGTGGGTGTTGCATGCATGTGTAAATGTTTCTGTGGTATGTACCTGTGTATAAAGGACAGGGGTCAGCTCACATGGTTTCCTCTATCACCCTTCCCCTTGATGTTTCAGAAATCTCTCACTGAACCTGGATATCACCAACCAGGTGATAGGAACTGGCTGGGGAAGCCTCTGAGCATCCTCCTATTACTCACTTGCCAGAGGTAGGATTATAAACATACACCACT
This sequence comes from Microtus pennsylvanicus, assembly GCF_037038515.1. Lineage (NCBI taxonomy): Eukaryota > Metazoa > Chordata > Mammalia > Rodentia > Cricetidae > Microtus > Microtus pennsylvanicus. Next base: position 60,872,155 of record NC_134601.1, on the reverse strand, counting down.
GGGGCCAGCTTTTACACAGTTCTGATTTCAGGTCCTCATGCTTGCATGGCAGGTCCTTTATCAACTGAGTTATTTTTCTAGTCTGAAACCTAAAAATCTTTAAAATAAATAAATTTAAGAAAGTTGAAGGATATAATATTAATAATGAAAGATAAAATATGTTTCTATGTGTTAGCAATATACAACTGGAACTCCAAAAGTATCAATAAACATTAAGCATTAAGGATTAAATTTGTCTAATATATTAAAAATACTGGAAAATATTAAGTATTTCTGATTAAAAATAAGTAAAAGCAATTTTTTTTTTCGAAACTGGGTTTCTCTGTAGCTTTGGAGTCTGTCCTAGAACTAGCTCTTGTAAAACAGGCTGGCCTTGAACTCACAGAGATCTGCCTGCCTCTGCCTCCCAAGTGCTGGGATTAAAGAGTGTGCCATCACCACGTGGCAAAATTGAATTTTTAAAGATATATTTCATCCCACATGAAATATTCAGTATTAAGATATCAACTGCCATTAAAAGAGCCAGTATACTTTATAGAACACTGATATAAATGACTGACTGCACATTTTCTTAGAATTTAATATACTTATTATCAAATCTATACAAAAAGCAAAGAATTTGGAATAATCAACAAAATCACTTATTAAAAAGAGCAAGGTTGAATATATGCAAAATGATTTCAAGGCTACAGTCAGCAAGATTTTATAATATTAGCTTTATCATAGACATATAGGTGAATAGAAACAAATAAAGGAAAATAGATTTACACATATATAGCCAATTAGTTATCTAGTTTTTAACAAAATTGTCAAGCACATACGAGGAAGAAAAGCTCATACTTCAATCACATCATGTTGAAAATAACAGATGTTCATATGAAATCAATAGTTAATCACACTACTTACGATACTTGGGAGTCAACAGTTTTTTGCCAAGAATACCCTAATTAAATGAAAGTGAGTGACCTCATAGATATGTGTACATGAATATGTATGAGTTCAGTTTATAATAAACCCAAACTAAAAAAAAATAAATCAATTGAATAATTACTATACAAATTATGGAATATATAATATGTATAATCATAATTAAAAATAATCCTATATAATGAAATAACATTTGACAAATAAGAAGGAAGAAAACATTAATACAGCCAATCGAAAATGATGAACATCAAAAGCAGTACGCTGCACAAAACTATATGGACAAACCAAAGTTGTACTGTCCAATTCCAATTGAGTAGAATTACAGATCTATAAAAATGAGGCTATAATGATGAGAAGCATATAATTAGATGTTGAAAAGAATTAAATCTACAAGGACATGATGAAAAGAAGGGGGTAATAAAAATTCTCTGTATCATAGTAGTTAAACTAATGAACTAATGGCATCAAACTGGGCATGGAAAATAAATTTATTTTGTCCTATATAGCTTATAATTCAATAAAGATGATTTTGAAGAATATATATTTAAATGATAGAAAGAAATTGGAAATCTAATACAGTGTTTTTTAGGGCTACAAATGACACAATTCTTAAGAAGTATTGGGTAGTTTCTCAAAAAAATATGAAGTTGCTATATGCTGCAAATTGCTTACTTATGAATATATACTTGAATGAAAATATCTGCATGAAAAATAGCATGTTCATAATAGTCATATTAACAATAGAAAAATATGGGGTTGGAGAGATGGCTCAGTAGTTAAGAGCATTGCCTGCTGTTCCAAAGGTCCTGAGTTCAATTCCCAGCAACCACATGGTGGCTCACAACCATCTGTAATGAGGTCTGGTGCCCTCTTCTGGCCTGCGGGCATACACACAGACAGAATATTGTATACATAATAAATAAATAAATATTTTTTAAAAAACAATAGAAAAATACAACGGCTTTCAATTAATGATTAGAAAGAATATAGAAAATTTTGTGGAACAAAACAAGACAAAATAACACCAAAAATGGTGTGATTAAAAACCATTTAAAGGGACCTAAGCCAGCGTGGGCCTGAGAAAGTAAGCTCCATGTGAGCAGGAGCTGGGAGCCAATCCAGTCCTGGGACACTGGTGGACCAGGACTGAGCCAGAGACCTGGTTCAGAGCAGACCTGAGACAGAAAACTCTGCCAGAACAGGTAGGAGTAACTGCTGAGCAAGTGAGCCAGAGCCAGTGACCACTGAGGGTCCAGACATGAATCCGGGACCTTCAAGGGAGTAGACATAAGCCAGGACCCCTATGGGTGTGGGCATGAGTTTAGGACCTCCTAGGAACAAGGCCTGAGCCAGGACCTCAGTGGGTCTGGGCATGAATCTTGAACCTCTGAGAGAGTAGGCAGGAAACAGAGATCTCTCTGCAGGTCCAGGAGTGAAATACAAAATAATTGGAATAACCCTATGTATCCTATCACATCACCATGGTTTAAAACTAGAAGTCAACAGCAATACTAATTCCAGAAAACCCACAAACAAATGGAAATTAAACAATGCTTACCTGTATCATCAATGGGTCAAGGAAGAAATAAAGGGGGAGATTAAAGACTTCCTAAAATTCAATGAAAATGACCACACAACATACCCAAATTTATGGGACACAATGAAAGTAGGATTAAGAAGAACGTTCATAGCATTAAATGCCTACATAAAGAAGCTGTAAAAATCCCACACTACTGAATTAAAAGAACATTTGAAAACTTTAGAAAAAAAAGAAAGCAAACTCACCCAAGAGAGCTAGATGGCAGGAAATAATCAAAGTGAGAGCTGAAATCAACAAAATAGAAACAAAGAAAGCAATACAAAGAATTAATGAGACAAAGAGTTGGTTCTTCAAGAAAATTAACAAAATAGACAGACCTTTATCCAAACTAACAAAAAGGGAGAGAAGAGAATATCCAAATTAACAAAAGCAGAAATAAAAAGGGGGACATAACAACAGACATGGAGGAAATACAGAGAATCATCAGGTCATATTTTGAAAATCTGTACTTCACAAAATTGGAAAACTTAAAGGAAATGGACAACTTTCTGGATAAATATCACTTAACCAAAATTAAACCAAGACCAGATAAACAAATTAAACAGACTTATAATGACTGAAGAAAGAGAAACAGTGTCAAAAGTCTCCCAACCAAAATGAGCCCAGGACCAGATAGTTTCAGCTCAGAATTTTACAAGATTTTCAGAGAACTAATACTAATACTCGACAAATTATTCCACACAATAGAAACAGAAGGAACATTGCCAAACTCTTTTTATGAAGCTACAATTACCCTGTTACTGAAACCACAGAAAGACATTACTAATAAAGAGAATTATAGACCAATCTCACTCATGAACAATGATGCAAAAATACTCAATAAAATACTGGCAAATCAAATCCAAGAACAACACATCAGAACCATCAGCCACCATGATCAAGTTGGCTTCATACCAGAGATGTAGGGATGGTTCAACATACAAAAATCTGTCAACGTAATCCACAATATAAACAAACTGAAAAATACAAACCACATGATCATCTTATTAGGTGCTGAAAAGGCTTGCAACAAAATACAGCAATCTTTCTTAATAAAGATCTTGAAGAGAGCAGGGATACAAGGAACATACCTAAACACAATAAATGCAATATAAAGCAAGCCAACCGCCAACACCAAACTAAATGGAGAGAAACTCCCAGCGATTCCACTGAAATCAGGAACAATACAAGGTTTTCCTCTCTCTCCATATTTATTTAATATAGTTCTTGAGGTCCTAGCTAGAGCAATAAGACACAGAAAGGAGATCAAGGGGATACAAATCAGAAAAGAAGTCAAACTCTCACTGTTTGCTGATATGATAGTTTACATAAGTCGTCCCCAAATTTCTACCAAGGAACTTCTATAACTCATTAACACTTCCAGTAATGTAGCAGGATACAAGATTAACTCAAAAAAATGAGTAGCCCTCCTGTACTCAGATGAAAAAAGCAATGGGGAAAGAAATCAGAGAAGCAATACCTATCACAATAGCCACAAATAGCATAAAATATCTCAGAGTTACTTCAAGCAAATAAATGGAAGACTTGTATAACAAGAAGTTTAATTCTTTGAAGAAAGAAATTGAAGATACCAGAAAGTGGAATTAACATAGTAAAAATGGCAATCTACAGATTCAATGCAATGCCCATCAAAATCCCAGCAAAAATCTTTACAGACCTTGAAAGAATGGTACTCAATTTCATATGGAAAAGCAAAAACCCAGGATAGCCAAAGCAATCCTATACAATAAATGAACTTCTGGGTTACCTCATTCAAATTAATGTTTTTTAGCTACATCATTTTCCTGCAAAATCCAAGATATAGTTTTTTTTTCTGCTGTGTAGTACTCACTCTTAAGTAGTTTTTAAACATAAAGCAAAGAAAACTAGCTTACAAATCACAATCCCAGAGAACTTAGACAACAATGGGGACACTGGAAAACACATGCATAGTTCTAATCTACATGAAAAGTAGAAAAAGACAAGATCTCCTGAGTAAATTGGGAGCATGGAGACCTTGGGAAAGAGTTGAATGGAAGGGGAGAGGCAGGGAGAGGAGCAAGCAGAGAAAAATGTAGAGTTCAATAAAAATCAATAAAAATGGAATTTCTGGAGTCATCACAATCGCTGACTTCAAAATCTACTACAGAGCTACAATACTGAAAACAGCATGGTATTGGCATAAGAAGAATGAAAATAGACCCATATCTATCACCATGCACAAAACTCAAGTCCAAATGGATTAAAGACCTCACTATCAGTCAGAACACATTGAACCTGATAGAAGAGAAAGTGGGAAGTACCCTACATCAGATGGGCACAGGAGATCGCTTCCTATGTGTAACCCCAACAGCTCAGACATTAAGGGCAACATTGAATAAATGGGACCTACTAAAACTGAGAAGCTTCTGTAAAGCAAAGGACACTGTCACTAAGACAAAAAGGCAACCTACTGACTGGGAGAAGATCTTCACCAACCCCACAACAGACAAAGGTCTGATCTCCAAAATATATAGAGAACTCAGGAAACTAGACTTTAAAATGCTAATTAACCCAATTAAAAAATGGGGCACTGATCTGAACAGAGAATTCTCAGCAGAGGAAGTTCAAATGGCCAAAAGACACCTAAGGTCATGCTCAACCTCCTTAGCAATCAGGGAAATGCAAATCAAAACAACTTTGAGATATCATCTTACACCTGTCAGAATGGCTAAAATAAAAAACTCCAATGATAGCCTTTGCTGGAGAGGCTGTGGAGGAAGGGGTACCCTCATCCATTGCTGGTGGGAATGCAATCTTGTGCAACCACTTTGGAAATCAGTGTTTCGATTTCTCAGGAAATTTGGGATCAACCTACCCCTGGACCCAGCAATACCACTCCTGGGAATATACCCAAGAGATGCCCTATCATATGACAAAAGCATTTGTTCAACTATGTTCATAGCAGTATTATTTATAATAGCCAGAACCTGGAAACAACCTAGATGCCCTTCAATGGAAGAATGGATGAAGAAAGTTTGGAATATATACACATTAGAGTACTACTCAGTGGCAAAAAAAAACAATGACACCTTGAATTTTGCATGCAAATGGATGGAAATAGAAAACACTATACTGAGTGAGGTAACCCAGACCCAAAAAGATGAATATGGGATGTACTCACTCATAATTGGTTTCTAGCCATAAATAAGGGACACGGAGCCTACAATTGGTGATCCTAAAGAAGCTAAGTAAGAAGGTGAACCAAAGGAAAAACATATAGTTATCCTCTTGGCTATGGGAAGTAGACAAAGTTGCCGGGGAGAAAATTGAGATCTTGGGGGTGGGGTGGGATGGGGGTAAGGGGAGATGGGGAGAGAAAAGTGAGAAGGGGAGGAAAGGGGGAACTTGGAGAAAAAGGAGGATTGGGATAAAGGAAGGCTGGATAGGGGAGCACGGAAGCACAATTCTTAGTTAAGGGAGCCACCTTAGGGTTGGCAAGAGATTTGAACCTAGAGTGGCTCCCAGGTGCCCAAGCCGAGGTCCCCAGTTAATTCCTTGGGCAGCTGGGGATAGGGAACCTGAAGTGACCCTATCCTATAGCAATACTGACAAATATCTTGCATATCATCATAGAACCTTCATCTGGTGATGGATGGAGATAGAGACAGAGACCCACACTGGAGCACTGGACTGAGCTCCCAAGGTCCCAATGAGGAGCAGAAGGAGGGAGAACAAGAGCAAAGAAGTCGGGACCACGAGGGGTGCACCCACCCACTGAGACAGTGGAGCTGATCTATTGGGAGCTCACCAAGGCCAGCTGGACTGTGACTGAAAAAGCATGGGATAAAACTGGACTCTCTGAACATGGCGAACAATGAGAGCTGATGAGACGCCAAGGACAATGGCAAGGGGTTTTGATCCTACGTAATGTGCTGGCTTTGTGGGAGCCTACCCAGTTTGGATGTTCACCTTCCTATATATGGACGGAGAGGGGAGGACCTAGGACTTACCACAGGGCAGGGAACCCTGACTGCTCTTTGGACTGGAGAGGGAGGGGGAAAGGAGTGGGGGGAGGGAGAGAAGGGTGGGAGGAGGGGGAGGGAAATGGGAGGCTGGGAGGAGGTGGAAACTTGTTTTTTTTCTCATTTTCTCAATAAAAAAAAGATTTAAAAAAAATAAAAAAAATAAATCTTGTAAAAAAAAAAAAAAGAAGAGACAGAAGGACCAATGAAACCAAATCAAAGACCCAGATATTAAACCACATACCTTTGAACACCTGATTTTTGTCAAAGAAGCAAAATATATCAAATGGACAAAAAGCATATTTAACTAATGGTGGTAGCATAACTGGATATCAATATGTAGAAGAATGAAAATAGACCCATATCTATGACCATGCACAAAACTCAAGTCCAAATGAATCAAAGACCTCAACATAAAGACAATCACACTGAACCTTATAGAAGAGATGGTGTGGGATGTCCCTCTGTCCATGTGCATCTTTCACTGTTTAATTAATAAAGAAACTGGGTTTTCTGCTAGGTCCTCTGCTCAGGAACAGTTTTCTGCTCCAACACTAAGGCGACCCACCCAGAGCAGTGAGTGCCTGCCTACCGGGCAGGCCTCAAGGACCCCCCCACCCCCCCGAGAGGGAGCCCCGACACCTTCAGCTTGTGCTCCAGGGGTCCCTGTGCACTCCTGGATCTCGTCCAGCCGGCCAGGTTTTTTCCTTTTGTCGCCAGATCATCGGGCTACCAGGCGGCCCTGTTTAGGTACTGAGGAGTTCCATCTGGACAGGTGAGTGTGTGCTTTCCAGGGGCGGACTGTCAGGACTGTCCCGGAAGAGAGCACAGGCCCCCCTCCCCCAGCTCCTTCTGCAGGGCTGTCTTTCTTACACCCTCCTCCCTCCCCCCCCCACAAGCCTGCGTTTTCTGCTAGGTCCTCTGCTCAGGAACAGTTTTCTGCTCCTACACTAAGGCAACCCACCCAGAGAGGTGAGTGCCTGCCTACCAGGCAGGCCTCAAGGACCCCCTCCCCGAAAGGGAGCACGCGCACCTTCAGCTTGTACAGCAGGTTGTCCTGTGTTCTACTCGTCCCCACCCTGCCCCCCAAGTTCCCCCTTTTGTCCTCGGGTCATTGGACTACCAGGCATCCATGTTTTGGTGCTGAGGAGTTCCATCTGGACAGGAACAGTTCCTGCTTCTACACTGAAGAGATACACTCAGAGAGTCAGTCACAGCAAAGACTGGACCAAGACACCAGGCCTCTCCTGGCTCCATTTGAAGGAAAAGATGGGAAGGCGCCAAGGCAAGAATTCCTCCAACAACCTGAAAGGCAACATGACATCACCACAATCCAGAGATCCCGAAATAAGAAGAATTGTACACCCTACTCTAGAAGAATTAGAAGAAATCGACTCAAAACTGAATTATATGAAAATAATAGAAGACCTTACACAGGAGGTGAAAACTGCCATAAACAATTAGAGATCACAAACAAAAAGGTAGAGGAAATGAATAAAGCGCTCAAAGATACACGAGAAAACCAAGAGAAACAAGAAAAAGCAATCAAACAGGTAAGGGAAGTGCTTCAAGACATGAAGAATGAAATGGAAGTAATGAAGAAAACACAAACCGAGGGAAGGATGGAGATGGAAAATCTGGGTAAACGAACAGGAAATACAGAGACAAGTACTACCAACAGATTACAAGAGATAGAAGAAAGAATTTCAGACACTGAAGATACCATAGAGAAAATAAACACACTGATCAAAGAAAACAGCAAAACCAACAAATTTTGATCACAAAACATTCAGGAAATCTGGGACACAATAAAAAGACCAAACCTAAGAATAATTGGGATAGAAGAAGGAGAAGAAGTACAGCTCAATGGTCCAGAAAATATATTTAATAAAATTATAGAAGAAAACTTTCCCAACCTAAAGAAGAATATTCCTTTGAAGGTTCAAGAAGCATACAGAACACCGAATAGACTGGACCAAAAAAAAAAATCTCCTCGCCATATAATAATCAAAACACAAAACATACAGAATAAAGAAAGAATATTAAGAGGTGCAAAGGAAAAAGGCCAAGTCACTTATAAAGGTAAACCTATCAGACTTAGACCAGATTTCTCTATAAAAACAATGAAAGCCAGAAGGTCCTGGATAGATGTACTGCAGAAACTAAGAGATCATGGATGCAAGCCCAGACTACTATACCCAGCCAAGCTTTCATTCACTATAAATGGAGAAAACAAAATTTTCCAGGATAAAAACAAATTTAAACAATACGTAGGCACAAATCCAGGCTTACAGAAAGTAATAGAAGGAAAATCACAAACCAAGGAATCCAACAATAACCACAATAACGCAAACATCTAGAGACCCTTCACCAGCACAACTCAAAGAAAGGAAACACACAAACTCTACTACTAAAAAAGTGACCAAAGTTAACAACCACTGGTCATTAATATCACTTAATGTCAATGGGTTCAACTCACCTATAAAATGGCACAGGCTTAGAGATTGGATACGAAAACAGGATCCAACATTCTGCTGTTTACAAGAAACACACTTTAACCACAAAGACAGGCACCTACTCAGAGTAAAGGGATGGGAAAAGGTTTATCAAGCAAATGGACCTAAGAAACAAGCAGGTGTGGCCATACTAATTTCTAACAAAGTTGACTGCAAACTCAAATCAATCAGAAGAGATGGAGAGGGACATTTTATACTCATAACAGGAACAATTCATCAGGATGAAGTCTCAATCCTGAATATCTATGCCCCTAATATAAAAGCACCCATGTTTGTAAAAGAAGCATTACTAAAACTCAAGGCTGCCATCAAACCGCACACACTAATAGTAGGAGACTTCAACACTCCTCTCTCACCAATGGACAGGTCAATCAGACAGAAACCTAACAGAGAAATAAGAGAATTAATGGAGGTAATGAATCAAATGGAATTAACAGACATCTATAGAACTTTCCACCCAAATAGGAAAGAATATATGTTCTTCTCTGCAGCTCATGGAACCTTCTCAAAAATTGACCACATACTGGGTAACAAAGCAAACTTCCACAGTTACATAAAAATATTCGTAACCTCCTGTGTCTTATCAGATCACCATGGATTAAAGTTAGAATTCAAAAACAATCCTACCCCCAGAAAGCCTACAAACTCATGGAAACTGAACAGTCAACTACTGAACCACACCTGGATCAAGGAAGAAATAAAGAAAGAAATTAAAGTCTTCCTTGAATTCAATGAAAATAAAGAAACAACCTACTCAAAGTTATGGGACACTATGAAATCAGTCCTGAGAGGAAAGTTCATAGCACTAAGTGCCCACTTAAAGAAAACAGAAAAAGCACACATTGGAGACTTAACAGCCCAAATGAAAGCTCTAGAAAAAAAAGAAGCAGACTCACCTAGGAGGAGTAGAAGACTGGAAATAATCAAACTGAGGGCTGAAATTAACAAAATAGAAACACAGAAAACAATCCAAAGAATCAATGAAACAAAAAGCTGGTTCCTGGAGAAAATGAACAAGATTGATAAACCCCTATCCAAACTAATCAAACGGCAGAGAGAGAATATGCAAATTAATAGGATCAGAAATGAAAAGGGGGACATAACCACAGAAACAGAGGAAATTCAGAGAATCATTAGATCTTACTACAAAAGCCTGTATAACACAAAACTGGAAAATGAAAAAGGAATGGACACTTTTTTAGATAAATACCATATACCAAAGTTAAACCAGGACCAGGTGAACGATCTAAATAGACATGTTAGTCGAGAAGAATTAGAAGCTGCTATCAAAAACCTCCCTACCAAAAAAAGCCCAGGACCAGATGGTTTCAATGCAGAATTCTACCAGAACTTCCAAGAAGAGCTAATACCTATACTCCTTAATGTATTTCACAATATAGAAACAGAAGAGTCATTGCCAAATTCCTTTTATGAAGCTACAGTCACTCTGATACCAAAACTGCACAAAGACTCAACCAAGAAAGAGAATTACAGGCCAATCTCACTCATGAATATTGACGCAAAAATCCTCAACAAAATACTGGCAAACCGTATCCAAGAACACATCCGAAAAATTATCCATTATGATCAAGTAGGCTTCATTCCAGAGATGCAGGGCTGGTTCAACATACGAAAATCTATCAATGTAATCCATCATATGAATAAACTGAAAGAAAAAAAACATATGATCATTTCATTAGATGCTGAAAAAGCATTTGACAAAATCCAGCATACCTTTATGATAAAAGTATTGGAGAGATTAGGGATACAAGGGTCATACCTAAATATAACAAAAGCAATATACAGCAAGCCGACAGCTAACATCAAATTAAACGGAGAGAAACTCAAAGCCATCCCACTGAACTCAGGAACACGACAAGGCTGTCCACTCTCGCCATACCTCTTCAATATAGTGCTTGAAGTTCTAGCAATAGCAATAAAACAACATAAGGGGATCAAGGGGATTCGAATTGGAAAGGAAGAAGTTAAACTTTCGTTATTTGCAGATGATATGATAGTCTACATAAGCGACCCCCAAAACTCCACCAAAGAACTTTTAGAACTGATAAACAGCTTTAGTAATGTGGCAGGATACAAGATCAACTCCAAAAAATCAGTCGCCCTCTTATACACAAAGGATAAGAAAGCAGAGAGGGAAATCAGAGAAGCTTCACCTTTCACGATAGCCACAAACAGCATAAAATATCTTGGGGTAACTCTAACCAATGAAGTAAAAGATCTATTTGACAAGAACTTTAAGGTATTGAAGAAAGAAATGGAAGAGGATACCAGAAAATGGAAGGACCTCCCCTGCTCTTGGATTGGGAGGATCAACATAGTAAAACTGGCAATTCTACCAAAGGCAATTTATAGATTCAATGCAATCCCCATCAAGGTCCCATCAAAATTCTTCACAGATCTGGAGAGGACAATAATCAACATTATATGGAAAAACAAAAGACCCAGGATAGCCAAAACAATCCTATACAATAAAGGATCTTCTGGAGGCATTACCAGCCCTGACTTCAAACTCTATTACAGAGCTACAATAATGAAAACAATGTGGTACTGGCATAAAAACAGAGAAGTCAACCAATGGAATTGTAGAGAAGACCCGGATTTTATCCCACAAACCTATGAACACCTCATTTTCGATAAAGGAGCTAAAAGTATACAATGGAAGCAAGAAAGCATCTTTAACAAATGGTGCTGGCACAACTGGATGTCAACCTGTAGAAGAATGAAAATAGACCCATATCTATCACCATGCACAAAACTCAAGTCCAAATGGATTAAAGACCTCAATATCAGTCAGAACACACTGAACCTGATAGAAGAGAAAGTGAGAAGTACTCTACAACACATGGGAACAGGAGATCACTTCCTATGTATAACCCCAGCAGCACAGACATTAAGGGCAACATTGAATAAATGAGACCAACTAAAACTGAGAAGCTTCTGTAAAGCAAAGGACACTGTCACTAAGACAAAAAGGCAACCCACTGACTGGGAGATCTTTACCAACCCCGCAACAGACAAAGGTCTGATCTCCAAAATATATAGAGAACTCAAGAAACTAGACTTTAAAATGCTAATTAACCCAATTAATAAATGGGGCACTGAACTGAACAGAGAATTCTCAACAGAAGAAGTTCAAATGGCTAAAAGACACTTAAGGTCATGCTCAACCTCCTTAGCAATCAGGGAAATGCAAATCAAAACAACTTTGAGATATCATCTTACACCTGTCAGAATGGCTAAAATCAAAAACACCAATGATAGCCTTTGCTGGAGAGGTTGTGGAGGAAGGGGTACACTCATCCATTGCTGGTGGGAATGCAATCTTTTGCAACCACTTTGGAAATCAGTGTTTTGCTTTCTCAGGAAATTCAGGATCAACCTACCCCTGAACCCAGCCATACCTCTCTTGGGAATATACCCAAGAGATGCCCGATCATATGACAAAAGCATTTGTTCGACTATGTTCATAGCAGTATTATTTGTAATAGCCAGATCCTGGAAACAACCTAGATGTCCTTCAATGGAAGAATGGATGAAGAAAGTGTGGAATATATACAAAGTAGAGTACTATGCTGCGGTAAAAAACAACGACTTCTCGAATTTTGCATGCAAATGGATGGAAATAGAAAACACTATACTGAGTGAGGTAACCCAGACCCAAAAAGATGAACACGGGATGTACTCACTCATAATTGGTTTCTAGCCATAAATAAGGGTCACAGAGCCTACAATTGGTGAACCTAAAGAAGCTAAATAAGAAGGTGAACCCAAGGAAAAACATATAGTTATCCTCTTGGCTATGGGAAGTAGACAAAGTTGCCGGGGAGAAAAGTGGGATCTTGGGGGTGGGGTGGGTTGGGGGTAAGGGGAGATGGGGAGAGAAAAGTAAGAAGTGGAGGATGGGGGGAACTTGGGAAAACAAGATGATTGGGATAAAGGAAGGCTGGATAGGGGAGCACGGAAGCACAATTCTTAGTTAAGGGAGCCACCTTAGGGCTTGCAAGAGACTTGAACCTAGAGTGGCTCCCAGGAGCCCAAGGTGATGTCCCCAGTTAGTTCCTTGGGCAGATGAGGATAGGGAACCTGAAATGACCCTATCCTATAGCAATACTGATGAATATCTTGCATATCACCATAGAACCTTCATCTGGTGATGGATGGAGATAGAGGCAGAGACTCACACTGGAGCACTGGACTGAGCTCCCAAGGTCCCAATGAGGAGCGGAAGGAGGGAGAACATGAACAAGGACGTCAGGACCACGAGGGGTGCACCCACCCACTGAGACACTGGGGCTGATCTATTGGGAGCTCACCAAGGCCGGCTGGACTATGACTGAAAAAAACATGGGATAAAACCAGACTCTCTGAACATGGCGACCAATGAGGGATGATGAGATGCCAAGGACAATGGCATGGGGTTTTGATCTTACTTCATGTTCTGGCTTTGTGGGAGCCTAGCCAAGTTGGATGTTCACCTTCCTAGACATGGACGGAGGGGGGAGGACCTTGGACTTTCCACAGGGCAGGGAACCCTGACTGCTCTTTGGACTGGAGTGGGAGGGGGAGAGGAGTGGGGCGAGGGGGAGAAGGGTGGGAGGAGGGGGAGGGGAATGGGAGGAGGGGGAAACATTTTTTTTCCTTTTCTCAATAAAAAAAAAGAAAGAAACTGCATGGGCCTGTTGATAGGGCAGAACTTAGAAAGGTAAGAAAGATGGAACTGAATTCTGGGACAAAGAAAGCAGAGTGAGGGAGACGCCAGAGACAAATGTTGGAAATTTTACCTGGTAAGTCACTGCCACGTGACAATACACAGATTAATAGAAATGGATTAAATTAAGATGTAAGAATTAGCCAATAAGAAACTAGAGCAGAATTAGCCAATAAGAAACTAGAGCTAGTGGGCCAAGCAATCATTTAAGTAGTACTGTTTCTGTGTGATTATATTGGGGCTAAGATAGCTGGGTGGCCAGGATGAACAAGCAGGCTCTCCTCCTACAGAACAGTGTCCAACATGTGAACTAGTGAATCCACATAAAGCCTGAGAGAGCTTGTTAAGTAACTAAAGACTGAAAATAGCAGCATTATGCATTATTTCTTGGTATCAGCAATTTCTCAGGTCTGCTGTGCTTTCTAGAGTGCAGAGTGCTCTCATTTAAGAGATGCTTCCTGAACTCAGCTTTAGCTACAAAACCTTGCAGCTCTTTTAAAGAGGTCCTGCCACAAGACACTTAAATGGTGGTGATGAAAAGCTGACTGCATGCTTTTTGGTGTTGGTAGGGACCTTGAGATGCCATAGAATTGTAGCAATGAACAGGACTCCGACCAGTACCTCTGCCATGAGGCTGGACTCTTAGAAAGCTAAATAATGCCCTGGATCCACCCGTCAAAGTCATGGCTTTGACTTTACCCATATTGCTTAGCAAATTAAAGACTCATGTGGTTATAAAAAGAGAGAAATATACAGTAAAATAGATTCAATGATGAAAAAACCCTCTAAATGATTTACTGTGTGTTTAAAAATATATGTAGGCTTGGGAGAGAAAAAAAGCATAAAATCTCTAAAAGTAAAAAGAGAGTAGTTGGGTATGGTGGCACACACCTTTCATCCCAACACTTGGGAGGCAAGGGTGAATGGACCTCTGTGAGTTCCAAGTGTGGTGGCACACACCTTTATTCCCAGTCCTTGGGAGGCAGAGGCAGGTGGATCTCTATGAGTTCAAGGACAGCCTGGTCTACAGAGTGAGTTCTAAGACAAAGATACATAGAGAAACCCTGCCTCAAAAAGTCAAAATTGAAGACAAAAATAAAAGAAATAGAGGTTAAAATAAAGCAATGTAAAGATGAAAAATACACAGAGAGTCTGGATACTGTGTATTATTATTTTTGCTTTGAATTGTTTGAATGCTGAGGAAGGAATGGCAGCTGCCAAAAGATATTTGTTTATAAATGCTGCTGAATTAATACAAAATAAGTATTTTAAAAATACTTTGACTTCAAAATTGAAGTCAAAAGTATGTTACTTTTGAGAAGAGGTTGTTTTTGTTTCCACAGGAAAAAGAAAGGCTGTGGATTCATTCTGAATTAAGAAAAATCAGGTTTGATCGAGGAAGATCACCTGAGAAATCTCTGGTAGGAGCAGATGGGGCAGATGTCTGAGTTCTACATCCAAAACAGATTCCAGACTGCTGCCTGAGATGATCAAGACCCACAGGATACTCTAGTCTTGACTTGACGATAATTCTAAATTTTCTTTAGGTCCCCATATGATTATCAGTGCCCTCATCCAGCAGGAAGTAGCCTGGAAAACTATACCCACATTACCAAAAAATGGACTATTGATGTTTTCTTTCATTTAGAATGTTTGTTATAAGTTGTTGTGAATAATGGTCAAGAGAAAAGCTGAAGAGAGGATATTAGATTCACAGTTCTTGTTCCTTAAAAAAAGGTGGGGAGGGGGTTCTGTGGGAAAATGGATTGTACCCTGTCAATTGTATTTTTATTTATTTATTTATTTATTAATTAAAGATTTCTGCCTCCTCCCCGCCACTGCCTCCCAGTTCTCTCCCCCTCCCCCAGTCAAGTCCTTCTCCCTCATCAGCCCAAAGAGCAATCAGGGTTCCCTGCCCTATGGGAAGTCCAAGGACCACCCACCTCTATCCAGGTCTAGTAAGGTGAGCATCCAAACTGCCTAGGCTCCCACAAAGCCAGTACGTGCAGTGGATCAAAAACCCATTGCCATTGTTCTTGAGTTCTTAGTAGTCCTCATTGTCCTCTATGTTCAGCAAATCCGGTTTTATCCCATGCTTTTTCAGACCCAGTATTTTTATAAAACACTAATTGGCCAGTAGCCAGGCAGGAAGTACCAGTGGGACAACCAGACAGAATGTAGAAGTGGGTCAATGAGAATAGGAAGGAAGTCCTAGTCTGCAGTCATGACCTAGCCTCAAAGGAAGTAAGATGTGACTGCCAAGCTAAATAAGGTACCAAGCTACATGGCAAACATAGACAAGAATAATGAACTAATATAAGTTCTAGGAATTAATAAGAAGCCTGAGCTAATGGGTCCATTTATAGTTAATGTAGACCTCTGTGTGATTTAATTGGGACTTAATGACTATAGGAACCAGGCAGGACAAAAACCTCAGTCAACAAAGAGAAAATGAGAAGTACACTTGAACACATTGGCACACGAGATGACTTCCTAAATATAACCCCAGCAGCACAGACACTGAGAGAAACAATTAATAAATGGGACTTCCTAAAACTGAAAAGCTTCTGTAAAGCAAAGGACATAGTCAACAAGATAAAACAACAGCCTATAAAATGGGAAAAGTTCTTCACTAAACTCACATCATACAGAAGTCTTATCTCCAAAATATACAAAGAAATCAAGAAATTGGTCATCAAAAGAACAAATAATCTAATAAAAATAATGGAGTACATACCTAAACAGAGAACTCTCAACAGAGGAATCTAAAATGGTTGAAAGAGACTTAAGGAAATGTTTAACATCCTTACTCATCAGAGAAATGCAAATCAAAACAACTCTGAGATTGCATCTTACACCTGTAAGAATGACTAAGATCAAAAACACTGATGGCAGGTTATGCTGGAGAGATTGTGGAGAAAAGGGAACACTTCTGCATTGC
This sequence comes from Microtus pennsylvanicus, assembly GCF_037038515.1. Taxonomy (NCBI): domain Eukaryota; kingdom Metazoa; phylum Chordata; class Mammalia; order Rodentia; family Cricetidae; genus Microtus; species Microtus pennsylvanicus. The sequence continues at coordinate 60,855,459 of NC_134601.1, read as the reverse complement.
TGGTGGGAATGCAAGCTGGTACAGCCCCTTTGGATGTCAGTGTGGCAATTTCTCAGAAAATTAGGAAACAACCTTCCTCAAGACCCAGTAATACCCCTTTTGGGTATATATCCAAAGGATATTCAATCGTGCCACAAGGACATGTGCTCAGCTATGCTCATAGCAGCATTGTTTGTCCTAAATGCCCCCAGACAGATGAATGGAAAGGAAAATGTGGTACATTTACTCAATGGAGTACTACACAGCAGAAAAAAGTAATGACAACTTGAATTTTGCAGGAAAATAGATGGAGCTAGAAAACATATTTCTATGTTTCTGGAAAGCAGTGTGGTGGTTTCTCAGGAAATTCAGGATCCACCTACCCCTGGACCCAGCAATACCACTCTTGGGAATATACCCAAGAGATGCCCTATCATGCAACAAAAGTCTAGCCTCTGGTGTCTAGCTAGAGTCTCCCTGGGCAACTCTTTTTCTTTGTTCCCCCTAGCCTAAATTCCTTCTCTTACATACTCTGCCTCCCTGGAAGTCGCACCTATAACTTTTTTTTTAAATATTTATTTATTTATTAAGCCTGCAGGCCAGAAGAGGGCACCAGATCTCATTACAGATGGTTGTGAGCCACCATGTGGTTGCTGGGAATTGAACTCAGGACCTTCAGAAGAGCAGGCAATGCTCTTAACCACTGAGCCATCTCGCCAGCCCCGCACCTATAACTTTTTAATTGAACAATCAGGTGCCTTAAGCATGCAAGGTAAAACAGTAATACATCTTTACATAAGCAAACAATACAGCACATCTTTACATAGTTAAACAAATGTTCTGCAACATAAATGAATGCCATAAATTTTTGCATAGTTAAATAAATGTCACATATCTTTGCATAGATAAACATATATTCTGCAACATTTCACCCCTTTTGTCTAAATAAAAGAAAAAAATTAGCTTTAACATAGTACAAATATATACAATAAGAATTATTATCAAGTAAGAAGTGCATTTACAATATCCAGTTCATTTGTATTTGGCAAATTCAGAGAAAATACTTCATTGTCTATTCTATGTTGGTACATTCAAAGTTGTATATCCAATTTACTTTCTTTCCTAACTTGGATTACCAACCCAAAATTATCTTTTTAGACTTCAAAACATTTTATTAGACTCACAATTTAAATTTTTATGTTTCTCAACCTTACAAAATTTATATCTCTTATTTAAGTTTATTTTCTGAATTTGGAAACAAGGAAAACTATAATTTTAACTATCTCATCTTCAACTCCATCAGAGACCTGAGAAGGATATATCCCTTGAGTAAAAAGAAAGTGCAGACCATGGAACTTCCAATTCTATGGAAATGACAAAGATATCTAGCTGTCTAAATAGTCACCCAAGGTTTAACTACAGTGCTGGGCATCCATCTTTGGCCTACAGGCCTAGATTACCTGGCAGACTTTTCTATGAATCAGGAATTTTAAAGGACTTTTCCACCTTTTCTTGGCAAAGTTCAGCAGTTGCTGTCTTTTGTGTCCTGCTTGTCCAGTTTGCACAGTGTCTTATCAGCAGTTGAGGCAAGGGCAGTTTCTTGCCCAAATGGCTAGTTTTGCCAAAATGAAAGCAAACTCCATATGGAGGTTCTTCAATGTCCATCATTCCTTTATAACGTAGATTGGTGCTGTCAGGAACAGACTTGTCTCACTGTCATGAAAACCATTAGGCTATTAAGCATCTTAAATAGCATATTCTGTAGGTCTCTGAACTGTTTGAAAACCATCTATCTAAAATGTCTCGGTTTTACCTTGAAAATGTACCTAATATGACTACAACTTTGATCGTTATACATTACTAAACACTGAGGTACATTTCTTAATTATCCTAAACAGTTTGTAATAATAACTTGCAAGGACTAGAACTTCATATTACATTTTTAAATGAGCTGCATAGGCAAAATACCTTAAACAACAGTAAAATACATATATGGTATAACAAAAATAACCTTAACTTTGTATCAATATACAAAAGTCCATGCCACTATAAAATATTTGAAATGAATAGCTGTCTTTTTATCCCATATTCCTATATCCCAACTAAACAATGACAAATGTCCATAACCCACTGAATCACCAAAAACCACCTCTTGGGAATGTGGTCATTGCATTCTCTAGACTGCTTTCTGTTGTCTGGAGACAATAACATACCAAGGGGACCCTGAGAAAATTGAGATAATGGTTAAGTCCTAAGAAAACTAGCTATAACATTTGCTATCCAGTCTGTGTAATGGAAAAGTTTAGGGCTTACCTCTAGTCCTGGCTAGAATAGTCTGTGAGGTTGAGCCAACTCAGCTAACAGTCTTGAGGTTGTTCTGAATGCAGAACTCTGAGGAAACAGAAACAGAAGCACTCTGAAGGTTGGATCACCTAGGCCACACATTTTCATCGGTATCTGATCCCCTTTCTCTGAAAATACACAAACTTTCAAAAGTGACATTATGTATCTGCACTCCATGATGACTAAGCACTCAAATATACCAACATATAGGGATCATTCTTATTCAAACGAAACAGCTACAACCTTAAATATTTGTGACATCATGCAAAAGAGCAAGTGAAAATCAGATCACATTCCAGCACAGACTGGAGTTAAGAATGAAAAACTATGCCTTTACTATCTTCATCACAGAGAAGCTAGGTAACAAGAAAGACCCTAAGAGAGATGCATGGATCTCCCTGGGAAGAGCAAATAGATGCGATGTTCAGTGTAAACTGGGGGTGGGAATAGAGAGAATGGGATGGAGACATGGGAGCATGAGGGATCAGGATTGTTGAGTTGGGGGCTAGAGACAGGGGGGAGAGTAATGAAAGAAATATCTTGATAGAGAGGGGGCAATGATGGAGGAAGTTCATTGGCTAATAAAGGAACTGCCTTGGCCCATTTCATTGGTTAGAAGATAGGTGGGAGGAGTAAACAGAACAAAACGCTGGGAGGAAGAGGAAGTGAGCTCAGACTCGACAGCTCTCCTCTTGGGAGCAGACACCTCAGCAGAGACGCCATGCCCCGCTCCCGGGCAGACACACGCGATGAAGCTCTGACCCAGGATGGACATAGGCTAGAATCTTCCCGGTAAGACTGGTGTTATACAGATGATAAGAAATGGGCTAGTCCAGGTGCGAGAGTTAGCCTAGAAGAGGCTAGGTAGAAATGAACCAAAGCAGTGTTTAAATGAATACAGTGTCTGTGTAATTATTTCAGGGCATAAGCTAGCCGAGCAGGCGGCCGGGGTGCTGGGAACGCAGCCCCGCCGCTTCATATTACTACAGGGCAATTATAGGGTTAGGGAGAAACCTGATGTCAGTGAAACTCACACTAACTGACACAGATGACCTCAGCTAAGACACCTATGAAGGTGTAAGTCACAAACAATGCCACACCAGTTTGGAATTATGATTAATAGGGTGGTATTTATTTAAAGGGGAAAAAACTTAGAGATCACCATCCCAGACAACAGCCCTCTGCGCAACCAGGAAGGGAGTCTAGTCGCCAGCGGAGCAGGAAGTGAAGAGAGGAGAGGGAAGTGGCCACTTTTTTAAAGGGAGAGAGACCACGCCCCAATGGGCTGGTATCTCAGTGACTATTGGCTGGAGGAGCCGAAGGACCTCCCGCAACACCTCCCCCTTTTGTTTAAGTAAGAGAGTTCTAAACCTACTACGAAATTATATACAATAAGTACAAATATCGCATTCTAACTAGCTTAGGTCTTGTATAATAAATAACTTGGCCAAGTCATGAGAGAAAACTAACTACATTTATATAGTATTCAACCCCATTGAAGATCTGAGAAGGGAAATAATGTTACCTGAGTAATTAGGAAGTTCAGTAAAACAACTTCCAAAACATGCAACAAATCACAGAGACAACTAGCTACCTGGGCAATCACCCAAAGTCACGTTAGCAGCGTTGAAGCAACCAACTTTGGCTAAGGCCTAACATAACTGACATACCATTTTCAAAGGCAAGCAACTTGTCAAAACTATCTTACCCTGTCTTGGCAGGATATGACAGTCCTGTTTGATCCACTGATGCATGCTCTGTATCTCTGTCAGTGGTGGAGGTATGGGCATTTCTTTGCCCAAAGGCCAGTTCTGCCAAAAAGAAAGGCTCCAGGTGGAGTGTCTTTGGTGCTCAACATTCTCTCAGGAATGGAGTGGTGTTGCCAGGAGCAATTGTGTCTCACTACCACAAAACTCTGAGTTAGATTAAAGGCCATTCTCTACAGCTCTTTGAAGAAGTTGAAGATTATCTATACTGAGTATAATCTCTATATATCTAAAGAACCTGATTAGTCTAATTATAAATGACAAACTTAGATGACTATCAATCTATATAATTCTCAATATCTATCTAACTTAAAGACTAAGACAATAAACGACTGTGAAACAAATGAGTACAATGACCTCCAAATATAAACAATGTACAAATATACATTGCAGTATGGTAAATATATATCAATACACAAACAATATATAAGTATCTTAATCAGAGGTAGAAATGTACACTGCAATATGGTAAATATATACAATATATATATATATATCAATACAATATATGTCAATACATAAAAAATATTTTAAACAGAGGTAGAAACATGCATGCATATAATAGTCAATATAATTTAACTTTGTACCAATATACAAGAATCAATACCAATATATTTGTCTAAAAACAGTAACTCACAATTAGAAATCTATTATCCCATCACCCCTTCTTTTTTTTTAAAATGATCCCTGAGCTTATAAAATTCCTCCCCCAATCCTCAATCATATACTAATTGTAATCAACCCCTAAATGATGTCCCTAAACCCAAGGGCAAACTTTACTGGGAGAGGGGACGTCATCCTCTAGAATTACTTCCAGCTGTCATGGGGCGATGTTCTTTCTGGGGGATCCTGTGAAAGTAAAATGATGGTTAAATTTCAAGATCAATGTCTTTTAAAATTGTAAATAGTCTCTGAGTATTTTGTGCAGGTCTGGCCAAAATGTTGTATAAGATGTGCACCATTTCAGCTAACCAAGTTGGAACTGTCTTGTGTAGCTGGTACCCAAAGCAGGTCTTGTAGTAGCACTATCAGTATCATGATGTCGTATCAACCAGATGGAGTTCTTGTTATGGGGCCCCATCTTCTTCCTGGAAACTTCAAATGTCACTTCAGGAAAAACTCATTGTTCATTGTGAAAAACTTAAACATTAATCAAATAGACATATATAATGATGTGGGAGTGATTTCTTATTAATAAAGAAACTGCCTAGGCACCTTGATAGGCCAACCCTTAAGTGGGTGGAGTAAACAGAACAGAATGCTGGGAGAAAGAAGCTGAGTCGAGGAGTCGCCATGATTCTCCCACTCCAGGCAGACGCAGGTTAAGATCTTTCCTGGTAAGCCAGCTTATGGAGTTACACAGATTATTAGAAATGGGTTAGATCGATATGTAAGAGCTAGCCAATAAGAAACTGAAACTAATGGGCCAGGCAGTGTTTAAAAGAATACAGTTTCCGTGTAATTATTTCGGGTGTAAAGCTAGCCGTGCGGGCGGCCGGGTGCCAGTGCCAGAGACGCAGCCCACTGCTCCTATTACAACACTCCTAGAAATGTTGGCGAGGGTGCCTGAACTGGCTTTCTCCTATAATCAGATTAGTGACTACCCTAATTGTCACCATAGACCCTACATCCAGTAACGGATGGAAGCAGATACAATGATCCACAGCCAGGCACTGGACTGAGCTCTGGGAGTCAGGTTGAAGAGATAAAAGAGGGATTACATGAACAAAGTGGAGTAAGGATGATGACAGGGAAACCCACAGAGACAGTTGGCCTAAGCTTGTGGGAGCTCAAGGACTCTAGACCAACAACTAGGGAGCCAGCATGGAACAGTCCTAGGCCCTGAACATGTGGGTGACAGTTGTATAGGTCTTTTGTGAGGTCTCTAGCACTGGGACCAGGATCTGTCCCTAGTACATGAGTTGACTCTTTGGAACCTATGCTCTATGGTGGGATGCCTTGCCCAGTCTTGATGTGATGGGGAGGATCTTGGTCCTGCCTCACCTTGATATAACATGCTTTGTTGACTCCCATGGGAAACCTTACCCATTCTGAATAGAGCCAGAGAAGGAGCAGATGAGTGGGGGTAGAAGAGAGATGGTGGGAGGGAACAGGAGGAGTGAAAGGAGGAGAAACTGGTTGGCAAGTAATATAAATAAATAAAGTAAATAAATTAATAATACATTTTTAAAAGAAAAAAGAAATTCTATGCCTTGCTATGAAGCTATTTGCAATTTTTATCTGCCGGGAATATAAGTAACAATTTTCTCTGATATATATTCAAGAATATTTGGGCCACAAAAAAATCTGGTTTTGCCACGTGGTGGTGGCGCAAGCCTTTAATCCCAGCACTCAGGAGGCAGAGGCAGGTGGATCTCTGGGAGTTCGAGGCCAGCCTTGTCTACAAGAGCTAGTTCCGGGACAGGCAGCAAAGCTACAGAGAAATCCTGTCTCAAAAAACCAAAAAAAAAAAAAACTGATCTTGAAGAATTAAAGGAAAAGGCCACAAATTTGAGTGGGTAGGGCATGCTTTGGAAAAGGGAAGAGTCAAGTGGGGTGAATATCATCAAAATACATACAAAACTCTCAGAGAACTAATGAAAAAGAAAGAACTGGAAACTAGGGATATATGAGCATGGAAGCACAGGGAATGGATAAAGGAGTAGAGGAAAAACAAAAATATAGCATAATGAAGTAATTATTTTATATTCTCATTAAAAATAAAAATATTGAAAAAAGTAACATTTCCTGGATTCATTAGCTATCTAAGGTACTAGTATAAACTATTATACCACAACTGGAGGAAGAGACACGCTTAAAGTATATAGCAATTGCAATCTGCTTTACTAGAGTAGAAACCACTGGGGGCATAAGGTGGTAGGAACATTGAAATGCTAATTTTGGAACATTTATGAGATGAGTGTGTATTAAGATGAGTATGGGAAACTAGGGGGTGTCACAGCTTAGGAAGTCCCCACATTTTTATAAACTTTCTGTCTTAGTTACATTATGTTGTTATGAAGAGACACCTTGACCAAAGCAACTCATAAAAGAAAGTATTTAATTGGGGCCTTGTTTGTAGTTTTGGAGAGTGAGTCCATGACCACCACAGCGGGAGCATGGTGGAGGCACAAGCTGGAGGCACAGAAGACAAGACTGGTCCGGGTAAGGAATTTTAAGACCTCAAATGCTATCTCCAGTGACATATCTCCTCCAAGGCCAGACCCCCACCTAACCCTTTCCCAAACAGTCACCAACTAGGAGCTAAGAATTCGAATATATGAACCTATGGAGGCTATTTTTATTCAAACAACATTTTCCATCTAGGAATCCTACCAGGGTTTCACAAAGATTTTACAGAATCCAAAGAAAAATCTGATGACTTTGGAAGAAAGACTAGAAAAGTCACCATTCTGAAATATAACTAGAACATTCTGCACAATAAATTTACTTCTCTGGGTTTCTTACAGCCATTAACAATAATTCTGAAACTTTATCCCAGGACTCCTCAAATCTCCTGTGCCCTCTAACCTTCCTGTTTTACATAAAGGAATACCATTCCAAAGATACAAAGTTTTGTTTTTGTTGTTTTGGAGATTTTATTGTTGTTGCTAAGACAGGATCATAATCTGTAGCCCAGGTTGATCTCTTATGTAACCTTCAGCAGACTTGAATTCCCAGAAAACCTCCTACCTCCACCTTCAAAGTAGTGGGATTTATAGCTATGATCTACCCATCACACCTGGCTGAAGGGTGAGAATTTTAAGGAAACTGATCAGAAACATTTTCAGGAAATGAAAGCAATAGTGAACAGAATAGAAAAAAACTCTCACTATAACAACCCTTTGAAAAGGATCATATCTCAGAGGCACAGGTCCATTAAGAATAGATTTAATCAGAAGATTATAAATTACCTCCTGCAAGGATGAGAAGGAGCAAAAAGGGGTGAATAAGAATAAAATATGTTATATACACACAAATGTCACCATGAAACCCCATTTTTTGCATGATTAAGATGGGCTAAGTAAAATTTTAGCACCCCCCTTCACACCTTAATAGCACATCAGACATCAGTATAATATTAGTGGATTCCAGCTGAAAGAGCTGGAAGATACAGACTATCCTTCACAGAAAAACTGAGCAAAGTACAACATCAACTGGGGAAATAAAAATAAGACCACTAGAAAAAATGGAAGCTCAGGGCACCTATAATTATGGAAGGGATTAAATACAACCCAATTCCTGTAAGATGAATATGAATTCTCAACTAGAGGCTTAGTTACCTTAATTCCTAATACCAAATATATATTGAGTTTTCAACAAAAATTATAAAGTTCACCAAAAGAAAAAGCACAGAAGCACAGACATCAGAACAAGACTTCTATGTACTATTGATTTAGGACTTTGAAGAGAGAAATTTTAAAACAAGTATATTACAGGATTTAATGAAAAAGCAAGCAACATGTAGGAGTAGATGAGTAATATAATCAGAGTGAAGGGAATTCAAATCAAGAATGTTTTAAATGCTCTTTAAAATGAAAAACACTAAAGAGAAAAACGAATGCTATTAATAGGTTCATTAGTGGAATCAACAGAGCTCGGGAACTGATAGGTGATCTTATACGTAGGTCCAGAGACATTTTCCAAACCTTAGAGCAAGGAGAGAAAGCAATGAAAAGCTAAGAACATCGAGAACTGTGAGAAATATCCACAGGATAAGTTATATGTAAATGATTGCCCAAAAAGATAAATAAGAAAGAATGAAGAGAGTCCGGTTTTATCCCATGCTTTTTCAGTCACAGTCCAGCTGGCCTTGGTGAGCTCCCAATAGATCAGCCCCACTGTCTCCATGGGTGGGTGCACCCCTCGTGGTCCTGACTTCCTTGCTCATGTTCTCCCTCTTTCTGCTCCTCATTGGGACATTGGGAGCTCAGTCCAGTGCTCCAGTGTGGGTCTCTGTCTCTATCTCCATCCATCGCCAGATGAAGGTTCTATGGTGATATGCAAGATATTCATCAGTATTGCTATAGGATAGGGTCATTTCAGGTTCCCTATCCTCAGCTGCCCCAGGAACTAACTGGGGACATCGCCCTGGGCTCCTGGGAGCCCCTCTAGGTCCAAGTCTCTTGCCAACCCTAAGATGGCTCCCTTATGGGATAAAACCAGACTCTCTGAATATGGCAGACAATGAGGGCTACTGAGAAGCCAAGGACAATGGCACTGGGTTTTGATCTTACTTCATGTTCTGGCTTTGTGGGAGACTAGCCAGTTTGGATGTTCACCTTCCTAGACCAGGATGGAGAGGGGAGGACTTTGGACTTTCCGCAGGGCAGGGAACCCTGACTGCTCTTCAGACTGGAGAGGAAGGGGGAGAGGAGTGGGGGGAGGGGAGAGGAGGGGGAGGAGGGGGAGGGAAATGGGAGGCTGGGAGGAGGTGGAAATTTTTTTTCAATAAAAAAAGAAAAAAGAAAAATAAATAAATAAAACATTGACTGGCCAGTAGTTAGGAAGGAAGTATAGGTGAGGCAACCAGATTAGAATTCTGGGAAGAGGAAAGACAGAGAGTTGGTCACCAGTCAGATACAGAGGAAGTAAGATGAGAATGCCTTACTGAGAAAAGATACCAAGCCACATGGCTAAAAATAGATAAGAATTATAAGTTAATTGAAGTGTAAAAGCTAGTTAATAATAAACCTGAGAAATAGGCCAAACAGTTTATAATTTATGTAAACCTCCTTGTATTTCTTTGAGACTGATCAGCAACCAGGACCAGGAGGAATAGAAACTTCTGTCTTTAGTATCTCCTTCCCAACTATTCATTAGCTCAAGTATGTCAGATAAATAAAGCAATAATGGTAGCTTTCAATGTCTAGTTAGTTATGACTAAAAAAAAAGAATGAAGAAATAATATTGGAAATACTATAGCAGGTAACTTTCAAAAATCAACGTTAGACACCAAGTCACAAATCTAGGAATCTCAAAATACAGTGAACAAATCAAGTATTTAAAATATTAAAATAAATATATCATATTCATGTACAGAAAAGCACAGATAATAATATAGTTTTCTAAGAAGCTAGACACAATGCCACTTTGTAAAAGAACACAAGTAGGAATCACAATGGGCTTCTTTTTTATTTTTTTTATTGATTTTTATTGAGCTCTACATTTTTCTCTGATGCCCTCCCTGCCTCTCCCCTCACTGCCTCAATATCCTCCCAAGGTCCCCATGCTCCCAGTTTACCCAGGAGATCTTGTCTTTTTCTACTTCCCATGTAGATTAGATCTATGTAAGTCTCTCTTAGTGTCCTCATCGTTGTCTAAGTTTTCTGGGATTGTGATTTGTAGGCTGGTTTTCTTTGCTTTATGTTCACAAACCACCTATGAAGGAAAATGCTTAAAATATACAGAGCAATCATATCACTCATACATTGCTAGTGGGAATATGTAAAGTCATGTATTAGCTCTGAAAACCGATTGGCTGGCTGCTTATAGATTTTACCACATTATTATCTAGGGCTTACAACTTTACATCTGAGCATTTATTCCAGAGAAATGAAAACACATTATCTGCCCAAAACCTCTATATGTCCTCAATGGTTTTCTGTTGTTACGATAAACATGACCAAAAACATCTTAAAGGAAGAAAGGGTTTATTTCAGCTTACAGATTTCAGATCATGATCGAGGAAGCCATTGCAGGAACTCAAAGCAGGAACCTGGAAGCAGAAGCAATGTTTCTTATTGTTTCACCCTAGTTTACTCACTTACATTTTTAACACAGCCTGTAGGCTGAGCCTGCTCATTTGTTTCCTGACTATGCAGACAAAAAAAATCACACAGAAACTATATTAATTGTAACTCTGCTTTTTCTATTATCTCAGGCTTCTTATTAACTAACTCTTAAACTTAAATTAATTCATTTCTATTAATCTGTGTATCAGCATGAGGCTGTGGCTTACTGGTAAGGATCTGGCATCTGTTTCTTTTGGCAGCTACATGGTGTCTCCCTGACTCTGCCTACTTTCTCTCTCTATCTCTATTCAGATTTCCCACCTGGCTATATGCTGCCCTGCCATAGACAAAAACAGCTTTATTCATTAGCCAATAAAAGCAACACATATACAGAAAGAAACCCCATATCACTTCCCCCTTTCTGTCTAAATAAAAAGGAAGGTTTTAACTTTTTTAATTTTAACATAGTAAAATTACATATACAAAACAGTTATCAAGCAAAACTTATAGTTACAATATTTAATCCATTTACTATTTGGCAAATTAAGAAAAATACTCAATCATTTATCCTATATTTGTGAGTCTAATGTTTTGTATCTAATTTATCTTTTATCATAATTAAGGAAAACTATAACTATCTGTCTTCAACTCCTGAAAGACCCCAGAAGGATATAATATGAACTAAGTAAACAGGAACTGCATTATCAGCAACTTCCAAAATTCTAGACTTGACAGAGACATCTTGCAGCTTTGACAGTCACCCAAAGTTCTTCTGTAACATTGCGACATCCATCTTCAACCTACAGGCCCATAATATCTGGCAGACTTTTCCATGAAGCACGAAATTTGAAAGGCTGTTTCACCTGTATTGGCAGTTTGTCAGTCACTTTCTTCTATGTCTTGCATAATGTTTGGCAGACTATTTTATGAAGCAAAAACCCTGAAAGACTTTTTCACCTTCTTTAGGAAAGTTCACTAGTCATTTTTCTGTGGGTCCTGCATGTCCAGTTCATACAGCATACCATCAAGCAGTCCAGGAAACAGCAATTTCTTGCCCAAGCGGCTAGCCTTGTCACATTGAAGGCAAATTCCATAATGAGTTTCTTCAAAGCCCATCAACCTCTCTGAAGTAATTGGGACTGCCAGAAGCAAACATGTCTCACTGTCAAGAAAAGTCTAAGATCTTAAAATATTTTAAATGCCATATTCTGTAGGTCTTTGAAGTGTTGAAGATTATCTAACTGAAATATATCTCTGAATATCTAAAAAAAATCTAACATGACTACAAGTTTGACTATTATAATTGACTTTTCATCTATAAATTTTAATTATATATTACATTTTAAATGAACTATAAAAACACAATACCTTAAACAAGAGCAAAAATACACATACACAGTGCAAAAAAATTGACCTTAAATTTGTCTTTATATCATACCTCCACATTTTTCAGAAAGAGCTATAGTGTGACCATTAACCACTTATAATCAACACCCTTTAAATGAAAACAAACATTCATAAACAACCATTTTGGGAATTTGGTAGTAGTTTTCTCCAAACTGCTTCTTGCTGTTTGTTGAACAAATTATTTATAGGATTCACAGAGACCTTTCAGGGGATCTTGTTCCATCAAACCACATTAGCTTAGAAGGAATCCACAGGTTCTCATCTTCTGTGGAAACAAAAGCAGAACCTCTTTTCCAAAGTAACATATCCTTAGACTTAAATTTTGAAGTCAAGACATCTTTAAAATACATGTTTATTTTTCTTAGCAGCCCCCAGAGTCAAATGTCTCTCTGAAATCAAAAATTGAAAAAAAATACAATAACATGCATGATCCAGACTCTCTGTTTATATTCCATCTTTATGCGATGTAACTTTTACTCAATTATTTTTTAATATTTATTTTATTATCTTTACTCCTTTAATCTATGACTGTACTCTTTCTTCTCTCTCTCTCTCTCTCTCTTAAGCCCATATACATTTATCCAATACTGTGACCTATTCCGAGGTCTTTTTCATCTGAATCTTTCTTATTGTGGATCTGTAATCCTTTTCTGACCAGGAGAGTCCTTTTCTTTTCCTTTTTTGGCATGCTAAGTAGGCATGGTTAAGAACAATGCTGTGGCTTTTCCTGTTACCTCTGCACAGTCCAACATGGTAGAAGTATGTTCACCACCTCTGCAAGCCATGTTCATCACCCCAGCCTGAGAGATACAGTGGGTCTATGTTGCCATAAAGCAATTTGTAGCACTCTGCTCACAGGCCTCACTTCAGTGCTCTGTAGCCAAACCTCTCAAAAGAGCCAGAGTCCTTCATGATGCCAGCATGAACCAGAAAGCTGGCTCTTAAAGAAACTGTACAATTTTTGCTGCTAATGTTCAGTCAGAAAGCCTGTTCTTAAAGGAGCCACACCTCTGCTTGCCTCTAGCAAACAGCCCACCCAAGAAAATGCTGCTACCAAGATGCTGTGTTTAATTCTGCTCTTTTGTGTCTATAAATCCTTCCCAAGCTCTCTCATATTTTAACCAGAGGCTCTGCTTTAGTTACTAGGCTGCTCAGACCTGAATAATTTCATAGAAACTATATTAATTAAAACACTGTTTGGCCAATGACTTAGGCATATTCCTAGCTAGCTCTTACATCTTAAATTAACCCATTTCTATTATTCTGCATTTTTCCATGAGGCTGTGGCTTACCAGTAAGGCATCTGTCTCCTTTAGCAGCTTCCTGGTTTCTCCCCGACTCTGCCTTCTTTCCTCCTCTATCTCTCCTTGGAATTCCTGCCTTTCTATATTCTTACCTCCCATTGACCAAAGCAGCTTCTTTATTAACCAATGGTAATAAAATATAGTTCAGCATACAGAGGAGAATCCCATATCAACTTCTAAATCCATTTGCTACAAGATCCTGTTTAGGTAGAAAATAAGTAAAGAGGAGACACTGGGCCCCTGTGCTCCTCATTCCATACCAAGAGCAAATGTTGGGGGACTCAAATATTGTTGGAAGACTTGGGTCTCAGAGGGATTAGAGCTCAGCTCATTAGAGATACATCCATACCTAGAAGTTTCAAGTGACTGGGTATGGTTCGAGTACTGAAATCTATAGAGTGGAGAAGTCAGGGTATATGAGTATTGTCTATTATGCCACTCAGGTTGAGCACAAAATTTGGATATCAAGGAAGTCTGTGTGCTGGTCTTTACAATAAGGTTTATTAAAATGTCTATGCTTATGCCAATGCAGCTACAGTTCCTCAGTTAGTAGTCTGACAGGAAAGAACATAAGAAACCTTCATTTTAGGGAATTCAGAAAGTGAAGGGATTGTATCAAAATGATTTGATTTTTTTTAATTATCTGGATATTTTTTATTGTTTGGTAGGTTTTTTTTATTTGAGTAAGCAATAACGCAAGTAAAAACTTTGTGAGTCATATATTTACACCCACCAAGCTGTGGAATTGAATCTTCTCCCCAGACTTCTGGCCTTGAGTAAGACAGGCTTAGTATTACCATTAACAAAACAGAAAGGTTGGGATAAATTAGTGTTAATATCTGTGGTACCTGCATACAAATGTTGGAGATAACATTATTTTTGTTGAGCAGCTTTTTCTATGTGAAGAGCAAAGACATATTTGGGGAAAAAAAGAACCTGAAGCTTACTTACTGAAATTGAGAACCCCCCCATATGCCTGGGCCAATAGAATCTAATATTTAACCAACCCAGTTTGGAAGGTGGACTACATTTATACCTATGTATTTGGGCAGGTTATTTAACCTCTCTCTGTTTCAATTTTAGGACTATGGCAATAACGTGTATCACCTGGAATGCATGTAAAACGTGTAATGATACCAGATACTTTGGAATAATTACACATGTATTAACTATCATTATAATTATTATAAAGTTTATTATTATAGTAGAAACTCTTGTTACATGACTGTTGTCTATAAACCTCTATTAAAAGAAATAAATAACACTAAATAAACGCAACAGATCGTGTGTGTGTGTGGTGTGTGTGTAACAATAATACTTAAAGAGGCCCTGGTTTTCAGAAGGAATTAATTGGATTTAGAACTAATTTGGGAAAGGAGAAAGAGGGGGGAATGATGTAAATACAGTACCCATATAGGAAATTCTCAAAAAATAAATTAAATAAACAAGTAATACTCACTATTCCACTTTGAACACGGAAATTTCTTAGTGTGTCCTGATGCTATAAGCTTTCAAGAATGGTTAGTGGTCCCCATCAATCAAACAATAGTTTGACATTATTCTTATGCTTGTACATTATATGTTTCCAACTGCTTCTAGGTTTTCATTTGTCAAAAATTCAAGGAGAGTGTCTCAGTTGAAGAAATATACCATTTTTCCCATTTAAGCTTCCTGCATCCAAATTATAAATCCTCTCATTAGTTTATTCTTTTTTTCTTACTTTTCTTTAATCATTTATCTTATTTTAACTCTTAAATTCTCTTTATCAGATCAATTAACTTTTTTCATTTTACTTCTCATTATTTCCCTTCATCCAAGCCTATTATTTTATACCTTTATTGACCTTTGTCCTCTGATTTTCCCCTATGATTACATTGTTACATCCCTATATTTCAAACCATAACATTTTCCCAGTTATTCTATACAACCCAGCCTCTTTTTTCTATATCAATGGTTCTCAATCTTCCTAATGCTGCGACCCTTTAAGACAATTCCTCATGTTGTGATGACCCTCAACCATAAAACTGTCTTGTTGCTACTTTACAACTGTAATTTTGCTACTGTTGTGAATCATAATGTAAATATCTGATATATAGGATATCTGATATGTGACCCTCCAATGAGTTGTGATCCACAGATTGAGAACCCCTCCTTTATATTATACCCTTACATCTTTCCAAAATCACTCTCCATTTGTTATTCATCATCTCATGTTTTTATTTGTTATCTATCCTCTTTAACTTATGTCATCCATTATTTTTTCTCACACCCTTTACTTCATATCATCTGTTCTTTATTCCCCAACCATTTCACTTTATCATACATCATCCTCTCCTCTTTATTGCCTACCACTCCCTCCCTTAATTTATGTCATATTTTACTCTTAACTCCCTAGTACTCTTCTTTCTTATCCCTTGACATTCCCTCTACCTTATTGTCCATCACCCCTTCTCCTTACTCCACATCATCCCTTCCTCCTTATCTACCATCATTTCTCCCCTTTATCCCATACCGACTCCCCTCTTTATTCACAATCATCTCCCTCTTTTTCTCACATCATACCTTCATATTTACTCTACACTTCTTCCTCTTATCCCATGTCATCTGTTCCTCTTTTTCTCCATTATTTTCCCCTTTATTTCATTTAATCTTCTCTTCTTTAGTCTTCATTATCCTTCCTCCTTAACTTGTGTCATCTCTTCTTTATTGCATCATTCTTCCTCATTATCCCACATCATACCCTCCTCTTTATTCCACGTCACCCCTTTTTGCCATGCCACCCCTTAATCTGTATGCACAATAACCCCTCCCCCTTATCCTATGTTACCCTCTCCTCTTTTTCCCATCTTCCTTTTCTTATGCCATCACCCCCTCTTCCTTATTCCTTATCACCCCATTGCCCCATGTCAACCCATCTTATTTTCCATCACCTCTCCTTCTTACCCTATATCATCCTGTCTTCTTTACCCACCATCATGCCTCCCCTTTATCCCATACCATCTCCCTTCTGTTCCCCACCACCCTTCCACCTTATCCTATATCATTCCCTTCTCTTCATACACTATTATCTATTCCCTTCATCCCATGCTGTACCCTCCGTATGCCCCTTTAACCCATTTCATCCCTTCCTCTTTATCAACCATCTTTTCCTTTAAGCCCATGCTATAGTCTCATCTTTATCTACAATCAACCCTCCCCATTATCCTGTCATCTCCTCCCCTTTGTTGCCCACCTTCCTTCCATTTTATTCCCTATCATCCTTCCCTTATATGTCCCTCGTTCTTATTCCTGATCACCCCTTATCCCATGTCATTTCATCTTCATTTTTTATCTTCTTTCCTCCTTACCCATATCATACTCTCTTCCTTATCCACTGTCATCTATCCCCTTTATACCATGCCATCCCTTTCTTTTTATCTACATCATCCCTTCCCCTTATGCCATGTTATCCCCTCCTTTTTATTATCCATCATCCTTTCATATTATGCCATGGCATCCCCTCTTCTTTATTCTTCACCACCTCTGAGTCTTTATCCCATATCATCACTTCTTCTTTATTAACCATTCTCTCTCCCCTTTATTTCATGGCATCTCCTCTTTATTCCCCATCACCCATCTCCCTTATCCCATATCATTCCTCCTCTTTATTCCCCATCACCAATCTCCCTTATCCCATATCATTCCTCCTCTTCATTCAACATCATCTTTCCCTTTATTTTATGTCATACCCTGTTTATCCCCCATCATTCTCTTTATCCCATGTCATCTTCTCTTCTTTATTTCCTATTCCCTCTTCTCCTTCTCATATCTTTCACTTCTTCTTTTTATTCCCTATCCTCTCTCCTTTTTATATTGTCATCTCCTTGTTTTCATTTCGTATCAACCCCTCCCCTTTATTGTTCTTCTTTATCTTATTTTTCCCTTTAGATCACCACTTAGAGCTTCCCAACTCACCCCCAAAATTCTAAGAGAAAAAAACACACTGTACACCATGAATATGCTGCTGACACAATACAGATGTTTATTAATGATGAAATGCCAGAGAAGTTTTAACAATCACAAATCTTCGAGCTCTGTGGTTGTTATCCATTGTATGATCAGTTTCAATCCCTCAAAACAAGATATTCTTCATTCTAAGGACCTTAACAGTTGTTACCCATAAATATCAGTTATAATTTGGATGTCATACATAACCCATATCTGTGTTTTACCAGAGCAAGTCCCGAAATTTGTACCATCCTGCACAGAGGAAATACGGAGACGATAGGTAAGAAAGTTTGTAATCAGGTTGCATTGACTACTTGGAATTATATGTCTGTGCCTAGCTAGTTGTTTTACTGACAACAAGGGTGTGAACACTCGCTGTCTTTAAAACATGTTCAGGACTAAAATCTATTTTTTTTCCTCTAACATTTGACCCCAGAAAAGCTACTTAGGCTTACACTTGAGAATTCCCTGTTGGCATGTCATGAGCAACACTGCACAGAATTTTGGGAGTGGCTGTTTGATGAGCCATTGGTCTAAATAATTTGAGGGGGGAAATCCTGAGGCAGTGGAATTGCTGCAGGGACACGGGTATGTGTGAGTTGGTGTGACACAGTTTAGCATTAATTGTTTTTCAGCTGTCTGTAGGCTGACCTAACGCTCTAACACACCTCTTGAGGGCCTTTCCAGTGAGCTCTGGGGAAGAGAATAGGAAAGTCAGGAAAAGCATGCAATCCCCTGGGGTGGGGGTAGGGAAAGCACCTCGAGATTTGTGAGCTTCTCTGGGACAGATGTTTATCACAAATGTAACATCAATTAAAGGAGGGGGCTGTAGTGAGAGAAAGCCTGGATCAGGGGCAAAAGAGAAGTAAGGTAGCACCAGGGAGCCTGGGCATGATGCAGAACTATCTCTGCTTTTACCAGCTGAAGATACCAAGCATCCCCAGGAATGGGGCTGGCAGTGTATTTGGAATTCCCATCCTGACCCGAGCATCAGGTGGAACTCCTTCTTACCCTCAAGTCTTTGTCTTCAAGACTCCTGAATGTTTCCTGTGGCATTCCAGGTCTACCCCCTCCCCTTTCCCCTGTCCAGCACCTTAAGGGAGGGAAAAGATCTAAGGAGAAAATCCTTTGCCAGATTTGCCCCCCTTCTCCTGGGGGTTACCCTCTTCTTCCTCGTTGTCATGGAAACTGGCAGTGGTGGGAGGCACAATGGGCTCCTCAGAGGAACCTGGAAAATAATAGCAATGTTAACTTCTTATGTTTCTGGACTTTATACTTTGCACACAACCTAACACACCAACACCTAGTTTTGAATTTCAAATACGACAGAAGGCAAAAAGGCAGAGCAAGTAAATTCACTCCCATTTAACATGTTCATCATTACTTGGGGCATTTATATTATCTGGGACTTCATTACTGTATGGAGTTTCATCATTACCTGGGATTTCATCAGCGTCTGATTTGTCATCTTCCTTGCTTGGAACTACATCAAGATAGGGAACCTCTGCAATGTCCAGCAGGTCATCATAATAATAATAATATTGTCCTTCATCAAAGTCATAGTTCAGGTAGTCTCCAGAGTTCAAGATATCCTCCACATCTGGGGTTTCTTCAGGACCTGGAACCACATCAAAACAAGGTAATTCTTCAAAGTTTGGGATTTCAATGAGTTCTGGGATTTCATCAAGTTCTAGAATATCCTCAATGGGAGGTAGGCCATCAAAATTTAAGATGTCATCATCATTCTTACCAGCACCCTCCTCATCCTCACCATCACCTTTTTCATCAAGCTCTCATATGCCCTCAAGATGTGGACCATGAATATCTAGGTAATGTGGGATTTCAAGACCTTGAACTTTCCCCTAAACTACTCCCTCCCTGAAATATTCAAATATAACTAACTCTTCATTTACAGACATATTATTCTCAGAGGATTCACTTTCCTTCCTCAAGGGGATCATGTTCAGCAAGGACCTGGACATCTGGAAAAGCCTAGCCTTCTGCAAGGGACTGACCTTTGGGAAGCGCATGACTTTTAGAAGAGATCTGATCTCTAGAAGGAAACTGACCTTCATCAAAGGGCGGGCTCTGGGCAAGGACAGCAGCCATGGCTTCAGTAATGTTTTCCACTGGATCAGAAAGCATAGCATCCTCTTCCATCTTTATGCGAGCACTCCTAAATGGGAAGAAATTTGAAAAAGTTAGTATGTTTGCCCCAAAGTTGATTAAAACCAAGATGGCATGGCTCTGTAACTCCTATAGGCTAAACATAAACAACCCAGAAGTTAAAACCACACTCACTGGATCTTCCTCAGATTCCGGCGTCTGATAAAATCCAGTGCTTCAGGGCTGAACTTCCACACACGCTTTGCAACCTGCTTCTGAATATGGAGGGGCACCTGGAGGTAAAAATAGTAACCTTAACTGTATATTCCTTCTCATTTTTACTCATCTTTATTAGGTGTTTGGGACTGAAGGCAATGTGATAAGCAGATATGGAAGGAATTTCTAGAATAGAGGACTTGGTTATACATATAGAACTCTCCCTTATCCTGTGAACAGAAGAGGAATGTGTAGAATAAGTATATTTTAAAACTCTGCTTACCTGGAAGAGGACATCCCAGTTATCAATCATGGCACGAACCACATTGGCAGATGCAACATAGTGATCCATCCCCAGCTTTATCTTCCTGGATTCCCTCTTGGCCACCTTCCCCTTCTTCAGGAGAGTAGATCCAAACACCAAGGCCAAGTTGTTGGAAGTCATTCGGTTACCTGGAACCTAGGTAAGGAAGTGTGATCAACCTTGACGTAGCACTAGAAGCTTCCCAGATAATGTATTTTTTATTGTTGGTTTTCACTCTTTACCCACTTTACAACCAATTATTTCACTATGCTTTCCAACAAATTTTTACCAGCTGTCCATCAGGGCCAATGGAGTCTTCGCAGTGCTCAGTGATTTCGTGCAGTGTCTTCAGTAGACGTTCAAGGGTATCGCTGTGGCTGGGCGGCATCAAGTAGACCAGCAGTTGCAGGGCAGAAACCTGATCCTCGGGATTCAGAGCTACAGGAAAGAAAATGAGGATGGCTCAGAGGGCTAGTCTTGGCAGCAGCCTGATATCAAAGGTGACACATTTCTGCCTCATGGTTGCTGGTGATTGTGGAGGCAGTACCCAGGAAACATGCTTTTGCTTCCTTCCAAGACATCTGACTGAGATCAGGGCCTCTGAAAATAAGTGCCCTTCTCAACCTCAAAGTCAAAGTCAAATCTCTATAGAGCCTGGTTCTTCTTTGCCCTGAGAGGGCACAATTAACAACTTCCAGAAGCTTAAGAGAAATTGCCAAGCAATAGATTTATAAGGGAACAGCAAGAGACACAGAAAGGAACCTTGAGAGGGTTTTTATTAACTTTTATTTTCATTAACAAATAATGAATTTGTATTCTGGAGAGGTATGTATATTCTGATGTTCATTCTACCCTAGATTCATGAAGCTCCTATAAATTGAGTTCTCTCATTATGCTCCCTAGATTTGTGTATTGCTTCTTTTACTTGTACCACCAATGGAGGGGGGGGCAGAAGACTCACTTGCAGTCAGGAGGAAATTCATGTACAGATCATCAGGCAGCAGGGAGTCCTTCATTTCAATGAAAAAATCTTTGAGGAGTGCGGCCACATCATGGACATTCACGCTGTCATTCAGTTCAATATCCATACCATTGTCAAATAACTTTCGGAGCTAAAAAGGGGAAAGAAGATGTAAAAAGTCTGCCTTTCCCACCATAGTCTTGGTCTTGAACAGTTATTCAAGAAGCGAAAGGCTTCAGTGAAGACAGCTGGCAATGTCGTGTATCTAGGGGTCTCTGCGAGTTCGAGGCCAGCCTGGTCTACAAGAGCTAGTTCCAGGACAGGAACCAAACGCTACGGAGAAACCCTGTCTCGAAAAATCCCCCCCAAAAAAAGATGATCTTACTCTCCCCATCAATAATCATGCCACTACCCCATGTCTATGAGAGAGCCCTTATTCCTCTCTTCCTTTTCTTACCTAAAGAACAAACATGCAAATACAGTCAGTTTACCTGAAGCACTTTCTGGAAGGAGTACTCAATGGTGAAAATCCCCACGGAGTTTAACCCTGAAAGAAGAGATCAGAGTTCTAAGCATCTATGACCCTTGTTTTCCAATTGCTTCCCTTTTTCTCCTTTAGCAGTTGCATCCCAACTTTCAGGACATCAGGGGAAGTCTATTCAAGCCCTCCATCCTCTTGCTTCTCTCTCTCCCTTTCTAGAACATTCTTCCCTTTCTCTTTAGTTGTCGCCTTCCTTGATTTAACTGTAATATGGCTTCCTTACCATGTTCCTCAATGAACTTGCAGCAAGTCTCAACAACCTGGGGGACTTGTTGAACAATTGGGTTGAGGCTCATCTTCCTTTTGGATCCCAGAAGGCGCTGCCCGACAGGAAATGAATGATGGGAGAGCTGTAGGGTCCGCATCAGCAGGTGCCCATCCTTCAGTTCAGCCACGCTATCGGCAGACACTGCACCCTGTGGGAAAATCCAGATTATCTTAAAATGGAGGAGAAGGGGCATTCGTTGGGACCTTCCTGAGTGCTGCCTGACATTCAGAACCTGATAATCTCTCTGTGGTAAGACGAGCCCACCCCTTCTATTTCTGTTCAGTCTCCACACCATAAGGACACCATAAGGACACAAGCTTTGACTCCTCTCCACAAAGGGCCCCTTGCCTGAAACCTCTAAGACTGAACTCACTCGACGACCACGGCGAGTGAACTCTGTAGGCAGGATGGGCACATTCCTCCTGCGACCTAAAAAGCGCCGCATGCGTCCAAACATCCTTTGCACCGCATTTCCCCGATGGCCAGAACCTGTGGCATTTTCAGCCTCCATTGCCGCCATCAGTTCAAGGTGCTTGCGGCGGGTAATTTCATTGACCAGCGCCTCTTCCAGGCGGACGCCAAAGGTCTTGAGAGACGCGGCTGGGAAAGAATGAGAAACGTCAAAGACCAGCAGCATTTGTATTAGGTGGGCTACATGGGCTTATGGTACTCTTCCTAGCACTCATCAATAATCAACCCCTCCCCCGAGTCCCACAGCGCCCCTCCCTGGGAAGCAAGACCCTGAAATAGTTAAAGATGACTCAACATTACTCAGCTACCCCGACGTAGCTGAAGGTCTCATCCCTGCCTATATTTGCCAGTGTTTGACCACCTTGAAGCAATGAGGGAGATCTATCTGGGGTACATCCACAGGGAAGCTAAGGCAGGAGCAAGCAGTTATTCCTCCATTTTCTGATGCAACCCTGGGGGGGGGCGGGGTTTCTGGGACGAAGAGGAAGAGTCCTCAGAAGCAATAAGCATCAGCAAGAATACAGTACGCAGGGACACACGACCAGGGGGGATTTTGTCTTTTATTTATTTCCTAAGGAAAAGAAAAAAGCCCCCTCACCCCTCTCCCGTCCTCTCAGAGTCTTAAGCCACTTCTTCAGGGTGTTTGGACGGCCGGTTGGTAGAGCTATGAAAAGGAAAAAAAGAAAAGACATATACATTCACATTCATAAAGGAAGTGATAAGTAACTAAAACGTCGCAATGAATTGATCTGCCGAGTGGGGAGGTGGAGTGGGAAGCTGTCCAGCCCAAGAAAAGTGTTTTTGCTTTCCCCCAGCCTCTGTTTCCCCTCTTGACAACAAGATTTGTCCTACCTAGCACATGTAAGATTGCAAAAATTTAACCTAACCAGTTTAATGAGCTGGATGCATCGTGTTATGAACTAATAATTTCTCAGCACAACACTTAAAACGTAAATTCAAAAGCTCAGAGGCGCTCAGATCATGCAACAGGCGAGGGGAGGGGCTCTGCCTGCAGCGCCACCACGGGTGAGGGTCGCCAAGTTACTGCGGAAGCGCTCACGCGCAGATTTGCCGTCGGCTCCTTGTGCTGCGGGGAGAGAAGCCGCTATACCTGGCTCTTTCTCTGCTCCAAACCCCCGCAGTGATGACTACCAGCGGGGTCTCCTTGCCTTTTTGCTTCACCCAGTTCAAGCTGCGCCAGAGGTGCGCGCCTGGCTAACGTGACTTCCACCCCTGCACTTCCCAGTCTTAAGGGAGAGCCCCTCGAGCATCGCGAACATCTCCCACATCTCCCACCTCCCCTATAGCCTGCAGTCAAATCTGTGCGCACCCCTGAGATTTCCCGAGCCCTGGGATCCGGTCCTGTGCCTGGTCCCCTGACTTCCCCGCAGCCAGCAGAGCTGGGTTGCGCTCCGAGCGCACCGCTGCCAATCCCAAGCCCGCGGCGCCTTCCAGCTCTTTACCGGGGTTGGCGCGTCTCTCTCTGCCTCTTTCCCACTGTCTCTATCTCTCCCCACCGAGCAGTCTCTTCCCGTCCCAGTCCTCTTTTAAAGTGTCCCCTTTGAGCCTAGGTCCCCCTTTGCCCGATTTTCCCACTACACCTGGTGAGCCCAATGTCTGCACCTGTCCTCGGTCTTACCGGGCTTACCGTCCCCTCAAAACCCCAGGCTTCGACTACTCAACTAATCTTTGGAGTCTCTTCTAAAATTCTACAGATAGTTTTGAACTCCCTTTTCCTCCGTTCCCGGGGGGCCAGGGACCCCGTTATGAGACGCGCCCACCCTCCAGGACCTCCTATCTGCCCCATCCCGCCCGGGGGTCTACTCGCCGGAAAGCGAGGACGCCACACTCCGGGTATAGCTCACCCCTGTCCGGCTTGAATTCAGAGAGGAAATGTCTGGCCACGAGTTCGTGGTAAGCAGTCTCTTGCAGCTTCAGGCGCTCCAGCTCGGAGAGGCTGTGTATGGATACCATGTCCATCGTGCCGTCCGGGTTCTGTCCTGGGTCTCCTCCCAGGACGCTCACTAAATAAATGAAGGCAGACAACAACAGCAAAAGAAGCATGATTTTGGGGCAGTGTGCCCTTGCTGCCTTCAGAAAAGGGATGCAGCCACCCATTCTGGGATCAGATGGAAACCAAGACTGTATCATCCAACTGTCACTGGACCTAGTGAAGGGAACTGTGGGGGAGAGGTAAAGAGGGAGGGAAAACTGGGAGGTGGCTTCACTCTCAAGCTGGGCTGTCTCTACTAGCTTATTCAAGGGGAGTTGGAGAAGCAAACGCAACTTGAAAAAAAACCCAGCTCTGAACTGATAGGCAGCTCAGAAAAGAGGAAAAAAACTAACAAAAATAAAAAAACAGGTTTTTAAAAACCAAGTAATCTTGTAATTTTTTTTCAAAGCACTTTGATACAACAATAAAACATAATAATTTCTATTAACTAATTAGAGCACTGATAATTTTTCTTTTCATGATGATGCCCTAAAGCTGTCTGGGTTAGATAGATAGGAGGCATCTACCCAAGCTGGGAGCATTTTAAGTTTAAATAACTCTTTCAGAAGACAAACTGGACACAGGGATCTGAAGCCAAAATTTGTCCCCAGACCTTTTGACCTAGTAATTTTCCTTCTAGGAATCTATTCTAATGAAATCTTGCTACAGACAGGAAACATCATATACAAATGAACCATCCAATAAAAAAACTAGCCCAGTAATGAGGTTAGTTATATAGATTATGTAATAAATAGCATGGAAAATGATGCAACCATATATTGATGCTTATAAAGAGATTTTCAACAACAAATACAAAATGCAGAAGTTATGATCATCTTTATGTAAAGAAAAACATGCATAAAACACTAAAACAAATACCCCTAAATTCTAACAAATAGTCTTTAGTGGCAGTATTTTGTTTGCTTTTCCTTTTTCTCATTTAATAAATCTGATTGTGTTGCATTCCCTGGGGGAGGGGAATCAACTTTTATGAAAAAAAAAACTTCATCTCTAGATCATCTCTAGTGAGACTCTAAACAGAATTAGTGATCACAGTGAAGTTTGTCTTAATGTAATGACAAAAGTGTTTTTAGATGTCCTTCCTTCATGGCTCTAACTGATGCTGTGCTCAGGCTTCACACCCCTCAGTGGAGCCCTCCCTGGACCCTACATAGCATCTTTTCTCACATCTTCTGTTACCCATTTTTTCTTTCAGTCATTTATTAAAAGAAAAAACAAATCTGTATTTGCTGCCCACTGTGATACTGCTCCTTTCATAAAAGACTGTACAGTGCAGTGAAAGCCATAGACAGGCTAGCAACAGTTTATAAAACCTTTTGATATGGCAGCTGTTAAAGGTATAAACAAAGAACTGTGAGAACAGAAAGGAGAAAGTAGTACCTAAGTCTGCCTGGAGACAGGGTCAAGGGGAGGGGGAAGAAGACAGAGGAGAGAGACAGAGACAGAGACAGAGACAGAGACAGAGACAGAGACAGAAAGATAACAGTTTGTGCAAAGACAAAGAGATGAAAGAAAGATTGATATCTACCTAAAGCAATATACAGAATCTGGAAGAAGATAAATCATGAAAGGCCCCAAAATGCCATGTTAAAGAGGTGGACTTTTTTTCTCCAGGTAATAGGGTACCACTATAGGGTTTTAAGCAGGAAGTGACAGAGTCATAGCTGTAACTGAAAAATCACAAAGAGCCATGAAAACTCTAGTTTGAGTAGAAAGCCTGAAGCAAGTAAATAAGCTAAGGGGCAAAGGATTGGTTACATATATCAGATATCCTGCATGGAAATGACAAGATTTAGGGCAAAATTAATTTGAATGGAAAGGGAAAGTTTAAGATAGCTTCCACATTTATGGTTTCTGTGGATGAGTTTAAGGCTAGTTTCAGTCAGAGAAAGTAATTTGGGACATGGGGAACTAAGCCTTTTGACAAAAGAAAGTAACCTCATACCAATTTTCTAAGCTTTCTTCTCATCTGGGGGTTTACAAATATGTTCTATATATTATTTTGAGGGCAGCTTAAAATTCAAAGATTAAAATTACGTGATTGTTGACAAAGAAGAGTATTTATCATACAGTAGTCTAAATAAATGAGCTATAGAATCTATGAAGAAAACATACTTCTTGAGTTTTATCAACAAAATTCTCTTTTACCCACTTACCTTAATAGCAAGCCATAGATACCAGAAACGTCTGCTGGATAACAGAGACCCAGCCTGAGAAAGAATGAAGGCTGTTTCTTGGCATTGAGATGAAGCCAAGATGAAAGCCCACAGATTCTAAAGCTCATTCAACTGCAAAGCACATACCCTGAACCCAAGGTATGAACCTAAGCTCGACCACCAAATAACAATCAAAAGTGACCATTTAAATGAAAGGCACATGCATTTAAGTGCAATTCAGACTGAACTTCTAGCAAGCCCCACCAACAATAACAAACCTAAACACTATCAAATGAGGGACTCATCTTGTCACACAGTCTAGCTTTGGTTTCAAATTTCTAATCTCCCAGCCCCCCCCCCACCCTTATTCCAGTCCAAACATTTTTGTACCTCTCTTGGAGTTGCAGCTATTTCTTCCTGATGCTTACCAGAGCTGTTCACGCAAAGAGCAGAGCTGGTTCTTTCCCCAAAAATACAAGATGAAAATAAATCCCTCCCCTCCTCAAAAAAAAAGTGAGAACAAACAATGAAACCTCAAATCATCATCAGCCTGAAAAGGAGAGGGAGAGAGAGGGAGAGAAAGAGAGAGAGGGAGGGAGGGAGGGAGAGAGAGAGAGAGAGAGAGAGAGAGAGAGAGAGAGAGAGAAAGAGAGAGAGAGAGGGAGGGAGGGAGAGAGAGCCTTGGAGAGATGAGTCAGCCTAGATGCTTACAATTCCAAAGGAAATCAAAGGCCTTACAATAAACCGTTTGTCATTGCCTCTCTGCTTGAGCATACAGGGCTGAACTTAACAACAGTCATAGTCTGCCGTATTGCCAACAAAATTGACTCCATCTTATGTACCTTCAACCCTCTCAGATTCCAAGTAGGCCCAGAAACTGTAGCAGAGCTAGCAAGACCAGAATGCCCCCAAAAGAAGCAAAGAGGAAACACAAGGAAGGGATAAACAGGCTTTAGCACTAAGGGACAGGCACGAAAACAAGGGGTTTTTTGGTTTTTTTTTTTTTTAGGTTTAACCAATCTACTTGTCCTCAATCATGACTTGCCAAACTGAACACAAAAGAAGGCTCACCACAGGGAACAAAGTGCCAAGAGACCTCTCTTGCATAATGTCTTCTCCTCCTCCCTTTCAGCAGCCGTTTTGAACTCATAGTCATTGAAACAACCATGAGATCAAAAAGATACCCAATGAGGAATTTGAAAGCAAACAACCCAATACATTTGCAAAAATAATTCCTTAACACAAACACCTGTAGTGGGCAATAAAGTTAGAGCCAACACCACGCTTTCTTATTCCTTAGCTGTATATGCATAGGAAAGCCAGTTGAATTCTGAGCCTTGGTGATCTGCTCTGTAAAATGGGGAAATAATATAGATTCCATTTCAACAGTTAATGTTAAATTAATAGTCTGTCTGTGGTTAGTAGCAGTAATTTTTTAAATAAGCATGTAATATAAAAGATTCATTGCAGAGGACTCGAATTTGTCTAAAACCATCAGGCTGCAAAAATGATTACATAAAATAGGAATTTGTATTGATGCATTGACTAATTTACTCTGCCCAATTTCTACTAAGTTTGTATTAAATTAGCACAGATAAAGAGATGTAGGGATCTATTTAAAAAGCTCTGTCTTCTTCACTCTTCAACCTTAAGCAGTTTTAATCATCTTACAAGAGTCAGAAAAACTAACTGCATAATTAAATATTACAAATGCTGTTATTCAGATTAGTAAACTGCAACTATGTCCTCAAATATATTTCTCTTTCAACCCATCCAGTTTTACCATGTTACCAGCAAAGGACCATATCATATCATTTAGATCAGTGCAAGAATTCAGAAATTAGCAGATATCAAGCAGGAGATTCGGAACAGAGGACAGAGGGAGAAATCAAGTATTGAGCAATACAAATGGTGGGGGAAGCACTTTTGGGTGGCATCAAAACTGTTCTCTATGGCCTCCTGAAAAGCATGGTACAGATGGGGAAACAAATTAACTTTGGAAAGGTCAACCACTTCAACACAGAGAGGACAGAAATGCTCTCAGCTAACCATAAATCCACAGCCTTCACAACTTGGGAGCCTAATTTACTCCATTGCTCCCATCAAATAGTTAGGATTGGTCTAGCTCTCACTAGTAAACATGGATGGAACATAAAAACAGGGATCACGCTGACTCTGTTATCTGAATCTCCATTTATTAGGCACCTTGTGGCACCATTAGAATTTTGCTCCTTGGAGTTTGAGAAAATGATAGAGCATGGGGCTGGGTGCCCAGAAGGTATTGCATTTATGTTATTCCAATGTGGACAGGCAGTGACAATGGGTAAAGACATCCCCATTATTACATCACAACTTGGGAAAGAGATACAGAGCTCTAGCTGAACAGATCTGGGCACCGATATGGTCTGCTGACACATTACCTCATTCATCTCAAGCATTAATGAGTTAGCCTTTAAGTTGTTATCCCAAAACCTCCATTTCAGCAAAGGCTGCAGATGCAGTGAACAAAATGACTCATTTAGCCCGTGAGGTGGTGATGCCCCAAGATAATGAAATCTGAGGAAAGAGTTCTTCAGTCCATGCAGTTGGCCCATCATGGCACAACAGAAGCTCATAAACTGGAGAGAGTATTGTTAAATGTCTCAAGAAAAGCTTCATATTTAAAAATCTGCTTAAAGCATAGTGTACTATGAGAACCGTAGTGAAACTTAGCTGCCACCTAGTCCAAAATCTCTTTTCTGCATTTCAAAAAGCTAAGACTTAGAGACTGGACATGAACCCATTTCTTAGTCTCAGGACATTTTCTACTGGCCCATCTAACAATTCTCTCAATGGCTGCAAGATTTTTGCCTTGCTAGATGATCAACTCTCAAGAATGCATACATAATCAAAGGCTAATTCCAAAAAGCCAGAGGAAATCATATAGAAGGCAGGCAGCCGCCAGAAATTACAGCATCTTTGTACAATAAGTACAATCGTCATTCCATAGAATGTGGAATGTCCTTTTTAAATTTTATGGACTTTAAAGAAACAATTCCAGCTCAGGGTGGTGAAGGGCAATTTTTATGCTATAAAGATCCCAAAGGATAGTGTATACAAAGCAATGCAACATCAAATACAAGATGCAGATTTTCTCACTATTATCTGCAGTATGTGTCAGGATGCATAATGGTGCTGCCATACAAACTGTGTCATCCCCCCCTCTTTAATTGCTATTTCTATTAAATGGCAGCAGAAGAGGCAAAAATAAGATGTTCTATCAATGGGTCATAAAAAATAACGAATGCTTAATTTGCCTCATGCTTCTCATTTTCTCAAAAGCTTTCTATGTGTCCTTTATGTCTAGACCCTGGCACACAGTAGGTGTTCAATAAGTGTTCATTGGGTGAATCATGGGATTATAAAGTCTAAGGGTTTGAAAGAACATAAAGGTCTCGCAATTAAAACAGGTGTCTATGATTCATGAACAAATGAATCATACCACTTTCTTCTGACAACAACCCCTGGAAAGGTGGTGGGTTGGGATTATCCCCTCTTTACAGAGGACAACAACAAACAAGAGTTCTTTCTTGAGAGCTTGTGGTATAACTAAAGTTATATAAAAACTGTGGGAGAGGTGGGAAAAAAAGCCTTTCTGTGTGTCTGTCTGTCTGCCTCACTTCCTCTCCTCTCTGTCTCTCTGCCTATGTCTATCTATCTGTCTCTACCTCCCTTGCTGTCTGTCTCTTTCTCTGTGTGTGTGTCTATTTCTGTGTGTGTGTCTCTCTCTCCCCTCCCTCTCTCTGTCTGTTTCTATCTGTTGCCTCTCTCTCTCTCTCTCTCTCTCTCTCTCTCTCTCTCTCTCTCTCTCTCTCTCTCTCTCTCTCTCTCTCTCCTGTGTATGTGTTTCACAGTGGAAACCAAGAAGTCTAAATTCAAATCTCAGCCTTACACATTCAAAAACCAAGTGTATGACTTAGAGAAAAGTACCTCATCTCTGTGAGTCTCAAGTCCATGCCACTGTTTTATAACAAATATGGTACATGTTACGTGTTAATATGATACATGTTAACCCAAAGGTGAGGTGGGATGAAAGAACCCTCTAAAGAGTTCATTTGTCCCAGACTAAGGACTCTCTCTCTCAACTTCACTTTGCAAGGACTGCCAGACTGAAGCACTTCTTTCTGGGAAGGGGGTCTCTGCCTGCCAAAGAATACACCTGACCCAGCTTTGAAAAGTAAAAATGAATACTCACCTACTGCCAACAGGAAGCACACTTTCAGAGGGTAAAGGAGAGCTAGGTCTTCACTGGGTCCTCTTTGATGGGAGATGCAGTATATGGGGAGATTGGTTTAGTTTGTGAAATGTAGGGAGAAGTAATTGGGTCACAAAAGGAACTGAATACCCACTACCAGCCAGGCCTGCTGGAGAGAAAGGAAGAGCAACTTGCATGGAAGTCCCAACTCCTGCCCTTGGGATCTTAGAGCCTAGTTGAACGTCACACTAAAAATGAGGGGCTCATCATCCTTCAATGTTTCTCTTCACTAATTTAAATCCATTTCCTTTCCATCTCTCCTTTAAGGACTGTTAAGAATTGACTATATCTCCAGGCCTATTTGCACTGGACAGATGCTCACTTAATTGTAAGCTTTCAGTACACATTCAGTAGATTTTTGTACATTTTTCCCAGATAGTCCTTCTCCCTCTCCTCTTCCCCACCCCCCTCTGTTCTGTGTCCCGAACACAAACATCCATATACACACTCACATCCCCACACTCTTCCACATATTTACACAAACACCTCTCTCCACTGTGTTCACTATAATAGAAAGGAATGAGACTCAATCAAAGGGAACATCACCAACACACGAGAAAGAAAACATCAGTAGAAACAATCCCCCAGACCATCTGGGCAGAGGTCATGTCAAGGAAAGCTGCAGAATAAAGAAACCCTCACAGTCTAGGCTCAGGGTTTCTCCTTCATTCTGTGCCCCCTCCCCACCCACTTTTCTTTCCTTTGATTATATCTTCCTCAACAAGCACACAATTTTCAGCCAGTTTTCTTTTTCAAAATCCTGTCTGAACGACTGCCATAAGGAATTGGGTCTGTGGGAGATATTTTCCCCATGGAGTTTTCCCCATGAACAGGATGGCATTTTAAAACCACCTTCAAATAACCATATTTCTAAGATGCCAGTGTCAAACTCCACATTCTCCCTCTCCAAAGTAGACTGTTTTCTTCAAAACACCTTAGACCAAGCGTCAGGGGATCTTCTTAGTGATTACACAGCTGGGTGGCCTTGGGCAAGTCAGTGTGCACCTCCAAGGCCAAAGCTGGCATTATTTATCATTGTTCTGTTTACCTAAACATCACTGTAGAGATAGAGCCCTCTGATTCCAGAGTCCTTGATTATTCTAAGTAAGGACTTAATGAACTCCAGGACAGAGGGTCACAGTGCGGATGCCATACCTCCTACTCAAAAGAAAGCCCCCCTCCACTCTTCAGTGGATTCCTGGGGGCCCCATAGATGGGGGTATTATATTGGTCTCCTTCGTTATCTTGTGCAAACTGGGTCCCAGCTGCAGCGGGGGCGGAGGGGGGGGGGTGGAAGGTCAGCGCAAACTCTATACCCTCGAAGCAAGAAATCAAGGGGTTATCCTCAGCCTGTGGGAGCCACTGCGTAGGGGAACAAGGCCTTCAGACTAAGTTGGACTTCTTACCGCGTGTCCCGCCCCCATGTAGCTCCTGAGAGCGCTTATTCTGAAAAGTTAAACCAAGACCCTCCGGCGCCCAAAACTACTTTCCGCTGCGCCACCACCATCATCTACCCAGTGAGATCTGAAAAAAATTCCTCTTTCCGCAGAACTCACCCCGTGCCCTTACTGAAGAACCTTGGCAACAGGTTCAACATTCCCTGCTCTCCTCTCCCTCCCACACGTCGGACCCTCCAGTGAGAGGACCCTCACCCCCGCCCCCCGGCACCCCTCAGAGGGTCCAACTCAGGCCCCTAAAGTCGAGCCCCAGCTCTACCTCTTGGTGACTCTCCTGGTCCGGCCAAGGAATAAAGAGGCTTGGAGACTTGCTAGTCAGCCTGGCAATGCCACCAACCGCTGCTAGTCCTGAGAGGAGCTGCAGGCGCTGTGAGCGCTCCGCTCTGCCACTCCAATTCCCCCACCCTGTGTACAGCTTTCCGCGGTGGGGTAGGGGCTGATTCATAGCAATTTTCTACACAGCAGCAAGCTCTGTGCCTTAGGCATACCTGTTTGCTGAATTCCCTGGGCTGCTCCCACTGTTTTTCCACGTACCCCACAATTTTTTCTCCTCTTATTTAAAACAATCTCATCTTTACTATTCAGCCCTACGAGACCCCCAGCTTTCCAAAAACCCCCTCTCCTGGTCATGCTTCACAGTCTCACATTACAGATGAAGGAAAGGCAGAAGTGGGGTTGAGATGGTTAATAAATGTACTTCCAAACACTGAGCTAATTAGTGCTAGAGCCAAGGTGAGGGTCCACATCTCTTGGTTCCCTCCCAGTTTGGCACCCTACTTGATAATGTACACTTATTCCCTTTTAACCTTGCTCCTGTGGGCAGGGAACATCCTTTGTGGTTTCTTTGCATGCCGGGGGTGTGTAAAGACCACCACCCACCACACCTTGCCTCACTTTTCCAGCTCCATGTTTCCCACTCCTGTCCAAGGTCTCCACGCTAAAAAGTTCAGTTTGTCCAAAGTTCAGTGAGCAACCGAAGCAAACAGTAGTGGGTTTTGCAAAGTCCTCCGCCTATCTGGATGGCAATGATCTCAGTAACTTTCCCACCCTATTATCTTCACTGCTTCTTATTGTTTTTATATGTCTATACACCCGGGAAAGCCACAAGACCATGCATCTAAAACGTCTTCCAAAACTTTTAAAACTTCCTTTTAAAATCTGTAGCCAACCAATCACATCTACAAATCAACATTATATCAAGCAACAACTTATAGAAAATGATAGGATAGTGTATCTCCAATATTCTCCTCTGATATTTGCACTATGGTGCAAACTTTCAAAGGAGCGGAACTTCCAGTGAACATTGTCTTCCCCTAGCCACTGAATTTCTCGCTTTCTTGGGTCAAGTCAATGGAGAATGGGAGAACATGGTTTTAAAAGGTGAAAGAATAGAGAAGGTGAGCATCCATAATGTTAAAGACTATATAGGAACCCAGCGAGAAAAGAAACAAAAGGAGGCAGAAACAGAATCCAGGCAAAGGAAAGAAGAATGAAAGAAGGAAGAAAAAGTTAGCAGCTGCTGATTCTGGGTATATGTGGCTACAAAGAATGTCCAGGAAGATGTAGTCTTACTTCCCCCAAAGGCTAAATAAGACATGTGACTCTGAAGAACCCAGATTAGAAGAGTAATCCAGAAGCTTGGTGGAAAATTTCTCTTCAGAAAGGGGGCAGGGAGGAGGGGGATGCAAGAGGATATAGTAGAGCACTGGAGAGAGAGAGAGAGAGAGAGAGAGAGCGAGAGAGAGAGAGAGAGAGAGAGAGAGAGAGAGAGAGAGAGAGAGAGAGAAGACAAGCTTCTGGTTTTGGCTGTATGTGTTTGCTGGCTGTTTGGGGTTCAAGTACCACCATCACTACCACCAGAATGATCTTGAACTCTCCCCCTGGTTCCCCTAAAATTAAATAAATCTTACCCCACTCAGAAGTATAATTGAAATGCTCAGGATGCCTTTGCTTTCCATTGAAGGAGAGGCTGCCTCCCTCTCTTGTTGGAAATGGGCTTGGTGCCTCCCCTTTATACGTTCTAGAGCATCAGACCAGGAGATGGAGAAAAGGAGGGAGGGAGCACTTGAGGCTGGTCCAATTGTCCCTGGCATATTCATCCTCATTCTCATTCTCTCTCTGTGTCTCCCTCTCTAGAGTTTTCTACAGCCCCTCCTTCTGGCCCTGGCAGCATTATTCTTTATCCTCACTGCAGCATCCTGCAGACAATTCCTTTCTTCCTTGTGATAAGGGGCTGATATTGGGGTATATCTTTCTATCAGTGTTTGCTTTGGGTAGTACTGGGGACTTGTCTCAGATGGGGTCTTGGGCAAGTTAGGCCATTGTATCACCACCAATGTAGACCTCGGTTAATGGTGCTTGCCTTTTAAGGTGGAAGTTTAGACTGGCATGCAGAGGAAGACGAGTATTTGGGAAGGAGGGGATATTATCAGAGATGGAAAGAAGCAGCACTTAAGTGACCAGCAACATATTAGTTTGGGAAGGCAGCAGGAAGGCATGCTTTGAACCTGAATTCATAAGAAGCCAATTTAAGCAGAGGACTGGCAAGTTGCTGGTGTAAATTGCAATGATTGCTGTGGTAACATCAGTACACAGAGACCATCTGAAGTATTAAGTAAGTACAGCAGTGGATGTTGCTAGGCCTGGCCTCCGCTTTCTCAACTGCAAAAGAGGAGAATACAAGTTTACCCTCGCAGTGCTTTATAGAAAAGTGAGCAGGGAACGTCTGCTAATCCTGAACACTTACCTTAGTACGGAAGCCCTGAGAGGAAAAAGAGCTTGCCCAGGATCACCAAATAGTAAAATCAGATGTGAACCCTGCTCTTCCTCACACACCCCTGGCTCTAGATGAGTGCTTTATATTCTATTTTCTTCTCTAAAAACGCTGCCAGAACTATCCTTGGGGATTTCTTGAAGAGAAGGGAGGCCAGTTAAGGGTTGACTCTGTGCATATAAATGTGATCCCTCTATCACTTAGTCTCAGCCTCAGGGGACTGAGGCTCAGGCTCCTGTCTGATCCCCCCTTCTCATCACTATTCGGGTAATCGTTCTGCGTTATCTTGGACTGATTCATTGCCAGTTCAGCACCAAGTCTGCTGCCCAACTCCTAGGTGGTGACTCACCCTTTGGCTAGCTAAGGCCTCTGCCCTCCAGGAAAGAGGCTTTCTCCTTAATTGATTGCAGAAGCCTCCGCTGCATTGGAAAAAAAAAAAACCCTTCCAGTCAGACTTAAGAGATGAAGGGCTTTAAGGAGGAATAGAATAACCCCTTGCCCAAAGTCACTACCCTCTATCTCTATTGTGCCAGTAGTGCCAATATTAGGGTCCCGCTTCTGTGTTCTTTATATTTTTTGAACCTCCAAGTCTATGTTGCCATGTATCTTCCGCATTACAGTGGGCTGTGTTTCTAGCACTGTGCTAGGCACGGGCAGAACATAAAGCAATGAGAACATCCCTAGCACCCAGTGAGTGTTCACTACAAATTTATGAACTTTAATATACCTCTTGGGGGGAGTATGCAAGAGGGGTAGGAAGTTCCTGTGACTGGGCAACAATGGGGCAACCAACGTTAAGAACTGGAGCTGTGACTAGGAGTTTCTTATAGCTGGGGAGCGACATCACTAAGTCGTCCATGACGGCATTTCCCTTCAACACAGAACACTGCTTAAGAAATTGGAAGTTGGCTGAACCCCTGTCCACCACCCATTGCCTTTCTGACCTGGCTTAGGGGCATCAACTGGTGACCAAGTCCCACAAAACTGTCCTGATTCCTGGCCTCAAGTCCACATATCTTTATATTTTTGATAAGGGTCCCAGAAGGAAGAAGACGTCTTTTATTTGTCAAGGCCCCAACTACCCTGCTTCTTAAGCCAGCGACTTGCAAAG
Organism: Microtus pennsylvanicus; assembly: GCF_037038515.1. NCBI lineage: Eukaryota > Metazoa > Chordata > Mammalia > Rodentia > Cricetidae > Microtus > Microtus pennsylvanicus. The sequence continues at coordinate 60,819,267 of NC_134601.1, read as the reverse complement.
TAGTCTTCTACAAAGTGGCAGCTTGAGAGTTCGAACTATTGGCCACTTGGAAACCCGCCAGCTTTGCACAGAACTTTTTGCAGCTCGGCTCTGGGTATCGGGTATTGGGAAGGAAAAACTTTGTCTTCCTCCATTTCCCTTGCCTGTGGTCCATCTCCACAGAAAGAGCACGCAAACAAAAAACAGGAGCCTAAACAGTCCGTGGAAAACCGTGAAATGACCCCGTTAGCCTGCTTACAACAGCAGGATGGGACCTTGGAGTTCCCCACGGAGGCTAAGATGCTGGAAGTGAAAACCACCTTCAGCCACTCGGCTGCCCCCTGCCGCCAATGGTTCCAAGTCCAAGGTTGCTACGTGCAGGGAGCACAAGGCTTGAAAGGCTTGAGTGCTTAGAAGAGAGAAAGAGAGAGGCGGGAGAGAGAGGGGGGGGGGAAGGAGGGAGGGAGGGAGAGGAGAAAGGGAGAGAGGAGAGGAAGGAAGGGGAGGAGGGAAAGGGAGGGAGGGAGAGAGAGGGGGAGAGAGGAGGGGAAAGGAGGGAGGGAGAGAGAGCGCGCCCTGGCTGCGTGACTGCAGACACAGGCTTGTGCTAAGCTGCAAATAGCCCTGCCGGATTTGCTGACGTTAAAAGGGGGGGGGTCTTTTACAGATTCCTACTGTGTGTCCAGCACGGAGTCAGTGATTTCTAATTGCCATTGCCTTTTATGTAGTAAATCTGTTGCTATGCGAAATAATGAGCTTTCCATTAAGAGAAGTCTTCGAGCTAGAAGCTAGGGGTTTCGGAAAAAAAAAGCTTCTATGCAAATCTCAACTCTTTACTTTTTGAAACAAATAAAGCCCCACACTCCTAAGACGTCCGCTCCTAGGTGTTAAAAAAAAAGTAGCACACCCTGGGGGAGGGGCAGAGGTCAAGTAGATGGGACTGGGGGAGGGTCCTGGGAGGAGGAGCCTCCAGCGGGGTCGACCACAATCTGAGTCAGGGTCCTTGCAGAGTGCTCGCGCCTGCTGGCGAAATCCCGGGACTTTCTTGTTTTTCTGGGTTCCGACTGGACCATACCTGGACCCAACTCACTGTCTTGGCCTGGGACAGAGGGGCAACACCCTCAGGTCAAAGGGAAAAGAGCCTCTGTTCCCGCTCCGCCTTGCACGCCCATCCTCCCTCCTTTCTTCCCCGCCTCCACTCCTCGCCCCCTCTCTTCCGCCCTGAGAGAAGGAGGGGGCGCGGGCTGTATGTGTATGTATGTATGCATGTACGCGTGTGTGCGCGCACCGGTCTGTGTATGTGTTCGCGTGTGTCCAGGCGTATGTGTGCAAGCGCTAGGGTGAGGTGCATGTTTTAACCCAAGTGTTTGGTGTGGTGTCTTTGCTCTCTGACAGAAGGAGGCATGTGGTTGTGCTGTTTGTGTGTGCATGGTTATAGGATGTATGATTCTGCCTGACTGTCGAGTGACTATGAGGGTGCGGTCTGGATATAGGTGTGTTCCCTGTGTAATCCTGCCGGGGTCTGTGGCTCTGCTGTGGTGAGTGTATGTAGGTTAACAGTGTGTGTCCCTGCAGAACCTTGTATATTTGGTGTGTGCTTACACTTAGATGTACTATGTCAGTGTGGTTTTACAGGCAGTCTTTATTGTGGTGTGCAGAGTGTGCATTTGTGAGCAAGGAACCTCTAAGTGTAATGAGGTGCTTGTGTTCAAAGATTTGTGCATGTGGGGGTTTTTAATGTGCATTTTAGTTTATATGATTAAGTATGTGGTTTGAACGTGTGTGACCAGTTTATATGCTTGCACAAAGAGTTGAATACGGTGTGTCTTGGAGGGAGATCATGAAAGTGTATGGGTGCAGTGTGTGAAAGCACAAGGTTATTTAAAAGAACCCTGGTGATCTTTTGCATGGTGTGGTGGTGGTGGTGGTGGTGGTGATGGTGGTGGTGGTGGTGGTGGTGGTGGTGTGTGTGTGTGTGTGTGTGTGTGTGTGTGTGTATGTGTGTGAACATTGCACCAAGATTGGAACAAGAAAGGAGATATGGGCTGGCGACCCCAGCAGGGGCGCCCACGGGCTTGGTCTCCTCCGTGGAGGTCAGCTTTTCCATCGCTGTGCCTGCCAGGTCCAGGTCCGCTGAGGCAGGATGTGAACTTACCTGCTGCTTAGAGAACGAAGAGGAGGGCTTCGCAGGAGCACAAGATTTGGCCAGGTAGGGCGCCTAATGCGCGGTGCAGGGGCTATTGGGAGTAATCTGGAAAGATTGTTGGTCACTGACCCACGTCACCACCATCCCACCAGGAGGTCCCCAGCTTGTCTCCAGCTGAGCACAACTATTTGTTCAAGGCCTGGCTGTTTCACACCTCTTTGACTTTGTGTGGGCAGATTCAGTTGCCTGGAAGCCCTTTCCCCCTGGGCCTAATGACAAACACCTACTTATTTTTTTAAGGCTTAACTCAAGAATCACAAAAGTTTCTTTGGTTTTTTTTCTACCCCTCCCTCCTAGTTGAGGGCTTCCTCCTCTGTGCTATCACAATTACACTCTTCATGGGCATACCTAACTGCATTTATTAGACCCTTTCAAGTGTGGGGTTGCTACAGAGACCACCTGGTATATAAGAGGAATGATAATAATAATCATTATAGTGTTTTAATTTATTAACTACTTCCTGTGTACCAGGCATGAGTGTCATTGTATGTATTATCTCCTGCAGCCCTCACAATGAGGCTGTGAGGTAGTTAGAGCTATAATTATCACTCTTTTACACTTCAGAAATCAGACTCAGAGTAGTTAAGTCATTTCCCCCAACGTCATGCAGATCATAAGATGCAGAGGAGGTATTTGAACTCAGGTCTGCCCTGCTCCCTGAAATCATTCGACTCTGGCAGGCAGCTCCAATAAAACGTACTCTGCTAGACAGTGAAGTCTTTATCAAACAGCATCATTTGCCAGGGCTTCTTTCTTTTGAGTTTACTGACAGTACCAAGAGTACTCAGTATAATTACTTTCTCCCTCAGACCGCTGAATCCTTCTCCACCTAATTGCACCTCACCAGCTCTGGTTCTGGGAGCTCTCCGTAGGCTGGTGCTGAAAGAAAACCAAGAATGAGCATTTCCCCCCTTGGTCATAGCATGGCAAAATTGAAAATGAGGGGGGGTGGGGGGAATGGAGGTGAGGGATGAGGAAGAAGTATGGGACTGTTTCATGACTCCCCCAGACCTGTTCTTATGGCACCCTCAACAGAACTTGCTATGCAGCCAATTCCAAGCATACTCCATATCAAACTGCACATAGAAAACCAAGTAGAACCCCCCCCCAATGATTACTGAATGGGCTCTATTTTGTTTTATTCATGCTTGGGGGGCACTGTACTTGCCTAACAAGGCTCATGCTGCTCTACTGCCTTCCAATTGGCTTCATCTGAGATTCTAATTAAAACAATACATTGCATTTGGGAGAACACATTTATGGGGGGCGTGGTGTCAGCCTAGTCCCAGTCAAAGGATAGCTGGAAATACTGGCTCCCAACTGAGCCCCCAGGGAAAATCCTGGACTGCTGCAAAGAGGTGGGGGGGTGGAGAGAGAGGGACAATTCAATGGTGGTGAGTCACTTTGCCACTTTTCAGGGGGAGGGGAGTGAGAAGCACGATTTAAATTGCCACCGTTATTATTGTGCCCTTTCAACTGGCACAAATGAGCCTTGTGTATGGATGAAAAGCAGTAGGAACATCCATAAAGCTGCCCCCCAGCTGGGCCTGGGTCAGCACCTCATCCTGGGTGGGGGCGGAGCAGGAAAAGCATTGCTTAAAGTATTAGGTATACAGAAAGGTTTCTTTGGGGGGTAGAAAAAGACTAGAGGTAGAAGGTCTGTGATACCCAGGACAAATACCACCTGAAACCTTTGATTTCACTATACTTACACTACACTTACTTGTACCTCTGTACAAGGAGCTCAGACAAATTTCATCTCTCTCAGCACCTGATCTTAGGCATTCAACCCTGTACAGGACAGTCTGGCATCCTCCCCTCCCCTTCTGAACACACCAGCTTTGTTTCTGCTTCCTCACCGCCAACCAGCTGTAACAAGCTGTGTCCTCTTCTTTCCAGAAGATTCTCTTCCTGTGTCCCATTCCCAACACACACACACACTGTATGGCATGTCTAAATCCAGGTAAACCACTTGCATCTACACAGACCTTTTGGCTCAGTGTTTATGCCTATGAAATGGGAACAAACTCTGAAGAAGCTAAAGGCTGCAGGTTTGGGGGATTTCTAAGATGTAGTCCTGGGTCAAAGGGTATTAACATATTTTGAGACAACCTTAACCAAGAGCCATGCAAATAATGAGATAAGATGGGGCTGCCAGAACCACTGCCACCATTGTTGAAACACACACACACACACACCACACCACACCAATTTCCTTCTAGTCCTTCTATCTTAAATATGGCTACTTTGGAGGATGGGAAGTGTGTCCGTACAGAATGGGGACTAAATGGAGTACTGTAACGATGAAAGAGCCTTAGAGCCTCCAGATTACTTTTCAACAGAAACTGAGATTTGTTTGCCTTCATTCTAAAAAAAATAATAATAAGGATCTACAAACTGAAGGCAATAAAATGTGAATCTTACTGAGGAAAGAAATCTTCATTTCCTCCATGAAAAAAAAATGTCTTTGAGCATCGGGGCTTTTGTCTCTTCTGTGGGAGCTGAGGAAAAACATCACAGATATTGGAGTAAGAGAGTTTTGAATTTGGATTCCAGCTAGGTCACATTTGTTGTGTGGTCTTGGGAGGGTTACTTCGCTCCCCTAAGTCTCTAAGTCTCAGTTTCCCCACTTGCAAACGGTTGCTTTAGAATTGCTTAGACGACAAAAGGAGATGGACCATAGAGAGTACCTGCCAAAACCCTGCCAGTCTAAACCAGTGTTCAAGGACAGGTTAATTAACTCCCTTCTCCATCCCCCACATTCTCATGGAGCACAGACTATCTCAACGAGGAGGTTCAGGATGCAGTGCCAGTGACTAAGCTGACAATGTTTCTCATTACATACTTGAAACGCCCCCTCTTCTTTAAGAATGATGTCTTGACCAGCCTAATGCAGCCCCCAGAAGTATCAGACCTTCCTTAAGTCCAATTCTCACTCTGCAGTTTCTCCTGGCAGGGTTAATGAGACCTAGGTTTGAGACATCATTCTTGTCTGAAACCTTTTGCTACATGTTCAGACTTCCCCAACCCCAGCTGTATCCCTAACCCCAATCTTCCCTCCCAAATAGGTGCAATAGGGAGAGAGAGAGAGAGAGAGAGAGAGAGAGAGAGAGAGAGAGAGAGAGAGAGAATTTCTTGCCAAATTGCCTTACAATTTTTTTTCATGTTTTTCCCTCATCTCTGCCCTGAAAAATCAAGACGAGTTCCTAAGTTTTAGCAAACCTCAAGGGTAAGAGGAAGTTGAGGGGGGGAGATCGTGTTCCCTGAGAGATATGACAGAATTAAAATTAAGTCTCTATTAAGTACTTAAGTATTTGTTCCCAGTTAAAGGAAAACTAACTCTCCCCTTTGTCAAAAGTGGTGGGTGACATGGGTGGGACAAGACCCTATTCCGTGCCCCATTCCTCCCTGATGCTATTGCCTCCCTCTAGAGACCAAAGAAAGTTACTACAAGCTAATTTAGCTACACTTGAGTGGAAAGTAAGGTTAAGAGATGGGGGTGGGGTAGCCCGGGTGGGTGTTATTCTAGGGAGAGACCAAAACTACAAAAGTTGAGAAAAGTACTACTATTCATGGAGCCAGAGCTCAGAGTGGCCAGCCTCTTGATGGCCTTTGTCTTTGAAAGATGCTTTAAATCCCACCCTCTCCTTTACCCAAGTGTCCTGCATGTTCCCCTTCCTCACTGACCCTTGGCACCTACTCTGCAAGGTATTATATTGGTAGATCTATGTGCATCTGAGAAGGTCCTAAGGCCTCTGATTTGAGAGGAAAAGTTAGAGGGATAACAAGAGTCAGCCAAACTATACAGAGAGCAGTTGGAACAACAGTTTAGAGTACGCCCATAGAGCTGCTTGGGTTTCCTTATTAAGCAGAGACCTATGGGCTACTGGGTACTGCCTGCCCATCTGAGGAAGCTGTGTGGCATCTCAAGAGGTGTATCTGAGATGTGACAGGTTCTGCCAAGGCTCATCAAACATCCCATCTACAACTTCTGCACATGCATCTGAGAACAAATGCTACTGCCAAAAGGCGACAGAAATCGTGTCCTAGTGACTCATAGCCCCAGTTCGCAGGACACAGGTGGCTTTTGGACTGATTCTCCCCAATGAAATGTGGGAAAGTAATCCATAAGCCATCAGATAGTTCAAAGCCCAAAATTTGGACCCTAGGCAAGGCATCACCAATGACATAATACTTTGGAAATATCTGCTATATGTCAGATTTTGTAATTACAATCTCTTCTACTTTCACTCAGTTTTTTAGTTAGACCAAATGAGATTGTAATTTTTTCTCAGTCATTGAGTATAAAAGAGCAAATTATAGAACTTTCCTGCCTTTTTCTTTTAACTAGGGATAATACTACCTTGGAGAATTGTTCTGGAGGTAAAAAGAGGTAGTTTATGTAAAGTGCCTGGTTGTTGATAAATATTTGGAGAAGAAACAAAGCATATATCTTTTGATACATGAAGCATAAAAACCATTTAATATAATTCCGTGAGCAACAATAATGATAAGTATTACTGTCATTAATAACCCAATGATGTAGGCCTGTCACTTTAAGAGAAGTAAAGTAACAGACTTGGGAACAACACTTTAGGATCAGGCCTAGGATGTCTAGGACTCCAACCAGCTGTGCCTTTTTCTCACCCAGCAATGGGGGACATTTCACAATCACCAGGAAGATAATGATCAGCTGATTTGATGTAGCTATTATATTTAAGCAAAACTACGAAGGGAAAAATGTTTAGATTGAGCTATTTATAATGGAATTTAAGTTTAGTGTATGAATTGATTGCATCTCTTAGCTCTTTGATTACCCATTTTTATAACCCTTTAAAACTTAAAGAATAACTTAAGGATAAATTTTATGCAGATTTAAGAAAACAGTGGGGAAAAAAACCCAAGTACTCTTTTGCTACTTGTATGAAATCTCCCAGTTTACCTGGTGTGAATTTTCTTCTGGTTTTCCCCAAATTCACTTGTGACAGCTTTGATTGTGCCGTTTTCCATGTTATTGTGTGTTCTTCACAGACCCAATTTTATGGTTCTATACTATCAGGTAGATATGTCATGAAGTTTATTTAGCCACTGCGCTACTGTTGGTCATTTAGGTTGTCTTACTAGCTAAGTGTGAAACAAAGGAATGATGTTGATTTCACAATTGCCATAATCACCCTCGGGGACCTGGTGTCCTGATCTCCCAACGTTCAATGTGCTTTTCTGTCATTTGATATTTAAGCTTGATGAATGTCAGCTCTGCTGCTGGAGCCTGGGGTACATTTGCAAACGAATTATTTTTGCCAGCTTTCATCACACAAATTCTGCATTTCATCCTCGCGGTAACTAGCGTGTTGTTGGACCTGGTAAGCTTAGCTCTAGCCTCATGTTTTTTTTCCCTATGGGGAAACGTCTTGAGGTGTAAAGAAGTCCTTCACAAAGGAATTTTAGGAAGTTGTGTCCTTAGGGAATTGCATATTTATCTGATCCCCTGACCAGGGGAGTGTGCTATCTCATTGACAATTGCTCAGGAAAATAATCTTGCTATAGCCCAATTAGGCCTGGCTTCAACAAACCAATTAGGTATTATCTCTAAGAAAAGATTAAATTTGTATGTGAAGTGGACCTCAGGGTCCATCCAGTTTCAGAGTTTTGACTGCTCTATGGACATCCCATTGCTTAAGACCAAATCTTAAGCCAAGAGTGAACTGGGAAGAGAAATTCAAATGGGACAATGATGTCTCCCTTTCCCCTTTTTTCATAAGGAAGGCCTTTCTGTCCCCACTCCATGCCTCCCAGATCTTAGCGACATCCTTCCCAAAGGCCTTCATATTATTGTTCACTGATACTGCCAACCTCAGGGGATTGCTCTGACAAAGGAACTGTTTAGAATACATCCTACCTTCTGCTCGGTCTCTGGTCATCTCTGATGTCTATGGATTTTTAAAAGGCGTTTGGAAAGAGGAGCCAAGGGCAATTATAATGCCATAGAATATCAACAGTTATCCCACTCCAAAGTAACTCCTCAGTTACAATTGCTGCTGCATTTTTTCCAGTGGGGGGGGTGCAATAGAATATACTCTTACCTGGTCAAAATTTGTACCCTAACCTTTATTTTATATTTAAAAGTGATGTTGTGTGACTAAGTGAGACCATGCATGTAAAGCTGAGCTCAAAGGCTCAGCATTTAGGTAGCACTTTACATATATTAACTGCTATTGTGTAGGTAATCGACCTGGCGTAGGCAGTGCTGCACTATGGGAGCATTTGATGGACAGATCTCACCAGTTGGAAATGCAGCAGCAAACAGAAAGTCTTGTACTTGTGTTTAAACACTGACTAAACAGAGAATGGCCACTGTGAAAAGAATTTGTCTTTCCTTAATTTTTTAAAAGTAGCTTTACTTGAAAATCATGGCAGTATGAATAGTCTTTCTATCAACTGGGTAGAATCTGCATGGGATGTGTGGATGGCGCATGTGCGCATGATGTGAGTAGTATTGTGTTGTATGGGAATTATGCAATCCATGTGTAGTGCATTCATGTTTGTTCATGCTTTGTGCAGGCATATGCATGGATTTGGGATTTGTACACCCATTCATGTTTATGGCTATGTACATGTGTGCTTTGAGTGCAGTGGAGGCTTCCAGAAGACCGTGAGTCAGCCACTCAGGGCTATATTTGAGGCCACAGCTAGAAATCCTCTTTTGGTCTGGTCGTTGACATTTATAACTTGGTGCATGTTCCAAGAGGAGTAGCTAGAGGTGGACCCTGTCAATGTTAAACCAATGAAGAAATTGGGGAGATTAGAACAAGATGAGAACTGGACTAGGTAGTAGGATGGAGAGAGCTGACAATGCTCCATTCCAGAGCCCCAAGTAGAAACCCCCAGGACATAAATTACTCTTTGGTTATGAGAGACCTTGTTTTATGATGGGAGTGGAATTTCTTGTGTGAAACTGACCTCTTGCCCTAAAAAGGAGCCTTCATAACCTCGATGCCATTGAAGTTATACAACAGCCTTCGAGGGTGTTCAAGACTTAAGGTTTAAGGTATAAGACTCCTTCCTTCCCTCCCTCCCTCGTGCCCTCCTTCCTTCCCCCTTTTTCTATTTTTCCCCTTCTCCCTTCCTCCCTATGCTGACTTCGAACTTACTGCTTAGCCTAGGTGGACCTTGAACTCTCAATCCTCCTACTTCAGCATTTCTAGTTCTGGCTTTAACAAGCTAATGCCACTACACCTAGATTCTTTCTTTCCTTTTCTTCTTTCTTTCTTTCTTTTTTCTTCCTTCCTTCCTTCTTTTTCTTTAACCAAGATTGCACACTTTAAAGACACAGAAAAGAAAAACTTTAACCTTCAGTGGATGCAGATCCATTCTTAGTTCAGAGAACTTATGACCTGTCAGAGGCTGTACTTGAACTGGCTAAGAGGTTTGAATCTCCTAGCAGGAAACTAGACTCCTGGGATGGTTGTCAGCAGGGTGCTGGGGTTGGCAAGAACTAAAATCAGATCTCTGATGAATTAAGTTTCTTTGGCCCCTCCTCTTGCTGCCTCCCCTTCCTTGCTGTGAGGGGGCAGAGCAAAGAGACAACTCCAGGTTTGGTCTATGGCTGGTGACCAATGACGCATTCTCACCAATATAGATTTTGGAGTTGGAGACTATGGAAAAGTAGGTGGCCAAGGGGGCAGGTGGCAGCATGAAGTGGGTGGGACTTGTCAAAGGGAAGTGAAGGACAGTGGGGATTGGGGAGGATGATTCCTAGGAATTCTCCAAAATCAGCCTCCTGAAACTTTCAAAAAGAAAAGAAATTTACCAAATCTACTTTGTAGACAGCATTTCCAGAAGGGTGAAACGGAATCCACAGCTTACTTACACAGGAGCTGTCAAGTTTGCATATTTATGCCCTCCATTCCATTGGGGTAAGAGAACCAAGTACTGACTTCAGCTACCCAAGTAAAGACCCAGAATAAAGGCCCCAGGCCTCCTCCACTGAACACTCTGGGGCAATAAGCAGTTAGCAGAGCCTAAACTGTCCCAGATTGGCTGCGACTCTGTGGATGACCTTGGGCAGGCCTTTCCCTTGTCTGGACTTCAATGTCATCATCTCTTAAATGGAGGGGTTGAATTAGACGACTTGAAAGAGCCAGGGCTGCTGTTCTTTAATTAATATTGGGGCAATGGGGACAAGCTTTAAAGCAAAAGGAAACCCCACCTCTAAGTCAGGGTCCCTGGGTTCTGGCTGCCCTGCAAGAGAAGGTCTTTCTGGGACCTTTAAAGCCCTGAGTTGCGGGACGGCTTGCTGGCCAGGAGGCTCTGGCCGTCCCGGCCTAAGCATAGAGCCAGGGACTTCTCCCCAGTGCTCGCCCCGCGTCCTGCTAGCCATTAGTGCGATTGCTCTGAGTTCCCAGCAAAGCTGGTGATTTATGCGGGTCCTCGACGGGGCAGTCCCTTGAGCCAAGAACAATTAGCTAAAAGCCAGAGGGAAAGGAGGCAAGAGGGGGTGGGGAGCCAAGCCCTAGGGCACCCAGCCGGGGCTGCAGCCCCCGGCAGCCCCCAGCTGAGCGCCCCAGCCCTGCCACAAGGTGGGCCCCACTCACCACGGCGGGGGCGGGGCTCAAAGGCCGAAGCGAAAAGGCAGTCCAGCATCCACGCCATAATCAGTGCTGAGTGCCCGGCAGACTCGCAGCTAACCTCCGTGCAGTCTCCCCGAAAGGACTGCTCTAAGTAGCCCCCGGTGACCACGCCCTGGACGCACCCTGCACCCAGCTCTGAGAATCTTGGTCACCGGACACCTCAAACATGTCACAAAAGGGGCAGGGCCTCATGGGAGGCCCCCTCCCGCCAGAGGGGAGGGCCTCTGGCCCTGCAGCCCCTTCCCCCACGCAGAGAGAGTCCAAGACACATCTCCTGTCCAGAGAAGCTGTGACTCTGAGGACTGTACTGTGGCCCTACCCTCTGAGAGCTCACATTTTGAGGGGTAAAGGCATCTTAGCCCCGATGAGCCCCAAATCTGAGAAGGAGTGAAGGTCTTTCCTGGACCCCCACTTGTCCTTGGTGGAACATTTAAAATCAGGCCTGTTTCCAGAAGCTCCGTTTGAGAACAACATGGTGCACCTGTCCCAGGGAACCTCAGATCTGAGGGTGAGACTTTATCCCAGCCCCTAGAAACCCATGTTTTAGCGAAGGCCATGTCGGCTGTCAGGAAGCCCAGTCTCAGAGGAAATTAGCACTGCCCTCTCCCCAATCTGGAATCTAAATGAGGTCCTAGTCCTTGGGAACATTTCCCGCTCCTGTCTACGACTCCCCTCACCCGTTTTGGGAGAATCCTAGCCTCAGCTAGTATAGCACCAGATCCTAGAGGGATTTGAAAGCACATATAGAGGACCCAGAATGTAAATAGGAGAGATGTTTTGTTTTGTTTTTCCCAGGAAGAATCTGAGAGGAATTTTATAGTTCTGGTCTTGAGAGTTTTCTCGGGAAAGGAAGCAATGTTCTAACTGCGAAATTTTGTTTTAAGGAATTTGATTCCTACCTGCCTTAAATGTCGAGTACTCATAAATGTGGGGTACCTTCAGTTGCTTCTAACTTACAGCGGCGGCCTATGCTTTTGTTAGAGCACTGGCATAGGAGGGGCACCAACATTTATTTTTAGAAAGAATTTGATATTTGATATGTCCGTGAGGGGTGGTACTATATTAGATTTCTTTGCACTTTTCTTAAGGTTTAGTATTTAATTTTTATATACGTATACAAATTTTATATACATATGTATGCAGGGGGCTGGATGTTTAGAACTCCTGGTGGAGGTAAACCAGTTCTACCCTCCCCAATCCTGAGGTAGACATCGCCACCAGAGATGGACCATGTTGCAGAATACACAGGGCAAGAAGAATTTCTAACGCCAGCTTCCATTTTCCCTTCAAGCTGGAAGACCCGCGTTAATTTCTAACCCCTGTTCTTCATTGCCAGATGGACAGATGTGACCCTGCACCCAAGTTTCCCCACCCCCTGGGAAAATGGTGCTCTGCCAGTCAAAATGCAGGGAGATGGTGTTAAAAAATAAAAAATCCTCTTCTAACAGCTAGTTTCTGGGCCTGTAGAGTGGGAGCTGCAATCACAGGTTCTTTGAGGAGGGTAGTTATTACATTTGCTTGGCTAACCACTGATATTAGTGTTAATGTGCCCAAAGGGTGCATAAAATGGAAAGCTCACCTGTACTCAGCCATGCAATTCCTAGCGAAGTAGAGAGAGCTATAGCTAGAATTTAAAGGGCCTCAACTCATTTTTCTTTCTTTCTGGGAAACATGGCACCCCTCATCCTTTGCACCATTTTCTAAACAATTTCCAGTGTCTGATATCTTTTCAAGGCAATCAAAGACAGCAAACATTCGCCATACCTGCCCCTTTACCAATTTCAACTGTGCAAATACTCACTCACCCTAAGCCAAACACGTCTGCCACCTAGAGAAGTTCACCTTCAGGTTCTGGATATTGACCTGACCTCCTCTCTGAGCTCATCCAGCAGCAGCAGCCTCTTTAATGGCCTCAACAGATTCCCTCTCTAAAAAAAAATTCAACTAAATGAAATTTTGTTTGACTCGCTCATGGCACAAATGCTACCTGCCTACCTGTTCCCATTCTAGTCTTTGGAAACTGAATGTCTTGTTTTCAGAATATCTCAAACTGAAGTCTAAACCCAGGAAGTGATCCTTCTCTCTGGTCATTTTTGGTTTGTTTGTGTTCTGTTTAATTTTTTGTTTTGTTGTTGCTTTTCAAGAAGTGTGATGTGGTACAGGAAAAAATGCCAGAGTAATCACAAACCTAGATGGGAAAGCCTGCTGGTATGTGCTAGGTATGTAATTTTGAGGGAGTTGTTCAACTTCTTAGTTTTGTCATATGTAAAGAGTGGATATTAATAATTGTTAATGAGCTTCAGGCAAATCAAAGCATCTCCACATTTAAGGGCAAAGGGAGAAAAGGAAAGATGGAGTTCATGATTCTAAAAAGAAAATAATAAAGTTCCATCTGAAAACGTTTATTTTTAGTTAAATGTCACGTAATAGGGCAGCGTCTTCATTCATCAATCTCCTAATTTATTCAACAAATATTTACCAAATGTCCTCTAGGTGCCAGATACTTAGCTGGGCAAATAATTCTGGTTCAATGGATGAATTATTACACAATTATTTTTAAATATATAATTTGAAAGCTTATATGATAATCTGAAAATACATTTATGATATTTTGAGTGAAAATAAGTCAGGATGCAAAATGTGTGTGCGCTATAATTCAGACAGTGCAAATAAATAATATGTCTATATGTAGAAAAAAAAGCCAAGAGGTAGCACATGAGAATCTTAATCATGATTGTATTTAGGGAATGCAATTATGGACAATTTTAACTGTTTTATTATTTTCATATTGCAGCATTTTCCAATTTTTCTTTAATAAACAACATTATTTTCTGGAGTTAGAGAACTCTGCTTAAAAAAACAGACAATAATATCTCTGCTGAACAAAGGACTAAGCCAGTTATACTAATGACTTGGGACTGTAGTTTGGGGTTGTCCTCACATTGATGACTGGGAAAAAGCTGAAGAAGTTGGTTTATGAATAAAATGCAGGAATCACTTCCTGTTTGGGGGCACATATCCAGTTAGGTCATCTTTCCTTGTGCACAGGAGTCCTTAAAAACCCCATGAAGGAGTCAGGAGCCTACTGGCAAGGACCTGCAACTCCTCATTCCTAAGTGTATGCTAATGAAGGACACACTGGGCATCTCTGTCCAGTTCAAGGCATAAAGCTTGACTGTTAGCTGTCTCGGCCATGAACTCTGCTCCTAACATAGGTCATAGTCTACTGCTTATTGCTTCTCAGGGTATGGTGTTGTGGCAAAGAAGCATCAATTGGAAGGTGCCATAACAATGCACAGACATTCTTTGCTCACCCTCCAGTTCTACTGAATAAGAATTTCTGGCCCCAGCATGGTGACATACACCTGTATCCCAGCTTCTCAGGAAATTGAAGCATGGAGTCACAAATTCCAGGCCAGTATAGGCAGCTAAATGAGACCCTATTACAAAATAATATTGTCCTTATCCTGTGAGACACCCTTTATTCAATCAATCCCCAGGAAATATTCCTTGCAAAACAAATGAACAAACAAAAATGTTCTGGGCATAATGACCAGAAAAATATATATTTTACAAGTTACTCATTGGAGTTTTTTTATGGTCATTAAAATTGGAAAATGTGTAGTACCAAGGAAAAAGATCTGCCCCCACATATCCTCTATCACTCTCTTCCCATTGCACCAAAGCTGCAAGAAACCTTTGGGTAGCTATCTGGGGACACTGATCACTTTACCTTAACTCCTTTTGGGGGAAATGGATAAATATGTACTATAAAAATGGACTTATGTTTAAAACTTAACCTTTATAGCCAGGGTATATTCAAAATGAGCACACTCCACACAGATCATCTGTCTGAATTTTCTGAGAGTCCTCGTGTATTCTGGTCAGGCTTTTCATTTGAACATCCTATGTGCTAGGTTCTTTGCATTAAGGAAGAGAGAGGTGAAGCATAGTAGAAAGAACGGAGTATCTGAAGTTCAAACATCAGGCGTGACGCTGAAATACCATGCTACATAATCAGGTGAATGAATGTGAGCATGGTTGCTTCTCTGACCTTCTATGAAATGGGGTGAGTCCTACCACCACCCCCATCACTGAATTTTGCTGGGGGGGGGATATTGGAGGGGATGGTGAATTAGCAACCCTGCTTCCCAACACCTCCTGTTTGGAGAAGACCTATCAGAATGTCCATATGGCAATCATACATACTCAGTGAAGGAGACCCCAGTACCAAGAACCTCAAGATTTTACCTCCCTGCTTTTCTGCATAGGAAGTCTATCTGAGGTCATGGGTTACTCTGTCCATGAAATCATGAGGAAATTTTGTGGGACTTGAGCCTCAAATGGTCTTGTCTTTCTCATCTATTAGGTAGAATTTTACAAGGAAAACTAAATCTTTCTTTCCAGCATGTTCATAGCATTCTAGAATATACCACTTCCATGGAATTTCCACCCTATTGTTTTATCATTGCCTGACAAAGTCCACTACTAACCTTTGTAATATAGAAATGGGGAGATTTGTTCTTGTGTTTTTAAGTTATGAAAGGGTGGTAAACTAAGTGATCTAAAGTCACCCCAGGGAAGAAAGATGAGCTAAGACCAGTCTCCAGTTCTCTCGCCCCCCCATTCTTTGCCAGTATGCCTTGCTAGATCCCAGGAGCTGTCTGTCAGTGTACTGACACCACTCAAGAAAATGCAAGTTTCATCCTGACATTAGAAAGACAGAGCCACGATTACGCCTCAGTCCCCAAGGAGGCAGAGAAATTGCTTTTAGTTGACAAGTGCATCTCCCACACACATACCCCTCAGGTTGAATGAAAAGATAAAAATCAAGTTAAAAATCCCAAATGTTCACTTAATTTTTTTAAAGCATTTTGTTCTTTAAGTGAGGGGGTAGGCAGGATGAAAGAATTCCGACTCTGTAAGTTTCAACAGGGTAGGGCAGGAAGAATAGTACAAACTGGGGGTGGGGGGAAGGGACGACACAGAACTTTGTCACAAAGAAGAAAATGTGGGGAGGTGATAGTTTATATTTTTGCCACAATCAATAAGAGCAAAAGGCATTACATAAAAAGAACTAGGTTGAGCTACAATGTATGCTCACACACTTGAAAGACTGTAAAAGATACAAACTAGAGAGGTATTTTTTTTCATCTAGAAAATTCTGTGGCTTCTAGTTACAAGTGTTTTGGAGATGAGCAAGGGGAGTATCCACTTCAGTGTCCCGGAGTCCTCCAGACCTGTGGCCAGAGAAGAGCCTTACCCCCACTAACTCTGAAGCTCATCTCTGCAAATCAATGGCCCTTATGTGCTTCAGCAGCTTCCACAGTGCTCTCGGCTCTATTTTTGCATCTGAGTCTCATACAGCTTTGGGAAGTCTGGAAAGCTGGTGAAGGAGAAATTAACATAACCCCTGATGTACAGATGAAGAAACTATAGATCAAATAAGATAGACTTGTCCAAGATCACTGCCTTTTATTTTAAGCTTATACTTGGGCCATTGACTGTGTCTCCTTCTCTTGTGCCTGCCTTCCTTGAATATGCTATTCATAGGCAAACTGAAATCTACATATTATATACTGACCGTCTTTCCACTGAATATACCTCCAGTGTCAGAGACTGGAGACATTCCCCTTTCTGAGAGTTCAAAAGCCCTTAGGAAGCCTGACAATCCCCAACTACAAATTTCCTTATTCTTAGATGCATTCCAAAATGCTTAGGAGCAGAATCCAAGTGCAATATACTACCCAATGGGGGGGGCAGTTATTAATATGGAGGTATGCACAAGCATTTTTCAGTTTCAATTTACTTTTGACTAGTACACAGTAATATAAAAAAATGTACTTATTGGTATGATACCACGTGATATTTTGAAATACATGTGCACTGTAATATTTATTCCCAGCCTCTGGTAACATCACTTTGCTTTCAGTTTCCATGAAATCAACACTTTAATATTCTAAACAATTATTTATTGTGCCATTATTTCAACATAAAAATATATGAAAATACAGAGCTGAAGGAACCCTTCTCTTAGGCAGCTGCCTCACCAACCTAAGTTACAGTCTTAGCTCATCCCCCACCCATAGCATTCCATTAGGATGGTCCAGCCCCAAAGGCAGAATTGGCTCAACAGGAGGAAAAAGGCTAGACCTAATCTATGAGGACTCTGCTTCTTCGGAGGAACTTGAATGCAAGGTTAACAAGCACCAAGTGATCATCTGGGAGTGAAAGATTTGATGGCAAGTCAGCAAAATTAAAGAGAAGGAATCCCCAAAGAAATTCTAAATCTAGAGATAGAGATTTTTTTTTTCAGATTCAGGATTTATTAATGCTGAGAGTGTCTTTAGAGATAATCTAGTATAACCTCACACCACAGGGGGCAGTACAGAAATCTAGAAAAGGGAAGTGACTTACCAACTTCATCTAGCAATTTCGTAGATAAAATGAGACTAGAAGCCAGCTGTCCAACCTTCTAGCCCATGGCTCCTTTTTCTAACAGCACACTGCCATCCCACCTTGAGTTCCTGAGTTCTCGAAAGGTCATTTACCCACCTCAGGACTTGCTCTCCTCAGATAAGCATAGCACTTGGGGAATTCGCCGGCAGCAACAGTCCCTGCTGCTGGGAGCAGAGCCAGGCGCCTGAAGATGGCACCTGTCACATCCCTTTGGAATGAATGAGCTCCCTCTGAAACTGAGACGGCCCAGGCGGAATCTGGGAGCGGCACCTTTAGAGCAGGCAGTGCTCGCCTGTGTGGCTGGCGTACCATGGGCATTCAAGGCAGAGGACGTCATGGCAAATGTCCTGAGCACTGTTTGCTGGGGAGCTTTCTACTTCTCTTGAACCCCAATGATTTATTCATTACTTTAGGGGCAGCCACTCTGGTTCATTGGTTTAACAGCCATTACCCTTGAGGGGCGGGGTGGGGAGCTGTCTGCCTGCTGCTTCTGTTCTGACTGCTTACAAGACAGGTTCATGGGACAGCTTAGCTGGACTCTCCTATGTCTGTGGGATTAATGGCATTTGACTGTAGACCATGAGAAACCACATCAGTAACTGCCAGTGGGGGTGGATGCATAAAGCAGGAAGAAAGGACAGGAGAAGAAGGGAGAGATACAGAAAGAGGAGGGAAGTGAAGAGAGGAGGAGGAATAGAGAGACGTAAATTTGATAGAGAAATTCTCTTGCACACCAACCACTGACATTTCAGGGTCTGTAGCTTCTCTCACTTTTAATCATCCCCTCCATTAATTGTCATTTGTCAATGAAAATAAGCCTTTCTCTACTATAATTCAATTCTAAGATAACTGAAGCCTTAAAGAGAGATGCAGAACTTGCTAGTGAGGTATTTTCTCTTCTCTCCTCATATCTCCACATTCTGGGCACCACAGATAGTACATGAACCTACTGGAGAGCTGGTCCAATAAAAAAAAAGATGCTAAGGATCCTGCTTTTTAATGTTATTTAATCTTCTTTGGATCTGGTATCTACCTAAGGCCTTCTTACCTGACTTTGGATGTCTAGCACCCTTTCTTACTTTCAAGCACCCAGGGGTTATAATTGCCCCACTGCTCTACCTTGCAGATCCCGGGAAATTTGTTAGACAAGAAAGTAAGAAGCAAGGTAGGATGGTGCAGTTGGAGAAGAACCTGCATAAGACAGGCAGCAGCCATGCTGGAGCAGAGTAGCTATAACTGAGCCAGATCAAATGGAATAAAGACCATATGCCATATCTAGCATGCTGTGTGTGTATCTCAAAGAGCTGGAGCTGGTTATATGCAGGAATCTCATTTTTCTTTCCTTCAGGGGAGGATGCATTTGGCTAGATCTCAAAACTCTAGGCCCCAATACCTTAAAAATAATGATAGAAACAGTTAAGTCATCTCTAAGTGACTGTGGGCACTGAAGGCCAGACATTTCAGAGAGGGAGAAAGAAGAGACTATGCCGCATGGGTATGAAACATGCACTGTAGGTTTGCACATCCACAGTGGGACATGCTCTGTGATCTAGTACTCTGCTTACTACCACCACCATAGAGAACTAGAGGGATTCACCAAATCATCCTTCACATCACACTTGGTGTTCAACAAAGCTGCCTCTCCATCCTTGTCATTGATACTGAGAGAAACTATATACCATGTACTCAAGGATGGGCTCTCAGGGATAGTGACCAGCTTCAAGGACTAAAGACACAAACTATGCTTTTGGTCCTTCATCCCCATCCCACAGGAAGAAGGGAGCTTTTCTGTGTCCAGCCTTCACCATGAATATTCTGAAACTCAGCTCCTTGGTACTGTCATCTCAATCACCAAGAAGCCTCTCACCTTCTTTTACCTTTATCCTTTCCTCACAGACTCCTACCCTCTGCCCATGTATATCTCAACTCTCTTCACAAGGTACTTTTCTTTCTGCCCTTTTTAAAACCTACTTCTAGGTCTCTGGATCTTTTTTAATGTTTGGTTTCTGCAACCTCCTCACTATTTTACCTCTTCCTACTACACTCCAGCTATTGAAGGTCTTTGCAGTTGTTTCCCAATTCTAGAGGCTGTGACTCCTTGTCATTTCTCAGCTCACTTGACCACGTGGCACTGTTTGCTGCCCCCGATCCCTTTCTACTTATGAGACAGCAGTCTTTCTCTTCTCTTAATAGGACATCCCAGGCGTCTCCTCTAAGAGTTCTTCTGCTACCAACCATTCTGCTCATACCTGTTGATTTGTTTTCTCTTTTCCTATATGTTTTTCATTATACCACTGATGAAACAAACTTCTTCTTCTTCTCAGTCTCCTTCCATGTCTTATCTAGTCTTCTCCCAGCCTCAGCCCTAAATGCCCATAAAGTACTCTGCCAGCATTTCCTCATGCCCCACTTCCTCATACACAAGAAGATGGCTTTTACCACCGCCCCCTGACACACACATGCAAACTTTACTCTTCTTAGTGAAGTTGCCAATGTTCTTTTGGAGACCCAGTTTAAGAGGCTATAGCTCTATCCTTAATTTGACTTGTCTCCTCTGCAAAAGCCTTCACTGTGAATCTGTATGCATGAAAAATCCCCTTCCCCTTGTCTCTGAAGACACTGTAGATCTCCCCTTCCACCTCTATAGCCTTCTCTGGTACCCTAAATGAATCATCCCTCAGAATCCTGTCCCTGATGTTCAAATCTTTTATGGAGAAGCTCATCTCTCTGTTGGCCCTTGTCTTTCTAGATCATTCTGAGAACCTAAAATAATGGACTAAATAGAGAAGAACATTAATGATTACCTAACTGACTAACATTTTCTAATTATATAGTACAGAATAAATGTTTCATGAAGGCTATTATTGGAGTTTTACAATTTACAAGCATTTTCTGTATATTTATTTGACTTCATACTCATAATATCCCCCACGCAGGTAGTTTTGTCTTATTCCCAATTTTTGCCAGGGCAAGAGGTGAAACAGCGCAGGCATTCATTTTCAGCCCATTCTATGCCAAGTGTTTTAACACACATCTTAATTAAATTTTCAGAAAGCCCTGTGAAGTAGGTGTTCTTAGCTACATTCTACAGATGGGAAAACTGAAACTCAGAAAGGAGTCCAAGATCACAAGGAGCATATAATTTGACTCCTCTGCTATTTCATTGTTCTGTAAATTTGATTATAGAAAATCTAGTGAGCAATACTAAGGAGGCATATAAAAGGTATTGTAGAGTGATATTATAATTATTATTTACATAAGTTATTTTTTTTTTGGTTTGCGTTCCTATAAAATTTACTGTCAGGCATATAAAGAGCTGGAAGGGAAAATAAAGCCTTTCTATTTCCAAACAATCCTTGCCTTTCTCCTTGCATATTGCAGTTGTAGGAACCAGTGATTGAGTGCTTCCCATGCGCCAAGCATTATGCTTAGAGCTTTACGTGTGTGTTTTCATTTAATAATGAACATAATCTCATGAGGTAGGGGCTATTATGCCTCAATATATGCATAAGATAATTGCACCTCATAGGAGTGAAGTAACTTGTTCAAGGACCCCCTAGTTTGTGAAGTATTTGGAATTTTAAGTCAAGTTGATCTTATCCCAAAGTCAATGTTCTTTCATTGATACTTTCTCTCTAAAAGCGTAGAGAACTCAAGGGTCAGAATGACTATGTGACATCGAGTCTCCTGACTATATTTCCCACTTTCTCCTGGGTGCTCACATATCTTGTTGAGGAGACTGCTGTGTATTGTCTACAATCTTCATATGTCTAAGGCATACCTCCTCAGCCTCATCATCAGCTCTTCCAAAAGTATTTAGATGCCTCCACAGAGAGTTCTGACTAAATATATGACACTGATAAGCATGAGGCTCTCTTCACTTGAGAGAATTATTAATAAACCATCATGCTTTGATAAAGCCCTTATCTCCAAAAGAATTGAGCCCTTGGTGCTTAGGAGACATATCAATTTCTCGCCTCCCTGCAGCTTGAAGTCAGAAGCCCACACTCCCCACCTCCGCACAGCATCCATTCTCCAGGGAGCCTCACAGCGTCAGAATCATTTCACTGAAGGCTAAATTATGTGTGTGACTCTGGGAGAGTGAGGTCCAAGAAATGGGGGAGAACGACTATGAGCTGAGATGCTGCAAGCAGATGAACTCTGGGGATGTTTCTATCTACCTAAATGATGTGTCAACTTCTAGCAGCCACATTCCATACAATGAACTTCACAGATTTTGTCACTGTTGTTATTAGGAATATTAATAACCTTATATTTGGACAGTGAACTTCCATTTGCACAAAAGACTTCTGCATAAGATATTGTTATTTTTAATTTGTGCTGTCTTTCAATCTTTTTTTTTTTTTTGGCTTTATCATTCTGCCCCAAACAGCATCCTGTCCAGTCTGGGGAAATGGGAACCAATTCAGGGAAAAAGGGACAGCTAAGGCCAGAGAAGAATTTTAGGCGAGTGTAATTTAAAGTCAGCAATTGATGCTGTTGCACATTTAGGATCTCAAACATTGTCGAGGTCTTAAATGCAAGCCCCCAGCTTTCTTCCTTTCCTTTTCCTGTTCCCAGAGCCTGCAGAAGCCTTAGCTCCTCCCACCATTATAATTCAGTTTCCCAAGTCCCTTCCCCCTTAGATGGCTTCAGGGACCCTGTAGAAGCTGGCTCATCAATTATCTCCTCCCCTCCTTCAGACCAATTTTCTCATGCATTTGTATGAGTTTGTTTAGAATCTTGCAAAGAGATAGACAGTAGTAATAACCATATCTAACACTCATGAAGATTTTACAATGAGCCAGGAACTACAATAAACATTTTACATGAATCATTTCTGTTTGTCCCCACAGCAGTCCTATGAAGAAGGTTTATTAAGATCCCCATTTCATGGAGAAGGACATTGAGTTTCTGAGTGACTAAGCAACTGCCAAAGACCACACAGATAGCTAATACAGAGTCAAGATTCAAACCTGTTCACGTTCATAAACCACTAGCTTGATACTGGCTTCCTTTCTCATATACAAATAGTAAGATCCAAGGATTGGGAAGCCATGTAGTAGTCAGAGGAACAGTCTCAAGAAGTCAGAACATAATTTTCCTCTCATTTTTTGCCAGTATCTAGCTGGAGGACTCCAGGGAGTCACTTAAAGTCCCCTGCTTCTGAATCTGCAAACAGGGTCCAGTGTAGTGAGATTCACAGTTCAAGAAAGGTTAATCTCCTCCAAATTTGTGGATCTTAAAAGCACCACACAAATGCAAAGTGCTCTTATCATAATCTTTAACATTATTATTCCAGCCTATACATCTACCAATGAACCTGGGATAGAGTCCTGGCTCTGTCCCTGGATTCTGGTGCCATTTAAGTGCCAAGACAAATGGTCTCAGGGAGTAGTGGGTGATCCATTATCCAGCCATGGATTATTTCTCAGGAGTAAATCGTTAGCCCTGTCGGACGCTGATGAATTCTCCCATGGTACCTGGGGGCTCGTCGCTCTGCAAGGGACGTGCAGGGAATGCAAGAAATGACTAGAGTCGTACAATGACTGTGCAGATGGGTTCCTTGGGGGCAGGGAATAAGCACAGAGAGCTTAGGTTCCCAGAGCAGCAACAATGCCACCCACCTGTGAGAAGATAGGCAATGAACTTACCCACCCACAGCTAAGCTCAGGGTACACATGAGTAATTCCTGACCTCTCCTGATGTTTGAAGCATGTTGGAGCCTGGCATTCTGATATACTTAAAAACTCCTCAAAGAGAGATGAAAGGAATGGACAGCAAAAAGAAACAAAAGTAAAGGAATAGTAAAGTAGTATGATGTTATTTGCTCTTTTGGCTCCTTTTGGGGGGGCCTGCCACCCAGCTCCCAAATGAACCACACATGGAGGCGAATTCTTAGTTATAAACGTCTGACCTTAGCTTGGTTTGTTGCCTGCTTTTCCTTAACTCATGTTATCCCATCTACCTTTTGTCTCTGTGTAGCTGGATGACTGGCCCCTGATGTCCTCCTCTTTCTTGGGCTACTACTCAGAATCCCTTCTCTCAGATTTTGCCTATTATTCTGTCTGCCTGCCAGCCCTGCCTATCCTTTTTCCTGTCTCACTGTTGGCTGTTCAGGTGAACCATCAAGTGTTCTAGACAGGCAAAGTATCACAGCTTCACAGAGTTAAACAAATACAACATAAACAAAAGTAACACACCTTAACATAATATTCCTAACAGAAGAGTGGAAGATAAGGATAAAATAAAGAGCAAAAAGATAAGAAAAATAAATAAAATGAAACATAACAGGAACAAAAACATGAATAATGCAGGGATTAAAGTGAAAGAGAAGTCCTAAAAGAAGATTCAAGAGGAATTAAAAGGAAAAAAAGAACAGTCTCAGAAAGAAATTTTGTAATGATGGTGGAGTATGGGAAGAAAATGAGTTTATATATAAAAATGTAAGTCTGGAAGAAAAGCAAGCAGTATCCGAAGAAGAGAAAGATGAGAAACTAGAAAAAGAGGGAAAAGATAAATAGAAAAATAGAATCATCAAATAGAAAGAGACCATAAAAAGAAAAGGCATGGAGATAAGAGATGGTGAAAATAGTAACTGAAGGACCTGGAGATATGTGGAAGAAGAAACATCTTTAGAGGGATGAAAAGTGGTTTTCCCCATTTGGTTCTTCTTTTCCCCCTTTGATTGCAGGGCACATATAAATTTCAATGTGATGCCCAGGACTGATCTTAAAAATGGTTAGGTCTCCACTATTGTTTAGAAGGTTCTCTCCCTTGTGTTTGGAAAGATGGCTATGCAGTTAAGAGTACCTGCTGCTTTTCCAGGGGAACCATGTTCAGTTCCCACTACCCAATGGAAGTTCCCAAACATCTGTAACTACAGTTACAGGAGGTCTGATCCTCTGTTCTGGACTCCATGGGCACCAGGCATGCAAGTGGTTCATATATATACATGCAGGCACATTCATACACATAAAATTCATACACATAAAATAAAAAATCTCTTAAAATATTACATAAAATTCTCCCTGACTTCCATCAAGTCTTCACTGCTCTTGTAAGGAAAAGCAGTAAAAGCAGAAATAAAACTGGGATTAACCATTTATATAGACACAGAGGTCTACACATACAGAAAAGGATCTCTCTCTCTCTCTCTCTCTCTCTCTCTCTCTCTCTCTCTCTCTCTCTCTTTCTGTTACCCCTTCCCTCTCATTCTCATATACAGAAACTCATTCATTCTGAGGCAAATAGGCACATGAAAGATAGCCATCCAGATATATAGGTGCCAAAAGGTACAAGACATTGTCCCAATGTGACCTCACAACAGACAGACATCAACAAAGCCAGTCCACCCTCAGACCCAAACAGAAACTGAAAAGTAGAGATACACTACTGCAGAAGATGACAGAGACTCAGAAAACGCTGGTCATGTGTAAGCAATAGGAAGCCAGAGGAGGAGCACGCTTAGATCAACTCCTCCTTAGATCAGCTCCTCCCTTCTGCATTCAGGAAATTTTCTAATGCCAGACATTAGTTTCTCTCTACTTCCCTCAGAATTTTCCTTTGAGCTTTGTAACAGCTGGTTACAATGTGATTTATTTAAATAAACTCACTCCTGCTAACAGTCTGTTAGCTACTGTCACCCTTCCTTGGGAACAGATGTCCCCCAACACCGCCAGTTTGAATGACTATCCAAAAGGCCTCTTCAAGCGTGGATGTGATAGAATTTCCAGCCCTGTGGCTAAGACAGAATTTTAAACTGTATTGACTTCTACTCCAAGTCTAGTGCTTTCTCCACTATATATCACAGACCTCTACAATTTCTGTAAGACGAGGAGACCAAAATATGGGACCCACACCCCAGATGGAATAACAGAAGAGTCATCCATCTCCTTATCTACCAAGTGTTTCTGGAAAACCTCAGAGGTAATCAGGGCCAGATGAATTCTAAGAGTGCTCCCAGGTCTGACATTTTGGGATTCTATGGCTAAGAACTAAATCATTCAAATCTAAACCTACAGAAGCTGACTGGATTTTCTGGGCAAAGATGATATCACTCTATGCCCCGATAAATATTTAACTGTGGCCCCAGTTTATTGATTTTGTTCAATATCAATATTTTTGGCACAGTTTCCTATACCGACTGATAGACACCTGACAGCATGAAACATATAGTCACAGATGGTTGTTCATGTGTCCATCTGGCATGTTCTGACATGCAGGCTGCACCACCCTTTTTGGCTTGTGCTGGGCACATGGAAGAGTGAGACAACTGCATTTTCAAAAGAAATAGTATTTGGCGGGAAGGATCAGGGTAGTCTAAGTGCTTAGAACTGCTGTTGCCTGCTGTTTACAGAGAGAAGCAAAGCATTAAACTCTACTTTGATGATGTGTAACATCGCTTAGAGATTATGCCTCCTTAAATCTCATTCATTAATTCATTCTGCAAAGACTGATTTCTCTGTATCTACCTCTGGGAGTCAAAATTGTGGTGTAGTGAAGGGGAGCAGTAGTTGAGGAAAAACCACATAATATTAATGCTGCTTAGCATAAACAAACTTAGGCTATGGATAAATATTTATGAGAAGAAGTAATTTGGTAAGTATATTTCTGTATATGTACACTTTTAATTTTTCCCCTGGGCAAAACAGTTGAATCAGAGTCTTTTTTATGCAGTACTCAGGTTTCACAGAAGTCTTGTAATTAGTTCAGGTGAAATAATTTGCTTTGTAAGTACAGCTCACAAAAGTACAAGTTAGCTAAATTTTTTTTAATCTTTTAGTTACACAGTCTTAGTGACAAGGTTTCATTTGTTAGTAATGGTTTGAGAACATTGTTCTGGGAGAGTATCTGAACATTTACTGAAAGATAAAGGAACAAATTCTTTATTTGATACTGCCATGATATTAACTCCATCATTCCCAAATAGTAAGAGGTTTGGGCACATTGCTGAACAGTCACACATTTCTTGTATCCATTAGCCATGTACCAAACACCTTCACTGACTCAAACACTCAAATGTGGGAACCCTGGAAAGATTCAGATACACCTCTGCCTGTGAAAGGTTTATGTACCAAGACATAACTTTAGGGCTTTACAATGAGTGCTTTAAGAGAGATTTGGAAAAAATTAGAAGAACAAAGACTATCAATGAGGTAGAAGAGATTCTGGAGAGACTCTAAGAGACAAGGGACCTTTTGATGGGGTAGGGTGAGAGAATTATGAAAGTCTATCCTATATACATCACATAGGGGCTAAAGAAGAACAATCCCCATTCCTTCATGTCCTTCCTTGAAAACAGTAGAATGTGTTCTTAAATACAGCAAGCAGATCATTCTGTGGCTGACATTAGCCCAGGAGCCTGCTTCACTTTTAGCTGTTTTGATTTAGGATGAAATACATCCACTCCTTTTGTAAAACCAAGCAAAGAAAGCGAGGTTCCTACCCTCTAATTCTCTTCCCTTGGAAATTACTTTCTTTGCCTTTCTAACACCCCTAACTAAAAGATTTTTTTCACTGAGGTGAGAGAATTCAAGTTTTACTTTACACTAAGATGGCTTTCAAATTATTCACATTCCAAAGGAGCTATAATGATTTCCAAGATAATTGGTTGTAGAAATCAGTCCTTCTAAAAACCCAGCAATAGAATGTTCGTGATGCCACAGGATGATTCAGAGCATTTGGCCTTAATTACTTTGATTGTCCGCCAGGATTTAATATATGAATATTACATTGCGATCTTCAATTTAATTTCTTGTGTAAATGGATTGTGGCAGAATCCTGTAGTCCTGGAACTAGAACATAATTCAGCGTGGGAGACACTATCTTAACTCATCTCATTACTCAAGCCATTTGTTGTCCTTCAGGCTTTGACAGCCAGGAGATGGGAAAGTAGCAGAGGTGATGCGATCTCTCAACCTGGGTCCAGACAGACATGAGCCATCGTCTCTACCGATTACGTTGTTACACAGACACAGGCAACACCTTCAGAGGGGGGAAATATTTCAGTCAACATGCAGCTGTGTGTCCTGGACTTTCTTAACATAGCGGAGTGGGAAAATCTATGGCATGCATGCAAGAGACCTTAGATCTGGTCCTAGCTGGGACACTAAATTTCAAGCAGGACCTTGGACAAGTCCTTTGATTTCTCTGAGCTTCCAGTTCCTTCTTATTCAAGAGAAAGCCATATGACCACTAAGTTTTTTTTTCCCAGAAGGAAAGCTTTCTGGAAAATCTAAAGTCTTGGCACCATGACTGGCATTCATTAATGCCATGAATAGTAAGCCACCCCCAAAAGAGAAGGCAAGGTTTGAAAGAAGGGAGGAAAAGTTAGGAAGGATGATTGGAGGGAAGGAGAAATATGAAAAGGAAGGAAATGTAGAGGAAACAGCTTCGCAGTCTTCGTAAAGTGTCCCCTTCCCTTGTGTCTGGGTGAACTTTTCAAGGGCTTAACAAAATGGGCACCATTTTGGCTCAGGAAGTCTAATGAAAATTAGGGAGATGGGTATGAGACTCAAGTATGAACTGAGAAGCCACTGTACTGGGAATTTACCTGTGGTTGAGGCAGGGGCTTGCTATCATTTATTTATATCAAATAATGTCTGTATAAAAGAACTCCTACAACTTAATAAAGAAAAGAACAATATAGGAAAAGAAGCATGGAAGGCTTAAATAGGAACTGTGTGGAAGCGAATCTGGAAAAGGCCAATGAATATATGAAAAGAAGCTCAACCTTATTAGTCACCAGAGAGCTGCACATTAAAACCACAGTGAGATACCGCTGTACACCCACCAGAATGATTAAAATTTCAAAATCTGAAAACAGTGTTGATAAGGGTTTGGCACAATGAAAGGGTGTAAATTGGTACACACTTTGGAAAACTGGCAACAGCTACCAAAATGGAACATGTGCACATGTTATGACTCAGTTATCACACTCCTAACAAATACAGGCGCATGTGCACCAAAAGAAAAACAAAAATATTCGGAGTGATGTCAATCCAAATAGCTCCAAACTGGAAGTATCTAGCTTCCCATGTCTACTAGAATGGAAAGATCGATAGTGATATAGTCACAAAAGGAGTATTATACAACAAGACAGAACAATAGAAGTTTCATGCGACAATATGGATGAATCTCACGGATATAATGTTGAGTGGAAAAATCTACATACCAAAAAGTGCATACTGAATGATTGCATAAAGGTGAGTGACTGGTGAACTTATAATGTTTATGGATGTAAGGTGTGTATGAGTATAAAAAGCAATAAAGTGCTTCGTGCCAAAAGAATAGTTTTCAGTTTTTAGAAGGGAATAGAGGGATTAAGGTTAGGAAAGCTGGCATAATTGGAGAATCGGGAATGTTGATATTCTATTTCTGTTGTTACGGTTGAGGCATGGTGTAGGAGGAGGGCCGGCTTGTTCATCCTGGCTGCCTGGCTTGCTATGCAGCTCTTGTCTGGCCAGCCTTGAAGCCAAAAAGTAGCCTAGCCTGTTCTCAAACTCATGGAGACTCTGAGATTACAGACCTGCACCACAATGACCAGCAGTAAAATTCTGTTTTCCAGTTGGGTAACAGATAACACTGGCCTTTCTTTTAATAAGCTGTACACCGATGATTTATGTGCTTTTTTCATTCTGTGCAGCATATTTTAAGAGAAAGCTTTAAAACAGAGGTAAGAAAAAGTCAAAGATACCTTTGTCTCAAGCTACTCATCCTCTCACACTTCTGGAAATGGGGTTCAAGGCTCTTTTTGTGTCTCTGTATCTGTCTGCAGTGATTTAGAGCCAGCCTGAACCAAACCTGTATCAAATAGCTGTCAGCCAACTGAGGTCAGTGACACCAATGTTCCTGCTATTGTCTAGAATTGTACTTGTTTTCTCTACTCCCAAATTATTCTGGCTCCATTGCAGCTCTGTCTCCCCCCTCCCCAAGTCTGCTAACTTCTGTTTGCAGTTTTCTTCATGACCTTGTGACTAATGGTTAAGGGATCAAACTAGGTTTATTTTTCTGAGTTTCAGCAAGCTCTCTCTCAAGATTTCAGTGTCTACTCTTTGCACACTGAAGCATCTTCTGCCCCTGTCCAACTTAAGTAGATTCTCCACCAGCACTTCATTCAAAGATCTAAGGTACTGAAGCACCTTATCAAAAACTCTTGGAGCCAGATACTTTTCAGAATTGTGACAATGGACGGTGTTGAAGATGGGCATTATACAGTAATCCCACACTAGCTCAGACTCTGCCTACAGGGTGTTATCAAGATAAGCATTCACATTTGCTTTTACCATTTAATACATTTAACAGATAGTGACATAGCTCATATAATCAAACACGTTCATATTTTTGTTAGAAATATATGAATATTCATGCTCAGTAGGATGAAAACTCAATATTTTCATGTGACAATATGGATAAATATTGAGATAAGTTAAACTGAGTTCTAGTGCCAAACTTTTTTTTAGTTTTTAGTACTTTGTGTTTTTAAAAAACCGAATTTAGCCTGGCCATTAAATCCCAGCACTTTGGAGGCTGGTCTACCTAGCAAGCTACCAGCAAGCCTGGGGAGACCCTGTTTTTTTTTTGTTGTTGTTTTTTTCTTTTGGATTTTCGAGACAGGGTTTCTCTGTGGCTTTGGAGCCTGTCCTGGAACTAACTCTGTAGACCAGGCTGGTCTCGAACTCACAGAGATCTGCCTGCCTCTGCCTCCCAAGTGCTGGGTATTAAAGGCGTGCGCCACCACCACCAGGCTGAGACCTGTTTTTAAAATGAAAAAGAATAAGAAAAAAAGAAAGATGAAAGAAAGAAAGAAAGAAAGAAAGAAAGAAAGAAAGAGAAATTGTAGTAGCAACCCCCTGTTTAATAAAAACAGATAAAGAGGATAGATACAATGCATTCATTACATATAACTGTCTTTCCAAATAAGTGAGAAATGCACATTGAACAAGTTTTTATGGATATAACTAAGAGGGCCCAATTGTGAGTAATGAAATTTCATTGCTGGCAAGAAGAACACTATTAGAGAAAACTACCCCAAGTAAAACTGCTATCAGATAATAAATGGCCTGCTCTGGTTCTTATGGCCATGTCTGCTGCTCAATCAGTAGCCACACATGAAAAAATACAAGTCTTTTTACTGGCTGCAGGTAGGGTAGGCCTAACTAGAAGAGATATGTTGGTATTGCACGCACTTGGAACTATTCTGTTGGGTGCAGTGTGAAAGTAAAGCATGAGCTACATGAATCACTTTCTGTTGCTCTTGTTTAAATATTATTCTCAGCCAGGCTTAGCAATGGTATTAAGTAGTAGTCACTTAAGACTCCCTTCACAGCAATACCCAGAGCTCAGTAAGTTCATGTGGATAGTTCAACATAGTGGGAAATAGTTACTTCCAGCCCCTTGGGGATAAGAGTACTATGTTCTATTGTTCTAGTATGGTCTAGCGGCAAAGCAAAGGTCCCAAAAGAGATTGATAAGGGAGTAGAGCATAAATCTAAGTTAAATTGCCAAGTTTTCCCACCCAAAAGAACCAGTGAATCATGGGAAACCCCAGTAAGAGAATGTCATACAACTCCTCTCAGAACAGTGTCTGGAGGGGAAAGCCATTTTAGAAGCTAGAAGGTTTAGCTTCAAAGCTTTGGGACACAAGGTTGTTTGTTTCTAGAGGGCAGAAATGGCAAATCACAAGTTTGGTTCCTCCCACAGCAGTGACCCAAGGCCTTCAACCTTAAGATAGAAAACAAGACTTAGATGAGCCCGCCACCTCTTCCTGTTCTACTTTTGAGGCACAACAAATCCGTGATTCCTTTGAAAATAGCATGTATGTTTATTATTTTCATAAAAGCAACACATAGTCCTCGTTAAAAGTTTAAGCAAGCAGATAAATATATGAAAGCTTAAACTCAGCTATCATTCCCTTTCTTACGCATCTCAGAACATTTCCTCTTGCTTGCTTTTGTTTCCACTCCTTTCATCAAATTTTGATCATAGAGTTTTGTGTTTTGAGTTCTAGACTCTCGAGTATATTTGCAGCATTTCTCTCATGCTAATACTAAAGCGAGTGCAATTTAAATGTCCACCAGATACAGTGGTATCTGTATCTTAAAATAGAATGTGTACCCGGCCTTTATGGAATCTAGTCTGAGTAAGAAGACAAGACATATATACAGGATCCAATCGTGAGAAATACAAAATGGAATATAATTAAATTTCATTTAGGAAGATAGACAGGAAAGACAGTTAGAACTCTAAGGCGGAAGAGATTGATGTGGGTAGAAAGTAAGGTTTATGGACAAGAAAGTGCTTACATTGTCCTTTAAAGGATAAACGGGGGGAGTGAAAGGGAAAGCCACACTAAAAAATAGCCTTTAATTCTTTTTGTTGTTGATACTAGAAGTCTACCCATGGCCAGTCTGGGGACTCTTCAAAGGCTCATCCTCCATATGATTGAATAAAATCAGTTTTCTTACTTGAAGGGGATTTCGAAAATAGATGCAAGAAAAAGCGAATCAGTCATGTTAATAGAATAGCTTCAGCTCAGACCTTATGCTCTTTAGAACTTGGCTTTGCTGCATACGGAACAGTGGTGGCTCACAAATCATAATGTGACTGGCAGAGTCCCCAGTTGGACAACTTCTTAGATAGGTAGTTGGTTAGATGACTTCAGAACCTTGGTCACACTCAAATTCATTACTGTGTCTTGATAGTCACAAGAAGAGAGCACCAATGAACCAATGAGAAAAAGCCCAGGGCACAAGTCCCCTTCTACTGCAGACACAGCTAAAAGTAGAGAAAAGTAAGTAAGCTACATTGGTGATCTGAAGACCTCCTCCAGTGGAACTAGAAATTCCCCAGGGGCAAAAAACATCAACGAGATGAAGAAAACTAGAAATGTACATGAAATATACAGCTTGCTCATTTGTGATGCATCCAAACTGCTCTTCCTTGTGTCGAGAAACCTGCCACTAATCAGCTGTATGCACTGGAGCCAATTCCATTAACTCTCAGAGTTCACCTCAGTTCTCTTACCCATCCGTAAAATGGGAACTATACCAAAGTTCCCTCTGGCACCCAAATCCAATGGACTATGACTTCTTTGGACCACTACTTCCTTTCAAATTTTAGTAATGCCCTATGACAATGCAAATAACTCCGAGAAAAAGCTACATCTTACCCTGCGTTGCCAGTCACCACCATACCTGGGAATCGAAGTCCTTTGGGGAATGGACCAGAGGAGTGAGCAGGCCCAGCCTAAGGGGAGAGGCACAGAAAGGAGAATTGGGTGGGTTCCCAAGATGTCACCAGTTAAGCAGAGTGAGCATCTTGATACCTCCTCCTCTTTCTGCCTCTCCCCTGAGTGCCCAGCAGCAGGCTGTGCCCAGTTGCATGCCTACGTACGTGCCTGCTCAGCACAGGATGACCTGGCTGCCTGCCTCCTATTCCAAGCCAATGAGAGAACCAGGAGGTGAATGATCTTGAGGCCAATCATAGGTGGACGTATCTCTTTACCGGCTTGAGAGATCTTTGGCTCCTTTTCATTGGTTCAGGCTAACAGGAGTCTCCCTGGACTGTCAGCCAATGCCAAGCCATAAGCCAACGGGAGTGGGTTTAGCTGTGGGATCTTGCTTTCATCTGGATCTGAAAGTAATCCTGCCTCAAGGGCTATCCTGTCTCTCCACTGGCATCCCTGACTGAAAGCTTCTGCCAAGAACCCAGGAGACATAAGCAGTTTGATCTAACTGAGGCAGCCTGGTGAGAGGTATGCATGCCTGTGTGTTTGCCCAGCCCCTGCAGGTGAGTGCAGGCATATCAGCAAAGGAAAAGACAAGGAAGTAGCACTGGTGGGAGTGAATGCTGTTAGGCTAAAGGCAGGTCTTGACAGGTTACATTGCTTTTTCTTCCTGCCCACAAGTTGTAAATGTTCAAGGTGTCTATTCAGAACTCTAGTGTTTTCTGTATTCGTGCCTTGTGTGCCTATGGCCAGAGGATTTCCCCCTAAAAGAGTGAGAGCTGTGCTAGTCCCTACTGAGCACCTGCATCCCCCATTTTAAGCTGCTCATAATACATAGTGGTAGAAGTTGATGTAGCTGGACTCCAAAGAAAGATCGAATTCATGGTCTTCTCTTCTAAAATATTTGCTTACTCTGGGTACCTCTGGTTAAGCTTCAGGGAATGCTGGGGTTATGGGTTCCACTGTAAGTCACTCTGTCGGAGTAATTTGCCGCTCTGACCACTGATAGAATTCTCAGTCCTGTGCTAGACAAAACAGGTAAACTTGGAAGCTTTCTAAGCAATGTATACACGTTAAGCAGGGTAAGAGCATGAATGGGGCCATGGAAAGCCTTCAGGGTTTCTGAAGAGATTCGATCATTCGGGAAACTTTTGCTGATTGCTTTCCATGAGACAGGCACTATGCTAGATACTAAGTGGACAGAAAACTAGTACCTATGGATTTGGGGGAAGTATAACCAGGCCAGAGCCAAGGAAAGTGTGTGTTTTGGTTCTTGGTGATAGACCATCTTTAATTCTTTCAGTGACTGGTTGGCTTGTTTTTATGGAGGTTTTTGAAATACATCAGGACTGATCTTTGGTTAAAAACTGGTCAGAGAAGTCTGCCTCCAATGTTCTTAAGATGCTCTCAATTTAAACTTTGTTTCAGAAAAGAATTTGCAGCAAAAGAGATCTTGGATGAGTCATTTCTCTGTTCTCTTCCTTGTAATAAGGAGTTAGACACAAGACAGTGAAGTCCTTTCTTAATCTAATAAACGATATAAGAGAATTCAGTCGTTAGTAGGAATTTAACTAGCCACGTCCTCCTCCATGGGCTTAGCCTCATTTGAAGTGTTGTCTCCAGTTGATAATGAAATGCTTTGTCACTGAGCAAAGAGACAGAAGTAGCTGTTAAAGGACAAAGAAGAAATGGAAAATAATGAACTTCCTCAGGAACCATCAGATTCTTTTCTCTCCGGCTGCAGCAGCCTGCAATCAGTTGAAACTGATCCCAACAGATTATTTTGGTACTAATGAAAAGAAAAATAGAAATAAATCTGATTGGGGGCTTATAACGCTTGAGCACTAAGGAACTGTTGCAAACACCATTAAGGGCCAGTAAAATCTCTGAGTAGCTATTTCCTAGGCTCAGGACAGTGTTTACGATAGCAGCTTTGCTCATTGCTCCCCGCCCTGCCTGTTTCGGGTATCTTTTATAGCCCAAATGTCTGTCTTACTGGCCCCTGATATTTTGAATGATACAAGGTCAGGAAAAGTGAGAGCAATTCAGAACTGCACATCATTTCTTAAGCACACTTAATTGTAAAAGGCATCTAATCAATGTGAGTTCCCTGTCTGAACACGGTAGTTAAGAGAGGTAAACCAAAATAAGAAAGTCCAAAGGGGAACGGGAGGGAATGGGATCAATGAATCCAATCAATGATCCATATTAATGTTTCCTATATGAGCATGCTGAATGGTAGCTCTCCAGGTGCCAAATGGCATCTGGGAAACATTACTCCATCCCCCAATTGACGTAATAATTAGATTGCATAAATGGCTCCTCTGCGCTCACTGCCAGGCCAAGAGACAAATGTTATTGGTGAGCCAATCAATCTTCCCCCATCTCACCCCTCCCCATCAAAGTTTCAACTTGCGTCAGCAATTATGCTGTGAAGGCTGAAAGCCACCCAAATGAGTGAAAACTGGCAAAGATAAATTTTGGGAGTGGGTTATACCAGGCTACTTCCCAGCAGACTTGGAATGTACATGAACAGATCCTCAAGTCGACATACCAACCAAGGGGCCAAAAGAATAAAGGAAGGATAGTGGCTTCATCTTCACTATGTATATGTATATGTATATGTATATGTATATGTATATGTATATGCTTTCCTCTGTCCTAGCTCACCCTGAAGGCAAACTAAAGGGACTAAGGAGAGCGTGGCAAGGGAATGCATTAATCATTTAGTATAGGTCCTTGTGACAGCCTAAATATGCCCCTTCCTCACAAAACTGTGTATTCACTCCCCAGAATCTGTGACTGTGGCATTCTATGGGACATTGCAGATATAACTTAATTAAGGATCTTGAGATGGGAAGATTAGCTTGGATTGTCTTGCTTCTGTTAAAAGTGCCCTTACAATAATGAGTCGGAGGGAAATTAGAGATGAAGAGGAAAAGGCAATGCAGTTGTGGAGACAGAGCTTAGAGTGATGCAGCCACAAACTAAGGCATGCCCACCACCACGAGAAGCTAGAAGAGGCAAAGAACGCAATTCTCCCCTGGACCCTTCAGAGGGAAGTTAGCTTTGTCAATTCTCAGTTAAGTTTACATTAGACTTCTGGCTTCTGGGCTGAGATGATATATGTCCATTGTGTTAACCCATAAAGTTGATAGGAATTTGTGGTCACAGGTCTATAGGAAACTAACACACTTCCATCACTATGGCTCATGGCAAATGCAGCAGTAACTTCATTCTGTTGTATAAATAGCATCAAAATCTTCTTTTAATTAACTTTGCTACATTTGAAAATTAAAAACCACCACACACTGAAATTAATCTGACCAAAGTTTATACATCTCAACCAGCTTTTATAGCGTTGGACTAGGCATTCTGAAGCTGTGAAATACACAATCTAAGGCGAAGCTTCACAACTTCAAAATCCTTCTGTGGCCCAAATATGTGATCTACCATGCTGCAACGTTGAAGGTTAGGAACTCAAAATTCACAAAAACACCAATATTTCTACCCTTGGGACAGCTTTCTTGCTGAAGTATATATAAGCTCCTGTTTTCCATTAGTGCTTTTGCATGAATTTATATATCTAATTACCTCCAGCCGCCAGGTAAGCCTTGGAGGGGCAGGGAAGGACACTGAGCAGGTAGAGAAACACAGTAAATATGTCTAAAATGAAACCACAATTGGGATCAAATCAAATCTCTTTTAGTAATAACACTAAGTAGGGCCTTTAGGAAAACAAGTCATGGCAGAACTAACTGAATTTACTCTTCTGATAAGGTTACACGGCTTATAGATCAGGAGAATGCTGTAGACATGATGCATCTAGATTTTAACAAGGCTTTTGACTTGGGCCCTTGTGAGTCGTTTGTAGAAAAGATGAAGAAATACAGACTACAGGTGAGCCACCTTGCTAGCATGTGGCTGCCAATAATGTGGATCATGGTCTCTTATGACAGGTCATGAAATATATCAATTTCAATCAATCACCAGTCTTTTCCATCAGGTCATGTGCAAATCAAGGCAGATGTCATGCTGTCTAAGGGTGAGGATGCTGGGAACCCAAAGGATTCAGCTAACAAATTGGAAGTGAGAGTTAGGATTCAAAACAATCGCATAGGTTGGTGCACTGATTGACCTCTGTAAAATGCAATAACCAATACCAGGATTTGGAAACTCACTGCTACAAAACCAAGTTTATATACAGAGCAGCTATCAGGGTACAGAAGGCAGAGGGGTCGGCAGGTGGCAGCTTGATGAGTCAGAAGAACGGTGAGTCTCTCGGCAGGGGGAAATGTTAAATGAATATATCGCCCCCAGAAAGAGGAGAAAGTGAACCATACTCCCACATGCTGGTGCCTCATTGTTCAGACCACACAGAGCTTTAGTTCTAGAAAAAATTATTTTTTTAACTTAATAAGATTCAAAAAGAATATTTTCTTTTTTTCTTCTTTTTTAAATTTATTTATTTATTAAAGATTTCTGCCTCCTCCCCGCCACCGCAAAAAAAGAATATTTTTGAAGATAGGAGAAGGGAGGACTTTGGTCAAAAGTCCAAATGTTTGGTTAGACAAGAGGCTTAAGTTTGAGGAGTCTGTTGCACGGCAGGGTGGCTGTAGCTAATAACAGCTTACAATTAAGATTGCTGAAAGGGGTTTTACATGGTCTCAGCAATTTGAAAATTGGAGTGTGAGGTGAAGGATATGCTAACCAGCCTGAGTTAATAATTTTTAAATGTATATACATATTAGAAGACCACACTATACACTGGAAAAAATATACTGTTGATTTGTCAAATAAACTTTAATAAAAGTTGCATGGAAAAGAAATTCACCAAAGTATGTGCATTAAAAATCAGTGATCTCGCCGGGCAGTGGTGGCACACGCCTTTAATCCCAGCACTTGTGAGGCAGACACAGGCGGATCTCTGTGAGTTCAAGGCCAGCCTGGTCTACAAGAGCTAGTTCCAGGACAGGCTCCAAAGCCACAGAGAAACCCTGTCTCAAAAAAAAAAAACCCAAAAAATCAGTGACCTCAATTCCTTCACCCCTTGTCCTGGTGAAATAGCAATCTTCCTCCACACGTGTTTTTCTAAGCAATTATTTATCATATAAAATCTTTTTTAAATTTTTTCCATGATATTTATTTATTTTTTCTTTTTATTATTATTATTATTACAATTTTTCACCTCCTCCCCTCCTCCCATTTCCCTCCCCCTCCCCCCACCCCCCTTCCTCTCCCTCTCCAGTCCAAAGAGCAGTCAGGGTTTCCTGCCCTGTGGGAAGTCCAAGGTCCTCCCCCACTCCATCCAGGTCTAGGAAGGTGAGCATCCAAACAGACTAGGGTCTCACAAAGCCAGTACATGGAGTAGAATCAAAACCCAGTGCCATTGTCCTTGGCTTCTCAGTCAGCCCTCCATGTCAGCCACGTTCAGAGAGTCCGGTTTGATCACATGCTCCATCAGTCCCAGTCCAGCTGGCCTTGGTGAGTTCCCGTTAGATTGGCCCCACTATCACAGTGGGTGGGCGCACCCCTCGCGGCCCTGACTTTCTTGTTCATGTTCTCTCTCCTTCTGCTCCTCATGTGGACCTTGGGAGATCAGTCCAGTGCTCCAATGTGGGTCTCTGTTTCTATCTCCATTCATCACCAGATGAAGGTTCTATGGTGATATGCAAGATATTCATCAGAGTGGCTATAGTATAGGGGCAGTTCAGGCGCCCTCTCCTCAGCTGCTCAAGGAACAAACTGGGGACATTTCCTTGGACACCTGGGAACCTCTCTAGAGTCCAGTTTTTTGCCAACCTTCAAATGGCTCCCTTAGTTAAGATATATACTTCCCTGCTCGTATATCCACTCCTCCTCCATCCCAACTGTCCCATTCCCCCAAGCTCTCCCCATCCTCCCCTTCTCACTTCTCTCTCCCCATCTCCCCTTACCCCTGTCCCACCCCCACCCCCAAGCTCTCAATTTTTGCCTGGAAATCTTGCCTACTTCCAATCTCCAGGAGGATAACTACGTCTTATTTTTTTTTTTTTTGGTTTACCTTCCTATTTAGCTTCTCTGGGATTGTGAATTATAGGCGCAATGTCCTTTATTTATGGCTAGAATCCACTAATGAGTGAGTACATAACATATTCATCTTTTGAGGTCTGGGTTACCTCACTCAGGATAGTGTTTTCTATTTCCATCCATTTGCATGCAAAATTCAAGATGTCATTGCTTTTTACTGCTGAGTAGTACTCTAATGTGTATATATTCCACACTTTGTTTATCCATTCTTCCATTGAGGGGCATCTAGGTTGTTTCCAGGTTCTGGCTATTACAAATAATGCTGCTATCAACATAGTTGAACCGGGAATATACCCAAGAGATGCCCTATCATACTACATATAAAATCTTTTAACACAAATCATGGGATCATTTTCTGATGTCAATGATCATAAAAACATTTTTTCATGTGCTGAGCACGAGTCTAAAATTATTTCAGGTTTCCCTATATCTACAACTCACAACAGCTCCATAAGATGATCTCAACTATTCTTCACATTGTAGAGACAAGAAAATGGATGGAGAGAACTTTCGCAAGATCATACACCTATGAATTAATGCATGTTGGACATGAGCTTGAGACTCTCTGGTTCCATTGTACACACATATAACATCTACACCAAGTCCCATCTCTGGACACTGAGTACTAATTTGTGTTAAAATGACAACACAGAGATTTCCTGTATATGAATCATAATTTATACAATTAATCATTTCCTTAGTGAAGGATTTCTTAGACTTAATATGCTAATGTGGGTTTTGAATATTCTAGGAGTAAAAAAAAACATTTTTCTTCTAGTTTCAACTCTGTCATTTTTTTCCTTTTTTAAAAAAATGGCTAAGTTAATTTACCTTTCTTGGTATTGAAGTAGCAGGAACCATAAAAATACATAAATACATACTGTAATTGGTGGTAAATGTGCAAATCCCTAAACGAAGCTCCATTGCTTCAAAATGGCAACTATAATTGTATTGAAGAGCTCTGATGTGTAGTGTTTGGGAGAGGGTAAGTGTATGTTACTGTATAATGTGAATTAATTAGAATAAAGGAATTCTGAGAATTTCATATAATATATTTTGAGTATATTCACTCCCACTCCTCCTATAGCCATCCTTACCTTCCCAACCATGCAACTTCTAGTGTTATTTTTCCCCATAGAGTCCATTTTGTGTTCTCCAACTATTATTGAAAGTGTGCCCTGTCCTTAAGTGTGGTACAGTTGCAAGTCATAACCTTAAAAAAAAACCCTCTCCGCCTCTCTCAACAGTTGTACAATATCTCCTTAGTTGGAGTGAAACTTTGTGCCCACCTTCCTTGCTCCATGCAGGTATGTGCCTGGCACGCAGGTAACGTGCATGCTGTCACACCCTCAGGGAGTTCCTATGTGCAGCTGCCTTGTTACATCTGGAAAACATCATTTCCTGAAAGGCATCCACCACCTCTAGCTCTTCAGATCTTTCTGCCTCCTCTTTCTGACAGGTCTCTGAGCCTTTGCGGGGAAGAACATAGCATCCATGCTTATGTTAGAGCTGGAAAGAAAAGAATAAAGTGATTGTACCAATAGAATATAGTGGTCAGTATACCCAGAACTTCTTCAATCGATACATCTTTTTCTTTCTCGTGTCATATTTAAAGATCTGAAGCACTGGGTACTAGATTTGGGCATGAAACTGAATTTCTTTGGGTACTTTTCAAATGCTGATTCTCAGACCTCGAATATAAGGAGTTCACACACGACACATTGAGAAATACTATCATCTGCTATGAGATATCTTTGATGCAAAAAGTGGGAATGAGAACGATGGAAAAAGTGCAGTTCTAGGCATGAATATATGGAGGAGAGAAACATCTTTTCTCCTTCTCTCAGCCGGCCACCTAGTAATTATAACCGTCTTCATTGCAATGTTCAATGAAATTCTTCCCTGGGTACCCAGAGATCTAAGTTCCCAGGGGACTAAGCTACCGAGGACCACTGCACCACTGTGTCTCCTTCCATGAAGAACTGTACCATCACCAAAAGTGTAAGTTCACTATAGGTTTTTTATAGAAAGAAGGCGTTCCCACCACGTTCTGTCCATAGAAACTGGAACTCTTCCTACTGCAACCTGTTCCCTGGGAGTGATTAGGTTCCAATCCAAAGAATAATTGAAAACCAAGAATTAGCCCAATATGGAAAAAAAAACAAGTAAAGGGTGAAACTCTTTGACTTGCTCATCCCCTCAAGTCATATGTAAGATCATCAAATCCTAACTCCCATGTATGTTGTTGTTTCAGTGTTGCCTGCTCATTTGATACAAAAAAAAATAAGATGGAGTAAGAAGGAGTGTGAGGGAAGGGAATAACCAGATTGCTCATAAGAGTGCTCAGTGGGGAAGCTCTACAAAATATCAGTGTCTAGTGACTGGAAAAGGGACTTCTAGAAAAGGAGCCGGAATTACCGCTTACTAATTCAGTCTACAGCTTTGCACTAGAGACTCTCTTCATCAATCACATGCTGTGATTTCCACAGTCCTTTTACCTTTAGAATCACAAAGTATCCTGCCTTCAGCTCTGAAAGGCCAAAGGGACATTGCTAAGAATACAGAAATTGGAATGCTAAATGAATTTGGGGAAACCTTTACCTTCTAGTAGGGAGAGAACTATACAGTTCACAGTGCAGAAAAAGTTATACTGCTATACATAATTTTATGTCTCACAATATAAAGTACTTCAAATTTCACAGACAAAAAGAGTCTAAAAGGAACTATAGATCCAGTATTGAGTTACCCTTGGGAGACTGCATGTGAATGAAATTGATTTTCTTTTCTATACTCGGGTTTTCTACTCATTTCAGATATTGTATGATGGGCACCGTTTATGTTAGTAAACAATGAAATTGTTAAAAAAAAAAAGTCATCCCAAAATTAAAGTCCCAGACTTTATCCTTTGTACAAGGTGCTTTGCAATATGAGACTTGGTTTCCAAAACTGTCCTCATGACCCTAAGGCTTAGTGACAGAAGATATTGGTGAGAAAAGAGGACAGAAGGGCAAAAGTTGAGATTGAGATGCATTTCCAGTTCTATTTCATGTGGTCTTGTAAAGCAGAGGTACTGTTTTCTGACCTTACGGATGGTGGCTATGAGAATACTTTGGAAGTTGTCAAGGATTATTATGAAAGTGACAAGACTTATAATTAAAGTACCTGTTTTTTCTGCATATGAATGAACATATATGCACAAACACACCTTGCCCAAACTGCTTGAAAATCCACTTTGTCTCATTCTTCTCTCCCCTTGCCCCGCATTATTGCCCTTACGATCTTATTACTAACTTGATGCAGGGTGTGCCTGTGCTTTTTTTCCCCACTTCTTCTCATTATTTTTTTTAAATTTTTTTATTGAGAAAAGAAAAAAAAGTTTCCGCCTCCTCCCAGCCTCCCATTTCCCTCCCCCTCCTCCCACCTTTCTCCCCGTCTCCCCACTCCTCTCCCCCTCCCTCTCCAGTCCAAAGAGCAGTCAGGGTTCCCTGCCCTGTGGAGAGTCCAAGGTCCTGCCCCCTCCGTCCATGTCTAGGAAGGTGAACATCCAAACTGGCTAGGCTCCCACAAAGCGAGAACATGAAGTAGGATCAAAACCCCGTGCCATTGTCCTTGGCTTCTCAGCAGCCCTCATTGTTCGCCATGTTCAGAGAGTCCAGTTTTATCCCATGCTTTTTCAGTCACAGTCCAGCTGGCCTTGGTGAGCTCCCAATAGATCAGCCTCACTGTCTCAGTGGGTGGGTGCACCCCTCGTGGTCCTGACTTCCTTGCTCATGTTCTCCCTCCTTCTGCTCCTCATTGGGACCTTGGGTGCTCAGTCCAGTGCTCCAGTGTGGGTCTCTGTCTCTATCTCCATCCTTCACCAGATAAAGGTTCTATGGTGATGTGCACAGAGAATTCTCAACAGAAGAAGTTCAAATGGCTAAAAGACACTTAAGGTCATGCTCAACCTCCTTAGCAATCAGGGAAATGCAAATCAAAACAACTTTAAGATATCATCTTACACCTGCCAGAATGGCGAAAATCAAAAACACCAATGATAGCCTTTGCTGGAGAGGCTGTGGAGGAAGGGGTACACTCATCCATTGCTGGTGGGAATGCAATCT
The DNA here is from genome assembly GCF_037038515.1 of Microtus pennsylvanicus. Lineage (NCBI taxonomy): Eukaryota > Metazoa > Chordata > Mammalia > Rodentia > Cricetidae > Microtus > Microtus pennsylvanicus. The sequence goes on along the minus strand of NC_134601.1, from coordinate 60,776,592 downwards.
TGTGCAACCACTTTGGAAATCAGTGTTTCGGTTTCTCAGGAAATTCGGGATCAGCCTGTGCTTTTTACTAGCCAAGCCAGCTACATCGAGCCAGGCTTTCTAAGCTCTTCTTCCCATAGATTGTTATGTCATTAACAAGTGTTAGCTACATAACTCAAAGTCATATCCTGGGGCTCTGCAACAGTGAACACAGTGATTAAAAACAATCTGCACAACAAGGACAGGACCTGAATTATATTATTCCAAGCCAAATTAATTATCCCATTAATGACAATTCCTGACCTGTGTCCACTCTATCACTGTAATAACATGCACACACCATCTCTTTTGAATACTGGGCAGGAGGCAAAGTAGTGACGGAAACTATTGTTTACAGAGCACAGAAAGTGTAAATAACAAGTCCTGGAGTCAAAAGACTGAACATCAAATAATATTAGTATTTCAACCCAACTAACTCTGCACCCAAACCAGTCTTTGTATGTTCTACCAGGGCAGCACCTCATCACTGGATATGTAGAAATGAAGGATGTGAAACTGATGTTGTATACTTAACCATGGAGAAATATGGCATACTATGCTGTTAAACCTTTTTCGGAACTAGAATAAGACACCAAAATGACTTGGGAGATTTAATTTAGATCCTAAGGACCAAAGATAAGATCTCTCTCTCCCTCTCTGTCTCTCCCTCCCTCTCTGTCTCTCCTTCCTTCCTTCCTTCCTTCCTTCCTTCCTCTCTCTCTCTCTCTCTCTCTCTCTCTCTCTCTCTCTCTCTCTCTCTCTCTCTCTCAGTATATGAATAGCACTGGATTCTTCCACACATCACTTTTTCTGTCCTTATCCACTAACTCCTCTATACCATAAGCTATTAACGACCATTTTTCTATGTCAAACACTGTTCTTAGTATGGTATATATGGTACAAGAAAGGGTAGGTCATGGTTCAAGCCTTTAAAGAACACATCCTTAGCCTAAGAAAAAGCTACAAACAAATATGGCTTACTTTTAATACATATTAAATGAAATAGGATTTCTGCCCTTAGAGAGGAAAATGCTTTGGTAGTATAAAGGTAAGATTCTGATATTTTGGAAATGACTTCATGGTGTGCAAGATCAATCTATGAAGACTCAGTAGAAATTAAAGACATAGAAAATGAATCGGGGAGGGGAGCTGCCAGGAAAAGAGAGCAGGATGACGTAGGAACCAAAGGAAAACACCAGATACATTAGATGAGAGTCCGGGGATAATTTTATTTGGATGGCGCTGGGATTGTACACAAGAAAGGAAAAAAGATGAGAAGATATGCTTTGGGCTAGACTGTGGTAAAAGTCTAATACTGTGGCCCCGGACTCAGCTTCCGTCTTTCTCAGCATCCAGCAGAAGGGGCTGCTCAGGGAAGCATTTGGAAAAGGCACACAGCAAGGCTGTTTCTCCGTGAAATCAGGAGATCAAGGAAAAGAAGGTGATATCTACATGGGCTCCAGAAAGGGATAAGCCAGCTTCGTTTGCAGGGTGAGTAGTAATAGCACACTGCTTTAGGAGGAAGCACTTCTATCTTTTATTTTCACTAAAATCTTGGCCTCGGACTCTCCCCAGATTCACCTGTACTTGTGTGTAGCTTGAAATCTCTAGTGTCTTTCTCAGCCTCTCTCCCAGTCGATCTGTTTTTAAAATGTTAGTTGGCTTCTTTAGGAGGTCTTTCTCTCTGCCTTTTGCTTCAGTGATGCTAAGTTCTCCACAGATAAAGTCATGGGTATCCATTGCTGTTCCTTCTCTTTCTTGTCTGCTCCTTAGCTCACTCATTGATAGGTGTGAGTTAAATTCTTTCTCATCTATCAAAGTCTAATTTAAACATGCCATTGCTGAACCGTTTGGTTCCCACTCCTGTCTGCAGCTACTACGCTCATTGCCTATAAGTCTACATCTCCTCTCTTTGGAGTTCAAGGCCCAGAGAGGAAGTCACCTGTTTGACATTTCTATTCTGATGCTTCACAAATAACTGCACCTCAGAAACATTCCCATCAAAACATTCCAGACCACTCAATGTATACTTTTCCCACTTAACTTTACCATCGCGCAGCTTATGAGTAAAATTAGGCACTTGGAAATTGACCCCAATTTCTCCCCCCACTCACTGTTCGCTAAATATTCAATTAATCAAATCCTAAAGTTCCTGTTTCTTTAATATTGGCCAAAGATGTCAGCTTATATATATATTATCACTGCTAACATCTCATTGGAATTCCTAAACTGATTTAACTTCTTACCTGTGCCACAATTTTCATGAAGCTTTGAGCCAGTACTCATCAACGAATACCTCTTCCAGAGAGGACAAAAAACTTGTGAGAACCAGAGGACCAGGACAAGGATCCGCACCCATGAAGTCTCAACAGTATGGTCACCTAAACAAGACCTGCACATTGACACCAGTTGACATGCCAGTGCTGATGAGGGACACCTTACAAGGCCATACCCCTAAATAAAATGCTATATGCAATTGATGTCTGCTGGGAGAAAGAAAGTCAGTCTTCTTCAGGCACAAGCCCCCTGACAGTTACCTAACACCAAGTGGTTAACACTAAATTGGTATACACACTAAGAAACAGGAAATTGACTCAGCAATTTGTATTTGTGTGTGTCTACGTTTGTAACAATAATAATTAAGAAGTCTTTTTGATTCTTTTTAAAGATCTATTTTTAACACACATTGGTGTTATACCTGCATATAGGTCTGTGTGAGGGTGCCAGATCCCCTGGAGCTGGAGTTACAGACAGCTGTGAGCTGCCATGTAGTTATTGGGAATTGAACTCTGGGTCCACTGAAAGAGCAGCCAGTGCTCTTAACTACAGAGTCATCTCTCTGGTCCCAATTAAGAGGTCTTAAAATTAGGAAGAAGTGGGGGGGGGATATGGGAGTACCTGGAAGGGAGTTAGGGAGAAGTAAAATTATGTAGATATAGTATTCATGTATAAAATTCTTTTAAAAATTAAATAAGAAAAAACAACACCCCTTCTAGAAAGCATTTTCTGACCACTCCAAGCCCATGTTTTTCTTCACATAGATCCTACACAGGAAACGCTAGTGCAAAACAGGCGAAGAACTGGGGGAATGTTGACATTATCCCTTACTTCTTTAAGTGGGATTCTGGCCAATGGAGATGAGTGTTTTCAGAAATGTCTTCCCAATGACACATGCTGTTGGAGCCTTCCAAGATATATGTGTGCCCGAGGAAACAGAGACGTAGGACTGGGGAACGGGCTCCAAGGCAGCAGCCAAACTCTGGAGGATTTATACTAATTCACCTCCAAACATTTCGATTTTCTGATTTTACCCTTCTCTTTGACCGTCTCACCAAAAAGTTGACCCACTGCTGCAGGGATTTGGGAAATAAAATGCATCATTATTCAGAAATTACTCTTCCCTAAAGTAAAATATTAGCTCTGTTGTGTAGTTAATTACATTATCAGAATGAACAGCTCATCCTCTTCACAATGGTTTTAAACCCTGATCACTTAATAAATGCAGGAATTATAGTTAATCTAGTTCAAAATTTAATTATGATGAGTCATACTTCACAAAGCAAAGTACACAGCAAAATTTTAGTGATGCCCTGTCCCTCTGACCCTGACCTCAGGCCTGCTGCTTTTCTCTAACAGGGATTTTAGAAACCCTTCCTGGTCGTGAGACAGGAGGCCCTTCCTAACGAGACCCACCATGGTGTCTACCTTGCGGGCCTTACAGGACAGCTTGCCTAAATCAAATCTTACCCCGAGAAAGCCCAGAAGCAGCTCTCCCTGGAGACTTTGCCTTTCCAGATCTTGTCAAGGCACTATCCAGATACATTTGAAGACCAGAACTACAGGGGATGCAAGCTGGGACAGGGTACTGAGGAACTCAGACCTTAAAAATCCAAGAATGGCTCTACATCTAGATTTTGAGACTCTCCAGGTTGACAGGAACCTGAAAGGTCATCAGTTCTATGCCACATGTTTAGATCGCCAACATTTCCTCACTCCTCACAGAATTGAAGGCAGCCTTACAGGTGTTTTCTGAACAGAAATGGGCTCTCTGTCTTCTTTGGAATTTTACACTTCTAATAATGGGATTTTAAAAGTTTTTTTTTCTCTCTGAAAAACTATTGTCACTCAAGTTACCTTCTTTCTGGTCATTCTGGTTGCTTTAATACAAATTTGGGTTGGACTCAGTTGTGCCATTTTTCATTAATGCTTGCTAAATGCTACCTGTTATATTTAATGCATTATTCCTTTTTCTTATGTCTCTGGGGAATATTCTTACCCTCCAAAATAGTAGCTGCCTTTTCTTACTTTTTGACATGTGTACTGTTGAGAAGCAATCTTTTCTTTCCTCCCTGTTTACAAGTCATTTCTGTTCTGACTTAACCATGCCACAGAATAACATGCTGATTATGGCTATTTTCTGATGGAAAACATTAGCCAGACCTCTTTTTATTTGACCTTTCCTTTCTTTAAAACCTATATTTTGACTTCCTTGTTTCAGTATTTTGGGATTTAAGGGGAAGCATTTTGCTCTGAACTTTCCATGACGATAGACAGGTTTGTCACACGGCTCTCTTCTCCATTCTGGTTATATATTGTTGTATAATAAACCATCCAAAATTTAGCAACCTAAAGCTAAACTGGTGCTTTACCTGATTCATATGAAGTCAGCCAAGAGTTGAGGCCAGACTGCCTATTTTCAAACTGATTTCTTCACCTACACGTTTGTCGTGTCAAGCCCCCGCACCTTACCCTCCCATTTTATGCGTATCTCCTTCTCTTTGTTTTCAGCCCTCCTTATCAATATGGTGTTTTATCTTTTGAGACCTTTCAAAAATCATCCAAGCTTTCCAAGTATTGGTAGTTACAGGTTAGTCATACATTGGCTAGCTTTCGATAAGTAGGAAACGGCAATTGCTAGACCAGCTAGGCTCTATTCCAAGAACTGTCACAACATTAATTATATTGTATTTCTTTGGCCAAATCAGTCACAGGTACAACCTGGACTCAAAGAGGTAGAAAATATGTTGCTTCTTGCTGAAGGAACAACATATTGCTGCCTTTGTTGTAGAATATGTGATGTTTCAGGAACTATCTTTGAAAATAAAAATATGTACTTTGAATAGATTTTCATATTTCAAAGCCTAATACTATAAAATAAAATACATATGGAAAAACTAGAGAAAAATGCATGAACCTTAGAGAAATTGGATTTAACTTAAGATAGCATCATATAATGGTTCAAACAAGGATTTAAATTCTGAAAATCTGAATTTGAATCTTATCATAGCTGATACCAATCTTACATACGAGGTAAAACTTGCATATATTAATAAGTACTTACTAAGCACTTTTCATAGACTAAACATTGTGTTAAAATTTAAGGGATTTGGGCATGACTAAAGTAATAATTAAGAACTGAGAAAGGCCAAAGTGTACAAGGGAAAGTGACATAAACAAATATTTAGAAAAGAGTGTACTAAACGGTATAATGTACCTTGGTGGCTCAGAGTAAGAAGTTGTTACTCTGGGTGCCTGGAACTACTTCATAGAGCTGAAAGAAGCAGCATAAAATCAGAATGTGTTATACAGAATGACAGAAATGCAGAATAGAGCAAGAAAGTGTTGAAAATTAAAGACAGAAAGAAAATAGGAAAAACATTAGCATATTGTTAGTAAGCTGTGATACAGTTTTAATCAGCCTAATTAACATAAAATCCTCAAAATAGGAAGGAGGACAGAAAAATATTGGAAGGAATAATGGCTGAATATTTTCCCAATTAGATAAAAAACATGAATCCCAGTGGCTAAGAATTGCAACATATCCCAAGCATAAAAAGCTTGAAAAATAATACCAATAGCATATTGTAATCCAGTTTCTTAAAATCAGTTGTAAAAATAAAATCTTAAAAGAAGCTACTGCACAGAAATCAGTATATGAATGAGACCGGATTTTTCCTTAAAAATTAAATCAGGCCGGGCGGTGGTGGCGCATGCCGTTAATCCCAGCACTTGGGAGGCAGAGGCAGGCAGATCTCTGTGAGTTCGAGACTAGCCTGGTCTACAAGAGCTAGTTCCAGGACAGGCTCCAAAACCACAGAGAAACCCTGTCTCGAAAAACAAAAAAAAAAAAATTAAATCAGAAGACACCAGGAAACAATATGCTAACAATATGTAAAGGAAAAATAGTATGGCAATATGAAAAGTTAACTTCATGCCAATAACAGTCATTTAATAACATTAAAGACTTCAGTTCATCAAGTACACATGACAACATTTATATATATATATATATATATATACACATATATATATATAGTTAATTTAATAATAATAGAGTTTGAAAAATATTTGATGTGTGGCAGCTCACTCTCATTATCCTTGTACTTTGGAGGCTGAAGCAGATTTCGATGAGTGTTAGGACAGCCCCAACTAAAAGTAGGATGAAAATAAACATAGAGCTTAGAAAACTCTGCAATTACAGTTTGAGATTTCAATACCCATCTCTCAGCTTATAGAACAAATAGATAGTAAGATTAGAGACAAGAAAAGTACAAGTGAAATTGACCTAAACAACATTAATAGAACACTATACACAAAAGTATCAGAATACATATATTTAAGTGCACACAGAACACTTATCACAGTTGATCATACTATGCTACACAAAACAAGCTTGAAAGTTTTATATTTATTTTATTTTGTATGTATTAATATTTTGCTTACATGTATGTTTGTATACCATGTGCATGCCTGGTGCCTTTGAAGGTCAGACAAGGGTATCGGATCCACTGGAACTGGAGTTATGGATAGTTGGAAGCTACCATTTGAGGGCTGGAGATTTAGTGCAGGTTGTTGTAAGAATATCAAGTGCTCTTAACCACTGATCCATCTCTCCAGTCCCTTGGATAATTTTATGAATATTAAAATAATGCTAATATGCTCTCTGACAAGAATACAATTGAATTAAAAATAAGTAACAGAAATACATTTGAAAAATCTCCCAATGTTTAAAAAAGCATACAATACATTATAACTCAGGGATCAAGTAAATAATTAAAAAGGAAATGTTGATATTTTGAACTGAATGAAATTAATATGTCAGTAAGCTATATTTGTAGGTTGCTTAGAGGGTAATGTATATGATGAAATGTTATATATCAAAGAAGAAAGATCTTATGCAATGTTGAAATTTTCATTCTAAAAAACTGCTAAATAAAGGCTTGTTAAACCAAAAGTAAAGATAAGAAAAGAAATAATAAAGATTAAAGACAAAAATCAATGAAATATAAAACAGAGAAACAATGAAACACAAATCTAGTTAGTCTGAGTAAATGAATGAAATGAGTCAGTTTTCTGCTCAGAAAACAAGGGGAGGAAACACAAATTACTACTTTAAGAAATGAGAGATATGATTGCACTGTAGATTCTGTAGGTAATAAGCAATAACAGACAACTTAAATATTTTACACCAAAAATTTCAGTAGCTTCAATGGCATACACAAATTCCTTACAGATCTACAGTCACAAAGCTCATCCAAGAAGGATAATATCTTGAAATTCCTCAAATCTATTGAAGGTATTGAATTTGTACTTGAAACCTTCCCACAAAGGAAATTCTGGTCCTGCATGAGTTTTCTGGTACATCTTACCAAACACTGAAGAAAGAAATAATACAAACTGTACAAATTTATTTCCAGAAATCTAAGAAATTAAAAGATGAGGCCACATGCTCAAGCGGTAATGTGCATACCTTTTAGCATGACGCTATTCACAATAGCCCAGATGTCCAATCAGTTTTGCACCAGTCAATAGGTGAACAAAGAATATGGTTTGTAAACAACAGTATTACTCAGCCATGAAGAATAAGATCTTGTCATTTGCAGGAAAATGGATGGAACTGGAGAGTATCATGTTGAAGTTAATTACAAAAGAGTCCTGACTGTTTCCTCTCATCTATGGAAATAAAAACAAAAGGATGATCTGAAAGTACAAGAAGTATTATTAGAGACTGGAAAGGGAGCCATAGGGAAGCAGGAAGAGAGAGGGTAGAAGAATGGGTGGCCATGATGAGTGCATGCCATATTCATGTATGAAAATGCTGAAATAGATATCATGTGTATGATTCTGTTAATTATTATCATTCAAAGTGTAGTAAATATGAAAAAGGTGAAAGAGTACTTTATAAGTCAACTTATTGACCAAAATTACCCTGAGAACAAAACCAGTCAAAATCATTCCATCTAAAGAAAACTATAGATCAAAACAACTCACAGATATATTCACAAAAATATCTGGTGAGTGGTGGCAAATCACCCTAGTAATATAGTCAGAAGATATTATGTCATAATTAAATGGAATTTAATCACAAATTTGGATTTATATTCAAACACAAATATTAGTATCTCTTCATATTAAGTAACTAAAAATGAGGCTGGAGACAATGACTCAGTGGTTAAGAGCACTTGCTGTTTTTCCAGAGGACCTAAGTTCAGTTCTTAGTACTCACATCTGGTGACTTACAACCACCTGTAACTTCAGTTCCAGGGGAAACCCCTCATAGACACACATACAAACACCTAATTAAATGCAAAAACAAATCTTGGAAAACAGAAACTACAAATGATAAATCTTGTTATTATCTTAGTGCAAGGAAAATGAATGCCATAAAATTCAATACCCATTTCAGGTGCTAATTAAGCAACTTTATGCATAGCTGTTATAAAAGAGAACACCCACAAACTCCCAAGAGGCACATATGAATGCTTGACAACTAGTATGCTGAACATTAAAAGACTCATTGTTTTTCCATTAAGAGGGGGAATAAAGCAAGGATGCACACTCTCACTTCCTCCTGTCATCATTTTACTGGAGTGTTACAGGGAGCGGGGTCCCTTTTTCCAGCCACCCAGCTAGCTTACACCCAAAATAATCACACAGAAACTGTATTAATTAAAACACTGCTTGGCCGTTAGCTCTAGCCTCCTATTTGCTACCTCTCACATCTTGATTTAACCCATTTCTATTAATCTGTGTTCACCATGAGGTCATGGTTTATGGGGAAAGATTTAGCATGTCTGACCTGGTGTCTCCATGGCAGCTCTCTGACTCTGCTTTCTTCCTCCCAGAATTCAGTTTTGTCTCCCTGCCTACCTAAGTTCTGCCTGATCACCCAGCCCAATGCAGTTTCTTTATTCATTAACCAATGAAAGCAGCACAAATACAGAAGGACCTCTTACACCACTGGAGACCATATGATGAGGTATAAAAATAAATTAAAGACATACAGCCTACAAAAAAAGAAAATATATTTTGTTCCTAAATTACAGCATCATTATTGCAGAAGCTCTTAAGGGACCTAAAAAAATGTAAGCATCAATAAGTGAGTTGAACAAGGTTGCAGGATACAAGTTAAGTATTCAAAAATCAACTGTTGGATCCTAGCAATAAAAAAAGAAAATTGAAATTTTAAAAATAGCATTTCCAATAGCATCAAACAATATAAAATAAATAGAAATAAATTTGACAAATGATGTAGAAAACTTGTACACAACATCATTGGGAGAAAATTTTAAAAATCTTAAAAAATGAAAAGATAAATCATGTTTATGGATCAGAAGGCTACCAGTTCTACCAAAATTGATTTATAGATTCATAACAATCTTATTCAAAATCCTAGCAGGCTTGTTTGTAAATCTTGGTAAGCTGATTCTAAATTTTACATGGTGATTCAAAGGACCTATATGTGTCAAAACAACCAAAATATGAAACAAATAACCACTTGACTTAATGATTTATTATGAAGATACAATAATCAAGATGAAATAGCATTGCTGTAGATAGTTACACATATTAAGGGAACGAAAGAGGAACTCTAACATAGAACCAAAAATACAAAGACCATTGATTTTCGACAAAGGTAATATAGTAACAAAATGGAGGAAATCTTTCTCAATAAATAGTGCTGAAAAAACGGAATACCATGTCCAAAACTACTGGACTTCAGTCCTTATTTCTCACTTTATACAAAAAGTATAAAACTTATAGCAAGATGCACAATAGAAACTCTAAGTGACCTTGCATTTGGTATAGATGTTCTAAATATAATATAATAAATCTGAATAAGAAAAGTAGAGTAGATAATTGGAGGAAAATGAAAAGGCAAGTCATAGACAGGAAGAAAATATTTGCAAGTCATGCATCTAATAAAAGAACTTGTTTTTAGAATGTATAAAGAATTTTTATAACTCAATTATAAGAAGACACAATAAAGTATTTTTAAAAATGGACTAAAGATTAGAATAGACATTTCACAAAAGAAGGAAAACAGATGACAAACATTTGCACATGAAAAGATACTTAACATCATTAGTCATTAAAGAAATGCAAATTAAGCCCACAATGAGCTTCAACTACACACTCATTAATCTGTCTAAAATGCAGAAGACTGACCATAGATTATTGGGGAGGATTGTAAACAGTTAGTTCTTTTATTTTTAGCATAATATGAAAAATTACCGTCATGTGGTAAGCAAATTGGTTTTATTTATTTAGTTTTCTAAATTAATATTTTTGAAAAGTTCATGCATGAGTGCTGCATTTACACCATTCTCACTGCTTCCTTTTACCCTACAACTCTCTCCATATTTCTCCACTCTCTCAAATCCATGACCCTATCTTCTTTAATTATTATTGTTTTCTATATATACACATATATATGTAGGTACATATATAGACATTTTCTTATAAAATTTAAGCAAGTATTTGCTTTATAATCCACTCATTTTTTTTCTCTTATGTAGTTGCCCCTAAAACCAAGTATATATTTGAACAATCCACAAATATTCATTTTAGCCATGATTAAATAGTCCCAATTTTAAATAATCTGAATACTGTATGCATTCATATTTTAATAATGAGATTTGCCTGAGAAATTTAATACATAAATGTTTATGTACAAAATTGAGTGACTCTAAAAATAATGACAAATGAAACAAGATTGACAAAAAGAGCATAAACAAATGATGGGACTGTAAAAAAATGAATTATGCTTCAGTGTCTCTGAGCAGATCATGCATAAAGACTTTGGAGTCAAAGAAAAGGAAATGTAGTAGTAGCCCAACAATTTACTAGTCAGTATATAACTTTTAAAAAGTCATAATAACATTAATGCTAACCTTTCATCTTCTAAAGGGATACTTATGCTAACAAAGTGGAATGCAAACAGTATCAGTGTTGAAATAAAAGTACAGTTGACAAGTGGGAATGTTGAAGGAGGGAGGGAAAGGCAAATGGAATAGTTGTAGGGTTCTTATACAGTCGGAAGCGAAAGAGTTTGTCTGTTAAGAAGGGAAAGAACCATCTTAGTACTTACAGGATAGCTATAAAGTTTCTAAAATAGTAATAGAACTATAGTAAAGAGAGGTTGGTAGAGAATAACATGAAGACAACAGTTAATGTCTGGAGATGGATAATTCACAAGGAATGTCTCAGAAAAGAAAAATCAACACCTTGTGTATGTGAATATGTGCTAGAGACTTTTCATTTATTAAAGAGCCTGGCGATGAATTGTTATCACTGATTTTTTTCAAAATTAACTAAACTGAACTGAAGTAATTACAAACACCCAGAGAGTAAAAGGTCAAAATTCTAAAAGGGAGTACATATTGCCAGAATCAATTTACATAAAATTCTATAAATACAAGCTAATCTATGCTAACAAAATTCAGATCAAGGGTTGCTTAGAGACAGCCCAGAGGGCATTTGTATACAAAGGGGGACTCATAAAGCTTTTGTTGGTAGTAGATATACATTATTCTGTTTGAGGCGATATTTTCATTGAAATGTAAATTTTAAATATGCCCAATTTATTATATGCCTAAATAAAGCTAAGATTGGAGCTAGCAAATAGTCCTGGTGAACAAACAATAGTGGAGTAGAATGATTAAAGCCAGATCATACTGAGTTAAGAGAATGAGAAGAGGTGGAAGCGATTGAATATAAGCCACCCACTCCCCCACAGAAGGTTCTTGTACATGTTATACTTTACTAGCTTTTAAAATATAAAAGATGTGAAAGTTGTAATAGTAGATGAAGTAGGCAATGATGTAAAGAATAGATTTCTAAAGAAGAGAGCCCAACCTGATGTAGAAGAACTAACTAGCTTGGGGGAGTGATTTAGGAAAAAGAACAAATTTTTAAAAAGCAAGTTACGTAGGTATCAAAAGGAAGACTAGAGGAGTTTGGACAGAACAAAAATGAGTTATCCTGGGGTCTAGGGAGCAATGCCCTAACTAGAACCCTCATACTAGCAAATAAAAATCCAATGCCAGGAATGGGTTATCTCTTTTTAAGTTGTTGTCCAGTGGAATTACATAGACTCCCAAGTATTACAGACTATTATCAATTTCTGGTCACCTCTAGAACTTGATGGTAACACTCTATTGTTAAAGATACCACATTTTGAGTCACAGAACATAGAAAATTCAAGCTGGTACTCACCTGAGATCTTCATCCCTACTGTCTAAAATTTATTGCAGGAGGTGCTATGTACTGGAAGGAGGAAATAAAGCCTCAATCTCTCCCAATGACTGGCCCAACAAGATATGCTCTTTGGTACAATAGAGCTATGAATGTTATGGGAGTACCCAACTGCGTTCTAACTGGATCTAAGGACAACTCCTCATATGAGATGGAACCCATACCTGTCACTGTTAAGTAGGCCAAGAACATGTTACTTCATAGATTATAATGAGCCGTTGAGAGAACTCATTATTATAATTCTAGTCAGTGGACACAGTATCAAATGACTCCTAATGACTTATTGCTATTTCTATAGATCAGAGATTCTCTCAACCCTCACTAGAGAAGCTTCTGCTTGCAGTAGATAGGACTAAGTGCAAAGACTCTCAACTAGACAGGTCCCATTTTTAAGACTAGCTAGAGAACAAAACCTGGATCAAGTGGAAAAACAAATCTCAAAGTTGAGTGGTAATGGGTGGTACATTAGAGAGGATGAATATGGGAGGAGAGGGCTAAGTATGCTCAAAGTACATTGTGTGGAACTCTCAAAAATTAGCAAAAGTATTGCAAAAATGGAGCATCTGGAATGTAAGGATTTTTCTCTTTTAGATTCCATATACTATAGAATATAAATACAAAGTGAAATTTAGAATAACTCAAAAGGATGTTTATAGATTTGAAGATAAAGAGTTAGACATTACTTGAATTTCCTCTGGGAAAAAATAATCTCAGTAATTTGTGAGGATTTAAGAGATGATAGACTGCATCAGGACCTTATTTGAGGGAAGTAATGATAAAACTTAAGTACAAGTGGAAAGAAAAAGGAGGAAGTGAGGACTAGAGGCATGTGAAGGATTGCTGAGTGACCAGAGGGTTCAGATGTACCTGGAAATTTTCACTGGTAAAGGTATTAACTGTTCAGGGGCTGCTTTTTTCTCCCATAGTTCAAGGCAAGGATGCTGTTATCTCATATCTGGAGGGACCTAAAACTGAGGCTAAACCTTACAAATGTGGTGTTTCTAGTTTCATGGGATGATGATACAATCATTGTTTTGTTTTGTTTTGTTTTGTTTTGTTTTTTTGGTTTTTCGAGACAGGGTTTCACTATGGCTTTGGAGCCTGTCCTGGAACTAGCTCTGTAGACCAGGCTGCTCTCAAACACACAGAGATCCGCCTGCCTCTGCCTCCCGAGTGCTGGGATTAAAGGCGTGTGCCACCATCACCCGGCTACAATCATTGTTAAATCTATACGTTCCATGATCCTGGTTAGGTAGGAAAAGAAATAAAAGAAGGGGAAAAGAGCTTCAAACACGGGCTCTCTAGGCCCTTTATTTCCGACCAATAGTAAATGGGAGAAAAAGACATTTATGGGAGATTTGAGTCTTTGTGGGAGATCAGAGGTGAGTATTACAGAGATGTCATGCCCGGAGATACAAAGTAGCTTGGTGTGCTGGAAAAGCAAAGCTCAGAGAGGCATGATGCCAGGGTGTATTGGTGGGATCTTCTCTGCTACCCAGCCTGAGATAGGACTTGAAGTGACAGCAAAGTCTGTGAGTTGGACAACAAAATAAGGGGAACAGTGACCAAGAGTTCAAGAACTAATCAGAAATAATCATCACATATTAGGGTATATTATATATTGATTAATATTTATGTTTTCTTATCTTGTGGAAGAAAGTAACGGTGCTACTGCAAAGGATTTGCCTTAATTTCATTAACTGTTGGATCAACATTTTTCAGTGCAGCCAAATTTGTTTTTTTTTAATGCCAGTATTCAAAAAAAGTTGGGTTTGAATACTTAGTTCATCACATTTCTGTGAGAACAAATTAAGATAATGGATTTAAAATCAACATGGAGCCTGGCACCTAGTAAGTGATCTGCAAATTGAAGCAGTGACTATTAATATTATTGTATTATTTGATTTATTTTACCAATTAAGTAATGTTGTCCATGCGCTAGGGGCTCCCTCTGAAACTATAAATTACAGTTCAATTTTTACAAGCGACAAATCTTCAGACATCAAGAGATAGGAAAGACATCCCTCATTCGAAAGAAAAATATCTCTAATTTCTACCCTATTCTTCCAAGGACCAACTTCCTGTAATTCCAGTGAAAACAAAACAAGGTACACCACTGGACTTGAGGCATAGTAAATTCTCAACATATTTGCCTTAGCTACTGCACTTGGAAATTGCATGTAGTTCTAGTCCTTAAAAAGATGGCATCGACAATATGTTGATTGACTGATTTCACAACACCAATAGTAGATTCAGTTTTGATAGTCTGGGTAATTCCTGAATTATGACTTCTTTGAGAACTGGGATCATGGGTTTTCTAATCTTTTCAAATTATTTCTAAATATGCAAAGGACAGGCATTCAATAATTCTCTTTAAAATTAAAATGATCTCGGCTCTCTCTTTGGTCTTTAAGACAAGCAAGCACTTCTGTTAACTGTAAAATTCAATGGGCACAAAATTCGCTTAATATTTAAAGTCAGTTGACTAGCATCTTCACGCACAATTATCATTTAGGAACTTTCCTGACATCTTGCATATGCTGTTATTATACTCCCAATAAAATGAAATCCAGTGAGCTTGCAAAGGCAACAACAACAATAGCATCCCCTTTTAGTACCAGCACCTTAAAAATGTATTAATTAGTGTATGTCTGGACAGGATATGTGTGGGAACAGGCCTAGAGATCTGAGAACATCTTTATCTGTTCCTTCCATCTTAAGTGCACTCCTAGTATGGAGCTAAGATCTGCAGGTTGGTGCAAGCACTGCATGATGGAGTATGTGTATGTTTGTGTGTATATGTCTATGTATTTACATATGAAAGGCCATCAGAGTGATGGGTACCGAGGTATAGGACACTGTGTATGGAATCATTTAAATGTTAGGCTCTTTGTTCCTATTTAGAAAAGTATCTTTGGTGTAATAGTAACATAGTTGGTTGTGGAGGTAATCAGCCGCTTTGTGGTTGGATTTGAGGTCTACTCATGGGAGGGAATACATATCTAATATTGTATATCTGGATAAAGGACTATCTATGGATGAGCGGTCACAGGCCCTGAGGGTGGGGCTTACCACTGATGATATGCTAAATGTAGATATAGCCAAACTGCCTACTAAATATCCGTGTTTATACCATTAGACTATTGTTTCTATCATCCTCAGCCACCAAAGGTTATTTTTGTGGTGGACAACTGTTAATGCAGAGACTCCTAACTCCACAAAGTCCTGAGCATAAGTGATAGTGGAGTGTTGTACCCAAATGGAATGTCCAAGACACTCCACTAAAGACTCAGGGAACACTGGGAAGGACAGAGTACGAAGACTATAAGAGCTGGAGGATGAAGAAGAGTTGTTAGGAAATATTGTACTCTGGATATGATAAGGCCACTGTAATGTTGATTGTACAGCGGTTTTGGCTACCTGTATGAGACCTGAACAATAAAAAGAACATGAAAGGAGGAGGAGGAAAATGTGGGAAGGGGGTGTAAAGAGTTGAAGGAGGATAAGTCAGGGTAATGGGGGTGAATATGATCATAATGTATCATACAAATAGATAAAATTATTTTTATAGAAAAAGAAACACAACCCACACTTATCTAAAGCTTAAAATCAAACATTCATATATAAAAGAAAACATGCAATATTATTCTTTCTGGGTGTGGTTTATATCTCTCAGGAAGATTATTTCAAGTTTCAGGCTTTTACCTGCAAATTTCATAATTTTAATTTTTCTTAACAGCTGAATAATAGTTCATTGTATAATGTAACATATTTTCATTACCCATTCATCAGTTGATAGATATCTAGGCTGTTTGCAACTTCTGGCTATTAGAAGTAGAGGAAAAATAAACACAGGCAAGCAAGTATCTCTGTAATAAGATGTAGAGTCACATGGGTATATGCTCAAGCATGGTATAGCTAGCTTTTGTAGTGGGATTATTTTTTCACTTCTCCAGGAACCTCCACACAGATTTCTATAGTGGTTGGACCCGTTTGCACTCAGTCTTTACAGTGTTACTTGTATTTATGTTTTTAGGGCTGACCATTTGGTCAAAGTTATTTTAATTTTCATTTCCCTGGTGGCTGAGGATACTGAACAGTTTTAAGTGTTTCTCAGCCATTTATTTTGTCATCATCTGAGAATTCACTGTTTAGTTCATTATCCCATTTTTTAAAATTGGGTTGAGGAAAGGAAAAGAATATGTTGCAACTATATTGTATAAAAAAACTTTAAGTGAAAAAAAGTAGAAAAAGCAGTCTTTTTCTCTCTAAACCCCTAATCTAATGCTGAAGTCTTCCTCTGACCAATGCGGCTTCCAATCTAATTTTTCTTTTTTCTTTGTTTTCTTATTTTAAGTTTCCATTTATTGATAAGGCACGGGAATTTCAAAATGCTGAGGCTGTACAGCTGCTACATTGTAATACTGCCTCTAATTTATCACAGAGTTACTTGTCAAAGACGTTGCACATAGCTATATTGAAAAAGTATTTGGGAAATGTGATAAGGTGGATTCTGCTGGAGATCCACAGGGATTTCTCTTTGTGGAGTTTGAAACAAAAGAGCAAAAGAGCAGAGCAAAAACTGTTGAGGGAGATCTAGGTCATGAAGGCAGAGCAAGGAAGGAGATGAAAAACAGCTCTGAGGATTCAGGTTGCAGAATGCTAGATGTTGGATGCAGGATCAGGATGTAGGATGCAGGATACTGGATGCAGAATGCCTTCCTTTCAGGTTGAAAGCAAAAAAAAGTGACTTATAAGGATGGTATTCAAAATGAAATGCTGCTTTGTGGACCAGTTCCGAAAGAATCTTCTTCTCTCCTTGAAGTGTGAGAACAGTTACATATTTTTTTCCTATCACACAATCTACAACCTTCCACAGTGCTAACACGAGCTATTGAAATACATTCCCCAAGTCATGTTTCTTTACAAATCTTTTTTTGTTTTTTCCTTATTTATTTTTTTTGTTTTTTTTAAATTTATTTATTTATTAAAGATTTCTGTCTCTTCCCCGCCACCGCCTCCCATTTCCCTCCCCCTCCCCCAATTAAGTCTCCCCCCAGCCCGAAAAGCAATCAGGGTTCCCTGGCCTGTGGGAAGTCCAAGGAACCCCCAACTCCATCCATGTCTAGTAAGTTGAGCATCCAAACTGCCTAGGCTCCCACAAAGCCAGTGCGTGCAGTAGGATCAGAAACCCATTGCCATTGTTCTTGAGTTCTCAGTAGTCCTCATTGTCCGCTATGTTCAGAGAGTCCGGTTTTATCCCAGGCTTTTCCAGTCCCAGGCCAGCTGGCCTTGGTGAGTTCCCAATAGAACATCCCCATTGTCTCAATGTGTGGGTGCACCCCTCGCGGTCCTGAGTTCCATGCTCGTGCTCTCTCTCTTTCTGCTCCTGATTTGGACCTTGAGATTTCAGTCCTGTGCTCCAATTTGGGTCTCTGTCTCTGTCTCCTTTCATCGCTTGCTGAAGGTTAATATTCAGGAGGATGCCTATATGTTTTTCAATGGAAGAATGGATGAAGAAAGTATGGAATTTATCCATATTAGAGTACTACTCAGCAATAAAAAACAAGGACTTCATGAATTTTGCATACAAATGGATGGAAATAGAAAACACTATCCTGAGTGAGGTAAGCCAGACCCAAAAAGAGGAACATGGGATGTACTCACTCATATTTGGTTTCTAGCCATAAACCAAGGACATTGAGCTTATAATTAGTGATCCTAGAGAAGCTAAATAAGGAGAACCCAAAGAAAAACATATAGGCTTCCTTATTTATTTTTTATTGAGCTCTGCATTTTTCTCTGCTTCCTTCCCTGCCTCTCCCCTCTCCTCCAACCCTCCCCCAAGGTCCCCATGCTCCCAATTTACTTGGGAGATTTTGTCTTTTTCTACTTCCCATGTAGATTAGATCTATGTAAGTATCTCTTAGTGTACTCATTGTTGTCTAAGTTCTCTGGGATTGTGGTTTGTAGGCTGGTTTTCTTTGCATTATGTTTAAAAACCACCTACGAGTGAGTACATGTGATAATTGTCTTTCTGTGTCTGGGTTACCTCACTCAAAATTATGTTTTCTAGATCCATCCATTTTCCTGCAAAATTCAAGATGTCATTATTTCTTTCTGCTGTGTAGTACTCTATTGTGTAAATGTACCACATTTTCCTTATCCATTCTTTGGTTGAGGGACATTTAGGTTACTTCCAGGTTCTGGCTATAACAAACAATACTGCTATGAACATAATTGAGTACATGTCCTTGTGGCACAATTGAGCATTCTTTGGGTATATACCCAAAAGTGGTATTACTGGGTCTTGAGGAAGGTTGTTTTCTAATTTTCTGATAAATTACCACACTGACTTTTAAAGGGGCTGACCCAGCTTGCATTCCCACCAGCAACGCAGAAGTGTTCCCTTTTCCCCACAACCTCTCCAGCATAAGTTGTCATCAATGTTTTTGATCTTGACCAGTCTTACAGGTGTAAGATGGAATCTAAGAGTTGTTTTGATTTGCATTTCTCTGATGACTAAGGAAGTTGAACATTTCCTTAAGTGTCTTTCAGCCATTCTAGATTCCTCTGTTGAGAGTTCTCTGTTTTGGTCTGTACTTCATTTTTTATTGGATTATGTGTTCTTTTGATGACCAAGTTTTTGAGTTCTTTGTATATTTTGGAGATCAGACCTCTGTCTGATGTGGGGTTAGTGAAGATCTTTTCTCATTCTGTAGGCTGTCGTTTTGTTTTGTTGACCATATCCTTTGCTTTACAGAAGCTTTTCAGTTTCAGGAGGTCCCATATTAATTGTTTCTCTCAGTGTCTGTGCTGCTTTGGTTATATTTAGGAAGTTGTCTCCTGTGCCAATGTGTTCAAGTGTACTTCCCACTTTCTCTTTTATAAGGTTCAGTGTGGCTGGCTTTATGTTGAGGTCTTTGATCCATTTGGACTTCAGTTTTGTGCACGGTGATAGATATGGGTCTATTTTCATTCTTGTACATGTTGATATCTAGTTATGCCAGCACCATTTGTTAAATATGCATTCTTTTTTCCATTTGATATTTTTTGGTTCTTCGTCAAAAAACAGGTGTTCAAATGAGTATTTTATTAAGTATTTTTGCATCAATGTTCATGAATGAGATTGTTCTGTAATTCTCTTTCTTAGTAATGTCTTTCTGTGGTTTGGGTATCAGGGTAATTGTAGCCTCATAAGAAGAGTTTGGCAATGTTCCTTCTGTTTCTATTGTGTGGAACAATTTGAGGAGTATTGGTATTAGTTCTTCATTGAAAGTCTTGTAGAATTCTGAGCTGAAACCATCTGGTCCTGGGCTTTTTTTTTTTTTTCGGTTGGGAGAGTTTTGATGACTATTTATATTTCTTCAGCAGTTATAGTTCTGTTTAATTTGCTTATCTGGTCTTGATTTAATTTTGGTAAGTGATATTTATCCAGAAAGTTGTCCAATTCCTTTAAGTTTTCCAATTTTGTAGAGTACAAGTTTTCGAAATATGACCTGATGATTCTCTGGATTTCCCCCATGTCTGTGAGTGAGTCTTTACAAATCTTAATAGATGACTAGAGGAAAGAAGATTAACCAGACATACTCTGTATTCTGACTGCCACACACCTCAGGAAGAACTTTCTCTCTGCACCAAAGAACTTTTTTTTCCAGATATGCCCCTTCTTTCCTTCTTTCTTCTTCTACTCTCACTCATGGTCATGATGTTAACAACGATGTTGTGCACCATTTATCTGTCCTTGGGGGCTAGATGCTCTAGAATTGAAATTCAAGTTGTCTCTGAAATTCACTTTTGTGCCTAAATATAAATGCCTGCCATTACAATGTCTTTGAAAAATTTACACTTCCATAATTTTTTTTCTAAAAGCAAACTAAGGTTTAAGTTTTATAATCCAAACCCTCATTGCCATTGAATTATCTTGACTCTTTGTACATCACTCATATGACACTGAGGTCAACACAGAAATGCACTTTATATAATAAAAATAACTAAAGGTCACAAGACATTGTCATATGTGTTAGTGTTAATGTACAACAATAGATCCCTTTAGTTTGTAGACATCTATCAGTTATACTGATCTCAAGACTCGGAGATCTAATTTAATCATACTTTTTAGTTCATAGCACATAGCTATGTGGAATTATGAGGAATCTCCTATTCTATCTTGTATTTCAGCCTTTTGTCATCATTCTCTATCCCCAATCCTCTTTATTCTATCACATATATATTCATACTAGTATATATAATGAACATCCTTCAGAAAGGCTGTGCCTATATATTATCTTAAATTTTCAGTGTTTTCACATACATAGTACACTACAAACTTCCTTGCTTTACACTGAGCATTTTGTATGTAAATATCTATATTAATATGGTAAATTGTTATTACAGAATTGTTTGTGTCCATCTTAAATTTAGATGTTGAAGCAGCACTGATTCCATATGTAGGCACTCTGATCTGACAACTATTTTGGTACTAAGGTATGTAATGTTGCCATAACAAATACATAAATATGGAAGCTGATTTGGAATATTATACACAGTGAGTAAGGGCTGGAAGGGTTTTGAAGTATATGCTAAAGTATGCACACTATGATCACTTCTGGTGTATTCTAGTGTAAATATATGTATTGAAAATTTGAGAGTGGACAATCCTTTTAAAATGTGGACAAGAACTTAACTGGCCTATGGTGTAGTGTTTGGTGGAAGGTAGAATTTCCACATATGGTATTAGCACCTTAGTTGAAGCTATTTCTAAGCAAAGTTAAAGGAGTAGTTTTATTTTTTCCTGGATGTTTGTAGTCAAATATTAAATGAGAGAGATTAACTGAAAGAATCGTTATGTAAAGGTGATCTAGACCTTGGATATTTCAAAAAGCCTCAGTCTGTTTATAAAGGAAAAAATAAAAATCTTCTTCTGAAAAGAACACCAAGGATATGTAAGAACAATAGTTCAGTAAAGAGATCATAGGTGTGAGTCATGGGTTTAGTCAGTCATGTCAGCAGAAGCAAGTTGGGATTGCATCATTAAGAGGACCAAGAAACTCAAATGGAATGAAGGCAGGCTACCAGACTTAACTAAATTTTATAGGACTGAACAGTAAAGCTATCTTGCTCATTGCAAATGCATACATAGTTCTTCAAGAAAGGAAAGAATGAACCCAGAGGTGATTCAGATATTTTCAGAACTGCTTCTTCCAAAAAGTGTGTGGCCATTATCTTGATTTTGTCAGTACAAATGTACAAAAATACTTGGAGCACCGAGGACAGGGCCCCCATATAGTGTATCCTTGAGGACATGATCTCCACCAGTAGAACTGCTAAGGACAAAGGACCATCACAATGGGTCCAGAGGGCAGATCTTGAGCCCTTTTTCTCCCTTAATGATGGGAGTGTTCAAGACATACTTGCTCACCCTTCCATTTTGGGGTGGCTATAACCATAACTCCTTGATTGAATAGATTCATAGTGGAGAGAAATTAGCCTCAGGATAAATTAGACCCTAAATATCAATCATGCCAAATTCAGATACTATTTTAGATGAAACATAAAATTCTACAGTTTGTGTTAGAATGAGCTAAGACTTTTTTGTTGCTGTTGGTATACATTGTTTTTGCATATGAGAAAAATAAGAATTTTGGGTGGTTTATATAAATTGACATGGACTGAAATCTGAGTTACTACAAAATATACATTAACTACCAATGTTGGTGGCAAAGGAAGATTTAGAGAGGTGTCTTTAGTAATGAAGGTTGGATGAGGTCATGGGACAAGGACCTCATAATAAAATTTGTATCTTTATTATAAAAAATACTAAACCTCAGTGACATGCTTCCTCTACTCCTACCTAAAAAGTCCAGTAATCCTTTCATTCTGGATTTCTGAACTCCAAGAATGTAGAGAAATGCAGTTCCACTGTTTTTTTTTTCGTTTATTTATTTATTAAAGATTTCTGTCTCTTCCCCACCACCTCCTCCCATTCCCCCCCCAATCAAGTTCCCCTCCCTTGTCAGCCCATAGAGCTATCAGGGTTCCATGCCCAGTGGGAAGTGATGTGGGAGTGTCATATATCAATCTGTTGATTTCATTGGTTAAGCAATAAAGAAACTGCTTGGCCCTCATAGGTTAAAACATAGGTGGGTGGAGTAAACAGAACAGAATGCTGGGAGAAAGAAGCTGAGTCAAAGAGTCGCCATGATTCTCCCACTCCAGGCAGATGCAGGTTAAGATCATTCCTGTTAAGCCAGCTCGTGGGCTACACAGATTATAAGAAATGGGATAGTCCAGGTGCAAGAGTTAGCCGAAAAGAGGCTAGATAGAAATGGGCCAAGCAGTGTTTAAAAGAATACAGTTTCCATGTAATTATTTCGGGTAAAGCTAGCCGTGGGGGCGGCCATGTGCCGGGTTTGCAGCCCGCCGCTCCTAATACAACAGGGAAGTCCAAGGACCACCCACCTCCTTCCAGGTCTAGTAAGGTGAGCATCCAAACTGCCTAGGCTCACACAAAGCCAGTAGGTGCAGTAGGATCAAAAGCCCCACTGCCATTGTTCTTGAGTTCTCAGTAGTCCTCATTGTCTGTTATGTTCAGCGAGTCCGGTTTTATCCCAGGTTTTTTCAGACCCAGGCCAGCTGGCCTTGGTGAGTTCCCGATAGAACATCTCCATTGTCTCAGTGTGTGGGTGCACCCCTCGCTGTCCTGAGTTCCATGCTTGTACTCTCTCTCCTTCTGCTCCTGATTTAAGTCCAGTAATCCTTTCATTCTGGATATCTCAACTCTAAGAATGTAGAGAAATGCAGTTCCACTGTTGAAGCCATTCAGAGTATTGTATTAAATTACAGCAGCCAGAGCAAACCAAAGCCTTGGGATAGACTGGATTTCTTGATTTAAACAACATTTCTAGTATATTTCTGTTTACTTGTGTGTTCCCCTAGAGATAGGGATCTATTTTGCTTCACTGTTATTATAATGATTTCATAAACATTATCACGCATGTTCCTTGGTGAACCTGTTCACTGTAAATTCACTCATAAGGTTTATACATAACTTTATGAAACTCTTACAGATTGCTCCCCAGATGGGCTCTAGCAATTCATATGCCATATAATAGTAAACAATATGATTCCCCATGTTATCACCAGCTAATAATATTATCTGCCTTTCTGGTTGTCTTATTGGAATGTGTGTTCAATACTACGTCATGATTTTCAAATTTCTATGAATAATTCCGTAATTGGGCATGTTTCTGCAGATGCATATTTCCTATTGTGTCAAACGATTCACATGTTGTTTTCAATTTCTACTGGATAAATCCCCTCCCCTCATTTGATGAGATCATAAATATTTATATTTTATTTGTTATTCACAAGTTTATGTTGAAAATGTATTGGAAGCATTAACATAATAATTAAGGAGAGTAGAGCTGATAAATAAGACCAAATAGTGATGGGAAAGTCATACAAAGAGAAGGAAAAGCAAACATGAAAAAGTTACCTCCATTAGCATAGCTCTGAGCATCCTGGTAGCCAAAAAATAATTGAAATGATGATTCATTTATTCAACAAATGTTTTTGTTGAACCTTTATGGTTTCAAAAAATTTTGGTCCCTTGGCTGAGTCTCAATATGGAAAATAAATATGGTTTTGAGAAAATAATCTAGCTAAATCAAGTCCCGAAAATACAACCATCAGAACAACACTAGAAAAAAAAATTCTTTTGGGGATGAATCATCTCACTAATCATCACATCTACAAAAAGCTTTTCAGACATTTGTTTTGGTTTGAAAAAAGTCTCTTCAAGACATGTTGATTTTTAAGTTTTTTTTTTTTCAAAAAAACTTTTGTTTTGAACAGTAGGAAGCAGAATGCACAAAACAGTTTTAAAAATGTTTTCTAAAAACACTGTGCTACTGAGTTTTATTTCAAGAACTTAGATTTCCAAATACTGGCTCCAAAATGGCCATGAAACATTGCACTCCTCGGGCAAAGTGTAGATGGAGTAAAAGGATCAGTGATTGCCACAGGTTAAGAGGAATGAATAATGTATACACAGCACACAGGGGATTTGTAGGACTGTGAAAACACTGGTGTGATGCTATAATAGAGCATACAGGTCATGATACATTGGTCTCAACCCATGGATGTATAACTCCAAGGGCAAAGCCTAAAGTAAAGGTGGAATTTGAGTGATAATGACGTGCCAATGTGACTTTGTCAGTTTTAATAAATGTACCACTCTGCTGAAGGATGCTGATTAGGGGAAAGGGTTCATGTATTAGGGCATATGAGAAATGTTTATATTTCCTTGTCTATTTTACTGTGAAATGAGAACTGCCTTCTGATTCCTTGATGACGAATGTGTCCTCCAGGGCTGTTGTCACCTTAACATGGCTTCTAAACAGTGGTTGCTCAGGGTCTCAGTTTGAAGCTTGGGTCACTCTGGATATTGAGCCTTGCGGACAAGAAAAGGTCAAGATTGAAGAGCTGAAATTCTTTAGCTCAAGGGTCCAGGGATTGTTAAGGATGTCTCCTAGGAAAATGCTGAGAGATCTCTGATAAAAAAAATAACTCAATGGTCACCTTAGAAGCTCTGCAAACTATTCAGCTGGTAGAGGAAGCTGGCCTTACAAGTCCCTTACCTAATTCTGCTTGATCAGTACCACTGGGTCTTTATAGATCCTGGTATCCCAAAGCAGATAATTCCATTTAGATATACTATTGTGTAGTAGTTCTGGTCCTCTACACATGTCGCATCCAATGTTCTCAGAAATCTCCTGAGCAGATAATAGTATTATTCCTGATTTACATATGAAGAGACTGATGCCCTGAGACAATAAATAAAACCCTCAAGGTAGCAAGCACGCAAATGGGAAAATGGATTAGAGCCAAACAAAGTTCAAATGCTCCGAAACCCAAGCTTTTAATAACCATTTTATTTTATTACCTGTCTCCTCTCCTTTCAGCACTGGGATTAGCAATTCCTATTATTATATTGGCCACACTAGTAGTATCTTATATTCACTCTTCTGTAAACAGAGTGCTGGGGGTGCAATCTAGGGATATACACATACTAGGCAAGCAATCTACCATAGGGCTACAGCCCCAGCCTTAGGTCTTATAATTATATTGTCCTGTGCCACTTAACACTGTACAGTCTGTCCCCGATTGGGTCATTAGCCCTGAAAGGGAATGAGCTGCTATTTATACTTCTCTTATACTCCAATAGTGCTTAGCACAGATGTAAAACTTGTAAGGTAAGAAAGGAAAACAAAGGACCTATGCTCATCAATTATATTCCTTGCCACATGGAGTATCCCTAGATTTGTCTTTTTTAATTTTTTTTATTGATTTAATTGAGCTATATATTTTTCTCTGTTCCCCTTCCTTCTTTTCCCCTCCCCTTCTTCCCTCTTTCTTAGTCTTCATGCTCCCAATTTACTCAGGAGATCTTGTCTTTTCTACTTCCCATGTACATTAGATCCCTTGTCTCTTTTAAGGTCTTCATTGTTGTCCAGGTTCTCTGGGATTGTGAGTTATAGCCTGGTTTTCTTTGCTTTATATCTAAAAGCCACTTATGAGTAAGTAATATGGTATTTGTCTTTCTGGGTCTGGGCTACCTCATGGAAAATGATGTTTTCTAGACCCATCCATTTGCCTGCAAATTTCAAGATGTCATTATTTTTTTTTGCTGTGTAGTACTCCATTATGTAAATGTACCACATTTTCCTTATCCATTTTTCAGTCAAGAGGTATTTAGGCTGTTTCCACATTCTGGCTATGACAAACAATGCTGCTATGAACATAGTTGAGCACATGTCTTTGTGATATGATTGGGCATCCTTTGGGTATACACCCAAAAGTGATATTGCTGGGTCTTGAGAAAGATTGTTTTCTAAATTTCTGAGAAATTGCCATACTGGTATGCAAAGGGGCTGTACCAGTTTGCACTCCTACCAGCAATTCAAGAGCATTGCTTTATCCCACATCCTCTACAGCATAAGTTTTCATCAGTATTTATATTTTTTTTTAAATTTGTAATCCATTGAATATACCCAAGAGAGGCCCTATCATACAACAAAAGTATATGCTCAACTATGTTCATGGCAGCATTGTTTGTAATAGCCAGAACCTGGAAACAACCTAGATGCCCTTCAACGGAAGAATGGATGAAGAAAGTATGGAATATATACATATTAGAGTATTACTCAGCAGTAAAAAACAAGGACTTCTTGAATTTTGCATACAAATGGATGGAAATAGAAAACACTATCCTGAGTGAGGTAAGCCAGACCCAAAAAGAGGAACATAGGATGTACTCACTCATATTTGGTTTCTAGCCATAAATAAAGGACAATGAGCTTATAATGCATGTTCCTAGAGAAGCTAAGTAAGAAGGTGAACCCAAAGACAAACACATAGGCATCCTCATGAATATTAACCTTCATCAGGCGATGAAAGGAGACAGAGACAGAGGAGCACGGGACAGAAATCTCAAGGTCCAAATCAGGAGCAGAAGGAGACGGAGCACGAGCAAGGACCTCAGGACCGCGAGGGGTGCACCCACACACTGAGACAATGGGGATATTCTATCGGGAACTCACCAAGGCCAGCTGGCCTCGGTCTGAAAAAGCATGGGATAAATCCGGACTAGCTGAACATAGAGGACAATGAGGAATACTGAGAACTCAGGAACAATCGCAGTGGGTTTTTGATCATCAGTATTTTTAATCTTGGACATTCTTCCTGGTGTAAGATGGAATCTCAGAGTTGTTTTGATAAATGGACTGAGTAAGAAATCAGAGAAACATCACCCTTCACAATAGCCACAAATAGCATAAAATGTCTCAGAGTAACTCTGACCAAACAATTGGAAGAACTGTATGACAAGAACTTTAAATCTTTGAAGAGAGAAATTGAAGAGGATACCAGAAAATGGAAGGATCTCCCTTATTCTTGGATTGGGAGGATCAACATAGTAAAAATAGCAATTCTCCCAAAAGCAATCTACAGATTCAATGCAATGCCCAGAAAAATTCCAGGAAAATTTTTCACAAACATTGAAAGAACAGTACTCAACTTTGCATGGAAGGGCAAGAAACCCAGGATAGCCAAAACAATCCCATACAATTAAAGGAACTACTGGACGCATCACAATTCCTGACTTTAAACTCTACTACAGAGGTACAGTACTGAAAACAACATGGTATTGACATAAGAACAGACAGGAGGACCAGTGGGATCAAGTGGAAGACCCAGATATCAATCCACACACTTATGAACACCTGATCTTTGACAAAGAAGCAAAAACTATAAAATGGGAAAAAGAAACCATTTTTAACAAATGGTGCTGGCATAACTGGATATCAATATGTAGAAAAATTAAAATAGACCCATATCTATCACCATGCACAAAACTCAAGTCCAAGTGGATCAAAGACCTCAACAAAATGCCAACCACACTGAACTTCATAGAAGAGAAAGTAGGAAGTACACTTGAATGCATTGGCACAGGAGACCACTTCCTAAATATAACCCCAGTAGCACAGATACTGTGAGAAATGATTAATAAATGGGACCTCCTGAAACTGAGAAGCTTCTGTGATGCAAAGGACACAGTCAACAAGACAAAATGACAGCCTACAGAATGGGAAAAGATCTTTACCAACCCCACATCAGACAGAGGTCTGATCTCCAAAATAAACAAAGAACTCATGAAATTTGTCATCAAAAGAACAAATAATCCAGTAAAAAAAAAAATGGGGTACAGACCTAAACAGAGAACTCTCAACAGAGGAATCTGAAAATGGCTGAAAGAACACTTAAGGAAATGCTAGGTATTGTCTTTTTGTTGTTGTTTTCTTGGGTTTTGTTTGTTCATTTCTTTCTTTGAGACAGAGTCTAACTTGTAGCCCAGGCTGACCTGGAACTCAGAAATATACTCTTGCTCCACCTCTGGAGTGTGTGACACCACTCCAGGCTATCCCACATATTTTCTAGCTTTATCTTCCTAAATCTACATCTGTATAAGTGCTGTTGCTGTTCTCATTATAAAGACAAAGAGACTGAGGTTAAATGAGTTGAAATTACTTGCAAATCCCATTTGCATAAAGACTAAACTCTGCCTGGCTAAATTGTTTCATGTGTCCACTGGGTAGAGGCATGTTGTCCTAGGCATCTTCTCGAGTAGATGGGCACATCTGGCCAGTTGTGCACTTTATGTGTGTGTGTGTGTGTGTGTGTGTGTGTGTGTGTGTGTGTGTGTGTGTGTGTATAAGTATAAGATTTATTTCAATTAAAGGCATCTTGTACAACCAAAACAAATGACATGCTCAGAGCTCCATAAATAGTAAATGGTAGGGTACAATTTGAACCCAGATCCAAAAGATCCAGATCTCTTGTTTTTCCAAAATGCTCAGCTCTTCTCATTTTTGCCAGCTTTTATAAGTAACAGTTTGGTCCTTCTCTAGATCACTTTCGCATGTCATGGCTTCCCTTATTGTACCTGAACTGAGAAAGGAGGATTCATACAATGCTCACTCTCTAGCTCTCTCCATGCCCGTCATTCAACAAATGAGCTTTCTTTTAATCAAGGCACCACATTTTAATCCACATGCTGTCGATAATTCAAGTGGAGGCATTCATCAAGCAGACATTAGTAATTAAAAGCCGGTGATGTTGAAATACTTCTTCTGCTTACTTTCTAATGATTGGAGAATTTTTATCACCATACATTGGAATGGTAATAGTTTCAATTTAGTTAATCCATTTAATTGTACCAGTTTTATTGGTCAACTCTCCTGTACAAGTCATTGGACTAGGTCTGTGGGTAGCTTCACAGATGACCCTATCAGCCTCCCCAATGTACTCCCAGGAGTTGCGTTCAGGAGACAGATATGCACAGGTGCCATTGCATTGCCAGAAAGTGGAATGTTGTCGTTTATATTTATATTATCCCTGCAAAGGGATGCTGGCAATCAGGAGGAGACACTGAGTTCTCTGGTGGGAAAGTAGGAACTATCCAGAAGGCCTCCCAGAGTACATAGTTGGAAGCAAGACATGAAAACTAAGATTTAAGCTGCACAAAACCCTCAGACTCACCCCCAGATTCTTGTGCTCCATTCTTCTCTCCTACTCTGTATCTAAATTATCCACAGGTCTGTTGCTCTATATTTTAAACATAACCCGATGCTGCTCCTCACACCCACTTCTACTACTAACACCGAGGACCAAGTTTTTATTTGTCACCTGACCTATTGCACGAGTGTTCTAACTGGATTCTTTCCTAATCTTGCCTCCAGGACTTTCTTCTTCAGTGTTCACAAATCTATTAAAAACATAAATCAATTGTTGCTACTGACCTGCCTAAAAGTCTTCTGTTGGCTTTTCATTTCACTTCAAATATCACCTCAGCTCGCTAAGCATGGCCTTCACAATCTTGCAAGCTCGGCTCCCTGCCTTGTCCCCCCTCACCTCGACTTCCTTGTTCAGTATATTTTGAGACATTGTTCTCTTTCTTATTCCAGGAACATTTTGTGTACGTTCTCTGCATGAAAAGTACATGCACTTTTTGTTCCAGAATGTCTCATCCTTAACCTCTTCAGGACTCGTCCATGTGTCGCCTCCTCCAGAGAGAGCCTCCCTGCAGTCTGCAGAAAGAATAGGTATCCCATCCACGTCCTCTACCTTTGAGTCCAGCTTCTTTTTTTCTTATTGGGACTTATTATGATTTGGGATTTGTTTATGCAAATTTGTTTCTATAGATTGGTAAACTGCTGTCCCACTAAAACATATGCTAAATCAGAATCATGAGGTTTTGCCTGTCCTTTTTCCCCCACTTCAAATGGTGCATGGCTAACAGACGGAACCGTTACTGTTTTTGCTTTTTGTCAATAATCCCAACCACAGTTTCCCATCCTTTCACTCCTCTTATCCCCCCCACACCTCCCGTCTCCCTCAGATCCTCTCCCCCTCTGTTTCATTTCAGAAAACAGCAGGACTTCCAGGAATATTCACCAAACATGACCTAGCAAAATACATTAAGGCTAGACAGAAAGCCTCATATCCAGGATGTGCGAGAGGGGTTTGCCTGGCTTGTTCACTGCAAAATTTCTAAATCCTGGAATAGTGATTTTCACATATTAGGTGCCCAGTAAACAACTGAAAAATGCACAGGCAGAGATGGAAGGCGATTTATATTTCTAGGGAAAGAATGGCTCATGCAATCAACACAATTCTGTGTACTGGGCTAAGGGTTTATCAGGAAAAGTACACCATGTCTGCACAAAATTCCCAAGGTAATAAACAAGCAATTAGAAACTGTAGGGTAAGTTCATTGACAAAGGCTAACACTGTGGACCATGGGAGGGCAGGGGAGGACCACCCTATGGTGATTAGCACAGTGACTGGCCTGTGATATTGATTTGTTCCTGTCTCCATCTATCACACATTTATTGAACACCTCCTTTTCGAAAAAACATGGCACTTGGCACAGAGAAGTATCCAATTAAGAAGATGACTCAGTCCCTTCTCTCACAAGGCTCACAGTCAAGTATAGAAGATGCATGATGAACACTGGGATATAGGAAGACAAAAGTGAAGGGTGGTAAAAGGAACAAAGCAAGTAATTGGCAGTAAAGCCTGAGAAGGGACTAGTGCCCTAGTGTCATCACAGAGGTAGCTGTTGGTCTGGGACAGGGGAACCAGTCAAATAATATGTGGCTGCTTTTTCTCAAAATACCTTTAACTGGATTGGAGAAGTCCATTATCAGGCCTTGCACTCCATGTCCCCTCCGTCATCGAACATGTTGCTTTCTCCACCAGGGGCTTTCGTGAATCCTTCCTGACATTTTATGAAACCTGTGGCTCTGGCAAATTTCACCAAACAACTGAAATTTCATTTTGGAAAGAAAATTGAGGCATGGATGCAAGGTGGGGCTACATTAGCCCTATCAGCAATGAAAAATAATGGAAGAGATATCGGAGGCAAACTGGAAGCGAGGGATGTGTGAGATGTAGGAAGGCCCCTCCCTTGAGCCAGCCAACTGGGCCAAGAGAGCCAGACCAAGAGCTGCGTTTCCAGGGGCCCATAACATTTCAGCTGACTTATTTAGACATTACTTTATTTATACCCCTGCCTCATTCCACACCGCCGTCTGATCTGATCTGTTGATCCCCTCTTCTCCCCTTACCCTTTCAAATGAAAGGTCATCAAGATAGATTTCCTTGGGGGCCCAGCCTACACCTGTTCCTTGCACGTGCTCAAATGGGAAAGTGGCCAAGGACTAAATACAACTACTTCGTCGTTAGGGAGAAAATTGAGACTCAGAGAAGTTAACAAAACAGCTCAAGGTCACAGAGCTAGCAAGTAGTTGAAGCCTGTTTTAGCTTAGATGCAAGCTTGGGTCTTTCTGATAGCCCTAGTTCGAGTATATTTTCTCATTGCTGAAATGGCAGCAACATTGCCCAGTGGAAGCCTTGCTTAAATGGAGAATGCCATTCAGTAAAAGCGGGGATCCCTTGTATAAGTAGTATGGTGTTCAGCTTTACAAGAAGCTAAGTAAGCTTGCAAGGGGAAAAGTGTAGGGAGGCGGTAGGTACATGCATATGTATTGGTTTCTGTCAACTCTACGTGCACCAATGCATACTCACACATATACATATTCACTTCAGATGTGCATAAGATTATTAGTTCAAAAATTGTTTTGGGTTGCAGCCATTTCCAGCTAGGTTGCAGTGGTCTGTAGGGTCTCAAAGTGAATGAGGACAAGCATCATTATTTGCTCCTCCTTCTGTCCAACTGTAAGCCCCAGCCCCTCTTTGCCCCTGCCACTCCATAATCATTTATTGGTCACTTTCTGTCACTGCACTTATTGATGCACTTTTTCTCTGCCATTTCCCTCTCTCTTTCTCTCTCTGTCTCTGTTCTCCCTTCCTTCTTCCTTCTCTCTATTTTTCCTTCTTCTCCCTCTCCCTTTCCTCTCTCTCCCTCTCCATCCCCATCTTCCTCCAGAAGTACTCAAAGAGTCTTCTGAGCTGGTCAGCCTTTGCTCCTAAGCGCCACTTCCCGTGACTCAGCTCAGGACTGAACAAATATCAACAGTCAATTCCCCTGCCTTGGGTCGCGCCTTGACTGTTAGCAAACACAAAGCTATTCTTAAGTCCAATTCCTCTTCTTAGGAGCTAGGATTACTCATGAGAGCTAAAAAGGGAAGGAATCACCCAAAGTCCAAAGCACACTGTGCCTGCAGAGGTCTCTCCTGCCCCACTGCAAAACACATACGCCATATGCCTCAGAGTCTGCCCTTCCATGGAGATAGACTAGGATGGTCATGAGCAAAGCCTGCTGGTATAGTTCCCACAGCACCTGTCACCTCAACCTTCTTACCACCCTTCCTATAGCTTTCCTAGCACTGGATGCCATTTCTAGGATTGTTTACTCCTTGTGTGTGCTTATGGTGGTTTTTTCTTCCCATTTGGACAGTAGGCTCCAAGAGGGCCAAATGTGTGTATGGCTCTTTCAACCTTTACACCCTCAGTGCCTAGCACAGTGTGTGGCAAAGAGTGAGAATACATGCCATACACTTCGATTGAACAAATCAGCAAATGAAGCAATTATGCCCTCTTTAAGCTGCAAGGTTCTCTCCTATAAAATGGGGAAAACACTGACTACCTCCTAGAATTGTTAGATGTACTGAAACGCGGCAATTTATATAAAGTATTATCAACAGATGTGCAATGGAAGTAAAAAAAAAAAACTTTGCAGTGCTGTTGGGAGAAAATTAAAATGACACACATGGACCTAACTAGAATAATACCCAGCACAGAGAGGCCCTTGGTAAAGATAAATAGCCTTCCTTTTTTTTTTTAACTACATTTTGCTGCTAGAGGTGCAGGGGACCAGCTGGAAGTGAGGCCCCCCCTCCTAACGGCCACCCAGAATGAAAACCTGTACCGTCTGCTCGCCACCCTCAGCAGTTTTAAGCGGGTGGACACTTAGTTCGTAATCCCCAAGGCCTCCATCTCCAGCCCCTGCTCAGCCTTTCCTGCTAATTAGATGAGTACGAGTGTTTACTGTCTCTGCCTGGGCAGCTGACGGATGGTTGAGGCTGCAGATCATTAACCTTTCCCAGGTTCCCAAATGTTCTCATTAAAGAGCACTGTCCTATGTCTTTTTTCAGCCCAGAGCTGAGGGCTACAAGACTGCCTGTCATGGGAAACAAGTACTGGGTGGGACGTGACTGCAGCCGTTCTGGGCAGAGTCCTCCGCTGTAGCCTCAGGATTATTTCTGTTCTCCTCGCCCTTACCAGTCCTTTCAAAACCCACCACCTTGTGGAGGCATGTACCTATGGAAACCCTGCCCCCGCGGAGACTACATCACCCCCCACTTGCTTTTTTCTACTTCACTAGCATGTAAAGGTAGATCTGGGATTTGCTGGGCTGCTCTGAAAACTCACAACTCTAGGATGGAAGTAATAGAGCCCCAGGCAAGCTTGGGCTTAGGTTTAGCCTGCCTCTGCTTTTAATTTGCACTGTGACTTTCGGGCAGACTAGATGGCCTTCCTCTCCTCTGTGTGCCTGCCTCTGGAGATAGGCTTCTTTGTTCTTTAATGGCTCCTTCACCTCTTCAGATATCTGTTTCAGAGACAGGGATGGTAACAAATTATTAGTAAGACAGAGCTGAGGAAATCTAGCTCACAAAAGGGGACTTTATAGCACTCCACCTGTCAATCTCAGTTCTGTGAAAGAGAGCTCTTTATTCCCTAAATGCCCCTCTTGGACTGCCAGAGGCATGCGCTCTGGTGCATGGCGACAATGAAGAAATGAATGAATCGTGTTGTTAAACACTCATGACAGGCAAAGGCATCCGGGTTTTGCATCCAACTATGTGTATGAGTGAATGAATTGCCTAGCTCTTCTGGACTTCAGTTTCTTTAACTCTAGAGTTGTTAAAAAAATAACAGGTAGAATGACTTGGGACGTTACAGGAGACAATGGACAGAAAACTGTTCATTCAGGGCTTGCAGTTTTATAAATGAGTCGGGGCTTGTTCCATTTTATCTTGAAGGTTTCTCCTCTCTGAAATTGAGGGAGAGTGGTGCAGAATTCTTGCACGGCTTCAGCTAGCCTTTTCTCTCTAGTCAGCCAGCCACAGTGACATGAGCTACCTCCCTAAAGAGCTACCCTTTGAAGGTCCGCATCATGGATGTATTTGCCGTAGGTGGATCGGGGATATGGAACAGAATAAACACATTCCATATGGATAGTCTATTAGAACCCAGGGGAAAGTGATGAGATCCAAACCAAAGATGTAGCCTGTTCCAAAATCAGAGACACAGAAGGGATGAAATACGGAATATAAGAAGAGAAACTCCTTCATGGTTTCTCCCCATGTACCATATCCAATGCACAATGGAGTTCTATTATCTGTGTCTTTGAGCATTATCTTTTATTCACCTTAATTATTTTTTTAATTTTTGAGATTATAATTTATTTACAGCATTTCTCCCCTCCCTTTCCTCCCACCAAACCCTATCACACACTGCTCCGCACTCACCTTCAAATTCATTGCCTCTTTTTGCACTAATTGTTATCGCACGTATGCACCAATGTGTGTAAACATATATTTCTAAATATGACCTGTTACGTCTATATAATGTCACTTGTATGTGTGTTTTCAGGGCTGACTCTTTGGCACTGGACAGTCAGTTGGTGTGCTCTTCACTGAAGAAGAATACCTCTCCCATGCCCACATTTCCTCAGTTACCTCTAGTCTTTTGTGTAGGGGAGAGGCCTTGAACATGTCCACAAGGGAATGTGTCATCCTGAAGCTACTGCTCTTACCTATATTTTCTTCACTTTATTGAATTACATTATTACCTGCCATAGATGCCAAGAAAGTGGGCCACAGCCTTCCTCCTTACCTGTTCATGTTAGACAATGGAAACTCTCCAAGCCCGGTGTTTCCCATTCAACCTATGTCCAGCTCTCATGCTCTTTGGTCTATCCAAAACCATCAAAATCTAAGGAGGTGAGACTCAGAAATCAGTATTTTTAATTTTTTTTGTTTCAAGTGTTTTACAATTTCATACATGTGTATCTTATACTGTGATCATATTCACCTCCCATTACCCTCTCTTACCAACTCCCATGTGAAATCTATAATTTTCAAAAGTATCCAGATGAATCTAAGGCGTAGTAAAGGATAAGAACCACAGCTCTAATCATTAACCAAAATGATGTTTTCAAAACCTAAATTATATTTTAATTTCCTCTTTAGAAACCTTTTCTTGGATTCTGATTGCATTTAGAATAATTCAAGCTCTTTCTTATGGCCTATAACAGGACAGCTTATATAGAGTTTCTATTGCTATAATAAAATACCATGATCAAAAATACTGGGGGAAAGGGGGATTTATTTCATCTTACAGCTTGTAAGTCCATGGAAGTCAAGGCAGGAACCTGCAGGCATGAACTGAGTCCATCGAAGAGTGCTGCTTACTGGATTATCCGCTCTTTGAGGCTTACTCAGTCTTTTTTTCTTAGAGTATCCAGGAACACCAGCCCTGGCATAGTACCATCCACAGTGAGCCAAACCCTTCCACCTCAACCGTCAACCAAAATAATGCACTACAGGCCAATCTAAGAGAGGCATTTTCTCAGGTAAGGGTCTCTCTTCCCAAACAACTCTAACTTATGTCAAGTTGATATCAAACTATCCAGGACACAGGACTTCTTTAATAAAAAATTTTAATGGCAACCCCTTCCCACCAGAGGAAATTTTACTTTACCTCATACCAATTATAAAATAGATATGTGGGAAAAATTTACTTAACCTTATTGGTAACAATATATAAAATAGGTATACAAATAAAATATTTGCTGATAATAAGACTCTTTGGCATACATATAATCTTACCATTGATTAAATATGAAAACAATTTTGCAGGTTTATTTTTATAAAGACTTAAAGCTTGGCTGAATATTTGATGCTTCAGGACATAAAGCATCATTAACATTCTTCATGATGAAGCAATATTGTAACATTATAATCGCCAATGTTGAAGCACATAAATATGTAGTACAAAACAGCAGAAATATGTTTAAGCAAATACGATCACTGCTAATAGAAGTAGGACACAAATTTATTTTCAAAACACTAGCAGCACTGAGAACCTATTAGCAATAAAAATTAGTGGGCCTCATGCAGATCTCTTGAATCAGAATCCATGAACATGGAGCTTGGTCATCTGTGTTTTAACAAGGCACCAATGAATCTTGACTAGTGTTCACTTCTTCCATGGCTGTTGTCTGGTAAGAAACAAGGAGGACCTTGTATAACTCTTGAGATGTTTCATGGCATCTAAGACAATAGATGTTAAACGTAAGCAGAGATAAGAAATTCAGAAACTAGTGGCAAGTTGATTGGGGTGTGCAAACAGCACATGAAACAACTTAAAGAATTTGAAGTGGCATCAATGAGACATAGAAGAGAATAGCCCCAACTTGTGCTAATACCATTTGCTAGGCTGGTACTTTCCACTGCATTCAATCTGCCTCATTTCTCTCCAGCCTCTAGCAGCAGCCTTGGGGAATGCCCCCCCCCAACCTATTCTCTCCTACACACTATAGTGTTTAGCTATGGGCCTTGGTTACTGACCTTTCTGCCTTTGAAACTTTATGCTCAATTAATAAAATCTCTTATCTCCTTAATGGATTAAGTCAATCCTGTTCCAAAACCCATTTCATTTGGCTTTGGCTTTGGGCGGTGTTGGGGGTGAACTAAACAGTCTCACTGAGTTTGCCAAAATCATCGTTTTCCTGTACATTCCATCAGTCCACTTACTTTAAGAGCCTGTCAGGAAGATGATGGAGCGTTCAACTTTGTGCCATCTCCAAGACTGGGCCCAATGACCTGGGAGCTGGCCCAGGGAACTGACAGTCTCAACAGGTTAGCTGCCAATGCATATTGGCTTCTTGAGGACCTAGAACTCCATAAGATTTAAATTTAGTAAGGTGAGCATCCAAACTGCCTAGGCTCCCCCAAAGCCAGTATGTACAGTAGGATCAAAAACCCATTGCCATTGTTCTTGAGTTCTCAGTAGTCCTCATTGTCCACTATGTTCAGCAAGTCCAGTTTTATCCCATGCTTTTTCAGACCCAGGCCAGCTGGCCTTGGTGAGTTCCCGATAGAACATCCCCATTGTCTCAGTGTGTGGGTGCACCCCTCACAGTCTGCTCACCTTACTAGACCTGGATGGAGGTGGGTGGTTCTTGGACTTCCCACAGGTCAGGGAACCCTGATTGCTCTTCGGGCTGATGAGGGAGGAGGACTTGATCGGGGGAGGGGGAGGGAAATGGGAGGCGGTGGCGGGGAGGAGGCAGAAATCTTTAATAAATAAATTAATTAATTAAAAAAATAAAATTAAAAAAATGATTTAAATTTAAAGAACATTCAAGATTTTCTGTTTGGTCATCTTACTCATTTCACGTAGAAACTGAATCCAATGGCCACACCAGTTAGGGGTTCCTAAGAAGGGTGAGGAAAGGAGTTCTGGCTTTATCATCCCTATTTCTCCCAAGGAAGACCATATGGAAAAGTCAATAACTGACGTTCCAGCTTCCATCACTGCTTGCTTTGTTTGACAAAAGTTGCTTCTTCAAACAGTGGGCTCATGACAACCTCAGGGATCCAAAGAGTCAGCTCATGTGATGTAAAATGGCCTGGGCCTCTCCAGCACTGTGTTCAACTGGCGCATGTCCCTGGAGTTTGGACTTTATACTCGTAGATTTCATTCCATTGTTTATTTGTGCCTTGTGGCAATACCCCATACTTGCCTGCCTTGCCATGGGTTAGACGTCCTTTCTATACAGAGAACTCTAGTCTGATGAGTAACAAAAAGAATATGTAGATCACTAGGACAACTGGTAGATGTAAAGGCAGACAGACAAGGATTCATAGTTCAAGACCCATCACTTCCTAATCCTGATATGTTAGCCAGATGATTTCTCTAAACCCAGTTGCATCCAATTAAAATAAAGACACTGTTATGTCATTTTCAGAATTGTCCAGATAGAATAATATCCATCTCAAACTATATACAGTGCCAGGGACATAGGAAGCACTTACTAAATGATAGTCTTTATTTTTATTAGCTGAATATTTTGGAGTAAGTTCTTCTCCTCTCATGCCATCAAGTTCCTTACCATACTTCAGATAAAGATGAAAATATTCTCTTGATACGCCTGTTACAATGATTAAACAAGGTTATGATTGGAAGTTGCTTGCTGCAGCACTTAGCACATTATAATCATCCAATGCCTGTTTTCTATGAATTAAGACCAGAGACAACATAATACCCTGGAGTAGAGGTTAACATAAAGGGCCTGAGTTGCTAGTTTCTCTAAAGTGGGGGTCTTAACATTCTGTTAGAAGAGCTGGTAATTGCAGAGCCATTGGCATTGGATTATTGAACTTAAAGACAGGAAGCTAATAGGGATATTCTGGGAGGGTTAATCCTGTAACACCAGCATTTAACATCAGTTACTGTTGTCTGGATTTTCCACATTTCTCGGGTTCTCTGGGGGACCATGACAGTGTTGATTTGGAACTAACCAGAGAAACAGGAAGAGTACAGTCTACCACACAGCTTGACCATCGCTGAGTACCTTGATTTGAGCACTTTGACTAAGGCAGCTTAGCCTGGCCACTGCAGGGAGATGGGTAGGTCTCAAATCAGTGGGATAAATAGACGGATTCCTAGGCAATGTTTTGATAACAAGAGAAGTGGTAAACATGAGTCCATGAGGGCATACGCATATGGCACCAAAATGTCCTCTTGGCAGGTACAGGAAAGGATTCCCATTTGAATCTAACTTTGGAAAGGGGTTTCAATGGGTGAGAGCAGAACAAGAAAAAAGCACATACAAAAGCATGGGTAAGTAAAAGAGCCGGTGATGGGAACCGGCTTCCATAAGGCTTGAGGTCATGATGTGATGAGCAAACATAAGCTGAGGTTAAAAAAAGAAAAGAAAAAACACATAGTGAGTTTCTTTGCAGTACAAAATGAAGAGACTAAACTTAGAAACTGGAAGAACTGGAGATGTTACTCAGGGGTAGATCACTTGCCTATCATACATACAAGATTCTGGGTACTGGAAAAATGGAGAGTTTAACTTTGGGATTGGAGTATACCTCAGCACTAAGATGATTTCCAAACTTGAGTGAGGCCTGATGCTTAAACCCCAGAACCAGGTCATGAGGAATTACTGAAAAGTTTTAAACTGAGACTCAATGCCCTGATCAGACTCTATTTCAGAAAGAGTATATAGTTGCACTGTAGAGAAATTGTTGCAGAAGAAATTGACACACACACACACACACACACACACACACACACACAAATCATTGAGGGGGCTGTTGCAATAGTCTAGATGAA
This sequence comes from Microtus pennsylvanicus, assembly GCF_037038515.1. NCBI lineage: Eukaryota > Metazoa > Chordata > Mammalia > Rodentia > Cricetidae > Microtus > Microtus pennsylvanicus. The sequence goes on along the minus strand of NC_134601.1, from coordinate 60,736,599 downwards.
AACAAGGGCCTATAATAGAGTAGGGGAGAAAGGTAACCAAGGGGGTGAAGAAGAAGAACTAGAACTCGATTATCTGTTGACTTTGAGGGTTGAAGGAAAATAGGGGAAAGTGGGGATGACTCTAAAATTAGAGTTTAAGAACTAGGTTAAGGGTGGCGCCGTAAACTAAGGTAAAGAACATAGGATAAAGAAGTAATGAATTATGGCAAGTTTTGGCTTGTTTATTTGTTTTATTTTGGGCTTTAGGAACTAAACTAGAGTCCTTTAATAATAGTAAGCAAGGGCATTGTCACTGAACCACCTCTATACTCACCGGGTTATGAGAATTTTTAGGTACATAAAGGCTATGTAGATGGAAATGAGAAAACTTATTTTTGAGTACAAAGTATGATATTTTATCATTTTCTAATTTAATCCTTAAAACAACGCTCTAAGACACTATGCTTACTCCCATTTTATAGATGAGGAAATGAAGGTAGATTGAGAAGTTAATACTAGTCTCATGCCAGACTTTTAGTGTGTGTACATTACTACCTTATCCAAGAGACAAAACCCTAAGAATAGTTCACTGCAGAGACTGCATTCAGCCCAGGAAATACCGATCATTGCTCCTCAAGTGGACAAGCAGAACCTGACTTGTTGCTGAGGCCATTTCCAAAGTTATTTCCTGAGATCCCATTGGAGACATCTTCTGGAGATTGATCTAAAGAGGTGTGTTTTCAACCTAGGATACTCTCAGCCACTTGGCCCTTAAAAATAGAGAAGACCCTCAAGTACTCTGCCAAGTGATCCATAGCACCAAGGCTTCATGAGCTGCCACAGTGTGTGCTGTTTGGTCTACACCTAGGTCCCATATCCATTTCTAGCAACTCCAAGAAACAACTATGGGCAGGCATCACACCAGTGAAAAAGGTGTTCAGGTGTGGGAAACCTCATAGTACCCAGGAAAAGCTTTTAAACTGCAGTATTCTGGCCTTTTGTCTTTTCCCAGTCTTGGATACCTCTCCACACAAGAGATAACCTTTCAACGATTACTCCCAGAATGGCCTTTCTCACTTACATTCCTTATTTGCCTCCTATCGACCACTTCCATCCTCAGGGGTTTTTCAAAGTCACTCTAAGACCTCTGTGGTTTTAATTAACCAAGTGGTTCGGTGCCATCAGCCTCCTTCCATCAATTTATTAGTCATTTCCTTCTTGGGCTCATTAATGAACATACTTAATAACGCTGTTTCCATCCCCAAGTCTCCAGAGCCCTCCCCAACTGCTGGACATTCATCCCTTGACCCCTTTTCTTCTGTGCCAGCTTGAAATCCATAAATATGAGTTTACTCTCCAGGGTTAGTGAGAAATCTCTGGGTACATGTGTAGGCGTGAGGATACATATGCATATAGAGAGGAGCAGAAGGGGATCTGGATAGAAGACACAGAAAAAGCAACATGGAAACGGGAGAAAATGAAAACATTTTCTTTAATTGCGTGTTGACCCACAGGACTTTTGAAAGACCAGTCAATTTCATATGCTGTGTGTTATTGCCTCCCTCACCCACACTGAGCTCTCACTACTTCCTCCTGTGGTTCCTCCATCCAAAATAATAACAACAACAACAAAACCACGATGAATCCAAGACTTATAAAGAGGCATGAGTGGAAGGGACCTTAATGAGCCACTGTAGCTCACCTTCATAACTGGAAAGATGAGGTCAAGAGGTGATCTGACTAGTGGAAGTTAAGAGGATAGATGTGGGATCGTGGTTCTTGAGGTTGAAATCTTAACTCTGAAAGTCAACTGTGTTGGTTTGTTGGGACTGGTGTACTAAATTAGCACAAACTGGCTGAATTAAAACAATGGAAATTCTCTCACTGTCCATGAGGCCAGAGGTGGAAATCAAGGGATATGTAGGGTGGGCTCCTTTTAGATGCTCCATGGAAGAAGCTTTATTCTTCCTTTCTCTGATGTACTGACTGTCTACAAGTTTTGCATTGCTTGCCACACAGTGTGTGGCTCTACTTTGTCTCCATCTTTACATCAGCTTCTTCTTGGTATTTCTGTATATCCATACTCCTTTGCTGAGATGTAGGACTTCGTGTCCACAATAAGGACTTCAAGATCCTTAACTAATTTCATCCTCATCTTCAAAGGTTTTTATTTCCTAGTAAAATCGTGCTGTAGGGTTCTGGGTGGACATCAATTTTGAGGACTATTATCCAACTTACCATAATCATGACACATCTCTGAGCCTCACCTCTCTTCTTAAGGAAAGTAATGTTCCTTATCTTCTTTATGAGGTTCAGAAGATGACATAAGCTAACAGATGGCACAAAGCATTGAAAACAATGCCTGGCGTGTAGCAAGCACGACGCTGGCATTTTAGCTCCATTCAGCCCTGAGCTCCAAGCTGAATTCTCTGTTTTTTCCTTTCTTTTATATACCTTGAATTGAGAACTGTTCTTGACACATAGAAGGACAAGGTAAAAATGCATGAAATGGACACGTGGATGTTTAGAGTCACCAAGAAAAGCTGTTCTGTACACATTCTTCCAGTGTCAGAGCTAGAATTCTTTCAGCCCCTCGGGAGAAACAAAGGAAGCAGTGTGGAGGAGGTTGTTACAGCATTGAAGGTCGGGGTTTATGAACAATATTGGTGAAGGGCATTCTGAAGCCACACATGGGGCTCACAGAGACTATGGATATATTAGACTCACTTATCTCTGTGAGTGCAGATACACCAATCAGGGTGGGAGAAGAGAGGGAGGGGACAAGAAGGCAGGCACCAGCTGCTGGTTGACCCGGTCAGTAAGTACCAGCAGATCTCTAAATACATCCTCCTAAAGGGTTCTGGGGACATTGCTAGCGGGACTAAAAGAAACAGTCATGAAGTTCCCTATGGTCTCTCTCTTCAATTGGACATTGCCGCCCAAAGGATGCCCTTACTAGGAAAAGTGCCTGGCAGGGTCTGAGCCAGCTGACCAGCTGTCTTGTAGGGCTCAGTTACGTTTTGCTGCCTCCCTACTGGGCAGGGTTTCGTTTCTGGACTTTGAGTCGAAGAAGTTTCACTGCATGCACATGCTCGTGTGTGTGTGTGTGTGTGTGTGTGTGTGTGTGCGCGCGCGCGTGTGTACGTGTTCAAATGTGTGTGATTGTGTGTGATGGGGGGATGGTGAGAATGGGTATATGTGTCAGTGTGTGGTGTACCAGTTGGTTTGGAGAAGTATTGCTCTCCAGGGCAGGAACACGTAATCTAACCCTTCCTCCAAGGCCAATTCTAGCAGGCGAGCTGAAATCCAAAATTAGCACACTGACCTGAAGCCTTAGCCTGAATATGTAAGGGTGTGCACATCAGGCACCCAGCCAGGATAGATACTGGGGAAAGACACCAAGGAACCTCCAACTGGGTCACCCTAAGTGAGAATGCAGGTTCATGGAGCCTTCCCTCATTGTCATTCCCAGGACTATGCAATGTTAGATGGCCAACTGAGGGACAGTACCTAGAATTTGGAGCTCAGCATATGACCAGATTCAGTTGTTGGCTAGGACAAGGGCCCATAAATAGCAAACATTTGCTGTGTCGGTACCAGGTGCCAGGCACTGTGCTAAACTCTTTACAAACACTAACTTGTTTCTCAGATCATTCCTAATAGCATCCTTTCCTTTCCAGTCAAAACCTGAGGATCCTTGGACAAAAAGCTGGCAAATGTTAGGAGCCACTCCCTTAAACATTAAGCTACACTGTCCTCAGAATCTGATTCTTCTAGATGAGGTCAGGGTAAAAGGGGCAGAATGTAGTGAAAGGTAGGACTTTGATCTTCAGACAAACTTGGGGTAATGTTTAGTTCCTTTTGTACCTTGGTTTCCATTTTGATGTATTGCTACAGCAAAAAAAGCAAGGGCTTTATGTGAGGTTGCGCCCCCTTGTGTGTGGAGTGGTACAGCAAGTAAACAAAGGATTCTTCTTCTTCTTCTTCTTCTTCTTCTTCTTCTTCTTCTTCTTCTTCTTCTTCTTCTTCTTCTTCTTCTTCTGCAAGAATTTTTTTCTTGTCCATTTCTGTGCTCTGAGTGCCTGGTTGGGTTCATGGATTTTGCTGCATTCTTGAGTGTGTTCAGTCCCAGGAGGGATGACTGACAAAAGGGATAAAGTTAGCATGTGCTGACAGAGAGTCCCTAAAATATGCCTAACTAAAGACAAGGGTCCGAGGCATCTAATGTGCTTCAAAATCAGTGATGCAGAAAGAGAGTTGAGGGATAAGCCAAGGGATTGAGCTCAGCATTTTATGTAACCTGAGAAAACACCAAGAGAGGAACGTTTGATCAGGAATCCATTAGGCTCCCATCACCTGTTGCCATAATAATCATATGTTCCTGGAAATCAATTAGTAACTATTAAATAATATTTGATGTTGTGAACAGTAAGAGCTCTAATTTATGAAATCCCTACTAGGCTCCAGTGTGGTACAAATTGTTCTTTCTGCTTTGCAATTATGAAAGGTGAACTTTAATGATTCAGACTGTTTGGCTCTTCAGTTCACCAGCTGTCTATTTCTGAGTGTTCCAGGTAATTGCTCTGTACCTCAGTTTCCTTATCTTCAGTGTCATGGGGTTACCTTTGAAATAATTTATAATCCTTAATCACACAAGTCTTTTAGGTCAGTAGTGGTATGCAGAAAGTACTAAATAAATGTTAGTCATTTTCATCTATGCAATGAAGATCCTCAAAAAATCTCCTAAGAGTTCCAGACCACATATCAATCTCTTTTATCATCATCTTCAACTGAATGTCTTAACAACACTTGAAACCTGATGGACGCAAAAGCCAAACTTAGGAGCACAGACATCCCAAACTTTCTCTCTTCCACTCGTCTCAGTGATTAATTTCATCAAACAGAAAGCCCATATCAAAAGAGTTCCTGCTCCTGCCTCTGGCTCAGTCCCCGTAACCAAATTCGTCAACAGTCATTTTTACTCCTAAAGGAATGAAAGAAGTGACTTAGTGTCAGCTTTAGGAACAGAGTCTGGACCATAAAACCTAGCGTTAGCTGTGGACCTAGTCACCGCTGCCCCTCAGTTCCTCGCCATAATATCCAGACAATATCTGTATCTACCTGCTTACATTGTCATAAGAGTATATAAATCTGAGCATAAAAAATTCTTAAAACAGTATCAAGTATCTTGCAAACTCTTTGTCGCTGTTAAGGTGCTATTGTCATTAATATAAATCTATCTTGTGAGTTTTTATCTGGATGGCTGTAGCCTTGGCTTCCTTTACTGTGCTTGGCCCTCTGTGTGTTTACTTCTTCTGTAGGAAGCAGAATGGCAGGGAATGAACGTATGAAATTCTAGTAGTGAAATCTGGATGGTGAAGCTATAAATGACCTTAAATCAAACAGAACAGCACAGATGGCTCAGACCCTCATCTATATTCCATATTTGTTAGAGGAGGTTGGTGCCGACCTGGAATACAACAAAAACCTGACATTTAGAGGAGACAAAAGCTGGACCAGATTTAGATGATCATTAGAGACATTTGTTTAGCCACTAACACCATATTAGGTGCACCCCTACTATGTGCTAGAGACTGGGAAAATAAGTAGATGAAGCATAGCCCTGCTTTCAAAATCCTCACAGTCTCTGACCTCAACCGGCCTCCAGTCAGGAACCAAACACCACAGTGCTGGGGTTCATCACTGGACATTGCTCGGCATCAATCCCCTCACTTTTGCAAGGAAAGCCCTGGGAGTTCCCATGTCAGCCCCATCAGAAAGGCAGTCATTAAGAAAATAGATGACAAGTGGTGATGAGGATGTGGGAAAAAAAGACAACTCTTACACACTATGGGTAGGAGTGTAAACTCGTACAGCTACAATAGAAATTAGCACAAAGGTGGATCCGTAGAAAACGAGCACCGATCTTACACATGACCTAGCTATACCACTGCCAGGTATTTATCAAAGTCAACATATCAGAGATACTTGTACACCAATGCTAGTCAGAGCACTAGTAACATGAGCAAAGTTATGAGAACGGCCTAGGTGTCCAATAGTAGAGGAACAGGTAAGGAAACGTAGCTTACATGCACAATGGAAGGTTTTAACCATGAAGAATAAAGTCATGCTATTTTGGGGAATATGAATGCAACTGGAGATAATCATATTCATAGAATTGAGTCAGATGCCGAAGGAAAATGCAGCATGCCTTCCCTCATTTGTGGTTCCTAGGTTTTACATAGTCAAATATAATGATGCATGGAGCTATGACATGAAACTCGAAGTGAAACTCTGTAGACGCACAAAGAGGACAGAGAAATTGAGAAGGGAAGGCTATGAGGAATGGGGGCATGCTCATCAGACAATATATACATGGATGAATTTTTAAAAAGAGAAGTTAATAACCAAACAACAACAGCAAAAAAGAAAACCTCTCTTGGCTGCTTCACAAGCTCTGCTTGAGGAGAAAATAGCAACCCCAGATCTGAAGGTGCCTAGGTCAAGGGGAAAATTCTAATCTCATCACAGAGAAGCTGTGTGACATTTTCTGTAAATCCTTGGGCCCCTGATGTTTCATCTGTACAATAGAATTAATAATAGTACCTACCTCATAGGACTGTGGAGGAGTAAAAGATCATCCATATAAAGCAATGAGCACAGTGCATAGCCTGAGTAAGAATCGAGTTCCCATTGGCCACTATTCTTAGCCCACAAGTGTACAGAAATAGCCTGAGACGCAGTGGGAAAGACCATGAGGTTGTTTGTATTTTACCAACATGGAAGGATGTTCACAAATGAAAATCTTCTTGCTCTGTCCTGTTCTAGTTAGGTTTCTCTGTTGTTTGGTTAAACAGTGACCCAAAACAACTTAAGAAAGGAACAGGTTTATTTCAGCTTACAATTCCCAGGAGACTTGAGGAAGGAACTCAAGGCTTGAACCTGGAGGCAGAAATTGAAACAGTGGCCGTAGAGAAACCTGCTAACTGGCTTGTTCCTCATGGCTTATTTGGCCTGCTTTCTTGTACAATTCAGGACCACCTTGCCAGTGATGGCACCACCTCCAGGGGTCTGGCCCCTTCCACATCAATCAGCAATCATGAAAATGCCCCTACAAGCCTATCTCTAGACAATCTGATAAAGTTTTTTCCTCAGCTGGCATTCCTTCTTCCTAGAATGACTTTAGCTTGTGTGAAATTGGCAAAAACTAAGCAACCTATGTCAAGAAACTAAGACCACCCTCCAGGTTTATGACACAGCATCCATCTGTGCTGTGTCGGGGCTCGGGGAGGGAAAAGATGCACTGCTGTAGGCACTTAGGAAAATCAAGTTACATGGCCAGAGAGATGGTTCTGTAGTCAAAGGCACCTGCTGCCAAATCTGATGACCTGAGTTCTACACCAAGAACCTACATGGTGAAAGGTGAGAACCAACTCCCGAAGACTGTCCTCTAGCCTCCAGCGGCATGCCATGACAAGGACACACACACACACAACAAACAAACAAAATCATGTAAAGAGGGGAAAGGAAAAGGAAATGAGAATAGAGAGCAAGAAGAGAGGGGTCTTCTAGACTAGCAGGTTGTTTGTTGTTTGTTAGTTTGTTTGAGGCAGTTTCTTGTCCCAGGCTACCCTCAAACCTGCTACGTAGCTGAATAATCTGATCCTCCTGCCTCTACCTGCTGAGTGCTGGGATCACAAACACATCCACCATGCTCAGCATGTGTGGTGCCAGGGATCAAACCCAGGGCTTTATGCTTGCAAGGCGAGCATTCTACCAACAGACAGAACTACATCGCCAGTCCTGAGGCAGACTTTCTAGAAGTGGAATGTTTGTTCTAATACAGTGTGTTGGCCATGCATATCATCATTAAGGAATGAGTTTCACTAGATTGGGGTGTCATATACCAGATAATCTTGGTTTAAATACCACTTTGGTTGTGGACTAAAATAGCATAATTTTTCCTTCTACTTTGCTACCACTGTTGTTTGTTTGGTGTGTGGGCTTCCTAGAATGGGTTGCTGTCCGTCACATTGTAGTTCTGCTACTTACTTGCTCTATGACATGAGGCAAGTGATTTGGGCACAGAATTGGGGTAGTCTCTGAAGAGAGAAGGACCTAAAAAGAAAGAAGAATCTGCAGATTTCCTGGGCCCTATTTGGAGTCAACCTGTGCTGGGTGAAGGTTTAATGTGCCTATTAAGCTTATCACCCATATCATTATGAAACCCGTCAGAATTGCACTGCACACACACACACACACACACACACACACACACACACACACACCACATTCTGATTTGGGCTTTAGTGGGACTCAAAAGGACAGACTGTATTTACAAGCATTGGCATTCACTCTGCAGAGTGGAAGGAGAATGGGCCAAATAACCAATGAGTTTTAACTTTGAACCTCAGCTTTTCTGTGTGGTATTGACTAAGCTGCTAAACGTCTCTGAGCATATTACTCCATTTTGAAAATAGGTATCATCATGACTAACTCAAATTTTTTTTCTGTGTGGAGGAAATGTTACTGTATACATCACTATTTCTTCTCAGACACTACTGAGTCTGAGATACTGAATCTGGACCATTTATCATGCGAGGTGGAAGGTGGAGATAGGAGGATGAGTAGAGCCTGGAAAGGAAAAGGAAAATAACAAAAGAAGATGCAGAACGATTAAGTTGGGATAAATAATATACACCCACCTTACCTATTTCTCCTTATGTTAAGGAACATTTAAAATGTATTATTTTAGTTATTTTGAAATATTCAGTCTTCATAGCTATAAGTGACCATGCCATGCAGTAAAACTTCCTCCTTTTTTCTAACTGTAGTTTTGTGCCCTCTGACCTTTATGTCTCCATACTACTCCATTGACCCCTGGTAACCATCCTCACCCTTGTTTCTGCATATTCAACGTCTGTCTTTTAGATTTCATATATAAATGAAAACATGTGGTATTTACCTTTCTGGCCCTGACTTACTTGGTTCAACACAATGCTGTCCAGTTCCATACATGTAGCTGAACATAGCAGTGTCTGCCTTCTTTAGAGCTGAATTGTATTCCATTGTGGGTATGCAGCAAGACTCCTATGAACATTTAGATTGTTAGCATATTCGTGTATTTAGCCTTGCTTCACCACTCTAGAATATGGATATGTATCATAACATCACTTTGTACCTCATGGATATATAGTGTTACTGCTTGTCAGTTACAAAAAAGATGGGGTGGGGAGGATGTATGAAGAGAAGGGCTATGAGGATTGCATAGTGAGAGCTTCCAGGTTCTCTGTGAGAAACTCTGAGGCAAGCGCACTAGGAAAGAAGGTGCAGGAACTTGGGGCTCTCTCTTGCATTTGAAGTGGTTACCTTTTCCTGTGCCCTCCCTTCCATCACTATATGAATTACCTGCTACTTTAGAAAACCCTCTTGGGCAAGGGAGTGGTGGTGTAGGCCTTTAATCCCAGCACGTAGGAGGCAGAGGCAGGTGGATCTCTGTGAGCTCAAGGCCAGTCTGGTCTACAGAGCTAGTTCCAGGACAGGCACCAAAAAACGACACAGAGAAACCCTGTCTCGAACCACACCCCCCCGAAAAAGAAAAAGCAAACCCTCTTGGATGAGGAATAGCACAGATTCTGTCTGTGCACATCCTGGTGCTCTTTCAAACCACCCCATTCCAGTGGTCACTTCAACATACTTGTGTGCTGTGGCTTATCCAGAGCCTCCTTTCAAGTTTTTAGATATCTGTAGATGCCACGAACTGTGAGTCAGTCTGACAGCATTAGAAGTTTACGGAAGAGGGGGTTTGGAGTGTGTAGTTCTATCCTCAGAGGAAACATAGCGCACACACTGAATGGACAACACAGCCAGCTAGCATCTACTTTTCTACCACTTGAGGAGAGCAGGGGCTTGGGTACCCCGCCTTCCTAGTACTCGTTTCTATAAAATTTCAAAGTTCTTTTCAAACATGGATCTCGCCTTAACCCCTCTCCATCCTCTTCATTTCTACCCATTTCTTTTAGCTTGGGTCCCACTCTCTTCCTTCCACTCATTCCTCTTTCACCCTGATAAGAGAGACTTTATTTGAATCTCTGAAGCCCTGTGGAATTCCCTCGTAACAGGCAGAGAATTTAAGAGAGTGTTCAAAGTGACTGGCCTCGTCCGGGCCTGAGGAAGATTTACATCTGCCTCAGAAGGAAAGAGAAGGAGGTTTGCTTTCCCCAGTGGATAAATAGCCTAAAACAAGTCCTTTGAAAACACCTGCTACCTCAACTCTTCAGCTGCAGAAGAGGCCCTACCATCTGTCACAGTCCCTCTGCCCCCCAGGTTACAGAGGAGTGAAAACAGTGCGGCTAGGCATGCGTCATCACAGGCCAGGGTGGCTGTGGCAGATGGTTGGAGGTGGGAGGTTACCAGGAACGAGGGAGGGGGTACATTTCCATACATTTGGCCACAAGCTTATTTCTGCTGTTGTCAAATGTTCACATAAGCATATGTACTCAGGGACTATCTTAGGGACTCTTGGTTGTCAGGAACATAGCGCTTGAGTCAGCTTTCCACCCCAGCTGTTCCTTTACATCACCCTAAAGCACCACTGCCATCACCGCCTCCTGACCCAGGCCCTTGGCTTTGGAGCCTCTCAGGCTTCAGTCGGGAAGCACACCATGTGACCTCTCTGTTGGACTCCTCAGATCTCCTGCTATGTTTTCCAGCACAGACCTTTCTCCTCATCGCCTGCATTGTGTGTATGTGTCAGGGGTGTGAAGAGACTCTTGAATTTGAAGTCAGATGCCTTACTTTGGGGGTTTCAACACCCACAGTTCTCCTGCCGATTGCAATAGTCCCCGGTGGTTTGAGAAAACATTTTTTGTTGTGTGTCTCCTTTAAAATGTATATATATATATATGCACATATAAATGCACATATATATCTCCTAATTATTGACTCATTTTCATTACGGTGTTGTACTACGCAGTAAGAGAAAATAAACTGCAAACTCCTTATGTTTGTGGCTGAGATACAATTTTAAAGCCGAAACAAACTTCCAAATGAAATGTAAACAAAACTACAAGACCAATAAAAATCAAATGAACAACAGTTATTTGAACAAGGTAGATGATGCTGTTTTTCTAAAATGAAATTGCTCTTCAGATCGTGACTGTGCTGCCGACTGGGATACAGGTTCTTTTGAGTTCGTCATGCTATCTTACTGTGAGCCAGGCCATGACTCAGCTTTCTTCCTATTAGGTCTACCGCTAAACTGTCATTCTTACAGCCCTCTGGGACATCATTTGGCCTTCACTGGAGACTAAGCCATCATTTATGTATTAAGTCCTCCTCTGTTCTTTTCTCATTAGTCCTTGACAATACAAGCAGGACATTGTGAAGCTAATGAGTTCTTCTGCACGGAATGTAGCAGAGACTGCTAGTTATCCATCTGACTGCACACCTTCTTCCTCCCTTAACTAAAGTCCCAAATCTATAAAAAAAAAAAAAAAAACCTGCTCCACAGCCTTCCTTGTAGCCATTCTGCAAGGTCCAGTTCAATGAGACATAAATGAAAGTGTTACTTAGATTCTTTTGAAAATCCCCTGATGTGGGAAAGGTGGCCTGTCTTTGTCCTTTGTCCCACCTTCCCGCTTTTAGTGAATAAGGATTAACAGGGCTATTGCAATCAACTTGGATCATGAAGGTGGAAGAACTACTTACAGGATGGCCGACAGAGAGCTGGGAGGAGTTGTGGTACTAAACATGGCCATGGAACCATCTTCCTCAACTCTGTACATCCCACTTCCAAATGTCCTACAAAACAAGTCATTTGTGTTGTTTAAGTCACTGTCATTTTGGAATGTGGGAATCTAATATGCAACCTAATATGATCTGTGTACAGAAATACAAATATACAAGAGGGCCCAGAAGTCTTGTAGCTCCCCTTAGTTTTTCTGTGGTCATTTGGATGATAGACAACAGGCTTATTGCATTTGCTTTAGGTTTTACTAATGAGAGAGAAAGAGAGACAGAGACAGAGAGAGAATTTTTATTGGTGTAGCCATCAGGGGAGACAACATAAAACTTACTAAAAAACATAGAACACAAAGAATGAAATCAGTACCACAAAGAGTTACCTGCGTTCCCATGTTCATTCCTGCGCTCTTCACAATAGTCACTGTACGGGAACTATCTAAATATTCATCAACCGATGAACAAAGAAACTGTTGCGCACACTGAGAGGAATATTGTTCTACCTTTTACAGAAAGTGGAGCTCGTTACCATTTTCACCAATGTGGATGAAAATGGAGATCATCAATCTCAGTGCAATAACACAGACATAGTCTCGCTTATATCTGGAATGTTTTGTTGGAAAAAAATGAATCGTGTAAACAGGGAGAGTACATGCAGACAAGATGGCTGCATGAGGCCAGTGGCAGAGATGAGGTCCTGGGGTACAAAACTGCAGTTCCGTGGGATAAATTGTATAGAGATCTGCTATACGGTATGGGTACCATATAGTTAGGAATAATGCATTGCACAATGAAAATTTGCCAGGATGGTAAATTGAAGGTTCTCTTATCATAGAAAAAAAAACTATGAGAGTATAGGTGTGTTAATTTGTTGGACCACAGCAATCATTTCACTACAAATATGTTCACATTGTACACATTAATTTGTACAAAACAGTTTTAAGAATCCAAAGACTAAAATTGCCACACAAAAATTTGATCCATAAGAATATGCCATACCCCCCAGAGGCTGTCACTGACACCCAGAAAGCCACTAGGTTGATGCAGGAAACAACGGAAGTCCTATTGGGATCCCCAACTTTGAGCTTGCCACAGTCAGGTTCTACAGGACATAAACTAGAATTGAGTGAGGTGGGAAACTTAAGGGAAATGACCTGTGTTGTGAGGAAGCCAGTGAGACCCGCAAGGAGGCAGGCTGGCAACGGCCATATCTGTCTATGTGTTGTTCCGCTCTTCCTCAGCCTCACAGCACTGCACAGAACCCGGTTTATAATGGCATGAGAAACCTCAAGCCAAGAAAGTGGCTGTCATTGCTTCCTAGAACGCCAGTGGCATGGAGCAGGTGACAGGAAGGTGGGGGCCAAAGTGCTAGCCAGGAAGGGCCAGCTTTCCACCCCTCTGTGGGGCCTCAGCTGCTGGACATAGCCACAGCTCTGGAAACTTGACTCTTCTGACTGAAATCCCCGTGCTAACTTCAAATTTAGCCCTGGGCCTTGGGCCACTTCATAAGTTGCCTCCTCATATCTTCCCCACTCTGGCACCCCAGAGATCAGGGCCAAAATCTGGGTGAGGTTATGAAATGTGAACCTTAGTTTGGCCTGCTCAAGCCATCTCCAAATAATAAATCTTAATCAAGTCCCTGGAGAGAATCCCCTCTGCCTTGGCTATAAATGCTTTCTGTCTCTGCCCCTGCTCCCCTTTCTGCTCCCACCTCACTTCGAGCCTTCTTAGACTCCTTGCCCTTGGCCCAGCTGGCCTTCCCTTCCGCTGGCCCTGCCAGGCCCCACAGGATGAAGTAGTGGAAAAAGTATACATTTGAGCCACAGAATGAAAGTTAATCTGGGATCTACCACTAACTAACTGTAAGATCCAGGACAGGTCACTTCAATCCCCTGGGTCTGCTTCCATTCTGGAAAAAGAAATGCAGTAATTCTGCTAAGGAAACCGCCGTGGTTTAATTGGATGAGACAAAAATGTAAATGGCCCTAAGATCTAGTCAGGAATTTCTGGTGATACATATGTCGTGCATCCTCCCCCGGACATAACTATTCTTCCAAACCTGACCCTTCCAATACTTCTGGCCTTGATGAATGACACCTGCTGTCAGCCAGCAAGCAAACAACGATCCCTGACTCATGCTTCTGCCTTCACTTCTAACTCCAATCTATCACCAAGTAAGTCTTGTCAATATTACTTCCGTGTCTAAGCCAGATATTGTCTCATAAGACCATGTACCCCTGTCACTGCTTTCAAAAGTGGCAATTTTACCTTGATGATGTGATGATTCATGCTAATCTCCCTGCTCTTTATTGTATTCCCAGGCCTAGCACAGCATTCGTCATGAAGTTGGGAGCTTAATAAACAGAGTTGAATAAGAGAATTAGATGGGGGTTAGAATTATTGCCATTAACTGGTAAAGCACATGATTTTTGCAGAATCTAAATGCCTTTCCCGAAGCGACAAAAATAGTGAGCAATGAAGAAACAGTTTGAAGAGAAATTTGTCTGATGCCAGAGTCAGCTCCCCGATTTTCTTGAGGTATAGAATTAGATAAAACTGTGGGGACTGAAAGTATACAATGTGCCGATCTGTTGGACACGTAAATGGTGACCTTTAAATGATTACTATCATCAAGTTCGTCATCACACTAATCAGCTCACGGTGATCAGGGTACACGGTGTGTGTGTGTGTGTGTGTTGAAGTTATTTAGGATCTGTTCGTGAATTGAGCCTACGTGACATTTGTCTCTAATTCTAGCACTTGGGGTTGTTGAGACGGCAGGATCGCTAATTACAGGACTGCATAACAAGACTCTGTCTCAAAATATAGAGATTACAGAACAACAGCGTTTACTCACGATGCTGAATGTTAGAGAAAAGCTCACTCACAATGCAAATTAAACTTTGTCCACTTTTCACAACGACAAAATTGCTATGTGTGGAGTCATGTGTCTTTTGTACTTGTTTGCCTGCAGACTGGACTTCAGTTAAATTCTTTCCCCTGGTGTTTTGGGTTTGCTGGCGTGGTGTGAGCCTGAGTCAGGAATCTCATTATGTTGACATTTTTCATCTCTTTTCATGCTTGGTATAGGAGTGCTATCAGCCTTGACCACCCTTGCAGCTTAGGCTTGAAATTTCTTTTAATTATATCTGTTCTGAACACGAAGGAACATTTTGCTTCATGTTATCCTTAAACAATATAAAGCAGCAATTACTTGTGTAACATTCCCTCGTATTATTTATTGAAAGCAATTTAGAGATGATAGAAAGTGCCTTAGTGTAGGCTTGGAAATACTATACCATGTTATAAATGGGACTTGGACACACACCGATTCTGCCTCAGGGATCTTGACACGAGTCCCCATAGATACTCAGGGATAGCTGTATATGTGGGTGGGACCTAGGGGAAGGGTCAGGGTCAGGCAAACCCATACTTGATAAAATGAAGCTTCCCTGGTGCTAAAGGTAGTAGTAGTGAGGGTTAGTATCACTTGATAGCTACACAGCAGTTCCCCAAGGTACCTGTCTCATTTAACATGGAGAATGAGTCATGAGAAAATGTTGGGATGTCCGGGGCTGAAATGAGGGGAGCAGAGTAGGAATAAGAATTATATTCAGTATTGAGAGTTAATTGTGAACAAGACCCTGAATAAAATGTTGGTTTAATATTTCCACCAAACCAGATAGGAGCTAAAAGGCCAGAAGATAAAGCGACATCCTTGAACTCATGAAGCTACTAGATTGCGGGAAATACAGCACGGACCTGGAGCCAAGGCTGTTTCTCCAGGATTCCTGTTCTTTTTACTATACCACAATAGTCCATGCTGCAAACCTGGGGAGCTTAACAGGAAAGTATACATAAAGAGATGGAGTTCAAGGCCAAAGCCACTTCTGTGCGGGTCTAGTGGAACAAGCCTGTAATCCCTGCCCTGGGAAAGGCAGAGCAAGGAGAATAGCCACAAGTACAAGGCCAGCCTGGGCCACACAATGAAAGCCCATCTCAGTTTCAAACTAAAAGACCCTGACCACAGAGCACCAGGCTCTGATGCTCCTAGGCTCTCTTGAAAGATCCTGCTGATCAGCTGATGGTGATGGCCAGGCAGACAGAGCTCAGCTCTGCACGCCCAACACTCTAGCCCTATGCCATCCGCTCAGCGTCTGACTCGCAACATGCTCTTGATGCTATAGCCCAGTGGCTCTCCATCCGTGGATCTCAACCTCACTCATAACAGTAGTAAAATTAGAGCAATGAAAAATATGTATGGTTGGCGGTCAGCACAACATGAGGAACTCACTGCAGTAAAGGGTCATAGCATTAGGAAGGTTGAGAACCCTCTTCTGGTGTCCAGTGTTGTTAAGGGCTACTGTTTTGGAGTCCATTCTGTCTTGACAGGAGGTGAAAAATAATATTGGAAAGCCATTCAGAAGTGAGAAAAATAGATTAAAAATAATTTAATGAAGCCGAGCATTGTGGTATCTGCCTGTGGTCCCAGCTACTCAGGAGACAGAGACAAAAGGATCACCGCCCAGGGATTTGAGCAACACTTTTGTAGCAAGATCAGCCACATGGCTGCGGTTGAGCCACAAAGTAAGACTTCTTCTCAGAAAAGGTGGAGTGTCTACTATGCCCAATATTTTAATTAGGATTAATAAGGTCTCTAGGTTTCTCAAGTAGACATGAACCTGAAATATTTATCTCACTGCTTTACTGCTTACCGCTATTGTATCTTATAGGCAGCTCACTCCCTAGCCCCGATCCTCAGACTGTACATCTGTAAATAGGAACCATCCTTTGTTTCATGGGCATTGACTAAGTGAAGAGCTAATGTGCACGAAGAGCTCTTTCGGGCGCCTGGCACACGGTAACATGTGCCGCTGTTACTCATAGCCAGCTGTACCCAGCAAAACATCCTGTTTCAGCAGATCGTAATTGTTATTAGTCAAGTGTTAAAAGGTTCCATTTACTTATTCAGACATTTCATTGTAAACACAAATTAGCAATCTTATCCTGTTCAGATGCAATCCTGAGTGAACATAATGATCAAACTTCCGGGTGATCAAACTCTTGAGAGAGTTGCCTACCATGGCAAAAGAAGGGTTGGGGAAGGCGCAGGCGCTTTCTGTCTGCCATCTGTACCTGTGACACACTCTGAAAGCACATGCAGGGTGATGCATGTTCTTATGCGCTTAGTTACCTGCAAAAAATATTAGACAGCAAATTTGCTGCATTTAAATTTGTAGCTAAATATTGAAAACTATGAAGAAATTCTTTGGCTTTAAAACAATAAAACATGGTTAGAAAGGCCTACTACAGTCTTGAATCTGTAATCTTTCATTATCAGTGTTTATAAATGGAAGCTTTCCTCTTTTTTTTTCCTGGTTACTGAATGTTTGGTACACATTGGCTGAAGAGATCGGTGAAAATCTCATCATTTAACCTAGGTGAACATTAAGGGACCATCCCCAAGTGTTTGTTTGCTACAAGACAGCACATGGCACTGCAGGGGCTCTCAGTGATCACAGACCTACAGGGAACCCCTGGGTTGAAAGGTGTGGCCAGCAGAGCTAAGTGCCATATGTAGGACTAATCAACCATCGGGTGTTTGGGCCAACCTCCACAATTCCAGCACTCCGGAGACAGAGTCAGGAGGATTGCTGAGAGTTCTATGCCAGCTTGGGTTACACAGTAAAAACCCTGTCTTTGAAAAGGCATCCATCCAAAAGAAGACTCCCACATAAAGCAGGAGCAGCTGGGAGGGCTTCTGCGTAGCTTCCTGGCAAGCCATGCATGAATCACCATTTCCAAAAGCTGTAAAGTGGAACAGCGCCCTCTGGCGTCGTACACTGCAGTGGTCCTGCACATACTTAAGAAACGGGAAGAGCTTCTAGATAAACAGATAAAAGAGGGATTGCTTGCAATTTGTGCCAAGGCAGCCCAGAGTAGTTCACAAATGTGCTTGATAGATAGAGGTGTCCCCTTCATCTGTCTGGGTTTGTTGTCATCTCCCGAATGCTCAGAGTTGATAGCTTATCCGTGCGTCCAGAGAAAAACATCCACTTAGGCATCTCAGACATCAGGTTATACCTCTGGACTTCTCAGAGACCTGATGCCTGTCCAACCGGACATACAATCTGAGAGTGACGACTTGTTCAGAAACAAGGACAGATAGGGAGTGGCTCAACAATTTCTTCTGGGACTCCTTTGGCCTTAGCAGTTTTTCTATGACCTGACCCCTTAAAGAAATAGTCTCAATGGGAAGCAGGAACATAGCCAGCTTCAAAGAGAGGCCTAAACTACCCCATCATAGTCTAGGCAAACTGGGCTATAGGACTCCTTCTGCCTCAAGCATAATTTCTTCCCAGATACCCACTCATTTGACATATGGGGGCCCGATACCTGCCTTCTGTGACCGTCAGATATTTTGTATTGAAAGATAGATCATGTGTGCCCTACCTGACATGATCCAGCCATCACCATGATTTGGTGGGGGTTTTGTCTCTTATATTTCTGCAGCCAGCTCCTTTCAGCTTGCTGGAGAGCAAGACTCTGCCTTTAGAACTAGCCAAATCAAAGCCATCCAGACTCTCTTACCATTCCCTTCTCAGAGATCAAGTAACCTAGCATTTAAAAAATAAAGAAATATTTATGAAAAAAGAAAATAAATTTAGAATACGTAACAATGATAATATTGGCTCACAAAATACTGGCTCTGATATGCATTCTCTGATTAGTTTAATGATATATTTTATTTGTAAACCATCAGAAAACTATAGGTTTGTAAAGGAAAAAGTAAAAATTGATTTTAACACCAAATCGCAGAAATAACTACTATCAACTGTGTAGTTTCTCTAGTGTTGTTTTCCAAGGCATACAAAAATATGTTTGTGGCTATGTTGCATATACAAATATGCTTCCTTTGTTTCTTATGTAAAATCATGAATACTTCCTCAATTAAACGTTCTCAAAACACATGGTTTATCTAACTACTATACTATATAACATTAGAAATATATTTCATAACCTATACTTTCGAAACTCTACTCCTCTTAACAGCTTTCCAAATGTGAAAACACTATTCTCTCATTTAGTTTTAAAAAACAAACAAAAAAAAAACCCAGAAAATATGTTCCATAGATCACAAAAGCCAAATTCTTATTCTGACAAAATTTTACAAGTTTGTTTTCAGCACGACTGATCTCAGAGCCTTATTATACCATTGTGTATAAAATTTACATAGATTTCCAAGGAGATATGGGATGCACGATTTCCTGTCTGTGGCGCAAAACATTAGACCAAATGTGAGGACATACTGCCCTCTGGTGGTCATTTAGAATGTTTTTTCTCTGTGTGTGTGTGTGTGTGTGTGTGTGTATCTATGTCTCTCTATTTCTCATCTCTCTATCTATCTACCTATCTCTTCCTTTGTATACACCTGATGTTTTCCTTAGAAAACATTCATAAGAAAGCATTGCACAAATAGTAGACTTCTGAGGCTTGATACGTTGCTTTATTTATAGAGTAGTTCCTAGCATTCACAAAGCCCTGTGCTTCTGTTTCATAGCCGAGGTCATTCTTGGAAGCATACACTTTCAGGACAGCATAGTATATATAAAACCCTGCTTCAAAACGAAAGGAAACATGAATAGAGTTTTGATTCTGCACTCTGAATCTCAAAGCTGAGAACAATAAGTTTATTTACACTCAGGCCAGCTTTATCTGCTTAAGCTGGAGGATCTTTTTTAAATTTAAAAACTAAAGCTCACAATTTTTTTTTTAATTTAACAACTGCTCCCATAGATAAACTGCACAATTTCCCCTGTTATTTACATCTCACACTGGTATGCCATGATGTTACAATTAATGAACTAATGTTGCTAATATAGTTAAATAAACTTCACAGTCTTCAAATTTTATTGATTTTGAGCTAATGTCATTTTCTCTTGCAGGGTTTTATCCAGGATCCCTCAGGATGTTTAGCCATCCATAATATCCTCTTAGGCTTCTTATACTTTGGTGCTTGTTTCTCAGATGTCTCCTATTTTTTGTTTGTCTGATTGTTTTAGTTCTTGTGGCTTTGGTTTTTCACCTCTACAGTTTTGTGAGGTTGTTTTGTTTTCCTTTGCATTTTTATTTTCAGACAAGGCTGGCCTCGAACTTGGGGGACTCCTGCCTCTACCTGCTTATTGTTGACATCCAAGGCATATATCCTCATGCTGGCTTACTTTAAACAGTTTTGAATCATCAGGTGGATTATATGCTGTTCTCAATGCATCATATCAAGAGTATAATACAGGCACTATGTTGACACTGGCAAGTAAAATGTGGAATTCAGAATCCTCTTTAGGTTGTAGAGAAAGATAGGCATGAAAAGAAGTCAATGACCACAGGGATATCCACTTTAAGTAGAAAAAAAACTGCTTTGATGTCTGTTTTTAAAACCCACTGAGTTGTCTGGTTGTACAAGTATGGGTAGCAGGTTATTTACTGGAGTACAGGCACATTGATAATGGCTACAACTGAAGAGAATGACAGTCATTCTCCCAGCAACCATTAACTACCAATAGCTACTAGAGTGTCCTCATGAAGTGCCACCCCTACACACTACAGAATGCTGTAGGGCCCAACTGAGTGCAAGTGTCCACAGCCACTGCACGGTCACCGTTGTAATGACCATGTTATATGGAGTTCAAGTTGTTAAAATACATGAGGGCTATAAAGATGGCTCAGTGAATAAAGATGCTCGCTTTCAGGCCTCACAACCTAACTGCAGTCAATAGGACGCACGCGGAAGAAGAACAGAGCTGATGGCCACAAGTTGTCCTTTAACCTCCCCACACACTCTAATACACATTGTACATTGACACACACATACACACATGCACAAACACAACAAATGATTGCATGGAAAAAGACAATGTACTTAGAGTTTATGTAATATAGGTGAAATTTCCAGGTGACCTTGCAAATTTTTAAAATATAACAACCTCGGTGAAAAACTGCCAACCCTCTGAAACCTATCAAAATTGCCAAAGGCAAGATAGCAAATAAAGAAATACTAAGTCAATCTATTAAATCTGGGTGAGAATAAAAGAAATCTATACACCTGAGCCATAAGCTTCCTCTACCTGCCCCCAGCTGAGTCTGAATGAATGCATACATACACAATAATAAAAAATAATTTTAATTAAAAAAAACTTTGTTCAGGTCAATTTGGTGGAATGCAGGCCACCTCCCTTAGTCCCCAGGCTAGGGAGATGACCAAGAGGGATCTGCCTGTACCACTGTTGCCCTACAACTGACAAGCTCCTAGTGATCACAAGTGTGATTAAAAAAAAATGGTGAAATGTGTCTTCCTTCCATCAGGTTCCATCATAGAGAAGAAACTCTACTGCCAGGGGTAGCTGAGTACTTCTGGTCCTCCAGACGCCCTTGACCCAGATCACTCATAGGCAGAATTCCAGTCTTGGGAGACCCAAGGTGAGAAGACCACAGGTTATTGCCCTTTCTAACTGGAATTACTTGCATGGCTCTAGAACCCGGAAGTGCAGCCTTATTTGTGGCTGAATAATTATGCTAACTATCCTGGTCATAAAGCATGAGCAGAAACCCAAGAAAAGTGGAGCAGTGTCTCAACACCCAGTTGGGGAGCAATGACTCTTAGATAAACTTTTGATTCAGCAACAGGAGTAGACCTTAAAACACAGATTTCCAAAGCTCTTCCTAAAAAAGCTGGCTTTATCCAAACAGACTGGAGTAACTCTCAGTAACAAGGCATATTTTGTGGTAAACAATTAAGAAGCTGCTGAGAAGTCTGTTAATTAAGAGCCATAGATAAATGACTTTCCTGAGGAGAGCCAAGGAAAGAGACAATGATGAGGAGCACCCTTGAGATCTCAGCAAACTTCAGAGACTTGCCTCAAATACAAGTTGGAAGAGTACCAAATTTAATTGGATCTGACTGTTGAACAATTGGTGCCCCAGGACATGTTCAAAAACAATAAAGCAATCCCTGCCCAGCATGCGGCAAAGCCTAGCATCTGGGTGTGATTGCAGCAAATGCAAGAGAAAGTCACAGCCAGCTCTGAGGAAGCCACTGCCATCCCGCAGTGCTGGCGCAGGGGCTCAAGGCTGTGATTTCTGCATATCAATGTGAAGGCTTCACACTGAGGGAGAACTCTGCCTCGCTGTAATAGTTTAATTAAACCACAGAACAGGAGAGTAACAGCAAATGTAAGCCTTGGAGAGGGGAGACAGGAATCAATATCTAGTTGATATAATATATTACCTGGCATGCCCCATTTTCAACAAAAAGAATTAGGAGGCAAGGAGAAACAGAAAGGAGGTGACAATATGCAGGAGACAAAGCAAGCACCTAGAAACCAGGAGGGCACTCCAGGGTTGGATTAGCCCAAGACTTCAAAGTTTGGAAACCATGCACAAGGAAGGAAAAGAGAATCAGAGAAGCCTGCCCGAATCCTCTTCTTAGTAAAGGCAATGGGAGCACTAGCAAGCAATTCCAAATCAATGTTCTCCCAAGAATAAACCACGGCTTTACAGTGATCTTAGGTTGATTTATCCAAACCAAATGGTGGAGGATCTCAATAAGGATAGTGATATTTGTGATGCTGTGTCTTGCCCAGGTACGACCCTGTACGTTCTGGCTCCAAAGTCGTTCTGAAAACTCATAGTCTATACCCACAGTGACAATTAAAACCCTGGAAGGCAGCAAGGAACAGAAGGGGGCTGGACTTCCTTGGGGAATGATTCCCACAGCACTGCCATTACTTGACCAGACTGGTTTTGCCTTGGAACAGTCCCTTTGGAAGGTTGTGTATGCTTAATGGGACTCAGGGCTCCCTCAGTGTGAAAAGCCCTTTGCCTAGGAGTATTTGTCAAAAACAAGTCCATGGGACTCTCTTTGCTGCTCCATGAAGCACTTCAAACTGACAGTAGATTAATGAAAAGATCTTTGAAATTAAATCTGGAAAATAAAATGTCCATAGAAGTTTTTTTTTTAACTTTATTTTAGCAAGGGAACCCAAACAAATTGATGAGAGAGACCTTCCACAAGGTGCTATGATAACTAGACCATCAAACTCAAAGGAACGATGCTTGCATTTGCATTTCTTTCTAAACGTTTTATATTTTGTGTTACTGATATTTAATGATTTGATTTATTTGCAGTTAATTTGTTGTGTACAGTGCATGGAAGATGTTTGTTAAGAACATCGCACAGAGCTAAAACAGGATACCACTGTCAAGTAATTTACAAAGGACAGAAGTTTATTTCCTCACACTTTTGAAGTCTAGAAAGTCCAAAATTGAGGAATTACCTATGGTGTGAGGAGGGACATTTTACTTTGTCACCCATGGCAGAAATCTAAAGGGCAAGAGAGATCAAGAGATCAAACTTTTAGCCTCAAGTCCTTTTATAATTGTCATTAATCCAATTTAAGGACACCATCCTCATGACATAAGGTCCTACTCCCAGCACCGTTGTCCTGGGGATTAAATTCTCATCACATGCTTTTGAGGGGGCACATTTAAACAAATGACTTCTCACTTGATAATCTGGGAGCAACATATGAAATGTCAGAGAAATGAGGCAACGTCCTGCTCAGACAGGGCAAGCTATGTAAAAGATTTTCTACCACAAACTAATCAATTAATAGACCAGCCACCTGGTCGTAATTGTACTGGATCCCCTCCACAAATAAATGTTATGCACATTGGGCAGATTGCATCCATTTCCTGCTCACAGCCTCAGGCTCATTCATACATGCATACAGAAACATTGTATGCCGACCCCACCTATAGGTGTTTGGAATTAATGTCACACTTTAGTGTGAGATTTGATGCTTTACTTAGAGATGTGGCCTCGACCAAGTTGGTAAGCTTCCTTAACCTGTTCTCAACCATGAAACATAGACAATGTAGTATCCATCCCTACGGGGTGTTCGTGAGGGTTGAGTGACAGTTCATGTAAAGCAGTTAGCATAGTACCTATCCAAGAGACAATATTTGTGCCAGCCCTCCATCCACCGGTAGGACCTGAAAAATTAACCACCTTTCATCAGCAACTAGGCCCATAGGTGGAAAACTGCCAACTCTCAGGCATCACTCCTGGCTTGAAGATTCTAGGTGTCTCTACAGCAGATGGTACCCCTAGCCTTTAACTCGTTGCATCCTGGTAGGCTTCTTCCTTTCATTTGTCAGGGCTTCATGACTTGAGCCAAGCCGGAGTGTCAGAGGGAATGGCAAAGCACGCTCTCTGTGCTGATAAACATCCCATCTCTCCCCGCATTCCTGCATCAAAATATTGTAATGCATGTCTCTGAAGTCCAAGATAAATCATTTGAGAACCGCTGTTAAGATTGTCTGCAAACAAGTTCACCTCCACCAGAGGAAATAATTAAAATCTCGCATACTTCCTTGGAGCAATATTCTTTTACATTTGATTCAGTTGAATGGCCATGATGAGAATTCCTTATAGCTTGATAGCTTTCAAAGAAATTTTATATTAGTCACTTGGAAGCCTAAAACCAACTGTGGGACTGGGAGGGTGGGACTCATTCAGTAACTCTGCAACTGCCATAAACAGATGTCTCGAACCTCCTAACTGCTCTCTGCTGTTTTTCTCAGCTACCCTAGTGCCTTTGAGAGCTCTATACCACTAATCACTCCCACCAGCTGGAAGGTAATCTCTCCCTCTTCCACCAAAAGTTTCCTTTGCCCCTGCTTAGGAAACTTTAGCCCCTTTCTGAGTAATCTGTATCCAGTCCCCAGGGGAGGCAGCCTGGCTGGATTTTTGGTGATCTCTTTGCTCTTCCTGTTCATCCCCACTTGCAAATGGCACTGCATCCCTCTCTGTCTCTGATCGTTGTCAGTCTGACTCATTTGTCAATTTTCAATCTTTAGTTATCACTCCCCACCCAGGTGCTTATTAGAAGCTACCAATATATTTCCATCTCCCCCATCTTCTCGGCCTCTGCATCTACCACGTAGAAGGTCATATTTTTCTATTCCAATTTCTGCTAATGGCCTTAACAACACTTAATAGGAACAGAAAAGAATTTCACCTTTCAGAAGGTGGCGATCAACTTTCAACAAGTTCCCCCATTAATTCCGACTGTGTTTCCAAGGATTAATCGAACAGGGCTGTTGACATCTACTACCCTGGGGCTGCTTCATAACACGAAATGTCCTGCTGGATCCTATCTGCTGAGAGCCACTTAGAGGGGGGAAAGTTATATTTAGTCATAATCATTCTGCTTGACAAATGACCTTAGGGGGCCAGTCACGTCCCAAGAACATTAGTTGAATGGCACCCCAGAGTTAATGTACTGTTTCTTTTTCTCAAAAGTACAGATAAGTTGACCAAAATTCAGCAGTATCATGCCCTAGTTCTTACATCTCCGAAGGAGATGAAGCAAGAAAAAAAAAGGTGCTAGATTTGCAATTCTTACTGTGTTGATGGTGGCAGGCTGGAAAATTCGAGCTGGGCATGCGTGGAGCCTTGCCGAGAAGCCCCTTGGTTTTTGCAAGCAGGATTATGGGACCACACTAATTATAGCTCTTTTGAAGGAACACATTCTGCATTTACTCTCCCAACATCTACCCATTAATACAATTAGCCCTACCAAAACCATAAAGTAGAGATCAATGAAGACAAGTATTTGTCATGGCAGACCTCTTGCAAGTCTATGGAAGAAACAAGCTGAGACAGAGTAGATGACCTAAAGTTACAGACAGAGAGGGAGAGATCAGTGGGACAGACAAAATACATAACCACATTAGGAGGCAGCGGAAGAATAACTATTAATGGGTAAATACAGCGTGCCTCTAGGACACAAAAGAGAAGTTCCAGCTCTGGACTTGGAAGATTAAGATGGATCTCTTTGAGAAAGTAGTTTAAAAAACAGTTTAAAGAGACAAACTAACTAATGATAGTTAGGCTCATCTGAATCCTCTTCCCAGGTAGGCCTTAACCTGGACTTCCATGTCTGTCTCTGCAACACCACATTTTCACAAGATCTTAACTGACTTACCATTTCTCATCACGTTCCTCATCCCTTATAATCCACAAGTGACGATGACCACCCTGGCCTGTCTTCAGGAAGAATCACATTAAGCCAGCTTGAGCAAAGTGTCCCCTCACCCCTGATGCTTACTCCTAGTAAGTGTTAATTCACTGACTGTCTCCCTATTATTTGGCTATATACTATACCCTCATATTTCCTTGTTGTATTTGAAGTTGAGCTCAGTCCTTCTTACCTACGACAAAACATTATATTTCTCCTTATACCTGACACAATTGTTGCGCAGAAAGTCTGCCTTACTGTCTTTAATATGCCTTTACAAATAAAACATTTTCCCTTAGTACACTGATTTTATTCTCTGAAGCATGCCAAATAGGTACATGAGCAAAAGTAGCTGGAAGGGAAGGATGTTCTAAGCATGGAAGAGCCACATATTCATCAAGTCAGAGGGAAGGAAGATAAAGAGGGAGAAACAGAAAGGAGGAAGGCCAATCCACAAGAGGTTCTCTACATATGTCAGCTTCCCGGACACCAACTGGGCCAAGATTGGCAAGTTAATTTCACCCATATGCCTACTCATAAAAAAACTCCGTTATCTCTTACAGGATGGATAGAAGTGTTTCCAGTCTCCAGAGAAACAGCGGGTGTGATGGCTAGGATCATGGAGCTCGTGTAGTCAGAAGCTCTCAACATCTCCTGGACAATGGGACTCATCAAACAACAACTAACCAAGCTCTCCACTGAACTCAGGTTATCTTGGCCCTTGCCTCAGGGTCACCTCACGTTCCCCTATGGGCCTGAGCCCTTTTGAGTTGCTTTATGGCAGGCCCTTTCTCCTTAACCATCACCTCCCAGTTCAAACTCCTCCACTGGTGGGGTACCTACCCTGCCTTTCCCTCTTAAGGTCCCTTCTCAGTTCACATGCTGGCAGTTGTCTTTCTGCCACCACACCAGTGGACCCTAGTGCCCCTAAACCTGCCCCGCTCTCCCCAGAGGACAGAGTACTCCTCAAACAGTTAACTCCTAGGTCTCTCAAACCTCGATGGGCAGGACCTCACACGGTAATCCTCACCACACCCTCAGCTGCCAAGCTCTTGGGACACCCATGTTGGTACCATCTCTCCAGGCTCAAGCGGGTGCCTACTTAAGACACTTGGTCTGTCCAGCAGACCGGACCGTCCACCCTCTGGTTTTCCAGGATGCCACAATGAAGGGCCTACCTGCTCTTCATTCTGACACACTCATCTTTAATGATAACATTTCTTTTCCTAGACACCTGCCTTCTCATCTCCCCCAAGGAACAGATTCCGGCGTATCCAAAATGACAGCTGACGGGATGCCTTTCCAGCCACACCTCTCACTGAAAGTGGACAACTAACTCTCCTCTTCCCCACGCCACCCCTTGCCCCGCAGGAAGCAGCCAGATTTGAGTCTATGCCCTTTTTACAAAGAGAGCCTAAATGTTTGTCATAATTACCACTCCAATTTTCTGTCACCCCTATATCCAAAGAGTCTGGAATGACAGGTTGGGAGCATAGGCCCCAGCTCCTTGCATCTATCCCAACCCCCAGACCTGGTCTGGACTCCAAATCCCAGCAGGCCAGGTCCTGACCCCTCTCTGGGGGTGGGGTTAGGACCCCCTTTCCCCAGGATATTTAAATGAGTTCCCAAAAAGAGGAACACGTGGTCTCCTCTCCGTGTCTTTCTCCTAATGGTTGTGTTCCTGAAGCTTTCTGGTTCTCCCTTGGGGCCACCCGAGAGCGCAGAACTTCCATTAAACCTGGATATTTCTTAATTTGGCTTGTTTTGATTCTGCTTGATTGGGAATTTTGAGTCAGCAGGGAGCTCGTGTTAGGAAATATTCCTAAGAGTCCCTGTCTTCAAGATGTTTAGGATTTGTTTGGAATGTTTTGAGTAGAGATATAAAAGGTATCAGAAGTCTAAAAGACATGGTATTAAGGATCTCAGATATCTGTATGGTTTTCTTATTTTCGGGTAGCCATGGCATCTGAATAAGCCCTAGTGAATAAAGAAAGGCTTTGTGAAAGAATGGGTATTAATCAAAGACTCAAGCTCCACCAGTTATCTCTGTGACCCCTTGTTTCATTGAATCAATGATCATTCATTTGGTGTAGGAGGGTCATCTGTCTATGTGTTACTTTCATTGGTTCATAAAGAAACTTGGCCTTTTAATAGGGCAGAAAACTAGGTGGGCAGAGTAGGCAGAACAGAATGCTGGGAAGAGGGGAAGTGAAGCAGACGCCATGCCTCTCCTCTCTGAGATGGACGCAGGTTAAGATCTTTCCCAGTAAGCCACCACCTCATGGTGCTACACAGATTATTAGAAATGGGTTAATCAAAATGTGAGAATTAGCCAATAAGAAGCTACAGATAATAGGCTAGGCAGTATTTAAAAGAATACAGTTTCCATTTAATTATTTCGGGTAAAGCTAGCCGGGAAGTGGCCCGCAGCTCCTTCTACATTCATTGTTAATCACAAACCACTAGCAAGCTTGCTAGCATCTTTGCCAGTACTGAAGGATGCTGACTTTCAGTGGCTCCACCAAATACTGAAAAAAATAAATGTAATTCCTTATAAAAAAAATGACCATGGATAAAAAACAGTGTAAGCTTCAGGCAAGCTAAGAGTTCTTTCCAGAAAAAAGAAAAAGCACAATATATCCTCAAATATCTCCTATTGCTTCTCCATGGTGGTAGCACATCCTTAGCACTCTCAGCATTTTGTCTTTCCAAGTACACTATTGTTCTTCACCTATGCAGAGGTGGAATTTATTCTCCTAAGCCCCCGAGCATGCACTATCCTGTAAGTGTTTCAATCAAATGAAAAGAATACAAGTTTCTTCAAACCAATTCCAAACCCAGGCTTTTTCTACTTCCTATTCTTCAAATGCTCCCGGTGGGAACCATGTGGCCAATGAACAGAAATCTAAGCAAAAGATAGGGGGCTGATTTAGGTCTTTTAGTCAAGGTTCCTTCTGAACTCCTACATGATACCTAGCATGAACTGCCAATGACTGTAAATCTAGCTCCGTCTTACTATAGCTTCATGAGGAAAATGAAATGAGCATTTCTCATATGTCCCCACCCAATTCATAGAAGTGTGCAATATAATAATGATTTGTTGTCTGCAGACACAAAGGCTTGGTGTCATCTACTAGATGACACCAAAATCTAGGCACTTTACTATTGTATATCTTTGTACCACATGCACGCTTAGTGTTATTTGAGGCCAGAAGAGAGTGTCAGCTGTGAGCTGCCATGTGGGTGCTGGGAATCAAACCTTGGTCCTCTAAAAGAGCAGCCAGTGCTCTTAACCACTGAGTCATACCTCCAGCCCCACTTGCTGCTCTTGTAAAGGACCCAGGTTCCATTTCTGGAACCTGCATCAGGTGGCTCACATTGCCTGTAACTCCAGTTCAGTTGATCAGATTCCTTCTTCTGGCCTCTCTGGACACCAGGTCTACATGTGGCACAAACGTGCACATGCAGGCACTCATACATACACACAAAATAGAAACAAAAAACCCTTTTAAAGTATATGTTTTTACAATAGCTCCAAAGAAAATGAAGTGCTTACATATGCAAAATTAAACAGGAACTGCATTCTGAATAAATCTTTAATGTGACTAAAACAATCTTTTTTGAAGTAATTGGAAAGATACACTTTAGAAGATTCAACATAATAAAATAATGTCAATTCCCCTCTAAAATTACTTGTAGGGTATGGCAATCCCCATAAAAATATCTGCAAGGCAGCTTGTAGACACAAATGGACTTTTTCTAAATTTTATTGAAGAAGGAGAAGACCCTCTAACAGCTAAAGCAATCTTGAGCAAAGAAAACTGAAGAGTTATCCCTCCTCAATACTGTCTGCCCACTATTGAAGGTTACTCTATAAGCACAGCAATCAAGGGCATACAATATTGACAGAAGGGTAGACACACAGATCAATAGAAAACTAAATAAAGATGCCAGGAAAAACCCACACACATACATCCACCTGATTTTTGACACAGAGACCAAACTATTTCAAAGAAAGAGGAGAACACCTTAAATAAATGGTACTAGAGCCAGTTAAAATTCACTTTAATATTTTAAAATGGACCATGAACTTCAAATGTAAGATGTGAAATTAGAAAACTTTTTTGAAAGGGAAAAATTATTCAGGATCCATAGATACGTTGCACTTGACACCAAAAGTGCAATCCACGAAATTTGGTAGGATTTCAACAAAATAAAAATAATATTGCTCTGAAAAACGATATTATGGCAAAGCTAAAGAATAAGAGACAATATTTGCAGAGTGCATAGCTCATAAAGGATGCTATTTAATACATACAAGTACCTCACAAAACCCAATAGTTTCAAAAATAACAATGAAATAATAGGCATTTAATGCATGTGTTAGCCAGTTTTTCACCAGTGTGGCAAATACCCGAGAGAAACTATTTTAAATAGAAAACAATTTCCTTTTGCTTACAGTTTCATAGACTTACAGTCCAGGCCCATTTGGATGTATTATTTCTGAACTTGCCACGAGGCAGGACATCCTCACAAAGAGCATGTGGGAGAACAAAGCTGCTTACTTTATGGTGTCCAGGAAACAAGAAGACACAAAGGGACAAAGGGCAGGATCTTTCCAGGACATACCCTCAGTACCCTTTTTCCCAGCAAGGAGTCCCTACTTCCTAGTCTCTACAACACTCAGAAAGGCCATCATATTATGAATCTTTCATTGGATGAATCCACTGATTAAGAGCCCAATGACAGGATCCAATGGCATCCCTTCAAACTCCACATTTTGACACTACTACATTGGAATCCAAGCCACACATGAGAATTTGAGAGGCCATCTCATATCTAGACCTTCCGAAAATGAACAAACAATGCACTAATACATAGATGAAAAAGGTACACGAGAACATGCTCAAAGTCATTAACTACTAGTCAAATGAAAATAAAAATAAAAAGAGCTAAAAATTTAAAAATAGTAGTGATACCTAACTCCAAGAAAATGTGAAAAACTGAATATTATAGATGGCAATGTAAAATTATGTGGCTCCTATGGAAAAGCTTGCTAGTTTTTCAAATGTTAAATCTAGTTTCTGTGTGGTCCATTGTTTTTTATTATTTCTATTACCCACTTTTTAAAAAAGATTTATTTATTTATTGTGTATACAACATTCTGCCTCGATGTATGCCCGCATGCCAGAGGAGGGCGCCAGATCTCAGATCTCAGTACAGATGGTTGTGAGCCACCATGTGGTCGCTGGGAATTGAACTCAGGGCCCCTGGAAGAGCAGCCAGTGCTCTTAACCTTTGAGCCATCTCTCCAGCCCCATGGTCCATTGTTATATTAATGAGCCGAATACATTCTGTATATTGGTCCCCTGTTGTATAATTCTTCACAGCAGGCCAGGACCTGATAGCAAAGCCCTCCAGCATCCATCTCAAGTTTTCCCATACGCTATTGTTTTCAATGTAGCACAGAAAAGGAATATTTTTATCTATTAAGACCCTTGCCTGCTGTAAGTATTCCACAAAACTGCCTCCAACATCTGATGAGTATGGGTAAGATAAACCATGGAGTTCTAAAGACCGTAAGCATCTGTTGCCTTTTGAAGGATTCTGAATCAAAGACAGTTTCATGATGCTGAGGAACATTACCTAGATATTTAGCCTGTCTCTCTAATACCTATCTTTTCAGGGAATGCCTATGACTATTTCCTCATTAAAATAAAAAGCCATATATATATATATATATATATATATATATATATATATATATCATCTATCTATGAATGTATGTAACCATCCATCTATCTATCTATTCATCTATCTATCATCTATGTAATCTATGGATTATGCATCTATCTATCTATCTATCTATATTATCTATCTATCTATATTATCTATCTAGTGGGGAGCTGTGCCATGACACACATGTGGAAGTCAAAAGAAAACTTGTGGAAATCAGTTCTCTCTTTATGTCATATATGTTCCATGGATGGAATTCAAGTGTCAGGCTTGATGGCTAGCACCTCTACCCATAGAGCAAACTAACCTACCCCCCACATCTCCTCTTAATCCCTTACAAGGGGAAATTTGTTCCCAGAGATAGGCACATACATAGCAATGGTGCAACAATGAGCCTTTGATGATGGAGTGGAAACTGGAATAAAGACAGTTGCAGACCAAAGATTTCCAACTACCAACACAAGGTAAATATAGTAAACAATAATTTCTACTAAATTGGAGTCTCAGAGGGAGCTGACACTTTGATTTTGGATGTCAAGTCTCTAGAACTATGAACCAGCCAGTCTGGCACTTTGTCATGCCAATCTTGTCAGGATAGCATATCATGGAATAATGATAGTAAGAGAATTGTATGTCCTGGTTAGAGTTACTATTGCTATGATAAAACATGACCAAAGCAACTTGAGGATGAAAGGGATTATTTGGCTTATACCTCCATATCATTGTTCATTATCAGGACAGGAACTCAAGCAGGGCAGGAACCTGGAGCCAGGAATAGACAAAGAAGCCATGGAGGAATGATGCTTACTGGCTTGCTTCTCATGACTTGCTCAGCCTGTTTTCTTATAGAATTTAAAACCACTAACCCAGGGATGGCATCACCCAAAATAGGCTGGGCTCTTCCTCATCCATCACTAATTACTAAAATGCCCTACAGGCTTGCCTACAGGTTTGTTGACAGCCAGATCTTAAGTAGGCATTTTTTAAAACTGAGG
This sequence comes from Microtus pennsylvanicus, assembly GCF_037038515.1. NCBI lineage: Eukaryota > Metazoa > Chordata > Mammalia > Rodentia > Cricetidae > Microtus > Microtus pennsylvanicus. The sequence continues at coordinate 60,704,066 of NC_134601.1, read as the reverse complement.
TTCCCTGGTGTGGGAAGTCCTTCTGTATATGTGTTGTTTTTATTGGTTAATGAATAAAGAATCTGTTTCTGCAAGTGGCTTAGCCGAGTAGAGCTAGGCAGGAAAACTAAACTGAATGCAGGCAGAAGGAAGGCAGAATCAAGAGATACCATGTAGCTTCTAGAGGGGGAAGATGCGAGCTGACGGCTGGAACCTTGCTGGTAGGCCACAAGCCTCATGATAAAATATAAAATAATAGAAATGGGTTAATTTAATATGTAAGAGCTTGCTAGGAATATGCTATAGTGATTGGCCAAGAAGTGATTTAAGTAATACAGCTTTTGTGTGGTTATTTCAGGAGTCTGAGCAGCCAGGAAATGAACAAGCAGCCTCCTACAACAGATCTCTTTCCTCGGATGACTTTACCTTGCGTCAAGTTGACATAAAACTATCCAGCACATCACACTATTGATAAACATAACAATTTTGAGATGTACACTGAATTTTTAAAACATTCGATTTCAGAGAGCAGGGAAATGGCCCAGTTGGGAAATGGCTTACTGTGAAAGCGTGAGGATCTGAGTTTGGCGCCTCAGTTCTCAAGTAAAAAGCCAGACTCCTCAATGCGCACTCGTAATTCCAGTATTGAAAAGTTAGACACAAGTGAATACCTGGGGCTTGCAGGCTAGATGGTCTAGTCCAATAAATGAGATCTAGGTTCAATAAAAACACTTTCTTAAAAATAGAGGGACCATACATATGGCCTGCCATTCAAGTTGATAACCTTAGTGTGGTCCCTAGAACCCATGTAAAAGGTTGGATGTAGCAATGTGCATCTGTATCCTTAGCACTCCTATGGTAAGAAGGAAGGTGAAGACAGGCAGTGCAGGACCAGCTAGCATTGAGTATTCTATGCAACAGCAGAAATAACAAAGAGAGACTCTGCCTCAGCAAAGTAGAAAACAAGAACAAACACCTGAAAGTTGTCCTCTAACCTCCACATAAAATCTGTAACACACACACACACACACACACACACACACACACACACACACACACACAAAACCAAGCACAAATAAAAAGAAAAATAAGTAAATGTAAAAATTAATAAACTGGAGAGCATTTGAGGAAGCTATCTGGCATCAATCACTGGCCTCCACATATACATGCCTATGCACACATGTGTACACACAAACACATGTACACATGTATTAGTAGCTTATCTTGCTGCTCCAACAAAATACATGACACAAGCAATTCAAGAAAATTGCAATGGTTAAATTTTTTCAACTCGACACCAACCTGAAGCTTAATGAGGGCTTCTCTTTATTGGTTTGGCCTATAAACACATCTGTGTGGGATTGTCTTAATTACTGGTGTAGGAAGAACCAGTCCACTGTGAGCAACACCATTCCCCAGGCATGGGGTCCTGAACTATATAAGGGTGGAGAAATGAAGCAACTAAAAGGCAAGTGAGCATGCATGCATTTACCTCTGCTCTTGACTGTAAATATGATGTGACCAGCTGTTTGTACTTCCAGCCTTTACTTCCCCTCAGTGATGAACTGTAACCTGGAATTTTGAGCTAAAATAAACCCTTTCTTTACTAAGTTGTTTTTATCAAGATATTATGTCACAGAAACAGAATGAAAGTATACTAGAGGGGTTTGTGTGGGCTCCAAATTTGAGGATACATCCATTGTGAGTGGAAAAGCACCACAGTAAGAGCTTAAGATCAGGTCACAGTGTATCTGCTGCCAGAAAGCAGACAGTAATGAACATTAGTGCTTAGCTCATTTTATTCTGTTTATTCACTCTGGGACTCTAACCTATGGCATAGTGCTTCTTACATTTAGGATGGATCTTTCCACTTCAATCAACCTAACTTAAAAGATCCCTCAACGACATGCTTTGAGATTTGTTTCCATGGTGAGTCTAAGTGGTGGCAATCTGACAACCTTCACAACTTTACCTTTTGCCAACTTGACAACTGAATACATTAAAGTCATAGCATTCCACCTTGACCCCATAGGCTCATGGCCATCTCATAACGTAAAATCCACTTAACAAACTTGAAAATCCTGAAGATTGTCACACAGTTCCAATGCTGCTTAAAAGTCCAAAGTCAAAATCTCAGCTGAAACTCAAGGCAATGTGTTAACTGTGAGTGCCCACAAAATTAAGAAAAAAACCAACAAGTTACATTTATGTGGTTGTTTGAATGAGAGATACCCCTATAGGATCAGGCATTTGAGCATGTGATCCCTGGATGCCACTGTTTGGCAAGGTTTATGATGTGAAATCTTGCTAGACAAAGTATGATACTAGGGGCAAATTTTGAGAGTATATAGCCTCTCCTTCCATATTTTTCTCTCTGTTTCATGTTAGTTTTGCTTGAGGATGCAATCTCTCAGTATCCTGCTCACCATGCCTTCCTGATGTGATGACTCTTATCTCTCTGGAACCCTGTAGATATTTGAATGGGAATGGCCCTCATAGGCTTATATTTTAGAATATTTGATTCCCAGTTTGTGGAACTAGCTGGGAAGGGATTAAGAGATATATCCTTGTGGAATAAGGTATGTCACTGGGGGTGGGCATTGAAGTTCTCTCTCTCTCTCTCTCTCTCTCTCTCTCTCTCTCTCTCTCTCTCTCTCTCTCTCTCTCTCTGCCTCACAGTTGTGGATCAAGATATAAGTTCTCAGCTACTGCTCCAGTGCCAGTCTTTTGTTATGTTCTTCACCATGATGACCATGATCTCACCCTCTGAAACTTTAAGAAAGTCCCCAATTAAATGTCGTCTTTTATAAGTTGATCTGGTCATAATGTTTTTTTTTTCACAGCAATTGAAAAGCAACTAGAGAAACCATAAGTCCAAATATTCAGACACTTTCTTCTCTACGTTACCTTCAATTGGGAAGTTTCATCACAGCAGCAGAAAGGGGGCTAATACAATCTTCCTAATATACAATGACACAGAATAAACATTCCCATTCAAAAAGGGAAGAAGTGGGACATACTAATAATAGTATCAAAGCAAGACTGAAAGCGAACATGGAAAACACCAACATCTAAATCACCATGCCTTGTATCTAAAGATAATGATAGAATTATGTGGATACCAAGGATCTCTAATATTCCCTTCTCTCCAAGTCTGCCTCCTCCAACATACAGAACATCACTATTGGGCTGGTGCCAGCACTTACATCAGAAGGTGCCTTCCAATCTTACTATCTCCCAAATCTTGTGGCTTCCACTAAAATTCAGACTTGACCTTTACATCTTCATACTGTGCCCTCTAACAACCTCCTTGCAGGAACTCCAGCTCTGCTACACATTGCCTTGTCTCAATGGTTCTGTGGAACTACTGTGCAGGACTCTATGACCCAGTTCTCAATAGATTACATGTATAATCCTATTTACGCAGTAGTTTTGAAATGATTAAATCTTAGAAATAGAAGGCAGGTTAGGATTTGGGCCAGGATCATGAACAGGGCAGGGAGATGAGGAATGTAGTTACAAAAGAGCAAAACAAATGAGTCCTTTGGAAATGCTCTGAACCTTGACTGAGGTCCTGAATATATAAACATATATGTACATGATATGATTGTGTAGGACATAAAACATGAATGTATAAATAAACCTGAAGTTATAATCAAACCAGTGAATTACATGTCAGTATACTGGATGTAATATTATGGTTTACTCTCACAATTGACCATTTAAGAAACTGAGCAAAAGCATCAGTGAGCCTACAGATTGTGCCTAACAACCAAATAATCCCACGACTATCATAATAAACAAATTCATTTTAAAGACCATCATAAAACTATTTGCTTTAAAAAAAAATTAAATGGCCAAAGTGGAAGCAAGGAGAACAGTCAGGATTGTAGCAGGAGAGACAAGGAGAAATGACTGGATTTCAGAGGGAAAGGATTTTGAAAACAGAACTGGAGTAAAGGGGTCAAGACCACGATGGGGATACCCAAGGAAACAGCTGACCTGAGCTAGTGAGAGCTCACTGACTCTAGACTGAGAGTGGGAGAACCCGCATAGGACCAAACTAGGCCCACTGAATGTGGGGAACAGTTCTGAGGCTTGGGCAGTCTGTGGGACCACTGGCAGTAGGCCCAAGATTTATCCTTAGTGCTTGAACTGGTATGTAAGAACACATTCTTTTTGGAAGGATATCGTGCTCAGCCTACATATAGGGGGAAGGCCTTGATCTTGCCTGGAAGTGAAGTAAAGTGTCAGACTTTGTTGACTCCCCATGGGAAGCCTTACCCTTTCTGAGGAGTAGATGGGGGTGGGGTGGAGGAAGGGTGGAGTGGGAGAAGGGGTGGGAATGGAATAGCTATGTAAAAATGAGAAATGATTTCATTAAAAATTCTTAATAAAAATGAAAATTATCAATAAGCAAAAAAGGGAAAAAACTGACAAATTTTGCTGAGGGTTGCATGCAGGGTGGAAAAGAGGAGTAAGTAGCATTGGAATTTTAAGCTAGAGGTATCTGCTGATGGAGGAGGTTTGGTAGGAGGGGAAGAGGGAGAGGTTAAAATGCTAACATGTAGGGCCAGGATAAGATCCTCAAATCTACAAAAAAAAAAGAAGAAGAAGAAGAAAAAGAAAAAAAAGAAAGAAAGAAAGAAAAAAGAAAAAGAAAATAAAGCCTAAAAACCAAGACTTCAAGAAAGATTCTCAAAGACTGGCCCCCAAAATGCATCCCTCAAACTTTGCTACTCAGTTGTGAGACTATTCCTTGTTCAGATGATTCACCGTCTAGCTGCTATAAGGAATTTTTAATCTGCAGGTAGTGTCCTGGGGAGCATGAGCCTCAGGACTTGAGGTCATGTCACATCCCACAAATCTAGGAGAAAACATTCCCCCTTTCCCAGCAAACAAAACAACGGCTGCTAGTGCATGATGCGAAAGTGTCTGAGGGTAGATATTTTCTGGTAAATACTGTATAAAGAATGACTTCAGTATGCCTCTTGAATACATTTTTCCACTGAGGGCTTGCTTGCTTCCCCCAGGTCCAGCCTGTCAGTCTTATATTTGATAAGAGACTTCAGGAGAAATGGCCCTGGCTGCCACCTTCTCCATCATGTTGCTACCCCCATTTGTTGGCTCATTCTTGATTCTCTGCACTTGTATTAGAATTCTCTTTGGGGAACCCAATTAGGGCAAACTCATCAAGTAAAACAGATGTGCCCTCTGTATGAAGTACATATAGCAATGTTAAATGTGTTGGTATTGAGAAACACAAACAACAAACTGGTACTGCTCCCATAACACCTGTCACTTCTGGACAGGACCACATAGGGGAGTGGAAAGGAGGGAGGAAGAGAAGAGGGTTGGAACATTTGGGAATATAGCTGTCTCCCATGGCTGCTTTTCCATGACTGGAAAACCAATGAAAGCTAACGGCAAAAACTCCGTTTCCTAGGCCCCTAGTGAGGCAATGAGAGCTCTATGCCAATTAGTTTCACAGAGAATGAGAACGTTGCTCAGTTTGGAGAAACGAAGCATGGAAGGGGCTAAGATGGAGACAGGAGTTATTTCCAGTGGTGAGAGTATAGCTGTCAGTACCGGTGGCACGAAAATGACGGAGGGAATTGCTTTCTTTAGTTTGACTTCAATACTCAAACCTAATGATACTAGCGAGTTAAGAGAGACAAAGGAAGTAGTTTTAGGTGGGGACAGATCTTTTGATAGCCAGTCTTTTTGACTATCAACTTGGCTCAACCTGTTTGTGGTCTGGGACGCACTGAAACATTTCAAAACACTCTGTTGATCTTTGAACTTTTTTAGCCTTATACTATGGTGCAAAGTCTAACCTCCTTGAGTCCACACAAAATACCTTCTCTAAATCGTACTCAGTAGATTCCTTCCTGTCTCAGGGAGCTAAAGAAGAAAACTAGAAAGAGGACAAGGTTCTTCAATATATAAGTGAATTTTTAAAGATTTACTTACTTTATGTGCATAGGTGTTTTATCTGCATGTATGTCTGGGTACTATGCGAGTGCCTGGTGCCCACAGGGACAAGAAAAAGACACTAGTTCCTCTAGAACTGGAGGTACAGATGGTTGTGAGCCACTACGTGGGTGCTGGGAATCAAACCCAGTACTTCTGAAAGAGCAGCCTGTACTCTTAAGTAGCAAGCCACCTCCAGTCACAAATTGTTTTTAAAAGAAAAATTTATGGAGTCATCTCACTTCTCTCTTCTTCTTCTGAGGATTCCTACTATGCACATAATTGTGGAATATTCCTTTATATTATATAAATATATGTCACTGTGACTGGTTTAATAAAGAAGCTGACTGGCCAATATCTAGACAGGATTAGGTGGGAGAACCAGACTAAGGACACTGAGAAGAAGAAGATTGGAGTCAGAGGAGTCACCAGTGAGAAACATACAGAGAAGAAGCAAGATGTATAAGGTGAAAGGGAGATAATGCCACATGGAAGAATGCAGATTAATAGAAATGGGTTAAGTTGTAAGTGCTAATGAGTAAAAACCCTGAGCTATTGACTGAGCATTTATAATTAATATCAAGTCTCTGAATGGTTATTTGGGAGCACTTGCTAAGACACAGGAATAACTCTGCTTACAAATGATGGCCAAATATCTAGCACCTACATCCTCATAAAACTTGAGAGAGCTTTAAAAAGGTTCTAAACACACAAAAATTGAGCCAAATAGAGCTTCCTAGTCTCATGTCTCTCATGCTGCCCGCAATGCATGATAAATCTTAAAAATAATCTTAAGGGAAAAAGGCCTCAGCAGGGACATTTTAAACTGTAAAATATAAGGTTAATAGTTTACCCAAAGTCACATACTTAGTTTAGTCAAGTCACTAAATAAAATAAGTGTTAACATCAAGACACAGAGAAGAGATACATCTCTAGATTTTATATGATATTTTATTTAAAATGTCTAGTTGTCAATGAAAAAACAAATATAATGCATAGAAACAAGAAAGTATAATCTATATACCAAAAAGGCAGTCAATGAAAAATTTCTCTACATGTGCTATGCCTAATCTAAGCAATCCAGCTTCAAAGCAGTTATTATAAGTATGTTCAAAGAACTGAACAAAACCATATTTCAAAAGCTAAAAACAACTATCACAATGAATTCTCATCAAATAAAGTAAATCAATAAGAAATATTAGAAAAAGAATACAATAGAAATTTGACAGTTGAAAAGCATAATCACTGAAATGAAAAATTTAATGGAATGGCTCAACAGCAAACTCAAAGGTAGATGATTTTTGGGCAGTCTGATAAACAGAAATAAGTAGACAAAAGACAAACAACACTTGAAAGTCTTGTGAAATAGCCATACATGCACCACTATATGTTGGCTCATTTTTTCTGTGTCTCAGGAGTCACTCCCAAATAACCATTCAGAGACATGATATTAATTATAAATGTGTGGCCAATAGCTCAGGCTTATTACTAACTTGCTCTTAGAACTTAAATTAACCCATTTCTATTAATCTGCATGCTGCCATGTGGTGTTGTCTCTTTTTCATATTATACCCCCTTTTCCTCTGTGTGTCTTTCTGGCAACCCTCTTACTCCACTCTTCTTCTTCCCAGTATTCTCAGTCTGGTTCTCCCACCTAACTTTATTCTGTCCAGCAATTAGCCAGTCAGCTTGTTTACTAAACCAATCACAGTGACATATATTTACACAGTAGTGAGGAATATTCCACAATCCCCCTTTTGTCTAAATAAAAAGCAAAGTTTTAACATAGTAAAATTATATACAACAAAACAGTTAAAAAGTAAGACTTTCAGTTACAATATGCAATCCATTTGTATTTGGTAAATTTAGAAAAAATTCTACCTATCTTTGTGAGTCTAAAGTTTTATAACTAATTTACCTTTTACTCATAACTAAGGAAAACTTTAAGTGTAATTATTTAGTCTTTTACTCTATTAAGACCACAAAATGGTGAAATATTACCTAATGATAGGAACATCTGGCTGCCTGAACAGTCACTCAAAGTTCTTCTGTAATTTTAGAACATCCATCTTTGACCCACAGGACTAATATATCTGACAAACATTTTTGAGAAGCAGGGACTTTTGAAGGACTGTCCAACTTTGTCTTGGAAAAATTTGACAGTCACTTTCTTTTGCATCCTGTTGGTTCACTTGGGATAGTACACTTTCAGCAATTGAGGCAAGGGGCAGTTTCTTTGTCTAAATGGCTAGCTTTTGCCATAAAGAAAACAAACTCCAAATGGAGGTTCTTTGATGTAAATTGGTGGTGTCAAGAAAAGCTTTGTGTTATTAAAACATATTAAATGCCATATTCTGTTGGTCTTTGAATTGTCTGAAGAACATCTATTTATCTAACTGTATCTGTTTAAACTTGAAATCATACCTAATATGACTATAAGTTTGATTATTGTAGATGACAACTAACCTATATTTCTTAAATATACCTTATATTTTTAAAAGATTTGCATGAACACAATATCCCACACGAGAGTAGAAACATATATATAGTTCAGAAAAATAACTTTAGATCTGTATCAATAAAATCCATATCAGCCAGGCAGTGGTGGCGCATGCCTTTAATCCCAGCACTCGGGAGGCAGAGGCAGGCGGATCTCTGGGAGTTCGAGGCCAGCCTGGTCTACAAGAGTTAGTTCCGGGACAGGCACCAAAGCTACAGAGAAGCCCTGTCTCGAAAAACCAAAAAAAAAAATCCATATCAATGTAAAATATTTAAGACTAGTAGTTGCATTTTAGGTTTAAAAGTAGATTCAGTAATCTACTATTTTATTGCATCATTTCTATATTCTCCATTTTTCTTTTCAGAAGAAGATCATTGAATCTAATCTGATTTGTTCAGCTTTTTTTCTTGATAATTACCAATAACAACTTGTAACCAATCACACTTAAATGATAATAAGCATCCATAAGCCATCTTTTGGGAATATGTTTGTTGTTTTCTAGACAACTTCTTCTTTAGGGGTGCTGGTATCTTTGGACCCTGAGAAAAATTTGGATAATGATTAAGCCTTGGTTGTAGTCGTCTGTGAGGCTGGATCATCTCAACCAGCAGCTGTGAAGTTTTTCTGGATGTAGAAATCTGAGGAAACTGCAACAGAGGCATTCTGAGATGTTGGATCACCTGAGCCATCTGTTTTCATTGGTGTCTCATTCCCTTGTTATGAAAATACATAAACGTTTAAAGCTAACATACATATATCTGTGTTAATATAAGTATAGACTGTGTGGTACACAAAAAGTCAAAGATGATTTTTTGTTTTATATTTGAGAAGGTAATACATGAATGTGTTTGTTAGGTTTTTTTAAAGGTTTGTTTCTTTGTGTTTATAGTCTGGACTTCCAAGGGATCTTCCTTGATCAAACCTGGTCCATATCAATCTGGAATGAATCCACAGCCTCTCATTTTCTGTGGAAATAAAAGCAAAACCCCTTCCCCAAAGTAACTAACCTTCTGGCTTCCATTTTAAAATCATATTTTTTTTAAAAATATAGAGGTTGGTTTAATCCAGCATTTTTCATAATCCATTATGTTTTAGCAGCTAACATTTTATTATTAACAATCAGAAAATCTAAAGACAACATAACATACAGAATCCAGACTATGTATTTTCATCTTTATGTAGCTTATTTTCTTTTTTTTACTCTATTCCTTTTTGAAGGAGTGTGTTATTATTCTTAAATCTATGATTATTTCTATCCTTTCTCTTTTTTTTCTCCCAAGCCTATGTATATTTTTAAACACACTGTAATCCATTTAGAGGTTTTTTTTTCCATGTAGATCTGTCTTTACTCAGCATCTGTACTGTTTTTGTGATCACATGAGATGAATGTTATACTGCCATGTCAGTGCCCACCAGTGAAGCTTACCTTAGTGCATGGCACCTGGTGACTGACTCCTCCCACAGACAGTTGCTATGAGATGCATCTCAGTATTGCATCACGCATTAGTCACCATGGTTGGAGGTCAGAGACTAACTGGTTATAAGTTGCATGTTTTAACGTTTTCACCCTTACCTTTAAATGGATATGTATCTGAGAGATTGCAATTCCAGGTCAATGGAAAACTTTTTCAGGAACTAGTGTTTTCAGCTCTCTAATATTTCTGAGTTAAGTATATTCTGTGGCATAGGATTCTTTCTTTTTATCTGAGATGAGTGTAAATTTAGCAGGACCCCTTTAATCTGTCTTTTCCATGATATTTTAAGGTTATAGCTGATTTATCTCTATCAGTATCTCTGATTAGTTCACTTCCTGGTGCTCTTTTAGTGTGTATGTGTGCACACACACATGCATGCATGCATATGTGTGTGTGTTCAAAAACTTTCCAGGGCATGAGTTTCTCTAGCCTCTAATCAAAAACATCTTCCCCATCATTCTTTGCATCTTGACCACTTCTCTCATGAATAATATTACTTCCAGGATACCTGAACTACTTCTCTACCTAGATCCTTTCTATGGATTGAATGCTGTAGGTTTCGGGCTGTTGCCACTCATCAATGAAATTTCTGCAGTATGGAGGTGGGAAAAGAGGATCTACTGATACTAAGCAACTTCTATTACCTTTCCAATATACTAATAGATCTTTCACACTAGGGACCTGGGAAAAATACAAGAGTTGCCTTCTTGGCTACAATTGTGCAGGTAGGGTTGTTCAGTCTGCTGAGAGAGTACATCTACACACAGCACTTTGGGGCATGGTGGGTGCCATCTCTGGCTCCTCAGATGCTATGGAATAGAAGTCTTTCAATTTTGGTTCATCCCCCAAAGACTTGAACGTGTTTTGTTTGCAAATTTTAACTAGTTTCACAGTTGTCTCTCTACAGGAATAGATTACTTGAACTGCTCACACCAGGAAAGAAATTGTACAAACTTCTTATGCAAGACTGAGATTAAAATTACAGTTGAGGTCTTATGATTGAGAACCGGAACCAAAGTTGGATAGAGAAAGCAAAAGCTGTCATCATTATTAGTCTGGATCAATAGAGAAGTCGACAGGAGGAAAATTCAGCCATGTCATGCAAAATATATGTGTTATAGCCATCCTTGAGCTGGGTTTGCTTCTATTTTATCCTCACAAAATGTCACAAATGGCTGTTTGCATAACTGACAACAGATTTATAACCCATCCAACTAAAAATGCATCTGTCTACTCTGAAGTAGGATGCTTCCTCTGTATTCACTCCCATTCCCTCAGTAAATACTTTCCTGGCAAACACTGGAAGAAGGAAAAAACCCTTAGTGGTTCCTTAGTCTGGTGTTTTGGGGGATTTTCGCCCACTTGGTTGGAGTATAAAATTGAAAACCACCTTGTAGAAATCAACAGAATGACATTGTGTTGCATGGAGCACATGAGCGGATGAGACAAAACAAGAATTAGCTCAGGGCCTTGATGCATATGTCCAAGGTTCATCCTTTTTCTCTTAGAACACCATGATCTTGAGCAAGACATTTAACTTTTCATTTTCATCTTTTCTCCTCTATAAAATGAGGTTATTGATGATTTCACAGTATTCCAGAGGTGATAAAAAATAATCTTGCCTCTGCTTATCTCTTTAACACATCTCAAAACTAATACCTTTTTTCATTCAATACACTCAAAACACACTGATTTTTTTGTGCTACTTGTATACATCAAGTTCTTTGTACCCTTGGGAACTTTTATAATATATTCTCTCATCTACAGTTTATCTTTGAAGTCCTTCATAACTTTAGTTTTTGATAACAGCTTAAATATAATTTCTGAAGAGTGTCATCTGCTGTGGGACAATTGTCTGTACCCTGTCACTTGTATTTTAAATAAACACTGATTGACCAGTAACCAGGCAAGAAGTATAGGTGGGTAACCAGGCAGGAAGTAGAGGTGAGGTGACAAGAATTCTGGGAAGAGGAAAGAATCAGTCTGCATTCATTAAGCAGACACAGAGGAAGCCAGACACAGAGTAAGCAAGATATGATTGCCTCAGCAAAAAAGGTACCAAGCCATGTGGCTAACACAGACAAGAATAATGGGCTAATATAAGATGTAAAAAAAAAGGTTAATAAAAAGCCTGATTTCTTTAGGACTTAATGACTGCAGAAGCCAGGCAGGAGAGAAACCTCAGTCAACAGAAAGGTGCCCAACATGTGGACAACTGTATCCACAGAAAACTTGAGAGAGCTTGGAAAGTAATTCTAGATGCAAAATAACAGCATTAAGCACAGCTTCTTGGTAGCAATTTCTTGTGTTTTCTCTCTTTGCTAGAGGCAAGGATTCACATTTAAGAGAGGCTTCCTGACTCAGTTTTAGCTGTAAAACCTTGCAGCTCTTTTAAGAGGTCCTGCCATGAAACACTTAAATAGTGTTGATGAAAAGCTGACTGCGTACTTTTTGGTGGTGGCAAGACCTTGAAATGCCATAGAATTGTGGCAATAAACATGGCTCTGGTCAGTACCTCTGCCATGAGACTAGACTCAGAAAAAAAGCTAAGGAATGGGCTGGATCCAGCTGTCAAAGCCACAGTTTTAATCCTAGCCATATTGATTAGCATATTAAAGACTTGTGTGGTCAGAAAAATAGAGATATACAGCAAAGATAGATTCAGACGATGTAAACCTCTAAATGGTTTATAGTGTGTTAAAAAAATATATGTAGGCTTGGGAGAGAAAAGAAAAAATGATAAAGTCCTTAAAATAAAAAAGAAATAAAGAGAGTCGTTGGGTGGGGTGGCACACCCCTTTAATCCCCAATACTTGGGAGACAGAGGCAGGCAGACCTCTGTGAGTTCAAGGTGTGATGACACACACCTTTAATCCCAGCACTTGGGAGATAGAGGCAGGCAGTTCTCTGTGAGTTCAAGGACAGCCTAGTTTACAGGGTGAATTCCTAGACAGCCAAAAATACACAAACACTGTCTCAAAAAGACAAAAACTAAAAATAAAAATTAAAGAAATACAGTTTAAAATAAAGCCATGTAAACATGAATATACACAAAGAGTATGGATACTATATGTTATTGTGTTGTCTTTAAATGGTTTGATGGCTGAGGAAGGAACGAGAGTTGCTAAAAGACATTTGATTACAAATGCTGCTGGATTAATAAAACCTGTATATTTTAAAAATGCTTTGACTTCAAAATTTAAGTCAAAAGATATGTTACTTTTAAGAAGAGGTTTTGTTTTTGTTTCCACAGGAAGTGAGAGGCTGTGGATTCATTCTGCGTTAAGAAAAATCAGGTTTGACCAAGGAAGACCCCCTGAGAAATCTCTGATAGGAGGAATGGCCCAGATGTCTGAGTTCTACATCCAGAACAATTCAAAGACTTCTGCCTGAGATGATCAAGGCTCACAGAATACTCCAGTCAGGACTTGATCATAATTCTAAATTTTCTTTAGGTCCCCATAAGATTATCAGCACCCCAATCAGCAGGAAGTAGCATGGAAAACTATGCACACATTCCCAAAAATGGATTAGATGGTGAGAGTAAGGAAAGATATATTTTAAATGAGGCAGCCATTATGGCACTAGCAAGAAACCTGGCTCTAAAGAAATTCCCAGGAATCCACAAGGATGATCCCAGCTAAGATCCTAAGCAATACAGGAGAGGATGCTCGAACTGGCCTCGCCCTGTAGTCAGACTGATAAATATCTTAAATATCACTGTGGAACCTTCATCCAGCAACCAATGAAAACAGAGACAGAGACCAGCAACCAATGAAAACAGAGACAGATCTCAGCTCTGGACTGAGATCCCAAAGTCCAGTTGAAGAGTGAGAGGAGTGAGGATGTGAGCAAAGAGGTCAAGGCCATGATGGGTACACCCACTGAAACAGTTTACCTGAGCTGATGGGAGCTCACCAACTTCAGCTGCACAGGGAAAGAAACAACATAGGCCCAAACTAGTCCCTTTTGAATGTGTGTGACAGTTGTATGACTGAGGCAGACTGCGGGGCCACTGCCAGTGGCCCCAGGATTTATCCCTACTGCTTGTACTGGCTCTTTTGAAACCTATTCTCTTTGGATATATACCTTGCTCTGGTGTGGGACAATTCTGTATTCTGTCAATTATGTTTTAAATAAATGCTGATTGGCCAGTAGCCAGGCAGGAAGTATAGGCAGGAGGTGGGGCAAGGAGAACAGGAGTATTCTGGGAAGAAGGAAGTTCTTTCCCGCAGTCCTGCCTAGACCATGGAAGAAGCAAGCTGTGACCTACCCCACCAAAAAAGGTACCAAGCCATGTGGCTAACATAGATAAGAATAATGGGCTGGTATACGTTATAAGAGCTAATATGAAGCCTGAGCTAATGGGCCAATCAGTTTATATCTAATGTAGACTTCTGTGTGATTCTTTGGGGCTAAACGGCTGTGGGCACTGGGCAGGACAGAAACCCCAACAAGCAGGCCAACATGTTACATTGCTCAGCCTAGATATAGTAGGGAGGGCCTTGGACTTTCCCCAAACCAATGTGCCTTACCCTCTCTGAGGAGTGGATGGGGCTGGGGTGGTAAGTGAAGGGAATGGGAGGAGGGAAGGGAGAGGGAACTAAGATTGGTATGTATAATGAAAAAAGATTGTTTTCTTTTAAAAAAGTAAAATTAAAAAATAAAAAGACTTCATCTTTAATCCTTGGTAATTACCCTTAGGAAGGGGCAGTCATATCATATTGCCTTATGAAGAAAGCTATGAGATGATCACACACACACACACACACACACACACACAGAGAGAGAGAGAGAGAGAGAGAGAGAGAGAGAGAGAGAGAGAGAGGTAGAAATGATCTAAAGTCAAATGACTGGACTTGACAGTAGATTTGCTACCCCTCATTGCTTCACTTCAACCTCATGAAAAATCTTTATCCAGAATTATTAAGCTAATCTGTTCCAGAATTCCTGACTTCCAGAAGTCATTTATACTAATAAATATTTTAAAGTGATTTCTTCTGAACCAACAGAGTATTAATATAGCCATTAAATGACATTGTTGATTTACCTCATTATTAATCATTACTGTTTTCTCTATCCCTAGGCCTTCTTTAGTGGATTTCCAATTTGAAAATGAGCATATGCAGTAAGTATGGCTCAAAATTTAACTGAAAGGCTTAAATAAGCCTTGCTTTATTGTTATTTTACTTATTGTGCTATAATGTAGACTACTGGACTAGGAATGACAACTGTGCTTACTGCACTTGATATCTGAGTGATCTTAGATAAGTCATTTCATATCCTGGAACACTCTCATATCTCGAACAAACAAACTAATATCTTTCCTACCCACTGAAATGAATAATTATGAAGATGAAATGAGATGGGAAACTGGTGACAGAATAAGCAAGTAAGGACAACATCAAATTTCCTCTAACACTTGTGTTGTTCTTGTCCTTCACAGCTATGTGAACAAACATCTTCTAAAATTTTTAAAACTTATTATTATTATTAATTTCTATATGATATATGGAATTAGACTCTGCTGTGGTTTTTAATATAATTTAATATAACAGTTTTCCATTCAATCCTCCCCAATTTTCCAATTCTGTAACTAGCAATTATTATGTCAAAGCAAAGATTTTTTTCCTCCTAATGTATCAAAACATTACTCTCCTCAAATAGTTGTGATTTCCCCCATCCTATTAATTCCTTTCAATTTAGGTTTGAGTATTCAACCCCTGTCACAAATGGAACAGTCCTGAAATGATGAATTCACCATTTGTGAAATTTTCTTTTGGTACAAGTACCTGCCCATAATTTGAAATAGATAGTTTCCCTTAATTCTCTGCTTGCCACATTCCCAGGCCTGCTGCATGACACTGCTTCTTTTAAAGCTTACACCTTTAATCCCAGCACTCAAAAGGCAGAAGCAACTGGATCTTTGTGAGTTCAAGGCCACCCTGGTCTACAAGAGCTAGTTCCAGGACAACTCCTAAACTAGAGAGAAACCCTGTCTCAAAAAACTGAAAAAGGAAGGAAGGAAGGAAGGAAGGAAGGAAGGAAGGAAGGAAGGAAAAAGAAAAGAAAGAACTATCTTCAGGGACAGATTGAAACATCAACTTTTTTCATTGCTTTTTATTGAGCTCTACATTTTTCTCTGCTCCCCTCCCTTTTAGTCACACAGTGAAGAACTATGTAGCAAAGTTCTATATAAAGGGATTAGAAATCATTTTGTGTACTGCTTTTAATTTGATTCCAGAATCTACTGTTGGGTTAAAAAACAAAGCTCAGAATAGTGTTTACAATATTCTCTCTTTACATAGGGTGTGAGGGAAAATAAGAATATGAGTGTGGAATTATTTTTCTATTTAATAAGAATCCTGAAAAGATAAACAAAAAATTAAAAAATGGCTACCTATAAAAGGAAGGAGAGATTAGCTTAAGAATAGAGGAACATTTACTAATATAAGCATAACTCTTTTGCATGTTTGTCTTTGGAGCATTGTAGCTCTCATATAAATTATCAAAAATTTACATAAAACAAAAGAGCAATGCAGTCACTACAATTAAAACAAAAATTAAATAGATATACTTAATTGCGTACTGAGATGGAAACCTACGTTATTCATGTAAATAGAATCATTTTAGCCAGGTGGTAGTGGCACATGCCTTTAATCCCAGCACTTGGGAGGCAGAAGCAGGTGGATCTCTGTGAGTTTTGGGTCAGCCTAATCTACAAGAAAGCCAGGACTGTTACACAGAGAAACCCTGTCTCAAAAACAAAAACAAAACAACTGAAAGAGAGAGAAAGAATTGATGTGGGATTCCCCTCTCCATACTGTGAATATACTTTATTATCATCAGTTAATTGGTTAATAAAGAAGTTGCTTTGGCCTATGGCAGGGCAGAATAAAGTCAGGTGGGAAATCTGAACCAAGATATATAGAGATATAGATATATAGATATATATAGAAAGAGAGTAGGCAGAGTCAGGAAGAAGCCATGTAGCTGCCAAAGGAGGCAGATGCCATGTAGCTGCCAAAGGAGGCAGATGCCATGTAGCTGCCCAAAAAGCAAGCGTTAACAAACTACAGGCCTTGTGATAATATATAACATAATAGAAATGGGTTAATTTAAGATATAAGAGCTAGCTAGAAATATGCCTGTGACATCGGTCAAATAATGTTATAATTAATATAGTTTCTGTCTGATTATTTGGGTCTTCGCAGCTGGGAAAGAAAGAGCAGTCTTCATCTACAGAGAATCATTTCAAGTGATTTCAAAATGTAATTTGTTTATAAATCCCTTAATGTATATACTTCAGGGACAAAAGCAGTTGTAAATATATTTTGAGATATTTTCAGTAACCATATTTCTTATAGTAATATTGATAATATTATGAAACTCTATGTCTTAGTCAGATAGCTATAAGAAAATATCAGAAACTAGGTAATTATAAAGACCAGACATTTATTACTAACAGTTTTGTTCTGGGAACATTATTATTAATATCAGTCATGGGGACAGATGGCGATCAGGATGTTAATATGACTTAGGTTTTGGTGAAGGGTCACTTATGTGTTGTAGACTAACAACTATTTGCTGTGGTATCCACAGCAGAAGGAGCTCTAGCTATCCATTTATCTGACTTATTATAAGTGAGATCATCCTGTTATTCTTCCATCCTTCCTTCCTTCCTTCTTTCTTTCCTTCTTTTCTTTCTTTTTTATTTCTTTTGTGGTTTTTGTAAAGACAGGGTTTCTCTGTGTAACAGCCATGGATATCCTGGAACTAGCTCTGTAGAACAGGCTGGCCTCGAACTCACAGAGATCTAGTTGCTTCTGCCTTTCAAGTGCTGGGATTAAAGGCCTGTGCCACCACCACCCAGGGAGCTCATCTCATTTTCACAACTTCACTGGAATGATCTAATTTTCTACCAAAGCCATCTTGATGGAAATTAGTATTTCAACATATGTGTTTCACAGAATATAATTTGTCAGTCATAATACCACAATAAATGTTTTAGGATAAAGTAAGCAAGTAATTTTATTACTTTTATTAGAAACCAAAGTTTTGTGTATTTAAAACTTTTCCAGTCAGGCTTCACTCATAATCTATAGCCTTAGCTCAAAGGACAGGAAATTTGTTACTAGATGGTATCTGTTAAACATGACAGGGATGCTGCACCCACTAGATCTTAACAATATGGTTGACTAAACAAGACCTTCATAATGATATCACCACTCCACATGACAATATGAATCAGAAAATTTTGCAAGGCTCCACCCCTAAATAAAGAACTACAGGCAACAATGACTCTTATGAGAGTGAGAATCAATGTTCTCCAGGGATGAGGTCTAATGTCAAGTACTCAGCAATAAAGACATTAACATAAGAACATTAAATGGACTCAGTAAATAGTGTGTGTGTTGTGCAAAACAATAATAATGAATTTGAGAGAGAGTTGAGAGCGTGGGTGGACTTAGAGAGGAAGTTGGAGGGTGGAGATGATGTAAGTGTATGAAATTCTAAAAAAAAAAATTTAAAAAGATTTATCCACCCTTGCCAGGTTATCATGAAGCTCTCCAAACTCAACCATCCTGGCAGCACCAGAGGAGGCTGAGGCTTTCATCTTCTGTGCTCAGCAGTGATCTCATCCCATGCTCCATCACTATCTACACAACCATGTGTGCACTTGGACTCCCACATGAAAGCCAGAAGAGATGGGCAAAACATTCTTTAGCCCTGAAACAAAAGAACTGTTGTCTCAGGATCCTATATCCATAGAAAGCATGCTTCAGCTTTGAAGAGAGAATCAAGATATTTTCACTAGAAGGAAAATTGAGAATTTGTCTTTAAATTTAATAATTTTTAAGATTTATTTTCTTTTTAGTTACCTGTATATTTTTGTGTGGGTATATGCATGTGTTCATGCAGGTGCCTGTGGAGCCTAAAAGGTGTGTGGTTTCCTGAAACTGGAATAATAGGTGGTTGTGAGCTGCCCAGTGTCAGTGCTGGAAACCAATCTTGGGCCCTCTACAAAAGCAGTGCGCACTCTTGATCACACTGCCTTCTCTCCAGACCCTTGAACTTCAAATTGAAGGTATCAAAACTACCCTAAAGAACAATCTTAAAAAGTTCTTTAAATGGAAAAGGAAATGACAAAGGAGAAATATCTTGGAAAATCAACAAAGAAACCACAAATGGGAAAGTAAGGATAAATATAAGAAAATTTTCTTATTCCTTTTAATTTTTAGATATGTGTAACATGTGATAGAAACTTTATAGCTGCATGATAGAACTTTAAATATGCATAAAATTATAACATTTGCATACCAGAGTAAGGAAATGAACCAGCAAGAGGGATGGACAACAGAAGATATTGGGGGTTAAGTATTACCAAATTATATAATATACACATATGAAAGCCTCATAATGAAGGCACATTAACACATCAGCAATAATACAAAGAAAATTATGTCATGATTTAAGGAGGACCTAGGAACAAAAGGGGAGCAAATTTTCTACAGTTCACCTGAACTGATTAAAATGTGGTGCATGATCATGAAATTTACAATCAATTTTATTGTCTATAAAGTTACATTTAACATTGAATTCACAAATACAGGAACAATATTTATATTTAAACAAATTAAACTATGTATTTATAGCATGGAATTCTCTATGTTGCTAGATTTGATTGGCTGAAACATTTAGGATTCTTTAATTTATTTCTGAAACAGGTGTTAGTTTGTAATTATCCTTTATTTATAATTTCTGCTGTAAATTTTTTTTAGATTTATTTATTTATGTATACAGTACCCTGCCTGCAGGCCAGAAGGGGGCACCAGATCTCATTACAGAGAGGTTTTGAGCCACCATGTGGTTGCTGGGAATTGAATTCAGGACCTCTTTAAGAGCAGTCAGTGCTCTTAACCGCTGAGCCATCTCTCCAGCTCCTCTGCTGTAAATTTTTAAGCAAAGTTTTTTAATTCTATTCATGGTTATTGTTCTATCAAATGGAATTTGCATTAATCAGGGTTCTCTAAAGAAACATAATCTGTATATAGAGATTTATTAGGCTTACTTATAGAATGTGGTCCAGGTAGTCCAAAAAATGATTGTCTCAAGTTCCAAAGGTCAGGAACCCATAATTGTTCAGTTCAGGAGGCTGATGTCTCAGCAATACATATCTGGCACAGAAATCCTGGATGATTCCTAAAGCGCTGGTGGTCTTCAGTTTATGTTAGATCTCCATAAAAGCAAGTTCTAATACCAGTGGGAAAATGGCTCATCAATGGGGTGGATGAATTTGCCAATGAGAGTGAAGGCAAGCAGGTAAAAAATGAAAGCTTCCTTCTTCCATGCCCTTTTAATATAGACTGCACCAGAAGGTGTGGTTCAGATTTAGGGTGGGTTTTGTGGCTTCAAATAATCTGATTAAGAAAATCCCTCACAGCAATGCTCAAAGTCTTGGATTTTAGTGGATTCCAGATGTTGTCAAGTTGACAACCAAGAATAGCCACCTCACGGTTAAAAATACTTAAGATCATTTTGAAAACCGAATGAAATATCTATACCATTTAACATGGCTCCTATCACATTATAAAGATATTAATAAACTGTGGTTGTTATTTCAAATGGATATTTTAAATCTTTGCAAACGGCAAGCAATTATTCAGTATAAAGGCTTATTCTTCTAGGTATAATTGTTCCAGTTATTAAAATATGGGCTTTTGTCTTTAAATACTTTTTCTGAGATTTGGCTTCAAAATATAGGATTGAACCTTGGCCAAACATATTTTCATCTTGTTGACAGTTCTCTGCTGCTTTCCCGTTCCTAGTCTTGTGGCAAGAGTCTTAATAAAGCTTTTATATTTCCTTAATACTGAATAGGATTCTTCACTAGTATTCTAATTTTATAGTGTTGGTTTACATAAATTATATTTTTAAATTATTTTTCTGCTTTCTATAAAAATTTAAAGTTATTGGAAAAAGTTCTTCGTAATATCCCATTATATTTTCTAATATAGAGAGTGCATATAGTGATTACCTATTCTTTTATTCATGAAATAGACAATTTGCTCTTTATTTACTTGGTAAGTCATGCTGGTGATTTATCTATATTCATTTTCTTGCTTTATGAATGAACATATTCTTATTTATTTATTTATTCCTCTTTTGCAAACCTATATAGGGTTATTTGATATATATCACATATATATGTGCTCATATATATGTTTTAGAGATAGATAGATAGATAGATAGATAGATAGATAGATAGATAGATAGATAGATAGATAGATAGATGATAGACAGTTTCCCATAAATACTCTTTGACAGTGTTCCATAAATTTTAATCAAAACATCTTTTAAATGTAGTTATAGTTTAGAAAGTAACATTACACTGTTTTGATGAATTTTAACGAATTGCCGCAAGTGTCATCAAAACCACTATACAAACAGAATAAGATAATTGTGGTGATGCATACCTGTGATGCCAGCACTCAGGAATATGATACAGGAGGATCAAACATTTAAGGCTAGACTGGGCTACTTAGCAAGACAGTATGTATTAAAAAAATTTCATAGCCTGCTACAGTCATCAATGAGCTTCCCTCAACTTCTACAACAGTTATAATCTACTCTTAGCCAGATGAAATAAAAATCCTGAACCATACTCAATTATGTAAATATGTCATAGGTTTCTTATGCGTGAAACTTTTTGAGACAGTGTCACAGACATGAACCACCATGCTTGGCTGAATTATACTTTTGATAGATATTTAAATTGTTATTCATGTTCAGTTATTCTGAACAATGATTTAATGATTGCTCTGAGGATGTCTTGAGGTTTTATGCCTCCATGTATTAATTAACTAGGAGTGGATTGATAAATGATACATTAGGTATTTGTGATGGTCAATTTTATATGCCAATTTGACTAGATTACAAGTTGACCATATATTTGTCTAGACATTGCTTCTAGTTATTTATGGGGACATCTATGAATTAGACCAGCATTTGAGTCAATAGTTTGAGCAAGGCATCACCATTAGTTGGACTGAGCCCCATACCATCTGCTAAGTATACAAATAGAAGAAAAATGTAGAGGGTTAATTCCTTCCTTTCTCCTCTTAAGACATTTGTCATCTATTACTCTTCAGCGGAGCTCTTGGATCTTAGATCTTTAGAATATTGAAACTTCATCAGCAGACCATTTTCCTCTGCCCATTTCTATGAGTCTCTGGCTTCCAGTCTGAGATGGAATTACATCAGCAACTCTGCTGGTTATCCAACCTGCAGATGGCATACTGTAGGACTTCTGAACCTCCTACAGCACATGAACTAGTACTCATAAGGAACCATCCCCCTACTTATTTACAAATATGTCCTATTGGTTCTTTTCCCCTGGGGAATGCTAACATATGTCAAAAGTTGTAAGAAATAAAAAAGAAAAGAAAAGTGATTTCAACCATGTTTCACCAGCAATATATGAGCAACGATTTCTCTACAATCTCGGGAAATTTTGGAACTGACAATATTTTTAGCAATACCTGTATTGTTGTATGTAGAAACCTATAGTTATTACTTTAACTCAAGGGCTGATATTATTGAACAATTTTATGAACCCTTTACATTGCCTGCAAGCCACCCATAGGCCAGTTATTCAGTTGCTGTTCGTAGGTTATGAAGACAGAATCTTACTATAGTGCCCAGACCAGCCTTGAAGTCATTAAGTTCTTGAGATAAACACATTTGTATATGATATACTTTTGCAGGATACTTCCTGGATTTAGTTTAGTAATATTTTATTACAGATTACTTTGTGTTGTGTTCATAATGAACGTTGGTTTGAAATTTATAATTCTTATAATGTTCTTGCCAAATCAAAGTTTGATGCATAATGTGAGGCCAAGCACAAATAAAACAGTTTCTGTACAGAAATAGAGAAAACATACTAAAATAGCAACATTATTCTTTGGAATGTTGTACTGCACATAAAACATATTAATGATGAAGACATTAAAGATTCATAAATAATACTATAAACTTACAAAGTAAAAAATGATGTAAGATGTATATATTGATACAATAATAAATAATGACAGTTTAGTTTTAATGGTATTGCTATGTAATAAAGTGTAACTTCAAACTCAACCTTTCTGCCTCTGTTTCATAAACACAGGAATTAAAAGTGTGCATCACCATGCCTGCTTCTCTCTCTTCTTTCAGTTATGAGCTTTTTAAGTTACTTTTCTGAAAAATCATTTATTGCATTGCCAAAATGTGTACTTTTGGCAACCACATTACCTTTTTGATGATTAAAATATGTTTTAGTCACCAATAATAGCCTTTGCTGGAGAGGTTGTGGAGGAAGGGGTACCCTCATCCATTGCTGGTGGGAATGCAAACTTGTGCAACCACTTTGGAAAGCAGTGTGGTGGTTTCTCAGGAAATTCGGGATCAACCTACCCCTGGACCCAGCAATGCCACTCTTGGGAATATACCCAAGAGATGCCCTATCATATGACAAGGGCATTTGTTCAACTATGTTCATAGCAGCATTATTTGTAATAGCCAGAACCTGGAAACAACCTAGATGTCCTTCAATGGAAGAATGGATGAAGAAAGTGTGGAATATATACACATTAGAGTACTACGCTGCGGTAAAAAAAAAAAAAACAATGACTTCTCGTATTTTGCATGCAAATGGATGGAAATAGAAAACACTATCCTGAGTGAGGTAACCCAGACCCAAAAAGATGAACATCGGATGTGCTCACTCATAATTGGGTTCTAGCCATAAATAAAGGTCAGTGAGTCTATAATTTGATATCCTAAAGAAGCTAAATAAGAAGGTGAACCCAAAGAAAAACATATAGCTATCCTCCTGGTTATGGGAAGTAGACAAGATTGCTGGGTAAAAAATTGGATCTTGGGGGTGGAGTGGGAGGGGGGTAAGGGGAGATGGGGAGAGAAAGTGAGAAGGGGAGGATGGGGGGAACTTGGGGAAACGGGATGATTGGGATAAAGGAAGGTTGGATAGATGAGCAGGGAAGCACATATCTTAATTAAGGGAGCCATCTTAGGGTTGGCAAGAGACTTGGACCTAGAGGGGCTCCCAGGAGCCCAGGGCGATGACCCCAGTTAGTTCCTGGGGCAGCTGAGGATAGGGAACCTGAAATGACCCTATCCTATAGCCATACTGATGAATATCTTGCATATCACCATAGAACCTTCATCTGGCAATGGATGGAGATAGAGACAGAGACCCACACTGGAGCACTGGACTAAGCTCCCAATGTCCCAATGAGGGGCAGAAGGAGGGAGAACATGAGCAAAGAAGTCAGGACCACAAGGGGTGCACCCATCCACTGAGACAGTGGGGCTGATCTATTGGGAGCTCACCAAGGCCAGCTGGACTGTGACTGAAAAAGCATGGGATAAAACCGGACTCTCTGAATATGGAGGACAATGAGGGCTGCTGAAAAGCCAAGGGCAATGGCACTGGGTCTTGATCCTACTTCATGTTCGGGCTTTGTGGGAGCCTAGCCAGTTTGGATGTTCACCTTCCTAGACCAGGATGGAGGGGGGAGGACTTTGTACTTTCCACAGGGCAGGGAACCCTGACTGCTCTTCAGACTGGAGAGGGAGGGGGAGAGGAGTGGGGGGAGGGGAGAGAAGTGGGAGGAGGGGGAGGGAAATGGGAGGCTGGGAGGAGGCAGAAATTTTTTTTCAATAAAAAAAAACAATAATAAACAAAATTAAAAAATATGTTTTATTAACTCTTTGTTCCCTCTTTATTGAAAATAGAATTATCATACAACATTATATATTCTGATTATAGTCTCCCTTCCCTCTAGTCCTCCCAGGTTCTCCCCACCTCTGCTTTCATCTGGATCCACTCTCTTTTGATCTCTAATTAGAAAAGAACAGGCTTCTAAGAGATAACAACCAAACACGACACAATAATATATAATAAGATAAAAGAAAAATCTTTGCATCAAAGTTGGACAAGGTAAACCAACAGAAGGAAAAGTACCGGAGAGCAGGCACAGAATCAGAGAATGATTTGTTCATAAACTCAGGAGTTCCATAAAAGTACTAAACTGAAAGCTATAATATATACACAGAGGAGCCATAATATATACATCTGGGGTAGACTTGAGTCAGCACCATGCTGGCAACCCCATTTTCAATTGATATAATGAAAACATCATGTATTTCTAGGCCATGATAATTCTGCAATACATTTTGATATATTATTTTGAAATATAAATGATGATTCCCGAAAAACAATTTGTGTTTGACTATGTGTTGGTCTATATGTATGTAGATGTGTGTGTACATGTTTGCACATGTATATGAAGGTCAGAGGTCAACATCAGGTGACATACCTCAGGAAACATCCACCTTGTTTGTTAAAACAAGGTCTATGAATGACCTATGAACTAGGCTGACTAACTAGACTGGCTGAGGATTTGCCTCCTCAGCCCCTGAATTGCAAGCATGTGTCACCATATCTATCTTTTTACCACGGGTTCTGGGGATGGAATTCTGGTCCACATGCTTGTATGGAAAGCCAGTGCTATCTCCCCAACTCCAAGACAGTATTTTGAGGTAGAGATTGTGTCATATTCCAGACTGGAATCAAACTCATAGTAGTACCCTGCCCCAGATCCCCAGGTACTGGGATTACAATTGTGAGTCACCATGCCAATCACAGATCTAATCTGTAAAAATCTAGTTCTTCATATGAATTAACCTTTTTTAAGTTTAAACACACACACACACACACACACACACATATATATTTATATATATGAAATGATGTGCTAGGTAGGGTTTTCAAATGGTCCCTAAAATATCAATGTTTTAACCCCAGAACCTCTGTCAATAAGTATGATATGGTGAGATATACTTATTATGGTTATGTCTTGTTCTATAGGACAGATGATCCTCAAATCACACGATTATTCAGGTGAACCTAATAAAATTCTATGAGCACTGTTGGAGGTAGCAATTTTTCTCAAGCTAGTAGGAGAATTGGAAAGTAAAGGTGTAGTCAGAGGCAGCTCATTCATTCCTGGTTGCCATTACCTAAAATAATCATACAAAAACTAAATTATTTGCTGTGCTATATGGCCAATAGCTTAAATATATTTCTAGATAGTTCTTATATCATAAACTAACCCATTTCCATTAATCTGTGCATCACCATGAGGTTGTGGCCTACTGGCAAAGTTCCAGAGGGCTCCGGTGTGGGTGTCTGTCTCCTGCAGAGGCTACATGGCTTATCACTGACTCCACCTACATTCTCTCATTCAGTTTAGTTTTCCCACCTAGCTCTATTCTGCCCTATCACAGACCAAAGTAACTTCTTTATTCATTATCCAATAAAAGCAACACCTATTCAGAAGGACTTCCCATATCATCTCCCCTTTTCTGTCTAAATAAAAAGGAAGGTTTTCACTTTATTTTTTTAAAAAAGTATTTATTTATTTATTTATTATGTATACAATATTCTGTCTGTGTCTATGCCTGCAGGCCAGAAGAGGGCACCAGATCCCATTACAGATGGTTGTGAGCCACCATGTGGTTGCTGGAAATTGAACTCAGGACTTTTGGTAGAGCAGGCAATGCTCTTAACCTCTGAGCCATCTCTCCAGCCTAAGGTTTTCACTTTAACATAGTAAAATTACATATAAAAAACAATTATCAAGCAAGAATTGCAGTTAACAATATTTATATTTACTTTATCTGTTATCATAAGTAAGGAAAAGTATAATTATAATTATCTATTCTTCAACTCCATCAAAGACTCCAGAAGGCTATAATATTACCTAAGTTAATAGGAAGTGCATTGTAAGCAACTTCCAAAGCTCTAGAATTGACAGAGACATCTCACTGCCTGGACAGTCACCCAAAGTTCTTCTGTATCATTGGAGCATCTATCTTCAGGCCCATATTACCCAGCAGATTTTTCCACTAAGCAGGAAATTTGAAGATCTATTTTGCCTTGTAATGGTAAAGATTGTCAGTTGCTTTCTTCTGTGTTCTGCAAAATGTCTGGCAGTTCTTTCATGAAGCAGAAACCAGTAAGGATCATCTCACTTTTTGGCAAGTTCAGCAGTTATTTTTCTGTGGGTCCTGTATGTCCAGTTCATATAGCATACCTTAAAGCAGTCCAGGCAAGAGCAATTTCTTGCCCAAATGGCTAGCAAACTTTACAAGAACCCTCTTCCATGCCCATCTTCCTCTTGAAGCAGACTGATTCTGCCAGGAGCAAATTGTCATATTGTCCTGAAAAGTCCTAAGTTCTTAAAACATTTTAAATGCCATATTCTGAAGGTCTCTGAAAGATTTGAAAAATATTTATCTAACTGAAATATATCTCTCTATATATAGAAAACCTAATTAACATGACTACAAATTTGACTGGTACAGATAATTATATCTAGAAAACCTAATTAACATGACTACAAGTTTCACCATTATAGATAATTATCTATTAACCTGTATTTATTAATTTATACATTACATTTTAAAATGAGAAGCACAAACAAAATACCTTAATCAAGAGTAGAAATATATATAACAAGATTAACCTTAAATTTGTATCAATAAACCAAGAACCATAACAATGTAAATCTCTATAGCATATCTCCCTTTAAACGAAAACAAACAATTATAAACAATATTCTCGAATTTGGGTGTAGTTCTTTCCAAATTGCTTTCTGCTTTTTGTTGGGTGAAGTAATTTTTTAGGGGTATTCATGGCAACTTTTCAAGGAATCTTGGTCCATCAAACCACATTAGTCTGGAAGGAATCCACAGGTTCTCATCCTCTGTGGAAACAAAAAAGGTACCTCTTTTACAAAGCAACATATCCTTAGACCCAAATTTTGAAGTCAACATACCCTTAAAACCTATATATTGGTTTATCTTAACAGCCCATACAACAAAATGTCTCTCTGTGCTTAGCTCATTCACAGTCAAAAACCTCAAAGAAAACATAATAACATATATAATCCAGACTCTCTGTGTATAGTCCATATTTATATGCCTTATTTTTTTTATTCCTTTCATCTTTGACAGTCTGTACTCTGTCTCTTTAAAGACTTTGTTTTGTTTTTTTAATAATTTACTTCTTTTTATAACTCTCTATATTCTTTTCTCCTCTCTCCCAAGCCTACATATATTTTTAAACACATTGTGACCCATTCAGAGGTTTATTTCTGTCTGAATCTCTTATTGCATATCTGTAATTATTTTTTTTGCCAAGAGCACTTTTTTTAAATGTTAAGTGGGCTTGGCTAGGACCAACTCCATGGTCCTGCCTGTTGGCTTAGCACAATAAAACATGTTGTAGGCATGTTTGCTATCTCTGAGAGCCATGCACATTGCCCCATTTTCAGGTACACAGCAGGTCTATGTTGTCATTAAGCAAGTTGTAGCACTCTATTCACAAACACCATTTAAATGTTCCATAGCCAGACCTTCTGAAAGAGTCAGAGCCATTTGTGCTGGTGAACTAGGGAACCACCATTTTTAAAGAAGCCACACAGATTTTACTGCACTTCCCTAAAAGGATCCATGGCATCCCTGCTGGCTGCAAGCCCATCTGGGGGAAAAAATGTGAATACCAAGAAGCTAAAGTCTGTTTTTGTTTTTGTTTTGTTTTGTTTTTTGTTTGTTTTTTTGTGCCTAAGATTCCTTCCCAAGCTTTCTTAGGTTTTAAATGGATTTAGTCAGTCCGATGTTGGCATGCCAATCTGTGGGCTGAGGCCGCTCATTCATTCCAGGCTGCCCTTACCAGAAATAATCACACAGAAACTAAATTATTTGCAATACTGTTTGGCCAATAGTTTAAGTGTATTTCTAGCTAGCACTTACACCATAAACTAACCCATCTCCATTAATTTGTGCATCACTATGAGGTCATGGCCTACTGGCAAAGTTCCAGTGGGCTCCAGTGGGGGCGTCTGTCTCATGTGGCAGCTACATGGCTTCTTACTGACTCCACCTACTTTCTCCCAGCATTCAGTTTAGTTTTCCCACCTATCTCTATTCTTCCCTATCACAGGTCAAAGAAACTTCTTTATTCATTAACCAATAAAAGCAACCCATATACAGAAGGACTTCCCATATCATAAAGGCATTTAAAATATGTGTGATGGCGAATTGACAGAAGGAATCCTGCTGTGGGGTATAATGCTCTGTGAAGGCTTCTGCACTCTAAAGTTGATTTGTCCCCATTTAGATGCAATTCACTAAGACTTATCCACACTCACAGGGATAGAGGTAGCAATAACTAAGATCTATCTCCTGGAAAAATGAGTCCCTAAAAATTAAATTACATAGAACTATTTTATAAAGATGAATTGTCCCCACTCTTCTACTCATTTACTTAAATGTTTAGTTACACAAATGTATTCACTTTGCATTTTAAACAATAATCTAGTAATTCTTTTTCTCAGAAGTTTCCATCTCTGGAAAATTGGAAGTTTGTTTTTTATTAGTCTCTGTGGTTCTTTGACATGAAGTCTTTTGTTGATCTTCCTTACTTTCTGGTACTACAAGATACTTTACATTCGTCTTGTACTTTCCTTCAACCATTTTTAAATGTAAAGTTAACCTACTCATGTTAGTGATATAGGTGATCTGTTTATTTTCAAGTTTATCATATAATTTTATTTTTCACTTAATGTGTGTTCAGCCATGTTAAACCAAAGAAGGAAAAGAATGGGTCCGTGGGAGTATGTATATACATTTGTTACAAGACATGGCTTATGTAGCTGTAAAGGCTAGATAAACAATCCTTGAATTTTTTTTTTACTTTTTTGTTGATTTTATTGAGCTCTATATTTTTCTCTGCTCCCCTTTTTTTCTCTCCCGTCCCCTTCAAACCTCTCCCAAGGTCCTCATGCTCCCAATTTACTCAGGAGATCTTGTCTTTTTATACTCTCTTGTAGATTAGATTCTTTTGTGTCTCTCTTAGGGTCCTCATTGTTGTCTAGGCTCTCTGGGATTGTGATTTGTAGGCTGTAAATCTTAAGTGATTCATAAGAATAGCAATGACAGGCAGGTAGAGACTGATGTGGATGTTCAGAGTAGCTCCTTGTTTCTTAGAGAAATTTTAAGCTTAATTTACATTCACAAGTGATTTTAGTTAGGCTCACTGCATTTATCCATAGTAATCTCCTTTACTTGAAGCCAGTGGGTTAAAAGGTTAATTGCATGTGAAAGATTTTTTTAGCAACAACATTTAGATTAGTGTTTGAAAGAACAATAGGACTGCAGGTTATACAAATTGATACATCACAATCACACTCTGCCTGTTTTGTATTTACAGTGCCTATTTACTGGGAGCCCGTCTTTGCATTTAAGCTAATTTTTCATTTTGTCCCAGTGGATACCTTGATGCCAGTGCCTTCTGTATTGCCCTGCTATTCTCTTCCTGCTTAATCTTCTATTATCCAAAATTTCAGACTCAGTGTTTGTTATTTTTTTATCCATGAATTCACTATGCAATAATAAAAGAAAGCTATTTAAAAGTACAATGAAAACAATTTTATTCAAGAAATTTGGCATGTAAATATCTGTAATCCCAATTCTTAGGAAACTGAACTAGAGAATGATAGATGATATGTTTAATGATAACCTGAGCTACATAATAAGACTATGTCTCAACATTCACTTTATTTTATTTTTTGAATTTACATCTTATGCCTGAATATACATGCTATACAAATATTACTTATGTTCTTTTATGCACATGTGTTCCTGATGCACTTAGAGGCAAGAAGGGGGCATCAGATCCCCTGGAACTGGAGTTATGAGCCACCACATGGATTCTGGAATCCAAATCTGGGTCCTCTGAAAGACTATCAACTTTTCTTAACCAGTGAGCCACCCAAGGCTCAGGGATCTATGGAGAAGAGAAGCCACAATGATTTGTAAAAGCCAGAGGTAATATGCAACTCCAAGTGAATACTGTCTTCAAGACAACAGGGATATCATGTAAAATCACAGAGATGGACAGAATGTGTAGGGCTTGCACAGGTTCAAACCAGACAGAATCCCAGGTCAAGAAGGATAAGTGGACACAATGACACACCCATAAACCAAGAAGCTATTTTATCTAATGGACTGACACTGTGTATCAACCACACTTGTGCTCAGGCCTCATTCTCAGGAGCAGTTGAATAACACAAAGCAAACTTCATGGCTTTTTTTCTGTGCTCTGGTGTGTGTGTGTGTGTGTGTGTGTGTGTGTGTGTGTGTGTGTGTGTGTGTGTGTGTTTGAGAGAGAGAAAGAGAGAGAGAGAGAGAGAGAGAGAGAGAGAGAGAGAGAGAGAGGGAGAGTTATTTGGTTTGGTTTAGTTTGCTTTTGGTTTTTCTCTTAATTTTTAATTTCTTTTTTTAAAGAAAACAAACTATATTTTTTTATTTTACATACCAATCCCAGTTACCACTCCCTCCCCTCCTCCAATTCCTTCCACCTAAGCCCTTCCCACCCTCGATTTACACCTCAGAGAGGGTAAGGCATATTGCTTTGAGGAAGGAAGGTCCAAAGCCCTCCCTACTATAGCAAGGTTAGCCATCCAAAAGGAATGGCTTCCCAAAATTCCAGTACAAGCAATAGGAATAAATCTACCCCAGCCATACAACTGTCACCCACATTCAAAGGGCCTAGTTTGGAGCTATGATGGTTCCTTCCCAGACCTGCTGGATTTGGTGAGCTCACATTAACTCAGGTAAACTGTTTCAGTGGGTGAACCCATCATGGTCTTGACCTCTTTACTCATATTCTCACTCCTCCCACTCTTCAACTGGACTTTGGGAGTTCAGTCCAGTGCTCCACTGCCTCTGTTTCCGTGGGTTGCTCGGTGAAGGTTCTATGATGATATTTAAGATATTCATCAATCTGACTACAAGGCAAGACAAGTTCAGGCACTCTCTCCTCTATTGCTTAGGGTTTTAGCTGGGGTCACCCATGTGGGTTCCTGGAATTTTCTAGTGTCAGGTTTCTTGCTAGCCACATAATGGCTCTCTCAATCAAAATATCTCTTTCCTTGCTCTCATCTCTGTCTTTCTTCCTTCTCAACTATCCTATTCCCTCAAGTTCTCTTCTCCCCTTCCCTTCTCCCCTCTTCTTCCCCTTTCACTTTCCCTTCTTTCTCACCCACCAACATGCTTCCAATTTTCTCAGGCGATCTTGTCTATTTCCCCTTTCCGGGAGGATCTGTGTATGTTTTTCTTAGGATTCATCTTGTTTCTTAGCTTCTCTAGGATCATGAACTATAGGCTCATAATCCTTTGCTTTAAAGCTAGAATCCACTTATGAGTGAGTACATACTATGCTCATCTTTCTGAGTCTGGGTTACCTCACCCAGGATAGTTTTTTCTAGCTCCATTCATTTGCATACAAATTTCAAGAAGTCATTGTTTTTTACCTCTGAGTAGTACTCCAATGTGTAAATGTGCCACATTTTCTTTATCCATTCTTAGGTTGTTTCCAGGTTTTGGCTATTACAAATGATGCTGCTATGAATGCAATAAAACAAGTATCCTTGTAATATGATTGGGCATCTTGTGGATATCTGCCCAAGAGTGGTACTGGGTCCTGAGGTTGGTTGATTCCCAATTTTTCGAGAAACCGCCATACTGATTTCCAGAGTGGTTGTGCAATTTTGCATTCCCACCAGCCATGGATGAATGTCCCCCTTACTCCACATCCTCTCCAGCACAAGCTATCATTGGTGTTTTTGATCTTAGCCATTTTGACAGGTGTAATACCCCATTTTTAAATTGGATTCTTTGGAATTTTGATGTCTAATTTCTTGAGTTTTTATATATTTTGGAGATCAGTCCTCTGCCTGATGTGGGGTTGGTGAAGATTTTTTTCCCATTCTACTAGTAGGCTGCCTTTTTGTCTTATTGACTGTGTCTTTTGCTTCACAGAAGTTTCTCAGTTTCAAGACTACCCATTTATTTATTGTTGCTCTCAGTGTCCGTGCTACAGGGGTTATATGTAGGAAGTGGTCTCCTGTGCCCATGTGTTGCAGACTACTTCCCACTTTCTCTTCTATCAATTTCAGTGTGGTCGAATTTATATTGGGTCTTTAATCCATTTGGACTTGAGTTTTGTGCATGGGGATAGAATTGGATCTATTTTCATTCTTCTACATGTTGACATTCAGTTATGCCAGCACCATTTGTTAAATATGCTTTCATTTTTTCCATTGTATAATTTTAGCTTCTTTGATTTGATTCCATTGGTCAATCTGTCTGTTTTTATGCCAATACCAAGCTGTTTTCATTACTGTAGTTCTATAATAGAGCTTTGATGTCAGTGATGCCTCAGGAAGTTCCTTTATTGTACAGGATTGTTTTGGCTATCTTGGGCTTTTTTGTTTTTCCATATGAAGTTGAGTATTGATCTTTCAAGGTCTGTGAAGAATTATTTTGGGATTTTGATAGGGATTGCATTGAATCTATATATAGATTGCTTTTGGTAGGATTGCCATTGTTATATTGATCCTACCTATCCAGCAGCATGGGAGATCTTTTCATTTTCTGGTATCTTCTTCAAATTCTTTTCTTCAAATACTTGAAGTTCTTGTCAAACAGGTCTTTTGTTTCTTTGGTTAATGTTATCCCAAGATATTTTATGTTATTTATGGCTATCGTGAAGGGTGATATTTATCTGATTTCTTTATCAGCTTCTTTATCATTTGTATATAGGAAGGCTACTTATTTTTTTAGTTGACCTTATATCCTGCCACATTACTGAAGGTGTTTATCAGCTGTAGGGGTTACCTAGTAGAGTTTTTAGGATCACTTATGTATACTATCATATCATCTCCAAATAGTGAAAATTTGACTTCTTCCTTTCCAATTTGAATCCTTTTGCTTCCCTTTTTTGTCTTACTGCTGTAGCCAGAACTTCAAGAACTATGTTGAATAGATATGGAAAGAGTCGACAAAAAAAAATAAAATAAAATAAAGAGTCGACAGCCTTGTCTTGTTCCTGATTTTAGTGGACTCGCTTTGAGTTTCTCTCTGTTTAATTTGATGTTGGTTGCCAGCTTGATGTATATTGCTTTTATTATGTTTAGATATGTTCCTTGTATCCTTGATCTCTCCAAGACCTTTATCATGAAGTGGTGCTGGATTTTGTTGAATGCTTTTTCAGAATCTAATGAGATAATATTATGTGTTTTCTTTCAGTTTATTTATATGGTTGATTACATTGATAAATTTTCATATGTTGAACCATCCCTGCATCTCTTGAATAAAGCCAACTCGGTTGTGGTGAATGATTTTTTTTTGTGTGTTTTTTGTGTTTTTGATGTTTTTTAGGAGAGCAAAAGAACATGAAGTTGAGGGATGATCTGGGAAGAGTTGGGGGACAGGAATGTGTATGATCAAAACAACATATGAAAAATATAAAATAAAGATAATAAAGCTGATTCTGTCTGAAAATAAATAAATAACGGGATGTAGAGGCTAATTAAGTTTCTTGATTCAAGAATGAACTTTATTGTGGTGTAACAAAAGTTGGGTATTTTGGGTAGGACTGATGGTGATGACCTTAGTCACGTTTATGTATTTTTAAGTTACTTTTCTGTTTTTCTTCTTTCTGTTGCTTAAATCGCTCCCCAGTACACCCTTTTTCTCTTCAACAGTCTCTAAAATGTCCTTTTCTCTTTTGCTTGTCATGGTTTCCTAGACGTTTTCATGAAGCTTCCTCCTGTGTTCCCATGAGCATTGTGATTCAATTTTCATTTTTGAGATAACACACGCCTTTAATCCCAGCACTCGGAAGGCAGATGAATCTCTGTGAGTTTGAGGCCAGCCTGGTCTACAAGAGATAGTTCAGGACAGGCTCCAAAGCTACAGAGAAACCCTGTCTCGAAAAATAAAACAAAACAAAACAAATATATACTTTCATACGTCTGTGTTAGAAGTAATCATGAAGAATCCTGTGTGCCCTTTACCCAGCTTTCTTCAATGTTAATGAAGTATTAATGTTTTTTTAAAAAAAACAACTATTGAAAACAGACTAATTAGTACAGTCACATAGACACAGTCAAGGTACACAGCATTTGTATCATCATGATTGCTCATGTTGTACTTTTATATTCACCGTCTCTTCTCCTCCCACCACCTCATGTTTAATCCTTCCTAATCCTTAATTTTTGTATATATACATATATATGTGAATGAAATGATGTGGCATGTAATTTTGACTGGTTTAGTATGATCTTTGGAGCTCTCTATGAAGTTTATTGTGTATACCAACACTTTGTTCTTTACTATTTTATTGTTTTGTTTTATATATATACAATAGCTTGCCAATTCACTCATTGACTGATATCTGAGTTCTTTCCAATTTTTAGCCATTACTAATAAAGTTTTTATGAGTATTTATGCAGTTGTTTCTGTGTGAAAATAAGTTTATTTTTAGGGTATGTCCAGGTGTGTGATTCCCAGTCATATGACAAATGTTTAATTTATTTTCTACAGGCTATATGTTTTTATTGATTTGAATAAATACAACCGGCTGGACATCCTTAAGAGCATATTGTGAAACATGATCCTAATTAGTCTTACCAATAAAAACCAGGAGTCAGATATTGGGTAAAAACATGGAAGATCAAAGAACCAAGAACAGCTGCCAGACCCTGTCTCTGCTTTACCTTATTACTTCCTGGGATTAAAGGCCCATAAACCTCCCAAGTTAAACACTGCCTGGCCCATTATATCTAGCCTCTTCTTGGCTAACTCTCATATCTTGCTTAACCCATTTCTATTGATGTATGTAGCACCATGAGGTGGTGGCTTACCGGGAAAGATTCTAGCCTATGTCCACCTCGGGTCAGAGAATAAGGGTGACTGCCTCATTGCCTTCTTCCTCCCAGAATTCAGTTCTGTCTACTCCACCCACCTAAGGGCTGGCCTAAAAAAGGCCAAGGCAGTTTCTTTATTAAACAATTAAAGTAACACATATACACATGACCCTCCTACATCACCAGACAAATTTCCTATGGGGCTAAGGAGATGTGAGCACAACATCCCACTACTAGCTAAGAAGCTATTTGCAATTGATAGCTTTCACACAAGGAAAATTGATTTTTGTCAGTGAAGTGACACTGGGTATATCAACCAAATTTCAGAGCAAGCCCCAGGTTCAGGAGTGGTTGACAAACATAAATCAGACTACTGTTTGTCTGTGCTTCTTTCTGTAGTTGTGATTTCATTTTTTAAAAATTACAAAAGACGCTTGTCTGCCCAAAGAGCAATCAGGGTTCCCTTCCCTGTGGGAAGTCCAAGGACCACCCACTTCCATCCAGGTCTAGTAAGAAAAACAGAATCCCGAGGGCAACCTAGTGGGCCTGAGCTCCTTTGTTTCAATAGCCTGCCTGCAGCAAGCATGGTAGGAGCTTTGTTTATGAGGTACCCAACCAGCACAGAGATCTGATCTCAGCACCAGGAGAGCCATCATTGGGGTGAGTTTGGGACTCGCAGCAGCAGCAGCTCGGGACAGGGAACTCAGACTTTCCTCATCTTCCCTATACTTCCTGGGCTTCCTGCTGGGCCTATACTCGCAGCATACTGCCTCTCTCTTCCTACCCCACCCAGCTTGCATCCAGAACCCTCCCTCTTTCTGCATCCCTTCCCTCTTGGGGCACTGGGGCTGAATCCTGAGGGCAACCTAGCAGGTGGGAGCTCCTTTGTTTCAATAGCCTGCCTGCAGCAAGCAAGGTAGGCGCTTTGTTTATGAGCTACCCAACCAGCACAAAGATCTGATCTCTGCACCAGGAGAGACATCACTAGGGAGTGCCATCACTGGGAAGGTACATCAGTAGGCAAGGAGACCTGATCCTGTAAAACAAGATACATAGGGAAGCATTGGGAGGAAGAGATGGGAAGGCGCCAATGCAAGAATTCACCCAACAATCTGAAGAACAACATGAAACCACCAGAACCCAGCGACCTCACAACAGGAGGACAGGAACACCTTAATCAAGAAGAAGTAGAAAAAATTGACTTTATGAAAGTGATTGACGCCCTTAAACAGCATGTAAAAAATGCCCTTATAGAAATGGATGAGAAGTATAACAGAAAGTTTGAAGAATTGAATAAATCAGTGAATGATACCCTAGGAAAACAATCAAACAGATAATGGAAACAGTTCAAGACTTGAAAACTGAAATGGAGGCAAAGTAGAAAACACGAACAGAGGGCCGGCTGAACATGGAAAATCTAGGTAAATGAATAGAGACTACAGAAGCAAGCATAACCAGCAGAATACAAGAGATAGAAGAAAGAATCTCAGATTCTGAAGATAACATAGAGAAAATAAACGCACTGATCAAAGAAAACAGCAAGTCCAACAAACTCTCATCACAAAACATTCAGGAAATATGGGACACAATAAAAAAGACCAAACCTAAGAATAATTGGAGTAGAATAAGGAGAAGAAGTGCAGCTCAAGGGTCCAGAAAATATATTTAATAAAACTATAGAAGAAAACTTTCCCAACCTAAAGAAAGATGTACCTATGAAGGTTCAAGAAGCATACAGAACACCAAATAGGCTGGTTCAAAAAAAAATCCCCTCGCCATATAATAATCAAAACACAAAGCATACAGAATAAAAAAAGATTATTAAGAGCCACAAAGGAAAAAGGCCAAGTTACTTATAAAGGTAAACCTATGAGACTTACACCTGACTTCTCTATGGAAACCATGAAAGCCAGAAGGTCCTGGATAGATGTACTGCAAAAACTAAGAGACCATGGATGCAAGCCCAGACTACTATACCCAGCCAAGCTTTCGTTCACTATAAATGGAGAAAACAAAATTTTCCAGGATAAAAACAAATTTAAACAATACATAGTCACAAGTCCAGCCTTACAGAAAGTAATAGAAGGAAAATCACTAACCAAGGAGTCCAACAATGACCACAATAACTCAGACATCTAGAGACCCTTCACCAGCGCAACTCAAAAAAGGGAAACACACAAACTCTACTACTAAAAAAGTGACCGGAGTTAACAACCACTGGTCATTAATATCACTTAATGTCAATGGGCTCAACTCACCTATAAAAAGGCACAGGCAAAGAGATTGGATACGAAAACAGGATCCAACATTCTGCTGTTTACAAGAAACATACCTTAACCACAAAGACAGGCACCTACTCAGAGTAAAGGGTTGGGAAAAGGTTTATCAAGCAAATGGACCTAAGAAACAACCATGCTAATTTCTAACAAAGTTGACTTCAAACTTAAATCAATCAGAAGAGATGGAGAGGGACATTTTATACTCATAACAGGAAAAATTCATCAGGATGAAGTCTCAATCCTGAATATCTATGCTCCTAATATAAAAGCACCCACGTACGTAAAAGAAACATTACTAAAACTCAAGGCAGCCATCAAACCACACACACTAATAGTAGGAGACTTCAACACTCCTCTCTCACCAATGGACAGGTCAATCAGACAGAAACCTAACAGAGAAATTAGAGGTAATGAATCAATTGGACTTAACAGACATCTATAGAATATTCCACCCAAATAGGAAAGAATATACCTTCTTCTATGCAGCTCATGGAACCTTCTTGAAAATTGACCACATACTCGGTAACAAAGCAAACATCCACAGTTACAAAAAAATATTAGTAACCACCTGTGTCTTATCAGATCACCATGGATTAAAGTTAGAATTCAACAACAATGCTACCCCCAGAAAGCCTACAAACTCATGGAAACTGAACAATCAACTACTGAACCATACCTAGATTAAGAAAGAAATAAAAAAAGAAATTAAAGTCTTCCTTGAATTCAATGAAAATAAAGAAACAACATACTCAAACTTATGAGACACTATGAAAGAAAGTTCATAGCATTAAGTGCCCACTTAAAGAAAACAGAGAAAGCACATATAGGCGACTTAACAGCCCACCTGAAAGCTCTAGAAAAAAAAGAAGCAGACTCACCTAGGAGGAGTAGAAGACTGGAAATAATCAAACTGAGGGCTGAAATCAACAAAATAGAAACACAGAAAACAATCCAAAGAATCAATGAAACAAAAAGCTGGTTCCTGGAGAAAATCAACAAGATTGATAAACCCCTATCCAAACTAATCAAACGGCAGAGAGAGAATGTGCAAATTAGTAAGATCAGAAATGAAAAGGGGGATATAACCACAGACACAGAGGAAATTCAGAGAATCATTAGATCTTACTACAAAAGCCTGTATGCCACAAAACTGGAAAATGTAAAAGAAATGGACAAGTTTTTAGATAAATACCATATACCAAAGTTAAAACAGGACCAGGTGAACAATCTAAACAGACCTGTCAGTCACGAAGAATTAGAAGCTGTTATCAAAAACCTCCCTACCAAAAAAAGCCCAGGACCAGATGGTTTCAATGCGGAATTCTACCAGAACTTCCAAGAAGACCTAATACCTATACTCCTTAATGTATTTCACAATATAGAAACAGAAGAGTCATTACCAAATTCCTTTTATGAAGCTACAGTTACTCTGATACCAAAACAACACAAAGACTCAACCAGGAAAGAGAATTACAGGCCAATCTCACTCATGAACATTGACGCAAAAATCCTCAACAAAATACTGGCAAGCCGAATCCAAGAACACATTAGAAAAATTATCCATTATGATCAAGTAGGCTTCATCCCAGAGATGCAGGGCTGGTTCAACATACGAAAATCTATCAATGTAATCCATCATATAAATAAACTGAACGAAAAAAACCATATGATCATTTCATTAGATGCTGAAAAAGCATTTGACAAAATTCAACATCCCTTTATGATAAAAGTATTGGAGAGATTAGGGATACAAGGGTCATACCCAAATATAATAAAAGCTATATACAGCAGCAGACAGGTAACATCAAATTAAACGGAGAGAAACTCAAAGCCATACCACTAAACTCAGGAACACGACAAGGCTGTCCACTCTCGCCATACCTCTTCAATATAGTGCTTGAAGTTCTAGCAATAGCAATAAGACAACATAAGGGGATCAAGGGGATTTGAATTGGAAAGGAAGAAGTTAAACTTTTGTTATTTGCAGATGATATGATAGTGTACATAAGCGACCCCAAATACTCCACCAAACAACTTTTACAGCTGATAAACAGCTTTAGTAATGTGGCAGGATACAAGATCAACTCCAAAAAATCAGTCGCCCTCTTATACACAAAGGATATGGAAGCAGAGAGGGTAATCAGAGAAGCTTCTCCATTCACAATAGCCACAAACAGCATAAAATATCTTGGGGTAAATCTAACCAAGGTAGTGAAAGATCTATTTGACAAGAACTTTAAGGCATTGAAGAAAGAAATTGAAGAGGATACCAGAAAATGGAAGGACCTCCCTTGCTCTTGGATTGGGAGGATCAACATAGTAAAAATGGCAATTCTACCAAAGGCAACTTATAGATTCAATGCAATCCCCATCAAGGTCCCATCAAAATTCTTCACAGATCTTGAGAGGACAATAATCAACTTTATATGGAAAAACAAAAAACCCAGGATAGCCTAAACAATCCTGTACAATAAAGGATCTTCTGGTGGCATTACCATCCCTGACTTCAAACTCTATTACAGAGCTACAGTAATGAAAACAGTGTGGTACTGGCATAAAAACAGAGAAGTCGACCAATGGAATCGTATAGAAGCCCCAAATTTTATCCCACAAACCTATGATCACCTCATTTTCGATAAAGGAGCTAAAAGTATACAATGGAAGAAAGAAAGCATCTTCAACAAATGGTGCTGGCACAACTGGATGTCAACCTGTAGAAGAATGAAAATAGACCCATATCTATCACCATGCACAAAACTCAAGTCCAAATGGATCAAAGACCTCAATATCAGTCCGAACACACTGAACCTGATAGAAGAGAAAGTGGGAAGTACCCTACATCAGATGGGCACAGGAGATCGCTTCCTATGTATAACCTTGTAGCACAGACATTAAGGACAACATTGAATAAATGGGACCTACTAAAACTGAGAAGCTTCTGTAAAGCAAAGGACACTGTCACTAAGACAAACAGGCAACCTACTGACTGGGAGAAGATCTTCACCAACCCCGCAATAGACAAAGGTCTGATTTCCAAAATATATAGAGAACTCAAGAAACTAGACTTTAAAATGCTAATTAACCCAATTAAAAAATGGGGCACTGAACTGAACAGAGAATTCTCAACAGAAGAAGTTCAAATGGCCAAAAACACTTAAGGTCATGCTCAACCTCCTTAGCGATCAGGGAAATGTAAATAAAAACAACTTTGAGATATCATCTTACACCTGTCAGAATGGCTAAAATAAAAAACACCAATGATAGCCTTTGCTGGAGAGGCTGTGGAGGAAGGGGTACACTCATCCATTGCTGGTGGGAATGCAATCTTGTGCAACCACTTTGGAAATCAGTGTTTCGGTTTCTCAGGAAATTCGGGATCCACCTACCCCTGGACCCAGCAATACCACTCTTGGGAATATACCCAAGAGATGCCCTATCATATGACAAAAGCATTTGTTCAACTATGTTCATAGCAGTATTATTTGTAATAGCCAGAACCTGGAAACAACCTAGATGCCCTTCAATGGAAGAATGGATGAAGAAAGTACTACGTTGTGGTAAAAAAACTATGACTTCTCGAATTTTGCATGCAAATGGATGGAAATAGAAAACACTATCCTGAGTGAGGTATCCCAGACCCAAAGAGATGAACATGGGATGTACTCACTCATAATTGGCTTCTAGCCATAAATAAAGGTCACAGAGTCTATAATTGGTGAACCTAAGGAAGCTAAATATGAAGGTGAACCCAAGGAAAAACATTTAGTTATCCTCTTGGCTATGGGAAGTAGACAAAATTGCCGGGGAGAAAATTGGGATCTTGGGAGTGGGGTGGGATGGGGGTGAGGGGAAATGGGGAGAGAAAAGTGAGAAGGGGAGGATGGGGGGAACTTGGGGAAACAGGATGATTGGGATAAAGGAAGGTTGGATAGGGTAGCACGGAAGCACAATTCTTAGTTAAGGGAGCCACCTTAGGGTTGGCAAGAGACTTGAACCTAGAGTGGCTCCCAGAAGCCCGAGGCAATGTCCCCAGTTAGTTCCTTGGGTAGCTGAGGATAGGGAACCTGAAATGACCCTATCCTATAGCAATACTGAAGAATATCTTGCATATCACCATAGAACCTTCATCTAG
This sequence comes from Microtus pennsylvanicus, assembly GCF_037038515.1. Lineage (NCBI taxonomy): Eukaryota > Metazoa > Chordata > Mammalia > Rodentia > Cricetidae > Microtus > Microtus pennsylvanicus. The sequence goes on along the minus strand of NC_134601.1, from coordinate 60,661,881 downwards.
TGATGGATGGAGATAGATACAGAGACCCACACTGGAGCACTGGACTGAGCTCCCAAGGTCCCAATGAGGAGCAGAAGGAGGGAGAACATGAGCAAGGAAGTCGGGACCACGAGGGGTGCACCCACCCACTGAGACAGTGGGGCTGATCTATTGGGAGCTCACGAAGGCCAGCTGGACTGTGATTGAAAAAGCATGGGATAAAACCGGACTCTCTGAATATGGCGATCAATGAGGGCTGATGAGAAGCCAAGGACAATGGCACAGGGTTTTGATACTACTTCATGTTCTGGCTTTGTGGGAACCTAGCCAGTTTGGATGTTCACCTTCCTAGACATGGACGGAGGGGGGAGGACCTTGGACTTTGCACAGGGCAGGGAACCCTGATTGCTCTTAGGACTGGAGGAGGAGAGGTGTGGGGGGAGGGGGAGAAGGGTGGGAGGAGGGGGAGGGAAATGGGTGGCTGGGAGGAGGCAGAAACTTTTTTTTCCTTTTCTCAATAAAAAAAAATTTTTAAAAATTAAATAAAATAAAAAAAATTACAAAAGACCCTGAGGTTAGGTGGGTGGTGAGTTGAGAAGAATGTGTGAAGCATTGAGGAAGGGAAAAAAAATTTACCAAAATTTTTGAAATTCTCAAAAATAAATAAAAACATTAAAAATTGACCCAATTTCTGGGCAGTGGTGACATGCGCATTTAATCACAGCACTCAGGAGGCAGAGGCAGGCAAAGTCTGAGTTCGATACCAGTCTGGTCTATAGACCGCATTTCAGACCAGCCAGGACTGTTACATAGAAAAACTCTGTCTCATTAAAAAAAAAAGGTCCAACAAAGAGAAATCACAATAGCAAATGTCAACATGGAAGTGGAAGAGGTGGAACTTAAATATATTGTTGATGTGAATGAAAGTTACTGTATCCACTTCGGGGAAGCATTTGGTAAAATGTTCTAAAATAACCCTACACCATGATGCAGTAATTACACTTCTAATAGATTTCCAAGAAAAAAATGAGGTACATTGCTCTCATACAAATGAATAACCACCTACCTATGTTCATGCAGGCAACACTAATTGAATGTGGCAGGACACACAGACACACACAATGGAAATTTGAGGGGAACTTGGGGAAAAGGGGAGAGTTCAGTGTGGGGGAAAGGGGATATAATATAATAATGTAGTGACTATTTATAGTCAACTAACATTTTGTCTGTATGAAATGGTGAAAGAAGAAATACATTTTTAAAAGAAATGAATGCATATATAAAATTACACATTTAAGAATTATTTCTGTTGCTCTACTCATAAGAATCTCAAACTGAAAAAAAGAAAATTCCATTAACATATTAACAGTAATGGGACAAACATTAAAGTCACATGGTAGACTGTTATAGAATATTTGTTTAACCAGGCAAATATGTGTTACATTTTATTTATGTTGAAGAATATTACTTTAACTACGTAAAGGTGTGTTGTTTTTATTTATGCTGCATTTGTTTAACTATGTCAGGATGTGTGTTTAATGATATAAAGATGTGTTGCACATATACCCAAAAGTGGTATTACTGGGTCTTGAGAAAGGCTGTTTCTAATTTTCTGATAAATCGCCACACTGACATCCAAAGGGGCTGTCCCAGCTTGCATGCCCACCAGCAATGCAGAAGTGTTCCCTTTACCTCACAACCTCTCCAGCATAAGTTGTCATCAGTGTTTTTTATGACTGTGCCATAAGGACATGTGCTCAACTATGTTCATAGAAACATTGTTTGACTTAGCCAGAACCTGGAAACAACCTAAATGCCCCTCGACTGAAGAATGGATAAAGATAATGTGTTACATTTACACAATGGAGTACTACACAATAGAAAATAAATGACGACATTGTGAATTTTGCAGGAAAATGGATGGAACTAGAAAACATTATTTTGAATGCGGTAACCTGATAGAGGAGGGTCATATGCCTATTGGTTAATAAAGAAACTGCCTTGGCCCTTTTGATAGGACACAGAAAGACAATTATTACATGGACTCATGCATATGTGGTTACTAAACATAAAGCAAAGAAAACCAGCCCACAAATCACAATCCCAGAGAACGTAGACAACAATGAGGACCCTAAGAGAGACATACATGGATCTAATCTACATGGGAAGTAGAAAAAGACAAGATCTCCTGAGTAAATTGGGAGCATGGTAACCTTGGGAGAGGGTTGAAGGGGGGAGGGTAGAGGCAGGTAGGGGAGCAGAGAAAAATGTAGAGATCAATAAATATCAAAAAAATAAATAAAAATAAAGATATGTTGCATCTGTTTCACCTTGCCTGACTAAGGCATCTTATTGGTCCAATAAAGAGCTGAATGCCCAATAGCTATGCAGGAGAAAGGATAGGCTGGGTTGGCTGGCAGAGAATAAATAGGATGAGAAATCTAGGCTCAGGAGGAAGGAGGAGAGCATAAGGGACATATTCAGGACAAAAAGCCAGGCAGATGCCAGCTAGCCAGACAAAAAGAAGCAGTAAAAATAAGATATACAGAAGTAAGAACAGTAATAAGACCCAAGGCAAAGGGTAGATAATGAGAAACAGATTAATTTAAGTTTAAAGAATTAGCCAGAAATGTGCCTAAGCTACTCCAAGCATTCAAAACTTATAATAAGTCTCTGTGCCATGATTTGGGAACTAGCAGCAGCCAGTCAGCAAGCAAGTCTCCTGTGGCCAGGCCACTCCACCACCATCCCCAGCTGCATCAGAGGACCCTGGAGGCACACCCTCACCTGCACCAACTGAAGGAAGAGTAGCATCAGAGAGCCCCAGAGGCACAGCCCCAACTACACCGATTGGAGGATGATTTGGGAGTTGGTTGGTGGTCCAAAAGAAAAAGCCTGCTACAACGGACTGTTATCCAGAATTTTTAAAACGTGATTGAATTGCACTGAAATGGAGAAAACTATGAAAAACTAATAAATATAATTTAGATAATTTGGAATAATTCTTTGAAAAACATTACTCACTAATAATGGTATTAGAAGAAATGGGAAATATTTTTAGTCTTTTCTATTAAGTAATTCTGTTATTAAAATGCTTTCCACAAAAAAACTTTCAGCCCCAAATGGTTTTGTACATAAATTTAATTTATGTTGATCTGTATGGGTATTCATATGATGAAGGAAATATCAGTGTAAAACATACTCTCTTCAAAGCCAGAGGAGGAAATAACATCTCTCAATTCACATTATGAAGTCAGTATTATCCTAATATTATAAGCAGATGAAGATAGTATACAAGAAGTTCTCAACCTTCCTAATGGTGTAACCCTTTAATACAGTTCCTCATATTGTGGTGACCCCAACCATAAAATATTTCATTGCTACTTCATAACTGTAATTTTGCTCTTGTTATTAATTGTAATGTAAATATCTGTTATTCAGGATATCAGATACGCAACACCTTCAGAGGGTCAAATCACACAGGTTGAAAACCACAGACATAGAGATACATGCAAGTTAATTCCAGAATTTGGTAGGGTGAGGTAGGAAAATAGTGAGTTTGAGGTAATTTTGGATGAAATAGGGACCTACTTCAAAAAAGCAGCAATAACAAAAAGATAAAGTAATAAAATATTAAATCATTATTCTAAGAAAAGTCTTACAATTTTTCTTCTAGCAATATAGCAAAGAATTCAAAGTAATAATAAGTCTCTATGTCATGATTTGGGAGCTGGTTGGTGGCCCAAAAGAAAAGCCCTGGTACTGTAGACCAGGGAGTGGTCTTCCATGCTCCAGTTGATGGTCCTACACCCAAGTACAAGCACATGTGCAAAGCTTTAATTGAAATCACTGGGTTATCAAGATAAGAAAGAGGATGTGAAACTGGGAGTGGGATGTGGGGAGGTCTTGGAGAAGTTGAAGGGTTAATAATATATATGGAGTTAATAACATACATATATACACACACACACATACACACATACAAGTGGGGTGTCTTAGTTTCTTTTCAATTGCTGTAACAAAGCACCATGACCAAATCAATTCTTAAAAGAAAGTATTTAATGTGGGACTCACAGTTCCAGGGGGATAGAGTCCATGACTATCATGGTGGGGATCATGACAACAGGCAGACAGGTATGACATTGGAGCCGAGACAACAACCAAACACAAGGCACTCTCATTCAGACCACCACATGGGTTTTATCCCATGAGTACAAGAGTATTTTAACATTTGAGAGGCAGTGTCATTTGCCATAATGGATTAAAAGAGAAAAATCTGTATAAAAAAAATCTACCTAAACTTTTGCAAAAAATTCTTGATGAAACTTGTAAAACTTATCTGAGCAATTCGGAGAAGGCAACTTCTTTAACTTCATGAAGGACACAGGGAGAGAGAAGAGGGAGAGAGAGAGAGAGAGAGAGAGAGAGAGAGAGAGAGTTTAATTGAAGAAGGAATGCTTTCTTCCTATTATCAGGAAAAAGCAATGATGTTTACTAGCAGTGTTTTGTTGAGTATTGATGTGGGAGTGTCATATATTAATCTGTTGATTTCATTGATTAAGCAATAAAGAAACTGCTAGGCCCATTTGATAGGCCCACCCTTAGGTGGGTGGAGTAAACAGAACAAAACGCTGGGAGGAAGAGGAAGTGAGGTCAGACTCCACAGCTCTCCTCTCGAGAGCAGAAGAGAGGCCATGCTCCGCTCTCCCAGGCAGGCGCACGCAATGAAGCAAGCCGCCAGGTCAGACATGCTGAATCTTTCCCGGTAAGACCGGTGCTCACAGATTATTAGAGATGGGTTGATTGGAATATCAGAATTAGCCAGTAAGGGCCAGAGCTAAGGGCCAAGCAGTGATGAAAAGAATACAGTGTCTGTGTAATTATTTCGGGGCATAAGCTAGCCGAGCCGGGCAGGCGGCTGGGGTGTTTGGGAATGCAGCCCAGCCCCCCCATATTACTACAGAGTATTGTACTGGTTGTCAGTCAGAGAGTGACAACAACATGAAATGAAAGGAATATATATTAGAAAGGAAGATGTTATTTGTGCACATTATAATTGTGGTCATAGAAAATTTGAAGCAATCTAAAGAAAAAACTAGTCAATCTACTTATGTGAATATAACAAGGTCAATATATAAAATGCCAATATGAAACTATCATTCGTAATTCTATATAATAGCAATGAAAATGTAGAAGTGATCTTAGCAACAATTCCATTTACAATAGTATCTGAATATATATGGAAACATGAACAAATATTATAGAAGTATTTTATAGGATCTATACAGTGAAAACTATAAAACATGGTCAAGAGAAACTCAAGCAGAACTAAATGAATGTAAAAGATTCCAGTTGAATGCATGAGAAGACTCAAAATTGTAAATATGTAAATTATTTCCCATCTTATTCACATTAGTCAAGAAAAAAGAAATTGATAATGGTAAAATGGATATTAGAATAGGGCCTAAGAAACATACTTTCTCATACAGTAACTTGTTTATTACAGACACCACTACCACTCAGGGGTGGACAGATAGTGCTAGGCGAAGTGAACCCTCATATGGGAAAAAAATGGCTCTAACAGCTCCCCTGCATTATAAACAAACATCAGTTTGTTCTAGGAAAAAAGAATAATGTTTTTATTTTATTCAAGAAAACGTATTTCTTAAGAAGAACACATAAAGTACCAAGAAAAAGTTAAAGATCGGCCAGACAGATTGATGGAGGTGGGTCTTGTATCTATTTGTTGTTTTCATTGGTTAATTAATAAAGAAACTGCTTGGCTTTCTGATAGGGTAGAATTTAGATAGGTGGAGTAAACAGAACAGAATGCTAGAAGAAAGAAGCCGAGTCAGGAGTCGCCACGATTCTCCCACTCCAGACAGACTCAGGTTAAGATCTTCCCTGGTAAGCCACCTCGTGGGCTACACAGATTATTAGAAATGGGTTAGATGAATATGTAAGAGCTAGACAATAAGAGGCTGGAACTAATGGGCCAGGCAGTGTTTAAAAGAATACAGTTTCCGTGTAATTATTTTGGGGCATAAGCTAGCTGGCTGCCAGGAGCCAGCGGCAGGAACGCAGCCCGCAGCTCCTGCTCCTTCTACAACAGATGGCTCAGTATTTAAGAGCAGTTTTTATTCCAGAGGACCTGGGTTCAATTTTCAACTCATAGTGCCTCATACAGGTCTGTAATTCTAATTCCAGTGGACGTACTGCCCTCTTCTGGACCCTATGGGCACTGTATGCACATGGTACACAAACATTAATACAGACCAAATACCAGTACACATAAAATAAAAACAAATAAATCTTTTAAAAATAAATAAGAATTCAGTTTCATTTCAAGTAAGAATACTTTTTAATTCAAATAAAAATAAAAACACCAAATTGTTATAAAAGTTTAACAACATTATTTAAAAAAAAAAAACACCTGTCTTTCAACAGGCTGAAGTTTAGCAAAATGCGAGAATAAAAAATGCAGAAATCATGATTTGTAAACTTGAAAGTAACTTACATGGTGTTACAGGTTCCAAAGCTGAAGGGGGGAAGCATAACAACATGGATACAAGTATGGAATCGTTATGCTAAGTGACATTAGCCAGGCACAGAGAGACAAGTATCGTGGGGCCTAAAAATGGAGAATGCAGTCAGGAAATGATAGGCAGAGGTGATGAATGAACAAGAAATTACAGTTAAGAGTAAGATGTTCTGGTGTACTACTGGACAATAGTGGCTACAGGTGACAATTGTGAATAAAGATGGCAAAACAGAATGAAGGATGTTGAGGATTTGTTGGGAGCTGCAGACCCCTGGCCCCTTGACTTTCTTTGCCGGCCTCAGACCCTTTGCTGGAGTGAATGGAGTAAACAGCTTGTTTTCCTGTGCCTGCAGCTGCTCTGAGCATGAGACCCTCATGGGTTCCTGATGGCAGGAGAGTGGGTTTCACAGCAGAAAATCCCAAGAGCTGGGCCGTGGCTATCACTTAAGGATCCCTATATAAGCTTCCCTGGAACACAATAAAGTTGACATTCTTGTTTCAAGGATGACCTATGTCCCTGTGTCTCTGTCTCTGTGTGCATGTGTTTAAATCTCCAGCCCCTTTCCTGGCTCGCAAACGGTCCTGTAGTGCAGACACTACAAGTGTTCTCACCACGAAGAGTGGATAAACATTTAAGGAAATAAATAGGTTTAGCCTGGTTTAACCATTGCACACTGGGTACATATGCAAAATGTTACCCAGTATCCCATTAATAAGTGTATTTTTATGACTTTTTCGCCTTCACTAGAAATATTATAGCCTTTAAAACATGAAGACCAAAAGGTCTAGCCATAAACTAGAAGACATATAATCTGCTATGTATCCAGAACATAGAAAAACAAAATATATGGCCACACTAGAAAAAAATTGGTTATAAAGATGTATACCCATGTAACAAATCTGTCAAGGGCTATATATGAAATGTATGCATTCTCCATAAATAAGATACATATCAAGAAATAAGAAAAGAGGAATTATTTGAAATGATAGTGTTTTCATAGAAACTGTATATGTAGGAATATAAAATTATTGCAATCAATTTTGTAGAAGTGGTGAAAAGCATCATTCTGTTAAAATCCTGTAGCTTTTAGAAATGCTTTCTGAATTTGCTTAAAATAATTCAGCTTGGTGGAACAGGGTAGAAGAGAGGACATATGAAACAAGATTGACTCTGTGTGAAAAATAATTACAAATTGATGAGTAAAAGAAATTTCATTATGTTATTATCTTCACTTCTCATTTAACTGAACATTTTCCATAATAAGGAAACCTTTCATCATTTGAAAAGAATCACGGGTTTTTGTGGCCACAGAGAGACCCTCTACTGATCAGCTTTGTTAGTAAAGAGAACACGATCAGTGGTCTAACCTACTTGCCTCCATTCATGCCTCCGAATCTAGGACAGCTCCATACGACTCCGGGGTTGAGCACTCAGTGTGAGAGCTAGCTGGAGTACACCAGGTGCTCAATACTGGCTGAGTGCCTTGTCCCCGTTCCCTTCACCCAAGCTCTCCCCTATTTCTCCAGTTGGCCTTTGGTTTCCTAAGGAACACTGTGTTCTAAGGTGTATACCAATGTACTCTCCCACCTAAGGACTTGAGAGGGTGTAATGTATAGTTTGAGAAAACACGATAACACTGTATGTTGGTTCTGGTTCTGTGCTGTGGGATGGCGATGCCCTTGTCACACAAGCTGTGGGGAGAGTAGCTGGTTCAAATGTACCTCCTGGCTAAAGAACTAGGTGCCTCTACGCGGATCACCTTTTCCTTTGGTCCTAGGTTTGAAGGTAGAGATGTCCAAGTCAATAGTATGGTGACACTTCTCCCTCCCTTTTCCACCACTCCATAGCCTCCTGGACTCAAAGTACCCAAGGTACCTTCTTACTGTCTTAAATTCATCATGGCATCACAAGTGTGGTGGACAGCAGCTACAATCTATAGCTTAGTGATTAAAACCTCTAACAGCCAAATAACTCCAGAAGTTATTTAGTCATTCTGGGTCTCATTTTACATACTTGAAAAGTGGAGATTGTGTGCTAAGCGGTTGGTTGGTAGACTCAAATGGGAAGAACTGCATATAAAGTTCTTAGCACAATATTGGCATGGTGCAAGCAGCAAATATGAGCTTATAGACAAGGAACATTCCACATTCCTTGGGTCGTTTTCCTTATACACCTGCCTTTTGGGGTCCCTAGTTAATCCTAACACTCACTTACCCTCTGAGTGCCTGACCCCCGACTGCTTACCCACCCTGGGCCAACTTTATATTCCACCTTCCCCTGCAAACTTAACTGCCGGCTTCTCTATATCCTGGCGCACTGCCTCTTTTCTCCACTAGGTGGCGCCAGAGAATGTCACAAACCCATCAGCTCCTCGTGAAACTTTGCGGAATGGTATGAATTTGGAGGTGGGCTTCCTGGAGGAGTAAATAGTACTTTCTTCCCTAAGGATATTTTAGGACTTTTGTTTAAGGCTCGCCTGAACTTGTGTTTCACTCTGTGGACCGTCTTAGCCCACAAATTAAGTTTCTGTCCTGCCTGGACTGTTCATTTATGTTGCTTCCTTTTTCATTTTCTTGGGTCCAGAGAGGCCTTTCATTTAGAGCAAGCACCCTTCCCCTTGAATGCTTTCAAAGGGTGCCTAAATTCCCCTCAGATCTCTTAAAGTACTTTCCCCAGGATCCGGCTATTCTGCCTGCACTTCTAACCATCTGCCCTCTTTCCCTAAGCCACTCACTCGCTGCTGGCTGCCTGTAATGGATGGGGGTGGGGTGGGAGAGGAAGTGTTTCCTTTAAGAAGTGTTTGGCTTCCTTTAAGAAGTGGTTGACTTGATCGGGGGAGGGGGAGGGAAATGGGAGGCGGTTGCGGGGAGGAGGCAGAAATCCTTAATAAATAAATAAATTAAAAAAAATAAAATTAAATAAAATAAAATTAAAAAAAGTGGTTGGCTACCTTTGTAGGGTGGTCCCTTGTTGGAGAATATTATTTTAAGGTGTATTACTTTTGTTTATGCTGTGGAACATTTGCTTAATGATGTAAAAATGTGTTGCTTTTGTTGACGGTGCATTTGTTTAAGTCTGTGAAGCTGTGATTCTTTGCCTGTCTAAAACACCTGATGGCCTAATAAGGAGCTGAACGGCCAATAGCGAGGCAGGAGAAAGGATAGGCTGGGCTGGCAGGCAGAGAATATAAATAGAAGGAGACCCGAGGAAGAAGGGAACATAGGGGGCCAGCTATGGAGCAAACCATGAAGAAAGAAATAAAGAAAGGTATACAGAAATAGGAAAAGATGAAATCCCAGAGGCAAAAGGCAGTCAGAATAATTTGGTAGGCAAAACTGGCAAGGAACAAGCCAAGTTAAGGCCAGGCATTCCTAAGCCTCTGTGTATGTGATTTATTTGTGAACTGGGTGGTGGGCCCCTCAAAAGGTCCAAAGAATAAAGTGTCACATGACAGTGCCTGACTCTAGTAGACCAAAATATCAGCACGTTTCCTGCAAAATAGGATCCACTGTCCTCTCATCTCCAGTACCAGCTGTGGGCCATATTTTGTGGAAGATATAAAGACAGTATGCAGGCTTGAAGCAGGCTGAGTACTTCCAAACCTGCCCTCTATCCTGCTTTCCATAAGTCTTTCCATCTTTACCTTTCCAGACTCATTAAATCCGCCTCAAAACTGAGATTATAGGCTGAAACTGCAATTAGGGGTCTTTGTAGCACCTCCCCCCATGCATTAAGAGTCCCCCACGACTTCTATTTTATTGTTTACTATCACACTCTCAGAGCATGTGTCCGGCACAATTCTTTGGTGAGAGTGGGAGGCAAATCTCCAATTCCACTGTCCTTGTGATGCTGTCAATGATGCTCTCTACTGTCCATGACTAGTCGTACAATCTGCCTGGCGCACCCTGCACACCTCTCGCTTCCTGTCTGTGTGTATCAGCATACTATGTGCTTCAGGCGGACAGCCCTATTAATTATCTTCCTCGCCACATAGTCAAATCCCCAGCACACCGATGTCTTCCCAACTACACACACCTCCAGGAAGACTATGATGCCAACTCTCTGTGAATGTCTATGGTCTGTCCTGTTGCCGGAAGCCATGTTGCTGTCCATTCGTGCTGCCTCCCAGGGCCACATTGATGTGAGTGTCCTGCAGTGCCACCTGGGACCAGGTTGGTGTCCATGGTCCCAGCTGCCTTTGAGGGCCTTATCTGGGTCTGTGGTCCTACTGCATCTGGTGGCCATGTTCATGGTCCATGCTGTAGCCAAAAAATGGAGAAGCCCATGATCCGCGTTCTTCCCAACTGTATAGAGCAAGAAAGATGCTTTTTTATTTATTTTTATTATTTAATTAAAAATTTCCACCTCCTCCGCTCCTCCCATTTCCCTCCCGCTCCCCAAGGATCCCGTGCCCAAGGATCTAGCTGGGGACATCTCCATGGACACCTGGGAACACCTCTAGAGTCAAGTCTCTTGCCAACCCTAAAATAGCTCCCTTAATTAAGATATATACTTCCCTGCTCCCATATCCACGCTGCCTCCATCCCAACCATCCCATCCCCCCAAGCTCTCCCCATCCTCTTCTTGTCACTTTTTTCTCCCCATTTCCCCTTACCTCACCCCATCCCCACCCCCAAGTTTCCAATTTTTTCCTGGCAATCTTGTCTCCTTCCAATATCAGGAAGATAACTTTATGTTTTTCTTTGGGATCACCTTCTTATTTAGCTTCTCTGGGATCTCATATTATAGGCTCAATGTCCTTTATTTTATGCCTAGAATCCACTTATGAGTGAGTACATACCATATTCATCTTTTCGGGTCTGGGTTTCTTCACGCAGGATAGTGTTTTCTCTTTCCATCCATTTGCATGCAAAATACGAGAAGTCATTGTTTTTTTACCGCTGAGTAGTACTCTAATGCGTACATATTCCACACTTTCTTTATCCATTCTTCCATTGAGGGGCATCTAGGTTGTTTCCAGGTTCTGGCTATTACAAATAATGCTGCTATGAACACAGTTGAACAAATGCTTTTGTAGTATGATAGGGCATCCCTTGGGTATATTCCCAAGAGTGGTATTGCTGGATCCTGGAGTAGGTTCATCCCGAATTTCCTGAAAAACCACCACACTGCTTTCCAAAGTGGTGGCACCAGTTTGCATTCCCACCAGCAATGGATGAGGGTACCCCTTCCTCCACAGCCTCTCCAGCAAAGGCTATCATTCGTGTTTTTGATTCTAGCCATTCTGACAGGTGTAAGATGGTATCTCAAAGTTGTTTTGATTTGCATTTCCCTGATTGGTAAGGAGTTATTGAGCATGACCTTAAGTGTCTTTTGGCCATTTGAACTTCTTCTGTTGAGAATTCTTGGTTCAGATCAGTGCCCCATTTTTAATGGGGTTAATTAGCATTTTAAAATCTAGTTTCTTGAGTTCTTTATATATTTTGGAGATCAGACCTTTGTTTGTTGCGGGGTTGGTGAAGATCTTCTCCCAGTCAGTAGGTTGCCTTTTTGTCTTAGTGACAGTGTCCTTTGCTTTACAAAAGCTTCTCAGTTTTAGGAGGTCCCATTTATTCAATGTTGCCCTTATTGTCTGTGCTACTGGGGTTATACATAGGAAGTGGTCTCCTGTGTCCATGTGTTGTAGAGTACTTCCCACTTTCTCTTCTATCAGGTTCAGTGTGTTCAGATTAATATTGAGGTCTTTAATCCATTTGGACTTGAGTTTTGTGCATGGTGATAGATATGGGTCTATTTTCATTCTTCTACAGGTTGACATCCAATTCTGCCAGCACCATTTGTTGAAGATGCTTTCTTTCTTCCATTGTATACTTTTAGCTCCTTTGTCAAAAATCAGGTGTTCATAGGTTTGTGGGTTAAAATCCGGTTCTTCTACTGAATCCCATTGGTCAACATCTCTGTTTTTGTGCCAATATCAAGCTGTTTTCATTACTGTAGCTCTGTAATAGAGTCTGAAGTCAGGGATGGTAATGCCACCGGAAGTACCTTTATTGTACAGGATTGTTTTGGCTATCCTCGGTTTTTTGTTTTTCCATATAAAGTTGAGTATTGTTCTCTCAAGGTCTGTGAAGAATTTTGTTGGGGATTGCATTGAATCAATAGATTGCCCTTGGTAGAATTGCCATTTTTACTGTGTTGATCCTCCCAATCCAAGAGCAAGGGAGATCCTTTCATTTTCTGGTATCCTCTTCAATTTCTTTCTTCAAAGACTTAAAGTTCTTGTCAAATAGATCTTTCACTTCCTTGGTTAGAGTTACCCTAAGATATTTTATGCAGGAAGATGCTTTTTGCAGTGATAGCGATGACTACTGATGCCCAGTTGAGAAAGAGGGACATGAAAAGCTTCTGTGACAATACCTATCCCCACTTCAACTTCAACCCCCAAAAAGTAACAGCCTAAACAAGAAATGATCAAAAAGAGCTCTTAAAAACCGTGATGGGGATGCTGAAGTTAGCTCTCCACTATTGGTGGTTTCTGGCGTGGGTGCAGGAGTGGAAGGACTCATTTCTATTTAAGAGACAGACCACTGAGAATTCAATCACGCTCCAGTCGAAAAGTTATAGATAACTAGGCTTCAGTTATATATAACACAAATTGGACTTGAGTTGTTTTTATTTTAATTTTAATTTGGGGGGTAGTGTTGACAGAGATCTCTGTCCCACCAGGTCCCACAGCTGTTCAGTCCCAAACACACAGAAGTCTATATTAATTATAGACTGGTTGGCCTAATAGCTCAGGCTTGCTTATTAACTAATTCTTACATCTTAAATTAGAAAATAATTCTTGTCTGTGCTAGCCACATGGCTTGGTATCTTTTATCAGTGAGGCATTCTCATCTTGCTTTTTCTTGCTCTGCATAACAACTGCAGACTGAGACTTTCCTCTTCCCAGAATTATTCTATTCTGGTTGCTCCACCTATATTTCCTTCCTTCCTAGTCACCCTGCCTATACTTCCTGCCTGGCTACTGGCCAATCAGCATTTTATTAAAGCAATACAACTAACAAACCTTTACAGGGTACAAGACCATCTTTACAGGGAACAAGTCCCACAGCAGGGGAGGTCAAAAAGGTAGGGGGCAGACATGGAAGGACAGGGAAATGAGGGTGACCGGGAACATGATGTGAAATTCCCAAAGAATAATAAAATACTTTTTAAAAAATTATCTCCCTGAACATGTTTCCCCAATTGTATAAAAACGATAATAATAATACAAGCCATCTTTTCAAAGTTGTAAACATAAAATGTGACACAATAAAGTCAAAGTAAGATATAAATCTCATATATATGATACAGAGAAAATAATATCGTACGAAGACATAGAGGCTTGGAGACTGAATAGTACTGGATTTTCAATCTGGTTCTGTATCAACCCCTTCAAGCTTCTTAGCTAGATTAACAAGTTTTCTTATCTCTATGATAGAGATAATACCACTCAAGTAAATGTCATGAAGCTACAATGGGAGAATGTGAGTGGAAATAGGAGCTAGCAGAGTGGAATGATGAACATGTATCCCTGCCACTTGGGAGGCTGGGACAAGAGGATTCTAATTTCAAAACGAGCCTGGCTGCAACATGAAAACCCTTTCAAAAAAGAGAAAACAATCAAACAAGAAAGAAAACAAGCATTTGTGCTATACTGGCTAGTCTATGTCAACTTGATACAAGTTGAAATCATCTGAGAGATGATTTCCTTGATTGGAAATATGCCTCCATAAGATTTGGGTATAAGGTATTTTCTTAATCAGAGATTGATGGGAGAGGGCCCAGTGTTGTGGAATATTAATTGAAGATGTATTACATTTGTTTATGCTGTGAAACATTAGCTTAATGATGCAAAGGTGTGTTGTATTCTTTTATGTTGCATTTGTTTAACACTGTGAAGCTGTGTTACTTTGCCTGTCTAAAATACCTGATTGAGCTAATAAAGAGTTGAACAGCTATGAAGCATTTCAATGGCATTTGTGGGCCCTGGTGTTTGCGTGTTCACTCGAGGTCAGGAAGAAAGTAGCTGAGACCATGCCCATGGCTCAGCGTTCCCCGCCTGGGCAGGTGGTGGGATCAGATCTACTAGGCATGCACAAGCAGGAGAGCATGGCGATTCCTACTGCCATGTTTCCAGGCTGTGCCGTGCTCTGCATAGCAGATTTGGCTGTTATTCAGACAAAAAGGGTTTATGTGCTGAGTATAGCTTCTGCCTTGCCCCAGTGCTAGCACTGGTGGTGATTCCACCATTTTAAAAGTGGAGAGGCAGAGCCAGCCTCCAGAGCAGCTGCAACCAAGCTGCTTATCATTTAAAAAAGCTTTTCTAGACAGTAGAGAATTACAGATTGGCACCCACAGGGCCAACTAAACCCACTTAATACCTGAGAGAGTTTAAAAAGGAATTCTAGACATAAAAATACAGAGTTTAACACAGCTTTTTGCTGTTTGCTGGTGGTGTGCTGCAGCTCCTTTAAGAGAGATTTTCATGATTTAGCCTTAGCAGGAAAAAACCCATGGCCGTTTTAAAATGTCAGCTTTCGGGGCTATGCTGCCAGTGGAGTGACCTCTGGCTCTTTTGGGAGATGGAGCATTTGAGTGGGGTTTGTGAGCAGCATGCTGCAACTTGCTTGATGGCAACATGGGCCAGCTTTGTGCCTGGAAGTATGGCAGTGTGCATGGCTCAGAGGTGCAAGCAGCTCTGCCATGCTGGACTGGGTGAGGCAAGCAGGCAGTACCAGTACTGTATGTAGCCTAGTAACGTCACAGCTTAGATTCTTAAGTGCTTAGTATTTTAAGAAGCATTTCTTCTGGTCAGAAAATAATTACAGATATGCAATAAAGACAAATCAATGGATCATAATCTTGGATAAATGTACCATAGACTTGGAAGAGAAAAGAAAAGAGTATAGAGTCATAAAATAAAGTTAATGCTTTAAAAAGGGTAAAGTCTTTAAAGAGACAGAGTACAGATGGTCATAGATAGGAGTAAAGAAAAATAAGTCATGTGAAGATGGAAAATTCACAGAGAACCTGGATTATGTATATTATTGTGTTTTCTTTGAATTTTTTGACTGTGAAGGAGGTAAGTACAGAGAGACATTTTATTGTATGGGCTTCTAAGCTAAGCCAGGATGTATATTATAAAGGTATCTTGACTTCAGAATAAGGATAAGTTGCTTTAGAAAAGAGGTTCTTCTTTTGTTTCCACAGAGGATGAAAACCTTTTGGATTGCTTCCAGACTGGTATGGTTTGATAGACCACACCCCCTGAAAGGTTGCCGGGAACACTCAAAATATCACTTCGCCCAACTGCTGTCTGAGATGAACCTAGCACACAGGATACACCATGAAAGACCTGATTAACAGCACTGGTGTAGGAGGTCCTTTTATATTTGTATTGATTTCATTGGTCGAATAAAGAAGCTGCCTTGGCCTTTTGATAGGGCAGCTCTTAGGTGGGCCGAATAGATAGAACAGGAGGCTGGGAATAAGGGAAGTGTGGCAGACGCCATGCTTCTCCTGCCCAAGACAGACGTTGGTTAAACTCATGCTGGTAAGCCATGACCTCATGGTGAACACAGATTAATAGAAATGGGTTAATCAATATGTGAGAGTTAGCCAATAAGAGGTTAGAGCTAATGGGCCAGGCAGTATTTAAATGAATACAGTTTCTTTGTAATTATTTCACAGCTAAGCTAGGCAGGTGGTGAGACACAGCCCACCGCTCTTCTTACAACACAGCACCCCCCAAACAGCAGGAAATAATATGGACGAATCTATGCCCATATTCCCAAATGCTGTCTTTAATTGTTTACTTACATTTAGAGAGGGATATGATATAAATATGAAAAAATGCGTTGGTATGGATCTTGGTTTATTGATTAAAAACTTAAGGTCAATTTTGTTACATGTATATTTCTGATCTTGATTAAGGTATTATGATTGTGTATCTCATTTAACAAATGTAATGTATAATTAAGAAATATAGCTTAATAGATAATCATTTATAATAGTCAAGATTGTAGTCATGTTAGTTAGATTTTCTAGATGTATAGAGATATATTTCAGTTAGTTAGATATTCTTCAAATCTTTCAGAGACCTTCAGAATATGGCATTTAAAATGATTTAAGAACTTAGGACTTTTCATGACAATGAGACATGTCTGCTCCTGGCAGCACCAATTACTTCAAGAAGAAGATGGGCATCGAAGAGTCTCCTTAGCCATTTGGACAAGAAACTACTCTGGCTTGAACTGCTTGACTGGACATGCAGAACCCACAGAAAAATGACTGCTGAACTTGCCTAAAGGTGTGATGGTTCTTTGGGGTTCATGCTTCATAAAAGACTCTAGTAGACATTCTGCAGGACACAGAAGAAAGTGACTGGCAAACTGCCAATATAGGCTGAACTGTCAATGAAATTTCCTGCTTCATGGAAAAGTTTGCTGAATACTATGGGCCTGGGGGCTGAAGATGGATACTCCAATGATACAGAAGAATTTTGAGTGACTGTCCAGGCAGCGAGATGTCTCTGTCATTTCTAGAGTTTTGTAAGTTGCTTACAATGTACTTCCTGTTTACTTAGGTAATATTATATCCGTTTGAAGTCTTTGAACTTCAGAAGTTGGATTTGAAGAATAGATAGATAGTTATAGTTATGGTTTTTCTTAGTTATGATAAAAGATAAAGTAAATAGACATATTGTAACTGTAATTCTTGCTTGATACCTGTTTTGTTACATGTAATTTTACTATGTTAAAGCTAAAGCCTTCCTTTTTATTTAAACAGAAATGGGGAAATGGTGTGGATGGTCCTTCTGTCTATGTGTTGTTTTGATTGGTTAATGAATAAAGGAACTGCTTTGGGCCCATAGCACAGCTCTAGGGGAACAGAGCTAAGGTGGGGGGGTTAAACAGAATGTTGGGAGGAAGAAGGTGGAGTCAGGAGACACTATGGAGCCGCTGCCAGAGTCAGACATGCTGGAACTTTGCTAGTAGGCCACCACATCATGGTGATATACAGATTAATAGAAATGGGTTAAATTAAGATGTAAGAGTTAGCCAATAAGAAGTTAGAGCTAATGAGCCAAGCAGTGTTTTAATTAATACAGTTTTCTGTGTGGTTATTTCAGGGCTAAGCTAGCCAGGAGGCCAGGACAAAAAAGCGGGCCCTCCTCCCCTGCAACAGGCCCCGTGTTGTAGAATATTAATTGAAGATGTGTTACATTTGTTTATGCTGTGGAACACTTTTTAGTGATGCCTAGATGTGTTGTATCCTTTTATGTTGCATTTGTTTAACACTATGAAGCTGTGTTACTTTGCCTGTCTAAAATACATGATTGAGCTAATAAAGAGCTAAACAGGCCATAGCTAGACAGGATAGGGATGGGTAGGGCTGCCAAGCAGAAAGAATAAATAGAAGGAGAAAAATATTAGAGGAAGAAATAAGAAAGGAGAAGGCAAGGAAGACATTATGGGCAAGCCACCCAACCACAGCCAGATATGGAGTAAGAAGGAAAGAAAAGATATACATGTAGAAATAGAGAAAGGTAAAAGACCAGAGGCAAAAGGTAGAGGGGATAATTTACAAAAAGCTGGCTAGATATAAGTCAAGCCAAGGCTGGGCATTTATAAGAAAGTCTTCATATGATTATTTGGGAGCAGGGTCCCCCCCCAGAATAAAAATAGTAAAAAAACAAAAACCAACAACATTTTGGCAAACCAACATGGGGCTCAAATTTCCATGGGGCATAATAAAGCTTTAAATCTCTGAAGAAACTCTGTCTTACAACAGAGCACATAAACAGCTTTTTCCACACTGAATAGAAATAAATAAATAAATAAACTAAGTAAAAAACACTTGCCACAGTGCAGGACACTACCATTCCAGAGTTGGGGGTTGAATGCAGTCCTGGTCAAACACACCTCCACTCAGGCCATGAGCTTTAGGCTTGGATCTCATGACTGCAAAGTGGGCAGAGCCAGCTGCCAAAGATGCACGATGTCCTACCCATGCCACTTAGCAGTTTCTGATCACACAGACAAAAAGACTACAGATACACAGTAAAGAAAGATCGAGATAGGGGGAAAAAAACCTCTACACAGGTTCCAGTGTGTTTTACAATGTGCATACGCTTGAGAAAGAAAAAGGATATAGGTAGTCATAGAAAGAAATGAATATTTAAGAAATAATAGTAAAGTCTTTAAAGACAGTAAAAAGTAATATAAAAAAATCCATGCAACAATGGAAAATAGACAGGGAGTCTGGGTGTTGTATAGTATCGTGTTGATTTTGAATTTTTGAATGCTGATAGAGCAAATGACAACCTCTGACAGACATGGGATTGTGAACTGGACTACTAAATTAAGCCAGACTATATGCTTTAGGAATGCCTTAACTTTAAAATGGAAATAAAAAAATATATTTGTAAAATGGAAACTAAAAAAAATGCATTGCTTTGGAGAAGAGGTTTTGCCTTTGTTTTCACATGAAACAAGAGGTTGTGGATTCCTTCAGAGTTGATATGGATCAGGTTTGATGGGGGAAGACCTCCTGAAACTTAATACTTGCTATCTATCAACAAAGGTTACTGCTGGTCTTCCCAGGACTTGGCCATTATCTCTATTTTCTCAAGGACCCCTAAAGATGCCTTCACCCACAAACAACAGGAAGCAGTTTCAAGAAAATGGCACCCACATTACCAAAAGATGGGGTTTCCAGGCAGAGGGAATAAATAGGATGAGAAAAAGAGAAGAGGGAGGAGCAAGAAAAAGAAGAGGAGGATGTCAGCAGCCAGCCACCCAGCAACACAGTCAGACATGGAATAAGAAGGAAAAAAAGATATATGGAAATAGAGAAATGTAAAAGCTCAGAGGCAAAAGGTAGATGGGATAATTTAAGTTAAGAAAAACTGGCTAAAAATAAGCCAGACGAAGGCCAGGATTTATAAGAAAGAGTTAGTCTCTGTGTGATTATTTAGAAGCTAAGTGGTGGACCCTCCCTCCCAAAAAAGTAAAAAAGAGTAAAAAAAAAAAGAAAGAAAGAAAAAGCTCAACCCATGGTGGTTGAGGTCATCCTGGACAGGTGGTCCTGGGTTCCATAGGGAAACAGACTGAGCCAGTCAGTAAGTAGCACTCCTTCATGGCCTCTGCATCAGGTCCTGCCTCCAGATTCCTTTCCTATTTGAGTTCTTGTCCTCACTTCCTTCAGTGACGAGCAATGATATGGAAACTTAAGCCACATAAATCTTTTTCACCCAAGTCATTTTTGGTCATGATGTTTCATCACAGCAATTATATCACCAACTAAACCCAGATCTTGATGAATAGTAACAGCAAGAACACTGATGGAGCATATTTCCCTGTGTTAGGATACAGATCAGTATAGCATGGAGAGACATGGAAAAGAAGCTAGAAAGGATGCTCAGGAAAGGTCCATAACTGGCAAAAGGAGCACTTAACAAACAGCCGTTTCCATCCATTACAATTCTTTTTCCATTTTACCTTACTCCTACCTAGACAATGTGTAGAGAATTCTGTCCTTCAAGAAGCTTCCATCTTCTTTCCCAGGGTGGATATTCTCAACCCATCAGTTCTATGATTTCCCTTCAATGTTCTATGTGTGACTTACTACTACCTTAGCATACTTTTCTGAGACACCCAAGACATTCGTGGTCCAGATTCATATGTCTGCCTTTCAGTAATGAATGCCAGCACTTGGGAAGCTAAGGTAGGTGGGTTGCAAATTCCAGGTCAGCTTTGGCTACATTGCATTCTTCAGAGCAGCCTGGACAGATTGAGACTTTGAAAGAAAAAAAAAACGTAAGGAAGGGAGTAAAGGAAGGAAGAAGGGAAGAAGTAGGAATCATCTTGCTGTTTAAGTTGTAGAAATGTGCTTCTTAAAACATTTCAATGACAACCTTATTGAAATGCAATTAATATAGCAGTACAGATAAAGTAGCAAGTTTCCTAAGCTGGATCATAGGCCACCCAGGCAGCCTCAAATAGAGGCCCTGTTTAACTCTGGCCACCAACTCTATACAGAATCCAAGATCTTTGCTTGGGTTCTAGATGTAGATAGACTTCTGATTCTAGACTTAGAGATTTAATTTAAGTTTCGAAAAATCTCTCAAGCTAGCCAAAGATAGATACCTTAACTCTAACCATAAAATGAATCTCTTTTTTGGCCACACTCCAAATTTTTAACCCTGAGAAAATTGAGTTCTTAGACCTAGTCACATACAAACTACCAAAATGTGACCCACTTACTTCTGTAACTGCTGAAGACAAAATTTCTAACCCTCACTTAATTGTAATCTAACTATTGTCATCAAATCTGAATCCAATGTAGTATCAGACATAGCCCCTAAACTTGCCCCCAGGCTTAATGACTACTTAAGTTACAGATAGTCAACATTACACACACACACACACACACACACACACACACTGAGGGCTCAGCATGATACTGAGTGAGAGCTACCCTGAGCACACACTGACTTTCTAACTCAGTCACATCCTGAGATCTGATCCTGGAAACTAAACCAGCTACAATTTCCACAGACTTAGCACTAACGAGAACATAACTCCAACCTTGGCAAGAGAATGACTGACTACTAAACTTGGACTCAGACAGTGAGGAAAACATGTACAGAAACCAAACTCTAAACTTGGCCTAAGACTGCTATGATGATTGCCAAGAAGTGTAACTCAATCTTCTATAAAATCTGACGATATATTCTGACGCACACAATGCTTGAATATGGCTGCAGACTCAGAGTTAACCTTATTCAAAGAGAAAACTCAAACCTAGTTATAAAGGAGCTAGTAAATCTGACCATGAAACAATTGACTTAGGGTAGTCTGAGCCCTATCCCTGGCCACTGATTTGTCTCCTAAACATTAAAGTCTCAAACTGCTCATAGGCTGGATTCCAAACTTTGACCACAGGCTGAATCTATAACTCTTATCATAGACTGAATTTATAATCTTACTTTCCAACCTGATCTTTCAACCTGAAAGTAAATCTGACTCTCATTCTCATCCCACCCCACCCCACATTCATTAAAATAGCTAATGAGCAATCTTGCCTCTTTAAGATGGAAAGAACCCTATTTCTGGATAAATATTAGTTCCAGAGTCGATCTGAACTTTAACAAGCCATAGCTTTAACCTTGACCCTAGTCGTAGAAAAGAGTAGCAGAATCTAAATTGCTTGTCAGAACTGGGATGGGATTGAACCAAAACTTTAAACATGACTTAAGTACAAACCTGACTAAGATAGACAAACATGTCTCATAATCTGAGCCTGAAACCTACCAACAGATCCTATTCTGTACCTGACTACTAAGCTCTATCACTGGCCACATTCAGAGCACTGACCTGAGATGAAGCCTTTAAACCCTGCCCATAGTTGGAGACCTAAAAAATCAAGCTCCATTTGTGGCTATAGAATGATTGCTAACACTAGTAGGCTAAATCAAAACCTGCTTCACATTACTAAAATGGCCAAGACTGACTGCTAATATTCATTGTAGAGTTTTAAGTCCGTAAATAAAAGTCATCCTATTTGTGGCCACAGACTAAGTTCTAGCACTAGTTAAAGATTGGGCAATCTGTCTGGCTACAAACCTGTCCCTAAATTGGGGATAGAAGCACTCATGAGAACCATCAGCACAAACTGAACTCTAATACTGATACCTGCATTCTTGCTACACTGATGAGAGCTTAAGTTTGTAACTGACAATGGGGCATGAATACTGTGAACTCTAACCAAGCCAGTAGGTTGATTCCCAAAACCTCACTATAGCAAAGTTTCTCAACTTGAATTCAAGCTGTACCCTATGGCTTTTAAATTCTTATTCCAGCCTTCCCCGTAGACTGACGTGAAACGTCACTGTGCTGAAAACACAAACAAACAAACTGCTGACTCCTTTAGCTCTTAAAGTCTTCTACACATACACCTTACCCTGAGTATTGCTAACTGCAGAATCCTGGTGAAAGTTTAAATAGAGAGCATGACCTTTAGCACTCAGTAAACAAAACTATAGATAATGTCAAAGTGGAGGCACTACCTCCACAGTCTAGAGGCCTGTGACTGTTAGAGTTGTTAACTTGACAGAATGAGTTCCTAGGCATGCCTGTGTGACATTGTCTTAATTTTGTTAGTAGAAATGGGAAGACTTGCCCACTATTCTTTACTTGGGATCCTGGATAACACATAGGTGGAGAAAGAGGACTGAGCACTATGCACTGTTTCATCCATTTCTGCTTCCTGATTATTAGTGTGATTTGATCAGGAGCTTTAAACTTTTGTTGCCTTGACTTCACCTGAACAGTGAGCCACAATAAATATCCTTTCTCCCTTGAATTGTTTTTATCAGAGCCACAGAAAAAGAGACTAACTCAAAGACCAAATAGAAATGAAAGAGGTCATAGTTATGAAGTCATACTTTGTCCACTGAATGAAGACCAATACTAGCCACTGAAACACTATTCCTGATGGGTGTAAAATCTTACACTGACTAAATTCAGAAAGCATAATTTGAACATAGCCAAATATGTACTTCCAATCCTGTTCATATTTACATTTGATATCCTGGTCACAAACTCATATAGTCCATAGATAAAACATTAGCTGTGATTTAAGAACTCCAGGACACTCCTTTGGTTTTGGTGTAATTTGTCATCTAAAAGTCCAAATGTAAAAGGTGTGATTTCCCCAAAGTGACAGTACAAGGAGTTGAGGTCTTATGAGAGGTCCTTGGTGCTCTGTACAAAGCTGGTCTACAGACTGAGTCCTGGTGACAATCTAAGAATCATGGCTTTTACAATGAGGTGTAACCCAGACCATTCTGGAGTACTGTTCACCTCAGAATGAGGTTTAACATTAATCAAAAATGCATCTTGGTTCATGGGCTGAAATATGATCATAACTTTGGAGCCTAATATTGGTATCGAGTTGAATAGTAATATTTGCTTTATGGCTCACTACCATGGATCCACACTAACCTATAAATATAGCTGTAGTTCAACAACAACTTATACTGAGGCAAAATTTATGTCAAACACATTCCGCATTATAAACCTAAATCTAACTCTGACCTGATGAGGTTTATACTGGCTCTGTCTGTAAAATTTTGAAAATTTCCATATTAACTGATCTCTGAATCCATTCAG
Organism: Microtus pennsylvanicus; assembly: GCF_037038515.1. NCBI lineage: Eukaryota > Metazoa > Chordata > Mammalia > Rodentia > Cricetidae > Microtus > Microtus pennsylvanicus. The sequence goes on along the minus strand of NC_134601.1, from coordinate 60,638,177 downwards.
CATTATTTGGCAGTATTTCAGAAATGGGCCACTATTTCATAAATTTTCACTGCTATACACCAATAGGTCAAAGAGTATCCTAACAATGAGCCAAAGTCTATCAGCTTTCAACATATGAATAGTCAAGCAGGAAGTATAGGTATGGTGACCAATGAGGATGATGGGGAAGGAAAAGTATGGAGTTAGGACTCACCAGCCAGACACTGAGGAAGCAGGAGATTAGCATGCCATGCTAATAAAGGTATCGTCATGTGGCAGAGAACAAAAAAGAAATATGGGTTAACTTAAAGTGTAAGAGCTAGTAACAAGCCTGAGCTATCGGCTGAGCATTTATAAGAAATATTAAGCCTCTAAATGCTTGGTGGGTAGGAGAGAAACTTCTGTTTACATATATATGTATAATATATACATATTATATATAATATATGTATACATATACTTAAGCCAAGTAGTATTTATGTGCATATGTACATATATGCAAGTATATATACACTATATACATATACCTATACATATTCTAGATGTATCTACCATATCTCTATTTATATATGTCCATATGTAAATCATATTATATATATGTATGTGTGTGTATATGTATGTATATCCATTGATCTTGCTCCTTTACAGAGCCCTAACTAATATACTGTCCTATTTGTATCCCCTTTATCCACCTCTCTTGTCTTATTCTTATTGCTCAAACTAAGATTCCAAGAATAGGGGGTGCATGAACATCCTTGTCTGTTGTATTACTTTTGTGGAAATGCTTCCAGTTTTCTCTGATTAGCATGATGTTGACTGCGGGTTTGTTGTTATTACCTTTATTATGTTGATATATATTTGGTAGATTCTCCAGGAATTTTATCGGATGTTGGTTTTATCAAAGGTCTTTTTTGTTTCTAATGAATCAATTATGTGGTTTCCGCCCTTGAGTCTATTTATGTCGTGGGTTACATTTATTGATTTACATATGATGAACACACCTATATCTTTGGGATGAGGCCAGCTGGGTGGTAATGGATGAACATTTTGGTGTGTTCTTGAATTTGGTTTGTAAGTACTTTATTGGTTTTTTTCATCTATGTTTATTAGGGAGATTGGCCTGGATTTACTTTTTAACTTTTCCTTCCTTCCTTCCTTCCTTCCTTCCTTCCTTCCTTCCTTCCTTCCTTCCTTCTTTCCTTCCTTCTTTCCTTCCTTCTTTCTTTCCTTCCTTCCTTCCTTCCTTCCTTCCTTCCTTCCTTCCTTCCTCCTTTCTTCATTTCTTCCCTTTCTTTTTTGGTAAGGGATATTTTTCTGGTTTTAGTATACTGTTAATATTGATTTTATAAAAATAATATAGTAGTGCTCTTTCCCTTTCTATTGTATGGAATGATGTGAGGAGTATTGACATTAGTTTTTCTTTGATGGTCAGGTAACATTCTATGTTCAATCCATCTGGTCTTGGACATTTTTTATCTGGGAATTTTATTATTACTGCTTATATCTTGTTTGCTACTATGGGCCTCTTTATATTATTTCATCATGGCTTAAGTTTGGTAGGTCATATCTGTCTAGAAGTTCATCCATTTCTTTTAGATGTTTCTTTTTCGTGGAATATGAATTTTTAATGTCCTCATGATTCTCTGAATTTCCTCATTGTCCGTTGAACTGTCTCCCCCTTCATCTCTAATTTTATTAATTTGGGTCTTATTTCTCTTTCAGTTGATTAATTTGCAATCCCACAAAGTTTGTTGGTTTTGAAACAGGTCACAATATGTGCTCTTGACTGGCTTGGGACTCACTATGTAAACCAGACATGCTTTGAATTCCTAGAAGCCAACCTGCCTCTGTAATCTGAGTCCTGGGGAAGGTTTGCACCACCACACACCTGGCTTTCAGTTTTCTTTTGCTTTAAATATAGGCCATTAGCACTATAAAATTTCTTCTTAGACCTCCTTTCATTGTGTGCTATAGATTTTAATATATTGTATTTTCATTTTCAATCAATTTTAATAATTTTCAATTTTTCTTCTTGAGTTTTTTTCTTGACCTAATTATCATTCAATAGTGTGTTTACTTTCCATGAGTTTGTGTGATTTTTATTGCTATTGATAGCTAACCTTATTACACTGTGGTTCAATAAAATACAGTATGTTATTTCGATTTTCCTTTTTTAAGACTTGTTAACAACATCTAAAATGTTAATTTTGGAATAATATCCACGGGCTGCTGGAAAGAATATGTAATCTTTAGTCTCTGAGTGTAATATTCTGTAGGAATCTGTTTAGTCTACTTGATTTCTGATATCATTTAAACTCGAGTTTCTCTATTTCATTTTTGTCTTGATGAACTGTCTGTTGGTGAGAGATGGGTACTGAAGTCACCCACCATGGAAGCATTGGCATTAATCTGTGCTTTTAGATCTAGTGTGTGTTTTATGAAGTTGTGTCTACCTTTGTTTATCCACCCATTTATTTATTGCCCTCTTGTCACATAGTTTTACTTAAATGATATTTTCTTAAAGATAGATAAATTACTTACTATTGCAGATGTATTGTGTGTGTTAGAACCGATAGCTTTATATCAGTACATGGCATGCCCACTGAGTTTTGCCGCCAGAATGCAGGTTCACTGCCTATTAGTTTAAGAGATTGGTTTCTTCTGGGCTATCCCATATCACATTTTCATATTTAGTTATGACAAGTTCTAAGGGAAAATATAATTCCCAATTCGAAGTATGCAGTTTTTTATACTTTACTGTTTTAATTTAGTTATACATTTTCCCTTCTTCCCCTCTCCCCTTTCACCTTCTACCCTGTCCCACATGCTCCAAATTTACTCAGAAGTTCTTATCTGTTTCTCCTTCCTAGGTGGATCCTTTTATTTCTCTCTTAGGGTCTTCTTTGTTGTCTAGGTTCTCTGGGCTTGTTATTTGTTGCTCTCAGTGTCTGAGAAGTACACAGTTTTTTTAAAAAATGACTCTAATAAATGACAAACTTTGACGGGTATTTAATTTTAATTAATTAATTAATTAATTTGGTTTTTCGAGACAGGGTTTCTCAGTGTAGCTTTGGAGCCTGTCCTGGAACTAGTTCTTGAAGACCAAGGTGGCCTCGAACTCACAGAGATCTGTCTGCCTCTGCCTCCCGAGTGCTGGGATTAAAGGTGTGCACCACCACAGCTTAGCTTTAATTTTTATTTTTGAGACAGCCCTGACTGTCCTGGAACCACTCTCTAAATCAGGCTGGTCTTTAACTCACAGTCATCTGTCTGCTTCTGCCTCCCGAGTCCTGGGATTGAAGGTGTGAACCACCAATACCCAGAGTTAAAATTTTAAGCTTAAAAAAACAAAAAATATATATACACACACATTTGGTAGCACATGTGTTTAAATATGTGTCTCAAGAGGCTTAGGCAGTAGGATCCTTAACTCACGGCTTCTTCTAGGCTAGATAGTAGCGTTTTGCCTGAAAAATAAAACAAAACAAAAAAAATCAATCATACTTAGACTTCAATGAGAATGTCAAATCATAACACAATGTGAACTTAGACTTTCTTCAAAACATAAGCATTTTAAAAGCATTCAAAAGAGTCTAGAACATTAGTTTGCCTCAGCAAGCACTTTATACTCTAAGCTAGTCTGAGGGACCATGCACATTAAACTACAATACCCAGACTACTCTCCTGTAGCCGACCTCAAGGAATTAGCGGAAGCTTGGTGTTAGAAGAATTATGGGTGTCTCGAAGAACTATGTTGACTTCATCTCCCACAATCCACTGGCATCCTTTGACTCTTTCCACCAATGCCAAGATTGCATGGTTCCGAGAAAGAATAGTATCCAGTTACTTTAAACTACATTTCCCATGAGGACATGCGCTTAGGCTTTAGACTTTCCTGTGATCAGTAGCCAATGGGAAAGGCCTCTGTAGCCACCCAGTAGATTAGAGTCCAGCCATTGGGCCCCATTGCTTGGCCTAGGCCGGTTAGCAGAAGGTACTGAGTTGGGAAGACAGTTGTGGGGCTTGCGGTGCTGCAAGGGCACTCCGGGTCCAGGAGCTTCCGAGCGGACCCGATTTTCCGCGGATGTTTAAGGAGTAGAGCTTCCGTAGCCGGGGAGCCGGAGGTCAGCGAGGCAGAAAGCCCGAGTGGCAGTGGCCGGGGACTGTGGGACCGAGGGGGCCTTGGGAGGAGGGTGCTTCCGGGGCTGCCGTCTTTGGCGCCTAACTCCGCCCAGCTCTGCCACTTCAGGAGTGGGGGATGTCCGTGGGAGTCAGGGAGTGGGCACCAGGTGCTGGAGCAGCCAGGAGGAAAACACGAACCCCACCCCCCTCTTTTGTTTTAGTTCCTACCACCACTCGCCCCTCTCTCACACACCTCTCAGCATGTGCTCCTTCATAGCTGTTTGGACTGAGAGAGTCTTCATTAAGTGGCAGCTGGTCTCTCCTCTCTCTCTCTCTCTCTCTCTCTCTCTCTCTCTCTCTCTCTCTCTCTCTCTCTCTCTCTCTCTCTCTCTCTCTCTCTCTCTCTCTCCCTCCTCTCCCTCTCCCTCTCTCCCTCTCTCCCTCTCCCCCCCCCCCCTCCCTCCCTCCCTCTCTCTCCCTCTCCCTCTCTCTCGCCCCCGCGGAAATTCCTTGCTATACCTAAAGCTTGATTTTCTGTCCGTTTCAGCTTCCTGATGATGAAATTTTTAAAAAATCGACCTATCTCTCTTATTGGTCCTCTTCAACCAGTCATTAGAGTAGAAAATGTATTCAATTTCCAGAAGGGATAGGGGGCAGAAGGAAAGAACCTTACTTTTGATGAATGTATAATTAAGGTTCAGCCCAGTGTTCTGGCGAGGGTAGAAGGGCAATTGGACCTATTAAAAAACGTGGAGCATTTTAAAAGTTTCCAACGAAGACTAGTTAGCACCAGTGTTGCTAAACATTTAATGGGTTCACTGTCTACAAACACAGTAGACTGTGAAACACACTGCATTAATTATTGCATATTACAAATGCGTGGAAAAAGTGCTCAGGGCTTAGTGGAAAGGCGTATAGATAGGAGGGAGAGGCTGATTTGTGAAAGTTAGAGCCTAACTCAGAACTTGTTGGAGTCTTGACATTTACCCTTCTTTTAGATCAATCCTAGTAAGCTTTGTGGAGGGGGTCACCTTTAATTTGGGCTCCCATGGAATAAAGGAAATTTGAAATGAGCATAGGTGGAAAGAATGCTTTCTAATACAGGGGTTGGCAACTAAGAAGAAGGCATAGAAAAGGGGGACTGTATGACAGGGGCACATCTGATTATATAAGAGCTATCAGCAGGGATATATCGGGAGATAGTTTTTGGGATCGTAGTAACATGAGAGGTTGAAGGATGTACAGAGTTTGGATTTTATTCTGTATTGAATAAAATTAAGATTGAAAAATTAAGACTGGGTGATTTTCCTTTTCATCCTAGGGGAACCTGATTTGAGGTCAATTCTCGGAGAACACAAAGAAGTGTGGTGGTATGTTCCAGGTGTGACTTTAATGTAACTAGAAGGAGAAACTTTTGTCTTGCAGATGTTTTGTTTATGACTATTCTTAGCTACAACCTGTACTTGTCAATTAGAAGGCAAAGTGCCATAAATATTTTCTTAAGAGATGAGTTTGCTGTCCTTGTACAGCAGATTATCCGCATTGCAATCTTCTGATTAGATAATAGTAATGACTCTTTATTGAGCTCACATAATATCCCAGGCTTCATCATAAGCCCTTTGTTACATTATCTGAGTGTCTTATAAAGTGTACAATTTTTTCCATTTTTTTCTCTAGAAGAAGAAACTAAAATGCAGATTTTAAGCCCATAGATTGGAGGTAATTGAGGTAGTTTCAGTGTCCAGACTTCTGACTTGAAAACCCATGCTCTATCCCCCGTGGCTTCCAAGTCCTGATGTGCATTTTTGTTCTTGATTTTCCAGTTGTGGCAAGGGAAGATTACTGTAAGGTACAATTGGCCATCCTGGAAGAAACCCAAATGAGTCATTTTGCATTTCTATATCAGTGTTTTTGCTGTAAAATAGTTGCCAATACCAAATTTGCTTAACTGCAGTTATAACCATAGTTGATTATGTCTGCCAAAATTATAGTCAATATATCATTTTCTAAATTAGATGATTCTGTACGAAAGCTATGTCCAACCTCTAAGCCATTCAATTCTAGACAGTTTTTTGCATTGTATTTTATTTCAGCCTTTTCAAAGGGGAGCCAGGATACTAGATGTCCTTTGTGACCTGAGCACACATTAAGTGTAGAAGATGCAAGAAAATACAAGGCCCTGAACCCTCACTGGGTCCAGGGGACCACAATTCTGAGATACCATAGAGTAAAAAATTGTGGGAGAACAGAAACAGGTACAGCATTGTAGTAGGATAGAGGAAAGAGTGGCTAACCAGAGAAAGAGAGAGAGAGCTGGGAATTTTGTGAGGAGGTGACATGATAAATAATTCTTGAAGGGTAATGAATTTGGCAGGCAAAGAAAGGTAGAGAGAAGCCATTGGAGATATAGGAATCAGTCTGTAAGAGATGTGCTTATGGTAGAGTGGGCGTGGCTTTTTCTAATGTGAGCAGTTCATCCTAGCAGGGTCCTGAGACTGAGACAAGGAAGGTTCAAGCAAAGTATGCTGCAGAATTTTGAGAGTGCTTTTTGGAGAATCAACTGCAATACTAAGAAATATGAATGTGTTCCCACAGGCCCACTGACTCAAAATACCGAGCATGGCCCAGCGGTAGTTACATTATGCTTCCACTCACAGTTCAAGTTTCATTAGTTGCATAGTTGGATGTATCTGATAAAACAACTATTATTCATCAAACCTAAGGTTACGTAGGATTTAATAAAAATACGAAATACACTAGTCTTAAGTTGGTTTAAAGACAAATACTAAGTAATAGTATGAATATATTAAATATGTCCAGGTTATGTCCTCTTACACTTGGGTGTAAGAAATAAAGTTGTAGGCAATAGGAAAAAAAAGTCAACATTTTTAAGAAAAGAGAACCATGAGCAGATTTTCCCATTTGTAAGATAACAGTGGAAAGGATGCACTGGAGGGAGGCTTGATCAGTAGGGTGTTTCCTTCAGGGAGCTCATAAGTAGTGACGTGGGAGAGGAGGAAACAAACTTGAGAGATATTTTTTTTTGTTAGGATTAGTAGTAATGGGTACATGTAAATATTATTTTATTAGTGTTTCCACTTGCTTGTTCTTTGTCTTTTATGATGAGCATAACATTGCCAGAGCCTGCTATTGCCTACATTAAGGTGGCAATGTAGGGGAACTGGTACTGTTCAGGAGAGTGGATTTGGGGAATTGGTACTGTTCAGGAGAGTGGATTTGGGGAATTGGTACTGTTCAGGAGAGTGGGTTTGGGGAATTGGTACTGTTCAGGAGAGTGGATTTGGGGAATTGGTTCTGTTCAGGAGAGTGGATTTGGGTTATGCAAAAGCATCCCTTTTGCCTCACTGAGTGTTCCTAGAACGCTCAAAGTTCAATTAAAACATGAGTGTCTCTGGGAAGCCTTTCTAATAAACACTCCATATTTGCATGAATGCACACACAAGGCAAGGTTAGTATTTTCACTTCTGTAGGACCCATGCTACCTCTATTCCAGATGAGATCATACTGTAGTATGCCAGTGGTTGTTTCTTTCTTAGTAGATTGTGAGCTCGTTGAGGGCAGGAATCACATCTCGTTCATCTCTATACTTAGAGTACTTGGGACAGTAGACATCTAATAGTCGGTCATTATATGACGAAATGTAACAAATATTCACATAGATGCAGCTATGGAACTTGGTAGTACAGGATATTAACATTTTTTTTTGTTTATTGGCCGGGTGGTGGTGGTGTATGCCTTTAATCCCAGCACTTGGGAAGCGGAGGCAGGTGGATCTCTGAGTTTGAGGCCAGCCTGGCCTACAAGAACTAGTTCCAGGACAGGCTCCAAAGCTACAGAGAAACCCTGTCCTGAAAAAAACAAAAATACAATCAATCAATCAATCAATCAATCAATAAAATGTGAATTGACAGATATAGCAGTTTACCGAGCGTGCTACTTTTACTGAATATCACAATTCAAATGCTCACACTTTCACCATGTGTTCATTTTTAGACATTCGTGTTATCTTTTTCTTTCTCATAGTTTAAACCTGTTAGGCCTGCTTTACTTCTCTTGACAGGATTTCTCCTTTCTTATTACTTTCTTAGGAAACATCTTCCTCTCTAGCCACCCGGTCCTTTTGATTATCTTTGGCATTAGTCTTAAATGCATCTTCTCTTGGTTAGGCACATTGGTAGTGGACTGATAATTTTAGTCAGCTCTTTTTTGAAAGGGATTTGTCAATATGAGTCAGCAATCCTAAAACTGAACATAGTCTTTAACCGATTCTCAACTTCTAGTGCTGTATTCTGAGGAAGCAATCATGTTTCCTAAAATTTAGCTCCCTGATACCCTAGAGCTGTTTATTATAATGACAAAAAGAGGGGAAAATGGCACCATAAATACCCAGTACGGGAAGTTGGAATGAAATCAATTGTGGATCATTAAGTAGCCACATCATTGGATGTTACCAAAGTGTATTTCATGATGTGGAAACTTGTTTGTGATATATCCAGAGAAAATTCAGGCCATAAAACACCCAATATAGTGCAGCAGATTCCAACTTAAACATATGTACAGATCTTATACATGCCACATAAATCTTTGTACGCACACAAAGGAAAATTACTGTACTGTTAAGTACACAATAGGGGTTTGCTACAAATGATAAGATTACATAATGACTTCTACTTTTTACCTTTTATGGTTGTTGTCCTATATTTTCCAGAGGTACATTTGTTCCTTATTTTTAAAGATAATTCCATCATACTTTATTTTTTAATTTGGTAAGTTTATTTTAAAATAGTTATTCCTTGTCTACCACTATTGCCATTCCTTTACTTTGGGGTGTGCTTACTAGCCAGCACAAATGCATCATTTCTAGCCTAGATTTCTATTGCCTCTACACCAGCTCTCTTCCCATCTGTTTTACATAGAAAGGATTTTTTTTAATGAATCACAAATATGATTCTATTCAGCCTTCATAGACATAGTTCAAAGGTCGCTTATTTTTTTTTAGAATAATATCCAGATGATGAAAGCTTTGCATATCCGCTGTACTTGGATCCATTTTCTCCTATAACTTGCTTGGATTTATAATCTTGGGATTGTAGGCTACTGTCAGGCAGATGTGAACTTTTTTATAGTTGACCAAATGCTGATGTGGATTATATAGGCTGGTTGTTGTCAAACACACAAACTATTGGTATTTTATCATCAGAGCAAACATTAAATACATTCAGTAGTTGTTACTATTTTAAGCTGGGTGTAACAGGCAGAATTCTGTGAGTTAGAGTCCAGTCTGATCTACATAGCAAGTCCCTGTCTCAAAAAAATTACTGCTATTTTACAGATGGGGAAGACTAAGTGAAAGAAGAAAAGTTATCATAATAAGGGACTTTGTTAAGAAAAACCATTAACACCCTGCAGTGGCTCAGTGCTGTGTACTTTCCTGAAATACCTGTTGATTTTCTCACTCTTTGTAGACTTAAAGTTCCTGGGCACATTACATGTGATCACAGCGCAGCAAGAGCAGTCCAAAACTGACATAATTTTACTATGCAATGTTTCACATTGTGTTAATTATAGAGATTTTCTTACTCACATAACACTCCATGGAAGGGAGTTGGAATAGTTCCAGTTTCTCTGTGTTTCTTTCTTGAAAGTCTGTGCCTTTGGGAATGGGGATCCCAGCAGGAGGCTAGAGAAAATAGTGGTAGAATTGAGTGTACAAGAAGCAGAGCATGTCATGGGGGCCAATGTCATTGGCTATATTTTTTAAGTGCCATGTAAATGCATTTTTCAGCAGTCTATCTCTAGGGAAGACCTTGGTTGAATTATACAGTTAATCCCATTTACAGAGTATAACCCATGAATGCACTATATTCTTGTGTTAAGTGATTTTAGGCATATGTAAAGGATTACCATAACGACATTTGTATGAATGTTGGATATCAAAATTTTCCTTACAAAAGTAGAGAAAAAAAGTTGTCATACAGTCACGTAGTATCTTGTAGTGTGATTTCTTCTTCATTTTTCTTACAAATAATAAGCATTGCGCAAAAATGATCTTTAGGGACAGAAGTTATGAGTACCAATCATCTGGGAATGGAATAATATTACTTTGCATAGACTACTATAGCCCTTTTAAACCCATTAGTTTTACAATTAACATGCCTCTATACTAGTAAAAAAGAATCTGTAATTCTCCAGTTCAACATTGAAATTATAGTTAGGAATTCAAACTATTCGCTGAATTATTGCAGGCTTATTATGTACAATTACTGTGCTAGACTCTGTACCAGACACTCATAAATACTCCTTTTAATGCCTTTGGAGTGTGTGTGTGTGTGTGTGTGTGTGTGTGTGTGTGTGTGTGTGTGAGAGAGAGAGAGAGAGAGAGAGAGAGAGAGAGAGAGAGAGAGAGAGAGATTAGAGAACGAACATTCAAGAACTGCTGAAAGAGAACACTGCAACGAGCAAGCCCATCATCTAAATGAAAATTTTACCCAGCTGATAATGGGGCTGTGTGCCAAAAGGGGGTTATTTTTCTTTCCTTCTCTTCCCTCTGTGAGATCTAGGCAAAAGTGAGCTACCAGATAGCCGATAAGCAAACGATGTACTTGCCTGTCTCTAAACAGTATTACCTACGGAAGGGAGGGTTCCCGCGGCTCCAGCGCAGCACAGGCTTGCTGGTGCTGTGAGAATTATGATTGTGTCAGCTTTTCCAGGGTTCCTGTCTCTGCTGCACAGATTTGGCAGACACCTCAGACAAATTTTATGTCTCTTAAATCTTCCTCAAGCAAGGCTTGGCCCTTAGATTTATATGTACAAAAAAAACCCCAAGTGTTTACCAGTTTGACATTTTTGAAGATCAAAACAGACTCAGTTGTTTTTCTTTTTTTTTTTTACTTCTGCAAACCACCTCAGTTTAGTCTAAAGAAAAGGCTAATTGCTTTGTCCTACTTTTAAGAAGTAGCCCCAAGTATTCTTTAGCAGTGGCTGCTAATCATATACCTAAAGATTTACATTCCAGTCTTCAGCTTTGTTTCTTCTGTTTCTTCCCTACAAAGTACGGCATTTTGCTGGCCTTTTGTTTCCTTTCTACACTTTACTGATAACAGCATATAAAGCTTTGTAAGATGGAGACATAGTGAAATGCACTGCTGATATAAGGGATATAGGAGGGACAAAGTCGGTGTTTTGTTTTTCTAGCTCTGTTTCTCTTCCATTTGTGATGCTTTCTTTAGTGGTCTCTTAAAAAAATACCATTCCCTGGCATAATAATGATAGGTGAGAATAAAAATTGGAGAACATTCAATGACTATCCATTAACAGGGCTGGTCCAAAGACATCTGTAGGCAGAGAACAAATGAAAGTTTGGCTGTAATTCAGAGAGGCTGAAGCATTATATGGAGCATGTTATAGTAACAATATTGCTTCAGTGGTGGACTGCATAACAAAGATGGGGAACTCCCTGGTAAGACCCCCCCTCTCATCTGCTCCAGCTGCTCTTTTTAGCAACAACAACTGCCAGTGAGAATTGCCCGGGATGGAAAGAATCCCACAAGAAGACCTCATGATATGTCCTTCTGCTCTTTCCTCTTCAGTTGTGTCCTCGGACACACTTCACTACTATTACATGGGCCGCATGGTGTTCCAATTTTCACATTTCAGGCCATGTCAAGGGCTGTGAAATAAATGTGTCATGAAAGCAGAAGGGGGATTGTTTGGGGACATGAGGAAGGGGACTGGCAAGGAAAGGAGATAAGCCAGCTAGTGAGCAAAGAATAAAGTATAATAATGCCACAATAATACCCATTTATTTCTCTGCTAACAAAACATTAATTTTTGAAAAGATGCTGAATTTGAAATCAAAGAACTTCTGATTTTCAAAGTCATTCATTTGATAAACATTTGATCACTTATAAAGGTCTGGACCGTATGCTAAGCACTGGAAATACAATATGTAATTATATGTAATTCCTGCCCACCTTAATGAGCTCACAGTCTAGCAGAGGGGATCGAACTCCGAGCAGTGACTATATTCTAATATACACAGGGTACTCAAAAAGAGAGATGTACACAAGGCTTCCTAGAAACACAGCTAAAGGAACTACTGCAGGGTATGGGCAACCTGTAGATCAAAACCTCGACTTGGCTGAGTCATAAGGAATAAATGGGAGCTGCCTATATTCTAAGTAGATAAAGAAGTTGCTAGCAAGCAGTCTTAGCAGCACAACCAACATGTAAAACGAAGTTTGGATAAACGTGGAAAGTTTTGGTAAAGGTATGATGCTGTATGAAATCTACTAGGAATGTGACAGAAGGATACAGACTAGGAATTTTGGAAGGTGTCCTGCGGTAAGTTAATGGGAGAAATCGGTTGCTACTAAGTGTGGTCATTGCCTCATAAGCATGCAGGGGTGAGACAGTGGAGGGGAGTAATGCAACTGGGTTAGAGGGCGGGGGGAGGCAGAGAAAGTTCACTTTGTAATGTAGCTGTTTTAAAGAACTGGTATTCTGATCACTTACCCCTGTCCAACAGTGCCACCACCATTAAGCTTTCTTTCAGTATACAGAGTAATATTGTTGCTTTGTACACACAGGACATATATTCCTGTACCCCTTTGTATGTCACTTAGTTGAATATTCAGTTTTTCCACCTCAAATCAGTGATCCTTGCAGCAATTGGGGTTTGATTATCACAAAGGAAATCAGTTTCAGAGCCCAGCAGCTTCATTTCAAAAACATTATGTGAAGCTTATTTATTGCTGGCTGACTCAGCAACACTGAGGCAAGTTGAGGGCACAAGGAGAGAAAGGGACATAGGCTGAATATATGTAAGGAAAAGGCTGCCTGAAAAGTCGCCAGTGTCCACAGCGCTGGAAGTCTCCAAAGTCCATGTGGGAAATACAAGGGCCAGAGGTATATAGATATAAGCCAAGTGCATGTTGAAGGTACATTTGCCTAAACAAATTGTACTATTTAGCTAATCAGTTTTAGTTAATTTTCTTTCCCTGACTCAGAAACCATAAATAGCTTCCTGTTATCCTTAGGAGGAAGGCCAGATTTTCCAGCCTGGCATTTGCTGCAACTTGGCTCTAGTCTGTTTCCAATATTTATACTTCTCTCTTACAGAACTCTGCTCCAGCCAGTTACCCTTTCAGACAGCACTTTGGCATTCCTTTATCTATATTGTTAGCTGGCTCACGCAGGGACTATTAAAAACAAACCAAAACAAAACAAAACTCTGAGTCCCCTACAGTATCTTGAATATGGTATCTTGAATACTCTAGTGCATCTGTGTCTTTTCTATTGGTTGATGATTATTATTCTCCTATCCTTGCTCCATTCTTTTCAATATCTACCACCATAGGCCTCTACTAAAATGGTTGCTGAAGCAGGCAAGTGTCATATATCTGTGAATTTAGCATTTGGGAGATTGAAGTGTAATGATCACCATGACTCTAAGGCCACATGGTCACATAGTGAGTTCTATGGCCAACTTGGGATGCATAATGGGATACTGTCTCAAAAAAAAAAAAGCAAATCAATCAACCAGTCATTAAATACACGAATAAAATTTTTGAAATGACAACTGAGCAACTGTAACTAAATGAAAGGGATCACCGCTCAACAAACTTTTAACTTTGTAGTGTGTATGCATGTGTGTCTGTGTATGTGTTGCACACGTTTGTACTGATGAGCATACCTGTTTGCAGGTGTCGAGACCAGAGGAAGGTGCCACTTATTCTCTTGCATCACTCTCTGCCTTATTACTTTGAGGCAGGGTCTCTCCCTTAACTTGGAATTCACATTTCCCAGCTATACCTGTAGGCAGAAAGCCCCAGTGAGCCTCCGAGTTTTACCCCACTTCCAAATCTATGGCCCCTGACACAAGCCATCTCTCCAGTCCTTTTAAGCACTTTTAAATATGGAGAAAATTAACCATATAATAAGTCTTACCTACCATTCATTCAGAATCACCAATTTTGGTCTAATTGACTCATGCTTTTATAATGTATGACTATTTCCTTTTGAAAGTTTGAGGTTTAGTAAGCTACGCTTTTTATCCTTAACCTCTAATTATGAAAACTTTCAAATGTAACAGAAAAGTTGAAAAAAACTATGCAGTGAACACTCAGCAGTTAATCATGTTATTGTATTTGGCTTTTGTGTTTATATAGTGCATGTGTGTGCATGCGTGTACGTGTGCACGTGTGTGTGCACACATTCATGAGCACGTGTGTGCCAATGCACATGTATACAGGTCAGAGGACAACTTGTGGGAGACTATTTTCTTCTTCCACCATGTGGATTTCAGAGATCAGACTCTGGTCATCAGATTTGGTGGCAAGTACCTTTACCTGCTAAGCCATCTTGCCAGTCCCTGTATTTCTTTTTATTGTCTGCATTACCACCTATCTGTCCCTTTCAAACGAAGTTTTGCCATCAGTACAGATTTTCTAAATTCTTTAGTGTTTGTATCATTAACTACATAAAAAAATGTTTTTGTGCTCTGAAATCAATCAAACCTTCAATTATACCTTCATTTGCTATGCTGCCAAAACTCTAATCAGCCTGCGTGTCTTAGACCTGTGTTTCAATGGAGCATGTATCTCTGATTAATTTTGAGATGTCCCTCTGTATCATCTAGTGGCAGTGTCAGGTGCGTAGTCCATAAATATCACTTGATGTACTTGAGCAGAGACAGCGCTAGGCTAGGGCAAAGAATACTAAAAGTCAGCATACACGGAGGAAGGGAGGGGCAAAGGAGAGTCTGAGAAGGCCACAGTTGAATGGGAGGTGGTCCATGAGGACTTGAATTATTATGGGAAGAAGGATGCTCAAGTTCCCTAAGTAATCCTCCAAGTGGAGCCTCTATTTTCTTCCCTCTCTCTTTAGAAGCAGTAGTTCTAGGAAATGAGACACAGTTGTTGCTTAGTGTAGCACATGGCAAGTCTCTTTATTGTTTAAATACTACCAATTAATACATTCATTTTGCTCTCATTTATCATATGATGCAACTTAATTTTGGAGGTCGTAGGTGGACTACTGCTTTCATATTCTACCTGTGCTATGCCTAAGCACATCTGGGCTCCATAAACCTAGTTTTCTTTTTCTTTGTAACATTTCCCTTTTTTGCTGTGTTACTTAAAATACAAAGAGACCTCTAATCTGCTTTTATTGAGCAGAAATTTTGTGCCAAGTATTGTGCTAGCTGCCATCACATGTGACACTTTACAAAAACCAGACAACACACTTCTTTCTCCATTCACCAGACAAGGGAACTTGAGACTTAGCACTGCCAGGTCCATAAGCCAGAAGAAGAAACTCAAGTCTGTCTGCCTGGAGAACCTAATAGTCCCCTACATCATCAGATGACATTTTAAAACAGCAACAAAACAAGGGACCAGAGAGATGGCTTAATGGGTAAAGGTACTTGCTGTCAATCCTGATGACCTGAGTTCAATTCCTGGACCCCACATAGTGGAATGAGAGGATCAACTCCCTCTGATCCCCACTTGTGCCATGGTATTTGTCTTCCTATTCTCTCCTTCTTTCCCTCCCTCCCTCCCTCCCTCCCTCCCTCCCTCCCTCCCTCCCTCCCTCCCTCCCTCCCTTTCTCCTTCCTTCTCCTCCCTCCCCTACCTCCCCTTTTGTGTGTGTGTGCATGCACACGCACACATACACACGCACAGACAATAAAAAAGGTTAAAAAAGACAAATAAAAATACAAGGAAGTCTCCCTTTACTAGATGGGCTCAGCATGTGATTTATTCATTAGGTATTCAGTTGTATGATTGACTTAGGAAGTATGCCTTAATCATTAAGATGTTGGTATAGTAAAGAATTCTGGTTGCTTGAGTTAAAAATCTTATAGCAGTTGAGTGACTAAGTAGTCAGTCAATATAAGCTGTCCAATTTTCTTGCTTAGAAAAATGTATATAATACCTGAGTAACACTGTGTTGTGGGTACTGACTTGTGTAAGATACCTTGTTATGTCTAGCATACAATAGGTGATCACCATATTTTAGGTTGCTCTCCTCTCTTCATATTTTTGTTGGGACCAGACTGTTCACTTATAACTTTGACCTGAGGATAAGAAAGTGTATCTAAATTATTTTTTAGAGTATACATATTTTAAAACAAAGACTGTTAGGGTGTTTTTTTCTTGAGTCTGAATAAGACAAGCGACTAACTCTCATGTAAAACATACTTCAAAATAAGCTAGAGGTGTAAACTCATAAGAGAGTTGTGATCAGTGAGTGTCTCTGCTTCTTAACACTCCTGGCCAAATTGTGATGTCATTTAATTTTTCCCGCTAGACTAAATTTCATAGTTGGCAGCAACTATTAGGTTTGGGATGTTGGCAATTTCAGCGTAGGCATTTCCAAGCCAACAAAGTAAGGCTAAGAGAACAGAAGTGTCTTGAACAAGGTCAGACGGTTAAAAAAAGTAAAATGGCAGAGTCTGCCTATTCTGATTATCTTGTTTGTTTGTGTGTTTTGCCTCTAAGCCAGCCTGTAAAGTTGCTCCTTACAGGACTTTCTCTCTTGGTTCTCTCAGGGTTTTGGTGAAGTGCGATGCATTCAGAAAACATGAAACTTGGTTTTGGTTCAAATTAGTTCATTACTTTTTACTTTGATTACACTCTTAACATTTTCAAGGTTTAGCAAATTAGTGTTGCTCCTCCCTGCTGAGGTCCATGGTTTGGTTCAAACCCTTGGTTCTTTGAAATCTTCCCTGGGACTTTTGTTTTTGACAGATATACCTAGAATCCCAAATGAATAATGACCCTAGTTCATTTGAAAAGAACAGGCAGGCATGGGTGTGACTGCTGAGGGGAAGCAGCTTAGGATGCCCTTTATGCTTAGATTTTAAAACGTGAAGTCAGGAAGAAAGCCTTGCAGTAGGTTTTGATATTTCTTCTCCTCAGGATGTTTTTATGGTTTCAATTCCATTCTTGCTCACGTGGGTTGAAGGTGCTGCCCCGATACCCCACCTCTTTTCTTTGGAATACTTTGTCAGTCGTCTTATAGATAGGGTCTTTACATTTTGACTTAAGGACCAATGCTGACAAACCGTTTTCCTAGTCCTTTCCCTTTTATTTTTGTGGCACTTCTGAGGAACTTGAGGGGTTCGAATTTCAAACTTGGGTTTGTGGGAGTTACTTACAGTGTCCAAAGGTGTATCACCCTGATTCTAAAATAGACATTCTTTCTTTCCCCTTTGTGGAACCCAAAGTTTGGCTGATACCTTTCTTTGCAGCCATGCCAGAGGTGAGGCTGTGGTGGACAGTTATCGGTGGGAGGCCTCTGGAGGTCTGTACTCCACATGCTTGCTTTTCTGCATGCCAGGGGAAATAAGCTTTGGTGTTGGAACCTCCAGTGCCTTTGCATCTTGTTTATCCACATAAGCAGACGGAAGGCGAGGTTACAGCTTCAGTTATAGAAACTGTCATTCCCAGTGCTTTAAAAGGGAAGCAGAAGAGATTTGCTCTGACCCAGTGTGTGATTAGGAAGCTCACTTCTCTCTCTTCCTTTCTCCCTCTGCTGTTTCTTCTAGCTTTTCCTTTCCTTGCCCTTTAAATGGCTCATGGGGCCTTAGCTACTAGTTAGGTAACTCTTTGTGATTCATCTTCTCTACTTCCCCCATTGATTTAAAATAGATTTCAGATAAATATTTTACTGGCATTTTCAGCAATGGCAATGGTATTCGAAAGAGCAATGAGGAAGTTTTCTTTCTTATTTTAAGAGTTGGTCTAAACACTTGTTTGAAGACACAGATGGCACTGGAGGGGGCCAAGATGAGCTGACATCTGATATTTCTGCTTTTTTTTTTTTTTGGCTGTTTCACATTTGTCCCATGTGGACAGACACACACTTGGGTAACTACCATACAGATGGAAATCAGGACATGTGGGATTTGGCTGAACTGGAGGTCCCCAAACATTGCCTGGATCATTTAGTACCCCAGGTGTGGCCACCCCAGGACTTCATGTGCTAAAATTGTGTCCCAGTATAAGCCAGCTGGTCACTGTATATATAGTATTAAGGCAGCTTGGAGCCTTAGAAAGCATAACTTTGGATTTTTACCTTGTAGATTTAGACTTAGTCTTTTCCCATATGCTGGGCATAGAGAATGAACCAGATAGATAGAAAGATTGAGCAAAAGGAGATGTTTATTTGTCAATAGTTAGCATTCTAGATGGAACATGAACTCAGATCCTATGAAGGAAAATGGACAGACTTTCTAGAAAGAGAGAATTAGGGGTCTCCAGTTTCTTTGACAAACTTCTAATGTACTATGGATATCACTTTAAAATGTTTTTTTTTTAAATCCCCTTTCTGGGGACTTCTGAGGATAAACAATGATTCTAATTTGAAGAATAAATAATGATTTAAAAATCATATTTGTCCTTTCTTTTTATTTTCCTTACGTGAGAGAGGTGCTTCACTTAAGTCATTGAAGCAGGAACTGGCTCATAGTGCGGTGATAATAACCTCATACAAGTGCCTGTCCCTGTACAGTTTGCAGAAGAGCCATTATCTCATTAGCTTCATATGATACTCTTGTGAAGCAGTCATGACGTGTACCATCATCTCCTGTTTAGACATCCGGAAGCTCAGGTGCAGAGAAGTTAGGTTCCTCATCTGGTGTCACCAGGCTGTAGAAATGGCACCCAGGTTCCCAGAAACCCGAGGGGTTCCTTCACGTGGCTCACATTTTCCCCATAAGAATGTACTTCCTTACTGTTTCTATTCATATATAATTTTAAAAATCAGTCTAAAGAAGTGTGCTTCCCTTTAGCCGATGAAGAAATCAGACCACTTTCAGATAGTGTTTTCTTAAGGTCCCTTACCAATTGAGTCCTGCACATAGCTCTTGGCTTTTCAGCTTTATTTTAAATGAATTAGTTTTAGATAGCCATTTTTGGGGGGTTAAATAGATGCACAAAAGTTGTTTGATCAATTGATTATAGGTGTGGAAGCTGCACCTGGAGAATGGGAGTAGCGATGGGAAGTTGGCTTAAAATAATTAGCTTGTCTTTTTGTTAAGAGATGTCATGTTCAATAGAATTTAATTTCTTTATACTTCCCTTGCTCTCAGCCTTTTAAATATAATTCTTTAGGGAAAATGAGCAAATACTCATTCAGAATGTTGATTTGTCAGGAACAAGGGTAGCCAGAGGAAAGAGAAAGTAGAGAGGCGACTTTCCATACCCTGGAAGTGTGGCTAAGTGTTATTTTGTTTGGAGCTGCGAGCTAAGATTTCTTTTAAGGCATGCAAATCGTAAAGTTCTGATTTGTCAACTGCATGCTGTTTCTTTAGGCACTGATGTATGAAATCCCGAACGAATTCTCCAATGAACATACTGCTAATTGCTTCTCCACCTGCTCTCCAACCTCCCCCACCCCACCCCCTCCACTCCCAATTCAGCCTATAAGTGTCCGTCATTGGAGATGGATGGTGACACATGCAGTAATAGCAATTCAGAAAAGGCAGCTCCAGCCCTTGTCTTCAAGGCTCCTGGATTTTCCACTGCCTGCTTTTGTGTAAGTGAAGTGGATGGAAGTGCCACTGGCATCAGAATCCACCTCCCCGTGCTCCGTTGCTAGAGCTCAGTTGCTCGGCTGGAGCTGAGCTTAACAGAAGCATCGGATCTGAGCGGAACTGTGGCTGTGGTTTTTTTTCCCCCTCCATGGGGGGGTGGGTTAGGGATAGTGTGTAGTGGGGGCTTAGGGTGTTTTGGCTTTTCTTTTTGAGGAGAGAAGAGGGTCAGGAGTGAATAACTCACAGTAGGATACAGCGTGAAACAGTTCCCCGAAGAGTGTCACAATGTTCCTGGTACAATATACAGGTATAGTATGTTTTATTTTCTCTGAAATTTCTCTTTGGTTTCAAAGTGAATTTCTTTCTCTTATTTCTTGTCCTGTTCTACTAGCCTGAAAGATAAATGGGATCCTAACAAGCTAAACAAAATAGCTGCATAAAACTCCCTAGCTATGCGTGTGGTAGATTGCTGTGTGAAATCTGGGTTTTCTGTTAAATTGGTAGTCGCGATCCCTTAATTGTTCACGCTTCTCTGCTGTATTCTTGTATTGAATTTCCCAAGTCTTACGTCTGCAACTGGTAGTATGTGATAATGCCTATACTGTTTGCACACAGGACAGTGTTTTGGAAGCAAAAAGCAATTTTGAAACTCTCAGTATGTTGTTTTGCTCTTGAGTTTTTAAGCTCCTGTATTTTTTTAATTGGTTGTATGGATTTCCATGTAGTTAAGAGTAAGGAAACTTCTAATGGGAAGCATTCCGGAGCACATCTTTTCCGTCAATTTCTTTTCCTTTCAGTATTGAACTCAGGCTGATTAATATCGTGTATTATTGTTGTTTATTCTCATGGTGCTGAAAAAAAAGTGCTG
Source organism: Microtus pennsylvanicus (assembly GCF_037038515.1). Taxonomy (NCBI): domain Eukaryota; kingdom Metazoa; phylum Chordata; class Mammalia; order Rodentia; family Cricetidae; genus Microtus; species Microtus pennsylvanicus. Next base: position 60,617,646 of record NC_134601.1, on the reverse strand, counting down.
GAAACAGCAAAGCTTAAAATGCCATCCAAAGCCATCGTATTGTAACATATCATCGGATCTAAAATGTTCCTTAAGTGCTTGCTTAAGCTTTCAGAAAAATATTGGTGCATAATAATGCAAACGCTGGGGCTCTGATCAGCCACTTATGCGTGCTGTTTCAAAGGCTTGTTATACAGCTGTTAGGCAAGAAGGACCCTTGCAAATAAGAAACCTTGAGAAAGTTTCACTTTCCCACTGAACAGACCAGGAGCTTAGTCCCTCTAGCTGCATGGGTTTTGAGTACTTTGGATATCATTTATTGCCAAGGACTTGCATCTACATTCTTGTTTCATTCTTAAAAGAACATCTCCTGTGCTGAACAGCTAAAAGATCACATTCTGTTTTGATGCGTGGTTTGACAGTTGATTTTGCTCCTCATTAATGGGGCAGCATGCAGATGATGTGGAGAAGGGAGTGAGTAACAGTGTTTCAAGGCTACATTGAGGAGCATACAGTGAACCTTAGTCCCTGGACCAACAGCTGCTGAATTGAATTGTCTGCAGTTAAAGCAACAGCAGGTTTGTGTAGTCTCCCTGCCGCCCATTTCTTTGAATTTATGGCTTTGGTTTCCTTCCTGGCTATCAGCTGGTTTGTTTCTGGAAGTGTTGGAAAGTTGTGCTTGCTAGGTGTTTTCTCCATCTACCAGTGCAGGCACGACTCCCAAGGAACTGTATCTGGACATTTTAATGTGACAAGTTGCTGAGGTTGTTTTCCTCTGGTTAAATTCAGAGATGTCTTATTTTGTCATTATAAATTAGGTAGCTATATTCTCATGGAAAACATTGCTTTGCTCAATACATAGATGTTTTTTGCGTGCTGATAATGCTGGTGTAGATGTCTGGCAGTGAAAAATACTGGACTTTGTTATGCTCCTGGAATTGCTGTATCTGGGAACACTTCTTTTTTTTTCTTTTTTTAAAAAATTTATTTATTTATTAAAGATTTCTGCCTCTTCCCCGCCACTGCCTCCCATTTCCCTCCCCCTCCCCCCGATCAAGTCCCCCTCCCTCATCAGCTCGAAGCAATCAGGGTTCTGGGAACACTTCTTTGTGTTAGTACAATGTTTACATTAAAAGAAATGGTGGCATCCCCTTACTCTCTCTCAATTCAAGGTGAGCACATGAATAATGCCAAATTCAACCAGGTGGCCTTAATGGCTACATTTGTTTCGTGTGTTAGTAATGGATATGTTTAACTCTTTAGTGGTTTTATTCTATTAAGGTTATATTACAATTGTTAATTGTTAGGGTTACAGTGGATATGTAAAACATTTCTACAGTGATTTAAATCATACTCTCAGTTTAAGCTCGTAACAATTCTATGTGGCAACGGTAGTGATGTGATCTGTATTTTATAGGTAAGAAAGCCGATACCGAGACTCAGAGGATAAGTAACTGGCCTGAGGTCTTACACCTACTGAGCGGCAGAGCCTGAACTCATAGATTAAATCATCTGATTTAAAAAAAAAAATGTGTGCTTATTTTTTCTCCCTTATAGCACACTATCTCTTTAATAATAGGTTTCAGGTAAATTGGACTATGCTACAAGTTGAGAAGACTACATTTAGTTATTTCCAGAAACAGTCTATCCTTTTGTAACACACTAGTGTTCTGGCAAATTTATATACCAATATGAATGAAAGTAAAAATTGAAGTTTTGAGGAAACAAATCTTGTCTGATTTAAAGGTTAATGTAAAATATTTTTCCACCCAATAAGATAATTTGTTGTAATATTTTGCTCAGTGGACTTATAAATGGTTTTCATAAGTATGTATTTGAAAATATCCTGGCTATGAATGTGAACTGTTATGTTTTCAAAATGAGAATATTTTTGCACAGATAACAGAAAAACTATGTAGCTCACTCTTCCTTCCTCTTCCTCCTCCCTCCCTGCGCTCCTCACTTCTCTCTCATCAGTCTTTTAAAGTTCTCAAATAGATTTTTCAATTTGTTCCTTTTAATGAAAAGTCAGACTTTGTGTACCACCAAAGAAGGGAATGCTGTTTAAAGTTGCGTTCTAAATTCAGCAAAGGGATGCAGACATTGAGTAATTCACACTAGCTCTAGCTCTCGTCTCTGATCAAACTCTTCTTTCAAAGCCTTTCAGGAGACATTGCTCGTGGGGTCGTTCTTACATCAGTTTATTGGAGCTCTCATGTCCTGGGGAAATGACTGCACTCATGCCACGCACAGTTTCCCAGCATCTGGCAGTGTTCAAGAGTGTTGTTGCAGCAGAAATGAGTAAAGCCAGGCATGGTGGCAGCACACACCTGCAATCCCTGTACTTCTGATGCAGAGTCAAAGGCAGAGGCAGGTGGAGAGGCAGAGAGGCAGAGGCAGGAGGAGCACCACATGTTCAAGGTTAGCCTGAAGTATAGAGTGAGACCCTTCCTCAAAGACTAAAAAACAAGAGAAAAGAGATAGGACAAATATTGTTATAATGTGTTCTTTCAACTTTTAGAAAAATAACATATGAGGATGGTAATGACTATATTGCCTCAGCCACCATGTGGTTAGAATTTATCTTCATCCAAGATTATGTCTTTAATATATATTAAAGTAAAGTAAAGCAGTACTTCCTCTATTTAAGGGAAAGGAGGACTATATGAAGCCCATTCATCTTTCTTTAAGCTTAAGTGAGATTTGGTAATTAAAAAAGGAGTTGTAGGTCAAGTTTGCAGAAAGGAGACGTGGGGAATTGTAAACATGTGATTGGAAGCTCCGTATTAAAAAAGTCTTGATTTTTCAGTGGACAATTTCTCATGCCGTTAGAAGCTTTGAACAAAACCCCCTTCTTCACCTCCAATTCACACTAATTCCTTTTCGTGGGAACAAGCGCAGTGAATTTAAATGAAAAGGAACTTATTGGAGGCTTTTAAAAGAAATTGGTATTTTTTTTAAACTGGAGAAGGAAAAAGAGTCTTTGATCTGTATAACGTTCCCTTTCCTGTACTGGGTCCAAGCAAAACTACAAAGTCAGTTTCTGGGCTTCAGCTCTTCAGGGCTGTAAAGCTGGGGACACCTGTTAACTGTGTTCAGTGAAGAAGAGGGCAGGCCCAGCCTACTTGAGAAGATCACTGAGAATATTTACAAATGGAAATCCTTATTAAAAATGACTTAATATCCTTATTAAGAATAATACTCAAGGGGTGGCAGCATGACTCAGCAGGTGAAGGCACTTGCCACTAAGCCTAATGAATTGAGTTAGATCCCTGGGACCCATATGACGGAAGGAGAAAATCTCCTCCTGCAGGCTGTCCTCTGATCACCACATACTCCATGAGGCAATGTGGCATGCCTCCCCCCTCAAAGAAAAATAAAAATCTTTTTTTAAATGTTTTTTAATATCTATTTATTTATTATGTATACAATATTCTTTCTACGTGTATGCCTGCAGGCCAGAAGAGGGCACCAGACCTCGTTCCAGATGGTTGTGAGCCACCATGTGGTTGCTGGGAATTGAACTCAGGACCTTTGGAAGAGCAGGCAATGCTCTTAACCGCTGAGCCATCTCTCCAGCCCGAAAAATAAAAATCTTTTAAAAAGGAATAATAATTAAGGCATGCTGTTTATGCAGGACAGTATACTTCAGGTGCTCCTTGGACTCCTGAACAGAAATATGACATCCTAGAGATAAAATACTCATGCATAGTATAACTCAATGTGTGTTCATCACTCATATATACATAGATGAGCTAACATTTTTTGATTCCTATTCTGTAGCAGGTTGTTATTTTAAATAAATAACTTGTATGTATGGGTTCATCAACATCCATAATAATTCCCTTAGGTAGATAGTAGTATTTCCATTTAAACATTTAAAAAACTGAGGCACATTCCTTTTTCTTGGGTTGTTTGGGCGATTTCCATGGGAGCCCTTTGGTTAACAGCTCAATTGGATGGAACCCAGCACAGACTATTAAGTAACGTGCTTATCAGGTCTTAAAATTACTAGGCTTCAGAATTGTGGCCTTTTTTTTTAAATTGCTCTTTGAGACATAGTCTTACTATGTACCTCTCAGGCTGACCTCAGATGTTCTATGTAACACAAAGTAGCCTAGATTTTATAATTTTCCTTTCCCCCCTCTCAAGTACAATGTTTATCAGGTAGGCACCACCATATATACCAGTACTACTAGTCCCAAGATTTGATCACCGAAAGTTTGCCCCAGAGCCCTTGTTCTTAACCACATGCAATATGCAGGGAGTCTCCATATACTCCACTGAAGAAGCTGCGTGTGCACGAGTTAAAAGCTGATATTCAGTTGTCTGTGACTTCAGAAGGCCTAGGCAGTGCAGAGGCATCTGCTCACTAGACCATTGACACTTTGTTTTTAGTTTCTTTCTGATCCCCCCCCCCCCCCCCGTGGATCCTCTATGGACAGTCAAGAAGGACCACTGAATTCCCAGCAGTTTTGAAATGCTGCCACTCTTCGTGGTTTTCTTAAGATTTTCAGCTTTGTTTTAAAAAAGTCTTTCCTATTCTGTTGCTTTTCTCTTGATATTTAGCCTTTTGCAGTAAGAAACATTGCAAGTAGAGTCTATTTTTGCTTCCATGCAGCCAAATGACTAATCATAGCACATCATCTCTGCTTCTCCTACCTGCCCAGTACCTTTTATGCCCAGCTAGTACAGTGTTTCCCTAAATACAGATCTAATACTTAGCTGTGCTTCTCATATTTTTTTTTTTGCTAAAGGAATTTTTTTTTTAACCAGAGACATTTAGGATAATCTGTAGTTATATCCCAGCCACCCAGAATGCTTTTCTACCCCAATGTTACACCATACAACTATGTATGTCCTATTTATTTATGAATTAGACTACTTCTGGGTCACCTGGTACCCTCCACATTTTAAAGCTCTTATGCTTCTTCCATGCTATTCTCTATATTTAAATTACCACCTTTCACATCTTCAGCGACTGAGAATCACTTGACACTTAAGATTCAGCTCCAATCACACCTGCTACTGCATTATAGTACTTATCCTTGCTCTATCTTCCTCTAGTAGACTGAGTTCTTGAAGTCATTAACTGTATTTTTACCCATCTCTCAGCCCACAGTCTAGTGTCTCACACAAAAGTATTGACTTATAATATTAGGCCACCTGCAGCGGTACCAAGGTTTTTCTCCTCTCCTACTATCTCAAGTTTCAGAATCATTTCAGAGAGTTCCAGAAAGTGGGTTGATAGATACTTCTGCTTTGCACAGATATTCTGGGATATTCTGTTCAACAGATTTGTTCCTATTGCTTGATTTTTTTCTATGCTTAATAATATTTTCACAGATCCACTGTATCTTGAATGTTCCATTGTCTTTGGTGAACATTTTGTAATTTTACATAGAGGGAAAGTCTGTATTATGTATATATAGTAATATATATATACACTTGAAAATAAATCGATATGTATAATACATATGTACTTATAGGAAATAATACACACACGCATAAAATGATAATTGGAATTTTCCCCATGGTATTATGTCAGGTAAAAACTTTAAATATTTAAATTACATTTATTTTTAAATTACTATATAAAAGCCATCCAAAAATGTTGCCTACTAATGGGGTATTATCTAAGTAGTGTTAACACATCCATACATTGTGTAATGTCCAAATTATATTAAATATTTCTATTTCCACAAACATTTATCTTATCTTTCCTTTTAGGCAGAGGCGAGAGTGGGTTGCTATATAACCCAGATTGACCTGTAACTTTCTGTGTAGTCCAGAGTGACTTGTAACTCATTGTTTTCCTGTGTCAACCTACCAGGTGATGGGATTACAAGTTTAGGCACCATGCCTTGGCTCATTTTATCATTTCTCTGTGCTGAAAACTCCTTCCATTTTTTTTCTTCCAGACATTTCAGATATACAACACAGTTGTTACCTTTGGCCTCTTTATTATGCAACAGCACACACCGTGAAGTGTCTTTATCCCTGCTTATCACTTACCACTCACCAACCAATCCTCCCTGGCCTTTGCTCTGCTCTTCCTAGAATTGCTTGGTAACAAACATTCTATCCGAAACTTCAGTAAGATCAACTATTTTAGATCCCACATGTGAGTGAGATTATGCAGAACTTGTATTTTTTTGTCTGAATTTTTGTGCTTAACCAAAGGAACAAAAGGAAATCTTCAATTTCGTCCGTATTATTGGAGACGAGAGCATTTTATTCTTGTTTGTAGCTGCATAGTATTCTACTGTATGTATGTACCACATTTTCTTTATCCATCAGTTGACAGAATCAGTTGGAATATTTTGATGTATAATCATAACATTTCTCAAAATGCAGAAATACATATTCCTAGATCCAGACCTACAAAATCATTCTTTTAGTAATAATAAAACCCCTCAAATGGTTCTTCTGCAAAGTTGATTTTTGATAACTACTCTTCAAAGTGAAGCATAAAATGTTAGTGCAGATCTGTATTCTCTATGAATATGAATACTAATTACATTGTTTAAAACTGTAATTGAAATGGTTTGATTTTTGGTTTATCATTTAGTCTTCTGATAACTAACCCAATACTATCTGAGAAAATTGTCTATGATGATAAAATATTCTGACCCATCCCTTCCTAACACAGTAGCCACTAAATGACATGTGACTAGTCAGCTTGGAAAGATGGCTGTTTCAAATGATCACATTATTTTATTGGATTTTAATTCAATTGAAGTTTAAATAGTCCCATCTATTGAGTGTGGTATTAGGAGTGAAACTGGAGAATTTTTGGTGATGGCCCCACTGATAATTGTATCAATGGTCAATCAAACAGAGATATTTGTTCCTTTGACATATAGGGAATTGCATTTCTCTTGATGGATAATTTAAATTTTAAATATGGCCTAAAATGCATTTTTTTCAGAAGTGATTTGACAAATTATGATCTCAATTAAATTTAAATGAGAGCTCTACTCTGCATTTCTCATCAGTACTGTTTTTCTCATCATACTGGGTGCTGTTGAGATCTGGCTGTAAGCCCTGATTTCTAAGCTAAAGTGTAGTTAATCAGAAGAAAGAGCTCCTGGCTCCGCTGCTTAGGTCATGGATTCTTGTATGCATTTTAGCTTTCACAGACCTTTCCACTTTCCTCTACTAGATTATTCCACCTTTCATATACTCATGACTCACTACTTTCCTGGTCCCATTTCTTCCCTGACAAACTTTCCTTGAACATGTATGCCCTTTCCAGATCATTTCACTACTTAAAATTTCATTAAAAGTTTGGAAGACTTTGAATGAGAAACACTGCTGTCTCTACGCAGACATATCTCTCTGTTTTTATTATCATGTGAGTTCATGCATATTAGTTGTTCTTGGTGGCTTTAAAAAGAGCCCAGCTTCTAATCCATAGTTTTACAAAAACACACGGGTAATATACTTGGATATTGCTGCCTACTAAACTATATGGTAACAATTATGACTGCTTGACCTGCCCTCTGTTGCCTGGATCCTAGTTCTTTATATTCTTTTTAATTGCAAAAAAAATTTTGCACATCCTTAAATTCCCATTCTGTCCCTTGGCATTCTTTTTTTTTTTTTTTTTTTTTTTTTTTAGTTTTTCCGAGACAGGGTTTCTCTGTAGCTTTGGAGCCTGTCCTGGCACTAGCTCTTGTAGACTGTCCCTTGGCATTCTTCACTTTCTTTGTGGGCTTTCAGTTTTCAATGAACAGAAGATCTCGTCTCCTTTTTTGGTAACATTTAAATTCATTCACAGAATTTATTGATGTTTCTGTCCTTACTGGGTTAGCCTAGGGAGGTTCAAACTAGTTCATCTTAAGGCTTTAAAGCATCACCCAAGACTCCCTACAATACTCATAAGTAAGTCCCTTTGTTTTGAGGACCAAAAAGACTGTAGCTCAGCTACAGTTTTGAGAAACTGTAAAATCAAAATACATTTAAATCTATAGGAAAATTTTAATCCCTTCTCTCTTCCTTCCCCTACACTACAACCCTAATTTCTAGTGACTTAAATAAAGATACTCTGTTAAGGAATCAAGACCTTGGTTCCTTTACTTTAAAAAAGTTCTTTCCGATCAAGCACTTCCATGACTGAACCGAGTAGACAAGCAGTGTTTCTCAAAGGTATACTATAGGGCTTTGCTAGGATTCCTTCACAAATCATTTTTATTTACTCCTCAGCATTCCCAACTAATAATAGTTGTTCTTCTCATTCAAGGTTGTTAGAACACTAACTTGTTAACACCTCTGACTTTAAACTCCCCAAACTGTATTTCTTTCTCGATGACTCACTCGTATTTAAATGTGAATGGTTGTGCTCCCTCCTGTGTGTACGCATTCCTAGGGAAGAGAAGGAGAAAGGGGGTGGGGGTGGGAGGAGGGTGGGGGATGGGAAGGAGAGGGAGGAGAAGGTGAAGGATGTGTTTCCTTGTGAAAAGCCCAGATGGGTTAAGGTGAGAAATGTAAAGAAAGCACTCTATTTAGCTGTCATTGAAGCAAATTTGGGATGTGTTCAGTCAGTGCCTCTGAGAGGTTGTAAAGAACATTTTGTTTAGATTCTTTATATAGTCTCCTCGTTGCCACTCTGATCCTCTATCCTAGACTGCCAACTCTTCCCCCATAAAATTGTTGGCATTTTCTCAAATTCTGTCACTTTTGGGTTTGGAGGTGGAAGAAGAGCTACAAAGAATGTCAATCTTTATATACTTGACTGAGTCATAGAAATTTGCCCAGAGTATTCAGTGGAAGTTGTACAGTCTGAATTCACCTCAATTTGTGCTAGAGAATGAGAAGAATATAAAATAATTGTGATAATGCATATTTAATATTCAGAAAAGTTTCTGGAAGAGTTTTTTTGACTTGTATGTTACATTTTATCTTGATTATTAAATATCTAATGAATTGATTTCAATCAGGTCACTGAAGATGCTTTTAGTAAGTCTGTGGGTAACAGACTTAGTATATCAGAGGTATGTAGTCAATTATAGCCAATATACACTTTAATAACTGACATGGCCATAGATAGATAACTTCCTAGGGCCAAGTAATGAGAATCCCATTTTAAATCATAATAAGACCGTGCTGTGTAATATGAAGGGGCCTGGCTTGTTTGTTTGTTGGGGTTTTTATCTTGCCCTGTATCCCACAACTGTTTAGCCCCAAAGAAAATCACACATAGATCTCTATAAGTTATAAAGCTGATTGGCTCATTAGCTCTAGCCTCTCACTGGCTAACTCTCACATCTTGATTAACCCATTTTTCTGATCTGTGTTAGCCATGTGGCTCAGTACCTTTTTCAGTGGTTGCAGATCACATCTTGCTTCTTCGGTGGTCTGGGCAGAAATTGGTGGAATCAGCTTCCTCCTTCCCAGAATTCTCCTGTTCTCATTACATCATTTCTACTTCCTGTCTGGTTTTCCCACCTATATTTCCTGCCTGGCCAATCAGCATTTATTTATAACATGATTGACAGAATAAAGACAATTCTTCCACACCAATGCTGAACTTTGCTTTTTCTACAACTGATTCTTGAAATGAAAAAAAAATAATTGGAATGCTTAAGATATCTAAGGAAAATAGTTTATAAGGGTGGGACACAAAGTAAATACAATAAATATAGCTTGTGTAATTAATGAATATTGGTGCTTATGGCTGTTTTGAATGATATGAGCAACAAAGAACACAATCTGGCAGAAAAGGGGATAAGCTTGGGCAGAAACATGATCATTGGTAAAATAAGCCTGGAATTCTAATAATATGTCTGTCTCTCTCAAATAATGTTCCCTGAGTGCCCTACCGATTGGCCCTTTGAACTTTTAACAAGAAGAAAACAAATGGGTTGGGACCGAAATGAGAAAGGCATACTTTTTGTCAAGTATTTCTATCTAGGGGCTGACAGTGTAGCTTAGTGGTAGAGTGCTTGACTAACGTGTGTGTAGCCCTGGATTCCATCCCCAGCACTTGAAAAGCTGCCCAACAAATCACCAAATATACCAGAATTGACACTCATACACAGGAGATGTTTTCTGTGGTACACAGTAGGTTGAGAGTATGTAAGTCATGTTCTGTATGTTTCAAATTAGATACAAGAAAGGATTCGGAATGTTTTTACACTGAGAAGTAATAAATATTGGAGGAACTAAATATGATATAATATTCTGATCTAAACATTACACAAGGTATATATGTGTTGAACATTTAAATGTCTATTTTTAATTTTATCAATTAGTATCTGAGAAAGTACATCTATTTAAAATGAAAAGAATACTAACCCAACAACAAACTCTGTGGAACATTTTTTTGGCTGTCCTCTCGTAGAGAAAAGCTGTAGAGAAGATCCTCACTCTAGCATGAAATATGATCTAAGGCAATGCCCTTCTTGGACCTTCTCCATGGAGATTTATTACTGGAAGGAAGAGAAGGGCTATGTCAGAACATTAGAACATAGTTCCAAGGCATGAACTTCAAGGGTGACAGTGAGTACAATTTCACTGTAGATGTTTTTCATTTCAAAATTTTGATATAGAATTTTTATACATGCCTAAGTTGTCAGTAAGCTAGGATAAGTCAGTACTACTTAACACCTACTATCTATGTTGATGCTCCTTGACCAATCTAGTGACAGAAATACTTGAAGCTGGTTTGTCATTTATAGTTCCCTAGGCTATTAGTCGGCTTTCTACTGGAACAATAAATTATCCATTGGTATTGAAAAACATGATAATTATATAAGCAGATTTCTCATGGTATCTGGATTTGAATTTTCTTTTTTCTTTTCTTTTTTTGAATTTTTTCAACAGAGAACAATTCTAAGGACTTTTAAAGAATAAAGTGGAGTAGAAATTGCTGCCCCATGAGTTTTTAAATCTAGATATAGCTGCCAAATGATTTCCCTTCATGATCTCAAGTTAAAGTTCTCAACAGAGAATAAAAGCATTGCAGGAGGACCAAATGCCAGTTTCTTATGGCATTTGTGGCTTTCTGCCAAAAGATTTGAAATGCTCATACAAATAGTTCATTCTAGAGCTTTAGAAGCAACTTATAAAAATCAACAGCTTGCATGTTCCATATCTGGGGAAAGGCCAGGAGATGGTAGAAATGAAGGACTTAATCCAGAGTGCTTTGCATTCATTAACTGTTATTAGTGTTAAGTACAGGGTAGGATGTTTTTCTTGTTGAAATTCACGTTACCTTTAAAGCTGCAGACTAAAAAGTAAGTGTAATTGAGTACATACCTTCTTTAAGAAATAACTGACCCGGAGACAACTTGTGTAGATTGGAGAAGGCTAAACCACAAGATCAAGTTTTATTATCTTATAAGAAATCATTATTGAGACTTATGTCTGGTATAAAAATATACAAGCATTCATTGTCTTTTGACTATTGTTAAAATTATTCCATGGGGAAAATCTTACAGATGCAAGTTTTGATGAACTTTGTAATGTGTGAATTTTAGTAAAATTGTAGGATTTTAAGAAACCTTTGAAATTTATTAAGTTATCTCTCCCTATCTACAATATATACACACAACGTATTACATGCACCTATCCACTTCATCCTTAATAGGTTAATACTGTTTATATCTGGAAACTTCTAATAATTGTGTTCTCCCTACTCTAAGATGAGAAATTTGATTTTTGAGTAGCTCTAGTTACTGAATATTTACATAAGTGAATCAAAATCTTTCCCTTTTCTTAAGCAAAGCCACACAAAATACAACATGAACTGATTACTCCGCTGTGTAGTGTAGCTCTGCTTCAGCTCGTCCCTAGGGACTGCACCAAACAGCCCTGCTGTGCTTTCGTACAGTATCCTTTGTGATGGATAGTGTTCATTGTTCATTTGGTGAACTCTAGAATCACTTGGAAGTTTGGTCTTAGGCGTGGCTGTGGGGAATTGTTTTGATTGTCTTCATTGAATTGGAAAGACCTGCCCATTGTGGGTGTCACTCTTCCCTGAGTAGGATCCTGAGTCTCTAAGTGGAGCAACGGAATTAAGTAGTAGCACGCATTCATTACTTTTGACTATGGAATTTCCTTTTGCCCTGACTTCCCTGCAGTTATGGACAGTATTTTGGAACTGTGAACTAGAAGAAGCCCCCTTCCCTATAAGTTGCATTTGAAGCAATAGGAAAAGAAACTAAGACTTCCATCAGATGTTGGGAAAGAATTATGTATATGCTCCCCAAGTTACTGATTCTTTTGTTTTGAAAGCTTTGTTGAGGTTTCATTTACATACCAGACCATTCACCCTTTTAATTGTATAATTTAATCAGCGATCTTTAGTTTGTTCATAGTCGCCTAACTGTCACCACAATTATTTTTATATATGTATTTGTGTATATGTTGTCTGGTGTGTGCGCACACATGCATGAACGTGCCGTGGAGCATGGATGGAGGTCAGAGAGCAACTTTCAGGAGTTCTCTGCTTCTACCATGTAGATTTCTGGGAAATAAAAAGTTGTCAGGCTTGGCAGAAAATTCCTTTACCTTACTGAATCATTTCACTGAGCCCCCAAACTCTTACTTTTTGAACATTTCATCATTGTACAACGAAGTAAACCATGATCTCCTTTAACTATTACCTCCTAGCCCTCTATATCTCCCTGCTACCTGAATGGTAAGCAACCACTATCCCAATATGTTTGAATACAATTGCCTATTTTAGTTATCCCACATGAATTAAATCACGAATATGTGGCCCTGGCCTTATTTGTCTAGCTTGAGGTTTATCAATTTTTTTTTCAAACAGAGCCACTTCTATGCCGAGTTCTGGTTTTGATATTGGGATGTTAGCCTTCTAGAAAGTGTTTGAAGATTTCTTTCCTCTTTTGTTCTTTTGGAACAAATTAAGGAGAATACGTATCATTTCTTTAATATTTGGTAGAATTCAGGAGTGAAGGTACCTGCTCCTGGGTGTTCTTTTGATTGTGACTTTCCATTACTAACTCAAACATGTTACTTGGGATTGGTCCATTTGGGTTTTCTGTTCCTTCATGATTCAGTCTTGCTAAGGTATGTATGTCTAGGAACTTTTTCATTTATCCTAGATTATTAGCTTTGTGGACACATAGTTGACCATAATAACCTTTAATGCTGTTTTTCATTTCTCTGATATCAGTTGTAATTTTTTCTTTAAATTTTTTTCTCCATTTTGTTCTCGTTTGACTAGCTAAAATTTTTGTCTATTTCTTTTCAAAGAACCGGCTCTGTTTCCTTGATCTTATATATTATTCTTTTAGCTCTATTTGATTTATATCTTCCCTGATCATTACTATTTTTTTCCTTCTACTCACTTTGGGCTTAATTTATTTTGTTTTGATATTTCTTGTGATAGTTTATCTGAAATCTTTTACTCTCTTGTTATGGGCATTGATTCATAGAAATTCCTTCCTTATTACTTTTTTGCTATGCTCCACATGTTTTGGTAAGTCTTATCTCCATTTTCTTTTTAGTTAAAGTAATTTCTAAACTTCATTGTTGATTTTTTTCTCCATTGGTTGTTCAAAAGTAAGTTGATTTGATATTAATATATGAAATTCTCAAACAATAAAAAGCTATAGAGCTATAGACATTACTTAAAATATTCTTTAAAGTAAATTACTAATTTACATGTATTTGTATAGTTTTCTGTTTTTCTTCTGTTCTAGATTTATTGCATTGTGGTCAGAAATATACTAAATATAATCAGTAATTTCTCTGTTGGCACCCTCTCTCCTAAGTCTTTCTCTCTAATACACACACACACACACACACACACACACACACACACACACACACACTGTGCTGGGGACAATGTAGACACTGACACTTGCCTCATTTAAAAGATTATTGAGAATTGTTTTGTGTCCTATCATATGATATCCTCTGGATAATATTCCATATGTTGAGAAAAATGTGTTCTTCAGCTGTTGGATGAGGTGTAATTTAACTCTGATGTTTCTTTGTTGATTTTTCTGTCTTGGTGATCTGTTCATTGCTGAACATGGAATGGTAAAGTCCCCCGCTGTTTTTATGTTCAAGTCTCTCAGTTTCTTGAGGTCATTAATATTTGCTTTATGTATTTGCATGCTCTTATGTGTGTTAGATGCATATTTAGACTTTTATTTCCTCTTGCTATATTGAGCCCTTATCATTCTATACTGAACTTCCTAGTATCTTTTTATTGCTTTTGATATGAATGTACAGCTGCATTCTTGCTTTCTTTCAGTTCCCTTTGCATGAATCCTTCCACCCATTCACTTTGTACCGCTTCATTTTTAGTCCTTCAAGGAAATGTGAGTTTCTTGTAAGACACATACGTTGGATTTTATTTTGTTATCCATCCAGTCATTCCATGTCTTTTAATTGGAGTATTTAATCCATTTGTATTCGCAGTAATTATTGACGAGTAAGGTCTTACTGCATTCATTATGGAAATTGTTTCCTAGCTTTGCTGTAGTTCTTTTCTTTCTGTTTCCCTCTCTTACTCTGCCTAATGTTTGTGGGAGTTACTCTAGTGGTGTAGCTAGGATTCCATACAAATTGGTCCATTACAACAATGTGCATTAGAAAATTTTGCATTATAGGTTGATTATAACAAATTATTTTGGAATGAAGATGGGGTTATTTGGGATCTGCCAACTTCCAGCAGCCCAACAGCCATTTTCATACCAAAGTCCTAGCCTTGCACCTGAAGCCTAGTGGATGTTGTTCAGCCCATGTGGGGGCAGCATTTGTGAAGGCAGATCCTTGACCACCTGAACTGATCACATCATAGTCTAATAGCTACAAGTATTCCCAGTCCCAGTGGGTGCACTGACTGCTACACCACAGATAATTGTGATTCAAGATGGAATGTAAGTCTGTCTCTGCTTGGCATCAGCTCCTTTCCTCCAGTCCCTATCAATGGGCACTTGGATGACAGTACTATGTTGTCTGAGGTGGGAGGATTGGTTGCAGAGATTGTTCCTTGGCCACCAAGGCTAGTATGCTTGGTTGACCTAACTCTTACAGCAAAACTGTTTTGCATGGTCTCAGGAGCAAGGTGTGTTTCCCAGGCTCAGTTTACAGTGGGAAATAGCACCGCTGCAACTGTGTCTTACCCCACAGGTGAGCAGATCTTTTGGTGCTGGAGCTCAGTCTGTGGGCTCTGGCCTATGCATAGTGCTTTTTCCTTCTACGGGATACTGTCTCATGACAACAGGCCTTAGACTTCTCTCCAAGACAGCTCTGTACTAGGTTCCATGTTCTGCCTCTTCACTGGGGAAAGTATTGCTCCCAGATCTACTGCAGGAGGTTGAAGGAGCCATGGTCATTGATCTTATTGCCATCTGCCTGGTGCAGTTGGAGCAGAATTGCTCACACAAAAATTGGCCTGGGAGAGTGGGCATTGCAGAGCGCTGTTTCACTCTGATAGGTGTTGTACTAGGGTTTATCTTTAACACCTGTGTTTAATTCCTTTCCCACCCTCAGTGGAGGTAGGTGCCTTTGTTCTACATTGCTTATCAGGACAGGGAGAGAAGAACAGGACTGGAACTTGCTTCTTGCCTTTTGCAGTGCATTTACTCATAACATCTTACCTAATTCCTTAGTTCTGGTGCTGCCAGTTAGGCATGTGGAAAGCTATTCAACTTGCGGTGTCTGTGGGGAGAGATCATTGGAGTGTCTTGGCGTCATATTTGTCAAGTTCCACTAAAACTATTTCTAGTGCTGATTTATGACTGCCCTTGTGTTAGTATCATCCCGTCTTGACTATTAGCCTTTGTCATAATATTTGAATTCAGGAAGTGGGAGTCCTTCAGCTTCTTTGTCAAGAATCTATCTTTCATTTCTCTGCTTTTCTTCTTCTGTATCTCATCCCTTTGTTTGAAAGTAGTTTCTGCATTTCTTTGCTTCTGTCTCGTAGCATTTCTATGAATACACACCCCTCCACCCCCGACACACATAACTTTACTGTTTGTTCTTCCAGTCTTGAGCTGCTGGGTTGCTGATCCTCTCCACACTCACACTTTAAAAACAAGGATTCAGTTGTTTTACAGAAACTTTCTAATTCTTTCATACCTCATGCTTCTGAGGGCACCAAATTCATCAGGTCATGTGTTCCCTAATTAGATATGACTTTTCTGGGAAAAGTCCAGGCTATAGCAAACAATACACTTATTAGAGACTAGAGAAAAGAGAACCAATCCCTACAAATGAACAGCATTCACTCAGTACTTTGGACCTTACTTACCTGTAAACCTGGAGTTGTGTTACTACCTTTAGCTTTTAAAAATTGCCTTGGCTTTCTTCTTCCTCTCCCCTACCCCCTTTCCTTCATTGTTTCTATTAGAATTATGATCTACCATTCAAAGGAAGATTAAAATGAAAGTTCATAATAGTTTACAAGTATTAAGTCTAGACTAATGCTGAAATTATGTAGAAGAGACATGCCACCTTGGGAAAATATAGAAGTTGAGAAGACATAGCTTGAAAAATGCTTCCAAAAGAGTCTTATATGCTCATTGGTAAGTACTATGTCATCCTGTTTGAGAATCATTTAAAAAATAAAAATGACTCCCTACTTCTAATGAGAAGTTTATATTCTTAGCAATATGCCATAGCTTGATATACATTAGTAAACACATTTGCCTTATAAAATAAAACAGAACAAACCTACTTTGGTCATTCCACTCTTTGCAATTAATAATATCCACCAATTGTGATGCATCAATTGAAGGTTAAAATATTCTTAGAAATAAGATGAAATGATCATGCATTTCATTAATTCTAACTAATAAAATAGCGAAGAAACACATTTGCCTCAGATAGCTAAAGAGCAGAAAAATGCATTGGAAGACCTCCCTTAGTATCCAATTCTTTTCCCACATAATTTCACCAACCGGTTGATGCTCTCTCTTTTTCTCTCTCTACTTTGATCTCATTCTTGCTCTAATATGCAAATGTTTCATGGAAAGTTTAAGTCGCAATCATATTTTAGCACTTATCACTTTAATCAAATATTCAGATCAAGTTCTATGAAAGTTTCTGTTCCCGATCAGGTTAAAAAGGATACTGCACATTTTGTTTTCTTCTTTATCTGTTGGGGAGTACTTGGTGTGGGGCTTTCAGAATGCTTCCTGATGTGAAGAACTCATTTCGGCCTGGGGAGATGGTTAGTAAACCGATTGCCGTGAAAGCATGAAGACCCAAGTTCTGTTCCCAGGCCCCTTTTAAAAATGCAATGTGCTTAATGAGGACTACTGAGAACTCAAGAACAATCGCAGTGGATTTTTGATCCTACTGCACGTACTGGCTTTGGGGGAGCCTAGGCAGTTTGGATGCTCACCTTAGGAGACCTGGATAGAGGTGGGCGGTCCTTGGGCTTCCCACAGGTCAGGGAACCCTGATTTCTCTTCGAGCAGATGAGGGAGGGTGACTTGATCGGGGGAGGGGGAGGGAAATGGGAGGCGGTTGTGGGGAGGAGGCAGAAATCCTTAATAAATAAATACATTAAAAAAATAAATAAATAAAAAAATAAAAATAAAAAAACAATAAAAATGCAATGTGGTAGCAGGTACTTGTAATCCCAGAGCCGGGGTGGAGGAGACAAGTGGACCTCTGCCAGCAAACTTGGTGACCTCCAGGCCAGTGAGAGAAACTTTCTCAAAACACAAGATACCTGAGAAAATGACAAGATGACAGCTGAGCCATTTCTGACCTACACACACACACACACACACACACACACACATGCACACGCACACACACAACACACACACACAGACAGACAGAGAGAGACAGAGGGACAGAGCGATAAAGGGAGAGAAAGAGAGAGATGGTGCTCACAAACAAAAGTCAAGAGTTGGGATAGGGTTAGTGTATATGATGTTTCTTAGTTTGATCATTGGCCACCTTCTTCAGCTTTCTAAATCCCAACCACTTGACCTAACTCAAATCCTATACATCATAGAAAAGTCTCCCTTTCTTCTGATAGTCTACTTTAATTTCCCCCTTCACTGAACTGTAATAGATTTGCTGTTTGTACCCCCAATCCAATATTTGATTGAGTATTATATTCTCCTGTTCTTTAGTAGGCTTATATGTGCTGAGCTTGTTCTTCTTTATATGAGACTGATGGTAGATT
The DNA here is from genome assembly GCF_037038515.1 of Microtus pennsylvanicus. Taxonomy (NCBI): domain Eukaryota; kingdom Metazoa; phylum Chordata; class Mammalia; order Rodentia; family Cricetidae; genus Microtus; species Microtus pennsylvanicus. The sequence continues at coordinate 60,599,534 of NC_134601.1, read as the reverse complement.
TGCAGTATAACTTACTGTTGGAGAAATTGAAAATAGATTTTAATATATTCTGATTATGGTTTCCCCTCCCCCAACTCCTCCCAGATCCTTCCCACTTCTCCACCCGCAAAATCCATACCCTTCCATTAAAATATAAGCAGACATCTTAAAAAATAATAAAACATAATTAGATGAAGTAAAAACAAACCAGAATAGGACAAAGCAAGCAAACAGAAGAAAAAGAGCCAAAGAGAAAGCTCTAGAAACATATACAGACATGGAGAGACAAACACTTGCATACATAGAAATACCATAAGAATACAAAATTGGAAACCATAATATATATGAAAAGGATGTGTAAAGGGGAACAAGCCCAGACAAAGCATTATGAGACAAAGAACCTCCAAAAATGCCACTGAGATAGCTTTGTGTTAGCCATCTACTGCTGGAACTAGGACTTGGCCTTAAAAGGATGGTTGGTATCTGTAGTAAGGTGGCCGCTAGTTAGTTTCTGGCCACTTAGCCCCAAAATAATCATACAGAAACTGTATTATTTAAATCACTGCTTGGCCCCTTAGCTCTAGCTTCTTATTGGCTAACTCTTACATGTTAGTTTAACCCATCTCCATTAATATGTGCATCACCACGAGGTTGTGGCCTACCAGCAAAGTTTCAGCCTGTCTGTCTCTGAAGGCGGCTCCATGGCTTCTCCTCCTGCCTTTGTTCTCCCAGCATTCTGTTCAGTTTTCCCCACCTACCTAAGTTCTGCTTTATCAGCAGGCCAAGCCAGTTTCTTTATTCATTAATGGCAATTGCAGCATGCAGAGGGAAATCCCACATCAGGTATCCCCAGTGCGACTCTGTTAGAACAAACTAGTTTTTCATGGGGGAGGGGTGGTTATGGATTAGAAATAGCTTCTGGGTAAGGGATCTGGGCTTGTGTCCATTTCGGTCTCTTAGTTTTGGGGCCCTGTCAGGCTCAGACCTATATAGGCCCTTTGAATGCTGCTTATACCCAACACTGTTTGGGTGACAAAACCTGAGACTAAATAGACTGGGTACTTAGGGTAAACCAAATGATACTCTTCTGCTAAAAGAACAAAGCAATCAAATGATTCCAAAGGCATTCTCATATATCCATAGATCTGTGCCTCACTCAGCCATCATCAGAGAACCTTCCTCTTGCAGTAGATAGGAACTAATACATGATTATAAATTCTTGCAAGCTCTAGAGAGGTATCTTTCTTTCTGCTTTGATATTCGTCCTTACATGCCGATCAATACATTTAGATCTATGGAAAAAAATCAACAAACTACTGATGTAATTAATGTAATTCATTCAGTGCTGTTGTCCCCCTTAAAATGTAACTACATTTGCAAGAAGGTGCTATGAGTATGCTGTACAGAAATGCCTGTAGTCACTGCCTAAGTTGGCAACATTGTTTTATCCTATTGTTGTAAGCCTTTTGTAGTAAAGTGGGAAGTGGCTTTTCCTGCTACTAGCCATTTCTTGTGGCCTTGCTATTGGCTCCTCCTCACAGTGACAACTGGATACACTTAGAAGGACCACCTAGTAGCTTCGCATAATAGGGTAGGGACACTGAAAAAAATCCAACACTCTTTTCATGTTTCCCAGATTTCTAAGATCTATAAGCAGACTTTTTATTTTGTTGTTCTTATTTCTTAAATTCTGTCTGTAGAACGCAAAGAAAACTGTTGACTTAGAATCATTTTAATTTTTTGACATAAATTCAAGAGAGCAAAATAAGAGTATCCTTCTAGAGAGCTATAGCGCCTCTTAGTTTTCAGCAGTTGGTGGAGCAGTGAAGCACAGTAGCCATTGTCAGAGTGTGTGTTAAAGGGATTTATATATTTAATTAGTTTCCCTCCGCACTTCCCTACTTCTTCCTTTAACAGCAGGTAGAATACAGTGCTGATGATTGCTTCCCCCCCCCAGTTGAAATTTAAAATTATGAGTGTTGTATAATGAAATGGTGATTTTTATTCTGTCCTGGTGGTAAAAAGGGATTTGCTGATGTGTAAAATGAGACAAAGATAAATAACAAACAGATGTTCTCACAAAATGTTCATTAAATCCCTGCCTAGTGGAAGATACTGGATTACATGTGTTCAAACTCTAAATGTGTTAGAGAATAAGGAGCTTTTATACCTTAATGCTCAATTTAGGAAAGACTATATAGCTTTCTCAGTAAAAATCATAGTAATCAGTGTCTTACAGTCTCTTCCTCATTTCAGTGAAGCTTGTCATCACTGTTTTTAAACTTTTCTCATTGCTTTTCACAGGTCCAATTATACAAGCAGACATCACTTTATTGGGGATTATGAAGCGGGGTTAAGTTTTTATTTGGCCCCACATAAGGGTATTCCACAGGTGGAAATTGCAGCTCACCCTTGGACCACCTGTAAATGATTAGGTGATGTGGCTATATAATAATGGTTTTAGGGGGATGGGGTTGCAAAGGGAGAATAGCAATAAGATTCTATTCTTTCCCTGGTTCTTCCATAGTCATAGCAAATATAAGGGTTTCTGTCATTTTAAGTGATGGGTTGTCTTGCCATACTAGGCAGATCAGGTAGTTCTTTTTCTTTTCTTCTTTAAAAATATTTATTATATTTAATTGTGTATATGCAGGTGGAGGGGTATGTGCACATGAGTATAAGTGTCTGCAGAGGCCAGAGGGATTGCCTTTCCCTGGAGCCAGATTTACAGACAGTTATAAGTTACCTGACATAGATAATTGGAACCAAACTCCGATCTGCTGCAAGAATAGTACATATTCTTTACTGCTGAGGCATATCCAACCCAGAGTAGATAGTTCTTGTTGCATTGTATTGCTTATAGCAAGGCCTACTGGACACGGTTAAGTCATGGTTCTGATGTGTTAAGTATTAGGTAGTTGTTTTCTTCAGGTAAGTTTTAATATTAATTTTATGTTCCAGTGCCAATAAGGAACCCCTAGTTTTACCTGGGGAAGGTAGTGCTAGAGAAGAGATAATAGTCGGTCCTATTGTTGAGGAATGGTAAAAGTTCATTAGGAAAGGGAACAAAAAGTATTCCATCCGATGGAAACAACATATACAAAAACGCAGACTCTGAAACAATATGAGAAAGTTTTGAACTCTCAGTGATTCAGTTTGCTTTTGTGTCTCAGTTTCCTCATCTACAAATAGATGTAGCAAGAAAACCTATCTTGTATATCTATAATGATCAAGAATATGTAGTTTAGAATAGTTTCTCATATATAAATGATAAAAAACCTTACTTCTTATGACTTTGATTTCTGTTGTTTGTTATGTGGTTGGGAAAGTGGAGAAATGTCAAGTTAAAGTAATTAGTATGAGTAGAGGGCAAATTATTTACTTATACTATGCTAAGGATGGACACTTTCCCTTTTAGGTGATGGAGAACTATTATGGCCTTTGTTCAGAACTTGAAATATGTCCAGACTCGAGTTTTAGAAAGACTATTCTGTTTGCCTTCTGAATGATAAAACTGGATAGGAAGAGAAGGGAGAAAGATTGGAAAAATGGAGTCAGAGAGGTTAGTTATAAGACTGTTTGCAGCCATAGATGTAAAAGATGGTGGAGGATCAACTCAGGAAAGTGGTGGTCAACATGAACGATAGGTAGAAAGTCTGAATGGAATGTCACAAATATGTTTTATTTTACCTATAGTTTTGAAATTTGAATTGCTTTCTATGGAATGTATGGTCTCCCATTTGACCTGGACTCCCTATCTTATTACATCACAGATTTACAATGCCTGACTGGTCCTTTTGTGAGAGGGGAAGAAGAAAAAAATTAAGAATGACCCCTAAAATAAAAAAAGGGAATGTACCAGGGGCTGGTATAGGGTAGCTGTAGAGAAGGAACAAAGGATAGATATGACCAAGATATACTCTGTATGTGTATGACATTTTCTGAATGCTTAAAATGAATCCTACAAATGCAAATTAAAACTACTTTGATATGCCATGGCCGGTTAATATCCATGGGAGGCCTGCCTCTGTCTGAAGGGAAATGGAGGAGGAGTAGATGGGGGTGGGGTGGTACTGGAAGGAGAGGAGAGGGGAAACTGACGTTGGGATGTAAATAAATAAATAAACAAACAAATAAGAAATGAAAGCAAAAAATAAAACAAAACTCTACTCTGAGATTCTTTATCCCAGTCAGAATGACTATCATGAAAACCAATGATGGGTGGGGATGTAGTTCACTTAGAAGATTCCTTGTTTAGCATTCATGAAGCCTTTGAATTTTGTCAACAGCACCCTATAAAACCAGATATTGTAACACTCCTTAAGTGGAAACCAGGGGATCATAAGTTCAAGGTGAGTTTCAAAACAAAATAAACAGGAAAGAAGAGATAAAGAAAGAGATGAGGAGGAAAGGCTACCATGTGACATTGACCTATGCCTTTCCTGGGTACATACCCAAAGAACTCCAAGCTTCTGCCACAGAGATACTTGCTCATTACTGGACTATACACAGTAGCAATGATGTGGAATCAACCTAAGTGTTCATCAATGGATGAATAGATCATGAAAAATGTGGTACATCCATACAATGGAATGTTGTTCATCAAGAAAGAAAAATAAAATCATGGCATTTACAAGAAAATAGATGAAAGTAGAAATCATCTTAAGTATCCCAGACTCAGGGTGATAAGTTTATGATTTTTTCATATGTGTATCCCAGGTTTTTATTTAGATACAGATATACATGTGTGTGTATATATGTGATATATGTCTTGAAACTAGAAAGAAAAGCATGAGAGATGTCTTCGTCAGTGTTCTTTTGCTATGAAGAGACACTATGACCATGGCATCTCTTATGAAAGAAAACATTTAATTGGTCTCTCGCAGCAGGCTTACTTACAGTTTCAGAGGGTTAGTCCATTATCTTCATGGTGGGAAACGTGATGGCACACAGGCAGGCATGGTGCTGGAGAAGTAACTGAGAGTTCTACACTTGGATCCACAGGGAACAGGAAGAGAGAGACAGAGACAGAGACAGAGACAGACAGAGAGAGTCTGGAACTGTCTTGGGCTTTTGAAACCTCAAAGCCCACCCCAGTGACACACTTCCTCTAACAAGGCCACATCTCTTAATCCTTTCAAATAGTGACACTCCATGGTAACTAAGCATTCAAATCTACCAATCTATTTGGGCATTCTTATTCAAATCACCACAGAGGGGTAAGGATTTTCTTTACTTTTTATTTATTATCATTATTGTATTTATTGGTGCTCTTGCAAACATGCAGGTCAACAGACAGCCTCCATAAGTTGGTTCTTCTATGTTTACATGGATTTCAGAGGTTGAAATAAGGTCATCAGTCTTATATATGTGTATATCTGTGTCATCTCACCAGTCTGATAAAGATCTTAAGGGAAGATTGGGAATGGGGAAGGTAACGGTAATAGCATATGTATGGAATGGAAGAGGAGGGGTGGATGGGTAGAGAGAGAACTAGCAGGAGGAAGTGCAAGGATGGTGGATGGTAGGATCAGGGGAGGAGGAGAAGCAAAACAAATTTGAATGAAAAGTTTGTCTATTATATTTATAGATACCAGGAACAGGTCCGAAGTTGAAGAGCTAAATCTGCACTAAAGGTATAGATTTAGGAATCATTTCTTAGCTTATACATGATAGCTGAAATAATTTTGGCCAACCATATAATTTCCAGTTTACTAGATATATGCATTTATTTAATTTTGCATGTGTGTATAGGCATACCCTTGCCATGGTTCATGTTTGGCAGTCAGAGGACAACTTCCATGTGTCTGTTATTTCTTTCCACCATAATGGTCCTATGGATTGAACTCAGGTCATCAGGTTTAGTGGCAAGTGCCTTAACCCACTGAGCCATGTCACTGGTAGCTCAGTATTATTCACAGAGTATTATAATTGGGACAGAAACTGTCTGCCTGAGGTACTTGACACATAGCTGGTGGTGCTCTTTTTGTAAGTTGTGGCCCCCTTTGCACATTGGGCCTGCTTGGCAGTCACAAGGTTGAAGTGCTCTAGAGGCAGGGTATATGCATTCCAGCTTGCCTTGGTGCTAGCCCAAGTCTCTTTGGTTCTTTGTTCATCAAAAATATGAACTGTTCCAACCACTTGCTCCCATCATCATGAACTTCCCCACTATGGACTGAAACCTCAAATAATGAGCCACATAAATTCTTCCTTCTTTAAGTTCATTCAGCTGTTTTCTCACTGCAATAAGAAAACTAATGAACACCCAACAGATGTTTGAGCTCAGTAACAAACCAGTGAAGTGCCCAGAAGTAATGCTAAATGAAGAAAGAATTAGAGACATAATATAGACTATTTGTTCTCAAAAGTGTGGTTTATGGGTCCCTGGGATTCCCTAAGATTGTCCACAGACTTTGAAATGTCAAAACAATTTTCAAAATAATTTTAAAGTGCTTCTTGCCTTATTTTTTATGTTTACAATTCACTGATGGTGCAAAAGCACACGTGAATAAAAGTTTTGGTGACCTGGCAAGAATCAAGGGAGCAACACAAAACTGCATTATTTAGTAATTTTATTCTTGGCTATTGTATATTCAAAATTAGGAAAGCAAAACTATGTTTACTTAGTTATATTGCTTTTTATAATCAACAGATACTGATATTATTAATTTTAACTTTATATAGTTTTAATATCCTGTATATAAAAAATGAGAAGTACTTCTGATGCTTTGATGCATATTAGAAGATGATGGTGTCTCTGAGTGTAAATCACTTGCATGATTGAGTTAAAAACTCAGCTCACAGCTTTTTACATGGGACTCCAGCTTCACTTAAAACTGACAAAGCATGTTTATTGTGTGTTACTGGGTATTTGGCAGGCATCAACCCCAAAATAAAGTGGGAGTGTTATTTTTCAGGATAGCAACAAACAGTATTTATTTCTTGCCAATTTCAAATATAAGCATTTAAGTGCAAGTTAGAGTTTTGTCACTTGTTATCTGCCATCTTGAACGTGACAGTTTCCCAATACGCTATGACTTTTTTGATGAGGCCAGTGATAATATTAAATAATATGATTTACAAATCTTGCATAATTAAATGTGCCACCATCTGGAAAATTTTCATAACTCAGCAAATCAATAGTTGTCAAATGATCAATACATGCTGATATAAAATCATGCTTTGGAAAATCTATTAAAGTGCAGAGATGACCGATGATTTTAATATAGCTAAGCCTTAAAAGTTCATTAATATAGATTCAGATTCTCCATTGCTCTAAAAGAAACTATTGTCAAATCTTCATGTAGTAACAGATAATACCAAAATTATATGAAAAATATCTTTAAATAGTTCTTTATTTTCTAATTATATATTTGTTTGAGGCTAGATTTTCTTTGCACATGTCAACCAAAGACCACAGAATAGGCTGAATGCCAATACATTAAATACATATATGAAATGTCATAATAAACAAATATTATGTATATTAATGTATACTAATAAAAGCTTTTTAAGAATCATTAAAAGAGAATCTCAATGTTTTCAATAAACTTGAAACATTGTAAAACAGTTTATAGTTATTGTCAGTGATTACTTGTGTTGGAAAACAAGTTATTTTTTATTTTTGTATTGAAAAAATTTCCACCTCCTCCCAATTCTCTCCCCCTCCCCCCATTCCTCTCCCCCTCCCTCTCCAGTCCAAAGAGCAGTCAGGGTTCCCCGCCCTGTGGAAAGTCCAAGGTCCTCCCCCCTCCATCCAGGTCTAAGAAGGTGAGCATCCAAACAGGCTAGGCTCCCACAAAGCCAGTACATGCAGCAGGATCAAAACCCAGTGCCGTTGTCCTTGGCCTCTCATCAGCCCTCATTGTCTGCCAAGCTCAGAGCATCTGGTTTTATCCCATGCTTTTTCAGTCCCAGTCCAGCTGGCCTTGGTGAGCTCCCATTAGATCAGCCCCACTGTCTCAGTGGGTGGGCGCACCCCTCATGATCCTGACTTCTTTGCTCATGTTCTCCCTTCTTCTGTTCCTCATTTGGACCTTGGGAGCTCAGTCCGGTGCTCCAATGTGGGTCTTTGTCTCTATCTCCATCCATCGCCAGATGAAGGTTCTAAGGTGATATGCAAGATATTCATCAGTGTGGCTATAGGATAGGGCCATTTCAGGTTCCCTCTCCTCAGCTGCCCAAGGAACTAGCTGGGGACATCTCCCTGGACACCTGGGAACCCTTCTAGAGTCAAGTCTCTTGCCAGTTCTAAAATGGCTCCCTTAATTAAAATATATACTATTTATAAGCAATTTATGTTAACATGTACTGCATTTGTTATATTTTAAGTAAATGAGTACTTAAAATTTTGTGGATATAATTCATATAGAGTAAGTAGTAATAAATATAACTACCAAAACCTAAAGTATTTTTAAAAAATGTTTTGGAGCAGGGTGTGCAACAGCAGAAATTTGGAGGTCAGAGGACAACTTGCAGGAGTCTCTGCTTGCCTTTTACCATGTGGGTCTCAGGAATTGAACTTAGGTTATCAGTCACGGGCCATCCTATTTGGCTCCCCCAAACGTTTATTTTGGGTATCCTTCATATTCTTGAAATATTAAAAGGGTTATCAGTATGAAAAAAGCTTTGGAAGTGCACCATTGTTATAGAATGCTGAAAGTCATAAGGAAAATTAGTGGGAAAGCTCTCTCATTGTTAGACAGCCTCATTTTCTGTAAGGAAATGGAGATAATGTAAAATCAGAATGTGGAAAAATATCACTAGCCCTAGACAGCACTAAAGTAGAAAGTAGTGTGGACTAGAATGCTTAAGAGATCTGTTAGACATACAGACTTGAGCAATCTAGGACTTTGTAGCACAAGATAGTAGGGGATATGTTCTGATCATGATGATCAACATGAGCAAAATTCCAGAAATTAAGTTAGACACAGCACTTGGGAAGAGCAAGTAAACTGTCTCTGAAGGAATAGTTTATGTTGGTGAACAGTGATAGTTTAGTTGAATAAAGAGTATAAAGCCAGATTATAAAACTTTACATGCCAACATAAGAAATTAACTTCTTACTGCTAATAGGAATGTCTTAAAGGTCCATGATTCAGCATGAGGGTACTATGCAAATGATATTTTATGAAAATTAATCCAGAAATAACATAAAGGTGAGATTGTAAAGAAAAAGATTAGAAATCAGTTAAGGGAGTATTATAGTCATTTATACAGTCAATGATTAGGATCTAGTAGTTGGAATGGAAAATAAATAGTGGATATGAAAGATATTAGAATAGCCTAATAGACAGAACTTGATTGATTGGAAAGAGGATTAATTTTAGACTGGCCAACTGAGAGGTTAGTGATGCAGTCAATAAAAAAATGAAAGAACATAGGTAGACTTAAGTAGTTAATGATGACTGGCTTGTTATTTTATTTGTTGAAAATCTGGGATTATTTTAGTAGAAATGTGGATACTTAGGGTGTAATCATAGAGAGGTGATCATTGGATTTGAGAAAATGAATTAATTGTATGAGGGGCAAATTATGTAAATCAGGAGCCTACGAAATAAGTCATTATCTCATTAGGTTTTGATAGGGACAGCCAGTGAAGAAGGCTAAAAACATGATTGGAGATTTTTAGAACAAAATAAAATTATATTACAGATACCAATAGGAGAGTTTCAAGAAGATTGCATGAGCTGTGCCAGGTTCTATACAGAATAGAATGTTTAACATATGATATAAGGTCTCTGAAAGTTGTCTTAATATATCCTCAGTTTCACTCAATGATATTTCCAAAATGCCTGATTTGATACATGTAGTAGATTTGGTATGTGATAGATAATGAGAAAATAAATATATTTGGGTATCAAATGCTAATTTTTAAGCAAAACTTACAAACACATTAAAGAAAATTAATTGGGAATATCTTCAGATGCAGTCCTCTGTAGACACATTGATTGTGTCTGTTTGCTTAGCAGGGCCTATTAGTGTAATCCAGAAGAGTGTCATTGAAATGCCCGCTGAATCTAAGGTAGATCATTCAGGTCTGTTGACTCCTATAAGGCAACAGGAAGATGACTGCAAAACTCCACAGACTGCAGCACAGTCGGTGGTCTTACATTCGAGTCCTTTTAAGTTGTGCTCTTCATCCAGGTCTGGCATAACCTTATTCTTATGATGTCTTATGCATATATTATCCTACATCAAAGGGAAGAATGCCTTAGACTTCAAACAGTTGTAATTACATTCATTAAGACATTTGATTTGAGCCTAAACTTATTTTGATAACAGTTCATAGATTCTAGTTGCAAACTGTTCAGAAAACCAGTGTGTTGCTTGGGTTAAAAATGAATGTCTAATTTTTTTATTTCAGTTTTCATATTAATAACCATAATAAATATGAAAGGAAAATAAAATTTTTAGTAGAAAATAGAAGTTATCTGACTTTTTTAAATTTATAAGCCAATGATATGAGAATTAATGTTTCGAACTTGGATTTTATATTAGCTATCAACTGTTCTGTGACAAATAATGCCAAAGTGCGGTAGGTTAAATCTGTAAACATTATCAATGTTTTTCTGCTCTGAACCCCTGAGCCATCTCTCCAGCCTCTGAACTGTTTAATTACTGTGTAGGAGCTTCCATAATGAGAAACTAGAAAGTTATAAGAAGCAAACAATAATATAATGCTGTGCCTTCTTTTCTCTTGCTGTAACTGAGTACCCGAGGTTAGGTAATACTTACAGAAAATCTCTATACTTGTTACAATTCTGGAAACATTGTGTCAGTGTCTTCTGTGTTCTTCTTGCTGTATCAGAACATGCCAGGGAACGACATGGGAAGACGTCACCTGAGCTAGCCCGTGTGTCCCTCATCATCATCCTCTACCTCATCATCCTCACCATCCCCTTTCTCTTCTCCCACTTTCGTTTCTTCCACTACTACTGTTTCTCTTTGTCCTCCTTCTCCTTCCTATTCTTCTTCTTTGGCTATTGATTACATCATGGGACCTCACCTGGATCATCTTGTCTGATCCTAATCATCCTCAGAAAGGCTTTACCTTCAAATGGCATTAACATCCGACTTTGGGGATTAAGTCTTAGCATAAATTTTGGAAAGAAAAATTTCAGACTATTGCAGGTCTGTTTTAGAAAAATGTATAAATTAGAAATAGTTTTAGTTACAAGTAGCAGAAATCTTAACAGAATTAAAACATAGGGATCTGACTTAACAGGACTAGATACAATCCAGCCCAGAACTGAGTTAATGACTCAATGATGAGTCATTGACATCAAGGAAATGGGCTTCCTCAAATTTCTAGCTCAGGAATCCTTGGTGTGCTTCCAATATTCTTCAATGAGGTCAATGGCAGTTATCAAAGATCTAAACAAGAGTTCCTCTTACAACAGCAGAAATTTTCCAGTCTTATAAGTGTACTTCATTCTCCACAGTGGTATCACGTGGCCAGTCTCAGAGAAGTCATTAGGAAGAAGCAACAGGGAATCACAATCATTTCTCACCAAATATAATTTACATACTGTGTTAATTACTTTTCTATTGCTACAATAATACAACATGACCAAGACAACTTATAGAAAGAAGGGTTGATTTGGGCTTATGGGTCCAGATTTTTAGAAGTCCATAATGACAGGGACAAGATGGTTGCAGGTAACAAACATGGCAGCCAAAGCTGAAAACTGAGAGCTGGGAGCTCACATCTCAAAGCACACGCTGGAAACAGAGAGAAATGGGACAATATATGGCTTCCAATTACACACATCCTCCAACAAGATCATATCTCCTAAACCTACCCAAACATTGCCACCAACTGGACAACAAGTATTCAAATACCTGAGCATAGAAGGGGCAGTCTCATAAAAACCACACACCCTGAAGCAGGGTGAGCTGGAATGTAAAAAAGGTGAACAACAGAGTTTCCCACCAGTGTGTATGGCTATTTTTGAAGCCAAATATAGAACTCGATTTTACAACTTGCAAACTACAGTCAAAGGGGACGAGAAAAGATGATTTTCAGAATTTGCATGTCCCTATAAATTTATTATGTTATCAGGTCTTCTTTTTTGGAGAAGCAGAGTATTTATGACAATAATAAATAAACAAACAAACAAACAAACCAAAAAAAAAAGAATCTAGCCGGGCGGTGGTGGCGCACGCCTTTAATCCCAGCACTTGGGAGGCAGAGTCAGGTGGATCTCTGTGAGTTCGAGACCAGCCTGGTCTACAAGAGCTAGTTCCAGGACAGGCTCCAAAACCACTGAGAAACCCTGTCTCGAAAAACCAAAAAAAAAAAAAAAAGAATCTAGAAACAGTTTGGAAAAATGGTCATGTCCCAAGATTTCTCACGAGGATGCAGTAAACTGAATGCCATGGTTCTGATCTCATCTTGAAGGTTAACTGGGGCTGGAGAGATGGCTCAGCAGTTAAGAGCATGGGCTGCCCTTCCAGAGGTCCTGAGTTCAGTTCCCAGCAACCACATGGTGGCCCACAACCATCTGTAATGAGATCTGGTGCCCTCTTGAGGAAGAGATCTGGTTAGTTGTCCTTATCAACTTAGACCATAAAACCCAATATGAACAAGTTCAACACCACCGTATATGGGCTGCCCATGCATGCTTCAGTGTTGCTAGGGCATAAATTTCAATTTATTTAAAGGTTAGCTGGCTATGCTTTTAAAACTCAGAGCGGTGCTCCCTGTAGTTTCTTATCCATGAACTTTTTCACAGGGTTGCTCAAAACATGGCAGTTATCACTTTAGAGACCAAAACCCAAGAAAGAATACCCAAATTTCAAAATCTAGTCCCAGAAATGATATACTGTTACTTTGAAGTAAATCAAAGATTAGTTAATACAAACAAATTAGTTAATACTAGGAGGTGGGGATTATTGGTGGCCACCTTAGAAGTTGCCCAGTATAGATTTACTTTTAAAGCACATAACTAGAGTTATAGAAAAGAAAACAGCTACAGACCCATTTTCCTTAGTAAATCCTTTAAAAACCATTCTACCCTTTTCATTATTTTTTTAATTAGCATACAAAATAATAGGTTTTATTATGAATCTTTAGTAATGAAACCAGGACATATCCTGTGTGCTGAAGCATGAAATGTGGAATTATCTGCTATAAAGAAAATAGAACTTAGAAAATTGCCAGACGCTCATATATATGTGTGTATATAATTATATGTATGTATAGATATCAATATTTATATACACAAAGATATATACACATGAATAACAATACATAGGCAGACTATATATATATATATATATAATTTTGTTTTATTGCTGTGTTAGAAATTGACCAGTAGTCTTCAGACACACTACACAAATGATTTACCACAAATCTATACATAAATTCTGTATCCAGTCTTTATAAAGGCAACTTGTATTTACTAAAATAGACTCAGAAGAGACTGAAAACAGAAAGAGATCATAATTATTTTTAATTTACTTCTGTACTTACAGTTCCCCCAAACACATCAGAAATGATATTAACAGCAGTTGTATGTAAATTTTAATACTATTACTGAATTTATGTAAGTAAGCACGGACTAAGGTACAGACCACAGTTAAGTGTATCCATTGCATGCTGCTTTTAGTGGGTATTTGAATACAGAGACAGAGAAAAGTAGAAGGAACTTACAAAAAGTTGAATTTTATACGGATATAGATTTGCTTACAGTTTGTATCTTTTCCTCTTACCTTTTCTTATGTTATATTTTATCTTAATAACTGGAATTATTAAATGCACATTTTTGATGATGGGATGGTAATTTGGAAGGAAGCAGAACAATGCTGTCTTTCAAAAGCAGATCTTTAAATCCAATTTTTAACTAAATTAATTTCGCGAGGACTAGGCTGTTCTTTCTAAATCCAGAAATTATAGGTATTAATTTATATTCACAAACTATATGCCATTTATTCCAAATAAAAGATATAACCCTGTACTTGTCTACAGAGAAAAGGAAAGGATTAAGGGAAGAAAAAAGTGTCTTATTAATCATAAAACCTATCTGTTTGAATCTGAGGAAGAAATTATGTGTAATTTCTAGATCATGTATTTGTGTATGTGCATTTCAAAAGAGATGTACTTTTGAATTGGTCATTCCTTATTTGGAAATACAGACATATGTGATATCATAAAGGAAAATAATAAGTGAAAATGGAAGAGTTTTGAATTTGGTGATCTCTCAGGTGGATCCTAGACTTAACATTCAGAATCCATGCTCAATTTAGATATTTGAGGATGATTCTTCGTTATTTGTGCTTAGGAGAATGTATAATTAAATATATATTTTTGTGTTTAAATTTTTTCCATATGAACATTCTTTTCAAATAGGCTTATGTTATTTTTGAAAAAAGTTTGATGTATTTTAAAACTGTCTTACTATATTATTTGAGAATTTCATACAATATAATTTGATTGTGATCATATTCTCTCCTCTCCCCAACTCTCCCCAGGTCCTCCCCTACCTTCCCACCCAGCAAACTTCATGTCCTTTTCTCTCTTCAGATAGTCTGGTTTGTTGTGTTGTGCTCTTGGATATGGGATCGGCCCTGGAGTGGTTGTTAAACCCAGTGTCATTCCATCGAAGAACCTGATTTTCTTTCTCCCAGTAGCTGTCAATTGCCAACAACTAGTTATGCAGAAGTGGGACTTCTCACCTCCTCTGTGATGGGACTTTGTCTGGTTTGAACATGTGTAGGTCCTGTGCGTGCTGTCACAGTCTCTACAAGTTTATAGTTACAACTTCACTGATGTGTCTGAAAGCCACTGTTTTCTTAGAACTTATCCCTCTTCCACATAAATCCCAGCCTTTGGGTGGAAGGGATGTGATATAGATATCCATTTAGGGATGAGTATTCCAGTGTCTCTCACTCTCTGTGCATTGTCTGGTTGTAGGTCTGTGTAGCTCTTAATTAACAACTACTACAAGAAGCTTCTCTGATGAGATTTGAGCCATTCACTGATCTATGGTTCAGAAATACATTCTCAAATTTTCTTCAACTTCTCAGTTATAACTAAGATAGCTGTTCCATATTCTCTCATCTCCTATAGGTTTTGTACTTATCCTTTAATTGATCATATATTTACTTTGTGCTAGGGACTATTTTATGTACTGTAAATATATATGGTCATCAAAAAAAACCCTAATTTATTTCTTACGTTCTGAAAATGATAAAAGTTGAAAATATTACTCATATCCATACACAGAAACTCACATGTAGTCTTAAGTTTTATATATATGTATATATATATATACATATATATGATTGTAAGATGATAATTATATATGCTGGTTTTGTATATATAATTGGAAGAAACAGAGCAGACTTAGAGAAATTGAGAGCAATGGTAGGTGTACAGGTTATAATTTTAAGATGTCTGAGGTTGCTTCATTGGAAGGAACATTAAGCAGTTATTTGGGGGAGGTTGGAAGAGAATAGCTATCTGAGGGAACAGTGAATCCAAGGACATACCCAGCAGAGACAGTCAAAGGACGTCCATTCAAGGAGCTGGTGTGAGTAAATCAGTGTGAGAAAGGGGAATATTAGGAGCTGAATTTGAAAGTCTGTATTTAAAGGAGCAGCTAGATTTACCTTTTAATTTGAGTAAAACTTATAAGTAAGTCTGTGATGAATCTTGTGCAAGGAGTGATGTAATTTAGATTTTAAAGGAGTTTGGGGGAACTTTGAGCAATGGCTTGATAGGTAAGAACAGTTGCTCTTGCAGTTTAATCATTAAGTGCTGAGTTTGCATCCATGTGGCCACATATGGGCCTGACCCCAGAACTTTGGGACTTGGAGACAGGAGGATTGCTGAGGCTTGTTGGTTGCCAACCTCCAGGTTTAGTGACAAATGGTGATAGCAGGCCATCCGAAGTCCTCCCTTCCCTCAGGCATACACTCAGTGCGCATACTCAAGAACACATACTAGCCGGGCGGTGGTGGCGCACGCCTTTAATCCCAGCACTCGGGAGGCAGAGGCAGGCGGATCTCTGTGAGTTCGAGACCAGCCTGGTCTACAAGAGCTAGTTCCAGGACAGGCTCCAAAACCACAAAGAAACCCTGTCTTGAAAAACCAAAAAAAAAAAAAAAAGAACACATACTGCCACACACATGTGTATACTCACACATTTACTCCACCCAACACACAATCCTGGTGGCTATTATTTATGTTGATTAAGTCAAATAATTAAAGTGCAATTGATGAATAAAATGTTGCATGTATTCAATGTACACATCTTGATGATATTGGAGATAATTATATGCCATAAAATCATGTCAGTTTGTGCTATGAGCCTATCAATTATCCCTCAAAGTTCCCTTTTCATATTTATATGTGTGATAAGAATACTTACTAAAAGATACACTGTCTTAGCAAACTTTTAAGTCATTATTACAGTATTTTTAACAATTAATGCTATACTGGATCTCTAAGACTTACCCAATATTGTAGTACTGAAACTCTACCCTTGAATTAATACCTCCTTTCTTCATCCTTCCCTCAGTCCCTAACTACCATCTTCTATTCTCTGCTTCTATGGGTTTTGCTACTTTTGAATCATCATAAAGCTGCTACCATGTGGTATTTGCCCTTCTTTGTCTGGTTCATTCATTTAGTATAATATTTTACAGGTCTATTCATTTTGTTGCAAATGCTTGTATCCTATTAAGACTGAATACTATTTCTGCTATTTTTCATCTATACAAATATAATATATGTAGACATAGTATATATGTACATTTTCTTGATTCATTCTTTCATATATGGGCATTATGTTTTTTTCCAAGTCTTAGCATTTGGGAAGACTATTTCAGAGATCCTAGCAGTATAGATATCTCTTTAAAGCACTTATTTTAGCTCTTTTTTATGTATGTATAGAAATGGGACCAGTGAATCATAGCAGTTCTATTTTAATTGAGTGGGATTGTGACTCCATAGTATTTTCCATAGAGACTGTACCAATTTATATTTTAACTAGCAATATAAAACTATTTCTCCTCCCCGTTATTCTTAATAACAGTTTTTATCTTTTCAAAATTGTAACCATCCCTGTGGCTATGAGGTAATAACTTTATTGTGGTTTTGATTTGCATATTCCAAATGATCAGTGGTGTGAGTGAGCCCCATTTAAATATACCTGCTGTCCATTTTACCTTTTTTGGAGAAGTGTTTATTCAGGTTTCTTTTATTTCCAGTTTTTAAGTCTCTTTTTAATTGTTGTTACTAGGCTGTAGGAGTTCTTTTTGTGTTTTGAATAATAATGTTTGTCAGATAGGTTTGCATATATTTTCTCTCATTCCATGGGTTGCTTTTTCATTTTGTCGTTTCCCTTTTTTTTTTTGTTTCCCTTTTTTTGTGCAAAAGCTTTGGCCAGCTAAAGAAGAGATCATTAATGCTTTTGCAAGGTAGAAGCCAGGATACCAAATACAAAACCATTAAGATAATTTAGGCAAGAATTGATGGTTATAGGTGCTGTTGCAGGGAGGCTGCTTGTTTGTCCCAGCCACCTGACTAGCTCAGTCAAAAGAGCATGAGACTCTTAATTTCAGGGTTATGGGTTCATGCCCCATGTTGGGCTCCAATTGTTTTAAGGGAGAGGGCTGCTTGTTTGTCCGGGCCGCCCAGAACCGAAATAAGCACACAGAAACTATATTAATTAAAACACTGCTTGGCCCATTAGCTCTACCTTCTTATTGGCTAGCTCTTACATCTTAATTTAACCCATTTTTATTAATCTGTATATTGCCACATGATTGTAGCCTACTGGCAAGGTTCTGTCTCTGACTCTGGTGGCGGATCCATGGTGTCTCTCTGACTCTGCATTCTTTCTCCCAGAATTCAGTTTTGTCTTCCCCACCTACCTACGTTCTGCCCTATCAGCAGGCGAGGGCAGTTTCTTTATTCATTAACCACTACAAGCAACACACAGAGGGGACTCCCTCATCATAGGTGCAGGACTGAAACAACTTTTGATGTTACAACATGTAAGATTTGTTGGTATATTGGCTAGGGGATATTAAATGGTGATGCTAAGGATGAATCCTATAGCTTGTTCCTGAGGAAGAAGGTGACATTTACTAAGGTAAGAAAGACTGTAGGTAGATTAAGCTTAGCATGAAGGAGTTCACTTTTAGATGTGCCACTTTCAAATCCTTTCTAGATATCTAAGTGGCAATTAGGCAGTGTATACATCTGGAGTATGGAGAAGAGGTCTGTATTGGTACTATGCACTTAGGGGATTCATCATATACATGATTAAAGCCAAGAGTGTGAAGGCAAAAGAAGCTGTAAGGACTGACCCTGTATTAGTGTACTGTTAAAATCTTGTGAGCTAGAGGAAGAACCAGCAATGAATACTGAAAAGAAGTGGCCGACAAGGAATGTGACGACAATCAGTTGTATTTTGAAATTAAGTAAGTTGAATTATGGACAACTCTTCTATCTTGTATGTCACCAGTGCTTTATTCCTTGTTCATCAGCACTGTCATTACTTGTCTGACCTGCAACAGTCTCTTACCTGGTCATCTTGTCACCATTCTGTTTCCTCTACTGCATCCATACTGCCAGTCTTTTCCATCTAAAACATGAATTTAATCTTGTCATTCTTTTGCTTCACAGTAATCTATTTGTAGTTTATGTATATTCTGATGCTTTCTCTTTCACACCTCCATTTCTTCATGTAGGTCCTTGTACCTTCCCTCTACATCCCTGATCAGCTGGCTAACTCCAAAGCAGCCTTGATCCTTTAAGATTCAGTTTAGATTCTGTCTTATTTGTATAGCCTTCTCCAATCTTCCTTTTGTACTTTTAGTTTGCTTTCTGCATCTTGTAATTCTTGCTATGATCTTTTAAAAATTAAATTAAAACTCTTTAAGAATGTTATGTCTAACCACTGTATCTACATCACTCCTATCCTTTCCTTCAGTACTCCCCATCCTGTTCTCCCCTCCTCAATTCATATTTTTTTTTGTAATTATATATAATGATAATGATAATGCATATATATGTGCATTTATATGCACACATCCATATACTACCTACTAAGTCCATTTAGCATTGTTCATAGGTACATGTGTCCAGGGCGAACTCCTTGTGATTGGACAACCTATGCTGGAGCTTGTCTCAGGAGGAAGCTGGTTCTCCCTCTCTCAACAGCCATGGACCACCTGTAGCTCTTTATCTAGGGATATAGTTATCTGTGGTCTGTTTCTTGTATTTTAGGTTGTTATTTCATGTAGGCCAGTTACCATATTTTATTCATCTTGAAATGTTTGGCTCCTAGCTAAGAAAGTGAGTAGTTACTCCATTGATGTTCATGCCACTGTTGTGCCATTGGACATGTCTGGTCAGACTAGTCTTTTTTGTAGCTTGCAAGATTCACAGTTAGGTAAGATTGATTACCTCTTTTCTCGTACTATGCATTGCACCTTTCAGCTTCATGAAAGCTAGCCCATAAGAATGAAGCTTTCGGGTCAGTACCAGCTGGCTGTTTCCATGTCTCACCAGCACTTACCCATCGGATCATCCTCTACAAATATCTTTATTTTCCTCTCAAATTCTAATATTTTCAACTTATTGCACTTAGCAGATCTTCCAGTACTATATATATTGAATATTAGATAAATCGTGACAAGAGATACTGTTTCTTTAATTAAGTCCTATTAACTATTCAGTTATTAACCTTTATATAAGATGTTAATAGGAGCTTTTTATAGATATCCTTTAACATGTGGAGAAAATTCTTTCAGTGTTCCTTTGTTTTTTAAGGCTTTTAAATAATGTATTAGTGATGAATTCTTCAAATGCTTTTTCTATATCAATTACTATAATTATATGGTTTTTCCCATTTAGTCTTTTAGTATGGTGGGCTCACTGATTGAGTTTTTAATATTGAACCAACCTTATATCTCTGGAACAAAAACTCCTAGGATAGGATACATATTTTTTTTCCATTTTCCCTTTTATTGAAAATAGATTCTTTTCTCATGCATTATATCCTGATTATGGTGTCCCCTTCTTCTGTTCCTCCCAGATCCTCCCCACCTCCTCTTATATCCAGATCCATCTCCTTTCTGTCTCTCATTAGAAACTAATAGGCTTATAGTAGACAACAAGCAGACATGACCAAATAAAACATGAGATAAAATAAAAAACATCACACTGAGATATGACTAAACAATCCAACAGAAGGAAAGAGCCCCAACAGTAGGCACAAGAATCAGAGACCCATACTCAGGAGTCCCATAAAAATACTAAACTAAAGCTATAATACATGCACAGAGGATCTGCTGCTGACCCATGTAAGCCCTGTGCGTGCTGCTTCCGTCTCTGTGAGCTCATTTGTTCCTTGATTAGTTGATTCAGAAGGCCTTGTTCGCATGTGTCTCCATTCTGTCTGGCTCTTACAGTCTTTCTTTATACTGTTCCTTGGGATTCCCTGAGCTCCAAGGGGAGATATTTGATGAAGACCGCCCCTTTAGACGCTGTATAATGTCCGGCTGTGGATATCTGCATCTATTCCTATCTGCTGCCAGAGGGGCCATCTCTGATGATGATGATATAGAATTTTATAAGGAATTTAATTTTAAGCTGGGTCTGGTCTTTCAGAGTTCAGGGCAGGAAAATTGCCATAATTTTGATAACTATCCCCCCCCAAAAAATACTAAAATAGATTCTACTTCAAAAAATAAAAAAGTATAAGGAGAGGGGAAGAGAATGTGTTGTGTGTCTGTCTGTGTGTGTGTGTGTGTGTGTGTGTGTGTGTGGTGAGAGACTAGGAGGAGTGGAGGCTGCGGCCAGCATATGTTGTATGAGAAAAGAATAAATAAAAAGAAAAATGCAATATTTTTTATATTGGCATATATTCATTGTACATAGTATGGGGTTTCATAAAAATAGCATCTTTCAGTTGAATCTTGTAATTTGACCACATTCATCCCTTCTACTCCTTTCCCTTAGTTCTTCTTCTTCCCTTTCTGCTAGTCATCTTCTTTCTTCCAGTCTTTCTTCTGCTTTCCTGTTGTATATGTATATGTAGTTTTGTATCTATATAAAGAATTCTAGTATCCACAAATGAATGAATACGTGGTATTTTTAATCTTTCTGCACTGGCTAATTTACTTAGTGTTATCTCTAATTATATCAAATTTCTAGCAAATGGTATCAATTTATGCTTCTTTGTGGATAATAAAACCACACACACACACACACACACCTACTTACTGATTATAGTTAATTTTTATCAATTTGACACAGACGTAGACATACCTATGAAAAGAATCTCAGTTGAAAAACTGTCTCCATCTGATTGGCCTTTGGGCATGTCTGTGGGGGAATTTTCTTGATTGTTGATTGATGTGAAACGGCCAGCCCGTTGTGGACAGTATTATTCCAGGACTGGGGGTCCTGAGTTTCAAAAGGGAAGGTAGCTGAGCAAGCTAAGGAAGCAAGCCAGTAAGCAGCATCCCACCATGATCTCTGCCTCAGTTCCACCTTCAGCTCCTGTCCTGGCTTCCCTTGATTTCAGACTAACCTACAAAACCTTTTCCTCTGCAAATCACTTTGGATCATGGTGTTTATCATAAAAACAGAAAGCAAATAAGGACAATGCTGTATTTCTTTATTCATCTGTTAGTGGACAAATAGGCTGATTTCATAGCTTGGCTATTAAGAATACTGCTGCAGTCAACACTGATGTACAGGTATCTCTATAGTATTTTCTCTTATAGTCCTTTGGATATATACCCAGAAATAGGATAACTCAGTTATATGATAATTCTATTTTTGTTTTTATGAGGAAGTACCTTATTGATTTCCACAGTGACTGGACGAATTTGCATTCCCTAGAAAAATATATGAGTTTCTTTCCACAGTATCCTTATGAGTATTTGTTGTTGGTCATTTCATGATGTTGGGCATGGGGTGTTTTGACATCTCAGTATAATTTTTATTTGCATTTCCCTGATGGTTAAGGATATTTAACCTTTTTCGTATGTTAATTCACCTTTTGTACTTCATCTATTAAGAACTATTTGCTCATTTCATTAGCACATTTATTGATTGTGTTGTTTGAATTTGTGTTGTTCAACTTTTATGAATTTGTTATATATTCTAGGTAGTGATATTGTATCAGGTGTACAACTGGCAAAGACTTTCTCCTGCTATGCATGCTAACTCTTCTCTTGATTAATTCCTTTGTTGTACATAGTTCTTTAAATGTCATGTTATCTCATTTGTCAATGCTTGATATTATTGAAGAGTCTTGGCCAGAAATTTCTACATTTTGCTCAGAAGATAGGAGCATGTAACAATTTGGCCAGCTGCCACGCTGCATTATAACATGTGATCCTTTGAGTAGCTGGACCCATTCCAAATGTAAGTCTCCCAAATGAAGCTCAAGACCTTGGATCACATTTGTATTTGGGCACTGTGAAAATTAATAAGAGGAGTCATAGATGTCATTTTTGTGAACTTGCCTACTCACTTTATTTCCCCCCAATATAACTTGGTGGTGGGTACGTTGATAGCAGGTACATATAGGTGTCTCTATAAACTGAAATCTCTATATTTGCCACAGTAGATGTAGAAGTGCAACGTTTCCCATCAGATATCATTGGACCTTGGAGAAAAATGAGAAAGTGTTGAACATTTTTAATTTAATCTGTTAATTTGATAACTCTCCGAAGTTCTCTGTTACCAGATAGGGATAATAGATTTTTTTTTAAAAAAACCCAGAACTGTTTTATACCCTCTCTTTATGAAAATATGTCTTTATATATGACATATTCAAAATACTAAGATTATGCTAAAACAAAAAAAATGGAATTTAAATTTGCCTCAGTCTCCTTTCAAGCATAGTAGCCTTAAAGGAAAGCATAATTGAGATTTGAAAGCATTGGTTATATACAACACTTGTCCTTGATAACTTATATCACCTGAGCCTTAAAAGTTTAGAGCCATCTGTCCCTTTCCAGAAAGATTTCCTCAAGAACTGATATTGTGCTTTGAATGGGAAAAACTTTTACTTAAATGATCTGTCTCCAGTAAACTCTCAATCAAATTCCCTGCCATTGGTTCTGTTGTCTTAATTTTATTTAGGTGCTGGGTAGCTGATTTTGAATCCAGAGACCAAAAAAAAGTTATTATTGGGATGAATTTAAGCTTCAGAGGAAAAGAAAACCAGTTGCCTTCTGCTTGACCTTCCTGCCTTTTTCCTACTGCTAACGGAGATGAGAGGGAGGAGAGAGAAATGCTCCTCATTTCTAACTTGATTTAACTACTTTGGAGACTTGCAGCATACGAAAGACTTCCAAATAAACAGGCTTTTTGCAGGACGGAATTCCTGTCAAAGCAAAAGTCAGTCTTCCTTCAACAAAATGATATTTCAAATGACAAGGACTCATTTTGTATTTAGTTACTTCAATAACTAAAATAGAGGGGCTAACATGATTGGGTAGAATTTTTTGCTTTGTTTTTATTCTAATAAAATATCACTATTGTGATTATTATACTAGATTGAATAAATGGGGAAATGTGGTTATTTTTCCTGGCACCCTGTACATATATGAAAGAAAATATGGAATGTACTTTAAAATCTTGACTGTTTTGGATGAATTTCAGGGAATGTAGATGATCATTCATTTACTTATTCAATATTGATTTGAGTGCTTGTTTTCCAGGCAATACCATCAAAATAAGAAAGATATAGAACTAGACCTTTACTCCAGTGGCCCTTGATATTATCCTGTTCCTTGAAATCTCTTTTGAAGGCCTTCCTCATAGTCTTGATTTTGATTTCCCCAACAAGATAGAAAGCTCTTTTAAGGTAGAAATCTTATTTCATGTTTTCTTTGCTACTGTATAGTCAACAAATACTTAACAGACTTGATACAGCAAAGACTTTGGAAGATGTAGGTGGGAAAATTTTAGTTTCTTATAGATTATGAGCATTGGAGGGAACCTTAAAAATTATGTGGCAAATAAAATTTCAGTGTTCCCAATCTGTGTAAGAATCTTTCAGGCTGTTTCCAGGGAGAAGGGGAGACCCAGTGGAGAAGAAGGGGACATGAGATTGTTATGAAGACACTGTGGTTCAAGCATAAGAGTTCTTCTTTTAACTCTTTCAGAGGTAGGAGATTTCTTTTTCAAAAACATTGAGCTAGATGTGATAGTACACTCAACACTTTTGAGACAGGCTGGTGGATCTCTTTAAGTTCAAGGCCCGTGTACTTTACCTAGTGAGTTCCAGACCAGTCCAACCTACAGAGACTCTACCTAAAAAAAGAAAAAGAAAAAAATTGAATAGTCCAACATCTTTATTCAGTCATCCACTGGTGTCAAAGTTTGTTGTATATTTTAGCTATACTCGGTAGTGCTGTAGTGCACATGGGGGCGCATGTCTCTTTTCAGTATGATGACTTAATTTCTTTTAGGTATCATACATAGTATTTGTATCTCAACATCTTTACTTTTTAGATATCCCTAAGAATGTGAGTGATTTGTCCAAGGTCATGGATATAGTTCATAATATTGTTAAAACTATATGTTAGAATTAATATTTTGTGTTTTTCCCTTGATTATCTGTTGAGTAGTAGTTTTTACTTACTATGAAGAGATACCGTGACCAAGGCACCTCTTAGAAAAGGAAACATTTAATTAGGGGCTTGCTTACAGTTTCAGAGGGTTACTCTTTGATCACTGTAGGAAGCAGGCAGGTGTGGTGCTGGAGCAGTGGATCCGAGCTTTATGTGCTAACATGCAGACAGCAGGCAAAGAGAAAGTACAACTAGACCTGGCGTGGGTTTTGAAATCTCAAAGCCAGTACTAGTAATATTCCTCCTCCAACAAGGCCACACCTCTTAACCCTTCCCAAGTAGTTCCACCCCTTGGTGACGAAGCATTCAGATATGTGGAACTATGGGGACATTCTCATCAACCACCACAGTGCTTGTGTTCAATTTTGATATCCTGACTTGATTCCTGGGACCCGCATGTTAGGAGAATAAACTTGCTCATGCACATTGTCTTCTGACCTCCACATGTTTGCTACAACACTTCTGCATTCTCGGACATAGAATAGTATTTTAAGATTGTAGAGCCTTCATTTGACTTAATTGTCTCACCTTATTTCTACAGATAAATATTTAATTTTAGTCTTTTAGCTCTTTGGTATGGTTTCTCCTTTAGTTTGGCTGTTTAGTTTATTTCTTCTTCCTTCCCTCCCCTGTTGCTTATCTTCTCCGTATTACAGTTGGATAAACTCTCAGTCTAGCTTACCTGGTATTATTAACAAGGACTTTGAGATATCGCAGTTTCTCACATCTTGTAGATGGATCCTTAAGGAGTAGTTTGCAAGAATATTTTCTTTTGGACACAGATAGAAGACTGCTTTAGGTAGGGGGCATTGTCATCAGCCTCTGCTGATAATACTTCTGCTAGTAAAATGGGAGAGAGGAAATAGGCTCTTTGAGCTGACAAAACTGGATTTTTTTCTAGAATATTCTTGAATATTCTTGATTGGGGATGCTTATTAGCGTTATAGTACTAGAGAAAAATATTAGAATTCATAGATGAAACTTGTTTCCAGTTAGATAACAAAATAGGTTTCTGCTTGTTCATGCCAAGTTTGCAATCTTTAAGACTACTTTCATAATTTTTGTTACTGCTTTTTGCTGTCACCCAGATGTTTCTGTTGTAGTAAATACTAAATATTTGCCTGTTATTTTAAACTAGATAGACTTTTTTTTGGTAATAGTATTTATTAACGTATAGGCTTTGATGATAGAATTGAGACTTTTTGAAAATACAGTTTATTAATTCTTTGAGAATTACATGCAATGTTTTTTGTTCATGTTTATTACCTTTCCTCCCCTAATTGTCAGATGCAGTCTTACCTCCTCATCCCCTCCCAATTTCATATTCTTTTTTAACAACCCATGGAGTCAAATTTGTACTGCCCATAATGTATTGAGAGTTTCTAATTTGGTCTTCTATAGGTGTTTATCTTTACTTCATGATATTGATAAATTATGGTTTTGTATATTCATAATAATTTCCATATACATATACCACACACACACACACACACACACACACACGTTATTTTTGGCATATTTAATTTTTTGAATCTCCGAGGTCCAGAGAAACCGTGATCAGTATGCTGGCTAGTTTTATGTCAACTTGACATTGGAGAGGAAGAAGCCTCACTTAAGAAAATGCTTCCATAAGATTGGGCTGCAGGCAAGATTTATAGGGCATTTTCTTAATTAGTGATTGATGGGGGAGGGCCCAGCTCATTGTGGGTGATGCCATCCCTCAGCTGGTGTTCCTGGCTTCTATAAAAAAGCAGGCTGAGCAAGCCACGAGGAGCAAACCAGTAAGCAATTTTCCTCATGGCCTCTGTATCATGTCCTGCCTCCAGGTTTCTATTTTGACTTTTTTCTGATGTGGGATTCCCTTCTGTATATTGTGAATATCATTGTTTAATAAAGGAATTGCTTTGGGCCTATAGCAGAGCTATAGGGGAACAGAGGTAGGTGGAGAAAACTAAACAATGCTGGGAAAAAGGAGGCAGAGTAGAGAGAAGCCATGGAGCTGCCGCTGGAGATAGACATGCTGAAACTTTGCTGGTAGGTCACAACTTCTTGGTGATACACAGAATAATAGAGATGGGTTAAATTAAGATGTAGTAGTTAGCCAATAAGAAGCGAGAGCTAACGGGCTAAGGAGTGATTTAGATAATACAATTTCTGTGTGATTATTTTTGTGTCTAAGCTGTCAGGCGGCTAAGAAACAAGTGATCTCCTCCCTCCAACATCCTTCAGTGATGAGCTATGGATGTGGAAGTGTAAGCCAAATAAGTCCTTTCCTCCCCAATTGCTTTTTGTCATAGTGTTTCATCACAGTAATAGTAACCCAAACTAAGACTATGAGTTTAATTATTTTTCTAGACATGACAATAGATGATTTAAGTGTATGGAACTTTGACAAAATCATTTAGAAACTTGGAATGTTCTCAAACAGAAAATTGATTTGGTAGCCCAGAATCATGCTAAAACTAGGATTTGTGCTGAATAATTCTATAGTAAATCACATAATAAAGTCTTTGAACGGTATATAACATAGGACAACAGTTGGCTTATAACATAGTGAAGAAATATTGATAGCACTATCTTAGGAATGAAGGTTATAGTTCTAAGTTAAATGGTCAGAGCTTACACTCTCTTTGAAGTTGGTATGTGTTTAGGTAAACAGAAGACCTTGCAACTTTGTCCACATTTTTGTTCTGATTTTTTTCAGGAACTTATATCTTCTGAAGGTTTTTCCTTTTTTTCCTAGATGTTACCTAGTTGGTATGACTCGGCTATTTTACCAACTTAGATATTTTTATTAATTGTATTCAAAGCAATATTTGTCAGAAACTTAATTAATGCTTAGGTATTCAAATACTATATTAGAATACCTAAGCATTAATTCATTTTTTTTCAAAATTGGAACTGAAGTCACCATGTGGTTTTTAGGATCTGAACCTGGGTCATTTCTCTATCCCCTCAAAAGTTTTATTTTTAATGTACATGTGAAAATACATTTTTTCCAAGTAGACAATCTGATATAGCCTTTTCAAATGATTTTAGGGCACTTTCTTACATCTTATTTCTTATAAAATCCTAAATTTGGCCTTGGGCCTGTGAGATGGTCCAAGATTATTTTCTTACCCACTTTTGTAATGAAATCCAACTTCCTTAATAGGGACTTGGTGAACAGTATCTCAGCTGGCTGATTTTGAAGTATAGATCTTTCCTCTCTGTCTAACAGCCCCATCCATCCTCTATATTCCAAACATATCTTTAAGCAGAACCAGTATGCCAGAATTCAGATTTATAAAAGATAAGTGAAAGACAATTCTACATGAAGCTTATTGGTACAGGAATACTTCACTTCAGACAAAAACTCTATAAGAAACTGAATATATAAATTCCATATTTGCAGAAGCAAATTTTACTTTAGAGTACAATATTAGCTTGACATTTTAAAAGGCTGCCATGTGGAATGGTTCTGTATTACAAATAACCTTGCCTATATTATCTGGTTTGTAGGCTGAAAAAGGGAATAATAAATCTTCTTAAAGTAGGACATACTGTATACCTATGCAGAGTTCCTATTTCGAGGAATTACTGCTTTGTTAACCCCCATTTCTTCTTCTTATCTACCCTAATACCTTGAGATTTCATTTTACTTCATTATTGTACTGATTCAGGTGGACCTTCCTGACTCCTCATCTCTGCTCAACTTAAATAAATTATATATCAAAATATAATACACATTTATATGTGAAATATAGGAAGAGTTTGTAGAGGAGCCTTAAAAACATGTATGTTTCATTCTGTACAGTGCTTTCTAAAACCAATGGGAATAGTATGCATTGCTAAGATATACTTCTATAGATTGTTATTTACTCTATTTTTTTTTAGTTTGTCTTTAACCTTTTTCATGTTATACTAGCTATTGTATCCACTAGCATCTGTGTAACTATGTTGAAAATTCTCTGACAAAGTGCCACTCTTCTTTCTTTTTTATACAGAAAGAGTTTAACCTATCTTCAGTGCTAATAAAGGATAATGGTTCTTTCGATTTGCTTTTAAAAAGGTATGCACTGATAATCTCATTTGTTCCTCTCATTTTCCTCCTTGCTAGTTTGTTCCCTTTGCCCTACTTGCTCCTTTATGGGGAAGAATGCATCTGAGGCTTTCTTTGCTTCTACTTTTGCCATGATATGTAGGCGAGTTTATGGAGAAATACATCAATTGCTTGCTGTGCATTTAAATTTTCCACTTTCTTGCTGCAATTGTGTGTTGCAACTAAAAGACAAAGAGATAAATGCAGGGCCATTTTTGTCAGCATAAGTTTTTGAATGCATACTTTACCAAGCATACTTATCATTAAATATGGGAAGCAAAAATGGTAGTATTTCAACTTTGTCCCCAGAGGAACAGAAGGGTCAGTGTTTATGAGAACTAAATGGAAATGTATCTTTCCTTATCAATCAAGGAAATTAGGAGATGAGAATTGGCTTTTTAGGCCATCTGGTTCTTCCCCAGAGACCGGTAGATGATTGGTCCTTTCATTATTTTGCTCTTTGAGCTGGTTTTTGTTACATGTTTTCATAGGTTTGCAGTAACCTCCAATGATTCTATATCTATCATTTCTCCACTTGTCTTAACCAGAGAAATTCAGATTGAAGTTCATTTTGAAGGAGGTATCTCTCTTTGTTTGCAATTTTCAAGAAAGCATAGGGCACTGTGATTCAGACTTTATTTAAAAAGTAAATAAATTCTCTTGTATCTGATACTTTTTAAAAATTTACCTGTTCTGAAGTTCTCTTATATAATTTTAGTAATTTGGACATCATAAACTAATTCAACATTGTGGACTTCTTAAAATTGGACCTCAACTTCGTTTTTACAAAAAAAAAATAGAATTGTTTTTATTGAGCTTTACTTTTTCTCTGCTCTGCTCCCTTCCTCCTCTCTCCTCTTCTATCCTTTCCCATGACCCCCACACTCACAAATTACTCAGGAGATCTAGTCTTTTTCACCTTCCTATGTAGATCCATGTATGTCTCTTTTACAGAAGCTTCTCAGTTGTAGGAGGTCCTTTTTATCAATTGTTTCTCTCAGTGTCCATGCTATTGGAGTTATGTTTAGGAAGTGGTTCCCTGTGCCAATGTATTCAAGTGTACTTCCCACTTTCCCATCTATAAGGTTCAGTATAGCTGGCTTTATTTTGAGGTCTTTGATCCATTTGGACTTGAGTTTTCTGCATGGAGATAGATACTGATCGATTTGCAGTCTTCTACATGTTGATATCCAGTTATGCCAGCACCATTTATTGAATATGCTTTCTTTTTTCCATTCTATATTTCCAGCTTCTTTGTCAAAAATCAGGGGTTTGTAAGTGTGTGGATTGATTTCTGGGTCTTCGATTTGATACCATTCATCCTCCTGTTTGTTTTTATGCCAATACCAGGCTATTTTCATTACTATAGCTCTATAGTAGAGTTTGTTGTTGGGGATGGTGATGCCGTTGGAAGTTCCTTTTTTGTACAGTATTGTTTTGGCTATTCTGGTTTTTTTTGTTTTTCCATATAAAGTTGAGTATTCTTTTGAGGTCTCTGGAGAATTTTGTTGGGATTTTGAAGCGAATACCATTGAATCTGTAGATTGCTTTTGGTAAAAGTGCCATTTTTACTATGTTAATTCTACCTACCCAAGAGCATGGGAGATCTTTCCATTTTCTGGTGTCTTCTTCAATTTCTTTTCTTCAAAGTTTTAAAGTTCTTGCCATAAGGTCTTTCACTTGTTTGATTAGCGTTACCCCAAGATATTGTATGTTACTTGTGGCTATTGTGAAGGATGATGTTTCTCTGATTTCTTTCTCAGCCCATTTGCCATCTGTATAAAGGAGAGCTACTGATTTAAGTTAATCTCATATACTGCTACATTACTGAAGATGTTTTTGAGTTGTAGGCATTCCCTGGTAGAATTTTTTGGCATCACTTATATATGCTATCGTATCATTAGCAAATAGGGTTTGACTTCTTTTCTGATTTGTATCCACTTGATCTCCTTTTGTTGTCTTATTGCTCTAGCTAGAGCTTAAGTACTATATTGAATAGATATGGAGAGTGTGGACAACCTTATCTTGTTCCTGATTTCAGTGGGATCATAAACTATTTCAACATTGTATACTCCTTAAAATATGACCTCAACTTCATTTTTAGAAAAGATAGAAATGCTTTCTTTAAAACACATTTCCCTCTGTCTTTATCCCACATTCCTGTGATGGTTAGTTTTAATTGTCAACTGCCATGACTTGGAATTACCTGGGATGTGTCTCAATGAGGAATTGTCATAATCATGTTGGCCTGTGAGATATTCTTCTTCATTGGCTTAAATGAGGGAGAAAGACCCACTTTGAATTCGAGTGGAACCCTTTCATAGGCTGGTCTCTGGACTGTGTAAGAGTTAAAAATGAAAGCTGAGCAAGAAGCATGAGTGCCTGCATGTGTTTCTTTCTGCTCTTAACAGTGGATGTAAACTGACTATCTCTGCTTCTAATTCCTCGCTTGACTTCCCTGTAATTCCAGGACTATAACCTGGAATTATAAGCTAAATAAGCCCTTGCTCCTAATATGCTTTTTGTTAGTGTATTTTGATCACAGCAACAGAAATGAAACATGCTCCCTCCTTCCTTGCCCACCTCTGTCTTTTCTTCAAAGTCATGCTCTATTTCTCTCATATCTATCTTTTTTCCTCTTACATATATCCAAAGAAATATCATATGTCTTGGCTTTTACTCAACTTTTTTTTCAAATATCTATAGCAGATTATCACAGTGCTGTTATGGTGACAGAAATTCAGGGTAGGAAAAGAGGGAGATGGTTTGGGAGATGGAACTTGTATATGACAAGAAAACTGAACGTTACTGAATTTCCAAGATAGGAGGAAACATAGAGAACTTATTCTTAGTCATACAAATGAGGCTCACGAGGTCCCAATACTTCATTCCTAAGCCAGTCGACTTCTAGAATCTCTATATTTTTTCCAGTACTAGATGAAGGTAAAGGTTGTGGATATTAGGAGTGTGGTAAAAGTCTTGAATTTCCACCTGCACAGTAATTCGTTCAATTATTTATCTCATATTTGTTGGCAAACAGTGATGTGCCTGGCATTATGCTGTGTCTTCTTTACCATGTAGTCCATGAGCTCCAGGAGCTGATAGTCATCTGCCAAGCTTTAGTGGGCATCAGAAGAAAAGAAACAGGGAGTCATAATACAGAATGATGTTTGCATAGCAAGTATATGATATTATCTGAGTATATACGAGGCACTGCTATTGGAACCTTAGAGTCTAGAGATGGCTCTTTAGCAAAGGTTTCCCAAGCCGAGGTAGACAGGGTGTTTAAACCTCTTGTGATTGAGATTATATCCCAACTCCTGGAACTTAAGTGCACAGCAGGCAACTGACATATTTCTCCATAAACTGCTCTAGGTATCATGGTAAAAGTTGAAACAAAGAAAGCCTCAGGTGCATTCTTCCCCACAAAGAAGCAAATGGGGCCAAGGATTCAGCTAGAGCATGTATCGTAGTTAAGGGCTGAGTGGATTGGTAAGAGGTTGACAAGCTACAGAGTATGAACAAGCTATACAGATGAAAAGGAGCTAGGCAATGAAGGACTTTTTTGTGTGTCATACCAGGGACTTTGAGGGTTTGTGGTCCAAGAACAAGAAACAAACAAGAATTTTGAAGTCAAAAGTGAGATTAATTTTTTTTTTTTGCTTTAAAAGTATCACACTGCCTGCAACTGAGAGTTGATTGGTGACAGAAAGACATGTGAGGAGGATATTTAAATTGTTTGTCTTTGTTGACATGATGCTTACATGGAGAAAGGTCCACATTTGAAATAGAAGGGAAACATCAGAGAGTTTGGTTATTGAATGTGGTGAATGAGGCAGAAGATAGAACATATAGAAAGCAGAAACCAAGGATTCTTGAGCCACTATACCGTAAGACGTCCACATTGAGAATAATTGTGACTAAGGACACGAGTTTGGAATTATGAGTATTCATACAGAGATGATTTGAAGTTTGGGACCAATTATAGTCAGTTGGAAAGTCACTTGCCCTTATTCCTTATTTTGTTTCGCACTCATTTATGAACCTGACAAACAGTATGCACCACACTATACATAGCTACAAGAAAGTCCACAGACTTCTTGAAGCAGGCCCAGGAGCCTTTGTGATGGCCAGGTCTAAAACCTCTGGATGTAGAATAAGAATAAAAGAGCCATAAAAATGCGACACGAGGAAACAGTATATAAAAAAATGGGTAGACATGGTGTTCATGAAGAAACCGACAAAGAAGTAGCGAAGAGTCAGCATGTATTAAAGGAAGCTAGGGAAGGAAGAGTTTCAAGAAAGAAGTACTGATTGATGGACTTTGGCATGACAGTTAAGAATAAGGCCTAAACGTTGATAAGTGGCTTTGGCAGGCAAGTGGCAGTGACCTTTACAGGGGTGTCAGTAAAATACCGTGGACAGAATCCTGAATGCAGGCCTTAAGACATCGAGAGGAGGAAAGCAGTGGCAATAGGAAATGTGGTATTGGAGTTTGAGGGTAGGGGTGATTTTTGTTAATTTAAGACTGTATAGAGCATGCTGAATTTC
The DNA here is from genome assembly GCF_037038515.1 of Microtus pennsylvanicus. Lineage (NCBI taxonomy): Eukaryota > Metazoa > Chordata > Mammalia > Rodentia > Cricetidae > Microtus > Microtus pennsylvanicus. The sequence goes on along the minus strand of NC_134601.1, from coordinate 60,566,308 downwards.
TTTTGGTATTTCTATTTTTTGGCATTTCTTTGAACTTCCTAATTTTCTGATTTCTTACCATTAAAAAGATAAGCTGCATAAGAAATGGAGGTTTATAGATGCCTACTGCTTATGTTGAATATTAATAAATGATGAATTGTGGGTTCATATTGTTACAACTGTATATCTTTCTCAGTTTTGTTGAAGGTGTTTGTCTAGCCATAATCGATAACGCCTTGGGCTGTACTAAATTAGCTCTGTCATATGTATATTCAGGCTAGCCTGTCTGGATAAGGGAGCCAATAAGGCTGGCCTTAGACCCTAGAGTGGGGAGCCAGCTTTGTAATGCCCAGCTTAGTAATTATGGAAGCTTTATGTTTGCATGTGTGAACCTTAGTTAAGCTTTGTCATAGGTTTCCCCCAAACACCTGGGGCTTTGGTCTATGAAAACATTAATTTGTGTCTCCAGGGGCTATGCATAAATCAAACTGGGAACAAGGGTAGGAGGAAGGAATTTCTTTCTTTGTGCAAATCCCAGCTCCCTGTTAACTGTTTAATTGAGGAGAAGGAAAAAGTCCTATGGCAATTGCTGCATTCATGATGCGCTATTATCTTCTGCTTGATGTATTCTTGCTTGGTGTGTGTATACTAAGAAAGGCAGTACACACTGCCTCTCCCAAGAAGGCCCTGCTTTGTTGACCTTCAACAGAAATGTTGCCTCAGATTTCACAGTTCCTGTTGATTCAAAGGGAGGCTTAATGTGGGTTAGTGATGGTTATTAACTTAAACTTTAGTCCTCCTTTTTTACCATCTGTTATGCAGTGGCTTGTCACTCACACATCAGGGACAATAGCAAAGCTCCTACCTAGGGAAAGCTGAGTAACAACATAGGCCCTTAGGAATACTGCTGCGCCTTCCTCTCCAGCCTTGGAACAGATTATTCAGAGGTAACATACACCATCATGGAAGTAATTGTCATATTAGAGTGAATTCAGGACAGGAAGTGAGCATGAGTCAGAATGCTTCGACCTTTCAAGTACCAGCCTAAAGGATATTGTTCTAATCCAAGCTGTCTCCTTCTCTCACTGCTTTGGTTGTATCTTTTAGCCACTGCATGTATCTAAGAGAATGCTAAATATTTACAACCAGGAGGAATCTTTGTTACTGTAATTGCTGCCCTTTTAGTCTGATAGAGTAATAGATGAAACAAATAGAATACACTCTATAAAATAGACTAGGCCTCCCACTCTGCAATTGTGTGTGTGCCAAACACAAGAGTAAATTCATGGAGGCAAAGCACTGTATTTTCTTATATACCATTTGTGTGATGCCACTGTTTAAGTGTCTAAATACTAAAATTCATATGCTATGACTTTCTATGATGTTTTCCAAATTAGAAGCCAAAAACATCCATGGATATTTTTGTATTTTCTGGATTAATCTAAAATAATTGTAAACAGCAACATTAATTCTTAGGGCTTCTATTGGGCAGTATAAGGAAAAGTGGAATGGTAATCTTAGTTAATGGACTGTTGCTGATTATATATTAAATATGTCTATTTTAGACTATTTTTCTTATAAAAATATGCACCTCCTTGTAAAAGAAAGGGTTTGAGGTAGGCTTAATACCAGTCATTGTGTTTGTTGACTGCTTCATTACCACACCGAATCATTGATTTACATCATTTGGGTTTGTGGAGGTACATACTATGATACTGATAAATGACATCTCTTAATGCATTTCTCAGAACTTATTCCTGTTGTGAGATGAGATATGGCTGTGCTGGGTGGGTAAAATGAATTTATGGAGCAAGAAAAGGGGAAAGAAAGTGACGTGTGTGTGTGTGTGTGTGTGTGTGTGTGTGTGTGTGTGTGTGTAGTTAAAAGGGTTATGCTGGGTATCTTTCTCTAGGGCTGTTTACCGTATTTTTTGAGCCAAGGTCTCTTACAGAACCTGGAAATTACCGATGGGCTACACTGATTGGCCAATGAACTGTCAGGATCAACTTGCCCCTGCCTGCCAGAACAGAGATGGGTTTATGCCACCACAGTTGAATTTTTATGTGATTGCTGGGTGTTCAAACCCTGGTCATTTTACCCATGGAGTCATCTCCTCAGCCACAGAAAAGTTGATGTCCTGGGTTTTATCCTCGCACCCCCTAAAAGACTATTTAGTTTGTCCTAAGTATGAGTATTCACAACCTCCATGTATTTTTTATTTTTATTTATTTATTTATTTATTAAAGATTTCTGTCTCTTCCCCGCCACCGCCTCCCATTTCCCTCACCCTCCCCGATCAAGTCCCTCTCCCTCTTCAGCCCAAAGAGCAGTCAGGGTTCCCTGCCCTGTGGGAAGTCCAAGGACCACCCACCTCCATCCAGGTCTAGTAAGGTGAGCATCCAAACTGCCTAGGCTCCCACAAAGCCAGTACGTGCCTATAATTAGTGATCCTAGAGAAGCTAAATAAGAAGGAGAACCCAAAGAAAAACATATAGGCATCCTCCTGAATATTAACCTTCATCAGGCGATGAAAGGAGACAGAGACCCACATTGGAGCACCGGACAGAAATCTCAAGGTCCAAATCAGGAGCAGAAGGAGAGAGAGCAGAGCAAGGAACTCAGGACCGCGAGGGGTGCACCCACACACTGAGACAATGGGGTTGTTCTATCTGGACCTCAATGTATTTTTGCAACATTTAGGTACTGTTGTCAAGCATGCTGTGAAGAGCAAGGTTAAAAGAAAAACGTCAGAGGGCTCTAACTCAGGTTGTGTGAATGTGCTGGGCATACCTGCTATGTTAGTAAGCATGTGTGCCCTTTCAAGTCAACTTGTGGGTTTACTTGAATACTAATGATTCATCATAGACAGGCTTCATTTCTAATTCTTTTTTTAAAAAAGACTGTCCTTCCCAAGTCTGAGGCTGGCTTTGAATTTTCTGTGTAGCTGAGGATGACTGAAATCCTAACGGCCCTGCTTTCGCCTCTTTAGTGCTGAGATTCCAGGTGTTTAATATCAAGCCTGGTTTATGTTGTGCCTGAGATGCAACTTAGGGCTTTGTGTGTGTTATGCACGCACTGTATCAACTTGCTACATCACCAGTTTTGATTTCATTTCTGTTACTCTGTAGATGAGCCCTTTGCATAGGGAATAAGTTAATGGAAAGAAGCCATTCCAAAGGCCTGTTGTGAGAAAAAAATAGAGAAATCAGTGGACAATGTCAAAAGAAGTACACTGATGAAAACTGATTAGCCTCTGGGGTTCTCTTTTTAAATCACAATAATTTATAAAGAAAATGAATTAACTATCCATGTTTAAACTCCAACTCATTTTATCTTAATAATTCTTTGCATTAATTTGCCATGTATGGTGCTTCCTTTTCCAGTCCTGTGATAATGTCATATATCTATTTATTCAAGTACTTGTGTATTTTTATTAGTGGCCAGTTACAAAACCATCTGTGAAGTCATAGCATACTAGCCAAAAGCGTAAGAGTTGCATATAATTTAAAAACATAAACAGCATGCTGTGAGAAAACAAACACAGAGATATAAATAAATAAATAGCTACCTCTTTTCTCCCTCTGCCTTAGTCTCTCTCCATTTTTCTTTGTCTACTTTTCTAAAATAAAATAAAGTAACTCAGGAGAAAAAAAATGAACTCTCTGGGAATTCCATCACTGTCACTGGCAAACACAAGGAGACACTATCATTAACCTCCTTTTGCTCAGTTGCTCTTTAGAGCTTTGACAAAGCAGCTACGAGTGTGGCTTATCATTGCTTCTGTGTCAAACATGAAAATAGGTAGTCACCTGGGAAGGCAGCAGGCAGAGGGAAGCAAGCCAGGAACTGCTCTGGAGAGATAGGACTGTAAAATCTCAAGACTTGAACTGACTGGAATCTCTGTAGGGAACCAATAAGTCTTGTAAATGTGTCCACTTTTTCTGATGACTCACTGATGAGTTTGATATTATGCATTGTATGGTCAAGAGGCTGCCATGCTGATTTTGATTCTATGTCTTATCAAAGTTAATGTGGAATTTTGCCCTGTGAAACTGAATTCTCTATAGTCTAGTTACATTTCACATAGTTTTTCTCCCAGTTCAGCTTTACTTAAATCACCAGTCGTATTTCAGAAACAATATATGAGGATTTTACATTATTAGGACCATTTTTATTGACCTAACTGAGGCCTTTGGTTTAGTCACCCATAAACACTTTCTTCAGAAATCCCATGATTCTGGGCTTAGCAGTGACCCTGTAAAATGGCTTTCTCTCCATTTAGTTCTTGCCAACTTAGTCTTGACCTGGAGGTCCAAAATCCTTGCAGACTTGTCATTTTTAGTGAAGATTAAGGGAAGTTTCTCTTTGGCTGATGGTGAAGGAGAGTTCAAAGACTGCTGCCAGCTCCATTTGCTATCACAGAAGGTTTCCCTTTTGAAATCCTTTCTCCAGCAGATGTACTGTATCGAGGGTATATTGTATGGAGAATTTCTCTCTTTAGTTACTTATGGTATAGGTTATCTCCAACAGCAAACCATCTATGGTGATTCATGAGACTTACTTCATAGAACAGTAAAGTGGTGGAACCTTTACCTTGATATCTTTGTTTGATATGTGGAACAACTGAGGCCCAGAGCATTAAATGGTTCACATAATACCATGCAGTGGTTAGCTTTGGAGTTTAGATTTGAACCCAGTTCTTAAGACCCCCCACTTGGATATTGTTTCTACTGCATTAAGCTACTTTCTGGCTAGCTAGTTTATGTCGAATTTATCTATTATACGTATGCATTTAGATGGCACAAGGATATATGCTAGATAAAACTATTTGTTATGTCTTCTAAGGGTAGAAATATAGCTTAGCACTTCACAGCAGACCCGGATCTGAATTCTTCTGCTTATTGTTGTATGAGTTTCTACACCTTATTTAATGTTTGACCCTCAGTTGTTTACTAAGCTAATAAGAGTATTACATATTATATGAGTATTTTATATATACTTGTCTAAATGATTGTGAATATTAAGTGAGGAAATATATGAGAAGCACTTTTCAAAGTGCCATTCAGATAGTAGGTTTTCAGTGAATGATAATTTGCTATGCTATTTAACTTTTTCATGCATGATTCATATGCACCCACTTCCCCATCTTCCGTCATTAGAATTCTCTTGGAAATATTAATTAGATTTAAAATAAAATTTGGTTTTTATTAAACTATCAAGCTAATGTATTGAAAAGCAGCAACATTCTTTTCACTAAACCCAATCTAGTATATCATTTTATTTTCTAAGCTAATTGCATCCCAATTTGGTTTTGTTTAGTATTGCATCTATTTCTACAAACAGGAAATTGTTTTCTGTATATATTGATTGGCAGGGAGGGATTTTATAAATGTTACTGAATTACACTAGTATTGCTGTATGGTGAGGGACACAATTTCATTATAATCCTCTGTTCCTTAGGTGCTTGCTTATCTTTTTTATAAAATTACCCTTTGGAATAAAAATTTTTCAGATGAGGTGGAAAAAATTGGAGGATGTGAACAGCAGAGAAAATTTTTGTAACATTTCATTTGACTAATGATAATCACATTTTAAGGTTTTCCTATTTGCCCCTGTAGTTTCAAAATTTTGAAACCCCAAAAATACCAAGAAATTCATAACATAGTGTTTTAAAAGAACATCTTGCAGAAATAGAAATCCCAGGGGAATGGTGTGTGTGTGTGTGTGTGTGAGAGAGAGAAAGAGAGAGAGAGAGAGAGAGAGAGAGAGAGAGAGAGAGAGAGAGAGAGAGAGAGAGAGAGACATCAGTTTTGTGAAGATGTTGTATCTGGCCCCAGAGGCTTTCTTTTTCAAATAACCTTTGACAGTACAGATTTTTTATAACAATATTTTCTTTGAAATTGGACTGTGATATTTCATATTCCGACTATTCTTGATTTTCACTTTGTTTGAGAAGTATTTATCAGGAAGAAAAATAAATATATACAAAGTAAACATTCTATAAAGGCTCTAGGGTTAAGGGAGACAAAAATTATAAATAGAATTGGAGGCTTACAGCTAATCAGAGACCCTCAAAATCAGAAGCCAGAGACTAGTGCCTTAGGGATTTTGATCAAATTTCTGTCATCAGGATCTGAGAGACATGGGGTATCATTGTAATGAAAGCTCTCTTCATTAGAGCTAATCACAACTAGAGGGAATGAGAGAGATGACGCTGGATGAAAGAGGTTATTAAGGTTAGGTATGGGGATAGAAAGAATTTAAGAAGCATCAAAAAAAAAAAAAAAACCCAAACAAACCTACACTGAGCCCTTGAGAAGCTAGAGAGTGCAATAAAAAAGAAGGGTTTCTTAATCACTTAGACTAGCTTTAGGTTATATGATGATTGCAGTTTTTAATAACTCAACTAAGCAATCCCCATTTAAAAATGTAAGCTTTGTGGCAGTCAGTCTTATTGTGTTTGCTTCCTGATGGATATCATCCGTAAGAGCCATGTGTGTGGTTTATAGATGGGCCAAGTTCATGTTTGCTGAATCTATAAATGAACTCTGTAGAAAGTCACGTTGGGGTTTCTTCTAAAATTAGATGAATTGATGACTTCACTGCCTTCGTGTATGTTTTAGAGTGAGGAGAAGAAGATAAAGAAAGACCCTAAACCCTGTGTGGAGATCAAGCAATAATGGAGATCCTGGGCTCAGGGCAACTGAGGTTTGGGGTTCTTTAGAGAGTGTTTTATTTCTTTCAGTTTACTTGGCACAAAATTGGTTTTACTTTTAAGGTATCTGTCACTGGAGTCTGAGATATATTATGCTGGAACTAATAAGGAAGGAAGCTAAAGTGACTCCTTTTCCAATATCTCACCTGCTGTTAACAGCCTATGGCCATTTCTGTTCCCTTACATGATTAAAAACAGCAACAAAAGGAACAGCCTCTTACACATCAGAAACTTTTTGTTACGTGAGTCTATGCAGCTATTCTATGGCACTTTAATGCCAGCACCCAGTACTAAACAGGCTCTGTCTGTTGAGACTGGTGGTGGTGGCACACAGCTTTAATCCCAGCACTCTGGAGGCAGAGCCAGGTAGATCTCTTTGAGTTCAAGACCAACCTGGTCTACAGAGGGAGTTCCATGATAGCCAGGGCTGTTGAACAGAGAGACTTTTCTTGTAAAACCAAAAATAAACAAACAAACAAACAAATAAATAAATGAAAAGAAAAAAGAAGAGAAATACCTGTTGAATATATGACCCTGTCTGGTCATGTGTTTTTGAAGGACACCTAGTATATTGCAGCACTTCCCATAGCCCCATTAAGAAGACAGAAGCGTATCAGGAAGAACAATTATGGAGAAATTAGAGAAGAGGAATGTAAAGTAATTGCAATTTCATATGTGCTCAGATTCCTGTGTACTTTGGGAAATCTCCTAAGTGTCCCAGATGAGCTACAGCTCCATTCTGTAACAGAGTTACCTTAAATGTGCAGATGCGAAGACTCAAGAAAGTTCAGCAAATGGAGAAGAAACAGGGCTGGTGTCTGTGTACTGTCCATGAATACTTATGCCTGAAATAACAGCATTTAAACATTCATGTCTTTTTTGAGCTCCTCTGGTCCATCAACTATAGGAGCCATACTCAAGTACATAATAAAGACTTTTCTGAGATTCAACCTCAAAATATTTGTGCATAACCAACTTTTTATTAATAAGGAATGCAGTAGAAAGGCAAATTTTCTTTCTAGATGAAATTTATGATTTGACTGCCAAATGAACTATAGGTAAGTCTGAGTTTCATGCCCTAGAAGCTAGGAAATAAACAATTATGGACAGCGTTTTTCTTAATAAGGCTAGATGTGGAGGATGCAAAACTAATACAGGAAATGGAGAACAAGAATGTCTGGCAGCTTGGTGCTTCCTGTGTAAAATGGCTCTTCTGGAACACTAGTGGGAGTCAGTAGGCTATAGTCATTGCAACAGCTTTCCTCTCAGTCTCCCATATTCCTGAATTTTCTTATGCTTTAGATTTTTGTTTGGTTTAGTTTTGCTTTTTGTTCTTACAAAGCCCACATTCCTGCCCCTCCCCCCCCCCCCCCCCGTGTGTGTGTGTGTGTGTACAAGGTAATGTCTGTATTTAGTTTCTGTCTTTAGGTGAATTTGTTTTCTCGAGTTACTTCTCCAACAGCTGACACGGTATTGTTTGGCAAGTCGTTTATTTTGAACACTAGAAGGTTTCTGATGAGAGTTCTGTAAGCTGCAGCTCTAAATTGGTGTTGAACAATCGATAAACTACTTAGCAGAGGAATAAATGGCTTGAGGTAAAAATAACCAAGTAAAATATACCTACTACTTTCTGCTCAACTCTGGATAGTGGAGAAAGAAGACTCGATCAAAATACCTTTGGATGGGCTATAACCCTCAAGGTTCTTTTTGTCTTTTGAGTTAACTTTGAAGATTCAGCTTCTTTCTGTATGTGCCTTTCTCTCTCTCTCTCTCTCTCTCTGTTTCTCTTTCTCTCTCTCTCTTAGACAAGAAATACCATGAAAGCTGATAAGAGCATACTTGTTACCATTTATCAAAAGTTATCAATCTAAAATTAAGTCTGATTCTGTTTTTAAAGAGGCCACAATTGTTTTTCTTTCTTCAGACTGTATTTAAGTAAAGTATAGTGGCAAAAGATTATAAAGTACCTTAAGAAGTGCGTCATGTGAAGTTTTTTGATGTTATAGTTTACTGGCACTAACGGACGACTCCCCTCCTCCTCTAGGTTTATTATTCTGAGCACTGTGTCTTTGTCTGCTTGACTATTGTTTCAGATACTACTCAGTGAAATTTGGGAATTAGCCCATTCCTAATTCAGAAATTATTTAATGAGTACCTGTTTGGTGCCAGATGGCATATTAGACACTGTAAAAGTAACAGTAAAAAGGCATACAAAGGTCCCTTTCCTTGGTGAGTTTGAGATAGAGAGATAACATAGAAATACATAACTACACATATAAATACGTACTGATTATAGGACATGCCAGCACAGCTGTGGTTGAGGGAAATGGGAGAACTTACATAGTTGTCATGGAATATTTCTCTGAAAAGATAAATTTAGGTAGAGACTTGGCAAGTAAAAATTGATTATGCACGTTTGCTATGGAGAGCGGGGAGACTGCTGTTCTGCAGAACAGAGGAAAGGGCGGCATTGTGGAGTGAACTTTCACAGCATCAGATGAAGCTAACGGAGGGGGCCACATCACACAGCGCATACAGGCGCCAACATGTTAGAATTCTGTTCTAAGAGTAGTGAGAGCTCATAGAAAATTGGGAAAGCAGGGAAAGATTTGAATAACCTTTTTTTTAAAAAGTTCTTTTTAAAATAAAAGCTACATTGCTTTTGAGAGCAAGTTAAAGGTAAACAGGAATGGAATCACATAACCAATTACAAGGGTATTGATGGAGGAATGTCATTGGCTAATAAAGAAACTGCCTTGGCCCTGATAGGACAGAAAATTAGGTAGGCAGAGAAAACAGAACAGAATGCTGGGAGGAAGAGGAAGAGACCTCAGACTCGATAGCTCTTCTCTCTGGGCCAGACGCGATGAAGCTCTGACCCAGCATGGACTTAGGCTAGAATCTTCCTGGTAAGCGCACCTTGTGGTGCCACACAGATTATTAGAAATGGGTTAAGAGGCTGTAACTAATGGGCCAGGCAGTATTTAAAAGAATACAATTTCGGGGTATAAGCTAGCCAGGCGACCAGGAGCTGGGGTGGCAGGAACACAGCCAACAACTCCTACTACAGGGTATTTAATTATTGCAGGAGTCTAGGTAGGAAAGAATGATAGCCTAAATGGTATTAGCAAAGATGAAGAGAAATGGATTTAAAGTTATTTTGGGTTAAGATCTGCAAATGTTATGATATACTTGGTGTTGAAAGAGTAGAGAAACCTGGGCTGTTTCAATAGAAAAGGGAGAATGGCATAGAATTCAAGAGCAGATCTGAGTGGGGAATGAGGATGATATTAAGGACTAATTTTTCCACGATGAAAACAAGAATGTAGAGATGGGTAAGTGTGTAGACTTAGTGATGTGAGGATGAGAGTGCTTCTTCTTCTTATGTCCTTTATTTTTTAATACAGTATAAAGAAAGATTATTAGTTAAAGCCTGCAAGTAAATGTGTGTGTGTGTGTGTGTGTGTGTGTGTGTGAGAGAGAGAGAGAGAGAGAGAGAGAGAGAGAGAGAGAGAGAGAGAGAGAATGTGTGTGAGAGAGAGGAGGGGAGAGAGAGTGAGTGTGTGTGTGTATGTGTGTGTGAGAGAGAGAGTGTGTGTGGGTATGTGTGTGTGAGAGAGAGAGTGTGTGTATGCATGTATGTGTGTGTGTGGGGGAGAGCAGAGAGAAAGTGTATGTGTGTGTGAGGTGGGGGGAGGGAGAGAGGGGGAGTGGGGTGGGGGAGATTTAGAAATATTGAGGACAGGAGTGAAGAACCATTCACTTTGAAGCATGAGAAATCTAGTTTGATAGGAGAGTAGCATGAATGGGTAGAGATGAGTACTCAGATGAGGGGTGTTTGTGAACACTTCCAATGGAAGTGAAGGCCATCAGCTGACCTATGGGAATTTTCTCCAGTAAATTTCAGTAGCTTAATTTCTTTCTTAATTTTTTTCTTGACACAGGGGTGCTTCAGTAGTTCACTGTTCAATTTCTATGAGTTTGTGGCCTTTCTGAGAGTAGTATTGTTGTTAAATTCCAACTTTATCCATGGTGATCCGATAAGACACAGATGGTTACTTAAATTTTTTTTTATATCTGTAGATGTTTGCTTTGTTACCGAGTATGTGATCAATTTTAGAGAAGGTTTCATGAGGTGCTGAGAAGAAGGTATATTCTTTTCTGTTTGGGTTGAATGTTCTATAGATGTCTCTTAAGTCCATTTGATCCAGGACATCTGTTAGTTCTCTTATTTTTCTGTTAAGTTTCTGTCTGGTTGTCCTGCCCATTGGTGAGAGTGGAATGTTGAAGTCTCCTACTATTAGTGTGTGGGATTTGATGTGTGATTTAAGTTCTTAGTATGATATAATAGAACAGACGCCTGACCACAGGGTCAGATGACCTAGGCTCTAATATGGGCTACTTGCAAACCATATGACCTTGGGCAAGTTGATTAGCCTTGCACTACTTCACTTGTCTCACTAAGAAGAAAGACTAAGTCTTTTAGTTTTTTTCTTTTGGGAAAATTTGTCATCTCAACCAGTTTCTTTTGTGTATCATGTTTTGGTTAAATGTATAGGACTGCAGCAACACTACTTGGATTTGATTTTATCGCTAATTGCCCAGCCATGTGACCTTGAGTAAGTTATTTCAGCATTGAGTACCAGAGTTTCTTCTTCTTTGCTGTGGGCATAATAACAGAACATACCTTGGGAAGATCATTATGAAGATAAAATGAGTCAGTGTATGTGAAAATTGTAACGTCGTTCCCGTCTTGTGCTATGTCATAAGTAAGTGGTAGCCATCATCGTTACTCCTGTAAGAGGCCACAGAGGGACTGGAAGCCCGGCTTTTCTCCTACGTATGAACCTGTACCACCTGGCAGCATACTCATTTCTTTACTTTTAATTTCTTATTATTGTAATATGTGTGTGCATGCATATGCATGGCATAAAACGTGTAGAAACCAGAGGACAACTTTTTGGAATAGGTTTTCTTTTTCCACCTTTCATATGGGTTCTTGGGATCAAACTCAGGTTTCCAGAGTACATAACAAGTGCTGTTACCTGCTGACCAATGACACCAGCCCCCTGGGACTTTTCCACCAAAAGATGTGAAATGTACTCAGTCTTGGTTTGTATCCACTGTCAGCCATTGAAATAGTGTTGAGACAGTGAGTAAATGAACCAGCTGCTACTCAGATTCCTCTTTTCTAAACTGAGGACAATAGTATAGTTTTCTGGTAATGTTTGTGGCAGATTAAATGTGATGCTACAAGCACAGAATGAGATACTATAGGGTTTATGGGTTGGGTGTTTAATTACAGAAATTATTACTGTCAAAGTACTCTTTTTATTGCAACTATTGAGGAATAAGTGACTTCTGTTGTTCTTATGTTTATCCTATAGTGCAGAAAAGTAACAAATAGTCCAACTGGAAAAAATGACCTAAGCAGTAAAGCAAGAACAGGTTGTAATTAGAAACTAGGGTAGAGCAGAAAGGCTAAACAAAGGGGTGTACATTGTTATTTGTTATAATAAGCATTATAAACAGTTTAGACATATAACATTGAAGTCTTATTTTAGAGATAAGACACCCACAGAGCCCTCCTGATCAGGCTTCAGGGCAGTGGCCATTCCTGTGAAATCCATGAACTTCTTAATGAAAAGGCATAAATCACATGAAGCTGAAAAATGTAAGAAAATGTCATTCTTCAAGACTGCAGTGGGAGTTGTACCTACATATATGAGTATGAAAACACCTTTCCAAGTTGGGAAGTTTAGGTTTTCCTTGTTTTTCTGGGGTATGTGTGCATTTTTAAGCAAGGGAATTATGGTGCTGAAGAGATGACAGAGTGGTTAAGAGTACGTATTGCTCTTGCAATGTGAAAAAGTTCAGTTCCCAGCACCCATGTTGGATGGTGCACAAGTGCCTGTAATTCCAACTGTATTGAATCTGATGCCCTCTTTTGGAATCCACAGGCACCTGTATTCACATGCACACACATGCATATACACATAATTAAAATAAATAAGTCGTTGTGGGAATTAGCTCCTCATTTGAATGGTTTGGATAGTGTTAAACTTCATCATATGAGGCTAAATACGATCCAAATTAATATAGGTGTTTTCATTGCAACGTTGCTTTTCACGTGGTATTAATTACAAATATAGATTAGGCTAAAGGTGTGTTTTTTTCTTCTTAATTGCATTTTAGAAAAATGTTAGATTTAATTACTATAGCTGAGGCCTTGTCCACTCTTGTTAAATGCATTTCATTTTATTAGCCTGTTAATTTCTTCTAGTTAACTGAATGACTAATGTTAATGTAAAATTTTATCAGCTTCAAATAGAAAGTAAATGCCCATACCAGCCCTAATTTACCCTTGTATGTGCTTGTTAAGTCAGTAATTTGAACCAAGAAGCTAAATTACTTTTACTAGAGCAAAACATATTAGTCAGTATGAATTATGGGCTTTCTTTCTGTATCAGATATTTGCTCTTAATCTGTTCCTCTCACTCTAAAAGGTTGTGCTAATAATTGTGATCTTACTAGGGTATACTGTTCTAGTGGCTGGAGCATCAAATTGGATATTGGGATACCATTTGCAGATGGGAAAGTTCACTTCACTTCTCAATCCATTTCCCCCTCAGAAAAATGACAGTGATAATATCTGCCCTCATGCATTTTAGTCAGAATTTGTAAAAGTAAATGAAACATGGATGGAAGCAGTTTGGGCATAAATTCATAACTGAGGGATTATTACTCTTCTGGACTCATTTAATTATACTGACATTTATGTTCTTAAAAACCTCCCTCTCTCTTCTCATCAACACGTGCATAATTCACTCTATAATTGTAAAATTTAAAGAGACGTGCATATATAAGCCCTCATGTTACCTAATATACTTTTCCGTAACACCTTTTAAAAATGAGTGCTTTTCATTATGTAAAATTTGGCTTTAATGCATTTTTGTCTGACCATTTATAAATCAAACCATCAGTTCATTAACATAGCCAACAGTTATTTATCACCTTCCTACTAATGTGCCAGGTGCCATTCTATGCTGAGGAAAAATTACAGTAATAAAGATTAAACAGACTTTTTTGTTCACAAGCTTATGATTGAGTAAGGAAAATCAGAAAATTACTGAAGAACTTTAAGTCCTAGAAGGGTGATTGTTGAGGGTAGAATGCCTCGAAGGAATGCGGGCCTGAGATGAGAAGGTAGAAAGGCAGTTCACAGAATGGACATTCATGCTGAGCTTAAAGAATAATTGTAACCCAGCAGGGATGTGGGGAGGGACAGCCAGAGGAGACAGTATTACTGTGTGGTGCACTGGTGTGTGGATCTGATCACCTTTAGAAACCAGCCTATTTGCAGGTAACTGTGGCTCTTGCGAAAGTAGAAAGAAGCTCATAGCTTTTCAAACGTTGTGGATTACTCACTTTTTGCCTAGATTCACTGAATGCATGAAAAGCTTCTCTAATATGAGTTGGTTTTGTCCGTTAATTGATTTTCTGCTTCCTAAAAATCAAGCTCTCAATCTTATTATATAAGTCTTTCTTGTGATAATTTTGAAAACTGTTTATTTTTCTTATCACAACTACAGATAATTCCACATTTGCATTTAACAAATTTCTGTGCTTTTAATAAGTTTCTGCATTTTAGCAGGGTTAATTACTCTATTGGAGAGTTGTGCCCATCAACACACAAGGTACTTTGTTTTTATAAGCTCAGCAAGCATATGTAATTTACTGACATTAACATAGTCTTATTAACCAATGATCTGTGTTATTTGGGCAGTGACCATTTATTTATACACCATTTTAAGACAATGCAAAAGACCATGTAATCCACTTTTTAAAACAGGTTAAAGTCACTTCCTTCCCCCAAATTTCTAGGACTTTCTGACTCACTGAGCTCTGCTTACCAAAAGTCCTTCCAATTAAATATTACAACTATTTCTTATTGACTTAAATTTTTCCCTGTATCATTTTCAAAGCGTCAAGCTAATCTCTTGTGTTTTTCTTAATCCCAAATTGTTTATCCTTAAAATTAATGCCTGGGCTCTATTTAAGAAAAGCTAAGTTCAACCGGTTTGTAGAGAATTTGGGGTGTAATTTACAAAGGCTATAAACTGAACTCTTTTTTTTAATATTTATTTATTTATTTATTTATTTGTTTGTTTTGTATACAATATTCTGTCTGTATATATGTCTGCAGGCCAGAAGAGGGTACCAGACCTCATTACAGATGGTTGCGAACCACCATGTGGTTGCTGGGAATTGAACTCAGGACCTTTGGAAGAGCAGGCAATACTCTTAACCTCTGAGCCATCTCTCCAGCCCTATAAACTGAACTCTTGAGCTAATGGCTATAAAAGCTATCACTGTTGTGTAACAAAATGAATGGTTTAATATTTGAACATATGCACGTGACAGTATATCTCATGAAAATGTTTAGTGCATCATTACATATGTTTATGTCTTTGGGAGCTATTTTGAAGGGCAACAAGTAGACTGAAGGCAGATCCACACCTCTTCTTCTGCTCTTCCAGTTCCAACTCCTGAACCCCAATCTCAACCCTAGCTCCATAGTAGAACACCTCCTTTTTCTCCCTGACCCCATCCTCAATGGGTCACAAAGATCTTCTCCTCCAACCTCCCTTTACCCAACTCCTCCCATTATCCCAGCCTCCAAAACCAGCAGACATTCCCTGGGAACACAGCAGCTGAGAGGACAGGAAACAGGTAAGCTAACTGAAGATCTTTGCCACTCCCTCCTCTCCTCCAAATCCCGTGCTGCAATCTCACCCCTAGTGCTGCAACAGAACCCCAGCTACAGTCCCCCCAATGTCTCCTGTGTCTCCTACAGACCACCCATCCTAGCTTCCCTCCTCCTGTGCCTCACTTTATCCCAGTCCCCAACTCGAGCACACACACACCCTGCTAACACAAGGACCACTCCTTCCAGGCAACAAGGAGGATGGAGGGACTTTGGAGATTCAACCTAGGTAGGTCTTCATGCATGCCAGACAAGCATATTATTTTTGAGTGATGCCTACATCCCTGTGAGACTTGCTTTTGTCTTTTTGGTTAAGAGCCTAGTCTTTAACAGCTGAGCCATCTCTACAGTCCTTTGTGGAACTTTTAAAAGACATCAAAGCTCTAAAGTTTGTACTGAATAAGCCGGTGGTTGACATAATAATGTCACTGGTTTTGTAATGTGAACCATTGATAGTTGTAGAGAAAATGCATTTCTCTGTTCTTTCATAAAACACTGTATTATGAAAAATTCAAATCAGAAAATAGGATGTGCAACTTTCCCTCTCTATTATATGTATATATGCATGAATCTAGCCATAGTTTTAATGTTTTCAAAATTTCATAATTCACTGTCTCATGGAGCAACTTGCCCTTTTCATTCCACATTGCGCGTTTCATACTTACCTGTATTACGTGCTCATTCTTTTCCTGGCCATTTTTAAAACTGCAAAGATACTTCATTTGATAAATAAGAGGTTCTCAATGCTTTTATTCATTTCCTGTCCATGAAACATTTTTAGGATGTTTCTCTTTTTTTACTCTCATAAGAAGTTTTTAACTGTCTCTTGAATGTCCGTGAGGTGTCTTTCGATTTGAAGTAATATTGCTGGGTTGTGGCATGTGCTGTTTCAATTCTATTAGCTTTCCAACTTTATACACCCACAAGTATATTTTATCATTCCTGTTCTCCACATACTGTAGTGCTCAGCTTTTGCGGGAGATCCTACCGCTCCTCCAGCCAATAGCCGCTGAGATACCAGCCCATTGGGGCGTGGTCTCTCTTTAAAAAAAAGCAGCGTCTTCCCTCCTTGCTCTCTCTTACTTCCTGCTCCGCTTCCCGCGACTAGACTCCTTCCTGATTGCGCAGAGGGCTGTTGTCTGGGACGGTGATCTGTAAGTTTTTTGCCCTTTAAATAAATACCACCCTATTAATCATAATTCCAAACTGCTGTGGGATTGTTTGTGACTTACGCCTTCACTCACCATTGTAAGATAGAGAAATCTTTTCAATGTTGTGGGTAAGAAATAATTAGTCATTGTGTTCTGATGTGCATTTCCTATTTATTAGTTAGGTTTAATATTCCATGTGTTTATTGAGCATATCCTTATCCTTACTCTGTTTAGTTGTTGGCCTTTTTCTATTGGCATGAAAGGTATTACCTATTCTATATATTAATCCCTTACTTGAAAATATTATTTCCTACTCCTCGACATGTCTTTTAGCTTTACTTAACACTTCCTTTGACCAGGCCTTTGTTCTTTAAATATACAACTGGGTAGAAGAGAGTGCATTCCCGTACAATCTACAATACTTATCATAAAAATATAATGAAGCAACTTGAAGTAAGACAGTAGGTTATAGTAACATGATTTCACATAAAATAAATTTGGGTGTTTGGTTACAAAGGTATAAGTGTTTTCAGCAAAAAAAAAAAATGTAACTTCACCAGACCATTAAAGAAAAATATAGCTGGGTGGTGGTGACACATGGCTTTAATCCCAGTACTGGAGAGGCAGAAGCAGGCTAATCTCTGTGAGTTTGAAGCAAGCCTGATCTGCAAAGTGAGTTTCAGGACAGGCAGGGCTGCACAGAGAAACCTTTTTTTTAAAAAAAAAGAGAAAAAAATATGAATATTAACATGTGCAATGTCCTGTGTTTAGTATTTAGTACTGCTCCCCAAATAAAAACTAAATAAAGGTACGGAAGGCCTGCACACAGCTAACAGTACTGTATTTTAGTATTGTTTGTTTGTTGGTGTATCTGTCTGTCTGTCTGTGTCTGTGTTTGAATGTCTGGATATGCACACATTTGCCACGCCACATATGCAGAGGCTTGAGGACTGCTAGTGGCAATCCATTCTTTATCTCCACTGTGTGGGTTCCAGGAACTGAACTCAGTTTATCAGGCTTGATAGTATTTGGTTTTACCCACTGAACCATCTAGCCAGCCCAGGAATATCTTTAAAATTTTAAAGTTTAAGAAATTAGCTTTCATATTATTTGTGCTTTTTCAGTGTGAGACAAGAAATTAAGAAAAATTCAGTATATTCCCTTTAAACTAAAAGAAAATCATATCCTAAGAAATGTCAGTGTTAATACCCTTATTGATAATTGTGCACCTTGGACATGTGATTTTTTTTACCTCTCCATTTTTCATATGTAAAGTGAGTAAATGTGGGCTCTAATATATATTCCACCTCCAAGTTGTGTGATATTTGAAACAGTGATGAAGGACTTGAAAGTATTCTTATTTCAAACTTTCGTTAAGAATTTCCCCAATTTCAAATCATGCAAATTCTCTCAAGAATTCCACTAGTATCTTAAGAAGGCTTCTTGGACACATCTACAGTCCCATGTGAACCTCAGAAGTCCTGGGTAGTTACAAACATTCTCCATAGGTGCTTTTGAAGGCTTCTCATACACACCTACGGTCCCATGTGAACCTCAGAAGTCCTGGGTAGTTACAAACATTTCCCATGGGTGCTTTTGAAATGCATAAGCCATGAAAAATCCTAATGTGAAAGAAAGACATGTTGGAGAGGATCACAGAGAGGATACTGAGGTTTGTTCAGGGGGGATATGTTCTAGAGTATTAGTACCATAGGTTGTTGATTTGTGTTCCCAAAACAAAGCCAGAAAAATATTTCTTTTTTAATAGGCTAGTATTTTATTCACAAAGTTTTTGTTTTGTTTTGAAGTTTTTACTTTTCGAGATTATAATAGAATTATATCATTTCTCGTTTTCCTTTTTTCCTTGCAACTTCTTTCTTGTACCCCCTCCCTTGTACTCCTCCCTTGTACCCCCTCCCTTGCTCTCTTTCAAATTTATGGAGTATCTTTCTTTAATTCTTAATTGTCATTAAACTTACCATGTTGGAGAGACTTCGTGGGTGTCAGCACAATGTCCCAGCACAATTTCTGTTCCTCTGGCTCTTTTCATCTTTCTGCCCCTTCTTCTGAAATGATTCCTGAGCTGTAGGTACAGAAGTTGTGTTTTAGATGAACCTATTGAGACTGGACTCCACACCTCTACATTTTGGTAAGGAAGTAAGGCTTATTATGTGTATATGGGCTTTTCAGTTATATGGTTTTCCTTGATATACATCCATCAACAATATCTTTGTATTTATACATGCCCTTTGTATTTATAACTAGTGTGCTTGAGCTCTCTCTCTCTCTCCCTCTCCCTCCTTCCCTTCCCCTCCCTTCCTCTTTCCTCTCCTTCCCTTCCCCCATCCTATGCAGATGTTAGAGTCCACAAGACAATACAATAAATGTATAGCTGACAGACCAATAGATTAACCCACAGGAAGTGTATATGTACATGTCTACATGGAAAACCCATTTTGCAGAGCTGTAAGAAAACTTGTTTTTTGGAAAAGTCACTCGTAATCTGTAAAAACCTTGTGAGGCCATGATTGTTCCCTTTGAAATGGGATTCATTCTCTGGGCAATGGAATAACCTCTTCATTCCCCAACACCATGAGGCCTAAAAGCAATAACATTCACTCTTTGTTCAACAGTCAAATTTACATGGAGACAATCCCAAAAACTTACTTGCTAGCAGACCACATTGAAATTTCTAGAAGACAGACACTGAGCAGGAAGGTAGCATGCCCTGCCCTTATACCAGATATAAGCCTGGCCATGGGTGAAGTCCAGACACAGGGACATTTAGTAACTTTATCTAATGATTTGAAATGTCAGGTATTTCCCCTTGGATGCTGGCTTTTTCCTGGGTGGTGTCACCTGTTCCTGTTTCTCAGGGCTGCTATATAGGATTCTATCTGCCCCTTTTTGTGATCCTGATATGCATGTGATATCATTGTTTTGACTATGGAATTTTCCGACTGTCTTTCAAAACTAAAAACCTCCTGGAGGTCACCCCTTATGCTGCTGCTTCTCCCTCTCTGCTTCTGCATTCAAAGGAATAAAGAACCTGCGGTGGTAACGTAAGTGACTTGGTTTATTTCATTTACCCTCAGATCCAACTAGCCAGTTGTCTCCTGCCATAGGGAATCTTTCTGGACCCTGAGCGGTCTAATTGGCTTAACCTCCAAAGAAACCTCGATATACAGAGATTTCTTAAACAGTTTCTCTGCTTTGTATTTTCCTAGTTCTTTCAGTTTGCAGTTGTGTCGCCCTTCTATTTGACAAAAGTCTGCTTTTGTTAAAGTTTAGTGGAGTGATATTCTTTGGTAAGACTTCTATGTAATGCTGCAACTGACATCCACTTTAGGTAATTGTGAAACCGACATTCCATGTCTGGAGGTAAAATACAGAATAGGAATTCCTATTACTTCACTAATACAATTTTTACAGTGGATTTAAGCTCCACAAGAACACTCCTTCTCACAGTTCCTCTTACCTGTGCTGCCCCCTCCCCTTTCCCTTCTTTCACCAGAAGAACCAGCTCATCAGACAAATGATGACTTCCCTTCAAGAATTAGTCACTTCATTCCTTTTATTTTTAAATATTATTTATGATGGGCAAGGATTTAATGTTTTGAAATAATATACAAACATTATTTGATGACTAAATTGAGCTAATTTTTGTGTGATGGAAAACACTTAAAATGTACTCTTATTTTCAAGAATATAATGTTACTTTGATAACCGTGTTGAACAATGTATTTCTTGAACTTACTACTCTGTCTAACTGAAAGTGCATCCTTTGAACAAAATCTCCCAACCCTACTACCAGGCTTGATAGCTATCATTCAACTCTGTGCTTATGTGACTTTAACATTTTAGATTGCATGTGTGAGATCATGCAACATGATCTAGTTCTTCATGTGCCTTACTATAATGTCTTCCAAGATCACTCATGGTAGCATAAATTTTAATATTTCCTTCATTTGGAAGATTGGGTGATGTTAAATTGTTTTATAGTTACTACATCTCCTTTATACATTCATCCATTTATGGACACCGGTTATTTCTGCATCTTGGCCATTGTAACTAGTGCTACAATGATCATGACAGTGGACTTATCTGATCTATTGATTTACTTTTCTTTGGATATAGATACAATAGGTGGATTACTAGATCATGCAGTAATTCTATTTTTTTGAGGAACTTCTGTGCTGTTTTACATAATGGTTATACTAATTTGCATTACCACCAACTATGTGCAAGAACTCACTTCTTTTCACATTCTAACTAATACATTTCATCTTTTTTGATATCAGATATAATTACAGATATGAGGTTATAATTTGTTGTCATTTTAATTTACATTTTCCAGATGACTGATGACATTGATCATTGTTTTCATAAGCTAGTAAGCCAATTGCATGTTTTTTTCTTGAGAAATGTTTTCTGTAGCAGAATAATAATAGTAGGTTCACTCTTGGTGGCCGTGAGCTCCCCAGTCATGGATTGTTGGCCATGATTATAGTACAAGGTATGCATTTCTTTCTGTAGAGCAGACCTTAAAGCCAATAAGGACTTATTCGTGGTATTTTAAATCCTAAAGAGGAGCAAAACTGATTTTGAGGGAGGGGGGTCAATCGCCAATGGCCTCCAAACTTGAAAGGATACTGACTTTTGTCAAATATATTTTTCTGTCTATTGAGATGAACTTATTTTTTTGTTAATATGGTGATTGTAGGTTTTCCTCTTAGATCCATGACTTCACCACCCCCCTGGTAATTGCCTAGATTTCCAGTACCAGGAATGTTTTTCCCTTATTGAGTTGCTATAAGTTAGATGCTGATTATCACAAAGATATGTATGCCACTTATGCCATGCTGGTCAATGTTGTGGGTAGAACTAACTGGGTGAGCATTGCCAGCCCAGGTGTGAAACTTTTATTTAAACTGTGATACATACACACAGACTTACATGTGTTACAGATATTTTTAGGTAGATAGTTAATGCTTCCTTATGACTTTTTTCAAACATCCTTATTGTTATTACATCCTTTTACTTATTCTGTATTTACCTCCTTTTCACTCTTTAATCAGAGTCACTCATTTTGCCATTTCTCCCTTTAAATCACTCGTAGCCTGCTATTTACCCCCTATCCCCACACCCGACCAGACAGCACTACTTTTTACCTTCCTGTGGCTATATACTCACATGGAAGATTTGGAGCTAGGAGCCCCAAATAAGAGAGAAAATATAGTAAGTGTCTTTCTGAGTCTGGTTACCTCACTCAGTATGATCTTTTGCTAGTTCAGCCCATTCATCTGCAACGTTCATGATTTCTTTTTTCTTTATGGCTGAATATCATATTCCTTAGTGTATATGCACCATATTTTCATTATCTATTCATCATTGAAGGACATTTACGTTGTTTTCTATTTCTTAGCTGTTGTGAACGAGCAACTGTGAGCATGGCTGAACAAGTATCCCTATCCACGGAGTAGAATGTCAAGTCCTTTCAGCCCAGGCCAAGATGATTTATATGGAAGATTTATTTTTTAGGATTTTGCAGATTCTCTGCATCAGTTTCTAGAGTTGCTAGGCCAGTTTGCAACCCCACCAAGAGTGAATGAGGTTCCTCTTTTTCTCACACCCTCTCCAAGATTTATTGTCTGTTGTTTTGTTAATCTTTGCCCTTCTGACTTGGCAACATGAAATCAGAAAGTTGTTTTGATTTCAATTTCCCTAACTGCCAGGAACAATCAACACTTTTTGAGATGTTTTTAGCCATTTTTTTATTTCTTCTTTTGTGAGCTCTCTCTTGAGATGTCAGGGCCATTTTTAATGGGTCATTGGATTGTTTCTGGGAGGGGTGATTTTTTGAGACAGAGTTTCTCTGTAGCTTTGGAGCCTGGCCTAGAACTAGCTCTTGTAGACTAGGCTGGCCTCGAACTCACAGATTTCCCTGTCTCTGCCTCCTAAGTGCTGGGATTAAAAGTGTGCATCTCCACTACCTGGCAAGGGTCATTGTACTTTTAACTTGGTTTTTTGGTACTTTATGTGTTCTGGACATTAATCACCTGTATGATGTGTAGCTGGCAAAGATTTTCTCCCATTCTGGGCTTCCTCTTATTCAACTGATTGCTTCTTTACCTGTGCAGAAGCTTATTAGTTTTATGAAGTCTCACTTGTAACTATCGGGAAAATGGAGTCCTATTCAGAAAGTCCTTTCCTTTATGTATATCATGTAGTGCATTGCCTATGTTCTCCTATGCCTATATCATGGAGTACACTGCCTATATTTTCCCACACTTTTATCATTTAGTGCACTACCTATGTTTTCCTACACCTATATCATGCAGGATACTATGTATGTTTTCCTACACCTATACCATGTAGTACACTGCCTATGTTTTCCCACACCTCTATCATGTAGTGCACTGCATTTGTTTTCTTCTAGCAGCTTCAGGGTTTCAGGTTTCACATTTGTGTTTGACTCATTTTTGGTGTTAGTTTTTGTGCAAGGTGATACATATTAGTCGAATTTCATTTTTCTGCCTTTGGAATCCAATTTTTCTAGCACCATTTGTTCAAGGTGCTTTCTTTTCTCCAGCAGATGTTTTTAGCATCTTTTTCAAATATTAAGTGGCTGGAGTTGTATACTCCTGCTCAGGCCTTTAATTTTGTTCCATTGGTCTACATGTCTGTTCTGTGACAGCTCTACTTTTTTTATAACTATGACTGTGTTTTATAGCTTGACATCTGAAATCATAATCTCCAGCATTGTTTTGTTTGCTCAGGATTGTTTTGGCTTTCTAGAATCTTTTGTGATTCCATATAAATTTTAGGATAGTTTTTTTTTCTATTTCTATGAAGAATGAGATGGAAATTTTGATTGGGATTACACTGAATTTATAAATAGGCTTAGACAGAATGGTAATTTTCAAAATATTATTTCTGTCAATCTTTGAGCAGGGATTTTTCCATTTTCTAGTGTGTGTCTGTGTCCCCTTTTTGCCATTTCTATCAGCCTGTGTTTGTGTTTCCTTTGGCATCACCCAGGCATTTGTTCTGCTTAGTTCCTTCTCCTTAGTTTCATTTAGCTCTTTCTTTGTGTCTTCTTTGAACTCCTTGAATTCTTTGATGAAGTGTGTGATTGTTCTTTTTAATTCTGTTTCTTGGGGTTAATCTAGGTAATTATTTTTTAAGTTCTTTAAAATTATTATTGAAAATAGATTCTTCTTTCATACAATATATCCCAAGAAATGGCTAAGCTGTTGAAGAGTAGGCTCACAACAAAAAATATAATCTAGGTGATTCTCGTTGGCAAAAATTTCTACAAAACTGGATGATTTTAAAGGGAGGTTAGCCAGTAAGCAGTACTCTGACATGGCTTCTGCATCACCTGTTGCCTGCTTGAGTAACTATCCTGACTTCCTTCAGTGATGAACTGTGGAAGTGTAAACCAAATAAATCCCCCCCACCCACAAAAAAAGAGGAGTTACTTTTTGGATCTTTCATACTATTTCTGTTTTTTAAATAAGATCCGGGCATGTGTACTTTTGTTAGTTCTGTGTGTCATATAGGCAGAGCAGCTTGGCGTAGAAGAGAGGATGTGCAGGTCAGGTTGGGGGCTAGAGGTTAGATATGGTTTATGTAGAATGAAGTAAAGTGGACAGAGGGGACTGAGCTGATGTACAAGATGTGAGTTGTGGGCTAAGTCTGGAGTTTGGGGGTAGATATGGGGGGTATGAGGGTGGTAAAAATATGTGGAGGGTAGAATCAGGTGA
Organism: Microtus pennsylvanicus; assembly: GCF_037038515.1. NCBI lineage: Eukaryota > Metazoa > Chordata > Mammalia > Rodentia > Cricetidae > Microtus > Microtus pennsylvanicus. Next base: position 60,541,927 of record NC_134601.1, on the reverse strand, counting down.
ACTCACTAAACACCGGAGAAGCATGTACAGAATCTTGCTGTGTGGATAGGTTAGATGTGGCATGGGAGGGACCTGTGGGTCAGGGAGGCAGGGTGGCTCCTGGTGGAAGCCTAGAGGCTGAGAGTAGTGCAGAAAGGTGGCCAGACTAGGCTGGGTCACTTGATAGGGGACCCAGGGTATCTTGAGGTTGAGGAGAGAGCTTGGAAGGAAGAATCATGTGGACTCACCTTGCTGTAAGCTGGAGAAGGATGTGCCTCTCTTCAAGTGCTTACAGAATATATAACTTTACTCTCATTAACTCTTTGTGTTTTATCTATTGTTTCACTGACTTGATTATTTATTGGCATTTTCTTTTATACTTCAAGGAACAATTATTTAAAAATCTTCACCAGGTATACTATATTTCTTCATTTCTTTGGGACCTGTTTTTGTAGTTTTATTTTCTTCCTTTTACAAGCTTGAACTGTGAGGTAGTGTTTATATATTTGCAAAAATAGGCTTACTATACTGTTTATGATTTGAACTGTCATGGACCACCCTTCACCAATCAGTCAGTCCAAAGATTCTGGTCCTGGTATGATTAATGTGTCAGCTTGATGGAGTCCTCACGCAGGTTTGCTTGGTGTGTAGGTCAGCAGATTGATGATCTTGATTTCTGTGTCTTTGAGATTGCACTGACAGCCTGGAATCCTTGGCATAGACCATTCAGTTAGGTAGTCTTTGAAATTAAGTTGATCAGGTTCGACCTCTGTGGGCTCTAGGCTAAAGTGTAGATATATGCAAGTTGGGCCTCATATTAGGATGATTTTTATCCTGATTCTGAAAGTACCAGCTAGGTATTAGGATGAGATTTGTATTTTGATATACTACATCAAGCCAAGATCCCAAGTCCTGGGGAACTGGCTTAACGCTGAGATCTGTGTGTAACCTGCATCTATGGGCACTGTCCCAGCTCTGATGTCTGCAAAGATGGGTCCTGGCGCCGAGTCTACTAGAGCAGATTTAGGAACCCAAGTCGTCTTTATTTCTGGGCTGTAGACGTTATCACAGAAAGTGGGAGATCAAAGACTCATTGCAGGCCTAATATGTGTGCCCAGAGTAATGATTTGATTCCCCCCATACCTGAGCTGTTGAACTAATGTTGAGGCAAGTAAAAGGCCTGGATATTTAGGGACCAAAGTGGTTATGACTAGGGTCATCTGGATCTTAGAGTTAGAGAGACTGACCTGGCACAGGGCATTTGTGGATCCTGTATCTTATAGTTCTGGGCTGATGACTAGAACTTGAGTCTTGCTGGAGTAGCTCCTTGGGGGCCTTCCCGATGATGTGTTTTACTGAACCAGTCTTGATATTGGGATCTAGGGTAAAGTCTGATGCTCCCTTCTCTATCATTCCCCAGAAAAATGGTATCTTTCTCCATTCTGCTTTTGCTTGTTTAGGGGAAGGATGTTGGCAGTAATCTTAATATGGTTCCTCTTATTCTCTCCAATGAACTTTTGAATTTTTGTTTTATGCTAGTTGCTATAATTTCTCATCTTATTGCCTGATTGCTTGTGTAGTTACTTTTGTATGTAGACAGTTATTCGAATTCATTATCTGTGGGGATGTGAGTGCTTAAAAGTCCTACTCACAATCCTTCTCAGGTTTCTTACTTGACCAAACTTTCAAGTGCACTGCCATTCTCTTAGAAAGAGCTCTTTCTTTCCTTTTTTTTTTCTGCGAGGTTTTTGTCTCATCTGTTCTGACGGTTGGTAAACATATACCACAGCCATTCTGTAACATTCTTGGGGTAGGGACTAAACTTGAACTTGTAATACAAGTGTACCCCTTTGCCAATTGTAGCTGTAATCTTTCTACGACTTCTCTGCTCACGGCTTTGCTATATAAAGTATGAAATGAATAGCACTAACCGAAGATATAACTTCATTGTGTCTATCAAAACAAACTCTGTTTTCGTCCTATGCAAATAGCAGAAAACTTATTTGAAGGAACATGAAAGTGAGTAACCTTAAACATATGCCTTAGCGTTGTTTAAAGGCTGTGAAACCATGAATTTTCATTGTCACTCTGGTAGAACTCAGGACAGTAGCAGTGACAGCTATCCTGGCAGATGCAGAACTGGCATTGTTACTTTGAGTAGTGTAGTGGAAACTCTGTCCTTGACAGTATTATAGACGCTGTCTGCAGTGAGTATCCCAGAATCAGCACTTAAGAAACTGGTGACTGGTTCACTGTGTTTCCAACGGCCTCACATACATCAGCTCCTCTTCTGTAATGGAATAGCTAGTTAAGCTACCAGCAAAGAGGAAACCAACTGTAATTTTCTTGATCTCCAGATAATGAAAGCATTGTATCCCTCTTAATAAACTTAATAAAACTCTCATGAACATTTTCACTTGCTCCTTTTGCCACTTTTATCACGATTTTTGATGATCATCTGGAAGGAAATAAGAACTTACTTCCAGGCCATAATATTTCGAATAAAGGTTCGACCAGCCTTAGCTAATTAAAAACAGCTAAAATTCTTCTGATTTTTATGTCACACACAAGAGCGGTTAGAAACCTCCTATAACTGTGTACTCTATGGTGTGCTAAATATATATAAAATTAGTAGGTGAGCTTCTAATTCTGTGAAGTGAGAAGCAATGTACAAAATAAGGTTGTATACATGCCACAGTTCAATAAGTAATAGGAACTTCAAGTGCTTAGAGAATACAGATTAAGGTGAGGCCTTTGTAATGTCCAGTTATTGTTGGAGGCGTTTTAGTCTTGTTATCCCATTTACCAGCTCTCCTAAATCACACTTGCCAGATCTTGCAGCATACACTGTCTGCTACAGAAAATAGCAGATCTTTGAGAGTTTTTCACATTTACAAATTATTTTCAAAATGTGTATCTCTTGTTTTATACCTAATTGATACAGTTTTATGTGTGTTTTTTATCAGTTCTGTGACTAAAGATTGGAACCTTTTCTTATATTAACTTAGTTCCCTAAATATATATATTTTCTGTTTTTATAAAATTATTAAGTTTCATAAATGCTGATTTTTTTCCATTTTGTCCACTGTCATATTTCCTTGACAATTACTCAACAAATATCAGTTAGTTGAACAAAAATAGAATCATTCAAAGTTTACTTGATAGTGTTAGCCTAGGTACTGTTGGCAGGGAAAAATGAATACAGGTTATCTATCTCCTTTTCACTACTTTGCTATATATCTGATTATTTGATGATTATATTTTTCTTAGATTGTCTCATTTGGGTTCTACAAAGATTGTGAAGAAGCAACAGACAAAATGAATACATATACATCATACTGTTGAACAAAATGATGGTGACTATAAGTGCATATAGACAAAAGTTGTTGGTTAGGGTATTATGTTTCTATGTTACATATTTATTAGTGAATATTCATTGAAGAAATAATTTTTTTCATTATGATATTTCTATTCATGAGTAGAAAATACTTTGTTCATACTTCACCCCCCCTATTGCCCTCTCTTGCTGATCCCCTTCTTATTTTCAAATAGTCCCACTTTTCCTTCCTTTGTCATTATATATGATATATTATATATTTATATATTTGATATATAATATTTGTATATATTTATATGTGTATGTATATAAATATTACCTTTAGATCTAGATTGTGTATGGGAGAGAAAACAAGGTATACATCTATATACATATTTATTTATATACATATTTACATACATGTAGATATAAACATACTTATAAAATCTAGATTTGGGGCCTAGCAGATAGCTCAATAAATAAAGTACTTGCCATAGTAGCATGAGGACCTGAGTTTGGATCTCTAGCACCCATGTTAAAAGCTAGTTACACGTGCTTGGATCTTAGTCCTGAGGAGGCAGAGACAAGAATTCCTAGAGGTCCCTTGTCATCTAGCCTTGCAGAATTGATGAGTTCCAGATTCAGTGAGAGACACTGTCTCAAAAAATAAAGCGGTGGAAGTATGTTGGTACACACCTTTAATCCGCAAAGTCTTGAGACAGAGTGAAGCAGAATTTTGTGGGTTCGTGGCTAGCCTGGTCTACACAGTGAGTTAAGGAGAGTCAGGGCTACATAGAAAGACCTTGTCTGAAGAATAGAAGTGGTGAGTAGTAGAGGAGGACCCTAAACAACAGCATGCACATGCATGCACACAAACTCCATCACAAGCATCTGTCTTCATCTAGATTCTATAAAGAGAACAAATGTACAATAGTTATGTTCCAGAATTTGTCCTATTTCATTTAACATATCTATCTATTCACTGAAAATGATAGAATTTCATTATTTATGGTTGAATAAAACTCTGTCATGTATATATGCCACTTTTGTGTTTAAGATATCTCAGCTGGTGTAATAACTTGACTGTTGTCAATAGTTTTGCAATGACCATGGATGCGCAAGTATCTGTGTGGAATACTGCTTTTTAGATTACTTCAGTTCTAAAGGAACCATATAAAAGGATTGCATGGAAATTTTAGTTTTTTCCTTTTCAGAGGAATCTATCTATTTCAGCAGTGATTGTACTAATTTACTAATTCATGCCAGGACTGTCTCAGGATCCCTGCCCACTTCAGCCAGCATGTGGCCAACATTTGTTGCTGTTTGTTTTCTTGATGACAGCCACTCTGACCAAAGTGAGACAGGATCTCAGTATATTTTGATTAGTTGTTTCCTGATTTTTAAAAATATTTTCTTGGCCATTTTTACTGTTTCTTTTGAGAAGTTTCTGTTCAGTTCATTTGCCCTTATATTTATTAGATCACTTAATATTTTGCATGCTTATTTTTATGTTATTTATAATTTTAGATATCAATTCCTTGTGTGAATATATACCTGCCCAGTTTCCTCAGCACCATTTGTGGAAGGGGTATCCCTTCTTCAATGTATGCTTTGGGTACCTTTGTTCAAAATCAGATAGCTGTAACTGTAAAAATTTATTTCTGCGTCATTTGTTCTATTCCTTTGGTCAGTACATCTATTTTGTACTAGCACTGTGTTCTTTATGTTTTCATAGTTATTGTGGCTCTGTAGTATGATTTAGATGAGCTATTGTGGTCACCTCCAGCACTGCTTCTTCAAAAAAAATCTCTGTGGCATCATTCATGCTTCCAATCAAATCTTAGGGTTTTTTTTTCTGTTTCTTAAATTTTCATGGACAATTGTATTGACTCTAAATTCAGAATTAAAACAACATTATGCAATATTTTCACTCTTAAATTACTCTTATAATACATTGTTTGTATTAATGTTTTTGCACTCCTTAGACCACTAATTGTTCTTCTTTTGCACAAGACCTTATTGAAATAGTTATATAATTAATCAGTCCTTATACACTTATTCTTAATTGCTTTTGTTTATGCATGATCTTGTATTTGTTTGAATTTATTTTTTTCAGAAAATAATCTGTTATCCAGGCACACTTGCTCATAAAAGTGATATTCTTTAATAATAGAAAGACTTGAATGAAATATGAAAGTGTCCAATCGGCTTCTTGGGAATTTTCCCCTTCTTTTAGTAGGTTCAGTATTAGCCAAATATTTTATCCTATGTGCAGAAAGTTGCTGGTTTTGTCCATGATTCGTAGCATCCTTTCTTTTTAAAAATTGTTTTTATTGAGCTATATATTTTTCTCTGCTCTCCTCCCTTCCCCTTTCCTTCCTCCCTCTCCATGATTCTCATTCTCCCAATTTACTCAAGAGATCTTGTCTTTTTCTATTTCCCATGTAGATTAGATCCATGTATGTCTGTCTTAGGGTCCTTGTTGTTGTCTAGATTCTCTGGGATTGTAAACTGTTTTTCTTTGCTTTATATCTAAAAGCCACTTATGAGTGAGTACATATGATATTTGTCTTTTTGGGTCTGAGTTACCTCACATAATATGGTGTTTTCTAGATCCATCCATTTGCCCACAAATTTCAGGATGTCATTATTTTTTTCTACTGTGTAATACTCAATTGTGTAAATGTACCACTTTTTCGATTGAGGGGCATTTAGGCTGTTTCCAGGTTCTGGTTATGACAAATAATGCTGCTATAAACAAACTTGAGCACTGGTCCTTGTGGCATGATTGAGCTTCCTTTGGATATATACTCCAAAGTTGTATTGCTGGGTCTTTAGATAGGTTGTTTCCCTATTTTCTGAGAAATCTCCATACTGATATCCAAAGTGGCTGTGCCAGTTTGCACTCCCACCAGCAATGGTTGCTCAGCCATTAAAGGCTAGACTCACAACCAAAAATATAAGAGCATCCTTTCTTTAAAAGATGATGCATTATTGGATGCTTTCTTCTGGTGTCTGTGGACACATGCACAATGTGGTGCATAGACATACATGCAAACAAAACACCTCTTCACATAAAATAAAAATAAATCTTAAAGTAATTTAAGTCACTTAGCTTCTCTTACCTTTAGGGTTCTGTATTTAAACTGTTTGAGATTGTCTTCTTTGCTCACTTTAGAGAGTAGCTCTGACGTAGGTGTGAAGGAAAGTTAAAAAGACAGTAGTGATGGCTGAGCGTAAGTTGTTTTAGAATATTGTAATGAAACATCAATTTAATTGTAGCAGTGAATGAATGCTCCTAGTTTTGCAGCTGCTTCGTGTTTATACACAACTTGTATACAAGTCCCAGCATATTAGTGAATCTGACATGACAGTACATTTGATAATACAGCTCACCTCTATGCTGAAGGGTAAGAGCAGCATTTTTTTTAAAATAAGGCTGCTTGCTAGAAGGTATCTGGGAAGCAGCTATAGATGTATTGCCATTTGGAGCCAAATCATTTTGTTGACCACAAGGCAGAATGGTAGCAAGCTCAGATGGGAGAACTGTAGTCATTATCCAAAGGTCAGACTTGATAAGCAGACTCTGCTGTTTCTTCCCCTAACTCGCATATGTCTGGAAGGGCCACGGGGTAGCAGAGGGAGCCAGAAATTTCACTGTCAAAAACATTTAAGAAGTTTTCTATAAACAGTCCTGGTTATATTGTGTGCTGAATAACAGAATTGTCTTCAAGGAGTTCTTAGTCTAAGGAAGTAAAGCAGCTGCAGGAGCTTCAGGCAGAGCCAACATCTGTCATGATTCTTGCCTCAATCTAAGAACTCCTTAAATGTCACTTGAATGAGTACGTGAATGAATAGGTGGACAGACATAAAATAATCGAACAATAACCTTTGAAAGGTCATTCCTCAGAATTGCTTTCGTAGAAACATGAAGTGACATCTTGAAAGCATTTAGGAATATAACTAAGTTATGCGTCCTTTTCCACTTATATGAAATCTGAACACCTGAAACTCAGATTAACTGTGAGGAATAAATTATTTTTTCTAATTTGTATAAGAAACTAAAGCAAAACTTAAAATTAGTAATTCCATCTCTCTTATATGAAGTCATACCCAGACTAATTACTTTATTATTAAGTTATGAGTTCTAATGAATAATTTATCATGTTTTTAATCTACCTGATTTATTTCCTATCTAGATATCCTGAAGGTTGTGTTTATGCTTTCTCTTTCATCATTGGTGAACTACACATCAGTAAAAATCATTTTTTCACAGTTCAGGCAGCATAGTACAGTAGGGACTCTCGGTCTTCTACATTTCATATCATGACCTAGTGCAAGTTGCTGAACTTCTGATCTACAGTTTTCTTCAGCAGCAAGCAATTGACATTGATTTTTCCCCTGCCATAGGCATGTTGCGAAACAATTGATAAGCTCTAATGATCTATAATGATAGCAGATACTTTTAGACTTAAAAATAATTTTTTCATTGCTCAACGTCTTTGGTTTATGGCATTTCAATATTGAAGGCCGTGTGCAATCCCTGAATTTTCACCACTGTTCTAAGATTTTATAGTATTAAAGTCTTGAACTCATAGTAGCTATGACTGCCTATATGATTCTTATACAATATTGGGTCCATCAACATTTCCTCGTGGAGGAGGAAGGGCTCATGAGACCCCCACCTTTGTGGAGGGCTTACAAGCACTGAATGGTTGCTAAAGGGGGAAGAGACATTTTCTTCAGTGCTGTAGCCACTAGTAAGTTGCCCAGGCTTCTGTAAGCAACCCTAATGAAAATCAGTGGACTACATAGGCACACATACATATGAACGCACGCACACACACATACACACTCAAGTGAGGCTAGTTGAGAAGAGCATAATCAGGAAAAATGGGAAGAGTACAAGAGAGGCTAATAGGGTTTATGATCAACGTGTGTTGTATACATTTGTGGAAATTGTATAAAAACCCACCATTATGTATAATTAATGTATGTTAATAAAAATTTTTAAAAATAAAAAATTGCTCAAAATTATATTTCATATCATAGTTGACAAGATTATAAGGCATAGTTAATACTCTTTTGATTGTACTACTCAGTTGAAGACTTCTCTAAATTTCATAAATGGCATATACTATGTCCTGCTCTGTGTTACACTGATCTAAGTGGATTTGTTTCATTGATGGACCCTCATAGCAATTGACATGTGCCCTAGTTATTAAAAGCTTTGCTGCAATATAATTGTCTCTCTTACTCAACTACAAAATGACCATTTACATTTGGAGGATCCTTGTAAACACAAATCTCTTCACTCTCCTCCAAAATATAGCTGTGTTTCAAAGCAATAAACAAGCTGCAATACTAGATGGGATTGTAAATTTGTCACCAAATGTTCAAATCAGATTGTCACAGAAGCCCAATCCCATCTCCAAGAGGAAGACAACTATTAAGAATGGGCTTTAGAAAAAGATATTATGTAGATGTGCTAAAATAGGAAACATAAACTGATTAGGCAAAGTTCCAAAGATTCATTAGTTTATTAAACTAGATTGAAAGGAATGTTTGAGAGATTTAAATAAATTAACCTTTAATGAGTACCCAGGGGCTAAGGAAAAAGAATGACAGAGGATTAGGAGTATTTTGTGTAATTTTTGCATAATGCACACTGATTAGTTTTTTTTTCTGAACGCTCATTGCTGTATAACAATACTAATAAATAAAATAGATTAAATCTAAAACATCTCTTGATTGTAATTGTTGCCTCCTCTTATGTGTACATAGATGCTGTGGTTGCCTTTAATAGCAATCCTGTAAGCTTGGCAGAGGGAAACAGGAATTTTTGTGTTTACGTCATTACATTTTGAAATGTCTCATATGTGACCAATGCTATGCTCAATTAGAATAATTTATTCCTGCTGTTCTGGACACGCTTTTAGCATTTCAGCATTAGATTCTTAATATTAATTGTGGCAAGTTAGATAGAAGGTATATTGGCATTTAAACATCATTAAAAAAACTTATTTCTTTGTGCACCTTACCAAGTTCCGACTTATGATTAGCAAAATTCTTACGGATATCCTTTTTTTGAAGCTGTATTAGAATTCCTTTGATTTTTTTTTCGTAGTGTCTTAACTGTACTACCATTCAATCATGAACTGGCTGCTACATAAGTGTTATGTAAGTGGTCATAGGACGACTTCTTAGTCCTCCTGCTGTTTCAAGCCCCTTTCACTGGAATTGATTTCGGTTTTCTATTGATGTCTTCCGCTTAGCTTTTTTCTAAAGTTCAGAGGTAGGAGACCCCATTTTTCATATGACAAAACTGATCAGGAATTGCTCATACTTTGTTGCCCAATGAGTTGAAACAGCAGACATGAGCAGCTATTGTCCAATGAGTTGAAACAGCAGACATGAGCAGCTATTGTCCAATGAGTTGAAACAGCAGACATGAGCAGCTATTGTCCTTGTGAAGCATTCTTCCACTCTACTTCTCTTCCTCCTTTGATTTTTTTTTTACCAGACTATTTATAAAGTTCAGTGAGATCACTGAGGTAAACATATACATAAACTGTATTGCAGAGTTATTTTTATCAAGTACACTTGTAGTTCGGATGCAGTGTCTTCCAACATTTTGCATGATATTGCACGTTCAGTAAAGAAAATCAAGTTCTACTTCAAGACAGGAGGATTGATTGACCTAGAGTTGCAAAGAACATGAGATTCAAGGCCAGTTCCCAAAGGCAGCTTGGACTCTTTCCCTGGAAATGAAAACACTGACATAGTATTGCTAAAATAGTTTAGCTAATTGTCCAAGAGGAAAGGAAAAGACCTCAATCCTGAAAGAATACTTTGCCTAATTTTTCTTTGACACTTCAGTTTGTTTTGGTTTTGCCATTAATCCTTCTTTCTTTCCAAATTGCAAACTTGAAAAGCCTCATAAACTAGACAGGTTTAGGTCTAATGCATTTATGTCAGACAACCAGTATCATCTCATGCCCGTTGTAGGGAATGAATAAGTGAACTTCTAAGTGTTTTCTGGTTTCAACTTTAAAAGAAAATGAAAGATTGAGATCTTCATTTTCTGGCCTTAAATTAGAAAAAACATTTAGACAGGACGTTCTCATTTCTGCCTGTGCTTTAGAGTCCCCTGGTGCATATTTAAGCTCCACCCTGACCATTTTTGTGGTGTGTGTGTGTGTGTGTGTGTAAATTGGTGTTCTTCAAAAAATCCCCCCAAGTGATTTTGTAGCCAGGAATGAATCATTTTGTGTTAAAGTCTAGGGACTAATGTCTGGGGACACCCCTAATAAATCTAAAGACTGGATTGAGGCAAATAAAGAGGTGGCAAAAATGAAAAGATTATGGGACTTGCTTTTGTTTCTGTTTGCTTTATAATAAACCATATTTAGTCACATATGTGCCAAAGTCCATCCACCATTGCCATTCAAAAAACCAAGGAAGTGGCCCTTAATAAAATAGATTTAATAAACATCAGCTATGATTGGCATCTGCCCAGGTTGCCACTGTAGAGTTAGGTTTTCAAAGCCTGGGTTCATTCTTACTTTATTTCCTCCTTTCCCTCCATCTTCCTAGGCAAGTGCCCAGTTTCCACAAATCTTAGCTTGTGAATGTAACCAATCCAAATCTGTTTCCAAAGAATGTTTTCCTAAGCTTAAGGAGCAGGACTTTTTTTTAAAAAAAAAAAAAAAAACCTAAAATGAAAATCTTAGTGGAAGATTTCAGTGGATTCTATTGAGAAGGAAATGAAAATGACCTAATACGAAGTAATGCCCTGTCTTTTGGTTCTCACTACAAGGTCCCAGTGACATTATTTGGGCTTGGATGTTTAGGTCTTTTCAGTCACTGATGTCCTAGAGGTACTTTTGGAAAGTTTCTGTGCTTTTACAGCCAGACTTGGTTTGGTACATTAGCTTCATCTATTTAGTTGAATCAATTGTGCTGTACACCTGCTGCTTCTGGGTTACCTCACATTCTTATGTGCAAAAAATCTAGGCAGTGTTTAAATCAATCTGCTATGATGTCTCATGATTCTAAAGCCTACCCAGTGATATTCTGTTGCAGGGGACACTCTTAAGTTGTGAGTCCTTGTGGGATTTAGTCAACCATGGTATTTTGGCATTCTGGTATTGAGTGATGTGATTCAATCCATCACTTTGCAGTCTCCTAGGAACCTCAGTGTTCTCTGTTAGTTGTCTCAGAACAGTTTCCTGACATGAATTTACTTTAAATTTAAAGATGATTACAGTACTTCTTCTTCAGTAGACAATTACATTGCTATATTCTTTGGCAGGAAGAAAACCATCATAGCATTATTTTCAAGTTATCCTTGAGTGTTATTAAAAGAAAAATTGTCAGTTTATTCCAACAGAGTATAATATCAAAAAGAACTACTATTAAAATGCTGTATTTGCTAATAAGACCATTTGGGAAGAGGAGAGAAGGAAATAGTTTGAAGAGAGAGAGAGCAAAGGAATCTATTAAGTATTACTGACCTTCAAAGACAACTTTGTTGGGGAATGCTATACACAAAATAAACCAACTCTACAACCTATTATTAAAATGCTCTTTCCTCTCCTTAGCCCAATAGTTTATCCTGCCTCTTACAATATTATACTTTTTATTCTGGATGGATTTGTGTCTTTTGACAGACTGTGTTAGGATACATACTAAAGGTCAAGTGCAAGCCATTCCTGGTATTCTTGGCAGCCTTTATCCTATGATAAATAAAGACTGAAAGCAGCTTTATTTTACAGCATAGTCATATAGATATGCCTCTCGATGAAATGTGCTTTTTCTCCTACTGATAGCCACAAAGGTTGCAGCTTTTATATGTTTGAGGTATATGTATCTTTTGTGTGCATGGCAAATGCCAGGGCACATCTGTTGTTATCAGGGTTGGGTTCTTTTCTTTCCACTGTGGGTACCAGGAATCGAATTTAGTTCATCAGGTTTGAAAACCAAGCTCTTCTTCCCACAAGCCACCTTGCCAACCTAGGTTTCAATTTTTAGGATTCAAGGGTTTTTAATTGAGTCGTTCTGTCTCAAATCCAAGATCCAGTCAGTGGATTGGATGTTTCTAAAGATGATTCTTCTTTATAAATATTTCTGAAACCCATTCCACTGAGTACTTGCTACTGCCATATTTCCACAATATGACGGTTGTTTTTCAAAATTGTCTTTCTACCTGTAGTGCTTTCTAATTTTCATTACATCCTTCATCTTGGTATCAGATGGCATAGGTCCAATGTCACAGTGCCCACCTAGAACACATACAGATATCCAAAATGAATTCAGATGGCCTGCTTTAAATGTTCTGAGAAGCCGGGCGGTGGTGGCGCACGCCTTTAATCCCAGCACTTGGGAGGCAGAGGCAGGCGGATCTCTGTGAGTTCGAGACCAGCCTGGTCTACAAGAGCTAGTTCCAGGACAGGCTCCAAAACCACAGAGAAACCCTGTCTCGAAAAACCAAAAAAAAAAAAAAAACCAAAACATGTTCTGAGAAAATACTCAGCGAAGAGAACCTTCAAGGGTGAGGGAAACTTCACTAGAGAGGTGATGTGTGGGGGGTTTAGAAAGGCAAATAACACTCTCCAAGTGGATAAAAGGGAACACTGATTTTTCAGGCAGGGAATGTAAACACAGAAAAACATGGACATGAATGTGATTAGTATTTTTGAGGAATTTTGAGAAAGTTAGACATGAATGACCCAGGTTACTTAGGGAAAGGAGAAGGAGGTGAATCTAATGTACAATGCAGTCCAGATTGTATTTATGCTGGCCTTCCTTTCTGGCTCTGGTCTCCTTGAGGAAACAGACTATCTTATCATATCATAAACTCCTCAGGCCTTGCATACTGATGGACACACAGAATTGTTTTAATGAATTGGGTGAATGAGCAGGCAGACAATGGGTCCATATTAATTCATTAGCTCATTTATTCCAATACATATCGCATACCTCAATTAGACTTCAGGCAGAATAAAATTTCCCACTCTTTTATACAACAGCAGTTGTACTACTCACTTCAAAGGTAAATTGCTCTTTTCTTTTTTTACAAGCTTCTCTTAATAAAGTTCTGCTTTCTTCCCAAGAATCACAGTCTAGCTTCTGCAGAAATGAATTTAACTTCTGCTCTGGCAGTGACTTCACTAAAGGAGTTATCACTTGTCAGCTCCCATATTGATGATACTCTTGAGATGAAGTAGTTATAGGGAGGTATGGATCTCTAAAGATGCATTAGTATATTATGGGAATCTCTGTTTCTTCCTGTGTGTTTAATTCCACAGTCAACAAGAGCCATTTATTGTACATATTTGAAAAATGAATCCAAATGGTGATCAAAGATAAGGGATGCAGAAGGCATACCTCCAGAGCATCAGTGAAAGAGTATAGCAAAAGTTAATGGTGGATGTGGGGAGGATAAAACTTTTGAGAATGTAAATGAAGATTTACCATATTTATGCAGTTCTATCTTTAGGGAACGCTAAATCACAAACTCATCATTGGTTAATTAGGAGGAAATTAAAATTGTAGCATAGTGATTGGATAAATAGTTAATGACAGCCAAATATGTGAGGGAAAGAAATCTGGTGAAATTCATATTTTTTTAGAAAGCAAAGATTGAGATGTTTTTCATGCAGTGCGCCTCTCATAAAGGATACCAATATCCCTCTAGCATTAATTGATGAAATGAACTCTCCAAAGATCAGAAGAGTTCCAGCTCACTTTCCCTTTCAAAGCATCTTACACTGAAATCCAGATTTATCTGACAGCAAGTTCAATTTCATTCACTCACAGGATGTGAAATTATGTTGCTGAAAGTTGTTTACAACTTATTTACTGGCATCTTAAGAATCTGTTAGGGGAAGTTGGTGTTCTCTGTGTATTGTAACTGTTCCTATTGAAAGGGCTGGCTCAGCCTAGGCTCTTGACCAGATCTAGCTGATGAGCTAGTTTTCAAAACTGTCGAAGTAGGTTTTGCAGTGAAAACTCTGCTTGCTTTTGATAATTGCCTCGGCTTTATGAAATCAATCCGCCTGAAGGGAAGACCTCATTACAGATCTGACAAGGTAGACTCCAGTTTCAATACCAGAACAACAACTCTCTGCCCTCAGGTTCAGAAATCTGCCATTATCTGTTTTATCAAACCAGAGAAACTCAAAATACAGTGGCTCTGAGCACATTAGCAAACATGAACTAAGCAGATAACCTGGTGGTCACTGTGTTAAAAACTTGCCCTTTCCTGTTACTCGGGTGGAAAGTTGGTCAACAAGAATTGCTGCTGACTTCAAGCCAGCTCAGAGCTGCACTGACGAATCACCATCTTTCTGTACCAGCTCCCAAAGATGTACAGAGACCAGTGGGTACCTAAACTGTTCCCTGGGGCTAACCTACAGCAAACTTTGGACCAATGTTATCAGTTCTTCTGCGGAATGCCAGACTTTAAAGAAAATGATAGATTACCCATCTACCATCTGTCACTTTGAACTGTTCTATCAAATCAAACATTTTTTGAGCCTTGTTTTCATTGAGTAATGTGATTTTGCTGTGTTTCCCAGCATTAAATTGTATAAAGGAAAAGAGTTCTGAGGCATTCTTCTTCTGAAAGGGAGAGATCTGTCTTTGTTTTTCCTACTCAGGAAACTTAAGCACCTTAATGGATTTAGTTCAGACTCACTCAAATAATTCACCATTACCAGGCTTGTGGATGTCAGCCCCACAGGAAAAGCACAGACAATACCCCAAGTTAAGGGAAATAGGGATTTAGAGAAATTATTCTTGTCCATCACAGCTCCACTGCCACTCCAGTGTTGCATTAGTATAGCATCCTATCTAAAGATACCACTTAATACAGCTTTGGGACAAGGCATTTTAGTTGTAATTTATTCTTACATTTTTGAAAGTCCATGGTGATGATAGGAATGATCTAAAGGTATTACAAGCCCCAAACAGTCATATTTTCAGATTCTTTACTAATGATTTGCTTTAATCACTACATATTACCTGGAAAAATTCATTAGAAGAGCACAAGACTCTCTCAGTCCTTCAAAGGAATTAGTCTGGAGGTGTGACTCCACACTATACTACAAATGGTTCTAATTCAATTTGTGAGGCAAAGTCATATAAATTCCTGCTGATTTAAAAGACCATGTTAGTTACTTTTCTTGTTGCTGTGAGAAAATACTGGGCAAAACACAACTTAGAGGAGGAAGGCTTTACTTTGGCTAATGGTTGGTGGTTGCAGCCCATCATAATGGTGACAGCATTGAACATGAATGGAAGTGCCTGGTCTCGTTGCATGTGTAGTCAGGGGGCAGAGAGAGATGAATGCTGGTATTCAACTAAGTCTCTCATTTTTATTCAGTGCAGAGCCATGGACCATGTAATAATTATGCTCACATTTCAGGGTACGTATTCCCTCATCAGTTGAAGCTCTCTAGAAATGCCGTCACAGATATGCTCAAAGATTTGTCTTTGTGTTCTAAATCTCAAGTTAATAATCAAGATAAAGCATCATAAGAACTTTTTTAGTTTCTAATATGTACTAGACCTTAAGTGATTATTGTCCCTATAGTAGCTAATACTGATTGTCAATATCTCAGGATCTAATATCAGCAAAGAGACAAGCATTTCAGTGAGGAATTCTGTAGTAGAGAGCCCAATTGTTCATTTCCTGGCTGCCTAGACTCCATAAATAATTACACAAAACTATATTATTTAAATCACTTCTTGGCCAGTCACTTTAAGTGTATTGATTTCTAGCTCTTACATCTAGAATTAACACATCTCCATTATTTTATATTTTATCTCGAGGCTCGTGGCCTACCAGCAATGTTCCGGCTGGCTGGCTGCTTCCATCTGTCTCCTCCATGACTTCTTCTTGACTCTGCCTTCTTTCTCCCAGTGTTTAGTTTAGTTTTCCCTACCTACCTCTATTCTGCCCTGAGCAGACCCAAGACAGTTCCTTTATTAACCAATGGTGTTCACAGCATATAGAGGGCAAACCCACATCAGAATTGTACAAATTAGATCAATTGAGGTAAAACCATGTACCTTAAATGTGCTTGTCAGTCAACATTTCATGGTCTGCCCTCCAGAACTATATAAAAAGGAAAAAGAAGCTGAGTCCCAGCATTCACCACTCTGTCCAGCCTGGTTGCTCATATAACCATGAACTGTGAGCCAAAATAAACAATTTCTTCTTTAGGTTGTTTTTGTTTGGTCTTTTGTCCCAGCAACATATAAAATAACTAATATAGTCCCATTTAGTTTTCTTCATGTCCCAATATTGGAGAGACATTCCCATCCCTGTATTACAGTTCAGAACTAGAAGAGATAAAATGACTTCTCACGTACCTTATGAATGACACATTTAACAACTGGTAAATCCTTTAAATGTCACCAGTGCTACTGAAGTTTTCATGATATTCCATCTTAGTTAATTTAAATTTAAAGTTGTAATAGCTGCATGTGTCTTATGCCTACTGTATTAGAAAAACACATTTTTGTAATCTGTCTTTTTAAATTATATTTTTATAAAGTAGGGTAGGTAACTTACTGCCCATAGGAACTATTAAGAAATGATTCACATATGCTCTATTCTGTAGTGTTTTATTATATTGGTGTAATAGACAATGCAAAGACCATTTTGGCTTCCAGAAAAGAGAATGAAGTTGTGCAGAGTCATGGTCCACTAGTTAATTTTCCATCACTGTGACAAAAGAACATATCATTAACTTGAATTATGGAATGATTTGTTTTTGCTCATGGTTTTGGAGGTTTCACTCCATGGTCACTTGGTTCTATTGTTTTGGGACATGTGGCAAGAAGCACATGGTAGAACAAGGCTGTACACCTAATAGCATCCTGTAGATAAAGGGGCTGTCACACCAACATCCACTTCAAATGAATCCCCCCATTGTTGTAACTTCCTTCTTCTATTTATGATTACTCCAGCCATAGATCCATTGGTATATGCAATGAGTAACACAATTACTGTATCAAAAGAAGTATACCACAAAGAATGTTTAAAAACACACAAGTAATATACAGATTAAAATAAAAGGAAAGCTACAAGAATGTTTTGGATTTTAAAAAGCCTGTGCTCCTTTTAATATTGCTTATTAGCTGTATGACCTTTGATATTTTCTTTCAGTTCTGTAAGTCTCCCATTCCTTGTAAATGGGAATGATGACTAGGAAATAAAATAGATAATATGTGTAACTAGTGTGTAGAGTATACAGCCAATAATAGATTTTTGTGAGTAGCTGATCTCTTTGCTTTGTATATATTAGATTGGATATAAGCAAATGAGGAATTGCATTGCATCACCATGTAAATATAGCTACTGAAATAAACCTTAAAGTAATGTTGGTATTTTAAAGTTTGAAAATCAAAAAGAGGCAATGGAGTCTCACTGGGCATATTAACCACACTTAAGGGTAGGCCCCATGCCCAGCAGTGAATATCCAGTACAAAGTAAACTCAGTGGTATTTTATATACATTTGGTCTCATATTGTTTTATCTGGACATTTTTTTCTTACTGACATTTTGTTTGTATATATGGTTTCTGGTTTTATGTTTTTGTGGCCTCCCTCTTTCTCTCTCTGTGTGTGTGTTTCTCTGTGTGTGCATTTCTTTTCTTAAAATTTTATTCTACTTAGCTCATTTTGTTTTGTTAGTTTTCTGTGTGCTTTCTAAAGAGAGAGAGAAGGGTGTGCAGTTGTTGCAGGAAGATGGAAAAAATCTGGGAGGAGTTGGGGGAGGCAAACTGTAATCTGAATATATTGAAAAAAGTAGTTTTTCAATAAAAGTATTTAGCATAAAAAGTAGGCCGAGGGACATTGTATACTAAAGATATGGAGGTGTAAAAATAGACGAGATAGATTTATGTCCACAGGGACTCTATACCATCATGTTCAGCAACATCCAAGAAATTACCAGGAAGGAAGGCCACAGTTCAGACTTACTGAATCTGAGTCCTAGGCCAACATACAATCTCCAGTGAATGCATAAACATGTCAAGCAAAGTGGGTTGGGTAAAGTTTAAGATGGGCATAGAACAGACTGCTGGGTGGTGGTGACGCATACCTTTAATCCTAGCACTCAGAAGGCAGAGGCATGCAGATCTCTGTGAGTTCCAGGACAGCCTGGTCTACAAAGTGAGTTCCAGGATAGCTAGGGCTGTTATATAGAGAAACCTTGTCTTGAAAAACCAAAACCAGACAATCAAAAAGCAACAACAAAGGCGTGAATTGGATGGGACATTTTTTTTTTGATTATTTTTTTTATTGATAAAAGAATAAAGAAAAAAAAACAAATTTCCACCTCCTCCCAGCCTCCCCTTTCCCTCCCCCTCCTCCCACTCTTCTCCCCCTCCTCCCACTCTTCTCCCCCTCCTCCCACCCCTCTCCCCTTCCCCCCACTCCTCTCCCCCTCCCTCTCCAGTCCAAAGAACTCTCTGATCATGACGAACAATGAGGGCTGATGATACGCCAAGGACAATGGCACGCAGTTTTGATCCTACGAAATCTGCTGGCTTGGTGGGAGCCTAGCCAGTTTGGATGTTCACCTTCCTAGATATGGACGGAGGGGGGAGGACCTTGGACTTACCACAGGGCAGGGAACCCTGACTGCTCTTTGGATGGGACATTTTTATGAAGATCCTAGTGACCTGACTGACTAGTTTGGGGAGTCATTAAAAGTTGAGGGACCATCTTTTATGAAAATGGCTAGTTACTTGTATTGCACATTTGGGAAAACATGACTTTAGTGTAAATTTTGCTCTGAAAGTTATGTCCATTAGAAATCAAGCAAGACCTTTATTTACAAGAAAAAATGTATCTCTCTCTGTCTCTCTCTGTCTCTGTATTTCTCTCTCTCTCTCTCTCTCTCTCTCTCTCTCTCTCTCTCTCTCTCTCTCTCTCTCTCTCTCTCTCTGTGTGTGTGAGTGTATGTGTGAGTGAGTGAAGATCCCTTTGGGCCTGCAGTTTCAGGTGGCTGTGACCATTCACATATGGGTACTGGAAATCAAACTCTGGTCCTCTGCAGGAGCTCAGTGTGATCTTAACCATCTTGCTGTCTCTTAAGCTCTTCAAGGAAGACCTTTGCTTAAGAAAAGTTTGCCCCTTTTTCCCATCTCATCCCCATTATCTTTATTCACCAATAACTCATTAACAGCAGCCCTATTTTCATCTAAAACACACACACACAGCCTATTGCTTTCATAACGATTGAAAAATAGGATTCATTTACTTGCTATCAATTAAGCCATGGTTCTGAGAAATTGTTTTGACTGCTACCCTTGGATTGAAGAGTGATATTGAAATACAACCATTTTCAATACTGTGAATAATCCTTCAGAATTGTTAAGTAGAATGACAGGGTGGCAAAAGATATCAAATGTGGAGTCAAAGGTTTTTCTGGCCTATAAGACACAGAGAGTGAATGTATCGAGGGGATCCTATAGAAGAAGAAATATTACAAAAGGACCAGATGATTTCTTTATGGCATACCCATTATTATTTCCCACAAGTTTAAAATTAAAAACTGACTTATACAGACTGAACAAGTTATATTTAAGAATACATACATACGGGGCTGGAGAGATGGCTCAGCTTGTTAAGAGCACTGACTGTTCTTCCAGAGGTTCTGAGTTCAATTCCCAGCAACCACATGGTGGCTCACAACCATCTGTAATGAGATCTGGCACCCTCTGGTCTGCAGGCATACCTGGAGGCAGACTTTCTATACATAATAAATAAATAAAATCTTTTAGCCGGGCGGTGGTGGCGCATGCCGTTAATCCCAGCACTCGGGAGGCAGAGGCAGGCGGATCTCTGTGAGTTCGAGACCAGCCTGGTCTACAAGAGCTAGTTCCTGGACAGGCTCCAAAACCACAGAGAAACCCTGTCTTGAAAAACCAAAAAAAAATCTTTTAAAAAAAGAATACATATATACATACATATATGAATGCAGTAACAATTAAAACATGGGTCATGAATTTGAAGCAGAGCAAAAAAGGATTATATGCAGGGTTTTGAAGGGATGGAAAAGAAAGGAGAAATGTTTTAATTTTAGCATAATCTGAAAAAATCCCACTAATTTATAGCTAAATGTCTTGACATACAACTGTCAAGTGTGATTTCAACACTTGAGAGACAGAAGCAGAAGAATCAGAAATTTGTTCAAGGCCAGGCTATATAATGAAACCTCCATCCCAACCAATCGCATGTCTAAATGGGATTTCTAAGTAGAGCACTTGCCTATTTAATGAAAAGCCCCAGATGGAAAATAAAAGAAAGCCAGCTAATTTGGAGGACCCCCTCCCAACTATCATAATGTCTCATATCTGACTTTAAACTGAAATCATATGGAAAATAGGATAAATTCACCAGGATGTTCCTGTTGCCAAAAAGCTGTTCTTTTTTTTTCAGCATTAATTTCTGTGTGAAGATTGCTGCCTTCAGTTAACAGATTTCACAGACCTTTAGTCATTTTCATGTAAAGTGAACTTATCCAGAGACATTTACTGTTAGTCTATGAGCCACAGCTTTAAACAAAAAGTTGGATCCACGGGGTCACCTTTTAACCCTATAACCTAAAGCACCCATTGTAAGTATTAGAATGCATTGTGAAGAGTGTTCCAAAGTTGTTCTGATAGTAGAATACTATAGACATTTCCTATATTGTACAGAATGAACTTTGTAACCTCAGAAGTTTCTTAGCATTTTCCAGTTCATCTTGTCTGTTAGAATCTAGTAGAAATTGCTTTCGTAAAAGATTTGCAAGTAAATCCCATAGTTTCAGTGAGAGTTACAATATTGTTGTTGCTAATATTTTTCTTTATATCATCATTGAAATTTAACAAGAGTCTTGGCATTAAAATTATAGATTTCATTTTAATATTTAAATAATTTTGTGATGTCTTTTCACTTAAAATATCACTTGACGTAAGTCACATATACATAGCACCGAAAAGACTCTATAGGGACCTATTGACTTACTAGTTTATTTGATGCTGTCTTTGGGAAAGACTGAAACAATACAGTAAAAATCGCTAAGAATCACAAGTGTCATAGAATTTTACTAGCTCTATAGCTCTTGCTCTCAAGCTACAAATCTTTGAAGACTATATTGGGTCCTAGATAATATAAAATGTGGATTTGTGTTGAATGAACTGGCTTACTGTATGAAATGTCTCTGACTTTGACATGAGATCTTTCTCTATAAAAAAAATAAGACCTGAGGTGCTGCACTAAATTTTCAAGTATCTGGATCTTATAAGAGGTCAGTTCACAGAAAACTCTTGAAATCTCTGTCTTATTTGGTGTCAAAAGAGCTAGATATTAGTACGAGACATAAATCATCCGAATCTCCGATGTTATCTGCAACCAAATAGAACAAATGCAGTTTTGACCAAATGCCTATGAGCAAATACCCTTGAGTCACCAGACTTTTATTTTTTGTTGAACTCCTTAAACTTTTACAAAAATGGAAAAAGAGCAATGGAATAGTAAATGAGGGAAGTAGGCTTGGTTTTGGATTAAGCCAAATTCAGCTTAGCTTCCCCACTTTATACTTCCTCAATATGAGAAATTAAAAATTTAAAATCAATATTATAGTAGTTGTGGTCAATTTTATTGAGCTTACCATATCCATTCAACCCCAGCATAGAACCTACTCCCTTGACATCTCATGTGCTCCCTCCAGGAGGAAACAGATGTGTTGCTCTAGGGCGGAAGCAAGAAATAGGAAGGCAGTGCCATAAATTAGGCAATCAAGAATATATTTTTGAATATATTTGATTAAAATACATTTTAATGATCAATATGTGTTTATTGATCATTAGCTATGGGTCAGGTGTGATAGTGAATGTCTCACATCCATGATCTGGTTTTATATTTATATCAGTCCCAGGAGTTAGGTGTTTTCACTAGCGCCCACTGAAAGATTATGCCTCAGAAGTCCTAACCTACTTCATAAACAGGGAAATGGACTAATACATTATTCTTCAAATTATCAAGTGCAAGGCAAAATTAAAAGCTCTTATGATTAACAGTCATTAATCAGAACGTCCTAATCTCTGAGAATTTCTTTTAATCAGTATTTTACTCATTCTGTAGTATGTTACTCAAATGGTGGAGATGCGTTTAAAATCAAATTCTTTTAAATAATATTGCTCCAATCAGCATTAGAACTTTTCAGTTGTGGCATAATTCTTGTCTATCATCTGTCAAGACTTTAATCACATGACAATATAATGAACTTACCCCCACTAATAAGTTAATTTATTCAATATTCACTATGTATTAGTGTGGTGCTAGGTAAAAAGGGATACAATTTTGGGGTGCAGAGTTTCCTTCAGAAGAACTTAACAAGTTTATGAGGAAAATCCTGTTTTAATTCACTTACAATAAAAATAATTACCACAAACATCTATTTCTTAATCTCTGCAGCCACCCTGTGTAGTATTATCACTTATTATACACTTTATGAGACTAGGGATAAAAGAGATTATATGGTTAGCCAATCAGCTCTAGCTACTAAAGGAAACCAAAGATTTGCATTCTCAATGTGTTGTGCATTTTCCCTGTACAAGCATTCTGTTTTCTCCGGAACTTGATCTGATCAGAATGATAATGCAGAAGGAAATGCTAAGAAAGTTTTGAAATTGTTAAATCACTTTGGAGTGATTGAGATCCACACCACTGTGTCTACTTTGTTTGTTATTTTTAGTTCTAGTTATGATACATAATTAATGGGATGTAGCTAGGATATAAGTGAACAGTTGACTTAAGAAAAAAAGCAAGTTTGATCATTTCATGTACTTACATGTTGTAAACGAAGAATATTTGATAAGTCCCAAAGGCCACTTAATGGAGGTGTTCCTTGTGGAGTCTAGTTGCTAGGGAAAAAATATTACCTTTGATGTGGTCTGCAAACATTACCATAAGGATATTTAATAGAAACAATAATGCAAAGCATTTTGCTCAGCATTCATATTACTGAGATTTGACTGACATTCACCTGTCCTCCAAGCTCGTCATTGATGTTTTGTAACATTGTCTTAAGAATTGTACAGTTGTGGGTCATAGAAAAATTAGAGATTAAAAAAATGAACCATGTCAGACCAGCATGATTCCCCTTTAAATAGGAAGTAGTGGATAAAAGGCTTGGAAGAAATATGTTCACAAAGCTTTTCTTTCTGTATTTCATGACATTTTAATTGAAACACTTGAAATTCTGCATGCTGCTGCCATAGTGAGAACTTAACTGTACTCGCCTCTTTAGGTGTGTCTAAGCTCGGTTTCTGGGCCACTAGCTTGAATGCAGCACAATATAGAATTGTCAATTTACTTAAAATATTAAGGATTTCTGTGATCTTTTCTGTAAGTTTTACAAATGATAGCATCCCTTCTTAGTGTCAAAGATTTTGACACAGCTCTAAGACTTAGCGAGTGGAAAGCACCTTTTGGCATCCTGTGTGGTGCAGCAATGAATAGTTAAGTATCCATGCCTCTGAGAGCATTTGAACGTGATGAGAGAAATGCCAGCAAACCTGGCCTAGAGGCCCCCATTATTCTAGCAAGTAAACAACTCCCCACAATGTCCATATCTTTCTTTTTTTCCATTTGCCATGAGCTTACAGTTTTGTTATTAGAGACCTTTGTGTTATCACTGGAGATGACTAACACCAGAAGTATCTAATGCTTGTATCTGCATCAATTCAGCAAGCCTCATAACAAAATAATAGAGAAGGTCTTAAGGGATAATTCAAAAATTCAAAGCTAACCTTTTTCAAAGAAAAGTAGGTCCAGCTACAGAAACATCTAAAAAAAAAACAACTTCTATATTTTTTGTTTGAGATGAAGTCTTACTATGAAGTTTGTGGTAACAAACTTCTGTACTTACATGACCTCCTTGCCTTAGCCTCCTGAGTAGCTAGGCCTATCAGCACAAATCACTCCATCTAGGTAGTTCTGTCATTTAATAGAAGAAGTATAAAACAAAAGTGGGAGGATTCTTAACCAATGACAGTCACCATCTTATATTTTAATTTTGAACTTGTTAACAAATCTGCAAAAATTACAGAAGGCAACTGTCTTGAAGGATTTATCTTTTTACACCAAGCCTCTGTTAAGACCTACAAGATTTTTTTCCCCCCACTCGTAGCTTCTATAATAAAGTCTGGGGATGATCCCAGTCCTTAATGGAGTCTGGACTTGGCTTTCTTTTTCTTCTTTAGGATTGAACCAGCTGCCCTTTGACCCTGCCAACAACAACGAACCCCTGCAGTTTGCTAGTGCCAGTGGCCCTCTGGTTGCAAATGGCCTCATTGAGAATGGAGGGGATTCAAGCAAGAAAAGAAAGAGAACAAATGCTCCTTCAGGTAAGCTAGGTGAAAATGCACTGTCTTAAATCAGTGCTCTCCAGGCAATTTTTCCCCATAACCTGCTAGGTTGTGGGCACTGCGCTAGGCAGTGTAGGGATTGCAGAAGCAAGTCAGAGGTCCATGCCTTTTCATCTGACAATGGGGCCACATATATGAATAGCTGGTATTATCATCAGTGCTGCAGTTGAATGTGTTCAAGGGAGACAAGCTGAAAAAAGGGATATTTTGATTCACCTTTAGAGATTATGGAGTACTTCATACCGCATGTGACATTTTTAGCAGATCCTCGAAGAATAGGTAGATTTGAAGCAGGAAGAATAAGTAAAGAGTTTTGATTTTTATAGAAAAGAAATTATGTGAGTAACTATTTCACTACACACTTGTCTTTTTATGAACATGGAACACTTTATCTCTAAATCAGGTAATTGCATACATTTCCATCTCTCCAACTCCCAGTATCTCTGCAATGTATATCATGTCCACACGAATACTGTTATTTTAAGACAGTATTTCACTATGTAGCCCGAGCTGGCCTCAATATTATCTGTCATTGTGACTGAGTTGTATGATCAGAGGTTTCACCACCATAGCAGGCCCCACATGTGTTTTATACCCTTAGAATTAATTAGAATACCCGAGAAACAGATTCTCCATACTCCTCTAAAACAACACAATGGGTTGTTAGCATTCCCTGAAATCCTTTCCTCATTCCTCCTGTCTCGTCAGCATATTCTCATCTTAAATCTCTCTAAACTCAATGAGAAAACAACAAAACCAAATATTAACTGATCATTTGATATTCAGGTTTCATCATTTATGTCAGACATCAACTTGAGATATTGGGGTGGGCTTGCCTAATAGACATGTTCATAGGTTGGTTTTTTTTTTACTATTACTTTTATTTGCATCTTCCAAAACCAAGTATGTTTATGAACACAGTATCATTTTCTGTCTTTTAGATCATAGTATATATTTGGAAAATGAAAGTACAGTATAAATATTGCCTTATGGAATCCTTAATATAAGACAGAGTTCTTTTTTGTAGAGTTTGGAAAGGTAAGGTGGATAGCCCAGGAGCTGTCTTGAGTTCTAACTCTGGAGATCTCTCTCTCTCTCTCTCTCTCTCTCTCTCTCTCTCTCTCTCTCTCTCTCTCTGTGTGTGTGTGTGTGTGTGTGTGTGTGTATTTGTCTTTCTCCTTCATTCTTTCTCTCAGCTTAGAGTGAGTTCCTTAGCTTCTCTGAGGTTCCCTTTTCTTCATGTGAAGCAGAAATGATGCTAAAGCTCTCTACAAGGGATTGTTAGGCCAAGTAGTTGAAATGATATAGGTGGTAGTTAACATCATAGCTACATACAATGACCACTTAATGAATTCTTTTCTTATTACATATGAGCCTCATTGTTTTAAGCATCAATATATTTCACTTTTGAAGGTTATCTATTGTTGACACAAATATGCCTCATTGTGTATGTGTGCTTGTGAATGTATTTGCCTTTTGAAACTACATTTGACATAGTTCAACTTGGATCAGTTAGGGACGTCATTGGTTATTTACTACACTTTAATAATTCTATTATAATTTTCAGAATTTACCAGGGAAGATTATACAACTTTACCTGTATACTAATTTGCCCTGGATTGTGTTGGTTTTCTAGTTATCACAGCTACGTTTTATACAAGGTCTGTTCCTTTTCTGCAGTCTGCTGTCACTTAGTCTTCTCAGTGTTCTTTTTTAAAAAATTTATTTTACATACCAACCACAATTGCCCCTCTTTTCTCTCCTCCCATTTCCTCCCCCACCTCCCCTACATGTTGTTTAGCAATCCTTTTCCTTTTTCCAATTAGTTAATAAACTTTGAAACTATCAAACAAAAAAAAAATCCTTAAAAAAAAAACCCTATCCAGCTTTCCAAGTGCGCTTCTAAAGTATGTATGTTAAATAAGGGCAGAACTGACTGTCAGTAGAACCTGCCATGGAGAGTGTTCTCATGATTTATAACATCAACTTTAAACGTTGCTTTTGGCTGCAGGCTTTTTCATCACTTGTTTGTTTTTGCACTATAATCATAAGTGATGGACTAGTTTCAGGCAGTACCTTTCTAACTGTGGCTAACTCAAGGGGGTGGGTAAAAGGGATATGTATTAATTTGAATTGAGAACCAGCTTTAAAGAATTGACATTTCATTTCTAATGAGCTTATTCAATGCGAGCCAAGTTAACTGTTGCAGATAAAGGATTTTAACAGTAGATTACACTAATCTATAATTAGCAGAATCAATTTGCATTCAAGTAATGAATATTCTGAAGTTCCTTAAAAACAGTGTATTCTTTAAAATAGGTGGAATAAGCTCCTAGAAGGCTAAATTAACTTTCTTGAAATCCTGTTCACACTATTTGTTTAGTGAGCCCTTTCTTTGTTAAGTAGCACAAAGGTAACACCAACCTGGGTAAATGACCACAAATTCCAAATCGGTGTAGTCTAAATTAACGAGATTTTGCTATAGAAAATGTCTCTAATAATAGTCCAGCTGGCAATACTGTGATATTTAATGGATGAGTTGCTTCATAATTTTATTTCTTTCTTGTGCGGGAGTAGACAAAAGGAAGGACGATGGTTTGTGAATAGGAACTTCTCCTTTTTGTCACTGTTTACTACCACATGCCAAAGAGGGAAGCTGGGGTTTGATGTTCTCATAGGAGCTACCAGACATTTCAGTTCTGAGCTACTACCTGTCTATCCTTTATATCCATAGCTATGAGACAAAGCTGACTCTTTCTTCTTCTCTGCAAATGAAGTGATGCTGAAAATCGACTTCACCTCCAGGCCCTCCTTTTCTTTCCTTTCTTTCTCATTCGAACTACATTGCCCCCTTTTAGCAAACTGTTGGTCTCCTTTTGTACTGAACCCCATGTCTTGAAAGTTACTGATGATTTCTGCTGTCGTTCTGTTCTCTCAAAGATTCCTGTGGTTTGTTCCCCCAAAGGTTCTTATGCAAGAAGCTTGGTACCAAATATGGTACTGCTCAAATGATGAAATCTTTAAGAGCTGGACCCTAGTGAAAGGTATTTAGGTCCTGAGAGCTCCCTCCCTGGTAAATGGATCGATGCTGGCCTCTTAGAGTGGTCTTGCAGGAATAGATTGATTTCCACAAGACTATATTTTTATAGAAGGGCATGCCTGGCCTCTTCCTGTTGTCTTGTTTTCTTGTTTGTACATACACCCCTTCTCCACATGGCTGATTCATTTTCAGACTCTCTGAAATGTAATGATCTAGTCTGATGGAGGCACAGTACAGTTTGGACTTCCCAATCATCAGAATTATAAACCAAATAAACATATTGACAAGGTACCCAACCTTGACTATTTTGTCATTATGACACAAAAGGAATGGAGACAACCTCAGCAACTTCGAAGTTAATGTACTTCAGGCAGTTTTTGAAGGACATTTTTAAAGTTGATATTATTGATCTATACATTTTTCTCTGCTCCCCTCCCTGCCTCTCCCCTCCCCTTCAACACTCTCCCATGGTCCCCATGCTCCCAATTTACTCAGGAGATCTTGTTTTTTACTACTTCCCATGTAGATTAGATCCATATATGTCTCTCTTAGGGTCCTAATTGTTGTCTAGGTTCTCTGGGATTGTGGTTTGTAGGCTGCTTTTCTTTGTTCATGTTTAAAAACCACTTAGGAGTGAGTACATATGATATTTGTCTTTCTGGGTCTGGGTTACCTCACTCAAAATGATGTTTTCTAGCTCCATCCATTTGCCTGCAAATTTTAAGATGTCATTTTTTTCTGCTGTGTAGTACTCCATTGTGTAAATGTGCCACATTTTCTTTATCCATTCTTCGGCCAAGGGGCATTTAGGTTGTTTCCAGGCTCTATCTATGACAAACAATAAACATAGTTGGGCATTTGTCCTTGTGACACGATTGAGCATCCTTTGGGTATCTATCCAAAAGTGGTATTGCTGGGTCTTGAGGAAGGTTGTTTCAACATTGCCATACTGGTATTCAAAGGGGTTGTACCAGCTTACACTCCCACCAGCAATGCAGGAGTGTTCCGTTTATCCTACAACCTCTCCAGGATAAGTTATCATCAGTGTTTTTGATCTTGGCCATTCTTATAGGTGTAAGATGGAATTTCAGAGAGTTGTTTTAATTTGCATTTCTCTAATGACTAAGGATGTTGAGCATTTCCTTAAGTGTCTTTTGGCCAATTTAGATTCCTCTGTTGAGAGTTCTCTGTATATGTTTGTACTCCATTTTTTCCCTCTATCTGATGTGGGGTTGGTGAAGATCTTTTTCCATTCTGCAAGCTGCCATTTTGTCTTGTTGACCATGTTTTTTGCTTTACAGAAGCTTTTCAGTTTCAGGATGTCCCATTTATTAATTGTTTCTCTCAGTGTCTGTGTGACTGGAGTTGTAATTAGGAAGTGTTCTCCCATACCAATGCGTTCAAGTGTACGTCCCACTTTCTCTACTATGAGGTGCAGTGTGGCTGGCTTTATGTTGAGGTCTTTGATCCATTTGGACTTGAGTTTTGTGCATTGAGATAGATATGGATCTATTTTCATTCTTTTACATGTTGATATCCAGTTATGCCAGTACCATTTGTTAAATATGCTTTCTTTTTTCCATTTGATATTTTTCTTCTTTGTCAAAAGTCAGGTGTTTGTAGGTGTGTGGATTAATATCCGGGTCTTCAATTCGGTTCCATTGGTCCTCCTGTGAACGACATTTCTCAATGTATTTATGTACTGAAATGTCGAGTCTGTACACTTAACCCCATTTGGTAGCATGTTCATTGACTTTTTTTCCCCCATTTTCAATATGAGCCACAGTTTTAAGATCCAGGATGCTAACTCCCCATTGAGAATGAATCTCATCTTATCTGTTGTTGTAATTTGTACTGGTAGCTTCTTACCAGCTTAGCCAGGGTGCCTTTGTCTTCCAAATTAAGCTGTGAAGGCAACAGTTTTACTGGTCTTCCTCTAGACTAGCCATCCTAGCCTGGTCTTCTCCTTGATGATGCAACAGGGTACCCTCATTTTGTGATACAAGGAAGACCCTCCCACCTTATGTTTCTCCACCAAGATAGTGGCATTATAGACCCCCTGCTTGAAGATCAGGAGGTCTCTTAGTGAGGGGACCCTTTTGCCAGAAACTTTTTCCTCAGCCCATGTCAACAGCTTCTAGTTTTCTCCTGATTTGTCTCTGGCCTCCTCTTGTAGTCAAGTTTAAACAAGGCCTCCGTGAACTGGTTATCACAGGAAGATGAGGATGGGAGGCTGGTATTTGAAAAATCAGATGAGCTTCCTTTGGGGATGGATGCCAGAGTTAAGGTGTATAAAAAGAGAGATCTCTACCCATTTTCCACTTGCAATAATGATTGAATCCCAAGCGTCAGTTCCTTCAGAAAAATACTTCAGTTTATTAATGATCCATATCAGTGTGGTGATTCTCTCAAAGAAATTGCATGTTCTATTAGTTTATACAGATGAGATACTAATACCCAGAAAGGAAAACCAACTTTGACCAACATATACTAGCATCACTAGAAATGTTTCATTAAGATAAGGACCCCACCCCCATCCAAGTACTAAACAAATCCAACCCTGCTTAGCTTCTGAGATCAGAGTTGACTGAGCATTCAAGGTAGCCTTAATCCCCAGGGCTTTCCTAGGGGATAGCACATTGGGGATTTTAAGTGAGTGTGCTATCTGCCTGTTCTGCAGCCCCACGGTTCAGCGCCATCAGACACGATAGGGACTCAAGTCAAAGCAGGAACTCAGTTTATTACTGTGAGTGTCAGCTTATATAGGTTAAGTGACATCGTGTGATGTGGGGGTACCTCTAGCCAAAGAGAGAAAGCCAAGCCCTCCCTCTGGCTGGAGGGGTGTCTACCTAGATGTTGCTGTCTAATCCTCACTCAGTAGCTTTGAGACTATCCTTCAAACTCAAGCCGGGCTTTTCTCTGTCCTACAGGCCATGATGTACAGGCCCTGAGATAATTTTGGCCCAACAGTAGTGTAGCCAGATGTTAACACAGTGGGACATAGGAACCCTGATCCTGACTGACAACTGTAGCAGAAGACCTGGTCCCATCCCTCACCATGGGCATGGGAAAGCTGGGCATCGAAGAGCTGACTTTGCCCTTCACCTCAGTGGTGGGTCCTAGCACCCAGGACTGACCAAATCAGTTACTACTACCCAGACACATATCCAAGGGTCTTTGAGTTGGCCCACCCCAAAATCTACCCTATCTGTGATCTACCAGAATACGTGAAAAGACCAGTCCTGTGGAACCATAGCCATGGGGAATCACCATGTCTCAGAGCAACAGCAAAATATCCAAGAGGAGTTTCCATGAGGGTCCAGTATTGATGGGTATACCAGAAGCCAGAGGACTTTAACCAGACCAATAACTCATTGCAATGAACATTTGCAAATAAAGCTGAGTGGACAAAAGGGTCTACTGTGTGACACACTGCAGCTCCCAATGCACTCAGATGAATGAAGAGGTGTTGGAGAGGCGGGAAAAATGGAGGAGTGAAGCAATTATTTTGATTGTTTTATTTTGTTTTCACTTGATAGTTTTTAACTTTTATTTTGAGGGGACACTATGGGGGTGAAGGGTAGATTTGGAAAGATTGGTAAATGAGTAGAATTAGGGTGCATGATGTAAAATTCTCAAAGAATCAATTAAAAATTATGTCTAAAAGGTATGTATCTAATCCTGATCATAGATAGCCTACTATTCCAGCTTGTTGTGATAAACGTCATAACCAAAAGCAGTTTGGGGGAGGAAAAGATTTATTTGACTTGAATTTTGTGTCCTAGTTTATTGTTGATGGAAGTTGGGGCAGGAACTCCAGCAGGAACCTAGAAATTGGAACTGAAGCAGAAATCAGGGAGGAACACTCATTAGTAGCTTGTTCCCAGGCTGACATTCACCTTCCTTTCTTATATGGCCCAAGGCCACTTGCCTAGGGTTAGTATTGTACACAATGGGCTGGGCCTTCCTATTTCCTCACAAATATGTCCCTAGGCCAGTCTGATGGAGGCAGTTCTTCACATGAGTTTCCCTCTTCCCAGTGTGTCAAGTTGACAATCATGATCAGCCATCACATTAACTTATCAAAAATTTCTGTTATAATTTCTGACAATCAAAGCAAGAATTCATGATGTGAAGAAAGTAAATATTTCTACCAATGGCAAGTCTATAATAATACAAGGAAGTGAGCCTGCCGAGCAGCAAGAAAGAGCTTCGGTCAGATATAGAGAAGAACTGTATTGGAATGAGTTATCTAGGAAGTTGCTCAAGCTCACTTGGAAGGGAAATACAAAATTTGATGAAACACCTGTCTGCCTGGTAGTGTTTTTATTTTCTTTCTTCTCTAGAAAAAGAGCAACAAACCAGGGAACTTTTCAGTGACACTAAAGCCCTTTGATTTACCTCAGACTCACAAGGTTGAGACTTTTATTTCACATGGAGTTTGAAGTTCACAAATGAAAACATTGATTGTTTTTAAAGAGGGAGAATGTTACTACTTTTTGGCTGGGAGTGTGGTATTTCTAGCATGTCAGCTGAGTTATTATAGTGCCAAAGGCAAGAAGAGCCTATTGTTCCTTCCAGTGGAATTAAAATACAGAAAAGAATAGATTAATCTCCCAACTCAGTTTCTTTAGTCCTTTGGACATTTTTATCTGATTATAGTTTCAAAAAATAAACCCATTATCTTGATAACTGAAGGGATCAAAAAGTAACTAGACTACTTGCTTTCTCAGGTCTGATAGAATCTCAGTGTGAAAGTTTTTGTCTTCAAGGACTATCTTGAGGGGAGAATGAAGATGGCACAGAAAAGGCAGGGGAGAAAAATGCAAATATATCTCTTAAATTCCCTCAATTATTATACCAGCTTTGGAATGATTTTGTAATTTCATTGCATCAAAGTCTTTAGACTTTGTAATTTCATTGCATCAAAGTCTTTAGACTTTGTAGCTTAGCAGACAGTGGTCAACTTCGTATGCTGATGATAAAAAAGCTAGTGGTAAAAACTGAATCATACTACTTTAGACTTGAAAACAACTTTGATTCCATTTTTACAAGTAAAGAATTGAGACCTGGAGAAGGCCTGAGGTCACATGGTTAATTCTGAGACCTGGATGTAATTATAGCCAAACTTATGTAAATATTTCAGTTTGGCTCACACTATGTGATTTATTATTGTTAGAAAACATGAAGTGCTGACTTCTATGCCAATACCCTTATATGATTTGTAACAAACTAAGCTAGTGGCATGAGAGACCCCACATCTCTTATGCTGCTACCCAGGGGAAAGCTCTTTGATCTTCAGATAGAGAAAGACTTTGTGATTAGGAAACACTTGTGAGGGAATTACTTCTGTCAAGATGGTACATGTGCAGCTTAGCAAATCACAGAAGAAATCCATGATATTTGCTTACTTTTGTGTCCCCACTGCCAACCCACCCTTAAGTCCCCTTCATCTATATAAAAACCATTTATAGGTATGATTTATCTGTAAGTTCAACTTTGTCGAATAATGTTGTCTAGAGCAGTGGTTCTCAGCCTTCCTAAATGCTGTGATCCTTTAATACAGTTCCTCATGTGGTGATCCCCAACCATAACATTATTTCATTGCTACTTCATAACTATAATTTTGCCACTGTTATGAATTATAATGTAAATATCTGATATGCAGGATATCTGATATTTGATACCTAAGCAAGTTGTGACTCACAGGTTGACAACTGCTGGTCTCTAGGCATCTCTTAACTTTTTAAAATCATTTTTGGAGAATTTTATATAGGTATTGTATTTATACTATTTGCACTTCTCCCTCTCTCCCCTTCAACTTTTCCTATGGCCAAAAAATTCATGATCCCTTCTTTGATTGTTGTATATACATATATGTATATTATATTATGCCTGCATATGTATGTATAAACACAGCCTCTGTGCCCATTGGTGATATTCATATGTATGTGTGTTTATGTCTGACTGCTTGGGATTGGATAACCTATGATTGGGTTCATCCCTGGCGAAGACTTGTTTGCCTTCTCTTAATTGTCTGTAGCTCCTACATCCTGGCAGATGACCTTCCACCCACCTTGGCATTTCCTTGTGCAAGGCTTAATTAGGCAGCCATATGTTTGAGATTTCATAGGTGTCGCTTTCCAGTCATATGTAGAAGTTACTAGCTCACACTAACAGTCCTGGCCCCTTGTGTCTTGCCACCTTTCTGGTTCCTCTTCTGCAATGTTCCCTGAGTGTTAGGTTTAGAAGTTATGTTATAGATGTATCAATTATGGATGGATATTCCCTCTGTTATAAAAAAATCATTGATGAAGTTGAGAGCTACACTCACCTGTAGGTATAAGGATGTGTATTTAGGATACAGTTAGAGGGCCACTTGATACATGTTTGGTTCGCTGAACATACTCAGCTACCCATGGCCAGTGAGGTCCTGGACCCTAGGAGAGAACCTACTACCCCTACTTTCAAATTTCTTGAGTTTTAGTCAGACTTGTTAAAAAAAAAAGTCTTAGGTCAGTGAATCTCAATTTTAGCATAAAAGGGTTCTTACATTTTGGGAGGTTCTGTTCCTTTCTATTAGCTCTGTAAAGTTAAAGTCTTTTTTCTTGCCTTTTGGGCCTATAAGGATCTGATAAGCAAAAGGAACATACATAGATATTCAGTGAAAATTAGTTTGGGTACTGAATTTGTCACTAACTAGTCTTTTAACCTTGAATAGATCATGGAAGCCATTTCTAAGTATCACTTTTTAAATCTATTTAATATGAAAAGCATCTTTAAAGGTGTCAAATACTTTTGTGGTTACTGCTCTGAACATAAGAGTTTGAGAGCCTAAAGGTACCATATTGTTTTTCTTTATTATTTTATGAATTAAACCAAGGAAAATAAAGAAACTTTGCAATAAACCAAAATATACTCCCTTAGTCTCATTATACCCAACCCATTCTGAGGAATGTAGCTTGAGCCAGAGGCTCAGTGAAGCCTTTAAACCCATCTAGTTCCAAATGTGTCCTTCAATAGGAATCAGTATGCTCCTTGCCATCTCAGTGTCCTTGAGAATGCACCACACTTAAATAGAAACTAGAACTTATTTGCAAGGTGGGCCTATGGGCATTTCTCTGTATCCATGGTAGGGTGAAATTCTGGAGACTTTTCTCTGGCATTTTCTTTACTCCCTTACAAACAACTTGGAAGTTTCCTCCTCCCCATGAAATGATAACAAATGGGATAAGAGCCTCCATATCCCTAAAAACAGACATTTACCTTAAGAATAACATGATTTGATTTTCTAAAACCTATCCTTAGGATTCTTTTATACAATGGGTAACTGACAATGCCAGTCTATTGTGTTAGAAAAAAGAAATAGTGTTGTTCTAGTATACCTTTATTACATTTAGATTTTTTTCTATCTTGTGTCAAGACAAATTCTAGGTGAAACCAGCCTCTTATTAGTTCCACACAGTGAAGAGATTTCATTTTTATGAATTTCAAATACAGAACATTTCTGATGCCTTTTTAACATAATCGTTCATATGAGGTTGCAAATTTTAAAAGTCTCAACTACCTCTTCTAACAGATAACAATAAAAATACTTTGTAGAGGGCTGGTAATGTGACTTAACTTATAAAATCACTTGCTGCCACGACTGATAATCTTTGTTTGATCCCTAGGAAAATCTGAGTTTGATCCCCAGGACCTCTCACCTCTTTAGTGGCAGTAGGACCTGGGAGAATGGAGCAGATCAATGAAGTAGACTAAAGTTTCATGCAGCATCCAACTTTATTCATAGCTTCAGACAATTGTACCCTGAGGGTTAAGGTCATACAAGTAAAGTTCTCAGGATTTCAAGCTGTATATAATCACAAGAACAAGCCATATGTGTCAAAAACATGTTTTTCCATAGAGGCATAAAAAGAATTAACAATAGCTAGTTGCAATAAGTAATTGGAAGTAAATCAGTAAATCTTAGTCATCAGAAGTAAAGTCACTCCTACCTACTACACCTGGGAGGGGCATGAAAATACATTTCAAGAATAATTCCATGCTTTGCAGAAACTGAAATTGCCATACTCTGTCTTGTTTTCTTGACATGTTCTCATAAGCACTCAGAACTCAACAACCTCCTCACACGACTCAATTATTGGACCATGTCCCTTCAAGGACCCACACAGTGGAAACAGAAAACCAATTCCTGCTAATGTTCTCTCTGACCCTCCACCTGCACCATGGCACATGGAGCACTGGAGTAAGTAGGTATGCCTAGACAACTGTGCTTCAAAATACAAAAAGTATGCAAAGTAAGGCCTCGAGAAACTAAAATGCTTCTGTAGAGAAAAAAAAATATTCATTTGAGTGAAGAGGTAGCCTACAGAGTGGGAAAAAATCGTTACTAGCTACATATCTGTCAGTGGGTTAGTGTCTAGAATATACAAAAAACACACAAAAACTTCAGCACCAAGAAAATAAAGAGTCCAGTTTAAAAATGGAGTTTGTAATTAAACAGAGTTCTCAAAGAAATAGAGATGCCTGAGAAGTGTTATTTTTAAATGTCCAATAGCACTAGCCAACAGGGAAATGCAAATTAAAGTCCTATATATGCCAAAAACTATATATCTCATACACATGAAATAAAATAAACAAATATTTTCAAAGTAATTATTCTGAGTGAGGTTTCCCAGATCCAGAAAGATAGCCCGTACATATTCTCTCTCAAATGTGGTTGCTAGCTTTGAGTCTTTAGATAAGTGCATTTTAATTGGAGTTTCCATAGAAATCAGCAAACCAGTAAAGGGGCATGGGAGCATTTCAAGGGAAAGGGTAAGAACACAAATGGCATGATGGAAAAAAGGAATATAATGGAACATGGGGGATTAAATAGGGAGGGGCACGATAGAAAGACAAGTGGTGTGAGGGATAGCTAACCCTAGAGACTTTTTGAAAAGCCATTGGAACCCCATTACTATTAGAGCGTCCTTACATGCAGATTTATATGCATGTATGTATGCTTGTTTGTATGTTTGTATATAGGTGTGTGTGTGGTAATTTAAGTAATTATTCAAAAAGAGGGAGATCGTGCCTCTCACAGGTACCAGAGTCTTAGCAAATAAAAATCCCAGTGACTGGTATCAGTTAGCTCTTTCTAAATTGTTGGTTAGTCGAATCCCACCCCATCCCCCAGGCATTATAGGTTCTTGCCATTGTTTTACCCTCTAAAACTTGATGGTAAGACCCTATTGCTGAAGACACCACATACATGAGACATAGGATATGGAGAAATTGTGCTGGTAATGACTCAGAAATGTCACCCTTACTGGCTAACTTTCACAGAGCTGGAAGATGCTATGCAAATTTGTGGAAAGAAAATAATCATCCACCTTACCTAACTGTCAATAAAAATTGGCATATCACGATATATTCACTATTGCAATAGTGGCACAAATGTTATGGTAGTCACAAACTACTTTTTAATTGGATTTAAAGCCTATTCTACAAGAGGGACCTCATTCCTAGTAGTCATTAAATGAACCAAAATTCCATAACTGGCTTGGTCCTAGAACCTAGAGAGAACTAAAAACTATTATTCTGCTAAATAGATACAATAATAAGCTGCCTTCTATGTTCTTCATATCCATAGATTAGTGCATAGCTCAACCCTTATCAGAGACTCTTCTTTTAGCGAAGATGGCGATTAATGCAATTGGTCAACATGCAGAGAATAAGAGACTGTCGAGTATTCAACTCTAAATATTTATTTCATCCCTTCCACCATGGCTCAGGTATCCTTAGAAGAGAAGTGATTGGAATACTGTAAGAGCAAGAGGCAGTGGGTGTCTGTTAAGACGTGCACAAATTAGAGACAGCCAGTATACCAGCATGTAATGTAGAGGGAAGCAGGAAATCCCACCATGAATGACTCTTGGCATTCGTGGTATGGATAGTCCATTTTCTTCAGGGATGTGGATACTAAGAGGCTAGCCAGCTACTATAGGCTGTCACACACACACACAGAGAGAGAGAGAGAGAGAGAACACTAAGCAGTGTTATGTCTCTATTTTTTTTAAATTTATTTATTTATTAAAGATTTCTGTCTCTTCCCCACCACCGCCTCCCATTTCCCTCCCCC
Source organism: Microtus pennsylvanicus (assembly GCF_037038515.1). Lineage (NCBI taxonomy): Eukaryota > Metazoa > Chordata > Mammalia > Rodentia > Cricetidae > Microtus > Microtus pennsylvanicus. The sequence goes on along the minus strand of NC_134601.1, from coordinate 60,504,029 downwards.
TCCCCCAATCAAGTCTCCCTCCCTCCTCAGCCCGAAGAGCAATCAGGGTTCCCTGCCCTGTGGGAAGTCCAAGGAACCCCCACCTCCATCCAGGTCTAGTAAGGTGGGCATCCAAACTGCCTAGGCTCCCACAAAGCCAGTACGTGCAGTAGGATCAAAAACCCATTGCCATTGTTCTTGAGTTCTCAGTAGTCCTCATTGTCCGCTATGTTCAGAGAGTCCGGTTTTATCCCAGGCTTTTTCAGACCCAGGCCAGCTGGCCTTGGTGAGTTCCCAATAGAACATCCCCATTGTCTCAGTGTGTGGGTGCACCCCTTGCGGTCCTGAGTTCCTTGCTCGTGCTCTCTCTCCTTCTGCTCCTGATTTGGACCTTGAGATTTCTGTCCGGTGCTCCAATGTGGGTTTCTGTCTCTGTCTCCTTTCATCGCCTGATGAAGGTTAATATTCAGGAGGATGCCTATATGTTTTTTCTTTGGGTTCTCCATATTTAGCTTCTCTAGGATCACTAATTATAGGCTCAATGTCCTTTGTTTATGGCTAGAAACCAAATATGAGTGAGTACATCCCATGTTCCTCTTTTTGGGTCTGGCTTACCTCACTCAGGATAGTGTTTTCTATTTCCATCCATTTGCATGCAAAATTCAAGAAGCCCCTGTTTTTTACTGCTGAGTAGTACTCTAATATGTATATATTCCATACTTTCTTCATCCATTCTTCCATTGAAGGGCATCTAGGTTGTTTCCAGGTTCTGGCTATTACGAACAATGCTGCTCTGAACATCGTAGAGCATATACTTTTGTTGTATGATAAGTCCTCTCTTGGGTATATTCCCAAGAGTGGTATTGCTGGGTCCAGGGGTAAGTTGATCCCGAATTTCCTGAGAAACCCCCACACTGCTTTCCAAAGTGGTTGCACAAGTTTGCTGAGCTATAGAGATTGCTCAGTGACTCCCAGTGGACACTGCTCTTGCAGAAGATCAGAGTTTAGTCCTAGCTCCCAGATCAGTTGGCTGACAACAACCTCTAACTGCCACTTGACAGCATTCTATGTGTGTCTCCTTCCAGAGCACCCACACAAATGTGCACATAACCCCACTCAGGCACACACATATACACAACACATAACTAAGTATAGAAAATACTTTAGATAAAACATGTAAATTTCATTAGGAAATGTGATATAATAAAAATCAGTCTTAATGAAAAAGAACATATGCAGTTGGTAGGAAAAGTCTGGGGGATAGAGGAGGAATTAAGAGGGAGAGAATATGGGTAGGTTTAACTAAAACATATATGTATGTATGAAATCAAGCAATAAATAAAATCATTAGTTATGTGGACGATTCTAGGACTGAATATGTTGAGAATGTTCTGTTAGAAACTAAGGTGGCAGAAAAAGAAATGATAGAAAATAAAGTAGTGTGTAAATGTTGCCCTTTCTGTGCATCTGAACACAGAACAAAGAGACCACTGTATTTACAATTTTTTTCTCTGCTCTGTTTCCTGATATCCACTGCTTCTTTACTAGAATCCATTAAGATGAAATTCTTTGTAACTATAAGCAAAAGGACATTTGTGATTTTTCTTTAATTTTGAATTTCTTTAATAGTGTAAACTGTTGAGTTTAATATTTGTAGCCTAATTTTAAAATATTCCTCATATTCCATTTTGTATTTTAACCAAAAAGGAGATCTGTGCAAGTTGTATTATGAAACGCTGTGAGGGTTGATGAGAGTTACACACTAATCCAGTAGAGACATGCCCAACTGCAGAAAAAAGTGCCCTGATTCACAGGGTGTGGCAATGCTTAGCAGGTGGCTTCCGCTGACTGCAGTCACTTTTCCTGCATACTGGCGTTAGTAATAATAGTAATAGCAGCAGCAGCAGCAACAGCAGCAGCAGTAGCTTATATTAAATCTCGATTCTATGCCAACCACTCTGGCCAAGTCCCTTACATATATAAACTCAAGCAGTCTTTACAACAAAACTGTGAGATAGACCTTCATTCCTTTATTTGGGAGTACTTTTTTAATTTCAGGCTTGGACAGTGTGAAACATCCTCTGGACTTTAGAGGAGGCATGTTACCAGCGCATGTTCAGGGGCCTGGCTCTGCCCTAGACAAGTTGCTGCAGGCCTTTTTAGTTTCCTTACCATAAAATACCAGTAATCCAGGTGTGAAGCTATTTTAGAATTCCTTCAGAAATTAAAGAGTGTTTTGTACATTGCTGTTTTGTTCAATTAATATTTATTTAGTCTTAATAAGTGTGAGTCATTTGGTAGGCACTGTGCTATTACAGTAAGCTGTGAATAAGACAGACGTTGTCCCTTGCCTTGTGACATCGCCTAATAAGGAAGACAGTCATTAAGCAAATAATTATTTGCACTCATGCTTAGTGCTATGAAAGAAGGACTACTAAAATAAATACATAGTAAATAAGAGTCAATATTTGCTGAGTGGGTATTGCATGCTGGGATCTATGCCAGGCAAAGAATTGAGTGGAAGTCCATAGTCATTTGGAGAGAGAAGGCCATCTCAAGAGCTTGTATATTAGTTTAAGGTGGGCTCAAAGGAACTTTGAGAGGATGAAGTAAAATCTATGAAGATGCTTGGTTCAAATCACTGGCAAGCAAAGAAAACAAGTTGTAAGTGTGCTTTCTTTCCACAGGACTAATTCCTGAAGGTCACATAAGTCTTGAAATGTAAGGGACATCCCCAGCATGAGAGTGTACGAGAGAAATGTTAGGAGGCCCCAGCCTTTCCTTCTCCAGTAAATACTAGGGTTTGAGTTTGCGTCGGGATTTGGCATAAAGGTGTGAACGTGACAAGTCACAGCTATCCGCAGTTTTGGGATTTTTAGTTAAATGTCATTTCATGCAAATATAGCGGTTCTTCTGGCAAGCTGTTTTCTAATCTTGCTGTTTTTATTCTTCTCCATAATTACCCTGATGTACAATGAACAGCCTGAGAAACATTGACTAATGCATCTGAAATTATCTCAGCAGGGGAGCCACAAGATTTCAGCTTCTCTTGATTTTGTGCCAGGTCTCTGTTAAGCCGCTCTTCCCACATTAGGTATTTGAAGGGAGAACTCCAGATCATTCAGTCTGGGGCTTGCCATCAATTAAGACTGTTGTCCTTGGCTGTGGGATGCCACTCTCTGTGGCACAGCCTATAGAGAAGGAGATGCCATGACTCTCTGCTCTCCTGTCAAATGGCTTATTGGTTGATTGGGAAGCTGTGAGCTCCTGCTCAGATGGCTTAGAAGTGGTTTCTTCCTTGATTGGTGTGAGTCAAGTTGTAGGAGCTGAAGAACTCGACTCCTTGCTTTCTTCTTAAGTCCCTAGCTAGTAAAATTAAGGGTGGTTTAGGACGGCATGCACCGAAAGGTTAAAGTCGTTTCACTGTGACTCTGTGATGTCAGGTTCTGCACCCTTAGATTCAGTCAACCATGGATCAGAAATATTGACAAAAAGTATGTTAGGCTTCCAATATTGTTCAGTTTTAGAATGCTTGCCTAGAATGTGTGAGACCCTAAGTGCAATTCCTAGTACCTTACCTATGAAATACTGTCTGTACCGAATGACAGACTTCTTATTATTCTCTAAGCACTAGAGTATAACAACCATTTACACTGTATTAGATACTAGAAATAATCTGTCATTGGCTTAATTATCTATGAGGGCATGTATAAGTCATATTCTAACATTGCACCATTTTGTTAGGAAATGGAACATGCTTTGGGGATCCTAGAACTAATCACCCTGCAGATACCAAGAGAATATACTGTTGCCGTTTTACACTCAGTGGAGTGAAGATACAGAAGCTCATGGAAGAACCATTGAGCAATAATAACCTTCAAAGCCAATATTTTAGTTGGCAGATTTTATGTGTAGGTGGATTTGTCTTTGGGCTGCCTGTTCACATAAAATGACATGGAGACTTATTATTAATTATGCATACTTGGCCTTGGCTTAGGCTTTTCCCACTAGCTGTTATAACTTAAATTAGCTCATATTTTTAAATGCACATTCCTCCATGTGCTTATCACCCCATCTCCATTTTGCCCATCTTGCTTCCTCTGTGTCTGGCTGATGACTCTGCCTGTCTTCTTCCCAGTGCTCTCTCTATTCAGAAGTCCCTGCTATACCTCTTGCCTAGCTGTTGGCCATTTAGGTTTTTATTAAACCAATCACAGTAACATATCTTTACACAGTGTAAAGGAATATTCCACAACACCTATGCGCATTGCACTGTGCTTTATTGCTTTCCAAGGAATGTGAAATTGTAAACCTAAGCTGTATTTTCAGAAAATACCCTAAACTACTTTTGAAGTAGATTGCAATGACAGACTAGTGTTGGGGTAAGAACACTTGAAACCTCCAAAGCAAATACTGTGTGGACCTCAGTAAATATATTGGCGTAGGATTGGAGGAGATGGTGTAGGTACAAGAAATTTAGTAGATTGTTAGAGCTTGAAAAGTCAGAAAGCATAGAAATGGAAAGTATTTTGTCGGATGGTGGTGGTGCACGCCTTTAATCTCAGCACTTGGGAGGCAGAGGCAGGTGGATCTCTGAATTCAAGACAAGCCTATAGTTCCAGGACAGCTAGAGCTTTTACACAGAGAAATCCTGTCTCAAAACACCAGAGAAAGAAAGAAAGAAAGAAAGAAAGAAAGAAAGAAAGAAAGAAAGAGAGAGAGAGAGAAGGAAGGAAGGAATAAATGGAAAGTATTAAAATTCTCTCAATTATCTATCTTTAAGTAGAGTATAATTATCCCACTTTTATACATAAGTCAGTTGTGATGCAGTATGGATAACTTTCCCAGGGTTAAAAAAAAGTTACTACTGCTACTGTTACTGCTACTGCTAACACACACACACACACACACACACACACACACACACACACACACACACACACTGCTACACCTACATATGTAACAACAATTAATGAAAAGAGAGGCCATGCATTTGAAAGAAAGCAAGAGGGGTATATGGGATGGTTTGGCAGGAAGAAAGGGAAGGAGAAGATAATTTAATTATGCTATAATCTCAGAGTAAAAGAAGGAATTAAAGAAAATGAATGCAGCTCAGTTTTTCTTCTTTGTAGTGAAACCCTTTTTTCATTAAAGCATGGGTATTGCAAATCTGATTTTAACTTTAAAGTATTTATTGAGGTAAATCAAGTACCTAAATCATATATGTGAACCAGTGAATTTTCACAGCCAGCTTCTTCATGTAGCCAATGCCTGATACAAGCACAGATCTTTTGTGGCCTCAAGACTACCGTACCTTTTCTAGCTCACTTCCTCACAACTTGCACCCTTATCTCCATATTTTTAATTACTGTATTACCATATTTGGGGGTGGGACATTCGTGGCTGGTATACTCAGTGAGATTGATCATTTGGACTCATGAGCAAATATGAGTGTACAGCCCAAGAAGTAAGATTGCAGAGTTCAAAGGCTAAGTAAGGGCTTAGTACATTTTGTGACTACAGTTCCCCTAATCGCTTTTGCAAAGCCTTCACCACATCATCCTCCAAACCTTGGTATCTTGGATTCTATGAATCTGGCCAGTTTGAGAAATGGTAGCTGCTCTTTTGCTTAATTCTTGTCTCTCTGATGAATAGTGAATTTCATCATATTTTTAAATGTTTACTAGCTTTTTTTTTTTTTTTTTTTTTTAAATTTATTTATTTATTAAAGATTTCTGTCTCTTCCCCGCCACCGCCTCCCATTTCCCTCCCCCTCCCCCAATTAAGTCTCCCCCCCAGCCCGAAAAGCAATCAGGGTTCCCTGTCCTGTGGGAAGTCCAAGGAACCCCCACCTCCATCCAGGTCTAGTAAGTTGAGCATCCAAACTGCCTAGGCTCCCACAAAGCCAGTGCATGCAGTAGGATCAGAAACCCATTGCCATTGTTCTTGAGTTCTCAGTAGTCCTCATTGTCCGCTATGTTCAGAGAGTCCGGTTTTATCCCAGGCTTTTCCAGACCCAGGCCAGCTGGCCTTGGTGAGTTCCCAATAGAACATCCCCATTGTCTCAATGTGTGGGTGCACCCCTCGCGGTCCTGAGTTCCATGCTCGTGCTCTCTCTCTTTCTGCTCCTGATTTGGACCTTGAGATTTCAGTCCTGTGCTCCAATTTAGGTCTCTGTCTCTGTCTCCTTTCATCGCTTGCTGAAGGTTAATATTCAGGAGGATGCCTATATGTTTTTCTTTGGGTTCTCCTTATTTAGCTTCTCTAGGATCACTAATTATAAGCTCAATGTCCTTGGTTTATGGCTAGAAACCAAATATGAGTGAGTACATCCCATGTTCCTCTTTTTGGGTCTGGCTTACCTCACTCAGGATAGTGTTTTCTATTTCCATCCATTTGTATGCAAAATTCATGAAGTCCTTGTTTTTTATTGCTGAGTAGTACTCTAATATGTATAAATTCCATACTTTCTTCATCCATTCTTCCATTGAAGGGCATCTAGGTTGTTTCCAGGTTCTGGCTATTACAAACAATGCTGCTATGAACATTGTAGATCCATATCTATCACCATGCACAAAACTCAAGTCCAAATGGATTAAAGACCTCAATATCAGTATGAACACAGTAAACCTGATAGAAGAGAAAGTGGGAAGTACTCTACAACACATGGGCACAGGAGACCACTTCTTACGTATAACCCCAGCAGCACAGACATTAAGGACCTCATTGAATAAATGGGACCTCCTGAGATTGAGAAGCTTCTGTAAAGCAAAGGACACTGTCACTAAGACACAGAGGCAACCCACCAACTGGGAGAAGATCTTCACCAACCCCGCAACTGACAAAGGTCTGATCTCCAAAATATATAAAGAACTCAGGAAACTAGACCGTAAAAGGCTAATCAACCCAATTATAAAATGGGGCATTGAGCTGAACAGAGAATTCTCAACAGAAGAACTTCAAATGGCCAAAAGACACTTAAGGTCATGCTCAACTTCCTTAGCGATCAGGGAAATGCAAATCAAGACAACTTTAAGATACCATCTTACACCTGTCAGAATGGCTAAAATCAAAAATACCAATGATAGCCTTTGTTGGAGAGGTTGTGGAGAAAGGGGTACACTCATCCATTGCTGGTGGGAATGCAAACTTGTGCAACCACTTTGGAAGGCAGTATGGCGGTTTCTCAGGAAATTCGGGATCAACTTACCCCTGGACCCAGCAATACCACTCTTGGGAATATACCCAAGAGAGGCCTTATCATACAACAAAAGTATATGTTTACTAGCTTTTGTGTTTCTTTTAGAACTCATTTGTGATCCCTTTTGCCATTTTCTATAGTTATTTGGCTTTTTAGTTTATAGATTTGTCTTTTATGTCATAACAATCAATGCTTTTTGTTAAATCTGTTTCTAAAAGTCTTTCATTTTTTTGTCACCTTTTATACAGTAAGCCCTAACTCAGTTCTCTTCTATAAAGGTATTTTTTTGTTGATACTTTTGTCATCCCTAAGTATGGTAAACCACATCCTCCAGATATTTGAGAGTACTCTGATCCCATTGACCCCAGAAGTCTACTAAGTACATAGATCAAATTATGTTTTCTGTGCTATTGAGTCAGCTGGCCTGTGGTAGTTGGCAGAGAAGCTCCTATTTTGTTTACCAGACTAGTTCCAGATGCTCTTTGAGAGGAAAAATAGGGTAGCAGGACACACCTGCCATTAAAGCTTTGGAATTTGCTATGTGCTGAAGAGAATGTGACCAAGCATTCTAACATCATATACCCAGCTGTTTTGTGCTACAGTTCTCAGATGTGTACTTGCTGCTTGGAAGTTTGTGGTTACACAGAATGAGGTCTGGAAGAGCTATCTGGTATCTATTAAAGGAAGCTGGACTGCTTTAGGCACAGGGGACGTTCTCCTAAATTCTCATCCATATTCTTAAGGAGTAGAATATTATTGTACAAGATCATAAAAAAAATCACAGCCAATACATAAAAAATTTGTGAAGAAAAGAATTTAAACCTGCCAGTCTAATATTTAGAAACTTACATAAACAATTTAGAACTATACATAGAAGTAGGCAGTTAGAAACAAAGAATATAACTTATGTGTATTTGGTCAACATTACTATATGCCTCCTATGTGTCAGGTAATGCCTGAGAGAAGAATAAATGAATGTGACAATTTCTAACGGCAAGTGAGAGATAAGGAAGATCTGGCTTCTGTATTCAAAGTATTTACACTTAGTAAATAGAAACTGTCCTCATCTGCTGATGAAAAATCTTTCCCTAGTAATTCTAAAGGGTCCACATTTGTTAGTGTTTTTGGAATTAGCGAGGTTATGCAAGAATAATAAAAGTAAATTCTCATGTCTTTAATAAGTACAAGTGTATTATATCTGTATTTTTTCTCTCAGAAAGTCCATTAGTATGCTATTTTCCGGAAAATCAATGTGAGCATTCAGCTAAGTAAAAAAGATGCCTTGTCCCTTTTTAAAATTTTCTTTGACCAAGTGCTAGTGACATCTTTAAGCTGTGAAAGGGAAAGTGATGTTCATTTGGATTGATGGGTGCTCAGATGGTAAAAATAAGAAAACTGCGATATGACATTAAGCATTACAGAATGACAGATTTTTCACTGAGAAATGTTCTGGGGTGATAATTAGTTTCCTGTTGCTGAAGGACCATGGTTTGAGAAGAAAATATTCCCCTAGACTATGAAAAAGGTAGTGTTGATATTTTATTTTTAAAATTAATTCAGTAAACATTCGTTCCAATAATCAGGCTCTATAGAGTTTCATGCCAAGGGCATTTTTTCATTTTTAGTGTAATTTAAAACTTTCATAAGGATAGAGCAGCTTAAAAAGCAGCTGAATATTAGACTGACCATCTTCTTCCCCTCTCTGCCCCATTCTTTTGCCTCCATCCTAGCTGTATTTGGTGTCTTGATCTAGTGGGGAATTCTAAAAGTCAGACCTTCAAGAATAGCTTTATAATTCAGAATTTCATCTTCTGTGCACCCTGACTCCAGCCTCCCACCTATGTTTTTCTCAACTGTTCTTTGAAAGGATCAGGCTGCTCCTGCTTCCTACTGAACCCCAGAGTTATTTTTGCAAGTTAGCACTGGCATGGTAATTCAATCCCCTTCTTTGTGGAGCAGGTGCTCAGGTCTTTCAAATTTCACTGGCCGCTAGCGGTCAGTTTTCTTCCAGGGCAAGATTTTATAGCCCCGAGCACCTCCAGAAGGGCCAAGTATTCCCCCGAGAGGCCCATATTAAATGGAAAGCTTAGCTGGGAGTAAGAAAAGAGCCAAAGCATATGAAAAGTTGCTGTAAGGGGCAGGACAGGGTGTTGGGAAAGACAGATGACTTAGAGATCGTCTTTCAGTGATTCAGAGCCAGCATGGCAAGGGGTGTAGTCAAGTATGTAAATATTTGTCATTGTAGCAGTGATAAAACAGTGAGGGGGGGAGTGCCTGAAGCAGAGACTCTTATTGGATACACTTATAAAAAATATTTCCAACAAGTTTTGTGTGTGCAGTGTTAGGAACCTGCCCCCCTCCCCCAGTGTTAACTGAGCTGCAGTCCAAGTATCACATATAGTGCAGTGGCACAACTGAATTGATCCCACATCTCTGGAGTCCTTACTCTCCCTTATTTTTCATCATTTACAACTATGGGCAGAAAAGAAGACAAAGAAAACGAATGGCCTGAGATTGAATACCTGCCTCCATTCTCACATCTTACCCTCAATATGTCAAATGTGTTGAATCCTCATATTCAAATACAAGTCACTTTTGTCTTCTGCTAGACATTTTGAACATTTCTTCTTTGAGTCCTGATTCAATACTGGATTTCTTGCCAAGAGTGTCCTATGTTTTCAGTTCAATCTAAATAAAAATCTCCTGGATTCAAATTCACATTTTCTTCAAATTCACATTTTCTCCTCTTACAACACATGGTGTTTTTTATGTATTGTTGACATGTATATACACATTTAAGCTCCAACTATCTTGTTTATAGTGAATATCTTCACAATATAGTAAATAAAGATAAAAGTTTTTAGAATCTAAGAAAGTTTCAAGGAGGAGACTCCTGCATATATGAAGCATGAGTATCCTTATACAGGACACAGATAGCATATAAGAATAATAGAAAATATAAAAGAGTATTTAATAAGTGGAGGTGGGAAATAGTTTAGTTCATCACAGTTCAAGGGACTAGGAAGTCCATGATCTAGGACTGTATCTGATGAGGGCTCTCCACCAGGCAAAAACCACAAGAGAAAGGGGGAAGGACAGGAAGAGAAGAAGCAAGGCTGAATTGATCCATCTTTTCAGGCACTTGATTCTACCAACCTACACCTAAAATAACATTAATTCATTCAGGAGAGCAGAGCCGTCGTGATTTAGTCACCTCTCAAAATTACCAACTTCAAATAATGTTGCAATGTCAATTCAACATGTGCTCTTGATGGCATTCAAGCAATATTAAATACAAAATTTAAAGACTGAATTTTAAAAGCCTCAGTAGAAGAATGCTATTGAATATCTCACTAACTTTAGAAATCTGAATGTGATTTAAGGCACAAGACTTAAGGGTATTAAAATATTTGCAAAGGTCAGCAAGATGGTTGAGTTGATAATGGTGCTTGCAGCCAAGCCTGACGAGTTAAGTTCAGTCTTTGGGACCCATACCGTGGAAGGAAAGAATCGATTCCTGTAGGTTGCCTTCTGGTCACCAAAGGTGCACAAGGGCATGGACATGCCAACACACATACACAATTATTTTTGCAATTAAAAAATTTTGTTCACCATATTATGTCAGATATATCTTGATCTGTATAAAAAAGCAAGATACAGACTAAGAAAATATGCACAAACAAAACTGATGAGATATTATGGAGTATATGATAAGATGTTAAAAATTTATTAAGGGGGCTGGAGAGATGGCTCAGTGGTTAAGAGCATTGCCTGCTCTTCCAAAGGTCCTGAGTTCAATTCCCAGCAACCACATGGTGGCTCACAACCATCTGTAATGAGATCTGGTGCCCTCTTCTGGCCTGCAGGCATACATGTAGACAGAATATTGTATACATAATAAATAAATATTTTTAAAAAATTATTAAAGGAAGCTGGAGAGATGCCTCTTACAAAGGACTAGGTTTCAATTTGCAGCACCCATACTGGGTATCTTGACAACTGCCCCTATCTCCAGTTCCAGAGAGATCAATATGGCCTCTGCTGGAACATGGACTCAGGTGCACACACCCACAGACACATAATACCTACCCATAAATTTTAAAAAATATAGTAACAATAGATTATTTTTAAAAAGAAAGCACAGGGCCGGGCGATGGTGGCACATGCCTTTAATCCCAGCACTTGGCAGGCAGAGGCAGGCAGATCTCTGTGAGTTCGAGGCCAGCCTGGTCTACAAAGAGTTAGTTCCAGGACAGGAACCAAAAAGCTATGGAGAAACCCTGTCTCGAAAAATAAAAAAAAAAAAGAAAAAAAGAAAGCACAGGCAGGAAAATGGACACAAAACATAGATGTTCCACAGAAGTGTAAACATATCTGGCTAGTTAACTTGTGCAGGGAGATTCAGCATCATTACTAGTCTGGGAAGTATGCTTAAAATAATACTAAAATATTATTTTAAACCCAATTGGTTGAAATAATAATTAAAATGCAAGAATATCAACAGTGATTCCTGGCAAAAACAAAGTGCTAATGCCCTAAAGCATTTATTGTTTAGAAAGAATTAACTTCTCTGTTTATCTACAATGTTACTAACTACTTTCCACCCTTAAGAAAATTGAAGAATTTTCTGATTTTCATGGTTTAGAGGAGAAATTTCAGCTGAGAAAGGCAAGTATTAGAGCTTTGCAATTTTGCTAATCAAATAGGAAGCCCAGAAATAAGGTGCCACAGGAATATGTATGTATGTATGTATGCATGCATGTATGTGTATTTGTATGTGTGTAAAAATATATAAAATTGCAAATTGCTGCAAAACCATTTAAAGAAGTTTTTGGCGTTGTCTCTGAAAGTTCAGCATTCATATACTAAGACCCAAATATTATACATCTTCATATATATACAGAAACTTTTCTTCATGTAAATCAGAATATATGAAACATTATGTTTATAGCAGCCCAGTTCATCTCACAACAGTCTCATCACCATTAATCTATTTATTATTTAATGGCATTTTGTATAGCCTTCATATGACACCCGCCCATAAAATATGGATCAATCTTATAACATTTCATGAAAAATAAGCTCTAAAATATTACATAGAGCATGCTATCATTTTATATCTTAGAAATTATGATACAGGCAGGAGGATGAAGTAAGAGGAACTTGCCGCAAGTTTGAGATAGCTTGTGCTGTGTAGTGAGTGCCAGGACAGTATAGACCACAAAATGAGGAAACCTATATCAGAGAACTCCCAACCAAATTAATAAAAACATAATTTCAATGGTACATGTAGACTTAGTAGAACTATATAAAAAGAAAGGGAGTTAAAATGAATGTGGGTTTGGTATGGTTATATTGTCAATGAAAGAGGGTATATAGGATTGGAGAGAAGGAAACCTTATGCTTTGCTGTTGGATATTGATTGGCCAAATCTTAGATTTCATTCTGGATTGTTAGATTATGGGTATGTATTACCTTATTTAAAACAATTAGCTAAAGAAGGGACCAGTGATGACGTGTCACAAATCAAGTGTTCTATTTCATGAACTTGAAACCTTGAAATAAAATATAAATAAAAATGTGCTTAATAACCCAGTGCTTTTGATAAAAAAAGGCTAGGTAAATGATGGTTTACATTAGTAACTTTTATTATTTCTCTTCCTATTTTTCTTCTTTTCTCAGTCATTCATTATCTTCCTATTGTGTCTGAGAATTAATGATTCTGAGAAATATTAATTTGCCCAAGAAAGTCCCAAATAACTGAGAAAACTGCGTTTAAAATTTAATATGTTCTAAATTGTCAAGCATTAGTAAAATCCATTAAGTCTCATTACTTGCGTTTTCCCAATTCTGAAAGTACCCTGCACACATACTTTTAAAATCTTACACCTCCCAAATCTTTAACCTTTGCATATTCTGACTGTAGTACTCCGAGTCAGTAATAATGCGATAGTCTAATAGTGCTAGATGGTACTGAATTAGTGCACTTTGCTAGATTATGGCTTGTTGGGAAAAAAATACAAGGAAGTAAAAGCCTGTGCTCTTAGTCTAAATCTCTTAAGTCTGCTAAATAAGTTTATTTATTAGACTTCCTGAGTGCTTCTGTCCATTCTTGTCACATATTCTTCTATCTTTCCATCAGAGAGCTGAAATTTGAATGCCTCAAGGGGGAGATGAATTAGAGGTAGTTATTTTAGTGTAATATTTTGGTGTTGAGCTTCAGTTGCATAAAAGGAAAAAGAAAACTGATTAAGAGAAGAAATGAAAGACCTGGTTGTGCTGTCATGTATGAGTATCTTTAAGGTTAACACAAACAGGAAGGCTTCTTTTCCCAGGTGAATGGAGTTGTTGATGTGCTCTTACTATTTTTAAAGTTTCTAGTGGAATTTAATCCAAATATATACAATAACATGTATGGGTTTTGAAGCATAAAAAATATTTCCAGATTTTTAATTCTATATTATTTACATAAAGAATAATGCACACACATGTTACTGAGAAGCCCACACAGGCAAACTTTTTCATCCATTGAAATTGGAATGAATATAGTACAGTCTCCAAGAGCCATATTATAAGAAACATGCTCCTTTTCCCAATGGGCAGGGTGATGATCTAATGAATCATGGTGTCATAGTGCTAAAAGGCATGATATTCCAAAAGATTTAATAATGGCTCCTATATCCTGGAGTTAAGCAACTCCTGTCTATTTGGAAGTAAGACCTGCTAAATAGGAGGGAATTAATGTCTGACGGAACTGTAGCTTTACTACCTCTGTGTGATTTAGCCAAGGAACATAGGAGAACCTACCCCCACTTTTGCTTATTATTTACACAACTTAGTTATTTATTGGGTGCATGGTAAAGTTGTGTTATAGTCATATCTTGATATCCTAACCATCAATAATGAGATCAAAGTTCTGATACATCAGCAGCATGGAAGAATTTCCACAAAATTACAGAATGTAAAAAAAGCAGTTATATGTTATATTATTTTATTCATATTGCATTCTTCCCATGACATGAATGTAGAAATAGAACACACCGTTGCCAGAGATTAGGAGCTGCATGGTAGGAAGTAGGATTATTGTAAAGGGCACAAAGGATCTTTCTGGTGATGAAAATATTCTTCCATGATCAAAAAGCTCTCTTGTTTTGTGATATTATGATATTGTACGAAGCTACCATTGGAGGGGATGGGTAAAGAATATATAGTGTCTCCATATATTATTTATTATACTTGTAGGTTAGTCTGCGGTTACCTTACATTAAAACTTTCTTTAAAATGAAACTAAATAAAACAAATGAATCACCTCTCAAGGATTGGGATACTTAAGTACAACTGAGTTCCCATTCTGCAGGGCAATATTAGATAACTGAAACAATGGGAACTGGCCAGGACTGCGTCTGCATTGACAACCTTTTAACTTCCTTTCTGGCCATTCAAGACACACACACACACACACACACACACACACACACACAAACACCTCAACCACAAAATATAGTTTTCTCTGCTGCTGCTGCCTGTCAGGCCTTATTGTAGATAGTACAAAAGTGCAGAACATAGCTAAGGATATCTCTTAGGAGTACACTATGTACATTTTGTGGGGATCTGCCCCCAATCTTTGGTTATATAGTCTTGTTTTACCTGTACTGCTTGGACAAAATGGATTCTGAATGGTCCCCGTGTGAGAAAATAAATTTGCAAGGAAACAAGCTGATCCTAGCAAGATTAGGAGAGTAAGGACATAACAGGTATTAGGCAGAGATGGATATTTCTAAATCCCCACAGATAACTTGATGTCCTTATTCCAAAGAATTTTGAAGAAAGCAAAGAGTGAGTAATTAAGATCTGAGAATTCTCCCAGGATGTGTGTAAATTGGTGCTTTTGTCACAGAATATATTCTAATATTTAGTATTTAGCTTTGTGCTTCCAAAGATGAAACTTCATTAACCACAGAGAAACGTACATTATGCTAAGACATGTGGAAGTAACAGCTTTTGCCTGAGTAAATACCTTTTGTGTTTCCACAGACTTCTCCTGTTTTAAAGACAGTTGTTGCCATTAGCCTAACCAACTCATGAGGCTGAATTTTTATGCTATGAGCTAAGGGCATACTGCTCTTCCATGTTTCTTCTTTTCTCATAATCAGCCACACATCCAAACAACCCATTCAAAAAATGAGAAGAGCACGCTGAAAGACTATGTTAACTAATATAATTTCTGAGTGTGCCAATGTGTATATGTTCCTGTGTGTGCAGGTGCACATGCGGATGTGTGTGCCTCCAAATGGAGACCAGAAGACAATTTTAAGTGTCGTTACTTATGTCTAATCTACCTTTTGTTTTCTCTTTTGAGGCAGCATTACTCACTGACCTTAAATTCAACAAATATGTCAGAGAGCCTCAGGAATCCTCTTGTCTACACCTCCAAGCACTGGAGTTATAATCATATTCCATCAAGCACACAATTTTATATGTGGGTTCTGGTGGTAAATCCCAAGTCCCTGTGTTTATATGGCAAGCACAGATATCTCCTCAGCCATACAGTGGATATATTTTTTAATAGTATGGATGGTCCCTTCAGGATTTACAGCAGGCAGGGAAACAATATACCAAGAGACAAGACTGAAACTCGGTTCAGCCCAATTTAGGCACCAGTGCTGGGTCAAGCCTTTGAGAGTCTAACACTAGTTTATTTACTGTAGCCATATTTAAACACAGCACAATTTTGAGGAAAAAAAGTTTTCTGGTAGCAATTAACTCAGCCCTGTGAATACAACAAAGCTTAAGACATGTTTACATTGAAGCTCTTTGCAAAGTACCCATGACTCTGTCCAGAAGATGGATTCTTGTGGACACAGAAATAGTGCTTAGGATAAGGGTCTAGGGAGAATGACTGAGGGAGTCAGGATTTGACCTGGCCTTAAGAAAACATAGAAGTCACGTAGGTTGTTATAAAGTACAGATGACATCTGTCATAATGATGAGTTTTGTTACCTAGAAGTAACACTCAAGGTTTTAGGGGGGGTGAGCTCTAGGATAAACAAACAAAATTGGGGGATATGGGTGGAACTTGGCCAAAAAGGTAGCAAAGGATTGCCAGGTTGTTAAACGACATCCATTCCCACCTTTCCAGGAGAAGGACATGTTAAAGACCTCTTTCCTTTGAAGCATGCCTGTTTGTTTAACTTTCCTGACTTCTTAAGTGCTTATCTGTGTGCACAAGGACATGTTGGCTCCTACAGAAGAGAGTTTTGGCATGATACCCATTCAGTCTATAGAAAGTAGTAATCTGTTTGTCAATAGTCCATGTACACACACAAGATTACCAGAAACATATTTTCTGATGTCCTTTGTAAACTGCACAGGAGAAACAACTTTGAGAACAAAACAAAGCTTTGAAGGTTCAACAAATGATACTATAGATTTCCTCAGATAGGTAGATGATTTCACCCCACAGAGCATCCAAAGTAAAGTGCACGATCCATGGACTTAGAGGCAAGATACATATCTACAAACAGAATTTCCAGGTACTTCTCATACAGGTATTAATTTAAAGCGAAATACAACACATCTGTTTCATTCATTCATTCATTCATTGTGTGTATGTGTGAGAGTGTTTCTGTGGCATGGTGTGTTTGTAGAGGTCAGAGGATTATTGAGAGAGTTAGTTCTCTCCTTCTATGATGTGAATCCTATGAACTGATCTCAGTTCCTCTTGCTCATGGGTCCAGCTTTATGAGAGAAAACTGGAAACAGACAACTTATGAACTTCCGTTTAGGATTCCAGGACTTGGTAGCCAGTGTCATTGCCCACTGAGCTATCTTTCTGGCCCAACATCTCTTTTTTTAAAAAAATAAGGCATGTTAGCTCATCACAGTTTTAAGTCTATGATTTATTTCAAGGTGTGTGTGTGTGTGTGTGTGTGTGTGTGTGTGTGTGTGTGTGTGTGTACGCAAATGTATAACCTGTCTCAACTATCCAATGTGGGAAGCATTGAAGAAAAAGATTTAGAATGGATGTTGTTTGCAAATTCATGTTGTTTTTCACTGCATAAGATGTGAATATGTCAACAAAATCACATAGATTTATACATATCAGGTCTGCTTTAGAAGTAGTTGAAAATCAAAACTCTACTCTCACTTTTTTCTTGTCTTTGTAACTTTCAGTGCAGACATACTACTGAGAATAGAGAAATGTGCCTTAGAATTCATTAAAACATGATCTCAGATAGCTAGACAACCAGAGTCAAATGACATTCTAAAACCATAGAACCATAAAGATCTTAGTGGTACGTCTTCATTCTTTAGACAAGAAAACTGTATGGACAGACTTTCCCAGAGTCGCATAACCCTCTAGATACCACTCCAGTACTGCTTAGATAACTGTAAGGATGTCAGTTACAGAAGGTGTATAGTCACATGTCTTGTAACAATGGATATATTTGTTGTTGTTGTTTGTTTTGTTATAGTTAGAAATATTTTGTTGCTATGTAGTCCAGACTGACTTTGAACTAAATATCTTCCTGACTCAGCCTCCTGAGTGCTAGTAGTAGAGGCATGTGCCACCATAGAAGGACTGTCTGGAAATATGCTTTGAGATGTGTCATTTGTCTCTTTCGTCATTGTGTGACCATGATAGAATGTACTTACTCTGTCTAACATGGGTACAGTGTCATTAGGTAGTACACTCTCATGTCACTGCTGTTGTGTGCCATTTGTCATTAATATGAACAGTATAATGTAGCACACGATTATAATGAGCTAACATTTGAATCAGGGGGCTTCTGCTGTACCAGGTAGTGCAACGTTCTGAAAGCTTTGTTCAGATGTCTCCTTTAATTCTCTTAACAACTGTGTGAGCTCATTTATTTTCATTTTGTGGACAAAGCAACTGAGACACAAAGATATTAAATGACTCTGTTTCATAATGCAAGTAATTATTTCTTTGTTATCAAGGACTTGAGGCTTAAGAATACTGGACTGTCAGGTAAAAAGCCAGTGATTATTCTGATAGTAATCAGAAAAATATCTTGATTGCCTAGTGCTTCACTGGCGGTATAAATTCTAAGGACAATCCATTCCGTGTCTATATTAGCTATAGTCCATCCTTTAATCCCTATTTCCCTCAGAAGAGTTTCTCAATCTTGGTTGTCTTCTGGAAGCTTAATTAAGATATAAATTCAGTGAAATGTTTACAATATATATTTTGATACATACATTATTCCACTAAAGGACAGCTGAATAACCACATTTGAAACATTAAAATTTGTATATTTCCATGTTTTAAAGTATCCAGTTGACATATTAGATTTATATTTCAGAAATCTATAGACTCCATTCATTTTTTGCAAGCCAAGGCCTGTCATTCCATTCTCTAAGATGCATGTGTTTAGCTGTCACCAGTTAAGAAGTAATTTATACTTCTGCTGTTAAAAATGCTACTGTCATTCAGATCAATCTCTATAGACCTTTCAAAATAGAGTACCACAGAGAGGCAGACACGCTGAAATAGAAGGAATGGACCATATGGATAGGGTCAGAAATAGACAGACAGGTAAAGATAGACCCAGAATAAGAGATAAACAGGCAGATGGAGGAAAAGTAAGAGGAAAACAGATATATGGAGAATCGAGCAGCAGGAATCAAGAGAGATAGAGGTATATCAGGAGAGATACAGAGGCAAAGACAGGGGGCCTGGCAGGAAGACAGACTAGTGGAATGCCACAGAGACAGAAAAAGAAAGATGGGTGCAAACATAGAGCAATGAGAGGTTGGATGCTGGTTGCTAATCTTGGTTGTTAATTTGACTGTATCTTGAATCAACTAAAACCCAAGATGCTGGACACATCTGTGAGTTTCCTTGAACAGATTATTTGAAGCAAGAATACCCAGCCTAAGTCTAGACAGCACTTTCTGTTGGCAGCCTCGATAAAAAGACACAGAAGGACACTTTGCTTTTTGCCTACTTGTCCTCACTGTCTATTTTGCTAGTATCAGAACCAGATTCTTCATGATTCCAGTGCAGACTGAAGATCAGCAGCTGTCCAGAAAACCTCCAGGACTCTAGTGCTATACTGGGACTTCTGAGCCATCCAGCCTCATGGACTGAATAGCTACCAGATTTTCAGCCTTCCCAGGATGGGACAGCCATTTTTGGACTGTCCAGACTGCATCCTATATTGTATCTATATTTATTCTCTCGGGTTTTGTTTTGTCTTTAGAGAATCTTGACTAATATGGAGTAGGGCAAGACACAGACAATCAGGAGTAGCCCAAAATGGCAGGGTCCGCAATAGAGATAAATGAGCACAAAAGGAAAGCGACACAGACTGCAATAGCTCAAAATCTAGAGAGAGATGTAAGAGGTAGAAGACAAGGAAGGAAAATGAAGAAGAAATGGATAGAAGAGAATATGGAAAAGGACGGCAGAGGAACAGTGATTTACACCCACATTGATAGACAGAACTTCAAATGAGAAGCAGAGGACACAGGAACACAGACTAGGTAATGAAAAGAAGAGAGGAGTTGGGTGTCAGGAGGGACACACAGAGCCAGGACACAGACAAACAGAACCAGAAACTACCAAGAGAGAAGAGCAAGTGGTGAGGAAAGATTCCGGACACAGAATGTCAGAGATAGTTATGTAGGACAAGTAAACAAAAGAGAGAGGGAAGGAGAGAGGGAGGGAGGGACGGAGGGAGGGGGAGGGGAAATGAGGAATTGTCTAGAGAACCATAAAGAACATAATAGATACAGGCTCAAATTGAGGGACAGAGTAAGACACACACCTGGAGAAACATAGAAGAAAGCAGATAGCAAGACAGACCAAAAGAGACATTTACCAAGAGAGAGAGAGAGACAGAGAGAGATTTCCCATAACAAAAAGCTAACCCAGAGAAGGTGGAACAGACATAGAGTAAGACAGAAGTAGGGAATGAATGAACCGAGATAGATGGATGAAGAGACTGAAGAGATGACTAGAATGGGAATAGAAGTCAAGAAAACAAATGGAGGAAAGAACAACTAAAAAGGAGGGAAGATGACGACGGGGTGCTGTGTAAGTATAAAAGAGAAGACATGGAGACTTACATATATATGCCAAGGGTCTGGAATCTGAGAACACTCAAAAAACTCTTAGAGCTCAAAGACGAAAGTCTGCAGTTCTGTAAGCAGCTGTACCAAGGGTAAGAGTCTGGAAAGAAACGTGCATTATCTAATTACAGGGATCCATTATCCTCTCCTTTAGTATGCTTTAATGTGGATCCCCCTTCCCGAAGAGTGTTCCTGCCTTCCTGAGCTGTGTGATCTTTTATCTGGGCAATTACCAACCCAACTGGAATGCTACCAGGTTTTTACTCAGGCCAGAGATTACATGCTCTTGACCAGAAGGAATTAGATTTCCCTGAATGAGTTTTCAGTACTGCTGTGGCAAAACAAGGCTAAGGACTTGTGCAGACATTTTTTGGGGGAAAATAATACATTCAAATTGCTAGTAGACACATAAAGACTTGCCCAATGTCATTGATCATTAGCAAAATACAAATGAAAAATCACATTGAGATACTACTTTATACTCATTACAATGGCTAGACTCTAAAACATGATACTCAGCTGTTTTGGAGGATATGAAGAAATTAAAACACTGCTAAATCTCTAATATAAATTGTTTCAGTCATTTGCAAAACAATTTTATGTTTCCTTAAAAAAGGAACTTAGAATTGCCACATGACTTAACAATTCCACTCCTGTATTTCTAACCAAAAGATGAACACAGGTTCTCAATCAAGTAAATATAAGTGTGTGTTTACAGTGGCTCTATTGCCAATAGCCAGAACATTGGAAAAAGCCCTAATGTCTGTCAGTGGGTGAACAGATGATAAAGTTATATATCCATACAATGGCATATTATTTAGTCATAAAAAGAAATGAAATGTTGACACATGCTATATGGCAAACAAAACTTATCATACATAATTCTAAGTTATATAGCAGCCAGACACACAATTGCACATTCTATATGATTCCATTTATATGAAATAGCCAGAATCAGTAAATCCCCAGGCTAAAAGAAGATTGGTGGTTGCCAGTAGTTGGGAACAGGAAGGGAGAAACAAGCATTTCATGAGTGCAGGCTTTCCTTTGCAAGTGATGAAAGTGTTGGAGGACTAGAGAGAGGTTGTCACCCTACAGCCTTGGGAATGTCCCTTAAAATGCTTCAGTTTCTGCTTGCGAATGAAGGTGGGTGATGGTCAAAACAGGAGGAAAACCAGCAAAGAGAAGTTAATGAACCAACTAGGAAACTGCTAAGAAAACAAGGAAAAACAACCCCTAGCATGCTGACATCGAGATAGGTTGATGAAAATGCAGATAGAGAAATTGCACAATACATGGAGAGTCCCCTCCTCCATCCCCAGTTTAGCTCTCCCTGCTACTGCTACTACAAATGTCTTTGTTTGTTGAGCGCTGGGTGAGGAACAGCAGGGAAAAGTTTTGCATTATAGGTGGATCATGGAAGATATTTAGGGAAAAGTGGGGCTGGCAAAAAATTTTTCAGACCGCACTTTTTTTCGTGCTACACAGAAACTAAGTATGAATGTCTTTGCTTTTTGGAAATATTCCAGAACTCATGTGCTATTAATGTAGGGGAGTTCTTGTCCTATGTCAATACGATGAGTCTTTTTCCCTTGTCAATATTGTGGGGCTTGCCTTGTTTTTATTTTGGTTTCTGAGTAAACACATGAAATCTCTTAGAAGTCCATTGTTTGCAGATTTCCCATCATGCTCCCTTCTTCCCTAGAGGAAAACTCTTTGATTCTTTGATAAAGCAAACTTATTGCTTTTCTTTTTTACAGTCTTCTACTTAGTGTCTTGTTTTCATAGTTTAGAATTCATACAACTCTCAGGCAAGGTTCTCTAAGATGTTTCTATTTAATATTCTGCTGCTGCACAAAGAAGTTTATCATTGTCTTCATTTTTTAAAATAAAAATCGAGGGAAATATCTCTTCTTCCCATAGGCATTTTGTCTTAATGTTGTTGAGGGACTTTTAGTTTTTAAATAATTATGACTGGCACCTGAGAGTTGCCACGCCTTACTATACAAAGAATGTGTCAATAAATAAAAAATGGGGTCCAGAGGTTCGTTTTTGCTGCCAGACCCTGAAGTGGTGGTAGGCAGGCCAACTTGTGACCAGGAATAGAATCTTAAGCAGTAGGGTGTTTGCTACTTATCCTCTGGGAACTAGAAAGTGAGGTTGAGTCTCTAGTCTTAGGGATTTGTAAGGGTGGGAAGGGATTTGTAAGGGTGGGACCTCCTGTCCTGCCACGTTCTTCAATGTGCATTATAGAGGTTGTGCCATTCTCAAAAGCATTGTACAGGAAAGTCAGTACCCCAGAGAATCAAAAACCTCACATTCTCAAGAGCGAAACCTCACACAGCCAATTAAGAATTTAGTGAGAATTCTATATACTGAAACTTTATCCACACTTGTCTAAAGAAAACAAAGCTTGCCCCACACTCTTTGTGGAATTATTGTTATTTTAGCACTAGAGAGTTGGGAGGTTATCCAGCCTAAAAGTGTCTCCAGTAAGTGAAGCAATGAATGAAGCAGAAACCTCACTTAGTAAATTGTAAACCCAAGGCCAGAAAACTTAAGAACTTATTCAGCTTCTGTATAGCCTGCATTGTGCTAGATACATAGCTAACCTCTCTGTGCAGAGATAAGAGCGCTTACAAATGGTCGTAATGAAATAAATGAGACAATGTCATGACACAGTTTCTGATGCATGAGTAAGTGTTTAATGTGTCACTTTTTATTATCTAAGAAAGAAGTGACTTGGAGTTATAGCCTCTTGCTTGCTTGTCCAATTCCCTTTGAAAACCAAGATCCACTGAATATGTAGCAGCTATTCCTTTGAAGCACAGACCTCCTATGCCCTTAGTTGTTGCTTTTCTGAATTTGCATAACTTTGGGAGAAACAAGAGCCTAATGAGCATTTTCCTCAAACCACATCCCTCCACATTTGCTACTAATCTTTGTTATTGTCTCCAGGCCTTCTTCAGTGGTAGCAGCAGCCTGAGCTACAATCTGAATTGTCCACAGGCCTCCGCATGTTGAATAAACACATCTGTCCAAAGACCCCCACTTCTATCCTCTGTAATGCTGCAAGTCTGGTATGCAGTGCTGGAAATCTTTATTTCTGTAGCAAGTATAAGCTGAGGAGCTGTTTGCTACTGGTTAGGCCTAATTACTGTGTGCAAAGAGCTTGCTTGGCAAAGCAGCTCTTTGAAAAGCCCTATTTTGGGGGCACAGGGCCCATACATCAAGCTAGCATTGTGTGTGAAAACAGGTTTTTGGCGCATTGTTTCTTGAGTTGCCTGAGAAATAACATTCCAAACTCAGCCCGGGGAAATAGGATTAACTCTCTGCAAAACTTAGACTTCGCTGAGGCTCCATTTATCTACATGGATAATTACCAACTTGAACCGGGAAGTAAAGTCTGAAAGGAAGTTGGAACTATTGGTATTGAAAGGGTCTTAAGCTGAATAATTGATCCCAGCTTCTTATCATTCATTTTCGTTTGAGAGGCCATTGCCTTCATAAAAAGGATTATGGGAAATCAAAGTTTCTATTTGGTGCTAATGTCCATCTTGAGTATATGGGGGGAAAAGTAACCAACAATAGAAACTTGTCTCCTGTCTTCCAGTAGAGTGCTAAAGCCTTATGTAACACTCATGGGCTTCGTTTGCAGGTCCCGTTTAAGTGATGAGTCACATATTCTTTATGCCTTGATCATCTGTCTCCTCATGCAAAGTAGATGTCTCAAATCATTCTTGCACCTTAACTTAAAAATTCAGGCTTGGTAGTCCTAGCTGCTATCATTAAACAACTTGGATTGAGGTCCAAATCAGGAGCAGGAGAGAGAGCATGAGCAAGGAACTCAGGACCACTAGGGGTGCACCCACACACCGAGGCAATAGGGCTGATCTATCGGGAACTCACCAAGGCCAGATGGACTGGGTCTGAAAAAGCATGGGATAAAACCGGACTCGCTAAACATAGCGGACAATGAGGACTGCTGAGAAGTCAAGAACAGTGGCACTGGGTTTTGATCCTACTGCAAGTACTGGCTTGTGGGAGCCTAGGCTGTTTGGATGCTCACCTTCCTAGACCTGGAAGGAGGTGGGAGGTCCTTGGACTTCCCACAGGGCAGGGAACAGTGTCTGCTCTTTGGGCTGATGAGGGAAGGGGACTTGATTAGGGGAAGGGGAGGGAAATGGGAAGCGGTGGCAGGGAGGAGGCAGAAATCTTTAATAAACAAATAAATTAATAAACAACTTGGATTGATTCCATGCATGGTCCAGGCCCCTTCTTCACATTCCAGTTAGTATCTAAGAGTAAGAAATAAATGTAGGTAGCCCTCCTTGTTCATTTTCATTGTTTATAGCCCATGCTACACTCCTAATACTCTTGAGTCCCTCTGTCTCTCTGTTGTTACAGATAAAAGACATAGCTATTTGCCCATTTCTTTTCTTTATCTGTTATTTTCTTGATCTTGTTTTCCATTATACTTACTTGAATTTAAAATATCAACTTTCACTTTGTAGTATTTGAATTTTTCTTTTTTTCTAAAATCATATTTGTCCTGTGATTTAATTTTAAAACATTAATCTTTTTTATTATTTCCTTCCTTTTTTTGTTTTTCGAGACAGGGTTTTTCAGTATCTTTGGAGCCTGGCCTGGAACTAGCTCTTGTAGATCAGCTTGGCCTCAAACTCACAGAGATCCACCTGTCTCTGCCTCCTGAGTGCTGGGATTAAAGGCATGCGCCACCACCACCCAGCCTTCTTTGCTATTTTGAATGTGTTTTTTCGTGAGCATATATTCCCTGTTCATAATACTGGGTTTCATAAACAATTTCTTTTAAGTATACCATGCAATTTAACCATATTTACACGCTATGACCTCTTCTTTCTCCCCTCTCCTCCTCTCTCCCAATGTTTTCTTTCATTCCCATAGCCTCTTCTGCTTTCATGTTGTGTGTGTGTGTAGACAGATTTATGTGTATCTCTATAAAATCTAGAATCTAAAAATGAGAGAAAGCATATAATATTTGTTTCTTAATCTAGCTTATTTAACTTAATTTTAATCATTTCCAGTGGATCCTTTTTCTGTAAATGATATGACTTTTTTATGGCTGAACAAAACTTCATTGTGTATATATACATTTTCTTTTCTCATTCATCTGTTGATGTGCACCTTGTTTGATCCTAAGTTGCTTATTCCCAATAGTACTTTTAGTATCTCTTGGGATGTTGATTTGCTTCCTCAGGGTTTATGCTAGCTTCCTGGACTCCAGATGTTTCCTCATTGCTGACATGCACATGATTGATCTCCTATAATGAAGACAGGAAAAGATCCTTTTTGCAGCCTGCATTCTGGCTGTCAGTAGATGCTGTGCACAGACACAGCTCTCCTGCTTTGTTTGAGGCTTGAGATTGTACAACAAAATGCAACCCTCTTTTGTGTGCTTCCTTGATTAGATACTAGATTCACTTCCACAGTTCCCATCATGGAGTATGAGATTGCCTTGTGCTTAAAAACTAGCTTAATTGTTTGATTTTTCTGTCATGGTAAGTAGTTCTGAACGTGGCAAGTCATGTTGAAAAGAAATAGAGATTTCTAGTCCATATCAAGTTGGAGATGAATGCAAGGATATTTAGAAAATCTTGCCAATCATGGTTTCTGATAAACACATAGAACTGGTTTGCAGCTGCTGTTATACTAACCTCCATACCTAAAGCAAGAAGGCTCAACTCAAGCATAAAAGAAAGCAAAAGTAAGGTCCAAATAAAAGGGAGAATGGGGCCAAGTTTATGAGGACTCTTGTATGTGAAGTAATAACACAGTAATACCCCAGAAAAATGAAACTGGACAGGGCAACAAATACACCACTAGTTCATGGTTTTGTAAGCATTCTTCAAGTGTCCAAGGGTTAGAAAAATGGGGAATACAGCAATGGTATCTGACAAGACCATTGCTTTCACAGGAAGCTTAAGAGGAATGCAGTAGCTGGGGGAATGCACTGGCCTTTCATCCAATGTTCAGATTGTCACAGAAGCAGTTTCTGCTTGCTCTGGGAATAACTTTTCAGAAGCATGAACTTGTGATGTGTTTGATGCAAAGGCTATGTAATTCATCACAGGCTATGGAAAAATGTCAGGTTCGGACCAAAAACTTAATATTTGAAGTGACCTACCAAATTTTTCCTGGAAATATTTAGTACTTCATTATCAACTATTGTCTCTTTTCCTTTCAATTCTTTTATTCCATTCTGTTTACTTTCTTCTAAAAATATTTTTAATTATTTGAGAGTTTCACACAATATGTTTTGATTATATTCTGCTCCTTCTGACTCCTCTCAGATCCCCCCTTTTCCCTACCTGCCCACCTTCTTGTGCATACTGTCACAATCACCATGAATTCTTATGTGCAGCTGCCCTGTTGTGTCTAAGAAACACTGTAGTGATCCAATGCCTTTTCTTCTTACAGTTTTTCTACTCTCACCCCTTCTTCAATGGACTCTGGGCCTTGTGCAGAGGGTATGATATATTCTCTGCATATCGAGCCATTAGGCTTCTATGTTGATTGCCATCTACTGCAATAAGTTTCTCTAAGAAGGTTTGAGAGATGTGCTAATCTATGGATTATTGTGGGAACTCCTTCCGCTCCTTCAGCCAATAGCTGTGGAGATGCCCATTGAGGCGTGGTCTCTCTTTCTTTAAAAAAGCAGCAGCTGCCCTCGCTCACTCTCTGGCTTCCGGCTCCCCTTCCGGCTACTAGGCTCCCTTCCTGATTGAGCAGAGGGCTGTTGTCTGGGACGGTGATCTGTAAGTTTTTCCCCCCTTAAATAAACAACCTCTCTATTAATCATAATTCCAAACTGGTGTGGGATTGTTTGTGACTTACACCTTTAATGGATCCAATTTTAATCAGTCATTTCATTACTATGTCCATTTAATAGCACATTTAGTAGGTTCTCCCCTAAAGTTCATAATCTTTTTAGCCAGAAGTACTTGGCAGAGATAATAGTGTCTGGTATGATGCCATCTAGTGCAAAAGGTCTTAAATCCATTTATAAGTATTTGGTTACTCCTATAACCTTCAGGCCACTCTTGTACAATAGGCATTTCTTATCAGGACAGTCATTTTTTGTAATTCATAGGGTTCACAGCTAGGTAAGTTTGATGATTACTTTTCTCTTTCAGTTAAACTATAATGGGAACAATACCCCTACTCGACACCACATGCTACAAATAAGCCTCCAGTATCAGGAATAAGTTACTGTTTAGTTAGTTGTAAGCCCTTGTGGTTTCACAGAACTCCCCCTCAAAACAGTACAGCCTATTTCTGTTGTTCTTGGTCACCCTCTAGAACATGGCAGAAAGACCCTGGTACTGAAGACACTGTATACTCGAGTAATAAATCATGGAAAAATCCAGCTTGCATTGTCCCGATGACTCAACTTCCTATCTAGCCCTCATAGTTTCTTTACATTCTTAACCAGGATCCAGTAGAACCAAAGAATTTTTCTAAACTTTAATAATTTATTCTAAAGGAAGGAGGTGGGGTGTTCCATTAAGGAAGTTCCTTAAGAACATAACTGTCCTTCTAGCAGATCTTAGACTGGTCAGAAAATTCATCCCTTGCTTTACAGTCTTCATTAAAGGTACACTTAATCTGAGAGCTCACCCATGGAGAAATCTAGATCTTCTTCTTTCTTTATCTGAATCATCATAAATCACTATTGCAGGGTTCTGCTCATGGTGAACAATATTTGGGTGATATCACATCAGCTGTTTGGTCTCCTATATTTCTCATCTCTTAACAATTTTCAATCTTGATTAGGAAAACAGTGGAAAACCTATATATTTCTTTTTTTATATATTTCTTTTCTTTTTTTTATTGATAAAAGAAGAATAAAGAAAAAAAAACAAATTTCCACCTCCTCCCAGCCTCCCCTTTCCCTCCCCCTCCTCCCACTCTTCTCCCCCTCCTCCCACTCTTCTCCCCCTCCTCCCACCCCTCTCCCCTTCCCCCCACTCCTCTCCCCCTCTCTCTCCAGTCCAAAGAGCAGTCAGGGTTCCCTGCCCTGTGGTAAGTCCTAGGTCCTCCCCCCTCCGTCCATATCTAGGAAGGTGAACATCCAAACTGGCTAGGCTCCCACCAAGCCAGCAGATTGCGTAGGATCAAAACTGCATGCCATTGTCCTTGGCGTCTCATCAGCCCTCATTGTTCGTCATGATCAGAGAGTTCAGTTTTATCCCATGCTTTTTTTGGTAATAGTCCAGCTGGCCTTGGTGAGCTCCCAGTAGATCAGCTCCACTGTCTCAGTGGGTGGGTGCACCCCTCGTGGTCCCGACTTCTTTGCTCATGTTCTCCCTCCATCTGCTCCTCATTGGGACCTTGGGAGCTCAGTCCAGTGCTCCAGTGTGGGTCTCTGTCTCTATCTCCATCCATCGCCAGATGAAAGTTCTAGGATTATATGCAAGATATTCGTCAGTATTGCTATAGGATAGGATCATTTCAGGTTCCCTATCCTCAGCTGCCCAAGGAACTAACTGGGGACCTCAGCTTGGGCACCTGGGAGCCCCTCTTGGGTCAATTCTCCTGCCCACCCTAAAGTGGGTCCCTTAACTAAGAATTGTGGTTCCGTGCTCCCCTATCCAACCTTCCTTTATCCCGATCCTCCTATTTCCTCAAGTCCCCCCTCCTTCCCTTCTACCTTCTCTCTCCCCATCTCCCCTTACCCCCTTCCCACCCCACCCCCAAGATCCCACTTTTCTCCCCGGCAATTTTGTCTACTTCCCTTATCCAAGAGGATAACGATATGTTTTTCCTTGTGTTCACCTTCTTACTTAGGTTCTTTAGGTTCGCCAATTGTAGATTCTGTGACCCCTATTTATGGCTAGAAACCAATTATGAGTGAGTACATCCCATGTTCTTCTTTTTGGGTCTGGGATACCTCACTGAGGATAGTGTTTTCTATTTCCATCCATTTGCATGCAAAATTCGAGAAGTCATTGTTTTTTACCGCAGCGTAGTACTCTAGTGTGTATATAGTCCATACTTTCTTCATCCATTCTTCCATTGAAGGGCATCTAGGTTGTTTCCAGGTTCTGGCTATTACAAATAATACTGCTATGAACATAGTTGAACAAATGCTTTTGACATGTGATAGAGCATCTCTTGGGTAAATTCCCAAGAGTGGTATTGCTGGGTCGAGGGGTAGGTTGATCCCGAATTTCCTGAGAAACCGAAACACTGACTTCCACAGTGGTTGTACAAGATTGCATTCCCACCAGCAATGGATGAGGGTACCCCTTCCTCCACAGCCTCTCCAGCAAAGGCTATCCTTGGTGTTTTTGACTTTAGCCATTCTGACAGGTGTAAGATGGTATCTCAAAGTTGTTTTGATTTGCATTTCCCTGATTGCTAAGGAGGTTGAGCACGACCTTAAGTATCTTTTGGCCATTTGAAGTTCTTCTGTTGAGAATTCTCTGTTCAGTTCAGTGCCCCATTTTTTAATTGGGTTAATTAGCATTTTAAAGTCTAGTTTCTTGAGTTCTCTATATATTTTGGAGATCAGACCTTTGTCTGTTGCGGGGTTGGTGAAGATCTTCTCCCAGTCAGTAGGTTGCCTTTGTGTCTTAGTGACAGTGTCCTTTGCTTTACAGAAGCTTCTCAGTTTTAGTAGGTCCCATTTATTCAAATGTTGCCCTTAATGTCTGTGCTTCTGGGGTTATACCTAAGAAGCGATCACCTGTGCCCAACTGTTGTAGGGTATTTCCCACTTTCTCTTCTATCAGGTTCAGTGTTTTCGGGCTGATAATGAGGTCTTTAATCCATTTGGACTTGAGTTTTGTGCACGGTGATAGATATGGGTCTATTTTCATTCTTCTACAGGTTGACATCCACTTGTGCCAGCACCATTTGTTGAAGATGCTTTGTTTCTTCCATTGTATACTTTTAGCTCCTTTATCGAAAATGAGGTGTTCATAGGTTTGTGGGGTAAAATCCGGGTCTTCTATACGATTCCATTGGTCGACTTCTCTGTTTTTATGCCAGTACCACCCTGTTTTCATTACTGTAGCTCTGTAATAGAGTTTGAAGTCAGGGATGGTAATGCCTCCAGAAGATCCTTTATTGTATAGGATTGTTTTGGCTATCCTGGGTTTTTTGTTTTTCCATATAAAGTTGATTATTGTCCTCTCCAGATCTGTGAAGAATTTTGATGGGATCTTGATGGGGATTGCATTGAATCTATAAATTGCCTTTGGTAGAATTGCCATTATTACTATGTTGATCCTCCCAATCCAAGAGCAAGGGATGTCCATCCATTTTTTGGTATCCTCATCAATTTCTTTCTTCAATGCCTTAAAGTTCTTGTCAAATAGATCTTTCACTTCCTTGGTTAGATTTACCCCAAGATATTTTATGCTGTTTGTGGCTATCGTGAATGGAGAAGCTTCTCTGATTTCCCTCTCTGCTTCCATATCCTTTGTGTATAAGAGGGCGACTGATTTTTTGGAGTTGATCTTGTATCCTGCCACATTACTAAAGCTGTTTATCAGCTGTAAAAGTTCTTTGGTGGAGTTTTGGGGGTCGCTTATGTACACTATCATATCATCTGCGAATAAGGAAAGTTTAACTTCTTCCTTTCCAATTCGAATCCCCTTGATCCCATTATGCTGTCTTATTGCTATTGCTAGAACTTCCAGCACTATATTGAAGAGGTATGGCGAAAGTGGACAGCCTTGTCGTGTTCCTGAGTTAAGCGGGATGGCTTTGAGTTTCTCTCCGTTTAATTTGATGTTAGCTGTCGGCTTGCTGTATATAGCTTTTATTATATTTAGGTATGACCCTTGTATCCCTAATCTCTCCAAGACTTTTAACATAAATGGATGTTGAATTTTGTCGAATGCTTTTTCAGCATCTAATGAAATGATCATATGGTTTTTTCTTTCAGTTTATTTATATGCTGGATTACATTGATAGATTTTCGTATGTTGAACCAGCCCTGCATCTCAGGAATGAAGCCTACTTGATCATAGTGGATAATTTTTCGGATGTGTTCTTGGATTCGGTTTGCCAGTATTTTGTTGAGGATTTTTGCATCGATATTCATGAGTGAGATCGGCCTGTAATTCTCTTTCCTGGTTGAGTCTTTGTGTGGTTTTGGTATCAGAGTAACTGTAGCTTCATAAAAGGAATTTGGTAATGACCCTTCTGTTTCTATATTGTGAAATACATTAAGGAGTATAGGTATTAGGTCTTCTTGGAAGTTCTGGTAGAATTCCGCATTGAAACCATCTGGTCCTGGGCTTTTTTTGGTAGGGAGGTTTTTGATAACCTCTTCTAATTCTTCGCGACTAACAGGTCTATTTAGATTGTTCACCTGGTCCTGATTTAACTTTGGTAAATGATATTTATCTAAGAAAGTATCCATTTCCTTTACATTTTCCAGTTTTGTGGCATATAGGCTTTCGTAGTAAGATCTAATGATTCTCTGTATTTCCTCTGTGTCTGTGGTTATGTCCCCTTTTTCATTTCTGATCTTATTAATTTGCAAATTCTCTCTCTGCCGTTTGATTAGTTTGGATAGGGGTTTGTCAATCTTGTTGATTTTCTCCAGGAACCAGCTTTTTGTTTCATTGATTCTTGTGTTCATTGTTCTCTGTGTTTCTATTTTATTGATTTCAGCCCTCAGTTTGATTATTTCCAGTCTCCTACTCCTCGTAGGTGAGTCTGCTTCTTTTTTTTCTAGAGCTTTCAGGTGGGCTGTTAAGTCTCCAATGTGAGCTTTCTCTGTTTTCTTTAAGTGGGCACTTAGTGCTATGAACTTTCCTCTCAGGACTGCTTTCATAGTGTCCCATAAGTTTGAGTATGTTGTTTCTTTATTTTCATTGAATTCCAGGAAGACTTTAATTTCTTTCTTTATTTCTTCCTTAATCCAGGTATGGTTCAGTAGTTGGCTGTTCAGTTTCCATGACTTTGTGGGCTTTCCGGGGGTAGCCTTGTTGTTGAATTCTAACTTTAATCCATGGTGATCTGATAAGACACAGGTGGTTAGTAATACTTTTTTGTACCTGTGGATGTTTGCTTTGTTACCGACTATGTGGTCGATTTTCGAGAAGGTTCCATGAGCTGCAGAGAAGAAGGTGTATTCTTTCCTATTTGGGTGGAATGTTCTATAGATGTCTGTTAAGTCCATTTGTTTCATTACCTCCATTAATTGTCTTATTTCTCTGTTAGGTTTCTGTCTGATTGACCTGTCCATTGGTGAGAGAGGAGTGTTGAAGTCTCCTACTATTAGTGTGTGCGGTTTGATGGCTGCCTTGAATTTTAGCAGTGTTTCTTTTATGTACGTGGGTGCTTTTATATTAGGGGCATAGATGTTCAGGATTGAGACTTCATCCTGATGAACTGTTCCTGTTATGAATATAAAATGCCCCTCTCCATCTCTTCTGATTGATTTAAGTTTGAAGTCAACTTTGTTAGAGATTAGTATGGCCACACCTGCTTGTTTCTTAGGTCCATTTGCTTGATAGGCCTTTTCCCAACCCTTTACTCTGAGTAGGTGCCTGTCTTTGTGGTTGAGGTGTGTTTCTTGTAAACAGCAGAATGTTGGATCCTGTTTTCTTATCCAATCTCTTAGCCTGTGCCTTTTTATAGGTGAGTTGAGACCATTGACATTAAGTGATATTAATGACCAGTGGTTGTTAACTCCGGTCATTTTTTTTTAGTCGTAGAGTTTGTGTGTATCCCTTCTTTGGTTTGTGTTGATGAAGGGTCTCTAGATGCCTGAGTTATTGTGGTCATTATTGGACTCCTTGGTTAGTGATTTTCCTTCTATTACTTTCTGTAAGGCTGGATTTGTGGCTGCATATTGTTTGAATTTGTTTTTATCCTGGAAAATCTTATTTTCTCCATTTATAGTGAACGAAAGCTTGGCTGGGTATAGTAATCTGGGCTTGCATCCATGGTCTCTCAGTTTCTGCAGTACATCTATCCAGGACCTTCTGGCTTTCATGGTTTCCATGGAAAAGTCAGGTGTAAGTCTGATAGGTTTACCTTTGTAAGTAATTTGGCCTTTTTCCTTTGCCGCTCTTAATATTTTTTCCTTATTCTGAATGCTTTGTGTTTTGATAATTATATGGCGAGGGGATGTTTTTTTTTGATCCAGCCTATTCGGTGTTCTGTATGCTTCTTGCACCTTCATAGGTATATCTTTCTTTAGGTTGGGAAAGTTTTCTTCTATAATTTTATTAAATATATTTTCTGGACCCTTGAGCTGCACTCCTTCTCCTTCTTCTACTCCTATTATTCTTAGGTTTGGTCTTTTTATTGTGTCCCATATTTCCTGAATGTTTTGTGATGAGAGTTTGTTGGACTTGCTGTTTTCTTTGATCATAGTGTTTATTTTCTCTATGGTATCTTCAGAATCTGAGAGTCTTTCTTCTATCTCTTGTATTCTGCTGGTTATGCTTGTTTCTGTAGTCTCTATTCGTTTACCTAGATTTTCCATGTCCAGCCGGCCCTCTGTTTGTGTTTTCTTCTTTGCCTCTATTTCTGTTTTCAAGTCTTGAACTGTTTCCATTATCTGTTTGATTGTTTTTCCTTGGTTTTCTAGGGTATCATTCACTGATTTATTCAATTCTTCAAACTTTCTATTATATTTCTCATCCATTTCTATAAGGGCGTTTTTTACATGCTGTTTAAGGGCGTCAATCACTTTCATGAAGTCAATCTTTTCTCCTTCTTGATTAAGGTGTTCATGTCCTTCCGTTGTGAGGTCGCTGGTTTCTGGTGGCTTCATGTTGCTTTTCAGTTTGTTGGGCGAATTCTTGCCTTGGCGTCTGCCCATCTCTTCTTCCAAATACTCCCTTATGGATCTTCTTTTACCAGATCAGGTCTCCTTGCCTACCCAACGCGGCCTCCCCAATGTTGGCTCTCCTGGCACCAAGGGATCAGGTCTCCGTGCCCAACCCTGGCTCGTCCCAACGCTGGTTCTCCCCAGTGCTGGTTCTCCTGGGGCCGAGAGATCAGGCCTCCGTGCTGGTTGGGCAGCTCGCCAACAAAGCGCCTACCCTGCTGGGTGCAGGCAGGCCACAGAAACAAAGGAACTGCAGCCCGCCTGGACGCAAAAGAGGGGGGGGCAAAGTGGGGGGGCTCTGGACGGAAGCTGGGTGTGCCAGGAAGAAGGAGGCAGTACCCCGGGAGTAGAGGTCCTGCACAGAGCCCAAGAAAGACAGGAGGCCAAGGGACCCCCCAGATCCCCGTCCCTGGCTGGCGCCACAGGCCAGATACTCACCCCAATGCTGGTTCTCCTGGGGCCGAGAGATCAGGCCTCCGTGCTGGTTGGGCAGCTCGCAAACAAAGCGCCTACCCTCCTTGGTGCAGGCAGGCCACAGGAACAAAGGAAGTGCAGCCTGCCCGGGCGCCCCGAGGACTGGGACCCAGCTCCCAATGCCACGCGCCAAAAGAGGGCGGGGGGGGGGGGCAAGTGGGGAGGGCTCTGGACGGAAGCTGGGTGGGCCAGGAAGAAAGAGGCAGTAACCAGGGAATAGAGGTCCTGCAGAGAGCCCAAGAAAGACAGGAGGCCAAGGGACCCCCCAGATCCCCGTCCCTGGCTGGCGCCGCGGGCCAGAAACTCACCCCAACGCTGGTTCTCCTGGGGCCGAGAGATCAGGCCTCCGTGCTGGTTGGGCAGCTCGCAAACAAAGCGCCTACCCTCCTTGGTGCAGGCAGGCCACAGGAACGAAGGAAGTTGAACCCTGCCCGGGCGCCCCGAGGACTGGGACCCAGCTCCCAATGCCACGCGCCAAAAGAGGGCGGGGGGGGGGGGGCAAGTGGGGAGGGCTCTGGACGGAAGCTGGGTGGGCCAGGAAGAAAGAGGCAGTAACCAGGGAATAGAGGTCCTGCAGAGAGCCCAAGAAAGACAGGAGGCCAAGGGACCCCCGAGATCCCCGTCCCTGGCTGGCGCCGCGGGCCAGAAACTCACCCCAACTCTGGTTCTCCTGGGGCCGAGAGATCAGGCCTCCGTGCTGGTTGGGCAGCTCGCAAACGAAGCGCCTACCCTCCTTGGTGCAGGCAGGCCACAGGAACAAAGGAAGTGCAGCCCGCCCGGGTGCCCCGAGGACTGGGCAAAACCTATATATTTCTATGCCTCTGTCCTGCAATATTTCTTCAAGAATATTCATTCTTCTTGTCTTACAGTCATACCTAGAAAAGAAGGCAGGAACCTCCAGATGCATCCCTGTGTGTGCTAAAATGCTTAGGCTTTCCATTAGAATTATTCATTTTAGGGAGTTGGAAACGTAGCTTAGCAGCTAAGAGAATGCTGGAATGTTTCAACTGTGTGAACTTTGATTAGTGACTTCTCTTGTTGGCCTGAGCTGTACATGGAAATAGTATCTTCCCATTGATATTCTAAAGTCCTTGCATGGTTTAGATATGGTAATCTACTTAAATATTGTAACATAGTGATGGAAACCAAGTTGAAAATAAGGCTTTGTAAATTATTAGGTCTATGTGCCTCAACATAATCATCATCATGTGATTCAACCATTAAGATGAATTGATTTGGAAGTTTACATTTTTGTACTTCTTGATTAATACATTATCGTGAGGATTCAAAATTATTTCTTGCTTTGTTATATCCAGATGGTTTTCTTATCTATCTTTTTGAATCCTTGGCATGTGTATGATTTTCAGAAATGTTTCTGCATGTCTGCATGTGCACATATATGCACAGAGATAAAGAGTTAAAAATTCTATGTTTGGAGCATCTGCATTGATCTCTGTTTAATCTTCCTTAAATTAAAAGCAAGCAAGGATGATTTTTTGTCTTATGTTAACAGGTGTCATGACTCATCTAATTCAATTCTACCATTACCTCACTATAAAATTCTTTGTGGTACATTTGGGTCAAGTTTTCATCTAGCATGCCTCTAAATATTCCATGTAACTTTAAGAACACTGCAGTAGAACTACTCCTGTCTCCTTGGCCCTCATGCAATCCTTATGGGGATTCCATTAGCTGCTATATTGACAGTAGACCATAGTTCTCATCATTTAGTAAACACTCACTTACTAAATGCAACTTATCATCCTTATCATTCAATGATTGTATTTCTATAATTATTAAACATTTCTTTCTTATACAGTACTGGATAGTTTTATGTCAACTTGACACATTCGAGAACCTATGAACAAGCCTATGGGACATTTTCTTGATTTATGATTGATATGGGAGAACTCATCTTACCTCTGGGGTGATAGTTCTGGATGCTATACGAAAACAGAATGAGCAAGCTACGAGGAACAAGCCAGTAAGCAACTAAGTTCCTCCATGGCTTCTGCTTCAATTTCTACCACTAGTTTCCTGGCCTGACCTCCCTCAGAGATGGACTGTTATATGGAAGTATAAGCAAGTATAATGTAAGTATACCTTTTCCTTTCCAAGTTGCTTTCATTGTATTGTATTACAGAAAACTAAACCTTAACTAAGACACACTTAACCATAAACTATTTCCTTTTTTTTTTTTTTTGGTTTTTTGAGACGGGTTTCTCTGTGGCTTTGGAGCCTGTCCTGGAACTAGCTCTGTAGACCAGGCTGGTCTCAAACTCGCAGAGATCCGCCTGCCTCTGCCTCCCGAGTGCTGGGACTAAAGGCGTGCACCACCACCGCCCGGCCATAAACTATTTCCTATGTCAAAGCTTTGTGATATAAAACACATGGCAACAAGTCTAGTCTGTTCTTGTTTTTTAACGTGATGATCCTTGAAATACATACAATTCCCACAAACTCACATCTTTCCCACGGAAGCTACAGATTCTGTTTACTTTAAATAGGCCACATAGGAAATAGATTTCAAACACTTCTCACCAGTTATTTTCCCCTAGTCGTGTTCCTCTTGCTCTTTTT
Organism: Microtus pennsylvanicus; assembly: GCF_037038515.1. Lineage (NCBI taxonomy): Eukaryota > Metazoa > Chordata > Mammalia > Rodentia > Cricetidae > Microtus > Microtus pennsylvanicus. The sequence continues at coordinate 60,466,854 of NC_134601.1, read as the reverse complement.
GCTATCTGCCGCAATAGAATCCCGTGGCCAGTAGCAGAAAACAGTGGTTCTGCTTCTCAGGTTCTGGAGTTTACTGATGGTTTTATTTACTTATTTATTTATTTTTATTTGTCTTACTTTTTTTGAGGCTCAAGGACAGTGTTGTTAGAGCTTAAGAAGAGAAAACCAGATCAAATAAACTGTAAATCTCAAAAGCTGCCCGAAGAAGACAAATGGAATAGAAAAAGAGAGAAAAGGCCATGCCACTTTAGTTAAGCCAGCATGGAGGTCAGCCACGTGGCAGGAAGGGAAGCATTAGAGAAAGAGTGAACAAGTCCAAAGTACCAGAGCAAGCATAGCTAGGCTCTGGCCAGCATCGAAAGCATTTATTGGCTTTTATTAACATAATCAAAGTTGTACCTGTTTTTAGAAACTGTTTTATAATATTGGCTCTTATTAACTTGGCAAACTGAATGACCTGTGTCTTTGTAACACAAGCTATGGTACCATAATATTTTCTTCATTTCATTCTTGGATGATCTGCTTTATTTTTCATTTTCATAGTTTCAGGCCCATTAGTTCAGCCATTCTGCCTCATAAAAATAGAGATATAATAATAAACCAAAAAGTTGAAATATTCCCTGTCTTCTTGTTCGGAATAGTTTTAGTATGCCATTAGTCCATGTGCTTGTTTTCTTAGCTTCACTCTGATTCTTAAGGAAACCATAGGCAATAAACTTGATTTCCTGTGGACTAATTCTGTTTCCCATAGCCTTCAACCTCTGCTCAGTTCTGCTGTATCTTCTGAAGAAAGGATATTGCAGTGTAGTTGTCAAGACAGTGTGAGTAATAACTACAAGTGTAATATGTTTTCTAAAAACCACTGATTTAGTAGAAAGCACACTTGCCTTGAAGTACAGATGTTGCCACTTACTAACTCTGTAGGTTTGGATAAGTAATAGTAAATTAGTAATAACAATCTCTCTGAGCTCTGTGTCTCCTAACTTTACAATTTTCAAACTAGATAGTTTATGTACATACAGTAGTTGTGAAATGCTAATAAATAGTGGTAATAATTATTACTGAAACTCAGTAATGTCATCAAAAAAGTTTCTCCCAATCTTTGTCTTATCTACCATTAGGATAAGCCTGCTTTTAATACTGTCATTCCAATAAAGCCATGCATTAAAATACTGAGCACAACATGGGCAAGTAGAGAGTACTATAAAACTATTGGAGACGAGGTACGAAGTTATCAGTCCATACAGTCACTGCTTGAACACAGTTTGTAACAAGAATCTGAGTAACGAAGTTATATGATCTGCATTGCTCTGTCTTTTAAAGTAAGGTAGCTTTGCTGCAAAGCTGTCATTCTAGTAATCCTTTCAAAGAAAAAAGAATTAAAGAAAATCATCTTTCCTTAAAGTCATGCTCTTACCTAGCTTCACTGGTCAGCACTTACTTTCATAAGTGTTTGTATATCATCTATTTAATAAGTCATTCTTCAAGTGGTCACAGCCAACAAGCTCAGCAATTTTAGAACCAGAATTTCCCTCTGTTTGCAAACAAAGTTGTTATTTTTTGTCATAACCAATGGCTTTCTAGACTTTCTTTAATTCAAAATCAAGACTATAGCCCTGGGCAAAGGACAATTATCTATAAAGACTATTTTGATGATAATACTTTATTTACTCTAAATTTTTCCATTTTCTGAAACTAGAGGGTTTTTTTGCACATTATATATCCTGATTATGCTTTTCTCTCCCTTTGTTTCTCCCAGCTCCTCACCCCCTCACTCCACACATCCAGATCCACCCTCTTTCAGTCTCTTAGAAAACAACCAGTCATCTCTTTTCCTCCTAATAGGTGGCCTTGTCCAGCCTCCATATTGTTGCATGAAGCTGCTTGTTTGTTCCTGGCTGCTCACCTAGCTTAGACCTGAAATAATCACATAGAAACTGTTTTAATAAAATCACTACTTGACCCATTAGCTCTAGCTTCTTATTGGGTAAGTCTTACATTAATTTAACCCATTTCTAGTAATCTGTGTATCACCACATGTCTATGGCTTACCAGCTAAAATTTCGGCATGTCTGACTCTGGTGACTCCATGGTGTCTCTCTCTGCCTTCCTTCTCCCAGCATTCAGTCCAGTTTTTCCTGCCTACCTATGTTCTTCGCTATCAGCAGGCCAAGGCAGTTTCTTTATTCAGTAACCAGTAAAAGTAACACATAGACAGAAGGACCACCCACACCACCATATGAGAGCTTTTGCCTTGTCTTGGTATATCTTGTTTTGTCCTGTTTGGCTGTAGTCTCTTGGAGGCCTCCTCTTTTCTGAAGAGAAAATGAAGGGGTGGGTCTGTAGAAAGATGAGAGGTAGGGGGAACCTGGGAGAATGGAGGAAGGGATGTATTATATGAGAGAAGAATCTAGTTTCAATTAAAAAGAAAACAAACAGGTTTCTAAGGGCTAAAAAAGTAAAGTAAATCATCGTTAATGATTATAAGATAAAACAAAATAAGATTAAAAGTAAAACAATAAGATAAAAGAAAACTAACACATTGGAATTGGACAAAACATGGAGAAGGTAAAGAGCTCATAAGAAGGGGCAAAAAATAAAGGTTCACTCATTCCCACACTCAAGAAATCCATAGAAACACTAAACTGGAGGCTATAATATGTATGCAAAGGATCTGTAGGGGAAAAAAGAAGAAAACTATGTAAAGAAAATAAAAATAAGATGATTTTTAAAAAAGAAGATGAATTCTGGCACAGTATTATGAGACAAGGATCTGCCAAAGATGTCATTTTCCATCTGCTGGGTATACAACCTACCCTTAAATGTAATTTGTTTCTCCAGTGGAATGTCCTTTGAGGAAACTAATTTTTTATTTGCAAGTGGTTATCAATCGGAGGTTGCTTTCAGTTTAGGAATGGGGCTTGTGTCCATGTCTCCTTTCAGCTCTAGGAACCCAACTGGTGCGGGCATGTGCAGTTACTCTGAGTGCTGCCTCAGTCTCTGAGTTCATTTGTGTGTCAATCATATTGATTTAAAGGCATCTCCTTTTTTTGGTGTCCTCCATCCCCTCTGGCTCTTACTCTTTTTCCAACATTGCTGTTAGGACTGAGTGTTTGTTTCAAGATCTCTCATTTTCTGCATAATATCGTGCTCTTGATCTCTGAGTTTGTTCCCATCTGCTGCAGGAGAAAGCTTCTCAGACCTATCAGTAAATCAGAGTATCATTTTATTGCTTTTATTACTTTGTTTTAGGGGTTTGGGAGGGGCTTTTTTGTTTGTTTGTCTTTTTCCCTTTTTTAAAATTGAAAAAAATTTTTTTCCATTCAAAAATTTACACTTCCTCCCCTCTCGCTCCCCCACTCACCCTCCTGCCACCCCCTCCCTCCTTAAGAGAGTGCAGGGAACCCTGCCCTGTGGGAAGTCCAAGCCTCCCCCCCCCCCACATCCAGGCCTAGAAATCTTTGCATCCAAATAGACCAGGGTCCCAAAAAGTCAGTACATGCAGTAGAAACAAGTCCCAGTGCCTTTATCAATGGCTTCTCAGTCAGTCCCCATTGTCAGCCACATTCAGAGATTCCAGTTTGATCCCATGCTCATTCAGTGCCAGTCCAGCTGGATTTGGTGAGCTCCCATTAGTTCAGTCACACTGTCTCAGTGGGTGAACGAACCCCTCGCAGTTCAGACTTTCTTGATCATCTTCTCCCTCCTTCTGTTCTTCAACTGGACCTTGGGAGCTCAGTCCGTTGCTCTGATGAGGGTCTGTGTCTCTATCTCCATCCATTGCTAGATGAAGATTCTATGGTGATATTCGAGATAATCATCAGTGTGATAGTGGGGCAAGGCCAGTTCAGGCACCCTCTACTCAGCTGCCCAAGGGCCTAGCTGGGGACATCCCCATGGACACCTGGGATCCCCTCTAGAGCCAAGTATCTTGCTTGCCTACCCTAAAATGGCTCCCTTAATGTACATATCTTCTTCCCTGCTCCTAAATTAGTCCTTCCTACATCTCTACCCTCCCACTCCCCCAAGCTCTCTCCAGTCTTTCCGTTCTCCCTTCTCTCTCCCCCTCTCCCCATCCCCCAACCTCACCCCCACCCTTATGCCCACCCCCATGCTCCCAACTTTTGCCTGGCAATCTTGTTTGCTTCCAATTTCCAGGAGGATCTATATATGTTTTTCTTTGGGTTCACCTTGTTATTTAGCTTCTCTAGGCTTGCAAACTATAGGCTTAATGTCCTTTGTTTATGGCTAGAGTTCACTAATGATGAGTACATACCATATTCATCTTTTTGGATCTGGGTTATCTCACTCAGGATAGTCTTTTCTATTTCCATCCATTTGCACGCAAAATTCAAAATGTCATTATTTTTTACCGCTGCGTAGTACACTAATGTGTATATATTCTCCACTTTCTTTATCTATTCTTCCATTGAGGGGCATCTAAGTTTTTCCCAGGTTCTGGCTATTAGAAGTAATGCTGCTATGAACATAGTTGAACAAATTCTTTTGTAGTATGATTGGGCATGTCTTGGGTATATTCCCAAGAGTGGTATTGCTGGATCTTAGAATAGTAGTATTTGTTTTAGTCCTAGGTACCTCAGGGACTTGGTCACCCAAGCCGTGTTGCATCTGGGTTCCATCTTGTGGAGTGGAAGCAAATGTCTTAGCCAAGTGGAGAGACACCATTACCATAACAAGTTTTACAAAGGAAAACATTTAATTGGGCCTGGCTTACAGATTCAAAGGTTTAGTATGTTTATCATCATCATGGGAAGCATGGCAGCATGCAAGTAGGCATGGTGCTGGCAAAGGAGCTGAGAGTTCTACATCTGGAAAAGAGAGAGAGAGTAGGCCTTGCTTGGGCCTTTGAAACCTCAAAGTTCAACCCCAGCAACACACTTCCTCCAACAAGGCCACGCATACTCTAACAAGGCCACATCTGCTAATCCCAGTCAAGCACCACTCCCTAACGAGCAAACATTCAATTATAGGAGCCTGTGGAGGGCATTTTTTATTTAAACCACCACATCACATATTGGCTAGTTATTCCAACAGGCTTTGTGACACCTTTGCACTAGCACATCTTGCAGACAGGACCCCATTGTAGACACATTGGTTTGTGGCTGAGTTGGCGCTTTTGTTTCTCCTTTGGTAGCACATGAAATACCTTCCTGTACCAAAGACACTAACACATAAGAGTGAAGGCTTTATGTAGGCACTAGGTAGACTTCTCTATGTTCAATGACTTGTGTAGGTGTGGGGCCTTGACATCAGTTTCTGGAGAGCTACCTAGAGTCTTGGCAACAGCCTGGGTTGTTTGGCGGTTCTCATGGGACTCCTTTGGCTGAAAACTGAAGTAGATGATTTACTCTATATTTCATTGATGGTTAGAACTATGGAGCTTAACACGATGATTTTCTTATTTGGAAACAGTTTGTCTCTCTTGAGTTCCTCACATTTAAATATTACATTGTTCACTGTCCCTTCCCCCTTTTAATTAGTGTATCCATCTGTTTTTCTAGTACCAGAGGGAGGCTCATTGGTTGGTAATTAAAGCAGTGTCCCTGGGCTCCTATTTTGAAAATGTGTTGCACATTCATGACCTTCCAGGCTCAGGTAACAGTTGCTGTCTTCCAGGATTCTCTTGCCTATCACTCTTGGTACCTGTCATTTCCTTCAGTTTCACTCGCGCACACCAGGGACTTACTTCCTTGGAATTTCTCAGGCACTCCTTAGAATATGTGACTCTTTGCCTGGATGTCTCTGACCTCTTAGGAGAAAGTGATTTATGCCCAGGGTCCTGAAGATAAAATGTCAGTTGGAATTTGTCATCCAGTAGAAAGAATGTGGGGGAAAGCTAGTATGCCAAGCATGCCATCCCTTTAAGAAATGCTCCCTTGAAAAGCTGAGTGTCCAGTGCATGCAGAGAAGGATGAACAGTTCCCAGGGTTCAGCCACTTTTGCTATCAGTTTGTTAAGTTTCCTTCAACTGATTCCTGTGCCTCTTTCTCCGCAGTTGGAAGACATTTGTAGTCCCCTTAGGGCAATCTCCTCAGACCAAGCATGAAGGTTCTGTGGAATCTTACCTTAACTTTCCTTGTCAACACTTTCCCCAACAGCTGTGATTATAGTAGGCTCTGCATTACAGCCCCAGTGTACAGCGAAGGAAACTAATCCCCTAAGAGGTTACTTAAGGACCCCGTCTTCCAGAGAGTTAGTAGTATTCCTAGTTCCCAGTCCCATATATCTGCTGATTTCAAAGTCTAGGCTCTTAGCCGTTATTAAGCATACCTTCAATGTCATTTTATTGATGAGTGAAGAAAATGTGCAAAGAACGCCATCTTTCTGAACACTTCAGCAGAATGTGGCTCGGCCAGACACTCTCCCACTTCCTCCGTTCACATCAGCATCCTCAGATGTTCATCCTTGTGCTTTATCTCATGATCTCTGAGCACTCTTTGGTCGCCTCTTCCTCTGCCAGTTAAGTTCACCCATGCCCTTCAGTGCCAAGTCTAATTCCATTTATTCCATGAAATACTTCTCTCTTTCCCATGACATTGTTATATTTATTGTTATGACTGCAGTGTTAATCACTTCATCACACAGTGTTTGAATCTTACAAATTTCCTTGTGGTCAAGAATCACGTTTTACATTTTTGCAGATCCCCACAGTACTTGTACAGAATCAGTTAAATGGATGTCCTATAAATATTTTTCTTTGATTATTTTTATACATATGTAATGATCAATTTAAATTGAAGTCATCAAGCAATATGTATTTTTTTTCAGAGTCCTCCTAGCCAATGATCCTAGTATGAGAAATGAAGCAAATGTAGTTACTCTTGAAATGAATGTAAACTACTATCCACTATCTAGATCTAGCACTTTAAATCTCTCATCTCCAACTGGCACTCTTGACAGCCCATAACAGGACGGCTGGGAAATGTATTGGTAAATTAGCCAAACCAATTAAATTGTGGGTTCTATTATCATTAAACTTGAAACATGTTATTGACTGTTCTAAGCCTTAGTTTTTTTGTCTGGTAAATGGAGATACTGTCTATTCTCCTAACTTTATTGGATTCTTAAGAAAAATATAATTGAGAAAATGTATTTATTGGCACATTAAAAGATGTACAGCACCATGCAGATCTGGTTATTTTAATTAGTATAGTTTCTAAGAATTTTAACATTGTAGAAAAAAAGAACCCCAGTTGTCAATTATTTGTGAGAAATTCCATGAGTTTACTGTGAATGGGGCTCCAGCTTAGTCCTTTCTGCCAGTGTTAGGCTGGGCACACACAGCCTTTCACTGAGTTGGCTGGAATCCCTTCCGTGATAGAATCATATGTTCCTGATCTAAAAATTGACCAGCTCCAGCAACAAAGAGGAAAGCACTTTGTTTTCACTAGGCAATAGGGCAGCTCTCTCTGGATGCACAGTTGGGGCCTTTTGTAATCACAGTCACTTGCTGTGCTTCCCATGAGGTGAGTTAATGAACCACTAGAGAGCTGTTCTGAATTAAAAAGGTCATACCTGACGTGAGCCATTTCAGTGCTGGCATCCCGTTCTTTTCCCCTCTTCAAGCGGAAGATTTTATTTAAGACCATCTGCAATTTGCCAAAGACGTGAACTGTGTGAATGGCAAGATGACCCTTGCAAATACATGTCAGGGGAGAAGACTCACTAGGAATTATAGACTCATAAAAGATCACTCTGAGGTTAGAGAGTAAACTCTTCTCATCTAATAGATGAAGAAGCTCACATCCAAAGAAAGGAAGTGACCTAACCAAGAACATGCAGTAAGAGATGACACTTGGAAACAAGTTTCCCTAGGTCCTCATACTTCTTGTTGACTATACTTTCCTCCCCGTCGGTCATTTAAGTGCTGTAAGTAGCCACATCCATTTTACTGGCCTTCTCTAAAATGGAAAGACATCCTCAAAGCCACTAACCAGGAACAGTTAGAATGTCACGCCTGCATTCATTCAGAATCTGTCGTTTATAGGTCTGAAAGCTGTCAGTTGGATATCTTTTTTTAAAATTTATTTATTTATTCATTTATTTATTAAAGATTTCTGTCTCTTCCCCGCCACCGCCTCCCATTTCCCTCCCCCTCCCCCAAACAGGGTTCCCTGCCCTGTGGGAAGTCCAAGGACCACCCACCTCCATCCAGGTCTAGTAAGGTGAGCATCCAAACTGCCTAGGCTCCCACAAAGCCAGTACTTAAAAGCACTGCCATTGCCACAAAGAATTCAGCCACCCCTTCATTCACACTTATATACTGTACAATATTTCTAGACTGTGTTCAGCAGTTCTCAAACTGTGAGTTGCAACCCTTTTGGAGGTCGCATATCAGATATCCTGCATAGCAGATATTTACATTACAGTTCATAATAGTAGAAAATTACAAATGTCAAGTAGCAATGAAAATAACTTTATGGTTGGGGGTCACTAAAACATGAGGAACTATATTAAAGGGTTGCAGCATTAGGGAGTTTGAGAAACACTGGTTTAAGTTGCCAGGAAAATGTATAGGTACCAGCTTCATGAACAGTTGGATGGCATTAGGGATATATTACAATAGAAACTGTTATAGTAAATTTACATTTCAAGATAAATGCTGAGAAGCAACCTTGATGAAGCTCACTGGGTTACTATATTAGTCTCTAAAGGAACAGAACCAAAAATGAACATATCTTAAAAGAAGATTTATCAGGTTGGCGGGAATGATATGATCTGGATATTCTTTCTTCACAATGGGAAGGCTGAGAACTAGTAGTTACCCAGTCTACTGAAAGACCTGGATAAATCCAGACCCCCCCCCCCCAGCTGGAAAAAATAGAGCCAAAAATCTAAGCAGGGAGAGAAGAATCAGAAATCTAGGATTAGCAGGTTCAGTGAACTAGCTGAAGATAAAGTTAGATTGTAATCTTGAGAATAATCTTGAGAAACAGGGAGTTGCCCCCTTGTAATCATCACTGGATTTTTGGAATTTTCTATGACACCCTCCTTACCCCTTTGGATTACTGGGCTGTGGTTTCTTCCCTTAAAAACCCCTTCTCCCAGTTACTCGGGGTTGAACTCCTCCCCTGCATGGGTTATGAGTCTCGGCCCCAGTGCACTGGTTCCTGTCTTGTTGAATAAACCTCGTGTGATTGCAACAAGGATGATCTCTCGTGAGTTACTAGGGGGGTTGTGCTATCCCAAGACATGAGTGAGAGTCTCCCCACACCGGGGGTCTTTCACTACAAGTCTGGATGCTCAAATATCCTGATCTGGTACTGAAGGCCTACAACTTTCTCAAGAGCTGCTGGTCTTTGGTTTATGTTGGAAGGCCAAAGACATTTTAAAAGTTTTATTGAAGTACATTTATATCTGTTCTTTTCATAGTATCTGTGGCTGCTTTGACATGAGAAAGGAAGAGTTAAATCACTATAGCAAGAAACTATGGACTACAAAACTTGGAACACCAAGGATTTGGCTCTTTGGGTAGAAGGTTGTCAACATCTCTATATTAGAAACTGAGACTTGAATGGAAACATGAAGTGTTTACAATTTTTAATAATATATGCAAGCATATAGCTACGATCCCATATTATCTCTTAAGATCTTTTTGGATCTATCTATCTATCTATCTATCTATCTATCTATCTATCTATCTATCTTTCTAGAGAGTGTAGCACAGCATACATAAGGAAATCAGGACAATATGCAGGAGTCATCTCTCTTCTTCTACCATGTGGGTTCTGAGTATTGAACTTAGGTTGTCAGTCTTGGCGGCAAGCACCCTTACCCACTGAGGTATCCCACCAGTCCTTCTACAATATCTTTAAGAAAATATTATGAATGCATTTTAGTGAAAAAAGGTGTTAAAAATCATTCAGCCACAATACCTAGAAAGGCCTTGTATTAATATTTTGATGTATATTTTTTTCTGGTGGTTTTTACTTCTCCATATATTTTTTCCTAAAATTAAATGAGTTATATTGTACATTTTATTTTGTAGCTTGCTTTCCAGCACTTTTTTTCCACACCTGTAAACATAGATTCCCATCCTCATTTGCACTGGCTACAAAATACACTGTTGTGTAAATGTTTAATATTGAATTAATCCTCTTTAATTAGATTTTGAGTTATTTTTCTTTTATGGCACTGCCTTAGTTGACAGCCATCATATGTACAGTTTTTTATACTTGCATTTGTATGTTCTTTTCCATTTTTTTTTTGAAATTATCAGTTAATGTAGAAAGAGAGCTAGAGAGAATAGAAGCTCACGTGCCTTCATGGGTAGGTTGAATTGGTGTAAGCGTCTGGATTAACATTAATTAACAGTATGTGCGTTGCAGTATATTTTCTGAAGTTTCCAGTTCACATTAAATACCAATGACCGGCAGTAATTCCCCCCTTCATGGGAATGTAATCACCCAAGCAATACTGAAAAGGGTGGGTCCACTTAAAAAAGAGAATACCCACAGTACTTATAGCAAGGTCAAATTTTCTGTTGGAGATGGCAGCTAGAAGAGAAGGGGGACACCAGGATGGGACAGTGCTCTCTGGAAATGGGCTGAACACAAAAATGAGTGTGAAAGTCTACAGGTTTTAAGGCGGCCTCTGGAACACTTATAGCAAATGGGAAATGATGCAGAAGCAGGACAAAACTGCCTGTGCAGCACCCATGAGACAGCCAGATCCCAATGGCTGTAGCAGACCTTCTCCTGAGAGCTTTTTGGTTAAACTAGTTCAGCCATGCTACATGTTCACTTAACCTCAAGGAACACTGCTGAGTTTAGTCACCTGCCTTCGTGTTTTCCCATAGATTTTGGAAACATGGAGGTAGTGTGTGGGAAGGCCTGAAATTTGGTGTTAATCAGGAAACAGAGGGGAGCAAAAAGAAAAAGTATTGTGTCTGTTTGAACAAACTCTGCCAAAGGTATGAAGCATTCTCCCCATCAGCTACATTAGAAGCAGCTGGTGTTTCCTCTTCTGCACACTCATCCATGTGTGAACAGTTAGCCTTTAAGACCAGATGCCAGCAGTGAGTTAGTGTTTCCTCAGTCCTTCCACAGAACCTCTCCATGATAGGTAAACTGATGCCCAATTACCCAGACATGTGGAGACAGACATTCTGCTTTGTTTGTTTTGTTTTTCAAGTCAGGGTTCTCCGTAGCTTTGGAGCCTGTTCTGGAACTCACTCTGTAGACTAGGCTGGCCTCGAACTCACAGAGATCCCCCTGCCTCCGCCTCCCCCTGCCTCTGCCTCCCCTTCCCGAGGGCTGAGATTAAAGGCCTGTGCCACCAATGACCAGTTGCTTTGGCTTGTTTTGTTTTTTTGTCAAAGTTGTGATTCTCAGTTTTCTCTCCATCCTCCCTTTTTATTCTCCACCTTGTATTCAGGTACAGAGCTGCCATATGTCCTGCTCCCCGCCGCCTGTCCTCTCCATAGGCCATGCCAATGAATACACCTTTTCCACCCTGAGACCCTCTCTGCTGAATTATCTCAAAGGAGATTTGGAAGTAGCAGCCAGGGTTGCAACAGCAGTGCTGCTTGGAGGATTTTTTAGGAACTCTCCACATTGTGACTATGCCTGAGCTTCTTAACCTGCGTTAATTATGTGATACACCCCACAGTTTCCAAATTTGTAAGAACAGTGGCTAATACCCCAGTGAGAGGAGGAAGTGCTGTCTCTGCGTGAAAACTCTGCTTTGCTTTCCTACCCCGGGGGGATGTCTGCAGCACAGTGGATTAGCCTGGCAGGCTGGAAGCCTGGGAAGCTGGGCCAGACGTCTGACCTGAGCTGCAAATGGGTTTCTGCTCTGCTCTGTCCTCGCACGCACGCTTTGCTCCCTTCAATTTTTTTTTAAGCTAAACTTTTAAAATTTGAGATGAAGACTCACATGCAGCTGTAAGAAATAGTACAGACTCCATATACCTTTTACCAATTCCTATCTTGCAACACAACCAGCATATTGCTGTTGTTGAGAGCCAAAATGCAGAACGCACCCCTCTCCATAAGTATCCCTTGTTCTGCCTCCCTCCACCTCACTGTCTACTAAACCTTCCATGTTCCAGAATTTTGGCATTTCGGGAATGCCATATGAATTATAATCTTCCTAGTTTTGTTTGTTTCGTTGGTTTGTTGGTTGCTTTGGTTTTGCTCAGCTAAATCCCCTTGATCTTCATTTGGGTAACTGTGTGTCAGGAGTTGATTTTATTATGTTGTATTTTATTGCATGCATATGCTGCAGTTCAACCATTCACCTATTGTGGCTATCAGAATTTTTTTCAATATTTGCTATTATGAAGAAAGCTACTATACTACATGGAGATATTTTATTGAGGGCCTTGAGGATGCCTATGGCAAGCAAAGATCTGAGGGTAAAAAATTAACTCAAGTAGGTTACCTCTGCTTGTTCTTTTTTTTTCCATGCTAGGGAAAAAGGTGAAATGAAGGGGCTGTCTCTTGGAGGTTTTTAGTTTTAACAGACGTAGTTAGGAATTTCCATAGACAAAGACAATGATAATGTGCATATCAAAATCACAAAAGGGCAGGTAGAACCTGATAAAGCAGCAGTTCTGAATAGGTGACACCAGCCAGCATTCAAGGGGAAATAGCTGACATTCCAAACCATTAGATAAGGTTACTAAACCTCCCAGAATCCTGAATTCACCCGTTCTCCTCCTCCAATCTCTGTTGTGATAACCAACTTTGGGGACGCCCAGATTTGTTTGTTAGCAAAGGTGGCTTGTGCTGCCTTCCTGCTCCGTGCCTGTCTTCTTTAGAAATTTCTACGTGGTCTGTTAGCAGGTAATTTTGTGGAATTGTCTATATATGTAAATTTGACTGCTAGAACAAAGAGTGAATGTTGTCCCTCTAAGGCCTCATAGGCATTTGATGTTGCTCTATTTTTTTTTAATTTATTCTGGGAATTTAGTGCAGTTGCAGAGTGCTTGCCGAGCAGACCGAAGGCCCAGGGTTTGATCTCCAGCATCACACCAAAAGTATTCTGAGAGGTATCCTGTTGTTTCTCACTGTGATTGCGATTTGAATTTCCCTAATGGTTAACCATCCTGAAGTTCTGTCCATTTGTATGCCTTCTTTGAAGCAATGTTTCATCCTGTTCATTGTTGATGTTCATCCTCTGTTGTAAAGAAAATTAGTGTTTTCCATTTGATGGACTCCAATTTTTTTTTTTGCTTTATGGAAAATTTATTGCAATATTCCAAAAGCACATCACTTTTTCTTCTCAACATCTTGCTCTGCAGCTTCCTTTGCCCTCTTTGCTCGGATGCCAAAGAGCCGGGCATTGGCCGGGGCCATGCGAAGACTGGCAAAAGCCTTGAAGTTCTTCTCTTCTTCTGTGATGACTCTGGCTTTCTCCTTTTTATAAACATTCTGAATGGGCATCACAGGTCCTGTTAGCTGAGTGGCCAATTTAAGGTCTTCAGCCGAACTATCTCCCTTCTTTGGAGCGGAAGGCTTCCTGGGAAAGAGGATGAGCTTGGAGCTGTACTCCTTGAGGCGCTGCACGTTGGCCTGCAGGGACTCGGTGGACTTGTTTCGCCTCCTTGGGTCCACGGAGATGCCGATGGTGCGAGCCACCTTCTTATGGATACCAGCCACCCTGAGTTCCTCCAGGCTGAAGCCCTGGCCAGCTCGGACCTTGGTGTGGTAGCGCACTGTGGGGCACCTCACGATAGGCCTGATGGGTCCGGACACGGGGCGCGGGGCAATGCTGCGCGCTTTCGCCTGGACTCCATTTTTTTTTTTTTTTGATTTTTGAGACAGGGTTTCTCCGTAGTTTTTTGGTTCCTGTCCTGGAACTAACTCTTGTAGACCAGGCTGGCCTCGAACTCACAGAGATCCGCCTGCCTCTGCCTCCCGAGTGCTGGGATTAAAGGCGTGCGCCACCACCGCCCGGCCTGGACTCCAATTTTTTAAAATATGTTTTTGATACCTGGGTTTTAGGTGTCTTATCTGTGAAACCATTGCCTGGCCAAACATCAAGAAGCGTTTCTCTTTTTCTCTTGTAGGAGTTTGATGGTTTCAGATCTTACATTTAAATCTTTAATTCATTTCTAATTTATTTTTGTGTTTTATTCAAATTACGGGTTCAATCTCCTGGTTTTTGCATGTAGCTTTTCCGTAATCCCAACACTATCTTTAAAAAATATCATTTCTACATTGTGTGTTCTTAGTACGCTGTCAAAACTGCTTGACTATATAGATGCACAGGTTTATTTCTAGAATTTCTTTTGTGTTCCACTGGTCTGGATATCTGCCTTTGTTGTTGATGCTGTACATTTTTTGATTGGTTTAACTTTGTATTGTGTTTTGAAATGAAGAGATTTGATCCCTCAAATGCTGTTCTTTTTCGAGAGTGATCTATTAATAGTGCTATATAGTCTTTTACAATTCTATATGAATTATTTTCTGTTCCCATAAAAGATGCTGTTTGGGATTTTGGTAGAATTTCATTGAGTTTAGAGATTGATATCTGTGCTGTGAAAATGTTTACCATATTATCATTCCATTTGTATTTACCTTATTTAGTTCCTTTCATCAAAATTTTGCCACCTCGTTACATTTATTCCTACGTATTTAATGCTTTTGATGCTATTTTAATAGTAATTGTTCTGCCAATTCTCCTTTTTCATAGTTCATTGTGAGTGTACAAAAATATAACCAACTTTAATGTCAGTTTGGTATCCTTTAACTTTAATATGTATGTTCATTAGTTCTAATGTGTAGGTTTTAGGACCTTCTACGTGTACCATGTCCTATGCAAATAAGGATAATTCTTTCCTTCCTTTTCTATTTGGGTATTCATTTGTTTGTTTCTGGCTAGGATTTCCACTATTGTGTTGACCAAGAATTTTCAGAGTGGACATTCTTACAGGAAACACTTTGGGTTTTCAGCAGTGGGTATAGTGAAGGCTGTAGACATGTCCTATGTGTCCTTGATTATGTTGAGTTTCTTTTTGTTCTGTTCTGAGTTTATTCATAGTTTTTAAGATTTCTACTCTCTCTTTCTGTGTGTGTGTGTGTGTGTGTGTCTGACACACACACAGGCTCTAGCACACACAGGTGCGAGAGGCACATGTATGCCACCCCATACATGTGAAGTCAGAGAATTTTTGCATCTACACTATCAAGGATACTATATTTCATTTTTAATTAATTTTTGTGTAAGGCATATATGTTAATTGAGAAACAAGCACCAATATCTGGGGTTGGAGAGATAGATCAACAGGTAAGAGTACATGTTGCTCTTGTAGAAAACCCAGGTTCAGTTTCCAGCATCCACATGGTGTAGGAGGAGGTCTCGCTTGCTGTCCTGGCCCCCTGGCTAGCTTAGCCATGAAATAACCACACAGAAACTATATTAATTGAAACACTGCTTGGTCCATTAGCTCTAGCCTTTTATTGGCTAACTCTCACATCTTGATTTAACCCAGCCAAAAGAGACTCACAACTAGTCAAAGTATTAAGGAGTGTTCAATTCTCAGCCCTAAATTGGGTATCTATACAATCTATTCCAGGGAACATTGCAAAAGAGGGGGCAGAATACTGTAAGAGTCTGAAGATGGGAAGAAGCACTATAAGATGCTTTCGTGTGGTTATAACATAGCCTCCGCAAGCATGAACAACAGCAACAGTAACTGTCTGCCTAAGGCCTGTACAGAAAAACAATTAAAAGGCATGAGAATGGGAGGTGGCCTAGTTGGGAAGAAGGCTGTTAGCAAAAGTAACAATAATAAAAGAAGATAATGCAAAATGAATACGCCCACAGTACTTTGTATATAAGTATGGAATTTTTAATTAAGCCAAAGAAAGTGATGCAGCAGAAATTTTGTGAGTTTGTATTTTTCAGTCAAAAATACTTTTCTTTGTGGTTTTTTTGTTTGTTTGTTTGTTTTTGGTGTTTTGTTTTTTTTTTTGGTTTTTCGAGACAGGGTTTCTCTTTGACTTTGGAGCCTGTCCTGGAACTAGCTCTTGTAGACCATTCTGGCCTCGAACTCACAGAGATCTGCCTGCCTCTGCCTCCCTAGTGCTGGGATTAAAGGCGTCAAAAATACTTTTAAATGAATAGTAGTTAACACACATAGAGTATTTGCTATTCTTTTATTCCTTTAAAAGCTTTATTATGCTACTATACTTATAACATATATTATTATCACCATTTTACAAATGAGAAAATTAACTCAAAAGAGGTTAAAGTCTTGTTCATTGATAGGAGTAAATCTAGGTGCTAAGCCCAGAGGGAATTTTTGTTATTTTTGTTTTTAGATACAGTCTTAATATATAGCCTTGGCTGGCCTGAAGCTTTCTGTATAGACCAGGTTTTCCTTGAACTCACTAACTCTGTAGTGCTAGAATTACAGGCATGCAGTACCACACCCATAGAAAATTATGGAATTCCCAGGTGATGGTGGCCCACACCTCTAATGCCAGCACTCAGGAGGCAGAGACAGGCAGATTTCTGTGAGTTTGAAGCCAGCCTGGTCTATAAGAGCTAGTTCTAGTTCCTGGACAGCGAAGGCTGTTAGACAGGAAAACACTGTCTCAAAAAAAAAAAAAAAAAAAAAAAAAACCACAACGAAACAGAGAAAAACTATGAAATTGATCTCAAAGCATATATGCCTTAATTGTAGGCTACTCTTTATGTTAATATCATTTCCTCTGTTTCAGTCCACCTAGCCATTTGTGGAAACAATTTATAGTGGATTGAATTCAAACATCCCCTGTGTTCTATTACTGCAATAAAACACCATGACTATAAAAGAAAGTGTTATATTTGGGTATTGGATTCAGAGGGTTAGAGTGTGTGACCATCATGGCAGGAAGCATGGCAGCAGACAGTCATGCTTGCTGCTGATGCAGTCACTGTGAGCTCACATCTTGAGACACACCCATGAAGCAGAGTAAGAAAGAGAATTGTGGAATGGTGTGAGTCTTTTGAAACCTCAAAGCCTGCCCAGTGACACACCTCCTCCAACAAGCCCTCCCTTCCTAGGATTTTCCCAAATAGTTCTACCAACGGTGTGGGGAGGGCATCTCAAATACTCACAGATAGGAGCTGGTGAAAGCCATTCTTATTCAGACCACTGCACTTCCCTCCCCCCCCCAAGGTTCAGATGTTTGGATACTTGGTCCCTATTTAGTGGTACTGTTTGGGTAGGTTTAGAAAGTGTGGCCTTGCAGGAAGAAGTGTGGTATTTGGCAGACGTTGAGGTTTCAAAGCCACATTCCATTCCTCATGTGCACTCTTGGTGTTTTGTGCATGTGTTTTGAAATATGAGCTCTCAGCTCTTAGCCTCAAGCTCCAGCCGTCATATCTGACTACCTGTTGCCACACTTCCCTGCCATTGTGACAATAGACTTTCATGTCAATGGAATCATATTCCTTCTATAAGTTACCTTGATCATGATGTTTTATCACACCAGTAGAAAAATAACTACTTCACAGTTGGCTCTCTACTATGTAGTCATGATAATGGCACCATCAAAGGCTTTAATTTTAAAGGGAGGGCACTATGTTAAGGGGAAACAGGCCTACACTGGTTTTCAGCAATATCAGTGAGTTGCTGAGGCTTTACAAAAAGTCCAAACTGGAGCACTAAACTCCTACATGTCACTTATTCTCCCTGTCCCCACCTGCTCTTTCAGTATAAACTCAAGGTGCCCTGAAGCTGTATTCTTTGTCCCACTCCATATTTGGATCTGTGATCTCTCTGCCTGCACCTGTATGGGATGAAAGAGGAAAAAGCCAATAAAGGTTTCCTGGAACTGGGATCAGAGTCAAGGTTGGAATGAGCAGAATCTGGAGGAGAGGCAGAGACTATAGCTTCACTGAATTTCTGGAATCCAGTGGGTTAGTGTTCTAGGAGGAGAGGAATACTATGCAGAATAGTTCCAAGTTCTCTCCTTCATCTGTGCTGATCAGGACCTTCACCTGCATACAAAAAGCCATGGAATTCTCTAAACTATCAGGATTCATAAGTACTCTGTCTAAACCTTTAGTGGAAGCTGCTGTAGCTTCCAAATGGCAGTTGTTTTTACTGTGAGGCCCATAACACATGGAGTGTGTATCACAAATGTTCTGGTGATTGAACATGCTGATTAACTATGAAGCTTTCTGTGTGTTTGAATTTGATCTGGGCCAGTACTTCCTAAATACTCCAGAGATTGATTTGTATCACATATGGGGAACATTGTAGCTGACTACCAGACCTTGAGATTTACAATTCCTTATTCATATCTATTTAACTAGTTCCTTCCATTTTTGCATTTGTTGAGCTTTGGGGAGGCAGAATTGTTGTATAAGTTAATCTGAGCAGGGACACATAAAGAATATAAAAATAGATAGGTAGTGGTTAATTACTAAGTGTTTTAGAAAATGTTTTATGCAAAAAAGAATTCAGCTGTACAAATCCATGAGTAATATAAAAATTATGATGGTGATTTGTTACTGGTGAAAAACGGTTTTCCTCATAATACTTGCAAAAGATGCTGTCATGCAAACTCTGAACAGCTAACCTCTATGCTAAATGTTCAGACGTTTTTTCCCAACAGTCATGATACTTTCTGTTGTGTAAACATTGTTATATGTTTCTAAGTGAAGGCCAGGCGTAAGAAAAATGAAAGTAATTGATCTCTTGAATTGGAGAGAAGAAGCCTTGAGCTTTGAAAAGGAGTCCTGTCAGTCCTCAAGGATTCAGCTATCACAGATTCTGAATTCAGTACTGGTCATTTTACTACAGATAGCAATATTTTTAGGTTCTCATAACACATACTTACTTGGTGTAGAAAACTTGACCTGTGTAACTTCAGGTATTACTGCAATTGGTAGGGGACCATAAAGCACCTGAGTGCTATTGTCCTTGAGTTCCTCTGACTCTGCTTGTCTTTCCAATCTAGCAAGTTTTTTCAGCTTCATTGCATAAGTTCCAGCACCAAAGAAACCACACATGTTGTAACTAGGTTTATTTTCTCAGAAAGCAGAACAGTCTCCAGCCCTTCCTGGGGTAGGCAGGATGGAAACACTAGTTCCTTATTTTGTCTGTGAACCTCGTCTCTAGGAACAGATCTCTGTCCCTATCCACACTCTCCTAGAACCGTCTTTGCCCTAGGAATAATGAACATTGAGAGGCAGGGGAAGGAAGTCTTTACATTGGCCTGGAAAATTCATAGAGAAACCACACAGTATTTTGAATAACACAGGTTTAGCATAAATGTTGGCTTCGACAGAGGACTGTTAAGAATCAAAGATATCTACAAACATTATGCAATCAATGGATGTATAAGGCACAACCCCTATCGCTACAGTTGAACTAGAATATCTAGGATGAAACTCCCCTCCCCCCGTTAAGATCTAGATCTTATAAGAAAGCACAGTCAAGGCTCACTGGTTGGCAGCAGAATTGCTATAGCACTGCTTCGGCAAGACATTCTCGAATTGTGCCCTATAAGACTTCTGGGAAATCCATCCTCTATATACTAACTAGGAAAGTTGCTCATAGGGAGGTATCCCACTATAGGTATTCTGACATTGAACCCTCCGATTGAAGAGTCTTAGGAGAAGCATTTGGCTACTGGGTGCCCTGATCACCATCCCCACAGGAGCTACGTGCTTGAGAAGTTTTTTGCGCCGCAGAAATTGGTACTTTTTGAGCTATTGTAAATGGCCACTGAAGATACTGAGTGCTTCCATTACAGAAACCAAAAGGAAAAGTCCTTTCCTTTCAAAAAGAATCTGTCTAGCACCCTCTACTGAAAAATCTTAAAGCTCTGCCAGATGGGAAAGGGGATGGATTTAGAGGGCTCATAATAGTTCTTCACCAAGCAGTCAAAGTGATTTTGGAGATGAGAGCAACAGTACTGAGATAAAAGTGATTCTCATATAGTATTATTCCATTAATTCTCGTTGTGTTCTGAATGATCTCTCAATCTCTTGTAGATTTGCAACAAAGGGATAAACGTTAGTTACTCCTTATCTTTCTGTGTCTTTTTCACCCTTTCTGTAATGTTATCCTTGAGAGAAAATAGAATATAATTCCAATTCACCTATGCAACCTCTCATGTTTTTATTGTCAAATCTCCAGGTTACTCTCAACTCTTCCAGCCACCTACCTGTACCAGTTGATTAATATTGGAACATTATCAAATTCCAATAGACATGGCAGAATTCATAGGTTAATTATATGCTCTGTGTGTGTGTGTGTGTCTGTCTGTGTGTTTCTCTGTGTTGAGTTTGGTGTGGGTGTGGGCACATGCATGACATGGCAAGCATGTGTAAGTCAGAAGACAACCTTGGGTGTCAGTCATTTCCTTACACTTTGCTTGACTCTTGTTTGCTGCTGTATGCGTGAGGTTAGCTGACCCACAGCTTCTGAGGATTTCTATCTAGTGAGTAGAACATAAGCATTATTCTTGGCCCAGTGACTGCCTGCTGGTTCAGTGAGCAATCCTCCCCACTACCATACAGCCATCTCAACCCAGAGGCCCTTATCTTGAAGTGGAGGCAAAAGGTGGACTTCTTCATTCTGGCTTATGACAAAAAGGTCTCCATCCCTTTGAAAAGAATTAATTTCCTCAGTAATTATACTATTGCTTCTTTGAAGTATGTTACATGCCAAAGAAAGAAACAACCCACAGACCTCTAAATCGTCATAAAATCGAACTCTTCTACCAGTTATTAGAGAGAGACTGGGAGAAAAGAGGAAATGAGACTAAAACATATTGAAAGAATACATTTTTTTTCTAGTGTCAGCAGCATGAAATACCTCTGACAAACTTCAGACCAACTTAAAGGTTCAAATTTCTCCTTTACTGGAAAGGTCATTTATGTTCATGTAATAAGCATTCCCATTGGTCTGTTGCATAAGTAAAATCTCCAAAATGACATTTTTGCAACTGAAGCTGATGCAGCTTAGCAAGAGGTAGATGTAGGCATGAGAATTGGAACTTCCCTATCACTCTCTTCCACTGGGCATGCATGTCAGAGCTCTTCTGTGTCATGTGAGCCCTGTGCAGGCATTGATCCTTTACATGAAACCTCAGCTTTACGAGGAAATCCCATAGGGAAAGAGCTTCGCTTCAGTGGAGTTCTTTTATTGCAGTTGATGGAGGGTAAAGAAGTTGTTTCTGGGGTATTTTCTTAAAATTCACTAATGAAGACTTTTGATGGCTCTTCCCCCTCTGCACCATGCTGTGGCATGCCATGTGAAGCTATTAATTAGTGTGCCCTCTAATTTCTTTTTGTGTGTGCAGCTTGCAACCTGAGAAGTATCCTATATAGTAAGATAATGTGATACAGTAACATAATGCTTCTGACTTTTTCCTTAATACCCACATGACAATTACTACATCACTTTCTTTAGTACCTTTTGGTATTTCTTTGAGAATTTTGGGAGTACTGTACATCATTTTCTCCTGTCTCTCTCCCCACTTTAATTCTTCCTGTGCCTCCCACTCCCTCTCACATTCATGGCCTCTTCTTTAATCATCACTGTTACACACACACACACACACACACACACACACACACACACACACACGTTGAAAAGAATACATTTTATGGGCACAGCTTCTCTGTCATGTCTAGAATATACTGTCTCTCAGTAGGCATTCTGGTTCTATGGCTTTTACAATTGTTGCTCCTCCATTTCTATTAGGTTTCCTGAACCTTGTGTGTAGGAGTTCTGCCATAGACGTATCAACTGAGGATTGATATATGGCCAATTATTCTTTACATTTTGACTGGTTATGAATCTCTGTAGTGGTCTCTGTTGCAAAATGAAGCTTCTTTGATGAGTGGCAAGAGCTATAATAATCTGGGGGTATAAGAACAAATACTTATAATGTAATTAGAAGGTATATTGGTTTAGGAAAACAGTAGTAATAGCTTCTCCTCTAGGGCCTATGATCTCTCCAGCCATGAGTAATTGCCTATATTTATAGTACTAGGCATGAATCCCTTTCTACTGAATAGGCCTTAAGTTCGATTAAATAGCTATTGCTTCCCACCAAGAATAAAAGTGCCACTGCTCTACTATTGAACATCTTGCTAGACCTGTCATTATTGTGCTTGTAGGCTTTATAACTGGATAGGACTTTCAATGATTTTTCTCCCTTGGCTAGTCCTCAGAGAGGAGGCGACAAGGTCTGTTCCAGCTTAGTTCCTCCAGGTCCTGTGTCCAAACTGTGTGGTATCTTCAACGACAGGGTCTTTCCTCAAGTTCTGAGAGGCAAATAAGTACAATGACAATAGCCTATATTGTTTGTTGGGTTTCTTAGCCACGCCCCACCCCTCAGAGACAGCTAAATGGTCTCCTCCAGAACCCGTGAGCTTGATTCCTAACACCCACAAGTACCTGTAACTCAAGCTCTTGGGGCTCCAACTGGCCTTGGGCACCTGCACTCACATGTACTACTTCTACACAGACACATCATCGTAATTCAAAATAAATAACAGATTTTTAAATATATTGAAAGACTTTCTATACTGGTTGTTAACTCAGCACATCTGAGTGTCCTCTAAATGATTCCTGTCACCAAGTGCATCATGCTGTTTCTCCAGGTTGCCTCATGTTACATTAACATCATAGCAACAGTATCTTCCAGATCCATATCCGGTGATAAAGTGTGCCTATTTATGTTTGGTTGCCAATGTCTTTCTGATGTTCTAGTGTTTTACACTTTATTTCTGATTTCCCTGTTATTAACCATAATTTTTTGTGAACATGTTTTAGGCAAAATTAACCAACTTGTCAGGAGATTCCTTATAGCTGACTAATTCTTATATAAACCAAGTATAATTAGTGATAGCAGAAGTAAACATGGGAAGTAGTAGCAAGATTAACTTGAAGAAAAAAACATAAATCTTCCCAATAGCACTTCTACTTTTTAAGAATCAACAAAGATTGAGAGCCACAATTATGGGTAGGCATTCCATATAGTCAATAGTGCCATCATCTTGAAAGAGAAAAATACAAGCAAATTGTGATGACTATTTGTTCATTATATGGTGGGAGGGGTGGCATAATTGAAGGGTCTATTTCATACCTCCCCTGTCATTAGGAACTTTTACAACCTAGCAGGGGAAATCTTTCAGGTACCTACTTGGCTATTCATGTAAGGCAAAATCCAAATTGCCATTTAGAAAATCAGACTAATGGCGAATATCTCTTAGAAAGGTAGGAAAACAGCACTTTTTCTGTGCTACAAAAATACTCCCAGTCTGAGAAATGCTCAGTTCCTGGGAAACAAATGAGAAGGGTCTCTTACTTAAAAATGGATTATCTCTGTAATGTTAAATGTGTACTGACTCCACGATGATAAATGAGACTTAATGCCATAAAACTTAACTATTAAAAATAATCTTACTGACATGAATAGAGTAATATTAAAAACAGACCATTGCATTGAAGGTGGCCTTTTCTCCTGTGATGGAAACGAATTGGGTAATTTTTATTTCGTTATCATCCTCTATGAATTATATTTGCTAATAGAATATAAATATCATTGGTAAAGAAAAAAGAGTAGAGTGAATCTTTGTAATGAATGTGCAAATAAAGAGCACCGGATTCAGAAAGCTCCATTAATGTATTGCCTAAGTCAAGTCAACCAGGCTTTCCCACTCTGTGTCTAGTCATAGGCCTTTGTGTATATAATACACTTGTTAGAACACAATGACTGGACAGCTAATTCCTCCCGGGTAGTACTTTGTTAGTGCTGCTCTTGCAGAGGTTTTCCGGAGACCCTACAGAGCTCGCCTGTGGAGAGTCCCTAAGCTTGTTTGAAGATGATGCATCCTCCCCTGTATGGTACTATCCTATCCCTCGTGCTTCTTAACTTTTGAATAATAGACTCCTGCTACAAACTCACTACCATAAGCTGGCATAAGAAAGATCATGCAGAAGGGTGTCATGTTTGTACCATCCCCAACCTACACACCTTCTATCTTCGCCCTGAGCTCTCTGATGCTTTCCAAATAATCTCCTTATGTAGGAAGCTTATCAAGTTTGAAGTTGCATCTCTATGGAATAGAGAAGAGGTTGGCTAGTTATCAAACACTGAATTCATCTTACTCATTATCCTTATTCCCTAAATCATCAGTTCTGACTAGGTACTTAATATATGCCAAGTATATATACTAAGTGTAGCCTCTTATACTTTATTCCTAGAAGTCAGTAGCTCCTTTCCCACATAGTTCTGTCAGTGCACTGGTATCCTGAAATACATCAACCTCAATTCTCCCTCTGATGAGCTTAACTGGACTTTAATAATCGCTCCTAAATTGCCTTGTGACTCTGTCATGTGAATAAAGACTAGGGACTCTAGGTTAGATTATAAGCATCAAATTAATTTTATTGCAAAGGTCAGGGTGCTCACCTAGTATTCTATTGTGCTTGAAGGTTAGTCCCTGCATGCTTGGCCAAAACCTCCCTGTCTGAATTGTATTCAAAACAGATTTCAAGATACAAAAGGCTGTGGACTCTAACCCCTTGGAAATAGCAAGCAGCTGCAGTGATTTCATGTGTGTATATAATATACCATAATCTCCAGGAGATTATGGGCATTGAGCTCAGCACCTTTTGCTCCCGAAGCAAATGTCTGCTCATCCTTTCCACCTAGCTGCTCATGTCAGAGTTAAGAGATATTTCTTACCAAATGACTTCTAAGCTTGCTTGTCTCTAAGACGTGATGCCCCTGGGAAAACAAGACCTATCTGTGGAGTTTGACTCAGAAAAGATATAATCACATTCAGATAATGCCAGACACCTCCATCCTGGTTCCCCTTAACCTTCATCTGTCTTCCCAATTTAACAGAGGGTTAGTCTTTGCAGCTCAACTCCTTTGGCCAACCCTGTTATAATTCCATGTTCTCTGATGTATGTGTCCAATATATTCATCAGTTCAAGTTCTACAAGAAGCATTAATGTAGTGTCTTGTCATTTATACCCCCATAAAAATCTACTTAGGCCTTTTATGGAGTCTTGTTTGGCCTTGATTTTGTGCAAGAATTTGCCTACTCCTTCCTTATAAGTTTGCTTATGGAAGGATTTCTTTCTTCTGAGAGGCTCCTGTTTTTCCTGTCTCAGCCATTAGAAAGCAGCAGTCGAAAGGCTCGATAAGTATACGTTAGTTTATTTCTAACTAGGGAACACAATCCAAATGGATTACACTGGATTCAGAACTCAGATGTACCATTCTGTTCTTAGAAGTAAAAGTTTACCTCTGAGGTTACACTGTACTCTTCAGAAGTAAAAACACACTCCACAGTTCTGTGCTACAAGCTATAATACAATTTTGCCAAGTGTGGTGGTTAAGGATTATGTGCTTTTCACTGGAGTTGAGAGGGGACTGAAAACCAGCACTCATTGCATTCCCTAAATTATGCCCTCTCGAAATTACAGCCCCAAAGCCCATATGTCGGCTCTCTTCATAACCCAAATCCTGTTTTGGGATGCTGATGCCATCTCTTTTCATTTTCACTTAAATTCTCCATATCTTTCTGTTTTCCTCAGCAAAGCTCATCAATATCGATCTGCTTTCCAGGGATGCTTTGAGGACACAGTGCTGATAAGAAAACATTCTATGAGAGAATATTGATGACAGTTGTTTTGTAGGCACAAAAGGAGAGGGCACTCAGTAGTAATTGGGGGCCATGTTTAGCTACACGACCACCCATTATCGTTAGTACTCAGATTGAATCTAATGCCTTGTAATAATGCAGCATGGGCTACACATGGAGAAGAGGAATTTATTCTCATGTGACTGTTAGCAATGACAAGCTGTTTGAACATACTCTGAACATAGTTGTATATGTGTCTTTTGTTTCTCTTCCTTTCTTTGTTTGGAAATCTGATATTTATCCTTTGCTTATCCTATTTACTCCTTTTATGTACATGCTAAAATATTGTTTTTATTCCCTTTTTTAAAGCCTTATTTCTCAATGAACAGCTTAACCACAGAGGACGGATTTAGAAAAGCAGGTTAAGCAGCAAAGTCCAGTTTAAGCATTGTGGTAGATGTTATCACTGGGCTTTATTAATGGACCCCATTCTGGCTACATCGCACTTCTTTTCCTATGCATTTGTATAAAAGCCCTTGGCTGTCTCATTAACCCCTTTGACTGTGCTAACTCATTCCTGGGCATTTGTTGCCATAACTGCAGCTGTCCTTCAGCTGGAACCCCAATGCTGGCTCCTTTGTGGGCCTGTTTGTTCCAGGCGTCAGCTGTTAGGCGGAGGGCAAGAAGCTGACAACCTCTGAGGTCAAACAGCCTGTCCTGTTTGCTTAAGCCCTGTCTGTTTTGGTTTTTCTTTTCTCCGCAGCAGATGGGCATGTGGCTGTCTGGCCCCAGGGCTGGGAAACACGTGTGGGTACATGACCAGAGTTCATCCTCTCTCACCCACTCTGGGCACCAAAGCAGGTAGCCTAGCTCCATGTTCAAAACTATGATCAATAGTTCTTCTCAGTTGTCCGAATCTCTTCCTTCCACACCTAAGGCAGCTGTGGGGAATTGTTTGAAACTTATGTCTGTTCATAGAAATAATTGCCCGCAGTTTTATGGAGTGTCTCTTATGTGTGTTTCTGCCCATTTACAGATTTGATTATGCCTTTTGCAGAAGCTTACCACTGCTTGCTCTCTTTCTCATAGATCTTCCTGGAGACACCCTTCTTTTTAAAGCAAATTGGAAATGTTGTGCAAATGGCTATATCCGTATCCCACTGGCAAAAGTTAGGAGTTGCAAAGGTTCCTTGGGCACAAAGTGATCAAGTGATAAACACATCTTATATTCATTTGTTTGAGATAGCAGCACTGTCCTATGAGAAATGATTACAATGAGAAAAGGCTTACATACTTGCAAGGTGCAATTACCTTTTGTCCTAGTACTAATGAAGACCAGAGCCAACACAACTTTCACACACAGAGACTGAGCAGGTATAGTAGGGACTGTAGGAAATATGAAGATGGAAAATTTCCACACAGACCGGGAACACAGCACTGGAGAAGAAATTTTAATTTTGTCCATGTTGTGCCAGTTTTGCTAAAAAGCCCATGAAAAATAACCTACCGATTGCCCGTGCTCATAAAATTCCAGTATAGCCTTTTACCTCTGTATAGCCTTTCACCCTGACTTTAATAGAATTGATAATATGCCATCAATAGCAACAGCACAACTAACATCTAACATTCCCACGGTATATCACAGCTTTCCAAGTCTATTTACAGTTGACAACTCTTGTTTAACTATCTCAACAACCCTGTAAGATTGTTTTCAATGTTGCCGGTGCTTTTATGATGCAAAAAAAAAAATAAAATAAAACCCAGGCCCAGAGACACAGACAAATGAGTTGTCTCAAGGTTATATAGCTAGTAAATAGCATTGTCTTCTGCCGCCAGACCTCTGAGGCACGCATGGTAGGCAAGGTACACTGCCTTGTCGCCCTGCGATCCAGTCCACTGCTTCCTCTGTGTTTCCAAATCTGCACTGAAATTCTGGGTAAAGGAATTCAGGCCCTGCAGGGATTCACTTTAAAAGCAAAGGGAAAGTAGCCACATTACTGGGGAATTAGTGCCTTCACATGTGGATTTGCTGCTAAATGATATCTTTGGCACTTATGTTTGTTCCTAGATCACAAACTACTGATGTAGCTAAGAAAGGAAGGTTGGAGAGTGAAGAAGTAGGCAGAGCGTGAGAGCAGAACAACTAACTGTGCTGGCTAGTTTTATGTCAGTTTGACACAGGCTAGTTAGTCATCTGGGGAGAGGGAGGCTCAGTAGAGAAAATTCTCCCATTAAATTGGCCTGTGAGCAAGCCCGGGTGCATTTTCTTGTTTGATGATTGATGTGGGAGGGCCCAGCTCTCTATAGGTGGTGCCACCCAAGACCGGTTTTCTGGGTGCTATAAGCAGACTTAGCAAGCCATTCTAGTAAGCCACACTTCCCCGTGACTTGTGCTAGAGTTCCTGTCTCCAGGTTCCTGCTCTGCTCAAGTTCCTGCCCTGACTTCCATTGACAGTGGACCTGTAAACTGAAATAAACCCCTTCCTCCCCAAGTTGCTTTTCACCATGGTCTTTATTTAAAGCAATAGAAACCCTAAGAGAAGCTGTAAGCTCTTGACAACTAAAGAAATTTTTTGAAATTAAGATATTTTTGAAGTTATACATTTGAGACACATAGTAGAACTGTGAAGATCAGCAAGGAATGATTAACACAAAATCCTAGTCATTTTTTTCTTAAACCACATGTTGGGTGCAGTTTTCACAACATTTTTTATAATATATACATATATATATGTGTGTGTATATATATGTATATATTCTAAATTTTCTTTTGTAACTGCTCAGTCTTTGATTAAAAGCTAGAATTCAGCACCAGTTGTACTCAGTGGGTTTTATTTTGTCTTTTAAGAAAGTAAAAACAAACCTAAAGTTAGGAGGAGGCTATACAGGAGATACTGAAATGAGTTGGAGAGAGTGGAAGTAGACGTGATCTAAATAATTATGTTCACATACCACAGAATAGATAATAAAAAACAGAAAAAGACAATGTGAGGCAGTAGAAACTAGGCTTTGATACCCAGAAATAGATTTACTGCTCCTGAAAACGAGATGCATGTTGATAAAAAGCTTGGCCGGTTTACTCTGGCAGTGTCCCCAGTAACATACCAGGCAGATTCTCAGAAGTGCTGATATGTATGGACAGTATGATTTCCCAGAACAGTCTGAGTATTTACATGGCCCTGCCTCTTACTTTCTCTTTTTTCTCACAATGAACTTCTAGCTTCCGTGAGATAAGAACAGTTGCATGGTCCTTTGGGGATTGGAAGTTGAATGCCTTAACTGTAACCATAAATTAATACATTGTTTCCTAAAATCTGGTGGCTTTTCTTGGTCTTGGACCTGATAGAGAATGCAGTAAGTGGATGGGCTTGTCTATTTTCATTCTGGGTTGGTTTCTCTCTGGCCAATCTAGGCAACACGAGAGCATGAACTGTCAGAAATTACGGCTTTTCTTCCAGGTGGAAATAAGTGGATAAGAAATGCTCCCAGGCTGATTTTCTTTCCGAGTCATCATTTACAGGGAATTCACGCTTTGTTGTCAGTTTGGAATCAGATTTACTCTACCAGTCTCTATAAGGTTTGCTCCGGAGTTCATTGCCAAATTAGATGCCTTGTATTTTTTAATACCTTATGTCTCCTCCACATTGATGCCATTAAAGAGAGAGAGAGAGAGAGAGAGAGAGAGAGAGAGAGAGAGAGAGAGAGAGAGAGAGAGATTTAAAAATGATGACACTATTGGCCTAGAGATTCACTCAGGAAGAAATTTGGAGTTAACTTTAGAAATGCGTACAAAGAAAGTAAGAAAGTTAATAACTCGCATCCTTTGCTGTTTGAACTGCTGTTGCTGCATTAAAATATTAAAAACATATAAAATAGTTTTCAGGAAGGGAACAATTAGTATAGCTGTCTCAGGGTCATACACTAACAAACTAACAATGAAATTTCCTTGCATACAAATTGTTCCTAAAGTAGACTAATACAATGGGCTTCCTCTGCCCAGCTGTCACGGAGGTCACGGTTCCGCCCTTAACCTCCCCTTAGCTTTGTTAGAAAGTTGGAAATAAAGAACAGTCCTTGCCAGCACTCTTCCAAGCATTGTCATGGATAATTAAGATGCAGGGTCAGAAAAGAAAGTGTGGCTACAAATGCTACCCAAATTTTTTGAGGAATAAAAAAGCTTTGGAAATTATTCTGGTGAGGTTGGGGTGTAAGCTGGAGTAGAAGGCAACACTGGAAAGTGTTCACAGGATAAGTAGCACTTTTCTGAAATGTGTCAGCTGGGACTATTAAGGCAGCCCAGCATGTAAAGCACTCACTGCACCAGCCTGATGAACTGAGCTTCATCCCCAGAACCCAAATGAAGAGAAAACCAACTCCACAAAGTTATACTCTGCTGTCGATACACGTGCACCTCCATACCTCTCACACACAATATTAATAATAGTTCCTAGAGTTAAAATAAATAATAAATTAAAATGCATCAGTAGGATGGGAAAATTTAAGTTAGTCTTGTTCTTGGGCAGTATAAAGACAAAAAGAGAAGCCGTCCTGTTCTTTTGTTGATGTTGCTGTTGTAACCATATTCCCTAGTGTTATTGATGAGTGGTTCCTTCGTGTCGCTTTGCCATGAAGGAATCAAAATAATCTTCCTCTCCTCACCTCTGACACCCATTTTTCATAAGATAGCAAAGGCCAAGCTCACAACTGTTACTACATTAGTAATCACTCATATTCTGCAACCACCTTATTGAGCTGAATACTACGGCACACCTTTTCACATATTTTCTTCTTTCATTTTCACTCCCCCTCTATGAGACAAGTACCACTGTCGTCCTCATTTTTCAACTTATAATAAAGTGCAGAGACTGTAACTTACTTCCCAAGCCTTACACAGCTAATTAGCAGTAGGTCAGGATTAGAATTCAATTGTAATCCAAAGACTAATCGTAATCGCTGTTATAGCCGGAGTTTTCTTCAATCAGGGTCCTACTGTATTAAGGATTGAGAGATCTCTTTTACTTTTTAAATTCATTCTTCTGTAATTTGATACATACATAGACAAAGTATTTCAGATATAGTTACCCCTCACTACTCCTTCTAATTCCCCAGAGTCGTCACCCCTCAATCCCATATATCCCCTCCTGACTTCATATCCTTTTATTTATATATATATATACAGGCCACTGTGTACAATTTGTACTTCCCTTATATATAGGCATGGGTTTGGGGCCGTCCACTGGATAATAATGATCCTACAAGTGAGCATACCCCTAAAAGAAAACAAACTGTCTCCCCTAGAAGCTTTAAACTATGAATAGTTTAAAGTAGCCCCAGGCTCTTGAAACCCTCCCCTGTCCATATTATAATGTTGACTGGCTTCCCTTGGTACCTGTTTTGGACAGGCAACCCACAGCTACTATGAGCTCATGGGTGCAGGTTTCCTATCCTATCCAGAAGACACTATTTCACTGCAGTCTTCCCTGACCTCCATCTCCTATGATCTTTCGTTTCTCTTTTCTGTGTTAGTGTCTACGCCTTGGGAAGGAGGTATGGTATAGCTGTCTCATTTGTAGCTGATCCTTCCACTGACATTATCTGCAATTTGATCATTGTCCAGTGCACAAAGAAACTTCACTGATGAAGTCTTTTTTTTTTTTTTGGTTTTTCGAGACAGGGTTTCTCAGTGGTTTTGGAGCCTGTCTTGGAACTAGCTCTTGTAGACCAGGCTGGTCTCGAACTCACAGAGATCCGCCTGCCTCTGCCTCCCGAGTGCTGGGATTAAAGGCGTGTGCCACCACCGCCCGGCTCTGATGAAGTCTTTTTAGCTAAATTAATCTTTAGATATAGAGATACTTATTTAGAGGGCAGTTTGATATTAAGTGCACGTTACAAACTAATAGCAATACGCCTAAGAGTTCCCTAAGCTTGGGTTGTTGGCCAGATTTATAGTACCAGGCATGTGTTTCCTCCTGTGAAGAGGTCCTCACCACATAGCATTCATGCCACTATTGCACCCTTGGGCATATCTCACTAAGCTGGTCATTTTATCTCCCAGTGTTGACAACTAGATACGGTTATTGACGACCCTTCTCCTACAGCAGCTTACATAGCACCTTATGGTACTGTGAAAGCTGGCCGGTAAAGAGGAAGCTTTCCCGTCAGTTTGAGCTTGATCTTTACATCCTGTAACCAAATTATGTGGTGTCTCCAGCAGTAGGGTCTTACTATCAAAATCTGGCATGATACCGAAGGCCAATAGCCTAGAGTCAGGTATGGGTATTCCTCCTTGAGTAATTAATTGGTCAGGGATGTCAGGAGATCCCCCAAACAATACAGGGTTAAGAGTTTTCTAGTTGCCCTGGCCAATTGCATGTTGATAGCTGATGAAAGGTATTAGTTTTCAGAGAAACAAAATGAGTTATTTTGACACATGAAAGGTGATAAGAGTGATGTGAACATCTGAACAGCAAAGGCTATCGCTTTCAGATTATTTGTCAAATGGGAGTAAAGTTTAGAAATTCCGTTTCTGCTGTTTGTGGAGGGAAAGGGGAAAAAGAAGTTCAGAAGGAGCCAGAGCTGCTGGCCCAACACAAATCCTACCATTAGTCACTGCCTCCCGTGGCTGTTTGTGTATATATAGCATTGCCCTTCATAGTTGAGAACGACACTGCTGAGGCAGCTAGTTCTCAAGCCAAAGTTCCCATTATCACTAGGATTTAACACTACACTTGTTTATAGTTATCATGGCTAAGGTCCCACCTCCCTGACCTAGACCATGGCCCTATGGTTAGTGGCCTTGCCCAGCAAATCAACAATATAGTCTCAGAGACAACCAACTGAAGAATAGAAAATAACCCCATTTGTTCAGCATTCTACTTTTAATGTAGAAGCATAGAGTCAGGTATGGCCAACACATACTAACTACTCATGTTATTTTCAGCACAGCACTATGGAAAAAATGATTTTCAGTCTCATTATTAGATGAAAAAAATTAAACTCTGTGTTTCTCAGGAAGAGTTACCTAGGCTACTTAATCACAAGGCAGATTCTCCATCACCACCAAGATGAAAATCTCAGCAGTGGACCCTAGAAATCTTCACATTTAGCTCACAGTCCCATGTGTTCTGTTCCAAGCATTGGACTCGGCATTCTTAGTGGTAGTGTAAAGCTCAGTGTTGAAACGTGTATGCTCTGGAAGCATACTTTCCCAAGATGGAATTTCACCTGCAGAATTATATATATATGTGCTGACCTAGGCAATTTCCTAACTTATTTGTATTTTGTTTTCCTTATCTGTAAAATTGGCATAATTGATAAATATTACCTGTGTTATTTGGTCCTTGAGAATAATATGTAATGAGCAGAGGGCCAGAAATACATTTTTTTCTTTATTAAAGCATTTCTACTTTAAAAAATCATTAGCTATAAAGCTATTTTTGCACAATTACCCCTTATTCAATATTAGAAATCAAAATAATTATCATTGGGGCTGGAGGATTGCTCAGTGGTTAATACACTTTCTTCATAAACATGGGAACCAAAATTCAGATCCTCATGTCCCATATAACTGCTGCAATGGTATAGTGGGCATTGTGATCCACCTATAACTCCAGCCACAGATATGCAAACCAAGCAAGCTTACTAGCAAGAATAGTCAGGAGATAGAGACAGGGATAGCTGATTAGCAAAAATCATCTATCAGCAAGTTCTAGGTTTGACTGAGAGACCCTGCCTGAATGAAGAAGATGATTTCCAACACCACCATTGGGCATCCACACGCGCACACACAAGTATGCATATCCACACGCATTTACACACACACATGCAAAACATGTACATATAGGCACACAAACCATACACACATTTGAAAATGGGAGGGACGGTGACTGAATAATTGCCATTGTCTTTGTACCCGAAAGATTATCAGTATGTTCAGCTATAGGTGGATAACCTGATTAAAAAATTTATCAATCTGTAAATTCACACAAGTAATAAATATCAGAACTATGTTTAGAATATTTGATTCTGTCTGCCTCCAAGGTCTGTTGCTTCCACTCCACTGTGTTGTCTTCATAGATACA
This sequence comes from Microtus pennsylvanicus, assembly GCF_037038515.1. Lineage (NCBI taxonomy): Eukaryota > Metazoa > Chordata > Mammalia > Rodentia > Cricetidae > Microtus > Microtus pennsylvanicus. The sequence continues at coordinate 60,433,192 of NC_134601.1, read as the reverse complement.
GCGTATAGGCTATGAATTCCCAACTGGGTGTGGGCCAAAACCTGTGGCCTGTTTCCTTACTACCACCACCCTACTCTCACTATAACTGTTGCCGGAGCACTTGCATACAAATATGAGTTTTGCTCAAACCCAACCCCTTCCCTCTTTTTCAAATCTTTCAATATCCCCCACCACTTCTACCTCCCAACCACATGCACTCTGCTTTCTTATGCCACTGAGTCCAGTTAGTGTTGCCAGTACGTACATGGATATAGGGCCCCCATCCACTGGCATGTGGACAACCTATCAGGGGCTGCATCCCTGAAGAAAACTGACCCTCCCCAAGAAGCCATCAGCCTCCAATATCTCCTTAACTGTGGGCAGGACTTCCTGAACTCTTGTCCCATTTATGCTGGAATTTTGGCTGGCTTTATTCTGTGCATGTCTAATAGAATTAGTTTAAAACCTGCTCTCATAACTGTTCCAATACTATCTCTAGGACTATCCTGCTTGTTCATAAGAATATTGAATCACTGAGATGCTGTTTAGTTTGTGGAAGTACCTTATAGCCTAAAGTTCTTATCTGTATGTTTTAAGAATTATCCTATCTCTCACCATCCTGCTCCACTCACAACCGATGTGAGAATGGTTACTTACTGTAGAGACTAACATTAAGACCCTTTGCTCAACAAAAAAGACCCTTTTCTCCCCCCCCTTTTTCTTTCCTCATCCCCTCCCTCTCATTCCCCTCCTCTCCCTTCCCTCCTCATCCCCTCCCTCTCATTCCCCTCCTCTCCCTTCCCTCCTCATCCCCTCCCTCTCATTCCCCTCCTCTCCCTTCCCTCCTCATCCCCTCCCTCTCATTCCCCTCCTCTCCCTTCCCTCCTCATCCCCTCCCTCTCATTCCCCTCCTCTCCCTTCCCTCCTCATCCCCTCCCTCTCATTCCCCTCCTCTCCCCTTCCCTTTCTAGTAAGAATAAGTTGTGACATCCTAGTTCTCTCGAGTGGCTCTTTGATCCATCCTAGATAATACTCACAGGGAGTCAAAGCCCCTAGTTGTCTAATAGCGTCATCTGTCTTTGCTGTCTCAGAGCTTTGCCTTACAGAATTTATTGTCAGCTCTTTCAACCTGCATAACCATGATGCAAGCTGTGGCGTCACTGCCAGTGACATCTGCAACAGGAGAATAGGTACCTGGGGCTTCGGTGCATTGTTCACAAACAATGATGGATTGGTAATTTTCAAAGAAAATGAACAAGGACTCAAAATAACACTTGCAAAGCACAATATATTGCTTCATGAGCAATAAATACCAAGCAGAAGATAAAACCTTGAGCCTTAGGCTTAATGCAATTCGAAAACATGATTTATTCTGCTGCTTCCTTTCTATTAGCCAAAGAACTGAAAGCACAATGTTATTCAGTGCTGGGATACACAATCCTATCCTTACACCATAATCTATCAAAGGAAATATTTCTGTGTGCCTATTATGTACAGGGATCTGTGTGATGTGCCAAAAAATGGAGGTTTCCTCTGTGTTCTATGCAAACATTTTCTAAAGTTTCTCTCGCTTCCTTTCATCATAGTGGGATTCCTAATGCTATTTCCAGTACCACTCTCTAAACAGCAGTCTATCAGCCATCCATAATGCCTGTTCCCACCGCCACCACAGTAATGATTTCTTTGATGTATCACAGAGAAACGGACAAACACTTTAATAGATTCCTGGGTGTCCAACCAGACTAGATTTAGTATTTATTGTATAGTAGCATGAGAGAGTAGGGCAAGAACTGTGGACATGGGATTGACTGTGCAAGTGATAGATGATTCAGGGTTGCAAAGAAACCAGGAGTATGGACCACTCTTCATTAAGAAACCACAAAATTGTGAACTATGGGGATGGCTCAGTGGGTAAATATGCTTACCACACAAGCAAGCAGAGTGACCCAAGTTCAGTAATGACCCTTGTTCAATCCCTGGAGCTTGCCTGGAACAATGGTGCTAGATGAGGTGGCATACATCTGTGAGTCTGCCATGTCTACCACAAATAATAAATACATATTTTTTAAGGAACATACAAAATAGCTGCCATAGAGAAAAGTCTCTCAAAGTCGATGCAATAGACATTTGGAGCCAGATAATTCTTAACTTTAGCAGACTGTCCCAAAAGACAAAAGATGATTCTCAGCTTCTCTGCCTCTATCCACTCACTAGACAGATCTCAGTAGCAACTTCCTGACCCCAAATGGTACAAACAAAAATGTCTCCAGATATTGTCAAGCTTTCATTGAGAACCACTAGAATAGAAGATGTGAGTTATACCGAATTGTCCAACCTCAAATTGTGTATAATTTCTTTGACTATCCTGGCTTAGTATAGTTTAGTAGGTAAGAGCAGAGCTAGTGGAGTCAGGCTGTGTAAGTTTGTATTCCAGTTCCACTGAAAGCTCACTGTCTAGCCTCTCTTCCTATTAATTCATCAATACAATGGGATAATGAAAAGTTCTTTCATAGAGTTGCTTTGAGTTTTAAATTAATATACTTTTTTATAAAACGTCAGAACAATGCCTGACATACTAAGCATGATCAAAGTGTTAGGTGTGGTGATATTTTGTTTGTGTTTTAACAAATAAACTTTGTCTGAAGATCAGAGTGCAGCGCTAAGCCCCTGGAGGCCAGGGAGCGGCCTTTCATCCCAGGACTCAGGAGACAGAGGCAGATGGATCTCTGTTACATGAAATTGAATCAGTCTAAAAGAGAAACAGAGCTCACACAAAGGTGATCCCAGCACTTGGGATCACGGGCCTTTAATCCCAACACTAGGGAGACGGAGACAGGAGTGATACTGAGAAGGCTGGGCAGAGAAAGGAATGTAAGATGGGAGGAGACAGGAGAGCAGTGCAGTCTGAGGAGTCAGTCTGAGGACAGTCAGCCCTTTTGGTCTGAGGATTCAGTAGAGGTAAAATGTCTCTCCAGTGGCTGGCTGCACTGCTTCAACGATCTGTTAGCTTTTACCCCCTAATATCTGACTCCAGGTTTTTATTAAGAGCAATTAGAATTTGTTTTATACTTAGGCCTATTATGGTTTCTGTTATATTATTTGTCATTTTTATAAGTACTGGTATGGTTCGATTATCTGGGGTCTCCTCTGTTTTGTACTATTTTCCCTGTGCAGACTAGAGAGCTAAGTCCACAGGCCAGAATCACACAGTATAAAAAGATTTTGGATATCTTTAGACCTGTTAAGTAAACAATGCAGGTAATCCTCACATTGAACATTGCAGAGTTCTCTTATTTAAAAGTAGATTTATTGGTAGAAGTAACAAAAGTAAATGAGATTTATGTCCACTGACCAACTTCCACAAGTCATACTCTGACCTCCATGAATGCATGGCATGTGCTTTTCCACACACAAACACAAGATAAATAAATACTATTATTTTTTTTAAAAAAAAGTATTGGAGAAGAATAAATTGCCAAGAAAGTTTTTATCTGAATAAAAATATAGCTGAGCTGGGCGGTGGTGGCACACACCTTTAATCCCAGCACTCAGGAGGCAGAGGCAGGTGGATTTCTGTGACTTCTTGGCCAGCCTGGTCTATACGAGCTAGTTCCAAGACAGCCAGAACTATTTTATAGAGAAACCCTATCTCAAAAAAAAAGAATATACATAAAGAGATGGTACCAACATATTCTACTTATTCCAAAAGAAAAAAAGAGAAACATTTATAGCCATAAACTCCTGTATGATAGAATGTGTAATCTTCATTTTTAAATAACTTTTACAGAATTGGGTAATCAGTGGTTCATAAACAGACACTGACTTGTTAGTTCTAGAGAGACATCAAGTTAGAGTGGGCAATCACTTCAAAAGCTTTCATTCCTTTGATACTTACACGCTCTTATTCCAAAGTGCTGTATCTTCAATCCAGTCACCCCGAAGGCACTTATGAACAACTACTCTGTAACTTCTGATCTTGAGGAGTTGTCACACAGCAAAGTAGAACTAGGGAAGATATTTTGAAGAGCATTTTTGCATCACTGGCATTTGCCTTCTCTCTAGCCTTTCTGAGTATTCTTGGCTGCTACTAGTAATTTATAGGAGTCAGAGGAAACAGAGCGACATCCCCCTCTGTGATGTGAATATTCCTTTCTTTTCTTTTTGGAGACAATTTGTGTGTGTGTGTGTGTGTGTGTGTGTGTGTGTGTGTGTGCGCGCGCGCGCGCATGTGTGTATGTACATATGTGCACATATGTATGCAAGTATATTTGCCTGTGCACATGCATAGAAGCCAGGAGAGAGCCACGTTTTTCCTCTTCTGTCATTCTCTGCCAGTTGTTTTGAAGCAGGGTGTCTCCATGGACTTGGGAATTGTGTCATCTTAGGCTGGAATTCAGCAAAAACCAGTAACCCCTTCCTTTCCACCCACTTTAGAACTGAAGATATAGGGGTACTCAGATGTTATGTATGTGCTGGGATCTGAACTTTTGTTCTCAAAATTGCATGCTAAGCACTCTTAGACAGTGAGCCACCTCTAGCCCTTTCTGTTCTTCTTGGGTGCTAATAGTAAATTATAGGAGTCAGAGAAAATGGCAGCATCCTCCTCTGTGATGTGAGACTAATTTGATAAGATACTTAAAGAAATTTCCAGATATCCATATTAGGCTTGAAAGAGAATTAGACTAAAGCTCAACTTTTCCACCACTTAGTGATAATTCTACAGATATATTTAGCATAGCATGCTTTGTTAATGTGAACCATTAATCTGGATAGCTGGGAAGCAAAAGATCACCTAAAATTTGTCTTTGAATGAAAACTTTTGCAATCTTGCTTACATAAATGATTGTGCTGATATAGGCACATGGTTATAGGTAATAAGATCAGACTAAATTATTAGTTGCATAGCTCTATCTCTGGTTGTAACTCTAAGCAAATTCCTACATATATTTAGTTGCTATTGAGAATTGGCTGCCACGCACCTGTAACCCAGTACTTACAAGACAAAAGCAGACAAATCTCTATCAGCTCCAAACAAGCCAGGGCAATGTAACGAGACTCTGTCTCAAAAACATTATTAAAAAGATCCCTTATCTCTTAAACCCCATCTCTGACCTAAAGGAGTGACTAGCTAGAAGATAGAAGTATAGCCAAGAGCTATAATTCAAGACAATCAGTAGTAAATATTCAGTTCTTGATTCCTACGCTTTTCTAACCTGATGATCTTCCAATTCATTATCTGGAAGAAAATCATAGCCTTTCTTAAGGACACATTGAAATGATCTTTTCCAGCAAAAGTTTCTCTGGCAACTCATCTCCGTCCTTCCCAGCTCCAGATACGTATACCTAAACCCATTCCTGTAGCATTAACTATTCTCCTGGAGTCCATAGCACTCTACTCATTGTAATGCTTAATGCAATAATTGATATTTGGTTCTTTGTGTATCTGTTCCTCCCACTGTACTGCAAGCTCTTCCAGTAACCAGGTTTTGTTCATCTCTGTATCCTAGTCGCTAGCTCAGAACCTGCTGTATAGCAAGACTCACCAAAAACTGGATTTGAGGAGGAGGATTCTAAGAATAAGCAAACATATAAAAATCACATACAAGGTAAAATGTAATGAGAACACATAGGAAGGAATAATTCATTCCAGTGAAGCAGCTTCACAGGAAAGGTTGCGGTATTTAAGATAACCCATGGAAAATGAGTAAGATTTGACAAGGTGGGGCTTAGGTGCTCCGAGAAGTGAGGGAGATGAGAAGAACATTTAAAACACACACGGGAATTTAGGAATGACAGTCATTGTGGCAAAATAATGCTACTAGTTCCACAGGGTCCTTATCTGTCCTTATAAACAAGTTTTTCCAGGAACTGTGCTCTCGAACATCTTAACAGGCTCTTTGATTGGTAGACATTTTGAAAAGAAGACTACTGTATTGTCCTTTGAAACTGACAGTTTAGATCATTATCCTTCTCTCCCTGGCCCCCAGATTTGTTCAGTTTAGAGAGGTTGGTGTGTTGTAAGTTCCATTATTAGATTTCACGTCCCATGTTGAGAAGTGTTCCCAAGTTGTTAGTTTTTCTTTTTCACAGGAAGACATAGCCATGCTGGGGATAAATAAAAGAGGCAAAAGAAAAGCATTTTTGACACTGGGACCTAGCTCCTGTGGAACTGCCTATATTCCCTGGGAGCCATTCTGCAGTCTCAAATCAGAGATCCCCTAAACACTTGCTGCCTGGAAATTGGAAATCCAGCTGGACCTAATTATTGCTTCTGTAAACTCTGGACCCAAAGGATGTTCGGTGATATATGTTTGTTTTCTTACTAATATTTCCAGAGGAGCTATGTTTAGCCTTAAGTTATGTCTTCATAAGAGAGCACTGAACATGGGTGTGAGGACTAGATAGAGTTCCTGCAGGCAGGGCAGTCAGCAGCTCAGGCTGTAATGTGGGATACTTATGGTCCTCTTCTTCTCTCTCCCCCTTCCCCCCTCTCTGTATGTGTCTGGGTGTTGTTGGAGGGAAGGCAAATTCAACACAGAAGAATGACAAAAACTGGAATCTCAAAACTAATGTCTTTGGACGTTTACTTGTCCTCACCAGGACTAAAATAGCACAAATATAAATAACGCAGCCAAGGACCATCCTGATGTTGCCAGCTTAGACAGACATGATGGACATTAATAAGCTACACTTAGAACAGAGTTGCCTTCAGGGGTCTGAGTGGCAGATGTTCATATTGGGCTGTAGTAGAAAGGCTGTGTGGTTTTCTTTTACCTGGAGGCTATCAGCTATCAGGGGGAAAATTCCCAAATTGAAACCCTTTTGTGCTCAGATAACTTATTGACTATATCTTACCCAACTCAGTTATCACATGCCCTTGAATATATAACCCACTTCAGTGTCTTTTCTGGGGTGTCCTTTCCTTTTCTTTACTAGTTAATAGCGAGCTATCATTCAAAATTTACTCCATACAATTCTGTACTACTCTTTTAACATCCATTCTCTATAATTTCTACCTACTCAGACCACAGAACCTCTTTATTCCTTAATCTTCAGTAATCTAGTCTATACCACTCATGTATTTCCTTGGCTCTTAATTATTTCATTAGGGATAAATAGACCATAGTGACTAAAATGTATGTATTTTGTACAACCTTGGGTAAAAGAGATAATCTTTAGAAACTTCTCATTTGTTACATGCAGATATAAATCCTCCCCACCTCATAGCTTCGTCCCAAAAGTTAAATGACAATGACGCATGCCAGCTGCTTTAGTTGACATATGGTAAGCACGCAATAATGAGTAGTAGTGGAAGGCTGAGGTGGTGCTAGTACTAACAGTCATTATCATTATCATCGTCATCTGTCTCCAACTAGACTTGCAGTCTTTGTGGATAGGAGCCACGTGGACTGTCTGTGTTTTCATTGGTTCTCCCCTAACCCTCAGAATATTCTATTAGCTAATGATATATATGCTCAGCTCTTTCGATTGTACTACTGCAAGGACCTAAAATCTCATCAGGAATGTAATTTTCATATTTTATTGCCAACTACAGAAGCCCTTGGATGATTTTATTTTCTTGGTTTGTATTTCTGAGGAGTTTGAATAGAATCTGCTGAAGTAATATGCTAGTAGACAAAGGATAAGAAAATTCTTAATTATTCCAATCTCCTTTGATGTGTACATTTGTGATTGGGAGAGACGGGGGAAAGGGTAGAAAGGAAATACACTAAAATGCCATCTGGTAAATTGTTTTCAAATTTCATGACTTCCTGCCACTTCAAGCTGTATTATTTCAATCCTTGTAAGAAAAGTAGCATTGCATTGAGGCCTTATCCACCACTTGTCCATTCACCATTTTTGTAAAGTGTTTGCCACAGTTTTCTCTAATAGCTAAACTAGATACTGGAACCTCAACACAACAAATTATTTGCCCTGTCATTTCATTTCAGCTGACAATACTAGAACTCTGAATGTAGATTCTGCTGCAATGACGCTGCCTGTGTCTGATCCAACTGCATGGGCCACAGCAATGAATAATCTTGGAATGGCGCCACTGGGACTTGCTGGACAACCGATTTTACCTGGTATGTTATTTTTAATTACAAGTACTTCTTTTTATTGACCATGTGGTAATAAATATAATGGCTCGACACATCTTATTTTGAAGTTGACATTTTCTAGATTCTGCCTTGAGCACTTTTGTACTATGAGCTGTATAGGCTAGACGGCCAGTATGATGGCACTTTGTGTATATCTAGGGGTATATCTGATGCAGGTTACGGTTATTGAACATGTAATGAAATAAAAGGCAACAGAATTTTGGCAAGTATTAACAAAGCTTGTCTAATTTTATAGACTTCTTACAGAAAACAAACATAGGCATAGAACAAGAACTTAATGAAACAGATCTTAAATCCCAGATTCCTAAAGGGAAGAAGAGAAAGTGGTAGGTACATTGGCTCCAAAATAATTTTGGCAATAAATAACACTTTTTATACATATGTATACAAAAACACATACATGTGAGCACACATGTGTACAACAGTGGCCATGATGGACTAACTATATCTCCACTAAGTGTGAAGACAAGGACCAGTAAAATAGCTCAGAAGGTGAAAATGACTTTGTCCCAAAGTGTGATAGCTTGACATTGATTCCCAGAACCCACATGGTGGAAGGAGAGAATCAACGCTTGCAAGTTGTCCTCGTCACTTCCATATGCATGCTACATGCACACAAAACAGTAAACAAATGCTTTTTAAATGTTTATTATAAAAAATAAAATCAGAAGAAAAACATCACAATATATAAAGGGGTTCATGTAGACACAAAAGTGACTTCCTGGCTAGTAAGAGCTAATTAATGCCATTTCAGGGAGCCTGGGGTGGCTTTTGAAACAGCATAAACATTAATCTCCTTAGATTTATTTAATTGTGGCCCTACATAAATGCACAACAAGACCTAATCAAGCTAGATGCTTGCTGCTCAAATGTGTTTTTGTATAGTCCTAGGATAGTTTTGATTCCTAAAATATGAGGTCCCATCCCAGACCTACTGAAGCAGAAACTGCAGTTTTACATGATGCCCAGACAATTCATAGGCATGAGCATAACCATGATACCCTTTGCCGGGCCATGTAATTAGTTCCTCCTTCAATTTCACAATTCCAGCCTGAATTTTCAATCTTTATGGATTAAAATGGAATTGATGACAATATTAGAAATAAATTAAAAGGTACTATTATGCTAACCACTGGGAAACAAATACAAAAGAGGTCAGTCAGGGAAAAACAAGATGTCTGAATAAGAAATTGATACCAAACCAGAAACTTCATTAATATTTGATAACTTTAATAGTTCCAGGAGATTGTATTTATGCTGCAAGGAAAGAAAAATATTCAACAATCTTGCCCCATTGTGAACCCTGAAAACCACAGTAACCAATGACCTGGCAAGATGTGCGCACTGTTGCAATAGTTATGTTATAAGGGTAACCGATGGATTCAAAGCCTACTCTACAATACTGAACTCATGACTTGTACTGTTGTCTGGCTAAGTCATAGGCCCTAAATGCGAACATAATACCGTATTAGTCTGTTTAATGGGCATAGTATTAAACTACCCTGTGTTCTTACCTTCATATTCAAAAGTTTGTGTATACGTGATCCCTCATCAGAGAAGATTTTTGTTTTTGTTTCTCAGTTTTTTGAGATAGGGATTCTCTATGTGTTGCTCTGGCTGTCTGGAACTAACTCTGTAGACTCACAGAGATCATCCTGCCTCTGCATCCCGAGTTTTGGGATTAAAACCATGTGCCACCATTGCCTGGAAAACCTTTTTTTTTTTAAATTAGATAGCCATTAATAAAGAGACCCACGACCGTTCAGTGTACAGAGGGTGAGGGATCATGTAGTGCTCATCTCTAAATGGGACATATATATATACATATCATAACTGCCCAAGGCTCAGGGATCATTGCAGGGGCAGGAAGATTTAAAGGTAGTGGATAGCCACGTGCTTATTAGAAATGACAGAAGAATAGCACACATGAATACACTGAAGTGCTGACTTGTACAAGCTCAGGTAAGACAAAATTCCAACATGGATTGGATTGAGCGATATGTACTGGATTTGGACTGAGAGATTTGTACTGGATTGGACTGATATGTGTACTGGATTGGACTGAGAGGTGTGTACTGTACTGGACTGAGATATATACTGGAATGGACTGAGAGATGTGTTCTGGATTGGACTGACAGATGTGTACTGGATTGGACTGAGATGTGTCCTGGATTTGACCCCAGAGATGTGTACTAGATTGGACCAAGAGATGTGTACTGGTTTACACTGACTGATGTGTACTCAATTGGACCTAGATGTGTACTAGATTGGAATGAGAGATGTGTACTGGATTGGACTGAGATGTGTACTGGATTGGACTGAGTGATGTGTACTGAAATGGACTGAGAGATGTGTGGTGGATTGGACCGTGAGTGTACTAGATTGTACTGATAGATGTGTATTAGATTGGACTGAGATGTGTACTGGAATGGACAGAGATGTGTACTGGATTGGACTAAGATGTGGACTGGATTGGAAATAGAGATGTGTAATGGATTAGATTGAGATATGTACTGGATTGGACTGAGTGATGTGTACTGGATTGGACTGAGCTGTGAACAGGATTATAGTGAGAGATGTGTAGTAGATTTGCCTGAGAGATGTATACTCGATTGGACTGACAGTTGTGTATGGTTTGGATTGAGATGTGTACTGGATTGGACTGATATGTGTAATGGACTGGACTGAGAGATGTGTACTGGATTTGACCGCCATGTGTACTAGATTGGACTGAGATGTGTAATGGACTGGATTGAGAGATGTGTACTGGATTTGACTGAGAGATGTGTGCTAGATTGGACTGAGATGTGTACTGGTATAGGTTGAGACGTGTAATGCATTGTTCTGAGAGATGTCTACTGGATTTGACTGAGATGCGTACTAGATTGGACTGAGTGATGTGTACTGGATTGGACTGATATGTGTAATGGACTGGACTGAGAGATGTGTACTGGATTTGACCGCGATGTGTACTAGATTGGACTGAGATGTGTAATGGACTGGATTGAGAGATGTGTACTGGATTTGACTGAGAGATGTGTGCTAGATTGGACTGAGATGTGTACTGGTATAGGTTGAGACGTGTAATGCATTGTTCTGAGAGATGTCTACTGGATTTGACTGAGATGCGTACTAGATTGGACTGAGTGATGTGTACTGGATTGGACTGAGAGATATGTAGTGGATTGGACATAGATATGTTCTAGATTGGCCTGAGTAATGTATACTGGATTGGACTGGGAGATGTGTAGTGGATTGGACTGAGATGTGTACTGGATTGGACTGAGTTGTGTACTGGATTGGACTAAGAGATGTGTAATGGATTGGAATGAGATGTATACTGGTAGGACTGAGACGTGTACTGGATTCGTCTGAAATATGTACTAGATTGGACGGAAATGTGTATTAGATTGGACTGATATGTGTACTGGGTTGGACTGAGACATGTGTACTGTATTAGTCTGAGAGATGTGGACTTGATTGGACTGGGAGGTGTGTACTGGATTGAACTAAGAGATGTATACTGGATTGGAATGAGATATGTACTGGAATGGATTGAGATGTGTTCTGGATTGGATTGACAGATGTGTACTGGATTAGATTGAGAGATGTATACTGGATTGGACTGAGATGTGTCCTGGATTTGACCTGAGAGATGTGTACTGGATTGAACCAAGATTTGTACTGGATTGGACTGAGAGATGTGTACTCAATTGGACTGAGATGTGTAATGGATTGGACTAAGATGTGTACTGAAATGGCCTGAGATGCATACTTATTGGACTGAGAGTTGTGTACTGGATTGGACTGAGAGATATGTACTGCATTGTACTGAATGATGTGTACTGGATTGGTCTGAAATGTGTATTGTATTGGACTCATAGATGTGTTCTGGATTGGACTGAGATATGTACTGGATTGGAATGAAAGATGTGTCCTAGATTGGACTGCCAAGTGTAGTGGATTGGACTATGTTATGTACTGGATTGTATTGACAAATGTCTAAGTGGTTAGCAGAGCACACCACTGGATACATCTTTGATGGTTTTCACAGAGATGATTGACATGCAGGAGAGCTACTGAGGAGGTAATACCCATAATTAACATGGGCAGCACCATCCAATAAGCTGGAGGCCATTTGAAATAAAAGCAGACAAATCAAAATTCAGCCAGCAGTTGCAAATTCACTTTTCTGAGTGAGCCTACCTCATACTGTTGTCCAAGCACATTGGAATACTACCACTTTAGCATCTTAATATGGGTTTTTACTACTTACTGTCTAGGAATCTTCCGGCCTCTTCAGTCTTCAGCCGGGACCACATCATTGATCCTCCCTCTTTTTCTGCAGCTCAGTTTCTTTCATAGAATAGTTACTAGTTAACATATGTAATTTTTCCCCAAGCCTCTAGAAAGCGGACCAGTGAGAGGGGAAAGTGATAGAAAATGTGGTAAAATCACTGTCTTTAATTGCATGTATGGAAATGTTATAATGATCAAAGTGTTATAATGAAAACCACTATATTTTTGCAACTATTTATACACTAAATAAAATGACTCTTATGGAACTGTTCTCTAAAGTACCCTTATTAATGGCTTAGTAATTCAGCTACCTTTCTTCCACGTAGGCATTTTCCTGCTGAGCCAGAATTCTGTGGTTTAGCCTGTCTCATCTGGCCTTTCTATGGTAATAGAATACACTTTGTCATAGATAAAAATCAGATGATACATAAGCTTTCTTGACATCCTCCTGAGAGTTCAAATCTCTACTGTCATGGATGTTGATGGATACATACTTGTCATTGAAGACAATGACTGACATAATTATATTCTTCAAGTGGGGAGCAGAAATAGGCCATCTCAAGTTTGGAGTGGATCTGCCTTTCATCTGCCATGCTGTTTTGTGCAGCTGCTTTTCAATAAAATTAATTTACAGGGATGACAGGTCAGGATCACTTCCTAACACCTGTTTTCTGCAACAGTGTTTGTTTTGCCAAAGCATTCCAAAAAGACTCTTTATTTGTCCCAAGAAAGAGGCAACCAGAAATGTCATAGCTTCTGGGGGAAAAAAACAGTGTTCTAGTTCAGTCATGCCAGATAGAACCAACGATGAACCAATTGAAAATTACTCAGTGATTATTATTTGCCCCTGCTTAGTATTTCCATCTTAATTCAAATACTTTTAGCAGCTTCATAATGATCTGTGAAGTATGAAAGTAGGAGAAGAATTTCATTACGACGTCTTCTCTGGGAGAATATGGGAAAGAATGGAAAATGTGGGTCATGGATCTTACTCCCAGAGCAAGTTCAGGCCCCACCGTGGGTATTGTCGTCAAAAAAAAAAAACAGTTATCCTTGAAATTGCCAGGTTAACTATAAGAGAAACAAAAAGAGGAATGGGATTGCCTGTCTCATGGCTAGTTCCATCTCTGACAAATCCTGAAAATGACTGGACTTACCTTTGTATTAATGTTTACATCTCCAACAGGTACAGGATGCTTTCAGTGACAAATGGGGTGAGATCCTGGGAAAGATTCCTTTACCAAGAACCAATGATACATATGACAGTGTTCCAAATAGAATTAATATTTTTCCAAAACAAACTCAGAATCCTTCCGGTAATGGTAATCCTAAGACAACTCATGAAGTATATTTACACCTGGAGATGTTTAGTTACTCTCCAAGAGGCCATGTGTGTTCCCACGGTTACACAGTAACTGGCAGGGAAATCAAGGAAAAGCAAGTTGTCATCATTTGGGTTAGACATGACTGAAGTTCTATAGAACATAATGGAAAATATTTAAAATGTGTAGTTATTTGCTTGTATAAATAAAGAGGTACCCAACTTTAACAAAATCTGTAAGCTGTATGATCCATGTACTGTCATAGTTTTCCTCAGAAACAACCACATCATGATTGACTTGGGAGCCGATGAGAATATCAAGATTCACTAGGGCATAGGGGACAAAACGTAGATGGCACTGTCGAAGTTGAGTATTGAGACAACCACCAAAGCTGAAGCCTGGACAAACGTCCCTAGGACTGCTCCACAAGAACAGATAGTCATTTCACATCACAATATGTGTGGATAAATGCTATGGAACCGTTTTCAGACAGAAGTGTTCTAAACTATTTATAACCTTTAGAAAAATATCCAAAGATCATGAGCTTCAGAAACTTCAAAATAAAGATCATGATCTTACACGCCTTTAATCCCAGGACTCAGGAGGCAGAGGCAGGTCAATCTCTGTAAATTTGAGACCAGCCTGGCCTACAGAGCGAGTTCCGGGACAGTGAGGGCAACATAGAGAAACCCTGCCTCGAAAAACCAAAGAGATAAAAGATCACGGTCTTAACTCACTGAAATACATAAATGCACAATCAATCATAAGAAAAAACATCTTTTTTTTAAGAGACTCCCTACTGGAAACTATTAGGAAGGAGCTGAGTGATACTGTTCGTTTATTTATTCACTTATAGAATAAATATTTACTAAAGCCTGCTATATGCAAAGTACTATTAGGAGCCCTAGAGAGAAAGCAGGTGAAGTCAAAGATCCCTGCTCTGAAGTTGGCAGAATCACATTTTCTTCCCCCAATAAAATGTGTTTGCAGGTATAAGCTGCCTCTTGATTGGCAGTAGCTCAAAAACTTTCCATCTATTTTATTAGTTTGTTCTTTCACTTCTGCATTCATTTATTAATTCAGATACTGAGCTCAGTCCAAGTAGAGATTCAAAGGGTTCAGTCCTTGTCTTCAGATCAGACTTTATTGGTAGGGGCAATAAAATGAATACCACTGTTGTACAATGTAGAAAGAGTCAGAGTAAAATATTGTACACAACTAGATAAATAGTGCTGGTCAGGGAAGATTCACAAAGGAGGTGACTTTTGCATCAGAGTTAACTAGGAGCATTTTGGGGACTGAGAACTAGAGAAGAGTCTGGACAGAGGAAATGGTGTCCATCATCAGAAATGAAGCAAGAGAAGGTAGTATGGAGATAGTAGTGAACTATCGAGTTTGAGTAGATCACCTCCTTCCACAAAGACCTTGACCCAGCTCATGGAAAAGATGACAGTATAAGAAAAATAACACTTCTACAAATAAAGCGAATCCTCACCTGGGAAAATATAAATAAGAATGGGAAGAGAAGACAGTGCAAGAAGGTTAGTTAAAAGTCGTATACATAAATCCTAGGACTGCACTGTCTCCAAAGTTGAGAAAAAAAACTGACCAGGCAAACTAAATGAAAAAAAAGAGAGAGGAATGAGGGACCTGGTCGGTTATAAAGATAAAATACTCCAATATTCCAGTCCTTGAGGAAAAGGCAACATTTATGTGTATGTATGTGTGCATGTATATGTCTTTGTGGTATAGGAAAATTAGGGTGCACATGCCTGTATGCTGTACAGAGGCCAGAGGAGATTATTGGGTGTTCTGCTCTATTGCCTTGTGTAATATGTAGGGGTTCATAATAAGTGAAATGCTTGAGTGCTTTCAGAGAACTGGCACATAGCCCCAGACTAGTAAATATTACTTTCACTAGTCTGCTGCAAAATAGAAAACTGAGAAATATAATGAGTTTTTGTGAAGCTGAATTTGATTGACTGAAAAGAATGTTTTTTATTCCAAGACTGTCGATTTCTTAAATTTTGTGTTTTAAAATGTTCTATCCCCTGTGAGCTATGTGAATCACTTAGATTCCCTGTTATTTTTTCCCACATACCTTTTCTTGGCAAATTCAGAAGTTAGCAATATTAAATATATATGCATATATAATATTTTTATTCATCTCTAAAACCCAGATATTTATAAACTGTGTATAGAGTAGGAAATGCCCTCATTAGTTCTCCAAAGGTGTGCAAAACATCCTTGATTGAGAGTTTAAAGCATAATTTGTAAGGCATCAAATTTTCTAGAAAGACAAGCACACAGTGCAATTGAATTGGAAGGACTAGAGGAAAGATGGCTAGAAGGGTAGTGTTTATAAACCTTGAACTACAAGAGTGAAATCCCATAATAGGATATGTGGGACCAGAGCAAGAATGTAGGAATGAAAAGATCGCTCAGTGAGTGTGGTGATTTGAATACATATGGTCCCCATAGACTCATGTGGTTAAATGCTCAATCCATAGGGATTGGTTGTTAGGTGTGTCCTTATTGGAGTAGGTGTGGCCTCATTAGAGGAAGTGTATCACTGTGGGGGTGAGCTTTGAGGTCTCATATATGCTCAACCTATGCTCAGTATATGGTCTTTCCTTCTGCTGCCCGAGGATCAAGAGGTAGAACCTTTCAACTCCTTCTCCAGTACCATGTCTGCCTACATGCTACCTTACTTCCCACCATGACAATGATTCACTAAACCTATGAAATTGTAAGCCAGTCCCAATTAAATATTTTCCTTTATAAGAGTTGTCATGGTCATGGTGTCTCTTCACAGCGATAGAAAACCAAACTAATACATAATCCTAACCTAAGTTCAATAGCCCGAACCATGTTCTGGAAGGAAAGAACTGACTCCACAAAGTTGTCCTCTGATTTCATCATATGCACCATAGTAAGCCCCCACATAAATATTTGCAAATGCACATGTACACACACACAATTTTTTTTAACAAAAGAAACCCAAACCAGTCTGCTAGCTTATTTTCCATTGGCCATGAACCAGGCCTTATTCTACCTCATCTTGCCTAATGGGCTGAAATAGATATCCAGTGATCTACAAAGTCATGGTAGGTGCTGGTGGAATTTTGTATGCATTAAGCAAAACTTTGGGAATGTGTGCCTATATGAGGTCTAATAATTATTCCAGGAGAGTTCAGAATCATCTTACAATTTAGCCAGGCTGCTCTTAGAGATCTGAATTCTTTCTTTCTATTAGCTGCCTGCAAAAATCTTGCAAAGGATCTGTATAGAAAGTCAGGACTAGAATCAGAAAATATCAACTATTATACCATAAAATGGGCATGTGTAATGCCTTTGTTTCCATCAAAGATGGGAAACTTCTAAGATTTCTAGGATTTTATAAACAGGCCTAGTCCAAGAGTGTCAGTCACCCAGGTTTATACCAATAGACTCTTCCACAGAGCAAAACTGCCGTGACGACAGTTGCCCTATAAGATCTTAGACATGATTACAATACTCTGAAAAAGTTCATTGTCAGTCTAATGCGAGGGTTTGATGCCTTTCTAGTTTTTGTCCTTTAAAAAATAAATAATTCTATTAACCCATCACACCCCACACCAACCAGACTGGATACTCTCCTTGTCTTTTTGGGGGTGAGATTATAGAAAATGTTTAACATGGTGCCTATGATATTATAAGCATCCAGTCAATAACCATGTTAATGATAATAATTAATGGCAGTATTCTGTTTGCATGGTTGTTTCCAAATTAGAATATGATTTTGCCATATTTATTTTGCCAATGTTTGCCACAAGACCTGACACCAAAATTTAGACAATGTAAAACAAATTAGAGAGAGACCGCTTCTCTCTAGGTAACCAAGATAGAATTCTGCTTGAGCATTGTCGAATGATGTTCAAGTGCTGTTGATGTTAATATAAGCCCTTATTGCAAGCACTCCTTTCATCTTTATTTCCTTTACAAAGTTAAGGTATTGCGGAGGAACATTTGTCTTCAGATTGACAGCTATTAGACCATATCTGGTGCCGTGGCTTCTTTGAGCAAAGAAACACCCACCAAGCAGCCAAAGTGCCCTCATATCATTAGCTGTTTCATAAACTCCATGGACACTTGAAGAAACTTCAAGGCAGTTATAGATGTTTGCTGCTTAAGCACAACTCTGGTCCCTATCAAGTTTGTTTTAAACAGCCTGCAGTAGGCTTTTTTCCACCCAAGAAGGAAGAGGCACACTTTCCATAGATGCCCAGGAGAAGGCCTGTAATTCGTCCAAACACATTCATTAAATTGAATGAGAGACTCTTGTGATTAGGATAAGCATGGTTCCATATTTGCCTAAGTGCTAATGTCACTATTGGTCCTAGCACAGCCCCTTCATTTCCATGAAAGTGTACTTTGATTAATGCAAACTTCCACAACACATCCCCTTTCCAGTTATATAAGTGGATTGTTTGACTCACTTTTCTAGTAAGCCTGGAGACACCCTCCTATGCTGGTGTTTCAGCATTCAGCCCAATAAAGGCTTCCCTTGAGTTGTGGGTTTTTTTTTTTTTGACCCAATAGTCTTCATCAATAGTGAAGGCAAAGGAGAGGACAGGGCAGCAGCAGCAACAACAACAGCAATGGGAGAGCAACTGAAGAGTTCCACAGAGTCATGAAAACAGAAACACTAGAGCATGGAGACATCAAAGAAAAGCCAAAGATGAGAACCGGAGGGCTCTGGTCATTAGAAGAGTACCAGAGAGCTACCAGCCTTTAAGGGCTAAGGGCCTTGGATACCCTGAACCCAAGAGCTTCGTATAGGCCACTGTCAAAGCCTGGAGATCCCAACTCTCTGGACCAGAGAGTTCTAACAGTTGTCAGTGCAGAGCTGTGGGTCCTAGCACCTGAGATCCATGTGAGAGATTTAAAACTAGAAGGTACTGTCTGCTTCTGCTATCTGCTCTCACCCCCACCCAGTGCTGCTGTTAACCAAAGATTACAATAGCTGCATGTGTTAAAGGCCATGGGTGGCTGAAGTCCAGCGTAATAAGCTTCTAATTTATGGCTAGAACCATAAGTGTATAGTTTCTAAAGCCTGGATCAGTGTTTCCTAACTCACAGTGATTATATCTCTAAATTTTGGTCTTCTACTCCAGCCCCTGGGCTATGGAAGCTCAAGGGCTCAGAAATACCAGCCAGAAAAATTTTCTCCTCACCTACCTACTATCTCTATCCTGGAAGAGCAAAGGACCCCCAGCCAACTGATTGGTAACAGATTGACAATTGGATGATTGGATAACAGCATAGACCTGACTCTGTGTCCATTCCCCCTCAATGGCTCATACATGTACAAAGTATCACTTAATATTACCAAATTTGGGAAATAAAAGTTGCTAAGTAGCAGGAAAACTAAGTCTACACTGAAAAGTTACTTGAAAATGTGATGGATCTACAACTCTTAATCTGAGCAGAAAGCTTGCCCAACTAGCTCAGAATCGGCAGAATTTCTAATAGGGTGGGACTTTGAAAATTGCATGACTCAAAAGGCGGTATACAAACCAATATTTTATGGCCTACCCAGCAGTAGCTGTGCCAAGAGTCAAGAAGGCTATAGGAAATGAGTGGCCAAAGAAGAAATAATAAAGGCAAAATTGAACAGTGAAATTTTTGTCAAATGAACTTTGGAGGTATACTTTGCCCTTTTAACAGCCTTTTGTGTGATTTCAAATCTCTTTCAGGTGATGAAATTACAAATAATAGGTGGCAATAATACATATGTTGGCAGTACTCCTCAATCCAGGCTAGAAGCCAGAAAAGGAGAAGGAATTTCTTTTCTGTTCTACTCCCAATGTGTTTTAAATTTCCCTTTGAGTTTTCAGATTCTGTAATACTCATATAAAAGCTATATCTCCTTGCTTTTCCCCAGTGGCATTGGAAATCTAGGTCCGTTTTGTGTCTTAATGGTTAAATATAAACAAAATAATAAGTAATTGGATGGGAGTCTTTGAAATGTCATACACAAATGCCCTCTAGCAAAGCCCTCTTTGGCAGTTTAGCCTATGGAACTCGACGTATTGAATTAAAGGGAGGTTATCGATTCTATCTATAGCCATATGTCATGAATACATTTGCTTTTAAATGAATTCATAAAATATTAATGTAATCCTACCAAACTGCAGAGTGGTGACTTCATCAGTCAGGAGTTATATTATCCTATATATTTGTTTGTCTCCATCTATTAGTAGACAGTCATGAAGACAGGCATTTCCTTCTCAGTGGAAGCAGCAGAACTTGTTTAATGAAGTGATGTGTCTGTAATCTGTGGAAAGGTAGAGTTGTGAGTGACAGAGCTATATGAATACCAATGAGGAGGCAGGCAGAACAATAAGAGGAAGACAAACATTTCAATGGCTGGGGAAATAGATGGAATTGTTTAGGTGGCATACAGTCTAATCTGATCTCTTCCTAAAGAAAATTAACAGTTTGTAAAATGGGTGAGATGATGTTAGCAATCTCTCCAAAATCTTCTGCACAAAGAATCAGATTTTACAAATGCACAAATGGCATTCTGAATCATGGTGCTCTTACTTGCTGTAGGCACAGCAAGACAGAGGGCCAGAGACCTAAAGTTCTCCAAGATGAAAAGAGAAACTAGACACCTTTCCCAGCCCCTGCGTAGGGTGTAACTTAAAGAAATCTTATCATAAATGTTTGTGGACTATAATAGTGAATGTCTGAATTAGTAAGTTTATCAGTATGTGTTTAACAACTGGCACAGAAGAAAGAAAAGTTGTCTATGCCAGGGGTCGTAATACCTAATTTGTTCTTTCATTGTTTGATCTGAATTTCATTATGTGCCCCTATTGTTTACCAAAAAGAAAATGAAAGCATAGAGACATTAAGAAATTTTCCTCAAGGTCACATACTATTGAGTGCAAAATAATAAAATTATGAGAACCTCTGGAGACAGTTATATGTGCATGCATGTTGAGTAGGTTAACCTATGAGGATTGAACCTAAGTGTTTCTATAAAATAAAAGAGCTCTTGAGAGAAACTTTTTTCTTCCTAAACCTCTCTAGGATATTAGCACCTCAGGGAGACAGACATTAGAAGACGTGATGACCTAGCTTGCTTGGATTGTCCTTGCATAAGGGGATGTCCATGTGGTATTCACTTCCCTGTCTGCCCAGACACGGGGTTCCTTCAATTTTTGGCATAGTAGGACTAAAATTCTGCCCCTTTTGGAACCACAGAGTCCCTCTGCTCTTTATATCTGCCTCCTCCAGCATCCTCAAGAACCACCCAAGATCCTTAGGGCCACCTTAAGGACAACCTTACAAACATTATTCCACTTAGCTCTGTGGCTAGCATGATGAAATCTTTGGGAGTAGGGTTCACCACTGCTAATGCAACTGTCCCTTCATCACCAGCACAACCTTTCACAGTGTCTCTTTGATTACAGTACACTGTATGCATATCTATACTGAGATAAGTATTGTAATGGGAAGTCAAAGAAACTTGAAGTCCCTTTTCTCAATATTTTTTTTTACAAATCTCCAAGATTTTTTTTTACAAAAACAATTTAGACAATGAAATTAGGACTACTCTTATATCCAAATGAAGCCCTTGTTCTGAGCCTGTACTGCACTCAGGGGTCATGCCAGGCTTTCAAAGGCTTATCTTGCCATCTTCTAAGTCTCTCTAGTGCTGAACACTGGCTAGGAGGTCAGTGCCGTAAGATCAGTACCAATCCAGAGTAGGATCTGTTTATTCTACCCACCAGAAGTACCTTTCTTGAAAATTATAAATTCCTCTTCCATATCAGGGATTGATCAGAACTGACAGTGTACCTGAGTACAGAGTCCTAATTTCATTCTAGGTTCCTATGGGCCCCAGTTTCTATTTATCCCATTTGGGGGTACTCTCCAATTTTCTTGGTGCGAGAGAATTGTCTGTATTCTGTCAATCATGTTATAAATAAATGCTGATTGGCCAGGCAGGAAATATAGGCGGGAAAACCAGACCAGATGTAATGAGAACAGGAGAATTCTGGAAAGGAGGAAGTTGATTTCTCCCACTCCTGCCCAGACCACCCAAACAAGCAGGATGTGATCTGCACCACTGAAAAAAGGTACTGAGCCACATGGCTAACATAGATCAGAAAAATGGGTTAATCAAGATGTGAGAGTTAGCCACTGAGAGGCTAGAGCTAATGGGCCAATTAGCTCATAATTTATGGAGACCTATGTGAGATTTTCTTTGGGGCTAAACAGTTGTGGGGTACCAGGCAGGACAAAAACCACAATAAACAAACAGGAACCTCCATGTTACAGAATGGCACCCATGTGGATAACTGCATCCACAGAAAACCTAAAAAGCTTGGGAACGACTACAGTAAACCATTTCGGTTTTCAGCTGTAGCAGGAAAAAAGCTGCTGTTTTAAAATACCGGTTTTCTGGGCCTCCCTGCCAGAAAAACTCTGACTCTTTCAAGCAGGAGGTCCAGACTATGGAGCTATGGACAAAATGTTGCAGCTTGCTTCCTGACAAGGACCTTAAAATGCCATAGAGTTGTGGCAAAAACTTCTCCATATTCCTTAGCAAATTAAAGACCCATGTGGTCAGAAGAAGAGAGATATAAAGTAAAGAGAGATTCAAAGAGGAAGAAAACCTCTAAATGGTTTACATTGTGTTAAAAATATATACAGGCTAAAAATTAAAGTTCTAGAAAGAAAGAAAGAAAGAAAGAAAGAAAGAAAGAAAGAAAGAAAGAAAGAAAGAAAAATGGATGCCTGGAAGGCAGAGCCAGACGGATCTCTGTGAGTTCAAAGATAGCCTGGTTTACAAAGGGAATTCCAGGACAAAGATATACAGAGAAGCTGTCTCAAAAAGCCAAAAGTTAAAAGTAAAAATAAAAGAAATAGACGTTAAAACAAAGCCACATAAAGACGGAAAATACACAGAGAATCTTGATACTTGTATGTTATTATGCTCTCTTTGAATTGTTTGCTGAGGAAGGAGCAACAGCTGCTAAAAGATATTTGCTTGTAAATGCTACAGAATTAATCGAAGATAGGTATTTTGAAAACACCTTGACTTCACAGTTGAAGTCAAAATGTGTGTTACTTTGGAGAAGAGATTTTGCTTTTGTTTCCACAGAAAATGAGAGGCTGTGGATTTATTCAGAGTTAAGAAAAATCAGCTTTGATCAAGGAAGACCACCTGAGAAATCTCTGGCAGGAATAGATGGCCCAGGTGTCTGAGTTCTACATCCAGAACAGATTCAATACTGCTGCCTGAGATGATCAAACTCACAGGATACTTCATTCAGGACTTGGTCATAACTCTAAATTTTCTTTAGGTCCCCATAAGATTATCAGCACCCCCAACCAGCTGGAAGTAGCCTGAAATACTACACCCACATTCCCAAAATATGGACTATGGACATTTTCCTTTGTTTTTTTGTTTTGTTTTGTTTTTGTTTTTTGTTTTTTTGTTTTTAAGAAAGAGGGGGAAATGGTGCGGGAGAATTGTCTGTATTCTGCAATCATGTTATAAATAAACGCTGATTGGCCAGGCAGGAAATATAGGTGGGAAAACCAGACAGGAAGTAGAAATGATGTAATGAGAACAGGAGAATTCTGGGAAGGAGGAAGTTGATTTCTCCCACTCCTGCCCAGACCACCCAAACAAGCAGGATGTGATCTGCACCACTGAAAAAAGGTACTGAGCCACATGGCTAACATAGATCAGAAAAATGGATTAATCAAGATGTGAGAGTTAGCCACTGAGAGGCTAGAGCTAATGGGCCAATCAGCTTTATAATTTATGGAGACCTATGTGAGATTTTCTTTGGGGCTAAACAGTTGGGGGTTACTGGGCAGGACAGAAAACCCAAACAAGCAGGCCTGGCCCTTCATGTTACATTTTCTATACTATATATGGAATCAACTAGATACCTCTAGAAGCTTCAGGCCATATACCTATGGAATCCTTCTAGATTCTGGTAAAGAAATCAATCCAGGGGCCAAAGTTGTATGTTTTGCAATGTATCACAAGAGATTGTGCCATCAGAATGATGTTGCTATTGATGTTGTTGTTAATTTGGATTCACATATATAAACCTCACAAAAAATTGTTTGGGTACTGTCTTAGTATTGCTGCGATGAAACATAACCAAAAAGCAAGTTGAGGAGGAAAGGTTTATTTGGCTTACACTTCAATATTGCTGTTCATCACTAAAGGAAGACAAGAGAGGGACTCAAACAGGACAGGATCCTGGAGGCAGGAACTGATGCAGAGGCCATGGAGGGGAGCTGCTTACTGGTTTGCATCCTCTGGCTTTCTCAGCCTGCTTTCTTGTAGAACCCAGGACCACTAGCCCAGGGGTGGCCCCATCCACCATGGTCCGGCTCTCCCCATGGATCACTAATTGAGAAAATTCCTCACAGCTGAACGCAATGGAGGCATTTCCTCAACTGAGGCTCCTTTCTCTGATGGCTCTAGCTTGTGTCAAGTTGACACAACCAGCCAGTGCAGGTAATGCCATACTTCCTAGAGTCACACCTCTTTGTAAAACAAAAGCAATGGAAAGTAAAAAAAATTCAGTGGCAAAAAGTTTGAACAGATTTTAGACACAGAGTTAAGAATGCACCAGAATAATCTACAAAGGATGCTTCAAGTGTGTAAGACTTAAGCTTTGAAGCACAGGGAAAATTCAGAGAGCTTCAGACCCTTCCAGCCAGGGAAAACAGCATGGAGAAAGACACACAGAGTAGTTATCTGTTGAGCCACTTCATGTTGTGCGTTATGCTCAGCACATTTCATTCTTCATTCTCTTTACACCTCATGGCTCCCTGGAAGGTAGGAGATATAAACCATATTGATGCTGAATGACAGAAAGGAGAACCTAAGTATGCCCCATCCCCACAAAGTGTATACTGTTATCACTATACTCGAAAAAGACAGTGAAGGTACAAGGGACAACAAGAAGCCTTGTCAGAATGGAGCCAAAAATGTGTACTCGAAACTGATGGATTACACAAGGCAGAGCAATGTTATAGAAGATGCTGAATATCAAACAGACATGTCGAGACTATTTACATAGGCTGGGATCAAACAAAACAACTCCTACATCGTGAAAGAAAAGTGTACAGATACATGGTAATTAAGACTGAGAATGTTAACCAGAAAGAGGCATTTGTTTGTTTTGCCCTTGTCTTACAAAGACCTTTTGACTTGATATTTATAACATAACATTCTGCCTCCATTTGACTTTGTCTGCTATCATTTATTTATTTATTTTGTCTCCTTTTTCAGACTTCGATCCTGCCCTTGGAATGATGACTGGAATACCACCGATAACTCCAATGATGCCCGGTTTGGGAATAGTGCCTCCGCCAATTCCTCCAGACATGCCTGTAGTAAAGGAGATCATACACTGCAAAAGCTGCACTCTCTTCCCTCCCAATCCAAGTACTAGCCTGCTTTTTCTTTCTTTCTGTTGTTGTTGTTGTTTAGTTCCGCCTATTTAAGCCACAGTGTTTTAGAGCTCTTTTTCCAAAGAATACCTAAGGGCTTCATGGGTGTAGATGCAGAAGCTTCACTAGAAAGAGAAACGGAAAGTTGTTCTCTTACTGGGAGAGGCTGAATTTTATGTACAGATCAGTAGATGTTTGTATGCTAGCTGCAATACAACATTGCACAAGTGGTGCAGTGTGCCTAATGCCATGTGACAGGGAATTCAGGTGTTAGTACAGAAGGAGGCGCCCAGCCTGAAGTGCTCACCACTGTCATTTGTAGGCTTTTCTTTTTATAACTGATCCACACACTAGTGATGGCAGAGACTGAGTATGGTCTGAGCCTACTTGAAGCCCTTGCCTTGAGAATGAGTCTAGTGCTACACAGGCCCCATTGCTGCCAGGTAGTCCCACATCATTCCACCGACTGCTAGTCACCTTCTATACTACACTATACAGCGAGGTGAAATTCAGTTCCGTGGAAGGGCAAGGAATGCTGAGACTAAGTCAGGCTACTTGTAGCCATGTGGTCATCTAACCCAATAGAAATGATCCAGAGAGTCCAGCTTGCTGGTGAAGAATAGGCTTCTCTCTAGACTTAATTTACATGTCTATAGTATTCACGTGGCTGTTTCAAGTCAAATTTAACACCGCCAATCTACTTTTTCTCCAGATCCATATTTTAAATGATTAAAAGCTATCCCTAAATGTGATTCAAGCCTTATTAATAATGTTTTTCCTAGAGTCCTTGTATACTGCATGGACTGTCAAGGAAGCTGCTGCTGTGTTGCTCAGATTTGAGTTGTTGGTTTGAAAATCCATCTAGCTGTTTAGACCATAGAGCAAATGAACTTGCCTCTTCAAGACAAATAGGAACCTTTAACGTGTGTCTTCAGACAAATGCTTCATCCACTACCATAAATAGGAGTCAGTTCATCATGAATCAGATGCTGCCAGGGATCCTAATTCTATTTAGTGTGACTTGCTCATAACTGAGAGGGCTTTAGAATCAGTCAGAGGGCTTTAGAATGTGTCTTGTGTCTTGACAGGTCCCCCTGGCCACTTTTGCTAGTGAAAAATGATCTTAGTGCCTTCTGGGCTTTAACTGAGTTGTTAACAGGATACATCTTTTCAGACCACTAAGAAACCTAGGAGACCAGCATCCAAGAAGACTATTTACAAATGAGTATTTTGTTTCAAAGAGAATTAGGGAATAAAGAAGAAAAGTCTTTTGTAGCCCTTTCTTGACAACTCACATAGCCATTACTGGATTTTGGTTTTATGCATAGCAATGTCATTAAACCTTACGTCTTACTTTTATTTCCACTGTCCTAACATATGCAATGTCCCTTTTCTCCCTTTCTTCCAGCATTTTGTGTTCAAATTATAGAAAGATGCACATCCCTAATAGTTCCTTTATCATGTAAAAACAACCCCTGAATGTAGGCATTGTGAGCATTAAAACTAAAAAGGCAGAGTCCTGCTGATTTAATCATTCATGTATTATGTGAGCAGCCTGTGCTAGACTTTCATTATTTTTATCAAGTCTAAGCTAACAGGATGGTTCATAACCTGTGATGTCCAGGGTGGATACAATAGATGTTCAGTTTAAGTTTCCAGTTTCTAAGTCTCCAAAGGATAGCACAAGTGTCCTGATTTTTGTTTTTCTTTAACACAGAGACCACATTATTTGTCCCATAATTTGTCAGTGCATGCCTTAAAGAGATTGTAACTTCATATTCTGTAGTAAAAGAAATAAGTAAATTTCTCAAACACATTTTTTACCTTTCTCTTCATGCAGCCCTGATTCCTCTGTTCTGAGTTGGAAGAGCCACAGAGTAAGAAGGCAGCATTTACCCACAGGCCCAATCATTTTGTTCTTCATCTTTGTACTAAGGAAGGCTGATAGGGCAATTAATGCCAGTAAATGAGTGGCTTCTGGGGATGAATCTGCTTTAGAATTGAGTTCAAAAATAACAAACCCGTGAAGCTTAAATCAGACTGGCTTTTTATTTGCTTTTTAGAAATGGAAATTTTGTTTAAAGAGAGATACTCAGTTTAGTCATGTACAAAAACTCGGGCATCTCTTTCTTAATTCTTTGCTGAAAGTGTGGCAATTCCGCCATTTTTATTAACACTGAGAACTTGTTTTGTAAAGGTACGACAGGAAAGCAGGCAGTTGATATAGCTTGAAGCCCTGATCATCTCTAGGGCCCACCAAGCCTAATTTATTATAAGGCCTTGATGAAAAGCCCCACTACTTCCTCATGCCTATCTAGTATATTCAAAGTCACCCTCAGCACTAAGATCCTAGTATTCATCTCTGTGTCTTTAGTCACCGCCCAGTCCCCCTTCTAAATGCTTGCTCTTGGCCTTCCTAATGGTGTGACCCTTTAATACATCTCCTCATGGTGTGCTGACCCCCAACCCTAAGATTATTTTTGTCACTACTTCGAAACTGTAATTTTGCTACTGTTATCAATTGTGATGTAGCTATCTGTTTTCCGACTTCTTAGACGAGCCCTATGAAAGGGTGGGGTGACCCCCCCAAAGGGGTCCCGAACCACAGGTTGAGAACCACTCTGCTTCATTACTGTTTGCAATTCTTCTTTTCCACTTGCCACACGCCCACCCTTTAGTCAGGTTCCAGTGCTTCCTTAGCTCACAGCCTCACTCACCTCCTGCCCAGCTCCAAGTATGCTCTCCTCTTCTGGAGTACTTAAGCGTGGGAGGTGCTGAGATTAAATCTGTGGTAAACCCTTCTGAGACATTTCTATCTAGATCCTAAATCCAATGGAAACACTGGATTTTTATTCCTTACTTTATCTCTCTGCTGTATTTAATACTGTTGCCCCACTTATCCTTCTTGAAAGCCTAACTGATTTAAAGGAGTAAGAATGACTCAGACCAACCAGAGATAAAAATCAAAAATAAATAGTAAAATGCAACATGATGAGGATTCCCAACATTTCAAAATGTAAAAAAGAAACAGCGGGCTAGGTTCTGTGGGTAACATGCTTGCCATGCGAGCCCGAGGACCTTAGTTCAGATGACCAGTACCTCATGAAAGCTGAATGATGTGTGACCTGACCAGAAGCAGGCAGATTCTGGAGGTTTGCTAGCCAAACAGTGTAGCCAATCAAGGAGCTTCAGGTTCTGTGAAAGCCCCTGTTTCCACAGACGTTAATAGAGGCGCATCTACCACTAAACCACACTACCTGGTGTCTCTGTTTCTTTACCCGTAAACTATGATATTGGGTTAGATTAGCCTAGATACCTACATCTTCACTCAGCAGTAAAACTATGACTACTACATTTTAAAAAATCTACCACTGCAAATATGTCTCTAGGTAAAACTCCTCAAAATATACTAGAAAATCAAAAGAGGGTTGGCTTGTAATAGATGGGCTTTTTACATTTGCTGGAGCAGGCAGAATACCTTAACAGTTAAGTACTTGGTCTCGGAACTAACACAGGTCTTATTGCATAGCCCAGTTTTCCACCCTTTTCAGCCATGAGATGTTGGTAAGTAACTGAACCTCTCCGATCTAGAGTAGGCAACGTAAGACATAATCTAAAACTTCAGTAGAATTTACTAACGGGGAGAAGACTAAGCACTGGGCTCCTATTCCCAGGATTTGGAGTATAGCAAAAAGAGAGCTGCCTACAGCAAGCATACTTTCTCTACAGGATAGCTCTCAATGATTTACTGATTCTCTATCAGTGGGGCTCTCCGATGAGAGAACAGCTCCATCTCTCTAGCAAAGTCAGTTCTGTCAAGATTTTCACTTCCACTCTAACACCTTCTGAGGGCAGGTTACATTTTGAATCTATTGGAAGTAACAGTGAATGAGGGATGAATGATGACTTGTCACCTGCTGCCTGTGTGCACACACATATGAAAACACCCAGGAACCAAAAAAGGCATTTTTTTTTTCATTTTACCGTATCAAAAGAGACAGAACCCATTTTGCCTCTGAAGGCTGGACTCTATAAAGAGAATTAAAATAAACGAGTAAATTGGGCATTAATAACAATTTTCCAGCCTTCTGATTGTTTCCAATTAGCTGGGATTACATTAAAAATGCATCTGACCTCCACTGATTGTCTGTAAGGCCTTCGCTCTTGGGCTGTCTAATAAAATCAACTCACAGACTTTGCATTGTATACGTTCTGACAAACCAACCAAGTATTCGCTGATGTTCCTCTGAAAAGTAGGATGTTATGCAAATGGTATTTACATCCTTTGTGCTGCTCTCTGCCTCCTTTCTCAAAGACTGTCAATGGATTCCCATCCTAATACTGATAGTCTTTACACACTCCCCAGAGTGGCTGCTTGGATGTAATTAGAATTACTGGAAGCTCCTCCTTTTCCATCACCAAAGACTAGTTCTTTATTCTTCCAGTTATCTTGCATCTTTACATGAACCTTTCTCTGTCACCACACTGAGTGATGATTTAGGCACTACAGGGCCTACCCCATTCCCTGGTGAATAAGGAGAGTTTAAATGTGTTCTCCTGTGGGATTCTCATTGCTGTGTACTGATCAGTGTGTTCCAGTGGGTTTAGAAAACCGGGCCTGGACAACAAAGACATTCAACTGTTAATTAAAGAAGAGATACTATACTATCCATGAATAAAGACAGTGCAGCCTTTTCCTTGCTTACAGGGATACACCTAAATCCCGGCGACTGCTCTCAAAGAGGTAGTCTGCATTTACTTAAAGAAAGCAGATGCATCCCTGTCATCCTTCACATTATTCTTAGTGGATTTTATGCTCCATTATTTAACTGAAGTCACCAAAAAAAAATCACACCATCTGAATAATGACTTCATCACAAAATGTTAAACTCCACAAATGTAGTCTGGAGATGGACATTTGCATTTGGAGCATTATATGTAACTTCCAGAACAACTGCATATTCCTTAGTCTGTCAGTGGGCATAAACTAAATTCAGGTTGTGTAATGAAGGTGACTTTTGCTTCATAAAAGAATTATTTACCATGCAGATCCTTTAAAAGTAAGTTCCAGAAGCCTTTTTTTATTCTAAAATAGGACTTCCAAAGCTTTTTGTTTGAAAGCAACTCATCTAAACAGATGGTCTTGAAAATTCTTTGCCTGTGTATACAGTGGCTTGGTTCTATTCTGTGGTCAAAACTACAGGCATCTTCATGGCCATAAATTCCTCAAACTCAGATTTATCTGGGTAAATCAAGGGGGTTTGTATTTCACAGGTTCAGGTCCTCGCTAACACTGTACTCCAGTCATATGCTAGAGTTTTAAAAAGCACCAGATTGGGAGTTAAGACACCTGTGAATATTGACACTGTAATGACTACTATTTATTAGGAAGTTAAGAAGTGCTAGGGTTTGTACAACATGCAATATGGTAAATGTAGTATCAATAGTCATACAAAAAGAAGTTTAAGTTAGGAAATAGTATCCCGATTTAATAGATTGAAAAGGGAGTTTTCACAGGTTGGGTAACTTCCCTATGGTCACACAGATATTGAGTAAGACTTAAATGTGGGATTTCCTATTCCAAGTTTATGATATCTTTATCTGATGTGATGTCTTTGAATGAGACACTTCATTTGGTCAAGAATTTTCCTCTTTAATATCAGAAGTTCAGAATACTCAGTAACTTTCAACACTAAGTACATACTAAGTCGGCCTGAGAAGCTTAAAAGAAAAAAAGCACAAGCAGCACCCTGAACCCTGATCAGCTGTTGGTATGGGGCCACGCATTATGTGTTCAACTCCCAAGTGGATTCTTTCATGCTACCATAATTAAGAATAACTGGAATTAGGATGGCAATAGTATTTTCCAGTTGTTAAAAACCCCAAAGCCTAAGTCTTAAGCAATTGTCAACCCCTTTCTTCCAAAATTGCTAAATGTCATCACTTAGTAGTCCTAAGTAAGATAATTCAGACTCCTGCCCACTCTAACTTGTTCTCTTCCCCTCTAAACTTCTCATAGGGAACACACAAGCGGAAACTAAAGCAGTGATTTCTGAAAATTACAGACTTCAAAACTTAGCAGTTTGTACGATCTCCCATTGTCCACTGTATCAACTAAATAAGGGAGGAATGTCATCATGAAAACCTTGGTCTTCTCAGCACCCCAGTAAGACAGGCAGCAGTAGCAAAGCTAGGTACATAGAGAAACTGCTAACCAAGGAAGCTCTCAAATCAGCTGTTTGCCAGCTTGGATAAGACTCAGGTGGAGGCTTCATTCTCCTCTGTGAAAGAAACTCATTTATTTTCACAGGGGAGCTGTAATCCCTGATTGTTGAGCTTCCAAATCTTGAGCTGGGAGAATTGTTGAGAGCTGAATCAGAAGAATGGATTACACAAAATAAATCCTTGCAGACACAAACCAACACTAGGAAGAAGAAAAAAAAAACATAGCCAGGATGCTTTGTTTTGTTGGGCTTTGAACTGTAGGGTTTCGCTTTTAAAAATGTTTTGACACATATAAAGAGTAACAAGGAGCTGACAGATCCAACAAGCCGTATAAATACAGAGAGTGGAACGCACTTTTTATGCAGAGGGAGAATCATCTCATTAGAGATTTTTTTTGAGGTTGGATATTTATTTAGTGAGTTATGAGGGAAAAAGAGAGAAGAGCAGAAAGTGAGGTAGGGAGAGACAGACAGACAGACAGAGGGGGGAAGGGGAGAAGTGGGGAGAAGGGAGAGACAGAAGCTGTCTCTTAGAGAGGAAGATGGAAAAGCATTAGGGATGTTTTTAATGACTCTCTATGGCAAGATTTATCTCATTTTAGTTAATGGTTTTCCAGGCAAGTTTAGAGTTTCTGCCCCTTTAAATGCTATAGGATTGGCTTTGGAACTCACTACTCCAACAAGAAATTAGAGGAAAGGTTTATTTGTATTTATATTTAAAAGTCCCTAAGAATATAAAAGTAATACTTTGTACTCTAATTTGTTTAACCAAACCCTTCTAACAGCTATAAATACTTTTGTAAATATTCACCTTGTAATTGTCAAATTAGTCATGAACCACCTCTTTCAATAAACATAAATAGAATGTAGAATACACCATCTGAACTAAGCCGACTCTATCAGGGACTGTATGTGTACAGGCTCGAATGTAATTAGTGAAGCTAAGGGAAATTTCCCCTACTTACTCCTCTTAATACAGATAACCAAAAATTTAACAGTACAGGCTTATCACAGCAAAAGTAAGGAACAAAACTAAAGCTCTCTAGATGGATCAGACAGAATGGGTCTTCATTCCGTAGCAACCACAGTCACAAAAACCATTGGATAAAATGCTTTTCAGGTTCATACAATAAATTTTCTGTGGAGCAGAGACAAGCACTTAAAGAGGCTAAAGTTTTTGAGGAGACAATAAGACTATCTCTGAAAAAAATCCGATTTCAAAGAGGTCTGTCCCAAGCAAATATTTTTATTTCCAATTATTTTACCTTTTAATTTAGATCTCCCACCACCTGCAACACGAGAGAGGCCTCCAGGATGTAAGACAGTATTTGTGGGTGGCCTGCCTGAGAATGGGACCGAACAGATCATTGTGGAAGTATTCGAGCAATGTGGAGAGATCATTGCTATCCGGAAGAGCAAAAAGAACTTCTGTCACATTCGCTTTGCTGAGGAGTTTATGGTGGACAAAGCCCTTTATCTGTCTGGTAAGTGTTGATATGTAGGGATTGTACTCACCAGGCACAATGCAGAGATCTGAGAGCAGAGTATTTGGGTCATTAGCAGAAGTGTGTTAATTAAAAGGGATTCCCTCTACCATAAAAGACGGAAAAGGCATATTACCTTCTATCCAGCCTTCCTCCTTAAAGCCATCAGAAGTTCCAAACTGTCTGGGAAATAACTAGACTTTACATGCGGCATTAGAGATGTGGATGGTAGACTCTGCTCAGTGTCACATCCCAATTCTTCCTGCACACATGTCCCAAATACACAGTAAATTCTAGATCCCAGAATGCGCCACAATGTTTTATATCTTTGCCCGTGCCAACCCAACACACACTCATACCCTAATGCTGCAGCTCAAATATAAACTCTCTGGAAATCTTTCTCTAATTTATCTGTCCAGTCTGTCCCAGGTTGGGGCACCCTTTCCTGAGTGCTCCCACAGCACCTGGTACTGTATTCTAACATGACATCTATTACACCATTCTAGAACTCATGCTTCTACCTCCATCTGATAAGGCTCACTCATTACTGATAATGATGACTGATTTACAATTGACATAGGGAAGGGAAAGATAATGGAAAGGGGAGTGAAAGAGGGATGGAAAGAATATGACTATTTCTGAATCCTAATAGAAATATCCAGAAAGGTCAGTTTTGAAATTGTATTTTACATTTATCTGTGGTTGTGGTCATGGTGGTAGTGGTGGCGGCGATGGTGGTGGTGGTGTGTGTCATGGCCTTCGTTTCAAGGCCAGATGACAGTTTACAGGAGTCAGTTTTCTCCTTCTATCACAACTCAGTCCCTTTGCAGCAAGTGCCTTTACTTATGGAACCATCTTTTAGGCACAAAAAGATTAATGACAAAGAGAAAGCATTTGCTGGCGAACTACTTTTGTGGTGGCTTGAATGAAATTGACCCCCATAGGCTCATATGTTTGAATAGTTGGTCCCCAATCAGTGGAAATATTTGAGAAGGATTAGAAAGTGTGGCCTTGTTGGAGTTTATATGTAATAGGAGGCAGGCATTGAGGTTTGAAAAGTCCATGACCTCCCAGTTAGCTCACCCTACCTCCTACTTAGAGATAAGACTGTAAACTCTCAGTTACTGTTCCATGCCAGCCCGCCTACCTGCCTGCCTGCTGCCATGCTGGCACCGTGATGGTCATGGCCTA
Organism: Microtus pennsylvanicus; assembly: GCF_037038515.1. Taxonomy (NCBI): domain Eukaryota; kingdom Metazoa; phylum Chordata; class Mammalia; order Rodentia; family Cricetidae; genus Microtus; species Microtus pennsylvanicus. Next base: position 60,399,089 of record NC_134601.1, on the reverse strand, counting down.
TAACCCTCTGAGACTGTAAGCCCCAGTAAACTGTTTTCTAAGTTTCATTGTCATGTCTTATCATAGCGATAGAAAAGTAACCGAGACAGCAGTGGAACAAAGAATCACATGAGCAGAATTAGAAAAGTAGAAAGTTATGGCAAACATTCAAGAGACTAAGAGTGGTGGTTTGTATATTAAGCAGGTTGGCAAACCTAAGTTGTTAGCCTACATTGAAAGGTTTAGAAACTGGGTTTTTACTCCCCAGGTACTAGGGAGTAAGGAAGACAATTTTGAACAAGGAGACTGGTTGTCTCAAGAAGATTAATCTGACATTTCTGTGTAAAAGTGGATTAGAGGGAAGAAGAGAAAAGAACGGAGGTTAGTTTGAAGTCTGCTGCAATAGGCCAGGGAAAAGGTATATAGAATTTGTAAAAGTAGGCTAGTAGCATGGGGAAAAGAGGGGGGGCGGTAGATGCAGGATGCTCTTAGTACAGTTGCTAAGTGCTACAGAATCCAACTACTGAAGATTAGGCAGCACTTAGCAACAATAACAGAGCAGGCCACAATAGCCTATTTTAATAAGAATGTAAAGGTTTCGAAACACCCTAAATAGTTAGACATAAAAGAAAACATACTGTTTGGGAGGCACCCATCTGAACATGACTGAAATCTAGTCTCTGTTTACAGTCACTTCCTACAAACATCCGCACGACTGCCAAATGAAAGGAGATGACTGGCAATCTGTGTTGTGGAAAGAACTAAATTTTGCCCTTTAAATTTGAGCATTCTCCTGGGGAAGGTCACAGGTGCCACTAATCTCTTGAATTCTTCTTTTATTATAAATTATAAAAGAATGTGGTGAAAAGAATCAAAACATAAAAACCTTTTCTAGAAGATGTTGCAGGAATGTAGGAAGAATCATTTCCTTTTTTGGGGGGGAGGGGTCAAAACACCTTTGGATCTACTTGACCCACAACATCATAGCATCTTTGCTGTGGCTTCTAGGGCCTGAATATCCTCATCTCTTTTGTAATTCATTTGCAGCTCCACTCTTCTGATGGCTTAGATGATCAGTAAAATGAATGGGCATGCGAGTACCGCACCAAACAGGAAAGGGTCTTAAGTTGCTTGATAAAATATGGTTATTGTTTTTCTAAAAGAAACATGTGGCACCCTTTGTGTTACTAGGGGTCATCCATTATAACACTAATCGAAACATATAAGTATAATCATGGATACACATAATTCAAAATACAATTATATAATGTGTGATATGATACAGATATAAAATCATCACCATTAAAAGAATTAGCATACCCTCCACTGCCTAAAGCTTCCTTTGTCCCTCGTTTGTGATTCTTTCTCCCCTCCTATTTCATCTCAGGCAGTCACTTATCTGCTCTTTATCAGATTACTATGCATTTCTTGGAACTTCCTGTAAGTGGGATTATACATTATGTATGTTCTTCTTTCCCTTGCAGAGTCAGATTTCCATTTGGTATCATTTCCCACTGCTTGAATTTCCTTTAACATTTTTCATAGCACAAGTCAGTTCCGATGACCTCTTTCAGAATTGTATGTTTCAGAAAGAATTAATCTTAGCATTCAGGATACTAGGGGAAGAAAATTGGGAGTTTCAGCCCAGCCTGGGCTACATACCAAGAACCTATCTCGAAAGGGAAAAAAAAAATGACTATTTTTCTTTGAGAAATATATGTTAATTATTTCTTTTGTTTTTGAGATTAGAATTATCTCATTTCCCCTTTCTTGTCTCTAAACACCCCATATACCTTTTTTTGCTCTCAGAGTCATGGCCTCTTTTTCTCTAATTGTAGTTACATGCATATATGTATATACAAGTATTTTCTAAATTCAACTTCGTTATGTGCATAATGTTACTTGTATGTATGTTTTCACTTCATATTGGATAACCAACTGGTGGAAATACAGACTTTTATACTCTTATAAATAATACTTTTGAGCTTTGCTCTAAGATGAATGTATGAAGCCTGAGAAACTTTAGCCTTTTAAAGGTTGCTTTTTAACTTTCAGTAGGACCAAAGCAAACCTAGTGCTATCCTTCCCCCCACGCCACGATTAAGGTAAATGTTTCTAATTACCCAGTACTCTGTTCTTTTATGAGTTTTTGTCCTCTGTCTGGTAGAGAAAGGAGCTATTTCCAGACTTATGTGAGCTCCAGAGTTTGCGACTTCTAGCATTCAGATGGTTTCCACTTTTGATAAATTATTGTGGTGGTCTTTGAAGATCTCTCCTACAGATACCTTAAGATTTTTTAATGTGCAGATTCCTTCCGTCTGATATTCTGCTTTATGAACTCTGTTTACCGTATTCTTCATAGAATCCCAGGGAAGAACAGTGGGCTGCATCAGAACTTCGCCTTCTGCATTAAGACCTGGAAACCTCTGGAATGTGGCCTGGGGCAATCACAGGGACTATCTCATGGGATCCTCTCCCACCACTCACTGTCTTCATTGTCCAGTATCTTAAACACTTGTTTCATGTGTTTACTTTTTTTCCAAGACAGGGTTTCTCTGTGTACCCCTGGCTGTCTTGGAACTCGCTCTGTAGACCAGCCTGGCTGGCCTTGAACTCAAAGATCTAAGATCTGCCTGCCTCAGCCTCCCGTGCTGTGATTAAAGGTTATGCCACTGCCACCACCTGGCATGTGTTTCTTTTTTAAGGAGGAAGATAAATATGACCCCCTATTGCTTATCAAAGAACAAATTCTATATTGGGCCTTACTCAGCAGAATAGAAGAAAGCTCAATAGTTTTGCAAATCTAACTTTCTAGATTCAAGTTCTGATTCTGCCCTTTGCACTCCACTCCCTACCCCCACCCCCAGGGCAAACTGCTTAACCTCTCTACCTTCTCTGATGCTTGTCTTTCTCATTGGTAAAATGTTTACTGAGAATGAGAATGAAGAATATATATCTGAGCTCCTGAAACACAAATTGTACTAAACAACATCTTAACTGTTTGTCAAGAAATTTTGCCTAGGTGATATAACTGGTACAAAAAAAAAATAGGAGGAAATTGGTCCTGATTTCTAAATCCAAATTCTGTATGAATATTCTGATTACATCAACATCTTTTATTATCCCAAACTATGAACCACTGCATTGTATCCCCCCCCCCCCATCTATTCTCTCCTAGAAAGGAAAGTAGTCTAGAGTTACCAATTACATCCAGGAAACAATTTTTAAAAGTTAAATTACAAGCAAATACATTTATATTTCACTAAAATTCTATGGAATGATATAACTTTCATTCTTGAAGTTGTCCAAGAACATCATAATAAGGAAATGCCATTTCCATTCTTCCCAGTCCTTGGTACAATAGAAGGCTCATTCTTTCCTTGCTGGTGCTTTGTTTTAGCTTACCTTGCGTCTGTTTGGAAATGTGTGCTGTGGTGCTTGAGCACATTTGTGTGCGTGTGAATGTGAGCATGTGTGTCAGTCCTTATCCTCTACCTCGTTTGAGACAGGATCTCTTGGTCACTGCCATTTTCCTCAGCAGTTGAGCTCCTGAGGATTCGCAATGTTCCCCGCCCCATCTCCATCTCCCATCTCATCATAAGAGCATTTGGATTACAGACATTTGCTACCCTGCCTGGTTTTTATGGTGATTCTAAGATATGAGGATTTGACTCAGTTCTTCACAGTTATGCAATGAGTACTTTACTCACTGAGCCATATCCCTGAGCTCTGATGCTCATGCTTAATGTCTTGTCAAGTGGCAAAGTAGAGAAAAGGAATCCTAAAAACAAGATCATCCAAACCCATAGAATAGAAAACTGTTACTAAACATGTGTTCTGCATGGTTTGGAAAATGATCTGTGATAGCCATACTTTCTGTTTTTAATCAATTAGTTTATTGAGTACATAATGAGTCAAAATAAAAGAAGAACAAAATACCACCAAATTAAGTACTCAAAATATCCAACGGAAGTCCACTGGGAAAGCTCCATTGAGGTAAGTCAGTAGGAATTACTGATTGAGAGAGTCCCAGGCAGAGCAGAATGTTCTCTTAGAAAAGGACTTCAAGTAAAAGAACCACAGCACTAAGGTAACATGCTAAAAATGGAGTGTTACAAACATCAGCGGAGACAGACTGGGGAAACCCTCATAAGGCAGCCAGCTGAAGTTCCCAAATAAGATTCCTGGGGAGAGCATTAAAGTTCCGTGAGTGAGGCTTCCAAGTTTTATATATATATATATATATGCAACAGATAGAGATAACATCATCAAATTAGGCCCTCATAGCATCCATCAGAAACCAACTGGGGAAACTGGACCATCAGCTGGAGTTCCCAGTTGACCTTTGTCTCCATGGATGAGCTTTCTGTGCTGCACTTATAGATCTTCTTTCTCACTGTAGATACTTTTATATCTTGGGATAAATAATAGTAACATTTGCTGGAAATCATTTACCTTCCAGCTGCTCTCAAGGGTATGTTGCTTTTTACTCTTGGACTGTTTGGCACTTCTTTTCCCCTCCCTATCATGGAGTAGAAGTGAACAGCCCAGCCCCAGACAAGAGTCTTTGGAGGACACTTTGAGACACATAGAGTTGGATCTGAAATGGGGGAAAGAGAGGCAACTCCATTTCCAACTCCATCTTCTCAGTAAGTTCAAACGATACAGTGTACATTACAAAACGAGGTTGCAACCTAAGTCTTGCTGATTCACCTTGATCCCACTAAGAGAGAATTTGGTATTATGTGACCACTTGGAACTACGCAAACCATCTCTAAGACACTGAACTTGAAAAAGTACATATAGTTGTTGGCTTACTAGTCTCTTCTTGCTTCCTCCACTTCCCATTTAATGTAGGTTACCGAATTCGCCTGGGCTCCAGTACTGACAAGAAGGACACCGGCCGGCTGCATGTTGACTTTGCCCAGGCTCGGGATGACTTGTATGAGTGGGAGTGTAAGCAGCGCATGCTAGCGAGAGAGGAGCGGCACCGTAGACGGATGGAAGAAGAAAGACTGCGTCCACCTTCCCCACCCCCAGTGGTCCACTATTCAGATCATGAGTGCAGCATTGTTGCTGAAAAACTGAAAGGTATAGAAGGCATTCAAGCTCCGTGATTGAGTTAACTTTTTCTTGGGGAATTGTAATGAATATCATTGTGCTGTTCAGAGTTACCCTTTCAATTTCTGGCTAATAGGTTCTGCATTTCTTGTATTGGAAGCTTGCTGATAGTACCAAGTAACTTTAGAACCAACAAATGTGTCCATCCCATGCATGCCTCTGTTCCTTCATTGTCTCAAAGGTTGATAGCTTTCAATTCAGACATCAGATAGCTAAGAAGAAATATTTTCCCATTTGCCACACTGGAAAATTTGAGGTGTGACTCATGGTTTAGGACCTACATGTGCCCCCTTTCTTAATGGGTACTAGCAACGTTTGAACTTTCAATCAGTGAATACATCACCATGATAGAACTGGATCTAACCCTGGGAAATTCTAGTGAAGTCCTCATTTTAGAGATGTCAAAAGGAGCTGGTATAGTGGAGCATGCTTGTAATCCCAACACTCTGGAGGCTGAGGCAGGAGGATCACCAAGAATTGCAGGCCAGCCCGGGTTACAGAATGAATCCCTATCTCAAAATAAATAGACAAAAACAAACCAAGATGGCAAAATAGAGACCCAGAAATTAGTCACCATGTGTATGCATTGAAGACTTAGCTACTACCCAAGAAAAGAAGTCTTTACTATTGTTAAAGGCCAAGTTATTCCACAAAGCAGCTGTGGAGACATCTAGATATTGTTAAGGCAAACTCGTTTTTCTTTAGTTTTGCTCCCTACTCTTGCTTAAATCTTAGAGCCACTTTGCTAATTTGACATTAATCACCTTTCCTGTCCGCTTGTCTTAGTAACTCAAATCCAGTCTCTGCTTTTCCAAGTATAGTTGATTTCACTGATTGAATGCTGCTGTCCCATTGATCTTACTGATGACACTGACCCAGGTCGAATGAAAGGTGTGAATTTGCCCTGCTTCTGTGCTTTTCACTTCAGCAAAAGATCCTGCTAATTCTACTTTCTAAATAAATAGGTTGCACTTGCCAAACTTGTTTACACCACATGTAAGAAACCTGTTTGGACTGACTTTGACTTTCTGCAAGGGAAAAACAGAAAGCGTAACATCCCGAACTGAACAGAAATAATGGTACATTTTGAAACACTAGAGAAGCTTTCACGTTGGTGGGATGCCAGTTTCCAAGACTTGTCTATTCACATGACACCAAACAAGAAACCTTACATTAAAAAAAAAAAAGGTTCCATGGCCCTCAAGAGAAGCACAAGCAGTGTCGACATAAAAGACGGTATCCAAGTAATGAAATGGAAAGCTGCTACACAGGGAAGGCTCATCTACCGCTGTGTCTGCACCGAAAAATAAAGGGCAGGGGACAAGCAAAGAAAATTGCAGAGCCAGATATTTCTGCTCGACTAAGAGCTTCTAGCCAGTGAGGGACATGAAGCTGTAGAATGTGGCTTCGCTTGGATGCTCTTAGAGTCTGTCTCACAAGTCTGTAAGAACAGAACATGTGAGTAGCTTGGGAGGGAGGCCTGGAAGGTATAGATGAGCTGTGTTCCTCTAACATTACAGGCTGACCCCTGGGGAACTGCAGACATCTACTGGAAGGCAGGGGACAAAGGATATGAGGACACATGCAAACAAAAGGATCAAAATAGATCATGACTGGGACTGAGTAGGGGTGCAGAGCTCTGAATTGGATGCCACAATGCTTTTCAAAATGGTCGAAGATTTAAGTGCTTACACATAAAGAACTACATACAGAACTCATTCCTGAAGCTCTTTCCATAACTATAATTCCGTGGATCCAGGGTAAAAGTCCTGACCTGTCTAACTTACATGCAACAATCTCACTGGCTTTTCCTTATTAAAATGCAAGATTATAGAATTGTGAGATTCCCCCATTGTTATTCCCCCCAATGTGTGTCTACGCGTGTGCCTGCATGCATGCTTGTGTGTCTCTGTCTCTCTCTTCCTCTCTCTCTCTCCCCATCTCCTTACACCTCCCTCTCTCAAATAATCAGATAAATTAAGAAATTCTCAATACATTAAAACTATCATATCATAAATATGTCTTTGTTTAAGGGAGTGTGTGGGTGTGTGGGTGTGTGTGTGTGTGTGTGTGTGTGTGTGTGTGTGTGTGTGTGTGTTTACTGGGGATGGAAACTAGGGCCTCACACACACTGACTTACAGCCCCAGAAATTTTAGGAAGGAAAGAAGCCACCCTCTTTCTGAAACTCTTCTTAAGCCATAAACAGTCTTCCTAGGCTTTCATTATTTCTTTCTTCCCACTTTCTGCCTGTGTGTGCATGTGTGTACATGTATGTACATGTGTGTACATGTGGGCTTCCTTCCCGTCATTAATTCAGTGAACTATAGTTGCCAAAATCTCTGATGCCCTCTTTGCCAGAATGTTGTAAAAACAGATCGAGATTTGTTCACTGCCCATCGTTTGTTTTCAGAATAAATTCTTTTGTTTCAGATGATTCCAAATTCTCGGAAGCTGTGCAGACCTTGCTCACCTGGATAGAGAGAGGAGAGGTGAACCGCCGCAGTGCCAACCACTTCTACTCCATGATCCAATCGGCCAACAGCCACATCCGCCGCCTGGTGAACGAGAAAGTCGCCCATGAGAAAGAGATGGAAGAAGCAAAAGAAAAGTTCAAGCAGGCCCTTTCTGGAATTCTTATTCAGTGTAAGTGGAAGCTGAAGTTGTGCTGAAAGCCTGAGAGAGCCCTCCGCTTAATGGCCACATGCCCTCCATAGGCCCCAAGGCCTTGCAAAGCTATCTATTTCAAGTGGCTAGGGAAACCTTCCTAGCTGCCTTCTGCTCTCCTTATATCAGCAGTTCTCAGCCTTGCTAACAACACTGCGACCCTTTAATACAGTTGCTCATGTTGTGGTGACCCCCCCCAACCATAACATTATTTTTGTTGCTACCTCATAACTGTTCTTTTTCTGCCATTATGAATTGTAATGTAAATATCTGATATGCAACTCCCATGAAAGGCTCATCTGATCCCCCAAAAAGGTCATGACCCACGTGTTGAGAACCACTACCTCATATTGTCAAATGCCAAAGCTCTAACTTCACAGGATACATATCAGTACCTGTTCCCATTTTCTCTGGTTTAGCTTCTTCGGCTCTCTAGAAGCACTGGGATGTAGGTAGGCAACAGTTCATCCTTTTACAACCCTGGTCCTCTGTAGAGGATTAGAGACTTTATTGCTGAAGTTAGAATATGATGTTAGGATTTTATGGCTGTGTTTCTTCAGATTTACATGATTATCATCATGTAATATGCTGTTTAAGAACTTATAATAAATAAGATTATATTTTCCCAAGATGATTACATAAAAAATAAATTAGCTACTTCTACATTTTCAGTTTAGTTTTCTTTATCTTCACTAGATATGATAGGCACCATAGAGGTGAGAAGCCATTGAAATGGCCACTTTTAAAAATTAGACCACTTCAGATCTATCCAAATTCTTAAATGAGATAGATCCGATAAACGCTCAAGTAATTTTTTTTTTGTTCACCCTGTAACAAAATTATATGATCACATCTTTTCAATAAGGAGCTATATTCACCTTAAGAATCAGGGCAGTTTTATGATTTTGCTTTTAAGCAATTATGGCCCACTCTTCCTACACGTTTCTCTTTGTACTTGACTCATACATAGCTGTGTTTAAGGATTTCCTCCGCTTCCACTCCTACTTTGGAAGTATAGCTAGCCATAAAATCCAAGAGGGGAAAACACATATCTTCAGGACTACAGGAGAAGTAGAAAAAGAAAGCAGCGAGATTCCTGAAGTCGTTAGAACACAGTGAGAACATGACTGGAAAGAGAAATCCTGTCTCTGGATTTGTCTGCTGTGAGAAGCAGGGGTTCTTCTGCTTTTGTTTCTCCCAAATACTCATATCCAAGCTCCTCTTCCTGTGAGCCAGAGAGATGGCCCCACAGGGTACAGTGGACGCCTCCAAGTCTAACAGTTCAAGCCACAGAACCAACATGGTGGAATGAGAAGACTAACTCTGGCAGCTTGTCCTCTGACACACACACACACTAAATAGCGGAATATCTCCACAGATTGGTGTGTGTTTCTCCTTTTAACATTTTAAGGGACCTTGAAAGATATTCTATAGGACTGCATTCACAAAGATTTCTTTCATAATTTTTTCTCTAGTCAACAAGCCTATGTAGGTGTACTTAATACAGACTCAACCGTTTTATATTTTGATTTGATGCTTCTGGTTAAACATAACTTGGGATAGCAAAAAACAAATTTTCCTTGAAGTTAAACATTCCCCTTTATTTTAGAAGGCAACTTAATAAACAGAGACAGTGAATAGGAGTAACCCATAATCATATGTATGTATGAAAATGTTATAATGAAGCCCACTGTTTTATGTTATCTACAAATTAATTTACAATGAAAAGGACCCAGTAGTATAGTTTGTATCCATGCTTTGCAGAGTTCATAGCACTCAGCTAAATGTAAAATCTGAACTTAAAACACATTTATTTTGACTCTTGCTTTCTTTTTCCATAAATGAATACACAATTTTTGTATGAAAAACTTTGCTCATCATCTTACCCCAAACTGGGAATTTCTTCTTCCTGTATATTGATGTCTCTTTCCTTGAGTCTCATTTAAAATCATAGTACCTGTCCTGATTTGAATGAGAACTGTCCCCATAAGCTCATGTGTATGAACTCTTGGTCCCCAGTTGGTGGTACTATTTTGAAGGTTGTGAACTTTTAGGAGATACAGCCTCACCAGAGGTAGAAGACCACTGATAGCACTTGTGAGGTTCTCTAGTCCTGCCTCATTTCCCGTCTACTCTGTGCTCCCTGACTGACATGCACTGACCGCCTCACACTCCTTCTGCCATGCCTTCCCTGCCATTATTAAACTATGAGCCACAATAGGCCCTTCCTCCCTCCTTCCTTTCTTAAGTTGCTTCATAATTTTTCACAGCCATGAGAAAAGTAATAAAGTACATTGGCCTGTGTGATCTTATCTGAGTACAGTCACAGCCTGCTTTGTGTCCTAAGAACTTGATGAAACAAGCCTCATGTTTCTCTTTATTTCTCTCTCTCTCTTTCCATCCCTGGATGTTGATTTGGCCCGATCTGACTGCTGATTTGATGCTGCAGTTGAGCAGATAGTAGCTGTGTACCATTCTGCTTCCAAACAGAAGGCATGGGACCACTTCACAAAAGCCCAGCGTAAAAACATCAGTGTCTGGTGCAAACAAGCTGAGGTTGGTAACTTTCTACTCTGGCACCTCCTCATGGGGACAGTTTCCTTCCTTAACAAGGTATTGATTTGGGGGTTTAACCAGAATTAAATAGTGCCAAGCTCCCATGGTCACAACAAGGCCCTAGTGAAACACTGAAATGTGTTCTATACCCTGTCAACATCCAGACCACCTACTGGCAAAAGGGTAATAAATATGCATGTGTTGTCTTAAGTGCATCCTGCTGGATAGAAATCTCGGTGAAAATGCAGCTGGGATAATTGTAAGTTTACTTCTCCACACTAGCTGGTCTTGAGTACAGTAATAATTACTGACCTATCCGTCTAGCATTAGTAATATTAGGGCTGTCTTCCATTTAGTAAAAGTGCATTGACAGTCGAGGCTAGCAGCTGTCTGCTGGTACTCTGGAGAAAAGAAATTTCTGAGCTGCTTTTATCAGATCTGTCCAGCTGTCTTGTATATGCGGGAGATTTAAAGGGAAGAAAGGACTGTGATTTCAGATCAAGGTCGACACATACCCTTCTGCTTGTGCTCAAGGAAATCTTTAGCAAAACACTACAATATGTGTAATATGATTAGGTTAATAGCCTGCGTCTAAAGATAAAGTAGATGGGAGGTTTTGTTTCCACTGAACTACCTGTGGAAATAGTTTCATGAGTATCTCCGTGCCCATAGGAAGCCTCCTTCCCTCGGCTTGATTTTGTGTGTGTGTGTGTGTGTGTGTGTGTGTGTGTGTGTGTGTGTGTGTGTGTGTATACAGCAGCTTTTTCAACTTCACCTATGGTTTATTTGGTCATTCTAGTAAGAAATTCTATATTGTATTCATAGTTCAGCTTCTCATGTTCATTGTTCTCTGTGCTGACAGTTGAACTCAGGGTCTTGTGTATTTTAGACAGACACTTTCCCACAGAGCTATAGCCTCAGTACCCAACACTTAACATCCATAAAGCACTGTACACTGGTTATATCGCCCAACTGTAAACCTTACAGTCAATGTCGTGGATACAGGCTACTTATGGATTGAGAGTCTAACAAGAATTCAAGTGTCAGCTTTTGTTACGTTTGTAGCTTGGTGGAATGAGCAAGTTATACAGCATCTCTTGATCCCCATTTCTTTGCCCGTTAATTGGTGATGATAATAATGAAACCAATTTTATAAGATTAAATGTTTAAGAAATGTATAAGCAGTTTGAAAATGTAAATGGTGTTATTTCAATTTATTATTAAACAACTCAATACAGGATATTGAGTAGGTGTAGAACCCATGCTTTGCATGTAGCAAAACTGAAATGCAGAAATGTTAAATGATTTCACAAAATTAAACAAGTAGGAACTGAGTAGAAATTATTCTTCTCTGAGCTCTGCTACAGACTTCCGTGTAGTTTTGGACAGATCTTCTAATCTCTGTGAGACTTAGTGTGCTAACCTTTGACAAGTCGGCAATATTCTCTCCACACTTTCCTTTTATGAATAGGTAAGCAATTTATATGGGAACAGCTTCAAATCTTGACAACATTTAACGAAAAATAAACCAAACTCTGGTCCTAAACTTGTATCTGTAAGGCTTCAGTTCTAGCTCAGCAGAGGGAACTGGGAATCACTGGGAAATCTCTTGAAGACATCTATCCAGTGAGTGTATAGAATTATAAAAGGCTAATAGCATTTTCATTAATTTTTGATCTCTAGTATCATGTTGGCACTCAAACATTTTCAATTTCGGAAACATTTTAGATTTTGAATTTGGTGCATTAGTAATTCTTAACCTACATTAAATATCTCCCTTCCCTTTAATACACATAAGCCTGCATACCTTTTAGATGGTCTAAGATCTAAGGTCCCCAGAATTTTTAAGGAAAGCCCTACAGAGAAGAAAGGGACTCACTTCCCAAGGCAACAGCTATCAGGCAATTAAATATTCCCCAAAGTAGATGTGGTAGCACACACTTGAAATCAATCCCAGCAGGCTGAGGCAGGAGGATCAGACATCCAGTGCCATCCTAAACTATATAGTGAACCCTTATCTCAAAAAGTTTCCCCTAAGCCTGACTACCTAGGGAGTATATACGTTATACTTAAGCTAAATTAGGGTCACAGTAAAGATGGCTGTGGTGGTGAACTGGACATTTCTCCAGAGAGCTAGAGAATTGAGAATCATTGAGCCCATTATACAGTACTGTAAAAACCTCCTAGGCAGGGGTGGTGGTGATAAGATGCTTGGGCATCATGATTTGCCAAGAGCTACACGTTCCATCTGTGCCTTGTTGGTCCAACCTGCTTCCTGTGTATTTGATTAAGTTAACTCAAGGCCTACCTTCCTTAGTCCTGGTAACTAGAACTGATAGTGACTCATAGCTGGCTCATGACGTTTCTCTGCTTTTACATTCAACAGTGAGACATATCTCATGGCTTTCCTTTGAGCTTGCCTTCCCTAAACCTCAAAGCATTCTTCCATTTTGCATTGCTGTCCCTTGAACTGTGGTTTGGTGCTATTATTTTCATTTTTGCTTTCAACTCCACAAATTCTCTGCTGATAGCAGACCACTGAGAAGATTTAAGAGATATATCCTATGGGAAGTGAAAAAAGCTATCTTCTTCAGATGCAACTGCCTTTTAGCACCCCCACTGAAAATCAGAACAACTCAAAAGTCAGGTGTTTCATCAAGTTAGAAGTTTTGACAACTCCTTCTTAGTTGCCTCAGGGAACAAATCAGCTGGTGGAAGGCTCATGTCAGAAGGTACCCATTCCTTGTCTCACTGTCATGCATCTACCTGCATTTCTTATCCTGCTGAGTGAGGGATAGAGAAAGCATGAACTCAGGGGAAAAAAACCGTCTGTGAAGGACTTAGATACCGTGAAAGTCCGTGCCAAGCTGACGGGTTTGGAAATGAGTCTTTTTAATTGCATTTGCTTTCCTGGTTTGGCTCCTAGAAGTGAAATGCTAAGAAAAAGATGCTAAGAGGGCTGAAGCCCTCCTCTTCCTGCGAGTTAATGCCTACAGTCACAGTTGTATTTACGAAGGGGACTCCTTCCAACAGAATCATTTGAAAATCTGTGGTTTGCTCAAACTGCCCCACACTCGGTGCTACAGCTTGGATAATGTATAGAAACTAGAATCATAGCCATAAACATTAAGATGACAGCTTCTTGCATCCTTCCTCGCAGAAGATTTTACACCACTGAGCTGAAAGAAGAGGGCTTTGATGATTGTAATTGACAAAATACCCTTTTCCATTTACTTCCATTTCATAGTGTGAAGAACTGTTTGTAGATAGATAATGAAGTCATCTGTGCACCCTTGGTTTAGTACTCACTTGCATTAAGACTGGCTGTTGGCCTTCAGCCATCCAATGCACACTAACTCAATTTTGCATCAACCTAATTTGTATTTCCATTATTTGCCATACAGGAGGCAAACCTGTGTTTGTGAGTTGCTTCATTTTATTAAATGATATCTCAGAATCACATTGTTCTGTGAGTACATGCTACTTATTTTCCTAGCCTCTGTTCTTTCCATTCCCTCCTGACTCTTTTCCTACCGTGGTTCTTATTAATGCTGAGAAAATATAGGTTAGTAGGGTCTTGTTACACATTTAATAAGGAGTGTTGATATTCTGGTAATAATGTTCCTATCATAAAGCATGAGTAAGATCAATTAAAGTCCACATAAATTCTTGTGAAACTATGGTTAAATAATTAATATGTAATGATTTATGATTTGCTTACTTTGTAATAAATCAAAGATGTCAGTTGGCACAAAGTGGTTCTTTGCATGCATTTCCTTCTGTCTCTGGTTCATTTCATTCTATATGAAAGTGCTTTTTTTTTTCTCCATTGTGGAGCAGTGGAAAAATCTAAGTTTCAGAAAGGGTTGCCACCATTAGAGCAGACTCTAAATTATTACAATGCCATTTCAGAAATCACTACCTGTTCAAAATGAGATGCGCCACATATTTACAGTGGGCAAGAGGGTGGCTTAGAAACTCTAGGACCACTTAGTTGTAAAAAATATTCTGCATGTCTCAGAAAATTCCGTGTAGTGACTAACACCTGCAAATTACTGAAAATGTTTTAGCATATCATTCCCACATTTTGGTTGCAGTACTGTGTATCAAGATGTCAGAACGGAAAATGGAGCAAAACTGAGATACAGCTATTACTTTTGATGTCTGAGCTTCAGTTAGGAATCCACTCCCTACCCAGTCTTATATCTAAGCTATTTAGAAGGTCTTTGGGGGTGCATTCCACCTTGTAGTCTGTTACTCTGAAAGCATTTGTAAGGATTTCATTCTCAAAGCTTTTCTGATCCACCAGAAAATACAGAAAATGGATGCAGAGTACTTTAACGGTAAAGGTTTCCAAGAATTAACAAAGTCTCGCTTTTCTTAGAAGTAGCCTGTTATTTATCAAATGGGCCTTCTAAATTTTCTTTAATATGGTACCCCATAGCCTCTGCTGTTCTCTTTGCTTCTACTCCAATTGTATGACTTAGTATTGGGTATTTGTAGAAAAATAATGATATGAGCTTTAGGAGTTTTTTTTTTTTTTGTAGCCAAGAATTGTATAGTGTACAGAGCAGTCCACTGAGTAACTTAGAAAATGTTTCCCTGAGTTTTTCATTATTCTCATTTCATTATTAGCTAAAATAATGGACGATTCTTATCCCTGAGGTATTTTGAAGCATTTAGGTAAAATTTGCCCCAGGTGTGTTGTTATATTTCTACGGGCATTTTGAAACTGTAAAAGATCTCTAGGTAAGACATATCATGTAGTTATTGAAGTCTTTGTATTTCTAAGATCTTAAGCTGTCTTGCCAAACTGGAAGCAAAAAGATGCTTTGTGGATGCTGGGAAGCTACAGGACCTGTCTTAGTTGTAAGATCTTGCTGCCCTGGGATATTTCCCTAGAATGAACACAATTTACTCTCATGAGAAATGTAATAACTTTATCAGAGTTAGTGACATGTGTGTGAGTTGAGAATTGGTATCTGATTATACCCTGTGACAGCCTATGTTTTTATTAGAAATCAAGAAAGGACACAGCTTTTCATGATGCAGTAAACTGTACAATATTTGAATTTGCCAGTGTCAAACTTTATTATGATCACCTTCCAGTAACAGCCCTGCTGCTAACTGAAACTTAATCCTATGAGGTAGAGTGCTTTCAGAGGAATGAGATTCCCTTATTGTTCTTCATGCAGTGAGTCTGAATAAGACATAGCACATCTTTTTCATGACACACCCCTCTAAAGTTCATTTATCACAAGCAAGTCACTGTTTTCTTCTATTTTAAGTAAAGTCCCTGCAGTACATGGGAGGTACTATATGAACATCTGATTTTTTTGTTACTTCTTAACAATCAGTGATGATACTAAATGACTCGCTTTGTAAAGAATCCATTTAGTGTTAATGGAAACTTAACTGGAACTAGAAATCATTTTTTTTCCTGATAAAGGAATGAAAAAATAGGATAGTGACAAACTATGACATCATTAATAAATCCATTTGAAGGCCAGGTGTGGGTGGCACACGCCTTTAATCCCAGCACCCAGGAAGCTGAGACTAATGAATCTCTTGAGTTCAAGGCCAAACTGATCCAGAGTGAGTTCCAAGACAGCCAGCACTACTTCGTGATACCTTGACTCAAAAAGAAAAAGAAAAGAAAAAAGAAATGTATATAATGCTTATAAATGGAATAATTTATACCAGACAGCTATAGGTGTTTCTGATATTACAACCCAATAGGAGTTAACCTAGGTAGGGTAGTCTCACCTTAAAATCAAGGAAATTAATACAATCAAGTGATGTCTAAATGATTTCAAATTGCTCTGATATTCATAGTTCTCATTCTTACTTGTTTTGGTATAATGCGTATGTGTGTGTATGTGTGTGTGTACGTGTTCACATGTATGTACATTTGTGGGTAAGAATGTGTTCGATCACAAGCATATATTTGAAGACCAGAGGTCTACACTGAATGTCTTTCTGAATTGTTTCTCTTTTCTACACAGTGGATTGCAATCCATTTCTGATGACTGAGCTTTCTAGTCTTAGAAGTGTAGTGTCAACAAGAGTTTCTTTGCCTTGGGCTAGTATGCGTGCGTGCGTGCGTGCGTGCGTGCGTGCGTGCGTGCGTGTGTGTGTGTGTCTAAGTAGTAGGTTTCTTGTTCTTATCACATCTTAGGTATCCTAGCTGCTCTTGTATGTGCTGTTTTATTATATTGTAGAGTGATTTTTTATCACCTTCTAATCAATCCCTCATTATTCCACTCCTTTCTGTGGTTAAAAAAAACTTCACATTAAGTATTTCTTGATTAAATTTTGTTATGCTGATTGAATTCTATCACCAAATGTTAATTCATTTCATTAAAAATTTTACTGTACAAAGATATGTGGAAGGAAATGGTAATAACATCATAAAGGTCTACAGTAAGAACTTTGTTTAATGTTGAAAATAAAGTAAGTTTTCATTTCTTAGTTCATTATTTCTGAATAGAAGAACTCTTGTCTTTTATTTTAAGCTAAATTAATCTGAGTTATTTTTAAAGTATCTGACCTTTTGATATAATTTCCTATCTTTTTTTTAATATGAGTACAATTTCTTTATGCCAGGAGGATAGTTAAATAGATACTTGATTATTTGTTTGCTGAGTACCACATCTGAATCACTTCAAGGTTGTTCTCTGTCATTCTTTTTCTGGAAAATGTAATCTTAACCTAGTTCCTGAGATGTCCAATGATTTTGGTGGTTATCCTAGATATGAGTATTGTAGTGTAAAAATTATGGACTCTTCTACGTTCTTCCAAAATGTTCACTTTGTGTTGTTTTGCTTAAATGATCATTTTCATTGTTTGTATTCAAGCTAGAGGTTTATTGGATAGAAGTTCCAGTAACAGTTGAGCACCTTTAGCCTTAGCTAGGCTGCTTAGACTCTCTTGTGCTTTCTTGGTTAAAAAAGCATGCAAAACTTTGAAAGGATTTTAGATACAGAGTGTAAACAATCTCTGTGTGTGTCTTCCTTTCTCCCTTCTCCTTACCTTCCTCCGTGCTCTCCTTCCCCGACACATTTCTTCTTTCTCAGATTCCCTCCTGACTCTCCAGTGGCTGTTTTTCTTTTAACCACTCTCTTGTAATTATTTAGGCCACAAAGGCTAGGTTTTCTACTAGAAATTTAGCTGCCCTGTGACTAACTCTGATCTGCTCTCAAACTAAGAGGCTTTTGAAAACCTGGGAAACGTGTCCATAGATTGTTTTTTGTTTTTTGGGTTGTTTTTTTTATTTTTGCTTCTTCCAAATGCCAGTTCCTCTTCATGATATACCTACTTTGTTCACTGTCTATTGACATCAAGTAGTTATGTATTTTGGTTTGTCCAAACATTATAGCTATTGTCCATGAAAAAGTTAGTCTTGTAGAAGGTTGCTCTTAGCAGCTCATTTTTGCTGTATCTTCTAAAACTACAAAATCTTGGTTTAGAGTTCTGTTCAGGAAAGCTGTTCATGGAGGGGAAATAAGAAGCAGCAAAATTAAAGAACCCATCGTGGGAAGGTATAATGACAAAACTCTAAAGGGAAATTTCAGAACTCTACACAAGAGCCAAGTGTGCCTTTTAGCGAGACTGTGTAGTCTCAGTGTGCTGTTGCCTTTTTGTTTAAGAGCACCCTGAGAGTTTTTTAAATGTCCCCATACTTCCATCCATTTCCTCAACATTTTCTAAGTTTTCCGCCTAAAATACATATCTTTTAACCTTAGGAAATTCGCAACATTCATAATGATGAATTAATGGGAATCAGGAGAGAAGAAGAAATGGAAATGTCTGACGATGAAATAGAAGAAACGACAGAAACAAAAGAAACGGAGGAGTCAGGTAATGATCATTCTGGTTTGTTATATGTAATAAACATTAACTTGCAATGGCAATATTTTCAAACCTTTAAAACAAGGTAAGATGATATATACATCAACCCACCAGACTGGACACCAGATAGAAAACAAATTGATGGGGCTGTATGAGTAAACACTGGCTAAATATCAAACCTCTGTCTACAGGGTTTTCTGTTCTTCATGTATTTCCTTTTCATTTGAAGTGCCTAATTTAACATATGCACTTTTTTTCAAAAAAACTAAACCCCCACTGGACATTTAGGTATCATTGTTCCATATTTGATTTGGATTTATTGATATTCTCTTCAACTGTAAGAAAACATCTGCATAAATGCTAGATTACTTATACATTCTACCCAAACAAGTAACAGATAGATACATGACTTAAGTGTTTTTTATATATATATATATATATATATATATATATATATATATATATATATATATCGCAAAGGACATAAAGAAAAATACGCAGTTGATTATATAATTTAGAGAAACTGTCAAGATTTTTTAAAGGCTTCGTCAGTGCTTAACATGCAACGTGAAGACCTAAGTTCAGATCTCTAGCATCTATATAAAAAATTAAAAGCTGGAACAGTGGCACACACTTGGGATTCAGATGCTGAGGAGTTGAAAACCAAAAGATCCCTGGAACCTGCTGGGCAGCCAATCAGTAAGCTTCACGTTTAGCAAGAGACCCTGTTTCAAACACAAGGTGGAGTGTGATGGCGCAAGAAACCCAGCATTAATATCTACTTACATATGTCCATGCACGTGCACATCACGTACACATGCACACCCCCGACACACACAGTTTAAAGAAGATTTTGGATTAGTGCATAGAAAATTAAATATTTCCATAAAGTTCAAAAATTGAAACCTACCAGGTAATAAATAACCATCACAGTTACTTAGCAAATATATTGGGTACCAAATAGGAGTCCACAAAAGGTTGTCTGGGTGAAGGCTTTTATTCCAGTCAAGTTTTAGCAGGAGCTCACAGAAGCTACGGTGTTGATACCCAGTGGGCCTATAGGGTAAGCTTCATGAACAATAAGACAACACTTTACCCATTAGTTCATCATAAATGACTCTGGATGGAAGATCATCAAAAGACTGAATACCTGCCACCAGACCAGTGTTTCCGGTAAACCACTGCAAACAATATTAGGACTTTAATTATATGGAATACAGTTTAAAAAAAGCATTAGGCTAGGGGGATGGCTCAGTTTATAAAAGCTTTTTCTTTGGCAAACACGAGGACCTGAGTTCAAATCCCCAACAACTACATACAAAGCCAGGCATGGCCTTGGATGCCTGTAACCCCAGCACTGTTTGGGGGCACAGAAGATCACTGGAAAATGATAGAGCTAAACACCCAACATCATTCTTCTCTGGTGTCTAGGTATGCATGTGGCTGTGCACATCTGCACACACAGGTCATATATACATACACATTTTTAATAAAAACAAAAGCACTAGGCCTGAATTTCAAATATCTGAAGTCTAGTCTCAGATCTGGGAGAGACTTTTCCCTCCCTGACAATCATCTGCCATGTCATAACAACTAACTTGGATTTTGTGGTGGTCAGATTAATTCATCCAGTCATTTCATAGCTGTTGCATGCCAAGCAAGTTGTAAACATTAGAAATATAATAATTTAGTGTCTTTAATTTAATTTGTCATGTAGGAGTACATATCAATTGACCAAAACTCAAATCTGCATTTGGTCTCATGTAAGGGGTCTTAGAATCTTCACTCCATAAACAGAAATTCTTACAGAAAAAGAAAAAAACATCAAGCCAGACTTTTTAAAGCTATCCATTAGCTATTGTAATGAAATTTTCTCTATTTTTGTGATATACTTGATCCATAAACATAAAAACTATTGTCTGTGCTCAATACTTTCTATAAGCAGTGGTTAGCATTTTCAGAATATTGAATTGCTGCAAATAAATACTACAAACCTATAGCCAAAATAAAGAAAAGTCTGTAATAATAATGAAGCTATTCAACTTATTTAAGTGCTTCCCTAAGATGTGTTAGAGCAGATTAATTATGACTTGTAGTGTTGCCTCCACTTCAGTATCTCCAGCATCACAGACACTACTTATACGTTGTTATAGTGGGACAGATGCAACCTAATTTTGAGCATCCACTTGATGGATTGCAGTTTGAGGAGTTAGTGGGGGAGGAGAGGGGTATGTGGGAAATTCATACTGAATGCACTTACTAGGGATATATAATTGCATTCTGTTTCTGTATCTCTTCTGAGTTAAAAGCTGTATTGGCTACTGCACAGAATCTTATTCGTTCAGAGACTGGAAACTCCCTGACAGATCATCTTATAGCTATTTTCTTTCCTGTTCCACATGCCAGGATGCTGCTTTGTCAAATAAAGCTATCTACAATAGACTTAATGGAGCTTACCAAATAGCTTTTCTCCCAGAAGGTTTCAATTCATTTTAATTCAAGGACTTTTGTGCATTTTTCTTCCCCTCGATCGTATCTAATTCTGTTATCTCACTTCTGTAGTACTCGGCTGCAGAAATCCTGCTCTACGTGAGCCAGCACGAGTCTCCTTGGTTTTTATCTAAATCAGCTACATGTTTTAGCTATCACATGTTTCCAATTAAAAGCTTAAGCAAGTCGATCTCCACGTTGTTGCTTTCTCTCACTGTGCTTCCCAGACTTGAATTCCAGGGGCCTGTGGCGCATCCCTGGTTATCTTTTCCTTCTCAAACTTAGTAAAACTAGTCACATTATATAGTGTCACAGAATTTCTGCTCTTCCAGAGACTCTGTATTACCCCATATCTGCGACACAATCCTTGCAAAAAAAGAAAGGACTGCTTTGCTGAAAGCAGTCTTTTAAATGGGGAAATCACATCAAATTGGATATTGTGAAATTATTTCATTCTTTTGTTAATTGTGTGCCCAGTAAACAAAAGAGCCGAAAGGGACTGTTCTCTACATATCCCTTTTCCCTTCTTCAGATTAGATTAGTGCTCACCAAGACTGGTGCCCCTGAAAATCATTTTAGGTATCCTAAAGGGTACAAGCTGTCAGTCAGGAGGTACACATTCTAGAGATCCAGGGTGTACTACTGTCACTACAGTAAACCATGTATTTATTGCAGTGAGAGGAGACATTAAATGTTAGCAACTCCCCAGGAACTTTCTTCACAAGTGAGTATGTTAATTAGAACATACAAATTATTGTTCAAACCTTACTTCTCTGGAAAAGAAACATTGTAAACCTTGAGTATATACAGTTCTTTTTCAGTCATACCTCAATAAAGCTGAAGAAAATTAAAATTAAAAAATATTTATAAGATGCAGAGAGTCTGACCCAGAAGGTCTTTAATGGTGTTTCAGATGCTTCAATTATTTAGATTCTGGTGGTCTGGGGACCATTTGGGAAACAGTGTAATAGACTAAATCTCATTGATTGTTCTAGCCAAAATATTCTCTTCCTGGTTTCTTCTCATCATCTAGCTTCCATTATTCTCACTTTAAGAATTTGATCAATCGAGGCAGGTATTGGTGGCACATGCCTTTAATCCCAGCACTCGGGAGGCAGAGGCAGGCGGATCTCTGTGAGTTCTAGGCCAGCCTGGTCTACAAGAGCTAGTTCCAGGACAGGCTCCAAAGCTACAGAGAAACCCTGTCTCAAAAAAACAAAAAAAAAAAGAAATTGACCAATTAATTAATACAATGTCCTGCAAGCTAAGAGAAATATTAATGTAAATATAAATAAATCTGCATAAATTTAAAATAGTACTTGGTGCTAACCTAGAAGGTACTGAATAGAATCTAACCAGGGCAAGAGATATCATTGTGATCCCAAGTAGTCACAGCCAGCAACAATTGCTCAGGCCCGTGAAAGGGGAACAGGTTTATATAGGAAGAACAGAAGTGAGAGACCATCCTAATGGTGTGGGCACATAGAAGGAATAGGGAGTCAGTGATGGAAAGAGGCATAATATCTGCTGGGGGATAAAAGACGATGGCACAATGGGTCTAAAGTCTGGAGGAGAATACATGCCAGGCTCAAGTTTAGCATAGTAAGCTCGATGGCACCATGAGCACTTGAGACCATAGCACTACTATGATGAAAACATCATGAAATCTACATTGTAGGAGATAAGTTTGGAAAAAGGGAGACCAGCCTGATTCTGTTTTACAAATAGAGTCGTGAAATGATGAAGACTTGGGCTCGAGTGATGGCACTAGGAAGGAGCAAAATGACAAAGAAAAGACAAGAATAGAAATATGGGATTAAAGATGCTAGGGTCATTCATAAAGGAATGGACTCCAAAGGCTTTAGTGTAAGGCTGGTGTATAGATGAAGAAAAGTAAAGATCACTCAGTGAGCTTCTAGTCTGGGAGACCAGGGAATAGTAGATGGATGTATTTGATCACTAGAGCCAGAAAAGCAAAATACCATCCCGTGGTTGACTTAAACAGTCATTTTATTTTGTGTGTATACATGTGTTTTGCCTGCCCAACATGTATGCAGTGTCCATGGAGGCCAGAAGAGGGTGTTGGTTTCCCTGGAACTGGAGCTGCAGTTGGTTGTAAGTTGCTACGTGAGTACCAGGAATTGAACCCAAGCTCTCTGCCAGAGCAGCCCGTGATCTTAATTGCTAAGCCATCTCTCCTGCTCTATAGTAGTGACTCTCAACCTGTGGGTCTCAACCCCTCTGGGGGATCAAATGACCCTTTCACAAGGGTTGCATATCAGAAATCCTGCATACCAGATATTTACATTATGATTCATAACAGCAAAATTACAGTTAGGACATAGCAATAAAATAATTTTATGGTTGGGGGTCACCAAAACATGAACCATATTAAAGGGCCACAGCTTTAGGAACATTGACAACCACTGTCCTATAGAGTTGTGTTTTATAACATTTATTGTATTAATTTTATTAACACTAGGAACTCAAGGTGGAAGTATCAGCAGAGTTAGTTCCATCTGAAGGCTGTGGGAGATAATCTTTGTAGCCTCCTCACAGTTTCTGCTGTTTGGCAGCAATCATTGGCATTCTTTGTCATATAGGTTTATTACCCCAATCTCTGCCTTTATGCTCACATGAAGTATGTCTTATCTCCCTGCCCAAAATTCTCCTTTCTGGAAGGGCACCAGTCATAAGATTAGGACCCACCATAATGACTACACTCTAACTTGATTACTTCTGTAAATGTCCGATTAGTAAGCAAGATCCCATTCTTAGAGCTTCAACATCTTTGGGATGACAGGGAGGAACACAGTGCGTTCCTCAGAACAGAGCTTATATAGATAGACTGAAATTGAAGTATTTGTGTTGTTGGTATGGCTTACGCTGATGGGGAGGAGGCATGGGGTTGGCAGGGTCTTGCTGAGTAGCCCAAACTGCTCTGGACATCACTGTGTAGCCCAAGTTGATCTTAAACCTGATGGGCTCTTCCTGTCTCTTTCTTCTGAGTTATGGGATTACATATGTGCCCTTTAAAATTAATTTTTGATGTTCAATAAAAGGGAAGGAAGTCATGAAGAATGTGACTTCTTCAGTACTTGAAGATGTGGCAACGTTTATGGGAAATTGTGGAAATGAAGTCCTAGAAAAAAGAACAAAAGGGGAATCAAAGTCAGAAGATGATGAAAGTGGGGGAAGCTGAAAGTTATGTATGCAGCCCAGACTTCTGTATATAGTAAGAGATTGGTCATTCATTAATCACATAAGCTATTTAGAAGTAAGACCATGGAAAGGGAGCGATAGATATTGAGTACATACTGTGGAAGCATGGAAGGAAGGAAAAGAAGCTGAGAGATCCCATCAGCTAGGACCAACATGATTCCATATTAATCTATCTGCCTAATTCCACAACTTCCTTTAAAAGTGCTCTGAGGCCCAAGAGAAAGAGCAGAGAGAGTTGAGTCAGGTGACCATGAGTTACAGACTGGGATGGTCAGCTTGGTCAAAGGTTTTCAGGAGACTGAAGAAATATTGGGTGCTGAGAAGTTTGCAGTACAGTCTATCCAAAAGCAATTAACTGACTGAATGGAGTTGGCCACTCCAAGAGATTAAGGATTTAAGAAGGAGAACAGAATCTTGGAGTGATGAAGGGCTAAGAGGCAACTAACCAATGAGGATGAATTATTTACTTGGCAGAGGGATATAGGTGTTATAGAAAGGAACCATGATGCTCCCGATGCATCCATGCTGGTAGGAGTCTGGTTAGAGAGAAATAATGACATGTAGAGGCAAAGAGAATAAGACTTTGGGAGATCAGAGAAACCACTTGAGATTTTGCCTGAACCACTTTACAGCCACCTCTATAGGTTGTACTTAAATCATCTCCCTGTCTGTTGTTTTTAGCTTTTAACCCTTTGAGAACTGCTAAGGCTTAGATTTTTCATGAACATTGAGAAAAATGTTGCACATTTTCTTTCTATCTTCTTGTAGCATTTTTTTAACTTCTCCAGTAATAAAGTTTTCCAGGAATAGCTTAATAACTGAATAACCTTAGCATTATTTTTGGCTTTGTTTGTTTCCTTTACACCATCGAATATTTTTAATGGCACGAAGTCTGTTTTAGTTCTTCATTGTACAGAGACGTGTCTGAGATTCTGCTCTCAAAGGCTCCTCTAGGAGGATATGTTCACAGCTGCCTTCATATTTTCATATTGTCATGAGAACCTGGCAGCCTTCAGATCTAAGGAGCAATCGGCATAAAGAAAAACATTCTCCATATAGGGAATAGTCAGAAAAGAGAAGCTGAAAGCTAACGATGGCAGAATAAGAATGCATCCACTGTACTATGCTCTACAATGTCAAGACTGGTGGGTTCACTTGCTCAAACATAGTGTTCAAATTCAAAGGTAATATTGAACCTTTCAGTGTTCTGGCCATGTACAAAAGACTCCAACTTCAGGAACAGGCCCAATTAATATTAAGTCTGTGAAAGGAAAGACTTTGTATTCTCATTAAAATGACACCTTAACTTTAGAGAGTAGAAGTTACATTTTATCAAGAATCCCTCCCCCCAGCAGTAGATGGTTACCTTGTTTGTTTGGTTGGGTTTTTTTCTCAGTGACAGGTATAAACTGAGGAGATTATTATCTGCTCCTGCTTCTGTTAGTGCCCGTCACTCTGCCCTTTCCCCCCGACAGTATACAAGCACTCTCTCCTCCTCATTTTCTTAAAGGGAATTTTTTTCACATTTAAAGTTGAGATTATGCCTCTAAGCATTGTCCTGGATCTGCCTTTCCCTCAGTTGTGCACCTCCATGTGACACTTGAGCCTACACTGGCCTGTAGGACTGTAGTATGTGAAGAAACAAAAGGAGGAAGATGGAATGTTGCTATTTTGTTTTGAGCCATGTAGATCACCAAATGACATTCAAACCACAGTAGAAACAACTGTCCATCTATAGGAATCCTGATTTAGAGAGGAACCTGTATGTCTATGAGGAGGATGCTATGAGCTTGAGGTGCTGTCCTAGGTGCTGATTCAGCAAACAAACCAAATATTGCTTCCTCTGTTAAAAGGAAGCATTATTAACAGGTGGTTAATGTCCCTTTTCCTATAGCATTTTGTTCGTGTTCATACATGAATCACTTGTATCATATTTCTCTGGTGCTGTGAATGCCCGATGAAAAGTATCTCATGCCCCTGTGGGATGGCATAATAATGGATAAATAATATTTAGAAATCTGGAAATGCAAATCTCTACATAATGACTTTCTCTTCAAAGACATAAAATCTGTGTGGATACAGAAGTAATTAAAATCAGTTAGAAAAATCACACACAAAAATTGAATATGCCCTCAGAAAGGGCTTTTGTAATTGATTAATTGAAATGTGAGCTCTAAAATTACTATATCAAGATAATTACATCACCATGCATTGAAAACAAATGTGGACACTGAGAAATTCTTTCTATTACAGTGCCACCCTCTGCTTTTGGTAGACAATCTGACCATAGTAGCCTAATAACTTTTAAGAATACTCCTAGGCTCAAGACATTTAATTAAACTCAGTTCTCCCTAAAGGCAGATTGCTTTTAGGAATGAGATGTGTCTTAGTCTCAGGATAAAGTTCTCTTTAAATCCAGGCATGGTATAATATGCCTCTAATTTCATCATTTGGGAGGAGGGGCAAGAGAAACGAGTTCAAGAACATAGGTGATTACATAATGAGGCCATTCCAGACTTCCTGAGATTCTGTGTGAAAACAATATGTTTCTCTCTATATAGAACTCATCTTTTAGTGCGGTAGAGATTGCGTTTTGCTCAAGTTTTTGGAGGTTTGGGTTCATCATGACAAAGAAGGCATAGCTGAGCTGTTCGTGTCATGGTAAACAGGAAGCAGAGAGAGGAATTCTTGAATTGTGCCTTTCTTCTCTTGTGACTTCATGAGAGCAACCAGTCTACAGGAAGATGCTATTTCTACTAAGAGCAGAAAGGAGAGATATGACCAAAAGGAGCAAAATCCAACAGGACAGACATTAAATTCTGCCATTGGCAGCCCACACAGTCACTCTCGTGGGCTGTAGTTTTCCAAAATGAGCACTCCATGTTCATGACTTCTCAAACCACCTGCCATCTGCTTTGCATCTTCACCTCCACTCTCATAGCTTCAAGCATTGCCTTTACAGGGGCTGCTGAACTCATCTTGACTGCCACATATTTCCGCATCTCAAAAGCTTTTCTGTGAAATCTAGATTCTTCCATCATTTATTATACTAGATAACTTTAATTGTTTGATTTTATTGTTTTTCTTTTACTTTCTACCAAGCAAAACTACTTTCCCATAGATAACTGAAAAAAATCCACATCTTGGTCGAGTTGGCTTTTAACCTACTTATACACTTAATGTACAGTTTTTTAGTTTGGTTCCAACTTGCTATCTCCTTTTCCAGATTTTATGTTTTATTGGCATTTGTAAGAGGTAGAATGGGAATATAGCTCAGTGGTGAAACTCTAGCCTAACAAATGCATGGTCCTAGGTCTGTTCCCTAACACCATAAAAAAGGAAAATGTTTCCTTTTATGTAGTAGGAAAACAGTAGAGGTTATTAGAATCACCTATTTTTACCATAGTCATGAGCCTGGAATACAGAGAGTACTCAATAAATGTTTGTTGGAGTAATGAAAAATCCTCTAATTATTGCACATAGACTTTATAATTTTATCCTTGAAATTTTGCACAAACTCATAAATAATGAAGTTTCATATATGTATCACAATTACTAAGTGGCTTGCTCTATATATGAGTAAGTTGTGTGGCTAATACTTTTGGTGATTGTATTTCAACCACAAATGGCTTGCAGGCACACTAAGCACATCATCGGTTTAGTTTACATGTATGGCTATTCTATACTTGTTATTTATTTACAGTGTAGGTTAAATAAGGCCACGTCCTGAATACAGTGTGGATTCTTAGAAAGTATTCTATAAAGTGCTTACCTTGTCAATTAAATTGGGATGTGGACCACTCATTAAAAATAAATTGCTATGTAGACCAAACTGACCTCAACTTGAAGCCATCTTCCTGCCTCATGAGTCCTGAGAATGTAGATATGTACAGTCATGCATGGCTAGGAACTTTTTTGATTTTCTGTAGTGACAATCTGTGTCTTGACTGGTGTATTTAGAGCAATGACATTTGAAGTGATTATCGGTATGATTGGATAAATGCCTACTATATTTACTGACGTTTTCTTTGGAGTGTCCTTGTTCCCTCCTCCTAATTTGTCCTCCATACTTTTTCTTCTTCACATGGTTTTAAGCATTTCCTATTATTTTTTCTCTTTCCTCAGTATATCAGTTATACATTTTCTATATGGTTTGAGATTATGCAAGTATCCTACAATAACAAAATATTTCCAATTCTTCTCTCATCCCATGCATCGTTGCTATTGTTCATTTCACATGTACAGAAGCATCCATAAGTGTGTGCACTGTTACTGCCACAATTTTGAACTTTATACTGTAAACCACTTAATGAGAAAACATAAAAGGTTTTATTTTGTCATCACAAACTCATCTTTTATGTTCTACTTTCCTGTGTGTATATCTGAATTTCTGAACTATGTCATTTTTGTTGCTTCGAACAGCTTCTTTAATATTTCTTTCAGGGTAGATTTTCTGTCAAAACTCACCCTCAGTTTTTATTTAGCTGAAGAAATCTTTATTTATTCTTAATTCCATTCGAACATAATTTTCACAGGGCAAAAAATTCTACACTGGTAACATTTTTTTTGCTAAAATACTTTCCTCCATTCTCTTGATTTGTGTAGTTCTGAGAAGTCCTATGTAATGTTTTTGTTTACTCCTCTCTACAGCTTTGTTCTGGCCTCTTTAAATAATTTCTTTATTTTGATTTGCTGAACTTTGAGTAGATTTGAGGGCATTTATCATTAATGCTCTATGAACTTCATGGATCTGTATGTAGTTTCATGTGTGACACAAGTTTGGGGAAATGTTTAGTCATGGTTGTTTCAAATGTTGCTTTTTCTCTTCTCTTTTGACTTTGCCATTTGTGAATGCTTACACTGTCTGTGTTTGTACCGGCTTGCTGGATATCCTATTATTTTCTTTTAGTCATTTTTTTCCTCCCTGCTTTTGTTGTCACCTCAATGCTTGTGTAGACCAAAATTCATATGCTGAAATGTACTCACCACTTAGCTAGTGGAATCTTATGTAACCCTGGCTGGCTAGGTCTACTCAAAGTTCTAATCCCCCTGCCTCCACCTCTTGGGTGCTGGGATTAAAGCTGTATGCTACAATACCAAGTTATATGTGGCACTGGGGATTGAACCCACGGCTTCTTGAATGCTAAGTAAGCCCTCTACCACTGAAATGCATCCCAGCCCTAAGTCTCGGTCCTTTGGTAACCCTGTGCCCATGGACAGTGAAATTCACCAGTGCTTCTCAAATTTGTTCCTATGCCCTTAACTGGAACAAGATGTCTGTAAGGGTCTAGAGCAGTGCTTCTCAACCTTCCTGATGCTGTGATCCTTTAACACAGTTCCTCATGTTGTGGTGACTCCCTACCATAACAGTATTTTCATTGCTACTTCATACTGTAATTTTGCTACTGTTATGAATTGTACTGTAAGTATCTGGTATGCAGGATGTCTGATATGTGACCCCTGTGGGATCATGACCCATAGATTGGGAACTGCTAATCTCTAGTTAAGTATCTCTCTTTCTTCAATTCATCACTGCTCTTTTAAAACTGTCAAAGGTTCTGATCAAAGTTTTTCTTGGGGATAGTTCTAGTTAAAAATAGAATGCTCTGGCATTTCAAACTTTAAAACTGTTCCTTCCCTGCTGTGACGCAGAAAGGTTTTTCTCTGCTATTCACTGTGTGGACCTGGTAGAGCGCCTGGAGGGGAAACTCACGAAAGTGTACCCAATACACACTTGTGGAGCTTTTAACTCACGGGCTTGTCCATACTAACCTTCAGTAATTCAGTTTGTTTCTCTACCCTAGTGCTGGTTCCCATGAGGGTTTCTGCTCATGGCTTTGCGGTTCTATATGATTTGATTTGTTGTGTTCAATGTTTCTCTCTAGTTTGAAGAGTTAATTTGTTGAATAATATCAGTTCTCTGAAGACAATAAGAAGAGTTGCTAAGACAGTCTTGGCAGCGCACGCCTTTAATCACAGCCCTTGGGAGGCAGAGACAGGCCCCTCTATGTTTTCAAGGCTAACCTGGTCTATATAGCTCCAGGCCAGCCAAGGCTACTGGCGAGCCTGGTCTATGTAGCAAGTTCTGGGCCAGTCTGGGCTATGATGAAAGACCCTGTATTAAACAAACAAAAGAACCAAAAAGAGTTGTTTGGTTTGGGTTTGTCCAGCTTCTTACTCACTGTCAAGATGCAGGGGAGGTGTCTTCATATACAGAATGTGGAAATGTCATCTTAGTTCATGTGCTTACTTCTCTTCTATGATATTAGTGAATCTAGGGTTTTAGTTACAGTGTTTCCCTTTCATCAAAGTTTTTGTGTAGGCAATTATCTGTTCACGGCAACCAGTCCTGTATTTGGTGGCTACAGTGCTCTTGTCACTTGCTCCATTTCAGTGAAAGTAATGGGTGGTACTTGCAAATAGTTACCTTTGGTTTGGAGAATGTGAACCACAATGAAAATAGTTGTGTATTGAAATCCTGTTAAATTTGTGAAAGCAAGACTGTCTTGCTTTTTGTGTCCCTCTTTCACTACCGTGAACAATTAAACTTGACCTAAAATTCCTTATGAAGCAGCTTTGTCTACACATTAATTAAAAGTACCAAGTTTTCATAGCACTCAGATGGACCACAAAACATCTAGACAGAAGGTTTAACATTTTCCTTTTTTCATTGACTGTTTAGCCTTAGTCACACAGGCCGAAGCTCTGAAGGAGGAAAATGACAGCCTCCGTTGGCAGCTAGATGCCTACCGGAATGAGGTGGAACTGCTCAAGCAAGAGCAAGGCAAAGCCCAGCGGGAAGATGACCCAAACAAGGAGCAGCAGCTGAAGCTCCTGCAGCAGGCCCTGCAAGGAATGCAACAGGTATGGGCAGTTGGTTTTCCTGCACTGTCTAGAAGGATAGCATCAGTTCTTTGTTTGCAAAAAGATATGAAATTACTTCAGGCTATAGATAGTACCGGGGGGTCTTTATGAAAAACATCAGTTACTTACATATGATAAAATGCTGATCAGTAAGTATTAAAACAAAAAAATATAGTCTTTTAGAAAAAACAGCAAACATCTCACTCTTGATTTCCATGAAAATGGGGACCTTGCAGTAAGTATCAGTGCTTTGGGATTATAATACCGGTTTGATTTTTATTTTATTTTCACACTAATTTATGTGAGTTTACAAGCACATAATCCCAAGTACAGAAGTTAAGGTAGAGGGCCAGAGACAAGACTCCACTATTAAGAGCACTTGCTGCTCTTGCAGAGTATCAGTATTTGGTTCCCATCACCCACTCTGGTCAACTAACCACCCACGCTGGTCAGCTTCCTGGTATCTGATGGCCTCTTTTGGCCTCCATGGGTTCATGTGTAATAAAAAATAAAATGGCAGTCAGGATGTAAAAAAAAAACAAATAAATAAATAGAATGAGCACTAAAGAGTCATTTGAATAAAAAGAAATATAAATAATTAAATCCAGTGCAAACTACATTCAAATGAAAGCTTGTTAATAATAACCTTGTGGTCAGTATCTCGATGTTTGTTGTGGCCATCACCACAGTGAGCCTCCAATTTCAAATCTATCAACACCTTTGACTATAGAGAAGGACTGGTGCTTCTGAGAAAGGGTATGATCACATTCCGTCTTGACAGTCTACCAACCATCTTCCGTACATTTTAAATTGTGCAATACATTTCAACTCTGTGCCTGGAAGTTATCTAGGGCAAACTAATTGCTGGTGGGAAATTATAAATGACGAATGGGGAGTCTCTTCTGGCACTAGCGTCCCTGTGTTATTACTTCTGTCACCATTGTCGTCCTGTGTGACAAGTATTATCACATTAATATTTCACCTTTCCCATTAGCAAAATATGGGAAGTAATGCTTACCTTCCTTTTATTGTCAACACAGAGTTTAATTAGGATACATAAATTTTATCAGGAATCTTTCTACCGAAAGCTGTGTCCCTGTAGCTGCCCTTCAGAAGGCTTTGACAACATCCATTGTACCTTGGTTTTTAGCTGATGGTCTTTTGCAAGTCTAAAATAAGACCTTAAACATTTTTATCATTGTTTCTCTCTTCTTATGTTGCTTTTGAAACCATTACAAATAAGAACAGTTCTGTCGCTTACATGCAAAGATCTCAGCAAGAAGTCTCTGCCTCCTAAAAATTAATTTCATTCATTTTGATTTCATCCATTGGGAAAATAGTACTGTAGCCAATGAACAGCATTTTCCCATTCTATCTCAAAAGATTTATAGTAAATATAGATTTTGCCTAAGTAAAGGAGTGTCAGGGTTGCCTGGCCTGGCTTTAAATCTAATTCCGCTACTTTCTATCTGCCAATGGCCTTAGGAAAGGTCACATGAATTAATGCACATGAGTCCCTTAGCACAATGCCTACTTACTTCATACTGGGAATTCAATAAATCGTATTTGTTGCCATTACTGATAACAATAAATCCAATTCCTTGGCTACTAGTATGGAAACTGACATGTGAAATTTGGATTCATGACTGTCTTACCTACACAAATCAAAGTTGGCATACCAAATGACATCACACAAAAAAAAAATGTTTTCCAACATTAAGTTTATGTCTCCGCAATAATTAAAATGCAGTTTGTACAGGTAACATGCTATGCTTACCTATGGCCAGGACACAGAAGAAGCTAAGCAATTGTGTTTATTAATTTCTATGGTCCTTGAAAAATACGAACAAGTTCAGAAGAAATATATAAGAACCAGATTTTTAAAGAGAGAAAAGTATCTTGATTTTCCCAAGATTCTTTTTCTCTACACGGAAAAGATACTGCTTGTAGAGGGGGAAGTGGGCTGGTCTACCTGACACCTAACCTCAGCCATGAAGTGTAGCCTAACTGAGTGACGTCATTATCTGTAATCCCTCATGAAGCATCTGCTCCAAGTCCAAGAGGAATACAAAAAGAAAGAAGCTGAACTTGACAAAATCAAAGATGACAAGTTCCAGGTGGAAAAAATGTTGGAAAATCTTCAAGACCAGGTATGTGAGACCTACATCAATCTTTCCCTCTCCCCTGATCCCCTTTCGGTGATAATGAAAATGCCCTAGAAGTTTCCGTAAGTACTGTTGGTTGGGAATTAAAAGTCCCTCTCTGTGGTAATTCTTCTAACAAGGTTTCTGCTTTTAAGTACTTAGCATTTCTAAAGGGTTCTAGTTAGGAGACCATAGGGAAATGATGCTTCCTGGCTTGCTCCTCCTGGCTCAGTTTGCCTTTAATACAACCTTAGGATCACCTGCCCAAAGGTAGGCACCACCCTCAGTGTGCTGGGCCCCCTTCCATCAATCAATCACTAATCAGGAAAAAGTGCCCTACAATTTTTCCTACAGGGCAGTCCCATAGAGGCAATTCCTCCTTTGAAGTTCCATCTTCCCAGATGAGCACACCTTTAACTGATCATTTAATTAAAGCGGAAACACAGCTAGAGCATTGACCCTTCTTTCCACCCACTCTACGTGATTATGAGCTGCCACTGCTCAGCGGAACAGCCAACACCAAGGCAGACTTGATGGGACACACCTGAATCCCAAAGCGTATGACATGGAGGCAGGGGAATCAGTTCAGTGTCATCCTCACCTACATAGCGAGCTAGGAGCCAGCTTGGGGTACATGAGACATTATGCAGTAGAAAACAGATGACTCATTAACCAGAACTCCCTGCTGTGGATATTTGAGAAGGAAAAAAAAAACGTAGGACTTGGACCAAGGTCCAACATCAGCAATGGTACAGTTCCACAAGAGCTCTGCTGTTGGTCTTCCTTGCTCAGCGCAGGAAGCACATACAGGCCCCGGGTGTGTTTACCCGCATGGGGATGTGCCCCAGAGAGCCATTAGGAACTGGCAACCTTGGTGTAGTTGAAACAAATGATTGAAAATGTTTTCTTTCAGAGGCCGTTTGCAATATGCTTTTAATCCTTCCACATCATAAAATCAACTCCCTTTCTACTTTTCTGGGTGCTATTAAAGAAATGAGCACAATCCCAAAGAAATTCATTTATCAAGCATTTAATTGAAAAGTGCCAAAGCTGCTGCGCTATCAGGACTTTGCTCATGCTATCAGGCTTTCTAAATTGTCCCAGAGCTGCAACATAGCTCTATTTCTCTTCCTGTATAAAATGCACTGTGCAGCCAGAAGACCCTCGATAGACTAGGGGCTACACCGCTGCTATCATGCTTCCCATTCCTCTTTAGATTGCCATTTCAAATTGACTTAAGCACATTTTTAGTATAGGCTCCTTTCCGCTTTGTGGGGAATTTTGTCTAAAGAAACAGGAGGTCGGTTGGCACAGAAGAAACGGGTCATATTGTGCTTAACTACAAGTGTTTCTCATCTTGAACTGAATATACCACAAAATAATAGTTAAAAAGATGAGAGAGAGCCAGCTGATAATCAGGAAACAATGGGTCAGATTTTCTTCTGTGATTCATGCAAAGCTTCTGTTAGAAGAATTCGTGACAGATCATTACAAAGTGATGTTCTCTGTGAAGCTGCTTTGTGGCCAAATATTTCAACCTGAAACAATTAGGAAGCAAAAGACCATCACATTGGACTACAAAAATAATTTCAGGTTGAAAGAGAAGCAGTAAGTTTTAGTGATGAGGGCTCTGTTTGCTGCTTTTCTTTGGGTTTCCTGACAGTAAGCCGCAGTATGAACAATTTGTTTTTGCAATGTAACGGTGTGACTTATTTCTCTTCTACTGGTGGAAAGAATGACCTCCTCTAATCTGAAATCAATGTCTTCTGATATCCCTTCTAATTTGTTAAATGCCAGCATGATAAGTTTGAAATCAGGTTCAGTTGAGGACCTGAACTTAGCCATTCAAGATGGTTAAAACTTCTTAGAAAATCTGAATATTTTAAATCAAACTCAATCTGTTAAGTGTCCACACTTAAGAAATGGCTTCCTGGCTCACTTAAGGTTGCCAGGGCCTTAAAAGCAGATGCAGAGCCCCTGCCTTCAGAATAAGCCAGTGCTTCCAACCAGATGTGGCATAAAACAGATGTCTCGCAGCATTCACAGACCATTCACTTCATCCCGAGGCGGTTCATAGCAAGCTTTGAAGACACCTTTAAAGAACACAGCAGTGCAGCCCCTGCTGAGAGCTTGTGGAAGGGAAGGAGTGCCGAGTGTCCGAATCAAACATGATGGCCCCCACCCCTGCCCAGCGTTCCCCCAGTGTTTTCTTTTACAGCAGTACAAGACCAAAACAGTGAGATTGCAGGAATTTCTTTCTTTCCTTCCTCTGAACGCCCTTACTTCATCTGTGCAGTGTAGAAAGGTATTTTTTCTACACCCAAAGATAGAAAGATCCATAAACAGTATAGGGACACTTTTCAGATTCATTACCTGCTGGGTATGGGTTTTACCTGAGTGTTTCATAAAACCAAACTGCTACCCTCAGAGAAAGTTTCCACAACAAAAAGGCAACTGACAATTGATACTTTTATTCATGGACATCTCTGACTATAAAGGCAAAAATATTTTAAGTGATAACAGAGAAGAGAAACAGTCTCTAGTCTATAAATAAAGGTTCTAATTTCTAGTCCAAAGCCTGCAGATACCAGAATAGATTGGACACATCACAGATTTTCTAAGCAGATGTGGGCCTTTCAGAGTATGGATCGACCGTGGAGAAAGAGGAGGCTATGAAAGAATATAACCTGATATGAAATGCTAACTCTCCCATTTCCATTTCCTAACTATACAATCAGAGCAAACTTATCCAATTTATCCTTTCCTGTATGATGGAGGTGATACATGTTTAACAATATCTAGTACGTAATACACAAAGTTGTTGAGTCTCCTTCCCAAGGTTACTTGTATAGAGCTAAGAATGATGAAGCCAGGAGAACACACTGGTCAAAATAAATATTTACATCTTTCTGCATTTTGAAATCATATAAAGATGCTTTGAAACAAGTGAGATGGCTCAGCTGGTAATGGTACTTGCTGCCAAGCCTGAAGAACTGCGTTCAGTTCCCAGGACTTACATGGTAAAAGGAGAGAATCAACAAGCTTTCTTTTGACCTCCACAGGTGTACCATGGTACACACACACACACCCACACACACCAAATAAATGTTTTGAAAGGGTAATTTGGATTATGTGGTGTTTTTATAATTTGAATTTTCAGGAATTCAAATTAGACTATGTTGTTTTGATGATACTGTGTTGTTCTTTGGGCCTATTACTGGGCACAAGGTAATACACCTGTCATTCTAGCTACTCAGAGAGCTAAGGTGGAAGGATCACTTATGTCTGAGAGTTTCAGAACAGACTGGACAACATAGTGTGAATGCATCTCATCTTTCAATAAAAGCTATCTGTTGTGCAATTAATTGAAACCAACTCTTTGGCCAAATAAGGTGAACTGACCCAGAAAGCATGTTGTTCCTGCAGGAAAGCTGTGGTTCTAAACTGTGTGCATCAAGCCAGGAAAGTGATGTACCTCTTGAGAAGACGTTGGTTGGCACTCCTGTTAAATCTGAACGTGAAGCACTGCTAGTGGGTAAGGATGCCAACACACACACACACAAAAAAAAAATAAATAAGGCACAGAGAAAGACAGAAGGGGGTTATTTAAGATTAATGTGTCTGCCAAGTAGTATGAAGTAGGATGGTGCAAGAACACAGAGTTCTAAAGGTGTTAGGGAAAGATCAAGGAAAATTTTCCTAAAAATTCTAAGAACAGCTCCAAAGCACTTCTGGCTCCTTGTTGCCACTGTCATGCCAAGCGTGTTGATGGCAGCATTATACTAAGAGTGGGGTCAACTGGAGAAGCACATTGTCTCTACAAGGAGACAGGCCCCTTTCCCATTCATTCAGCAGGCTAGTATAGACACTGCTGAAAGCTTTTCCAGATGAGCCTCTGTAGCAAGTGTCTGCCTTTCAATTTTTGTGCTATTGACTGAGCCATTTTTATTTATGAGGGATATTTGTTTTTACTTCTTGGCACAACCTATACTCTTTCCAATACTGCTTTTCCAGCACCAAGTATGAATCTGAACGCTTTATTCAGTTCTGATACCAACTATTCCATTCCACAGGTTTAAAGACCCAGTCTTCCATATCAGCCCTCACTTTAGATACCAGGCTCAAACATCAGATCCCAAATGTATTGGTCAACTTTCCTTTATAAAAGAGAAGGCTTATTTGGGTAGACAGTTTTAGAGTTTCACTGCATTATTGGTTGGCGCCATTGGTGCTCTGGGGCCTGTATTTAGGCAGCACATCATAATCCAAACATGAAGCAAAATTATTTATCTCATGGCCAGGACATATGAGAGACAAGAGGGAGGGAAGCACTAAGAACCCACGGCCCTTTCAAAAAGCATGCTTTCAAGGGTGTCCCACTAGGCTCCACCTCTTAAGAGTGTCCCACTAGGCACCACCTCCCTGTAGTGCCACAGGATGGAGACATGCCCTTTATCACATGAGCCTTTGGGCGTCGCTCTAATCCAGACCACAAGTTACATGCTCAGTCCTGTCTGGTTACAAAGTCGGAACCTTCCCAGCACCCCACCAGCCAAGTTCTATAACTTGTTAGAACAGCTAGAACTCCCAGGAAGTACTTGGCTTAACTATTGCCAGCACGTAGGAGAGCATAGTTCGCACCCTGTGAGCCTCAATCCTTTGGGGGTTGAATTGGAAAACACAGATATTTATATTATGATTCATAACAGTAGCAAAATTACAGCTATGAAAAAGCAATGAGCTAGGTGGTGGTGGCACATGCCTTTAATCCCAGCACTCAGGAGGCAGAGGCAGGTGGATCTTTGTGTGTTCGAGGCCAGCCTGGTCTACAGAGTGAGTTCCAGAACAGCCAGCTGTCAGGGCTACACAGAGAAACCCTGCCTCAAAAAAAAAAAAAAAGGAAAAGAAATAACAGCAAAAATAATTTTGTGATTGGGGGTGGCAACAACATGAGGATCTATATTAAAGGGTCGCAGCGCTAGGAATATTGAGAACCACTGGTATAGAGAGTGAAACCCAGGAATGGAGAATTGGAAGAGATACATTGGCTAAGAAACTAAGGGGAAAAGAGTCAAGCTTCTGAACCCTTTCTGAGCTTGCTATGCTACC
The DNA here is from genome assembly GCF_037038515.1 of Microtus pennsylvanicus. Classification (NCBI taxonomy): domain Eukaryota; kingdom Metazoa; phylum Chordata; class Mammalia; order Rodentia; family Cricetidae; genus Microtus; species Microtus pennsylvanicus. The sequence continues at coordinate 60,361,088 of NC_134601.1, read as the reverse complement.
TTCTCAGCACTTTTACGTGTTCCACATTTGGAAGGCTCTCTGATTTCCATCATGTCTTTATGGAGGTTTCATTATGTATGTGTGACTTGGGTGTGGGGAACCTAAAAACTCCATACTCTTGTTACATCTTAGCCTAACTGTTGTGTTGGCCAGTCCCCACCATGACACAAGTAAAGGGCTTCCAGCCACCACTACTATCTCAAGTAACCAGGCTAGCGGCATATGCTGTAATCTCAGCACTCAGAAGGCAGAGTCAGGGGGATTGCAAATTCAAGGCCAATCTCAGAAAACAAATTACACTGAGGTCAGCAAGGTGACTTGGTAGGTAAGGGAACCTCCTGCCAAGCTTTACCACCTGAATGTACTCCCAGGGATTTACAGGATAGAAAGAGAGAAGTGACTCTTGCAAGTTGTTTGTGCCCTCCACTTACATACGGTGGCTCAGCCCATATACACACAATGAGTAAACTATTAAATAAATAAATGAATAAACAATAAGTAAATGTGCAATTAAATGAGTTTTTTAAAGGATCTGTGTACCAAAAACTGGGGAGAAACTATTAATTTTGTCATTCTATCATATTGACAAATGAGTCAGGAAACTGTCAATAATGTGTTAGACTCTGGTATGCTATAATTGCTCTTACTATCTTAGAAATTCCAAATTGTACAGTTAAAGAACTGGGCAGCCATAGTTGCCCATCTTGATACCTATATCTGTTTGCTAAGACTCAGCTCCTCCATCTTCAACCTGAACAAGCTATTACTTACCTCGAAGGTCAGTTCTGAGTACTAACATGATACCTATCCCAGATCACTTCCCACAGGACAGTAGTCAGCTACAAGGAAAGCAGCCAGCACTTGCAGTACTAATCACAAATGCTTGTTGACTTCATGTTACATTTAGGAGCTAATGGAAAATTGGGGTTCAAATTATTTGGTCCTTTAGCAAGGGTTGGTTAATCCAAGCTTATTTTTAGGAAGTGAGCCATGTCCAAAACCCTCCATGCTGACTGGCTTCTGGATATTTTGAAGGGATACCTGTCTTCTTTGGTAGTGGGTGTTAGACTCTGATAGAAGGTTTTGATATGTTAATAAAGATGCACATGGGGGATCTGCCATCGAGACTTTAAAAAGAATGACAACTTTTTAACATTTTCCAGCTTAAAAGTTTTTAACTAATTGTCATGGTAACAGAGAGGTATTGGGGAGAGAGGGTCTTCTCTGTAAATGGATAGCCCAAGAGAGAAGAAGAAAAGATTCCTTCAAGTGACTACCTCTTGCTTGACTTTTTAAAGAATGTAGCATCACTGATAGAGAAATCTGCTTTTTAAAATAAGTTCTTTGAGTGTTAGCTCACAAAACCTTATTAGTGTTTTTAACCCTCTGAACTTATTTCTTAGCATTTAATACTTTTGCTTAGCTATGACATTTAGGCTTTCTTTGAATATGGACTTTTTTCTTCAGAACTGAAGTTTTCAACTCAAATTGGAACTTAGAAATTCGATTTACCTGGTCATTTAAGAATAAAGTAATGATAAAAGTAATAATATCCCTTTTGAACAGATTTTGTGTCTCACCCCGATTCCTCCCAGATTTTCCCAGCCCACCCTTCGCCATCTAATATTTGAAAGGTTTTCATGAAAAATAATTGAATTTCAAGCTATAATTTAAACTTGTACTATGTCAGCCTCTGAAAGGACAGAAAAGTTGCACTTTCTAAACCAAGTCAATGCCCGCTCCTATTTCCTGGCAGTTTTTAAGCTCAGTTCTAGAAGATCTGATAAAAGGAAGTGAATTCACAAGCATTTAAAGCTGCATCTATACAATTTTTGAACAATTTTTTCAGTTGTTGCCAGTTAAGTGTTAGAACAATTAACGTGACATCCATGAGAATGAAGACACTGGTTGCAGCTGCCTCTCACCCCAGAATCAGGCTGAATTGAAATCCCCCAGGCATTTCTGAGAGCTGGAGGCTGCTGGGAGAACTCTGTTAGAGGAACACATCTGGGACCCTCAGCACACAATGGCAGTGACCACTCATGTCAGTGTGAAGAAAATGGGTGCCTTTCTTGATAGAGCAACTCACAAAATAAGGCCCCATGCAATCAGCAGATTCTTCTGTGAGAGGAGCTAGATTAATAGAGCAAAGTACGTGATATGTGTTTCCCACGAGACAGTCTTAATTCCTAAGAGCATGAAGTCGTATTCAATGACTGCTAACACACCCATCATCATCTAAAGTCATCTAAATTTTAGAATTCAAATTGTTCTCAGTGATGACAAGTGCTGGGAGTGGCCTCACATGCCAGCTTCACTGTGTGACACAGCACAGTGAAAGGCAATGAGTGGTAAGAACCACGGAGTTCCCATGCCTGCTCTACCGCTTGTCAGCTGTATGCTGAAACTTTGTCTTGGTGCTGACATCTGTGAAGTGGGAGTTGGCAGTACCTATGCCACAGGGTTGTTATAAAGATTAAATAAATAAAATATATGCAAACATAAAATACTCTCCAGTGTATGGATAGTGTGCATATGTACAGTTTGTCTGTATGCATTCATTCACTGTGGAATCTCAAGGAATTTCATGCTGTAATGTAACCTCTGGGCTTTGTCTCTACAGGGATCATCTCCACATTCCTTCATGTTCACCCATTTGGAGCAAGCATTGAATACATCTGTTCCTACTTGCACCGTCTTGATAGTAAGGTATGTGGGGGACTCAAATGGAGACAGAAGGATGAAGAGTTCTTTCTGTGTAGGTAACCTTACTCCATTCAAGCGTTAGCAATCCATATTACACTCTAAGCAAGTTCCCCTTTCTTTGTCTTATTGTGATTCATTGTCTGACATCCCTCTTAGAAATAGTGGCTTTCTGTTCTACTTTGCTAAATCTGAGACATTTCCTGAGTCTTGAAACTTTTGGTGCCAAGACCAAGGAAATCCCATGCAACTAGAATTAACTGGCTAGCCTACTCCTAACATATATTTTAGAATTTCTGGCTGTTCTTTATTTCCATGCATGCTACCGAATAGCCAGCAAATTAACCACTACTTTCTCTCTTAGCCATTGGACAATTGTTCTGGACCTCTAGCCATCAGCAAATTTTGATTTGTAAAATTGTAAATCTTACTCCAGCTACCCCTCCCACCATCACTACTGCCATTATCTGATCTGAAACAGTTGAGAAAAGTTCAAAACTGATGGAACAATATGCTGAGGGCTTCTGGAATGCCGATTGGGTAGCTGCTCATAACTGATCTGTAGGCCATTTATCTGCGTGTTATCCACAACGGAGGACCTCAGGGATCATGTGAAGTGAGGGCAAATGTTAATTCCCTAGAAAGTCAAGGGGACTTCATAGCAGCAGGGGTAGACTCTCAACTCTTCCTTGGAACAAATAAGCTCACAATATAATTTTTTTTTCAAAAGTAGCATTTAATTAAGCTTCCCTGTAGACTGTCACCAAACTGGGCCTCCTAGGAAGTGCCATTCAGTGTAGGTTCCTAACATTATGTTGTCTAAAATGTTAAATCAGAGAAACCTTTGTCCTCTTAGCAAAGGCACTGACCATTTGGGAACCTAATTGCTCTAAGCATATTCTAACTTCAGTGATACACTTTCCTCTATGACCTTTGTGTTAGTTCTAGACTGCATTACCTCCTTGTTTCCCTCAAGGAAGTAATTCTAGTTGGTATCCATATACCCGATTGGCAGTTAAAAGGATGCTGAAACAGCAGTATCGGGCATGTGTGATCAGTTACAGCAGCAGGATATTGAGCTATATGTCAATAAAACTTATCTCAGGTTTTTAATGTTTAAAAATAATATACATTGTTTTTTAATGCAAGCAATATAAAAACACAATGAAGAAAAAGTAACATTTTCTATAGTTTCAATTCAGGGATAACCACTGTTAGTGGTTTATCCTGTAATTTCAGACCCTTTCCCATAGCTATACTGTATCTATATGTATATAGCTAGATCCATTATCTAGTCACATGTTTTGAAACGGGAGTTCTACTCTGCGGCCCTTCAATGTGCTTCTTTCACTTAAGTGGATCTACTTAAGCAGAAGCATTGCTGGGAGACGGCCACAGCTTCACTCCTAGCTTGGGCCCGACTATGCCCTGACAGCTTTCTGCCAGAATAATGTCAAGACCTCCCAGCGAGAGAGAGCGTGCATTGGGGAAAAGAAAGAAATGATGTGTCAGAGTAGCAAGAGAGAGCATTCTTCACTCCTATTACTCTTCCTTTGTGGGATGATGCGTATGTGGAAGATTCTACTCCACTGACAGGCATTTCTGCCTCTGTCCCCTCCAAAAAGACTTTGTCGCTTCAGTGGGCCTAGACGTGCATCCACAGCACTGGGCTGCCCTCATTCCGTTGGCTACATGCCCAAACTTCTCCATACAACTGCCATCAGCTCTTGTCAAAAGCAGTTCCATGGACCATATGTGGTGGTCCGGGCAGATGAACACTGGTGTCCAAAACCACTCTAACAACACACAAATGCACAAGGTCAGGTAGATTCCCCTGCCACCGCCCTCAGCACACACACACACATCAGCAGATGACCAGGGATGCAAAGCTGGTTCTGATTTGAGGGTGTCCTCTCTGTCCCACAGATCTGCACCAGTGACGTGGAATGTCTCATGACTAGACTCGGGCATACCTTCAGACAGGAAATGACCGGAGTTGGAGCCAGCCTAGAGAAGAGGTGGAAATTCTGTGGCTTTGAGGGCTTGAAGCTGACCTGAATCTCTTTGCCTAGCAGTTTAGGATCCTGAAAATAAATTTGTGCTGAACAAGTTTAGGATGTGATTTTGTATTCTCAGTGGTTGTCATGTGGACATTGCTTTCAATTTGTCGGTTCATTCCTGAGTATCTTTCAAGTTAAAGTAAGGATTCTAGAACAGCACCTCAAGCTACAGGTCCGAAAAAGAAATTGCCTCAAACCTCAAGTGCTGTAACTTCCTCCTAGTTCTGGCAATTGGTTGTCTTTTCCTATAAGTAGTATTGAAAAATTCCTGAGGCTAAAAAGTATTTGGAATGTTTTCAGTGTCCGTTACTACTGTTGTAGACCTTGTACTTTCCAGCACTGTTACCTGGTGAGTTGTGTGTGGCTTGTGTTTCCAGACTTCTCTTCACGTGTTACTTACTACTTGTAAAAAGGTATAAGAAGAGTGTTAGAACTCTCTGCAACTGCCATTGTCTTTCCAATCCACAGTAAACAGTGAATGAAGAATCCATTCGTGTCTTCTACAGGGTGCTTCACCAGTTCACCTTTAAAACAAAAAAAGCATGAACTGTGGCTTTTTGTAAAAATATTATGAACCAAAAGTTGACAAACGTTCCAAAGTTATTTTCTCTAATAGATAAAAGGTCTATTTCAGAATTTTCAAACAAGAACTCAAGGTGGATTTGTGGAAAATCTCCAGTGTGACTGCTATTGTGTTTTTGCGTTTTGCAGCTACTTGTAAATAACCTGCTTTTAAAAGAGGGCATGTTTAGTTTTCTATGAATTAAAGTGCAGTCGGGTATGGGCACACGTGCACATATATGGGCAGAGGGGATTTATTTTACTAGTCCTTCCCCTCTGGCCTTCTTCAAGTCTGTTGGTCCCTTTCTTCCTGCTGTTAGTGTGTTGACTTGCAAACTGTGTGCTGCTGTAAATGCTGTTTACTTCATGCTAACTGTTTGTGAAGATCTGACGTGAATATTGAGCATAGTGAACTAATGAATAAGTAACAAGTGGGGTGTGTGAGGCTTCCTGCACGTACGTCAGCTCCACTCAGAATGCTGACTGACAGGAATACCTCTGGCTCAGCTGTGCCCATCTCTCCATTGCAATGGCCTTGCCAAGTTTAAGTGGACCATTCAGGAAGTCCTGCTTGATGGAAAAAGAAAAGAGCATAATTGAGGCTATTATCCTAAGGTAGAGATGGCCTTTCTTCTTTTTGTGGTGATGGTGATACTTCTAATTCCACAAGCATCCTCCCTGGAGTTCAGTTGAAGGTAAAAAAAAAAAAAAAAGCAAGAGTAAGCACAGGCAATGGAAGTATTTCCTGAAAATACCTTGCAAATGAGATGTGGGTGGCGTTCAAAGATGTTTTTTTAAAATACAAATATTCCCTTTTATACCTCAGCTTTGTGTTATGTTTTGAATGATTTGCTTCCTATGGGATTCTTTAGATCCTCTCAGGTTCCCTTTGAGTTACCAGGATGTTGGAAGAAGATGCCAAACTTGCTTGATGACTAGAAATAGCATTCCACAGCAGCCCATTCATGCTGAAAGTTGGCTTGCCCCACAAGCACCCCACTGTGGCCCCAGCAGGAAGCTAGAGTTATTTTTATATTAGCTTCCTCACTGGAGCTTCTCTGTCATCCAGGCTGCTGCTCAAGAAAGCTTTGATTCGTCCGCCTCAGGGGTTCCTGAAGTACCTTCTTTTTGACCATGTCTGTAAAATCAAGAGAAAGTTTCCACTCGCCACTTGTTTCTTTAATAAGTTAAATAAAATTAAATTTCAAGGCAACAGCTTCCGATATGTGCTTATCTTCATTTAATCTCCTTTTCCCCTTGTTTCTCTTTTTTATTGAGTCAGGGGTCTCACTTTGTAACTCAGTCTGGCCTAGAATTTGCTGTCCTTCCACTTCAGCCTTCCGACACCTGAAATTCCAGGCATGCATCATTATGCCCATCCAAACTGTTTCAGTTACACATTCTAGCTTGGTCCAGGCATAATTCCTAGCATGCTTCTACATACTTGTTGTGATGGTAAACCAATAATCTTTAAGTAGTGTAGCTTTCTCACCAAAATCTCCTCACTGAATTCATTCACAACCTCAAGTGTTGGCTAAGAGGTACCCAAGGAAGGCCATCTACTTCCAGGCCACCCTCCCTTGGAGTTAAAACTGCAACATGAGCTCTTGTCAGAAGTTCTTGCCTGTTGATAGCTCTACAAATCTCAGCCCTCACATTTACTTAAGCCAGTTCCTGGAAATCTCGGGTGGTTTCTGTCTTTATTTTAGTCCATCCCATGAGTTATCTTTTCTGCAAAGTTCTGACAGCTATAGTACTATACAGCTGTTATAATGTAGAGTACAATTGAGCATGGTGGTGCAAGCTGTAATCCCAGCACTTGGGAGGGTGCAAGAGTGATTTAATTAATACAGTTTCTGTGTGATTATTTCAGGTCTAAGCTAGCTGTGTGGTCAGGAACCAATGAACAGCCCCTCCAACAAATTGGCCCCCAACACAAGAGAGCCCCATATTCAAGGCTATATGCCTTATATTCTTCAGCTATATGCCAAGTTTAGGCCACCCTGGGCTACCTGAGACTCGGTCTTTAATCAAGAAACTAGCGAATAAAGTACACTTTCATAATCAAAATGCAGCACACACTACCACCACCACTACAATCCTTTCTGTTCATTATAGAAATTTATTAATGAAGCTATTTTCTTTAAAATGTCTCAGTGCCATTTATGATTGTGTTGTTCCTCAAATATTTTGGAATATTGATGTCTTATTCTTTCATGAGAAACAGTATTTCTGAGTAATAATGAACATGAGATTTCTTTTAGATTTTCAAATGGATGTTTCATCTCCCTCCTTTGTCCTGTGACATCTCTAGTTCAGATTTTTTAATATTACCAAGTTGTTTGTGTCGATACAAATGGAAAACGTTATTGTTCAAAAAAAATAGATACATCTGTGTACAAGTTAAATAGAGTTTGAAAAATTCTTGGCCCCCAAATGTACGATTTGGATGTAGTTCACAGTGAACTGCATTATTTGAAGAGATTGTAGCTGACCCTCTCTTATGAACTTGCTTTGCACAAAACCACCTCCTACCCACATCTCTTTTTTACTATTATTATTTATTTATTTTACTTACTGACCACAGTTTCCACTTGCTCCTCTCCTCCTGTGTCCTCCCCTGCCTCCCTTCCACACACCCCCATCCATGCCTCCTCCTTTCCTACTCAGAAAATGGCAGGCCTCCCATTGATATCAACAAGACATGGCATATCAATTATAGTAAGATTAAGCACCTCCCCTTGTATTAAGGCTGATGTCCTTGACCCCCTGGTTCCTACAATCCTTCCTCCCTCTCTTCTAAAGCATTCCCTGAGTTTGGCCTAAGGATTGATTGTGATTTTCTGCATCTGTTTCCATCAGTTGCTGGATGAAACCTCTATGATTGCTATCAGGCTAGGCACCCATCTATGAGTATAGCAGAATATCACTAGGCATCTTTATATTGACATATTCCCTCCAGGAGTGTTTGGTTCCATCCTAGGTATCTGGGCCATCCAGCTTCTGAGTCCTGGTGCTCCAGGTAGTGTCAGAAGTGGGCTTAACTCTCCTAGCATGAGTTTTAAGCTAGACTAGTTGTTGGCTGGCCACTCTCTCTGTCTCTAAGCCACCCTTACCCCCAGCATATCCCATGGGCAGGACAGTCTTTATGTCAACGTTTATGCTGCTGGGTTGGTGTCTCAATCCCTCCACTGGAAGTATTGCCTGACCACAAGAGATGATCAGTTCAGTCTATATATCCCTCACTGCTAGGAGTCTTAGCTGAGGTCATCCTTGGAGATTCCTAGGAGATTCCCATTGAGCCAGGTTTTTACCTGACCCCAAAAGACTCCCCCTTCCAGTAGTCTCTTTTAGTGCTCTCCCCCTTCATGCCCCCCCAACCTGATCACACATGATCCCATCCCCACCCACCTGCAGTACCCTCATGGAATCTCTTTCATTTCCCCTTCCCAGGGAAATCCAAGCATCCCCCTTGAACCCTCCTTGTTACCTATTGGTGCGGGAGAATTGTCTGTAATCTGTCAATCATGTTTTAAATAAATGCTGATTGGCCAGGCAGGAAGTATAGGCGGGAAAACCAGACAGGAAGTAGAAATGATGCAGTCAGAATTGGAGAATTCTGGGAAGGAGGAAGTTGATTCCTCTCACTCCTGCCCAGACCACCAAAGCAGCAGAATGTGATCTGCCTCACTAAAATAGGTACTGAGCCACATGGCTAACATAGATCAGAATAATGGGTTAATGTAAGCTACAAGAGCTAATAAGTAGCCTGATCTAATGGGCCAATCAGCTTTATAACTTATAGAGATCTCTGTGTGATTTTCTTTGGGGCTTGCTGGCTGTGTGGTACCAGGCAGAACAGAAACCCCAATAAGCCAGCCCCCTCATGTTACAACCTAGTCTCTTGGTCTATGGACTGTAGCATGGTTATCCTTTATTTCAGAGCTAAGAACCACTTATGAGTGAGTACATGCCATGTTTGTCTTTCTGTGTCTGGGTTACCTTACTCAAGATGATTTTTTTTTAATTCCATCCATTTGCCTTCAAATTTCATGATACCATTGTTTTTAGCAGCTGAGTAATACTCCATTGTGTGATGTACCACATTTTTTTCATTTATTCTTCAGTTGAGGGACATTTAGGTTGTTTCCAGGTTCTGAGTATTATGAGTAAAACTGCTATGAACATGCTTGAGCAAATATCCTTGTGGTAGCATGGAGCATTCTTTGGATATATGTCCAAGATTGGTATAGTTGGGTCTTGCGGTGGATTGATTCCCTGTTTTCTGAGAAACTGCCATATTGATTTCCAAGGTGGCTATATGAGTTTTTATTCCCACCAGCAGCAGAGAAGTGTTCCTCTTATTCCACATCCTCTCCAGCATGAGCTGTCACTTGTGGTTTTGATCTTAGCCATTCTGACAAATATAAGGTTGAATCTCTGAGTCATTTTGATTTGTATTTCCCTGATGGATAAGGACATTGAGCAATTCCTTAAGTCTTTTTGGCCATTTGAGATTCTTCTGTTGAGAATTCCATTTAGATCTGTACCAATTTTTTTTTATTTTGTGTTTTGATGTCTAGTTTCTTAAGTTCTTTATATTTTTTGGAGATCAGTCCTCTGTCAGATGTGGGGATGGTGAAGATCCTTTCCCATTCTGTAGGCTGCCAATTTCTCTTATTGGCAATGTCCATTACCTTACAGAAGCGTCTCAGTTTCCTAAGGGCCCATTTATTTATTGTCAATCTTAGTGTCTGTGCTATTGGTGTTATATTCAGGAAGTCGTCTCCTGTTCCAATGTATTCAAGGCTGTTTCCTAATTTTGCTTCTATCAGCTTCAGTGTAACTGGATTTATGTTGAGGTCTTTGATCCACTTGAACGTGAGTTTTGTGCAGGGTGACATATATGGATCAGTTTGCATTCTTCTATATGCCAGCATATGTTTGGGACTTCAATTCCATTAATCAGTATGTCTGTTTTTATGCCAATACCATGTGGTTTTTATTACTATAGCTCTTTTTTTTTATTACTATAGCTCTTGTAATACAGCTTGAGATTAGTGGTGGTGATACCTCCAGAAGTTCTTTTACTGTACGGGACTGTTTTGGCTATACTGGGTTTTTTGTTTTTCCATATGAAGTTGAATATTTTTTTCAATATAAATAATTGTGTTGGGATTTTAATGGGGATTGCATTGAATCTATAGACTGCTTTTGGAAAGATGGCCATTTTTACTATGTTAATCCTACTGATCCATGAGTATGGGAAATCTTTCCATCTTCTGATATTTTCCTCAATTTCTTTCTTTAATGATTTGAAGTTCTTGTCATACATGTCTCTCAGTTGTTTGGTTAGAGTTACACCAAGATATTTTGCATTATTTTTGGCTATTGTGAAGTGTATTCTTTCCTTGATTTCTTTCTCAGCCTGCTTATCATTTATATATAGGAGGGCTAGTGATTTTTTTGAGTTAATCTTATATCTAGCCAATTTACTGAAGGTGTTTATCAGATGTAGGAGTTCCCTGGTAGAATTTTTGAGTTTGCTTATCTATACTATCATATTATCTGCAAATAATGATACTTTGGCTTCTTCCTTTCCAATTTGTATCCCCTTGATCTCATTTAGTTGTCTTATTGCTCTAGCTAGAGCTTCCAGAGCTATATTGAATAGATATGGAGACAGTGGACAGCCTTATCTTGTTCCTGATTTTAGTGGAATCCCTTTGAGTTTCTCTCTATTTAATTTGATGTTGGCTGTTGGCTTGCACTATATTGCCTTTATTGTATTTAGGTATATTCCTTGTATCCCTGATATCTCCAAGACTTTCTTTTATCATGAAGAGGTATTGGATTGTCAAAGACTTTTTCAGCATGTAATGAGATGACCATGTTTTCTTTTTCTTTCAGTCTGTTTATATGCTATATTATATTGACAGATTTTTGTATGGTAAATAATCCCTGCATCTCTGGGGTGAAGCCCACTGATCATGGTAGATGATCTTTTTGTTGGGATCTTGGATTCAGTTTGAAAGTATTGTATTGAGTATTTTTTCATCTATGCTTATGAGGGAAATTGATCTATTATTTTCTTTTTTTGTTGAGTCTTTGTGTGGTTTGTGTATTAGGGTGACTGCCCACATTTCTTTAGGAAAAATGTGAACACAATGGGAGCGTCATCTCTCTCTCTCCCTACCTACCTCCCTTCCCTCCTTTATTCCCTCCCTCTCTGTTTTTTTGAGACAGGGTTTCTCTGTGTAACAACTCTGGCTGTCTTGAAACTCACATTGTACAAAGTTGGCCTCGAACACACAGAGATCTTCCTACCTCTGCCTCCCATGTGCTGGGATTCAGGCATGCACTACCAACTACCTGGGCTGTGCTTCATCTTTCTATAGACAAAATAATAAGAATTAGTACTTACCTCACTGGATAATAGTAAAGATTTAGCATCTACCAGTCTCCCAGCAAGTGCATGGTCCACAGTGAGTTCTCAATGGAGTAATAAATACAGTTGTGATTCTATCAAATTTCATACCTTCCCCTATATATATTTTTTTTAATTTTATGTTCTTGATTCAAATAATAGGGCAGGCCATGTCATGTCACCTGACCATAACAAAGGAAATTCACTTGCTTGAACATATTCCAAACAAGTACATGTCCCACACATTTTGCCATGCACTGTTGGAAAGCAAAGGAGCATGAATGACCCTTACATCAGGATGACAGAAAGGAGCCGTGCCTGGTGAAGCAGGGAAGTTGAGCAGGATGGTCATGAGTTCAAGGTCTTTCCTAGCCTACGTAGCAAGTTCAAAGCCAGCCTGGGCAGTTTAATGAGTTCCTGACTCAAAAAAAAAAAAAAAAGGCTGTGGATATAGCTCTGTGATAAAAGACTTGTCTTGCATTTGCAAAAGCCCTCAGTTCAAACCCACCAGTACTACAAGGAAAAGAAGAGGAGATGATGATAATAGACAGATCGCTTTTAAGTATGATGCCTTAAGTGGTTTACCAGAAGCCACATAATTTCAGTGGAATAAGTGTTGACCGTGAATGGTGCAAAGTGGTAACAACGAATTATGACTGAAACCTGAATTTTCTGCACCTCCGTTCAACCAAAAGAATGCAAGTTCCATGGGAAGACAATGATCGGTATGGGTCCTATTCACTGCCGTATCTATTGTTCTGATGCATTTCCGGTTTTCAGAAAATACCTAGTAAATAAGCACTTGCATATCATTTTTAATCCCCAAAATAATAGTGGTACGATTAAAAGCTAGCATTATTTAGTGATTTTGAAGCAGGGTATAAATAGATGGTACATTGATAGGAGAGGTGTGGCAGCGCAGACACGACACACCTGGGCGCATGGTACCTGCAGTCAGGCAACGGAGAGAAACAAATGCTGGTACTCTGCTGGCTTCCTCATTTTCCCCATTTGATTTTTTCTGGGTCCCCATCAAGCCCATTGGACGGTGCCACTCATATTCCCACTTAGCTCAGAAAATTGCAGGGGATTTCAGTGCTAGTCAGTGCTCCATCAAAGGTAGGTAATGCTGAGTGGCCTTACCATCTTCTAAACCTCAAGATCTATAATGTCATTGCAGTCTTCTAGTTTAACAGTCAGTTTTGAAGATCTCAGCTTGCCTAAGCATTATTTTTATCTGTAAGGAACATCGCAAAGGCACACTGGAGCAATTAATTATTGGAGCAATGGAAGGAAAGGAAAGAAATTGATTATACGCAGGTATGAGCCCTCTAGGCTGGACAGCCTTATAGAGATGCTATTAGATCTTAAGTGGAAAATGACATGTATAACCCATTAAAGAGCATTCTACCCAACTGTGTTCGTACTGAGTATATTGGAGCATTGTAATGCCCTAAAATTAATAGTCCTCTTTAGCACTAGACTTCTGAAATCTTAATTCACTAGAATTCCTCAATAAAAGCCATATATGATGCTTTAAAGGGTTAAAGCAATAGATGCATAGATATTATGCCATTTGATCTTCACAGTGTTCTGTAAGACATCAGGCAGTTAGCTCTCTCACTGTTAAGGCAGCTGAGGAAAACCATTCTCTTAGAGCTGGAGACTTTAACATGGGTTGCACAGCCAAGTGGGGATGAGAACTTAGGATTGAAAACTGTCCCAACTCTCTATCCTACCTCAGCTCCAGCCTCAGCCTTAAGTGGCTAAAAGAAAGAATGCAAAATAGGGGGTCTTAAAAGTACTTATGGTACCATGGATCCCCCATCAGAGTGATCATAAAGGCATGAAATAAAATACATTAGAATGCCAAGGAAAACACCTACATCAAACATGTCAATATGTATCAATTACTTAGAAAAAAATCCTATTGCATAACAAACTAAATAAATGTTTATTGGGTAAAATAACCTCAACAATAAGGTTTATAACTGAATGAGATGCTGTTTCTGTACACAGTGGGAAATTCTTAGTCAGTGCGTAACTGGCAGGAGGCTCCCTCAAGCTTGTGTTTGTGTGAAAAGTGACAGATGAGCTCCAGTATGAGCAAGTCGAAAGCCCTGCGTTTAGGGGAAAATGAGCCAAATGCTATTCACAAGATGTTAGTCTGCAAACCATCAGTGCTAGGACAGATAAGGGATGTGGGAGCTGCCCGAGAGAAGTCCCTAAAGACATCTGCCCAGTGTGGGCTTGGAATCATAATAAGGCAACACATTCTAAATACAGGTTTGTTTTTTTCTAAAAAAAAAAAAAAAAAAGGAAAGAAACAAAGCACGAGACATTTTTTTTATCCTCTCGTTTAAAACCTAAATTTGAATCCACACAGCGCAGTTCATATGGCTGGGCCTCAGACATGGAATTCAGCATTTCAACTCACATGTTATTCAAGAGCTTATTCTGTCCAAAGCATTCTGGCAACCAGTGAGGAATGGAGAGATGGCTCTGACATGGACTTGGCCTTGAAGAGAGATCAAAAGATCAAGGATGTGTGTAGTTTTTAATATATTCATGAAACGTTTTCTGCCTCCTCTGAAACAGAGCCATTTACCTGGGAAGGAAAAAACTGTATTGTTCAATCCAGTGGAAAAAACTGTTCAATATGGTTCAGTGGGTAAAGGACTTGTCACGCAAGCATAAGAACCTGAGTTTGAATCTCCAGAACCCATTTAAAGCCAGATATGATAGTATGTCTGTAATCCAGTATTACTATGAGATGGGAGGTGGACACAGGAGAATTCCACGAAGCTCATAGACCTGCTAGCCTGGTATACACAGAGGCCAAAACCAAAGAAACTTTGTCTCAAACAAGGTGGATGATGAGGACTGATACATCAGGTTATGATTTGACCTCCCTGTGTGGACTATGGTGCACACACATCCCTTCCCCTACAAGCACGTGTCAGACACACAAAATAAACTAAAAAAAAAATGCTCCTCAGGTTATAGTAAGAGCTTGTATCCTGCTAAGCTCATCATGAACTAAAAATACCAGTAAGTAAAATGCATGTGATCCCCTTTACCCACTGACCCCCCAACTAAGCCATACATCTCACCACAGAGATTGGTTGTCGTTGACTCTCATGATAGCATTGTTGACTAGGATCTATAGCAACCACTGCCTGGCATCACAAGAGAGGATCCTGTTACCTGGCCTGTTACCAGCCATGAAAAGGCCAAAAGTCAAAATACGAATATAGTTTCTACTGAATATATATTGCTTAGACACTATCATAAAATGAAATATGGTTGCATTGGACTTTTGCTACATTGAAGACTACACAGTTTAGTCTTCTGAGCATGTGAGTTCTATGTGCAGCGTATACACACAAATCAACTTGTACAAATCTTCATAAGACCAGCATTAAAACAATGCCTTGTTATTCATCAGAAAATGACATATTGGCATTTCACACACATATTTACCAGGTACCTACACCACGACCCTTGCAGTACTGTTCTAAATGAAGAGATGTCTATTCTCAACGAAGACATGTCTGAGGTACTTGGTGTCTTTTCTATGTTGTTAAACAGAGAGGTCTAGACTTGTCCTGATTGTTCTATGAGAACTCTCTGTTGTGGCTAAGAGGATCCCTTCATAGATTACATGGTGACAAATGCTCTAATCTAGCCTTGCAGTTTTCATATTCACCCTTGGCAGCAAGAAGTCACCTAGTTCTTTCCCTAAAGGGGCATCTGCTTTTATATTCAAAATCTCCTCCCTCTTGTCCCTAGAGAACTTGGGGTTCTTACCTGAGACATTAATTGAGGGAAAAATGTAAATTCGATGCTATCATTAATGGCTCATGTTTTTACAGCCAGTTCTGTAAACCTGCATACCCACTGTACTTTAGACCACACCTACAGACAAAGCTTGAATATGGCATTCAAGAACTATCGCTATTGCTTCCCAGGCTTCACTGTAGTCTTAGTTTCTACTTCTATTACCCACATGTCCTACTTCAAACTGACTGAACTCCTCATTTTGCCCTATAGCCCCAAGTCCAAATCCTACACTTCCTGCATGGCAACTATTCAATAAAATTTTCCTAGCTCCCCTCTCCCCTACCCATCTCTTCACTGGGCTCCTAGAGCCCCTTATCTGTATCATAAAATGCAACTACTCTGTGCATTGTAGCATACTCACACACGTGCTCTCTTCCTGGTACTCACCATATCTGATTCATTCATGCATGCATTCATTTGAGAAATAATTACAGGGACCTACAGTGTGGTAGAGAGCTATTTTTGGCATTGGGAATATAGCAGAAAGCAATAAACATCTTTGTCCTTGAGGTTTATCTATAAGGAAAGACCTTATGTCAATCTGTCTGACCTGCTGTGATGACTTAGACTGTGTGACTTCTGGAGGCTAGAAAGTCCAAGATGAAGTTGCTGGCTAATTTGATTCTCTAGTGAAGGTTTTCTCCTGGATTGTAGAGAGCTGCATGTTTCACTGCATCACAGTTTCATGATGGGTGGGGGATGAGAATTAATGAATCTAAAATTAGGCTTTCAGACAACAAATTCACTAGGATTATGTTGATCTTTGAGTCCCTCCCAGATTCAAAACTATAAGACACAAATTTCTCGTGTTTATAAGCCTGTGGTATTTTGTCATATCATCTCAAGTGGACTAATATGCTTGCCAATATGGAAGCTAATTAGAATTCCAAGTTGTAGCACAGAGAGAAAGCAGCTGGGAGGCAAGGAGTCAAACAGAAAGATAATTTTTGCCAGACATGACAGTCAATGCTTGAACCACTGTAATGGAAATAGGACTTAAGAGGAAGAGGCAGATTTGAGAGAAAGTCTAGGGAAAAAGTAAATGGAGAAATGGTTCAGAAGCACAATTCAGTTTATCCTAAAGAAAGAAGTTGAGAATGTTTAAAACAAGAGTAAAGTGATTACCAATATAAAGTACAGCAAAACTGAGAAAAAAATAGAATTGTTAAGCACAAAAAATAAACTTCTTGCAACTGATAGCCATGCTAAGGAAAATAAGGGATTCCATAGCAAGTACAGGAATACGAAGAAAGTATTAGCCAGCATCCTCCTGAGAAAGCAACAATATTCCATAGATAGAGGGATCTATCAATGTACAGATGTGAGGGAAAAATAGAATTGGTTCACATTATTTTGAAGATTAAAAATGCTGTCAATATTTGGAATTGGAAAGCAGAATGTCAGGAAAGCTGGTAGTATAGTTGTAAACCAAATTTTAACGCCCCAAAGCCAAGATAATTGGTGGTTTCAGTTCTAGTCTGAGGACAGGAGCAGGACAGTGTCCCACATAAGGAGACAGGGAGAGACAGCTAAGTCTCCCTCTATCTCTTTATTCCATTCACACCCTCCATGGGTTTGATAAAGCCCTTTCACATTGGGGAGGGTCTTCTGCTTACCCTGTCTCCTAATTGTTAATTTTGTTTGGACACATACACAGACACTTTTAGAAATAATGCTTAAACACACTTTCTAAGTACAGAGGCACTGGGACATACTGACGCTATTTATTCCAAATCTTTATTTAACATAAACATATATAATACATATTATAGTAACATATATTCTTGTTCTTCTGTTATCTGAACTAAACAAATACTAGGAAACATAACCTCTAGATTGAGTGCTGTGTGGCTTTTACTGGGAGATATCAACAACTGTCTGTGCACTCTAGCCACCCAAATCTAGCCTGGTAAACCAGTGCCTAGTGGAGTTACAAGTGTGATGGAAAAATTAAAATGCTGCAGGATCACCAGTGGCAGCAAGCAGCAGAAACACTGCAGCTTCCCAAGTGGAGGCAGCAGGCCCTGAGAGCAGCCAGTCCCAGGCAGGGATGGCTGCAGGTCCCTGAGCAGTGGCTGGTCCAGGACAGGGAGACACATGGCGGCGGCAGTGGGCGAGAGACAGAGACATGGATAGGCATGCCATGCAGAGTGAGGTTGGATATTTATTTAGTGGTTATGGAAGGGAGGGGAGAAGGGGAGAAGAGCAGAGAGGGAGAGAGAGAGAGAGAGACGGAAGCTGCCTCTTTAAGAGGGAGACAGAAAGGAGACAGAGACTAAGGCTGCAAGCAAAAAGGAGGACCTGCCTGCCTCAGCAGATGGGGGAGGGGGTGGGCATGGCTTGTCTCTTAAAGAGACAGAAGAACAATTACATTCCCATCTTTTTTTTATCAAGGCAGGAGGTTAGGCACCACAGGTTAAAGGAATTGGGCAGCAGATTCTTAAGACTTCTTCCGGCTTGTTTGTGGGCATAGTCTTTGGGGGGAAGCTGCGAAGGCAGGGTGCTGGTTACATCCTGGCATAGTTGGTCTCTTTGCTCCTGTCTGGTATTTGTAGTATGGAAATATCCAGTGACTCTTACACCTGTTTAAGGTATTAGCAGACCAGAGGACGAAGTTAAATTAAGGAAAAAAAATTTAGGTATAACATGAACGGAAGCCTGCTTGTTGGGACTTTTGTTCAGCCCGGTACCCCACAACTGCTTAGCCCCAAAGAAAATCACACATAGGTCTCCATAAATTATAAGCTGATTGGCCCATTAGCTCTAGCCTCTCACTGACTAACTCCAACATCTTGATTATCCCATTTTTCTGATCTATGTTAGCCATGTGGCTCAGTACCTTTTTCAGTGGTTGCAGATCACATCCTGCTGCTTCCTGGTCTGGGCAGGAGTGGGAGGAATCAACTTCCTCCTTCCCAGAATTCTCCTGTTCTCATTACATCATTTCTACTTCTTTTCTTGTTTTCCCACCTATATTTCCCGCCTGGCCAATCAGCATTTATTTATAACATGATTGACAGAATACAGACAATTCTCCTGCACCATTTAGGACCAGGGAATTGAGGGGGGTGTATCTGACCTGTTTAAGGTGGATCTTTGAATTCGGCTCCCTAGAACTCACAAGAATTCTTTGGGTTTGTGTAAACCGTAGCACATTTATGTCAGAATGACTGTGACAAATATTTTTGCACAATGAAAAGTATTCTTTGTTTTTTTGTCTTTTTTTTTTTTTTAGTTTTTCGAGACAGGGTTTCTATGTGGTTTTGGAGCCTGTCCTGGGACACCACCACCTGGCCTATGAAAAGTATTCTTAAGACTATGGAAGGCACAATGAGAGAGAAGTTTGATAACTTGTATTTGTCCTCACACCTTTATAACTTGCAGGTCTTGTATTTTATTAAATATGTTTGGTGAGGTTGTCCTTTTAAAATGACAAAACCTCTCAG
Source organism: Microtus pennsylvanicus (assembly GCF_037038515.1). Classification (NCBI taxonomy): domain Eukaryota; kingdom Metazoa; phylum Chordata; class Mammalia; order Rodentia; family Cricetidae; genus Microtus; species Microtus pennsylvanicus. The sequence goes on along the minus strand of NC_134601.1, from coordinate 60,342,048 downwards.
CTGTCAAATTACATCAGAGATCTTTGAGAAGGATAAAATTTTACTTGAGTTACTGTTTTAAAAATGACAGAGAACTTAGTTGGTTGGCACCCAGAGCTATTCTTCAGATTCCTCTATGGTCGCTGAGGGTCACATTTGACTTTTGCTGTTTAGCACAGGTCCTGCCAGGCTCCAGAAGATCCTGTGGGCTAAGAAATTTGTAAGAAGACAATCCTACCTTGACCTGAGCATCTAGGCTGTCAATTTTAGTGATTCTGTCCACATCTGGAGATCTTCAGTTTACATGAAAGGTAGTTTCACCCAGTGGTCAGTGCTTGGCAATTGAAGCGACTTGCAGATGGACATTGTTATGTGCCCATTTGTCTTCTGTCTTCTTTGGAGGAAATAGAGTGGTGCTGCTAGGAGCCAACCTGTATCTTTTTGTTATGACGTTTTTAATGATTAAATATTTAAATGTCGTATTTCCCAGATCTCTGAGCAGTTGAGGGCTGTTTATTAGGTATAACTACTGTACAGAATCTGCCTGGAGGGCTGGGTCTGAGCTTGACTGTACTGGCTCTTAACAGGTAAGATTTACACTCATAAAAAGACAGAAAGAAGAAAAAACAGCTTGCAATAGAAGGTTTACGCAGAACTGACAATAGTAGAGAACAGCTTAATATATTTTAAATGAGGGTTAGATTAAATATAAAGTATTTTTGTAAGAGACTTAAAAGTACCAGTTTAAAACATGAGACTTATTGTTTTTATAGTCTGAAATGAGATGCAATAAAGAATTATAACATTAAGCATAGGTGCATTTAAGTTACATGTATGAACACACAAACAGAAAGTGAACAGGAATTGGGCAAAATGGATGCTCTTGGTGGGCCCTACTAGAGGCATGCCACTACACAAAACACATATGCAACAGAGTCAACAAGAGGAATTTAGTGGAAAAAATAAGTAAACGTGGGGACAAGGCAGGGTATACTTCAGTAAAGATGGGAGAACTTGGTCATCTGACCTGGCTTTCAGACAAGATGGTGGTAAGGTCACCCATGCAACAGAGCTAACACTGGGGAACCAGGCAGGGAGCACCTCAGTAAAGATGGCAGAACTTGGTCACCTGACCTGGCTCTTAGTCAAGATGGCGACAAAGTCACCTGACCCCATCAAAATGGCAGTGGTCACATGTTTCATGAAAAAAGCCACTCAGTTAAGATGGCAGTGAAGTCACCTGACGTCAGTTAAGATGGTGTTAAGGTCACATGACCTCAGTCAAAATGGCAGCAGTCACATGTGGTATGGAAAAGCCACTCAGTTAAGATGGCAGTGAAGTCACACGTTGTATGGAAAAGCCACAATTTTTGAGCTGCAGGGATTTTAAGCTTAATAAGAGAGACTTAGAGGTATGATCTGCCCTGTGGCTGAGCCGCCATGCCATGCCATAAGCCACAGCAGGGAGCAAAAGGCTGGAATTGAAAAAAGCCGCCTTGTGGATCCGACCAAACTTGTTGGCAGCAATAACCATGGCAGGACCCATTTGCCTGTGCACTGACAGTAGTTAGAAAGTTCCCACAGACAGTAAACAGAAAACTCCCATAAAAGTGGAGCTAGCGGGACACCGGTGGAGTGAAGATTAGAGCTGAAGAAGTAGGGCATTAAGGCCTGGGAATTTTGGGCCTCTAAAAGGCTTCCATCTCGGGGTAGGGGGGAATAGACATGGATGGCTTGCTAGTCACAACTGAAATTGTGAAAACCTGCAAAACGGCACCACCACAGGCCTATAATGAGACGTCTCCCCCTATAGGTGGAGTGCAAATTGGAACAAACACCGCAGGACTGGTGGCCGGGATCCCCTGGCCCAGGGTGGGGTGTTATGGCCTGGCTGGATCCGGTCAGGGTGACTCAGAAGTCAGAGAGGCCAGAGGCCACTCCAAGCAGCCTTTTACAGCAAGGGAAAAGAAAAGAAAAAAATGAAATGAAATGAAATGGAAAAGAGAAAGAAGAATCTGAGGGACCCTGGGTCCCCAGTAGAATGCACCACACAGAGTGTGCAGTGCTAGTGTACACGGACTGACCCTGGGTCAGTCCAAACACAACCATAGCAGAGTGGGGGAAATTCACCAATTGAAGCTGGTGGTATGAGTAGAAATCACGCTCAGGCATATGGAATACATGGTTGTGGGGAAAAAAAAATGCCTGGTTCAGGATCCCGACTCTGGGAGAGGGATTCAGGTCAAGAGAGCCTCCCGAGTCTTGTGGCATCAATGTAATGGAAAAACTAAAAATGCTGCAGGATCCCTGGTGGCAGCAGGCAGCAGAATCACTGCAGATCCCCAAGCAGTGGCAGCGGGCCATGTGGTGGCAGGCAGCAGGCCCTGAGAGCAGCCAGTCCCAGGAAGGGATGGCTGCAGATCCCCGAGCAGTGGCTGGTCCAGGACAGGAAGACACATGGTGGTGGCAATGGGCCAGAGACAGAGACATGGACAGGCACGCCATGCAGAATGAGGTTGGATATTGATTTAGTGGTTATGGAAGGGAGGGGAGAGGGGAGAAGAGCAGAGAGGGAGAGAGAGAGAGAGAGAGAGAGAGAGAGAGAGAGAGAGAGAGAGAGAGAGACGGAAGCTGCCTCTTTAAGAGGGAGACAGAAAGGAGAGAGAGTCTAAGGCTGCAAGCAAAAAGGAAGACCTGCCTGCCTCAGCAGATGAGAGAGGGGGTGGGCATGGCTTGTCTCTTAAAGAGACAAAACAACCATTACAACAGGAGCATGAGTGACCCAGAGGCAGCTGCATCACCAAAAAGCCCAGTGTAAGATGGATAATGACTCCTAAAATCTGCATCCTTGAAGGCCCCTGAACAACTTGAAATCATTTTCCAACAGAGACTGTTTATATAAGCTTGGAGATGGGACCTTTGAATTGTATAACTTTCTTAGCTTCTTTCACCTGGTAAATATTGTGAGTTGCCTGGGCTGTGGGAATTTGGTGAACTTCCTCCCACCCTCCAGGATGACTATTTCAGTTCTGAGGAAATAGTTACATAACAGTGGGTCACTAATCCCACATTCCTATAAATCCAATTACCTTTCTTCTCTGTGTTGTCTCATGGATTGTCTCTGTATTGCCTGGATAGCAGACAGTGATCATTTGAGCTTGGCTGATGTTATTTAATTATTTATAAGGTACTTGTCTGTGGTATGTTGTTATAGCCCAAGAAAATGGACTATGAGAATGATATTTAAAGACAACACCCTGGACCAAATCACAAAAGAACTTCAAGAGCTAAAATTCCCAATACTAAGGATTTGGGGAAGTGGATAGGATATCACAAAAAGACACTGAAAAGAAGCAGACTGAAATGTATGGGGGGGCATTTCAAGGGGAAGTGTTTGACTCTTACCAAAGTCGATGAAAAGCAGCTGATCCACAGTACTTATTTGCCTGCAAATTGAGCAAGCTGAGATAGAAACCAAAAGAGGCATGCAAGCCATCCTTTGGGTCCACCCCACTCTTACTCAGTACCTCCCTCATCCCAGATTTCTGGGTATAAAGGTCTTAGTTTGTATTTGTCCTATTTGATCCATCTCTATATTAGCTTTCACCATATTCAATACCCAATGCTGGCTTGGGAAATTAGTCCACTCAGAAATATTTAGGGAAATTCTTACTGAGCTTGTTTTTCAGCTAGTGAGCCTGATGGAACTCACGGATATGTGAATGAAAAAATCAACTGTGACAGTCCTAGAAATAGAAATGTTATTAGCAGCCCCTATTAGCAGTCTGTGCGTATGTGTTTGTGTGTCTAAGCAGTAGAACACAGGTGGTTTACCTGAATAACAATTACAAAAACAACCCAGGACAAAGAAAAAGGATAGGGCTTTATTTTCCTCCACTCATTACATTTCCACTTTTCTAACAGCTAAGACACATTAGTGATACAAACACCTCTGAATAAGAGCCTGGAGCGAAATGGCCAAGAGCTCTTCAAACAGTGTCTGAGTCTCTAGATATCTACATGTGAGAATATTAGCTTGGATAGTGACCTGGGATGCTTCCATCATTATGGGATATAGCCTGTAGAAAATTCGAATTCTCAGATCCCACCCTCAGAAAAAGAAAGACAGAGAAAAGTAATGTCAGTATCACAGGCTTTTTTGGTAGGACAAAAAGCCTCCCGAAACAACACATTTAATTAAAACTGCAGAACGTCGGTGGAGGAGAGGTTCATCACACCCACCCAGTTCAAGCTTTTCTTTTAGAAGATGGGGAAACTGAGTCAAAGAGAAGGCAGATGGCCTACCTACGATCAGTTATAAAATGATTTTCAATCTCTCATCTCTAGACAATGGCTTTTTATTTTCTGACACACTTGAGCATGTACTAATGGGAAACAAATTAAAGTAGAAGATTGCAAAAGGGTTAGAAAACCTGAAGTTGCTCATAAAGGATTGCTATTCTCTCAACTGGCTTTTGGCAGCACCGGAAATCTAAGTGAGGTAATCCAAAAAGCCAAGTGAGTGGTGACAGTAAAATCCTAATTACTACTCTCATTTGAAAGCGTTGTGTTTACAGCATTTTCTCTTCACATGGCAAAGCCCCGGATATCTAGAAACCATCTTTAATGCCTATTGGAAGTTTGTTTTAATAATTGCTGTGAAACATGAGTGATTCATGGTCCCCCCAGGCACACCCACTATGCCATCCAATAGTTAAAATTCCTTGCCAACAAAGCCAGCATAGGTGAAACCCAAAGGGTCAATTTTTGAAAGCATACACATGCGCATACACACACACACACACACACGCATGCAAGATCAGATTAAATCACTGGTGATGTCAGTATGGAATTTTATGAAAAAAGAAGAGAAAGACATGACCTAAGAGACTAATTGTGTGTGTGGGGGGGGGGACCAAGGCCGTGGAGTCAAATGCCATCTCTGTTGAGCTCTCTAGGGAGGATCTAGGAGCCAGCTAGAGTGTACTACCTTCAAGAGCTCCCCTGAGAGCCTTTCGCAGAAGATGCAGTTAGCACAGGGAGGCAGCAGTGCATTTCTTTGCATGCTTTTCTCCTCCTGTGTGCATTTAAGAAATGATAATTGTAAGGTTTTTTTTTGCATTAAGTTCCCCTTTTACTTATTAAAGCTTGGGTGTAGCGGTTACTACTGTTCCTTGAAAAAGAGTCATTTTTTTTTTTTTGCCTTGGCTGGGGCAATCAAGACTAAATGAGAGGTTAGGCACTTGCCTTTTCCTGGTGTCTGACAGAGAATTCTTCAGCCAGCCGTCTCTGTCTTCCTAGTTTACCTCTAGCCTTGAATTAGAGAATACTGGTTTCCAGTGCAGTGCCAAACTCAAGAGAGCATCCGGAAGGTGAATATGCAATTGCCACAGTGGCTTTCATAGAAGCCCTCTGTCAATCCATGAGAAGAGACATGTCAACACCAGCAGCTGAAATGAAAGACAGCCCCCAAAGTAGTTACCTTTTATTTCAAGCCAACATTAACACTAATCTCACACACACACACACACATACACACACACACACACACACACACACACACACACACACACACACACACGGCGAGGAATACTAAACAAGCCAGAAGAGCATTTCTGTTCTGAACATTGACGGGGATAGGAGAGTAGGTGATCCAGTCTCTAAACTCACACAGCCAATATTCCAGTGTGGAGGGCAAGTGGTACACATTCAGTAATAGTGAACAATACAAGAAAATACAGAGGCAGACTGGAGCCCATGATTCCCAATAGAAAGAGAACGATGAGTCCTGACTGTAGAGGAAGGGGCACATGTGCAGAGACAAGAAAACGGGATGGATGACATGCAAAGGAGCACAGAAGAATACAGACTGCCTAAGGGAAAGTGAGAACACCAAATCACTGGAAAATTTAAACTCTAGAGGTCAGGTCTTGAGAAGCAAACTGCAGAATCTAGACCAGAAGGGGCTGCAGAATAGAGTGCAGTTAAGGTCTGCACTTAAGACTAAATTAGGGAAAGCAGCATTGCAACCAAAACAGGCTAGCAGGATGAATTTAGGACAGAAGCTGACTGCACTGGACATGGTACACCAAACTAAAGTTCGCAAGTTAAAACATGGAAACCAAGGGGGAGAAAGTGTAGGCAATTTAGAGCTAAACTAATTGTGCAACTAGTTGAGTAGCTATTGTGATGTTTTCCCACTAATCTTAGACCAACAGCAGAGACTCTGACTCCCCCTACATGTACTTGTCTCTTTGTTTCTCTCTGTGTGTCTGTCTCTCTCTTTCTCTCTCTCTCTGTCTTACTATCTCTGTGTATATCTCGCTGTCTATGTCTATTTGTGTGTGTGTCTCTCTCTCTGTATATTTGTGTTATGTAATTGCAGAGTCTTACACACTTAAATTAATTCCCCTACACCTTCTACTCTTTTGAATCAAAATACTACAAGAAAAAATAAGTAGGAAGTCGTAGAAATAATATATGTAAATACTTGTTGTATGTAAGTTAATGACAATTTAAAGTTACATTTATTTAGTTACTTGAAGGGTAGCATGCTACAGCACACATGTGGAGGTCAATGGACAGTGTTCAGAGTTGGTTCTCCCGTTCCACCATGTGGGTCCCAAGAATCAAAAGTAGATCATGAAGCTTGGCAGCAAGCGCTTTTACCAGCAGAGCCATTTTGCTGGCCCAGGTTAATGACATTATATTATTTATTATTTCACATACTACTTAGTCCAAAAGTACAGAAGACTCCAAGAACACTCCAATAAATTTCTGGAATAATTATCCAACAATGTGATACAATATAAATTCAACCTTTACTTCATAATATATAATAAACTAGCTCAAATGATATTCACAATGCAAACATCTCCCACAGGAATTTTATACAAAATATATCAAAAACTCAAAGATAAAATGACAAATTAAATTTTTAATTGGATTGGATAACAGCTTTAAATAAACAGTTCACACACACACACACACACACACATTCATGTCTTCTGCTTGATTCGTTCTATTTGTAAAACATTGAGTTTTCTAGCTGGGTTATTGCCTTTTTCAGTCCCAACCTCATTTCATCTTGAGTCCTCTTCAATGTTTTTTTTATTGTTTTATTGAGCTATACATCTTTCTCCACTTCCCTCCTTTCTTCCCCTCTCCCCTTCTAACCCTGCCATGACCCCCATGCTCCTAATTTACTTAAGAGATCATGTCTTTTTCTCCTTTCTATGTAGATTCATTTATGTCTCTCTTAGAATCCTCTTTGTTGTTTAGGATTTCATTACTAAATTCTACTTTCAAATCCCAGATGAGTTTAAAAGAAAACAAAGTGGGGTATATAGGGGGTTTGGAAAGAAGAAAGGAGAGAGGTAAATGATGTAATTATATTATAATCTCAAAAATTTTAAAAATTACTGGAAAATACAAACAATAACAGTATACATGAGATCAGAACAAAATAATCCTATGTGGGAGTTGTGAAGATGAATGAGTAAATACAGAAGTCAATTAAATATTACTGTATAGAAATGGTCAATTGTCACGTTAAAGGATACGCAACATCATGACCTTAATTGTCAGCAGCAACAAAATGCCAAATATAAGCCACTACTATGTGTGCCGTCATTCTAAAATTTAAGTAAAGGTTGGTGGCCATGTGTATCAGTGAAAACTCCCATATATTGCTGACAAAAGTGGTAGAAGCTCTTTGCGGTGGGGGGGGGGGTGGGGTCGGAGGCATGGTGTCATTCACTAAAAGTAACCATGTATTCAACCTTTGTTTCAGAAATTCTAGTCATTGTTGTTTACCCAAATGGAAACCTCTATCTACAAAAAGTCTTGTCTATAACTATACCTTTATTCATAATAGCCCAAACTAAGAAACAGACTAGCTGCCTAATAAGAGAATAATGGACAAATGAATAATAGCCATACAATGAAATACTATTCAGCAATACAACAGGACATGTGAGATACACACTTATTAACATGTGTGAATCTCAAAAGAATATAGCAAACCAAAAATGAACCTACTGTGTGACTATTCATACAACTTTCTGTCAAGTATGAACATGCTCTATAGTAACATACAGGATATCTATGACTAAGGTCCAGAGATGGTGGGACTGATGTAAAGATGCATGAGAATATTGGGGGGATATTCTACATATTGATTATGGTTATGAAGTCATGAATGTACATATTTCTCAAAACAAATCCAATTGTACAGTTTAGAGCTGTAGTTAGGGCTTTAGCTAATAGGTAAACTGTTTGCTTAATATTCATGAAGCCCTGGATTCCATGAACAACTACACAAAAAAATTAAGTGTGCAAGTTATGACTCCTAGTGACATGTTACTATGGCCATAGATTAGTGCTTCCTTCAAGCTGTATCAGAGAAATTTTTTTTCAGTAGGTGATAATTATCAGAAGCCCACAACTGGACAGTGTGCAGAGGGTTAGAGACATTGGAGCACTCAGTCCTAAATGGCATATCTTCCACAAACCAGTAAAGTCAATCTTGTCAAAAATGTAGATAGTATATTAGAATGACAAATGAATGAAAATCCAAAACCTCCTTTCATTAAAAATAATAAACTAGGAAAACTATAAGCATACAAGTTATAGAAAATAATACAGCAGATGCTCTAGTGCCTATCATTAAGACTGCTCACCTTCCTAGACCTGGATGGAGGGGAGAGGACCTTGGACTTTCCACAGGGCAGGGAACCCTGACTGCTCTTCGGACTGGAGAGGGAGGGGGAGAGGAGTGGGGGGAGGGAGAGAGGAGTGGAGGGAAATGGGAGGCTGGGAGGAGGCAGAAATTTTTTTCAATAATAAATAAATAAATAAATAAATAAATAAATAAATAAATAAATAAAAGACAAAGCAAGTGCAAATACTTTATCTTCCAGAATGCTAAACAAAGGACTAAAACAGATAAAACACTACTAGTACAGGTAATGGCCCACTTACATCTTTGCTCTCCATCACCTCTTCCCAGAGAGAATAATTTTCTGGGTGCTGATGCTTATTAATCAGGTGCTTGGTTTTGTGCATCAACTAAAAAGATGTATGTCCATAAATAATGCACAATATTGTTTTGGCTATTTTGAGTGTATATAAACAGAATCCATTGCATGCAGATTCTTCATACACCATGTTTTTGATTATGGATACAGATGAATCTAACACATTTAGTGCATTTTTTCAACTTTTTAACTTGTATACACAGTATTGCAATAAACATCATCTCATATATCTATATTTATCTCTCTCTATATATATATATATCTTAGTCATACATAAAAGAATTTGTCTGGTGTAGATATTTAGATGAGGAAGTTCTATATTGAAAATGTGATATTTATTTATGCTGTACAACAAACCATCTCTGGATAGGAGCAATCACTTATCTTGGTTCATAAATTTGCAATTCGTATGAAGATAGTTCATCTCTGCTATATACAATGTCACCCAGATGACTCACCTAGAACAGCAGTGTGTACTTCTGAAAAGGACTGTTCTCGTTATTGATTAATTGCTGTTGTGTGTCAGCAGGAGTCACAGGTAAGGCTACCAGCTGAAGACCTTAACCCTTGTCTGTGTGTCCCTTCCATGTAGGTCTTTGGGTTGTCTCACAGCATGCCGAGGGAATTTCGAGAAGTCCTAGGTGGAATATCAGTGTTTTTCTGACATTATGACTAGAATCTTATACCATAACTTCTACTACATTTTATCAGTGACGCTATCCTAGATTAAATACAAGTGACAAGGAATTTGCAACCATTTTGAAGTCTACCACATTCTCCCCTCTCACCATATATTGCTAAGAACACAAACAGCAAACAACATGACCACAATCGCCACAGATTTGTCAATGATAACTTGAAATATTAAAGGCGTAAATATCCCGCAATCAAAAGATACGGGTACCCAAAACTCAGGAAGCAGAGGCAGGCAGATCTGAGTTTGAGGCCCGCCTGGTCTACAGACAGAGTTCCAGGACAGCCAAGGCTGAAACCCTGTTTCAGAAAAAAAAAAAAAAGACACAAGTTAGCTGAATGGATTAAGAAAAAAATCCACCTTGAAGTTTTGCAGGCCGTGTGCAAGTGTCAGTCTCTGTGAGTCCATATGTTTTTCCTTCCAGGTGGGTCTAGAAGAGTCCCTAGGAGTCATCTGTCACTTCTCACAATCCCTCTGCCTCCGTTCCCACATGCATCCCTGAGCCTCAAGGGGAAAGGCTTGTTGAAGATAAGCCATTTAGGACCGAGTACTCCAAAGCCTCTCGCCCTCTGAACACTGTCCAGTTGTGGGCTTCTGTTAATTACCACCAACTGAAAAAAGAAATTTCTCTGATACGGCTTGAAAGAAGCATTGATCTCTGGCCATAGCAACATGTCACTTGGAGTCATTTTGTTGCTATGTTTATTTAGCGGAATAATATTAGTAGAGTTTTCCCTAGACTCTCAGGTCCTGACCTCATTAGGAGTATCAGATATAGTTGCGAGTTCAACCCAAACAAAATACCAGAATTAGAAGGGAAAGTGGCCACAAAGTCCCACTCCTAACTTAGATTGGCAATCAATACCTGCTGGGAGAGAGAATGTCAATTTTCTCCAGTGGAGTTACCCTGGGTGTATCAACCACATTCCAGAATGGGCCTCGGGCTCAGGAACAGTTGGCCATTTCATCTACTTAAGGATGATACAGGGTGTAAAATCATGATTTCAAAGGCTGGAATCAAGAGCTGTGGAAAAGCAGTCCAACAGTACTAAATCCTAATGAAAGAACTAGCAACATATGTCCAACACGACTTCAGAATCGCTATGTGGCTTTTGTTCCCCAATGAATGAAAGTATCTGGTGTGGAAATTGAATTTCTTTTATAAATGATTTGTTTATTTCTGTTTTATGTGTACGAGTGTTTTTCCTGTATTATATGTGTTCACCACATATGAGCCTGGTGCCTAAGGAGGAAAGTAGGGACTGTTAAGTCCCCAGAAATTAGAGTTAATGAGTGATTGTTATATAACTAAGCCTGGGTCCTCTGGATGAGGAGTAAGTACTTTTAGACATGGAGTCATCTCTCTAGGCCCCACATTTTCTCAGGTTTAATTTTAATTAAAATTTTATCATACAATGTACCTTGATCATATTCTTCTCCCTCCTCCAACTCTCCCCAGATCTTCCACCCACCTACCCAACTTCATTTTATTTCTCTTTCAACAAACAAATGAACAAAACCAACCCCCCAAAACAAAAACAAACAAACAGATTTTAAAAGTACATATATACACACACACCCCCCCCCAAAAACCAAACAAACAATGGAGTCTATTGCCTATAACTCTAGTTCCAGGGGACCCAACATGCATACATGAAAGATGTTCACACACATAATATAAAAATAAATAAATAATTTATAAAACAAATTCAATTTCCACACCAGATACTCACTCTCATTCATGGGGAACAGAAGGTCACATGGCAATTATGAAGTCCTATTGGACATATGTCACTAAAATTCTTTCATTCTTTCATTAGGATTCAGTATTGTTCTCTTGGACTGATTCTCCACAGTTCTTGACTCCACCCTCTGAAATCATGACTTTACACCCTGAATCATCTTTAAATAGATGAAGTGGATTATGGTCGAGATATTTCCAGAATGGTGTTGAGAGTTCATTCAACACTTTACTTAATGAACTAGCTAACCATTTAACTACTAAAATTACTTTCTAAACCAATTAATCGCTGGACATTGTCATAAGGATGGAAGCAAATGAAGAAATGTATTCAAGAAGTTTTACTAAATCTTAAGATCAGTAAATATTTCTGGTATTTGAGCCATGATATGCTCCAACAACATCCCATCCAACTCTGCAATGAAATTTCTACACTGGGCAAGTGTAGACACAAAGACAGGTACTTCTTTGCCTACAACTCCTATTCTAGGGCTTAAATCTTGCTTCAAAATGCCCTGGTTGCTAGAATTCTATTCCTGGCAGGAAAGTCTTAGAGCACTGCAACTTTATTTTATTAATAGGGCAAGGATGCTACCTGAATCACAAGAAACCCAGAAACCTGGCATCCAATAGGCCCACTGGCTTATTCAGGGCACAGAAGTTCTGTTAAGAATCAAGCCACTTAGCTGGGTAGTGGTGGCACAAGCCTTTAATCCCAGCATTTGGGAGGCAGAGGCAGGCGGATCTCTGTGAGGTCAGAGCCAGCCTGGTCTACAAGAGCTAGTTCCAGAACAGGCTCCAAAGCTACAGAGAAACCTTGTCTCAAAAACAAACAAACAACCAAACAAACAAAACAAACAAAAAAGAATCAATCCACTTAAGAAGATCAAGGCCTACCATCATCTGTGGTGCCCACTGGAAAAGTAGAAATGTCCCCACAGAAGACGCAAGTCATCTTGCCTATTCTTAGCTCCAATGCAATGGCATAGAATTTCTGCCCAAGAGAAGAACAGGGCATAAGATCTGAGAGCCCCTCAGTTCTTCCTGAGATGTTGGAGTTTCCTAAGGACACTATCATAAATGAGGAAGATTTTTGGTGGCAAGTAAGGAAAAGAGGATAGAAGCCACACAAAACTGGTAGTAATAAGCAAAATGTCAGACCAATAAAAAGGCCAGCAAAGAGAATCAGGAAAAGACACATAAGAAACATTCTCTTGGGATGCATCACATACCCAGCCAAGGGTATTTCTGACAAGACAAGGATAATGTACTTTGCTTCCTGAAGCATGGTTTATGTCAGTCCTTTGACTGTATGAATAATAGCTGCTCCAAAGCATGTGTCTTCCTGCCATTATGTTACATCTAAAGAGACACAACACTTTGAGACAAAACAGTTTGTTCCATCATTCCAATTATCAGTGTTGATCATTTGACACCTTCGTTAAGATAGTGTCCCTTGGACCTCAGCACTTAACAGCATCTTTTGTCCTTTGTAAACAACATGAAAATTGTCCTAGATTGACCAGTTTAAATCAATTCTTATGTAACTCTTGTCTTCTCCCCCTAGTGTTTGAACAATTCAGCTCTTCTGGATCCCATGAAGTATTCTAGATTACCTCATTTTGCCCCTACCCCACCTGGACATATCCACCCCTCCAAGGAAACACATTGAGGGCTCTAGGTTTATACAGGGACTCCAGCTCTGTTTTATCATCTCATGTAAGCCAATGTATTTATAAATGATGATTATGTAAACTTCTATAAAACCCACTCTCTTGGACTACTGAGATAGGCATTTCTTCATGCCAAGCAGTCCTTAGACTTAGTTCTCAGTCCCCTTTGGTGCTCTGACATTTGGTGATTTATTTTTCTTGCTTAAATACTCAACAAAGGCATTTAAAAATAATTGCCTAATCCAGAAATAAATGTTTTGTAGTCACATAATTTTCAAGATAATGTGCTTAATAATTATTTGAGGATTTCATGCATGCATAGAATTATTCACATTCACCCTGCCATCACTCCCACACCTCCTCCTGTATCTACCTACACCCCTCACCTTGCTCCCAGCTTCATATCTTCTTTTTTATATAACCTATTGAGTTCAGTTCGTGCTGCTTGTATACTTGTGACTATGAGGCCATCGACTGATTGACCTACTAGGGAACATACAACCTACAAGAAACACTGCCTCTCCTCTAATTGTCAATGGTGTCATAGCTAAGGATGGAGGCTCATGAGTACCTCCTGATTTTGTGCTGGAAAGTTGACTGGCTTGTTCTTGTGCAGGCAGCCATTGCTGCTGTGCTTTAGTGAGTCCATTGACCCTATCGTGTGCAAGAGACACAGTTTCTTCTGATTCTCCTAGACTGCTTGCTTTTATATTCTTTTTGTTGCTTAAATCTCTCCCATTTATGGGATGTTATGCTTGTCAGGGAAATTTTAAGCTATCTGATATACCAAGTCAACTCCATTTATGATTACAGTTGGGATTATTCAGCATCTAAGAAAATTCAGACAGTCCTATTTACTTCCTTCTTTTCTAAATGGTTTCATGAATTAGGTTCATGGTGCATAAAAAAGTCTAAGAGCCCCATCTGAGTCCTAAGCCATTCTCTATGCTTGTTTCATTACTTCAATGCCCCAAGCTCTCAGCTATGTTTTATCTCCTTGCCACAATTACTATATCCCCTGTGCTCTCCTACAGTTATGATATGATAGCTAATACTGATTGTCAATGGGATCAAGAATCACCTAGTAGGCAAGCTTCTAGGAATGTCTATGAGGGGTAATCTAGATTAGATTAACCTCTGGGCATGTCTATGACAGGATGATATTGATAAGTTAATTAAGGGGGAATACCAACTTAATGACAGACAGTATTATTCTATGGGCTGGGGTCGTGGACTGAATAAAAAGATGAAAATTAACTAAATAACATCATTAATTTGTCTCTGTTTTCTGATGGTGGATGCAATGTGACCAGCTGCTCCAAGTTTTTGTTGCCATAACTTCCGCTCATGATGTATTGTTTCCTACAACTGTGAACAAAACTAAACCTCACCTTGCGTAAGTTGCTTTTGTCAGGATTTTTTTGTCACAGCAACAAGACAAATAGGTAGTGATATTTCATTTTTATTTCAATACATTAAGCTTACCTAAGGATCAGAAAAGTAAAACAGCCACACTGGCCAGCCATACAGACCAGGCAGCAATGACATACACCTTTAATCTCAGCGTCACAATGACACAAATCTTTAATCCCAGTAGCCCACTACCTTGCCATAGAAACCAGGCGGTAGTGGTGCATGTGCTTAATACCAGAACTAGTGAGATAAAACAGGAAGAGACAGCTCTCAGTCAGAGTCTCATTCTGAGGTTCCTAGAGGCAGGATCACCATTTCAAACTGAAATAGAGGTTAAGAGCCAGTGGCTGGCTATTTTGCTTTTCTGAACTTCAGGTTGAACCCCAATTTCTGTTTCTGAGTTTTTATTAATCATGCTTCATCTTGGTACCCAACTTTTAGGGCACAAATTTACAAAAAAAAATCCATTTGCCTGAGGCTTTTTAGCTACCAGCTTAGGCCAGAACTGGGATTGGAATTTCAGCTCTAGGAATTGGAACCCAGGCTACCTGGGTCCTGAAGAAGCTCTAGTGCTGCCAGCTCCCATCCACCCCAGCTTAGATTCCTCTCCTGTCATGTCTTCCTTGTTGCCACCCCAATGGGCACCTGATTCCCCCCCCAGCTTCCTGTGGCTTCCATGGTCTTGAGGCTTGCACCTAGCCCCACATGCATGTGGCTCCCACATGCTCCCACAGCTTCCCCTGACTCCTGCAAACTGTGCACAACTGCTGCATGGCTACCCTGACCAGCAACTCTTTAACAAAATTATTTTCAGTTTGGTTTTGAGTTCTGCTTAGAAAATCCACAGGTAATCATATCCCACATTGTTATTACACTGTAAAAGTCTCAACCAAACCAGGATTTGAACAGAGGTAAGTCATCTGTTTTTTTGTTTTGTTTTGCTTTGTTTTTTGTTTTTGCAATTGGTAAACCACTCCTAAGGTAATGGCAGATAATATCACAATCCAAGAATTTAATAACCTTTTCATTTATATTATGGATAAGATTCTAAGAGAGGTAAATGACCTCACTGGGATCTATATATTCTTAGCCATAGCTTCTATCAGTTTGTTAATTCATATAATATCTTTAAAAAATGGTTTGATAACAGAGTCAAGAATGAGAAACTTTTAGAAATGATGCAATCTTTACAGACTAGTAATGAGAAGTTAGCAGAAAGGATTCATAGCATTGAAAATGATAACCTTAATTTTACAGGCAAAATTCAATCCATGTCAATGGGTTATGAAACCTTACAAAGTGATACTGAGAGATTATCTGAAAGAATTCATACTGTTGAAATTGACAATAAAAAATCTGTTAAAAAGTTATGAAAAGCTAACAGATAAAACATCACTCCTGAAAGGCAATCTATATGCCATCCAAATAATCCAAATAATTGAGAAAATATCATTAATAGAAAAAGTTTAAAACTTGGAATCATATGTACATGATGAGAACAAGAAATTAATTGATTTGATAAAATCATTAGAAATATTCACAGGTCAAGTAATTCAGACTTTACAAAAGACAGAGATAAAAATATTTGAATTGATTGGGGAACTTGTCAGAACTGATAAGCAAGGAGAGGAGGTATAGGCAAAAGTCAATAGTAAAGATTTAGAATTCCCAGTACCTCTCAGAGTCAAAGATGACTTAACAAGTGTTTTAACTACTTATCCTGTTACTACTTCTCAAAAGCCAGCAAATACTACATACCCAAAGGGATATACAGAATGTAAATGGGAGCCCATAAGTATGAAAAATATAAAAGCTATTAAGCAAGCAGTAGTATCTAATGGCATGCTTTCGCCACATGTAAGGGAATTGGTAAAGAAATAAGTTACTCCACATGAATGGCTTCAGCTAGACTCAGCTGTACTAGACCATGGTCCGCAGCTTCAGTGGAAGAGTTATTGGAGAGAGGAAGCTAAGGACCTTAAACATCAAGGTAGAGTCAGAGGTTTTGAGGCCTCCCAAAATCAAATTCTTGGTGAGGGCCCTTATGCTGATCTGAATAATCAAGCTACATACAATGAACACATATTGTCCTTATGCTGTACACCAGCTTTGAATGATTGGGACAAGATTCAAGAACTAGGAAAAAATTGAATCATATACTAAGGTTATACAAGATCCCAGAAAACCCTTTAGTGACTTTTTGCAAAGATTCACTAAAGCTGATCTCTCCAAGACCTTTATCAGGAAGATACGTTGTATTTTGTCACAGGCTTTTCAGAATCTAATGAAATGATCATGTGGCTTTTATTTTTCAGTTTGTTTATATGGTGGATTAGACAGATTCTCATATGTTGAACCATCCCTGCATCTCTGGAATGAAGCCAACTTGATCATGGTAGATGATGGTTCTGATGTGTTCTTGGATTCAGTTTGCCAGTATTTTATTTACTATCTTTTGCATCAATGTTCGTGAGTGAGATTGGTCTGTAATTCCCTTTCTTAGTGATGCCTTTATGTGGATTGGGTATCAGAGTAATTATAGTCTCATAAAAAGAGTTTGTTAAGGTTCCTTCTATTTCTATCGTGTGGAACAATTTGATGAGTATTGGTAATAGTTCTTTGGCTTGTAGAATTCTGAGCTGAAACCATCTGGTCTTGGGCTTTTTTTTTTAAAAAAAAAAAACAAAGTCCTGACAAATTGGACTCTTTTTAATATTTATTTATTTATTTATTATGTATACAATATTCTGTCTGTGTGTATGTCTGCAGGCCAGAAGAGAGCACCAGATCTCATTACAGATGGTTGTGAGCCACCATGTGGTTGCCGGGAATTGAACTCAGGACCTTTGGAAGAGCAGGCAATGCTCTTAACCACTGAGCCATCTCTACAGACCCACCCTGGGCTTTTTTTATTGGAAGATTTTTGATGACTATTTCTATTTCTTCAGCAGTTATAGTTCTGTTTAATTTGCTTATCTGGTCTTGATTTAATTTTGGTAAGTGATATTTATCCAGAAAGTTGTCCATTTCCTTTATGTTATCCTATTTTGTGGAGTACAGGTTTTCAAAATATGACCTAATGATTCTCTGTATTTTCTCCATTTCTATTGTTAATTCCCCAATATTGCAGAGGAACTTTGAGTGACTATCCAAACAGCTAGCTGTTTCTGTCATTACTCACATTTTTTGGAAGTCACTTGCTGTTGCACTTCCTGCTTACTCAGTTAATATTATTTCTTTCTTGGGTCTGAGGGAGTTGAAGACTAGATAGTTATGTTTATAATTTTTCTTGTTTACCTAATATAGAAAGCAAGTTATGATAGAAAGTAAATTAAATTAAAGATTTTGGACTAACCAAGACAGGGTAGATATGGAGTATTTTCTCTGAATTTGTCAGATGCAAATGGATTAGGTACCATTGATGTATTTACTGCCTGTAAATATTATATATAGTTATTGTACTTATTTTGTGTATAGTTTTTCTTGTATTGATTATAGCCTTCTTTTTATTTTACACAAAAAGGGAAATATAGTGGTATTTCATTTGTATTTTAATAAGTAAAGCTGTCTGAGGATCTGAAAAGTAAAACAGTAATACTAGCTAGCCTTAAAGATAAGGCAGCAATGACACATACTTTAATCCCAATACCTACACTTTTTTGTCATAGAAACTAGGCAGTAGTGGTGCATACCCTTAATCCCAGAACTAGAGAGGATTATTGAATGGGAAGAGACAGTGCTCACACACAGTCTCATTCTGAGATTCCTGGAGGCAGGATTGCCATTTCAGACTGAGGTAGAGGTAAAAGACAGTAGCTGGCTGTTTTGTTTTTCTGACCTTCAGGTTGAACCCCAATTTCTGTCTCTGAGTTTTTATTAATCATGCTTCACAATAACTAATATTTATCATTATTCAAAGGGCTGTAATCTTCAGAGCTTTCCTCTCCCTGAAGGTTCAAGGAAAACACCTTCATTTAAACCCTTCTTCTTTTAAAAGCTTTACTGTTCATCACATGAAGAAACATGCAAAAGTGAGCAAAAAAAGAAAAGAAAGAAATTCTTTCAGATCTATTGTCTGTTAACCTTCAATACAAGGTGAGGATACTCAATGTATGTTTATCAAATTCTTAGGAACAGTGAACAATACCCCAGAGAATAAACTTAGTTTTAAATCTCTGAATCTGTTGCTCTTGGCATCACTCTGTATCACTTCCTACTCAGTGAATGATGATTCTGCTAATAAGGGACCTTGGGTTAATCCTACTGATCGAGAAGACCACTCCCATAGTTTAAAGCCTAATTTGAAGGAAGCTTTAATTAAATATGTGCCAGATGAGTGGGCTCTGGTGAAGTCCATGCACAGCTTCCCAGGAAATGGCCCAGAATCACAAGTTTGCAGTGGCTTTAAAAGGAAAACCCATAATTCATTGCATTTCCCATGAGGTCCAATCAGGGACAAGTATACATCCTGAAGTACCCACAGCCTATGTATAATCAGGGGCAAGTAATATATTCTGATGCATTTCCTGCCTGTGAACATCCCATTAACATAGGATCAGGTACATCTGGTGCAGATGGGTCAAACTTGTTTAGCAGAGTAAAAACATGTAGCTTGATATCTCCCACAAAGAATAGATAGATAGGAACTATCTATCCTTGGACAAGGGGCTTGCAGATCAAAAGCATTTTCATTTCACGGATTTCTAAGGCATAGTAATTAAAACTTAAAATGTAACTTAGGTTCTCATATTACCCCCACTTAAGATGTATCCTGAGTCAAATCTTTGTCTCTTTGATGGGTACTGATTTATATTTGTATCTAATAACCATCAGCTTAATGGTACCCACACAGGAATTATCATTTAGTTAAGGCATCAATGATGCAAGAACCAACAGTAATTAACAGAATCAAAAGGACCTAAGGCTCTGTGATGACTGATATCAGAGTTACTATCTAGAAGGAACCTGGAAATGAGAATGGGACCAGTTATTTACTTCATCTTAGGTCCTGTTTTTGTAACTGTTTTCTTCTGAGAACAGTCGGATTATTTCTAATGATTCCTGAGTAGTTTATATAAAAGCAATTTTCTTTTAAAGCTATATAATAACAATTCTGCTTTACACAGAACAAGTTGAGTGCCTATCATATTATAGAACTATTTTCTAATGAATCTACCTGTTGATATGTATCTGGGTCTATTTCGTTTCAACGAAATGGTATACCATTATAGATAGCTATTTTGTCTCCTACACAAGGGAGTTTTCTTTTGACCTAACGTTCTAGTTTGGTGAGGGACAAAGGTGACATACTTTCTTCTATAACTACTTCCTGCTGAATGTAGGACATTGTCATCAGGGCTCAGGAATCCTGAAATCCTAGTCAAAAGCAAGGAGGAAACTCAGGAAATCGGGAATCCATCAGAAGCATCTTGTTTGCTGACCCAGCTGAAGAGAAAATGAACATTTACATAGGCTAGACTGGTCCACATCAGCAAGTCCAGGACATGCATGAAGCTTGTTGTAGTCAGAAGTTGATGCTTGGATGTATCTGTTAGCCAAGTGGAAATCTGTTGAGACAGATATAGACGAGGGACGGAAGTTAAAATTTAAGAACTTAAAGGAAAAATCTTACATTTAGACCGTTCAGGACCATAGTCCTAGTATTTGGAAAAGGAAGGAGTCTCAAGATGAAGAGAGAGAGAAATACCATCCTCAAGAATGGGGTGGGGGGGGGTACAAGGATTTAGGCTGCACTTATCTGGAGTCCGTAAAACAACTAGAGTAGATTAACACCTTTGAGTTCTAACAAAAGCCATATATTTGGTTTTAAAAGCATGAACATTTTTCCTTTGTTCAGAGAGCTAGATATAGATTGGACAGTGATGTCTTTAGTCTGATGAGAAGCACCTTTTATGTCTATACTTAGAAGACAACTAAAGGAAATTGAGAACATTGAGCTTATGACTAAACAGTAGTCATTGCTCTATCAGCTTATCAGAACTCCATTGATCAATGTTAAAACTCCAATCTTTTGAAATTTTAGTGTAAACATAGCATAAAAAAGTAAAAAAGAATCTGGAACATTTTCCATTTTCACATACCTTAAATCACTTTATATTTTATAACTTGCATTTACATTTTAAATAATTTTTAAGAACCTCAAAACTTACTTAAGCTTTTATATCCTCAGACCTTCGTATATGTTAGACCCTCAGAACTTACATAGACACTCATATACGTAGACCTTTATAAAGCTTAGAACATTTTTAGACCCTCAAAACTTGCATAGACTTTAATACTCTTTCCATTAATCATTTACCAGAGACACAAGTAGTTATTACCAAGAACAGCCATCACAAAGCATGTTCCTTTAGTGGAGAGTTATATCTGAAATGTGTTTATCTTTCAATTTGAAGCCTATTAGCACCTTTTCTCAACAAGATACCTAGCAGCTCTTGAAAAAGAAATGCTTAAGTTTTACATATGAAGTGAACTAACAAACTGGCTGCAGCCTTGGGGAAGAACCTGTGTGCCTGTTGCAGCTAAGCTGACAAAGATATATTTAGTCTAGCAATCAATACCATCAGTGATTTGAGGAGAATAAATTATAACACAAAGTATAATTCAAATGGCCTATGTATCAATTAAAAGAACAGAGACCAGTCCATTACCTAGACAGTTATCCTAGACCATCTCCATGGCATTGGGGGCAGAGGTACCAGAAAAACATCAGTCTTTGGCTGTTAGGATCAGGAGGTGAGAGGCTTTCCTTTAGAGGAGGAACATGGAACAGACTGACATTACTTAGTCTAGGAAAAGTGGAGCAATCACCTCTTCAGTGTCCTGCTTGTCCACAGTTTGGTCAGTGTCTTGGCAGTGGTACTGCATTAGGGGCAGTCTAGTCCAGTGGTCAGTGTTACTACAATCCAGGTGGAGACATCATGGTGCCCAGTCTCTTCTTTGGAGATGTTGGGATCACTGCTAGAATTTATTATCTACTATAGTAAGCCTTTTCCATTAAACATTTTAAATGCCATATTCATCAGATCTCTGACAAGTTTGAGGATCATTATCTATTAAGTATATTTGAGCTAAAGAAATCTAGGATTAACTTTGAAAACACACATATAACATGACTAGAAGTTTTAAACTTAAAAAAACAACTACTTGTATCAAATATTTCACATTGGTATGGATTTTTATATATTGATATAAATTTAAGATTATTCTATTATACTATATATATTTTTCTACTCTTGTTTAAGGTATTGTGCCTATATTTTTAATTATACATTATATTTCTAATGAGCTGCATAGGTTTAAAAGTAGATTCAATAATCTACTCTTTAATTCTATCGATTTTATTTTAAAAGTAGCTTCAACAATTTATGCTTTCCTATGTCCCCCCTTTTTTGGAAAAGAAATCCCTGAATCTAACCTTTGTTCTCTAGTTTCCTCCCTGATAACTACCAATAATAATTTTTGACCAACCCCCTCTAACCAATGACAAACATCCACTGAATGACTAGAAATCATCTACCCCACTTCTTGGGAATGTGGATGTCATGTTCACTAGATTGTTTCCTGTTGTCTGGAGCTGATAGCATCTCTAGGAGATCCCTAGAAAATTGGGATAATGGTCAAGTCTTCAGAGAGCTAGTTGTATTATTTTTTGTTTAGTCTCTGCGTGATGGGAAAAGTGTCGAGCTTATCTGAAGTCTTGACTGGAGTAGTCTGTGAGGTTAGACCGACCATCTCACCTAGCAGCTTTGAAGATGTTCTGGATATAGATTTTTGAGGAAAATGTAACTGGGGAATTCTGAGAAGCTGTATCATTTGGGATACCTGTCTTTATTCATGTTAGGTCCTTTTGTTCTGAAAATATACAAACTTTTAAAGGTAATGTTCATATCTGTATTGTTACAAGTATGAAATGTGCACTGTGCACAAGTCATCTAAAGGTGATTTGTTTTATGCTTGAGCAGGTAAAAGACATCTGTCAACCTTATGAGTCTGTTTGGACTGTATAACCAAACTGTTATGAGGACTCAGTAGCCAACAAGATTTATCATGCTTCATCCAGTCTCAGAACTGTTCTCACATAGAGGAATCAGTATATATGTCACCTGTTCTATACTCTTTCCTGGCTTCCTCCTTCACATATGCAGCCAAGATCCTCAAGAGGTCTCCCCTGGTCAAATCTGATCTTTATTTATTTTTAAAAAAATCTATAGATTTTCATTTCCTGTGGAAACAAATACACAACCTCTCCCCCAATACAACACATTTTCTGACTTTCATTCTGAAGCCAAGACATCCCTAAAGTATATAGGCTGGTTTAATTCAGCAATTCTTTTCAAAACCCAGTTTCTCTTAGCAGCTGCCATTCACTCACCAGCATTTAAAAAAATCAAAATCAACAAAGCAACATAAAGGATCCCAGTGCCCTGTGTACTTCCCATCTTTATGTCTCTCTCACACACACACACACACACACACACACACACACACACACACACACACCTTTACCATTTCTTTGAAGACTTTATTCTTTTTTAAATTACTTACTATTTTTTATGACTGTCTATACCTATTTTCTTTTCTTTCTTAAGCCTACGCACACTTTAAAATACATTGTAACCTGTTTAGAGAATTTTTCCCATCTGGATCTGTCTTCACTGTGTCTAGCCTTTTCTTACCACAAGAGCTAAAGCTTAGACTATTAGGTGGCGGCTAGGCCCTCTGTCATGTAGCTCTAGTGGCTGGCTCTACTCACCCAGTTCTCTGAAAGTCTAGCTATAAGCTGGCAGATACGGGTGGGTACCTTATTTACAGCCCCAACAATGGGAAGTTTTTGAGCTCACTCTCTGAAGTCCCTGCAAGTGACAGCTGACTGCTGTGAGTGCTTTGGAGAGGCCCATGTGGTGACTCTAACAGCTCTGACTGGCATGACTTCTCCATCTGCATGGTCATGCCATGCTTTGGACACCAAATATAGTCAGATTTTTTCTTAATTATCTATAATAATTTACAATAACTTATTAATTTTCATAAGACTAGGACTTTCTGGTGTAGGACATGTGAGCAGGGACTGGGGAAGCCTAAAGGATAGCATTGGCCTTGACAACTTAATAAACACCACAACCATATGTTAATGAAATGGCCACAAGTTCCTTTTGCCAGAGATAAGGACAATGATTTACTTTTTAGCAAGCAGGAACTTTAGTCAAACCCATAGGGAATGAAGGCTTTTTTAAAAATGATCTTGGGAAAAGAACTTTATAGCTTTACCTCTGTTGAATTTGAGCCTTAAAATATAATTTCTGATTTAAAATTCATGTAGTACCAAAATAAACCTTTTAACTCATAAACATGGTCCACGGAGAGACTGGGAAATTTCCTGATCCTTTTATAGTACACCGTTACAAACCACAACAGTTTCTTATATTACTCAGTTTATCAAAATAGTTTAAGCTTAACCAAGTTAGCAAAGACAAGGAGGCAAGACATGCATTCTTAAGCATGCAAAGACCTTAGATAAGAAGAGACACTCTCTAAGTCAGCGTTTCTCAATTTTCCAATGCTTTGACTCTTCGATACAGTTCCCCATGTTGTGGTGACTCCTCCCAACCACAAAATCCTTCCCATTGCTATTTTATGACTGCAGTTTTGCCCCTTTTAAGAATCTCAATGCAAACATCCTACATGCAGGTGGTCTTTGGCTACCCCGTCTAAAGGTCTTTCAGCCTCTAAAGGATCAAGAATTATTGGCGGAGAGCTGCTCCAAACCCTTTGCCAGGATGTTTAGATCATTGTCTTGCTGTATGATCAGATAGGAACATCCCAATTTCTGGTATTTAATACTTGGTGCTCATAACTGTGGCCTTAATTTTTAACCTTTTATTTATTTTTAAGTTCAAATATTATAAATATAAACATTTTATAAACTTAAAATGCTCCATAGCCTTATGCATCTAAATATTTTAAAAACTGTTTCTTAAAAATATCCTGCTTTTCAATTTTCTGTAAAACTTTAAAATTTCCTCTTAAAAAGTTTAAAATCTCTCAAGTGTGTGCTCCTGCAATATCAAATGAGTACTTTTCTTTTTACTTCAAGAGGGATAAAACAGGGCACAACCCTAATTAACATAACCACACCCAAGCTCCAATAGTACAAAAAATTCAGAGCTCAATATCTGGGATTCATTCAGGATTCTTTTGGGTTTGTTGAGAGTCTTGTATCACCAAACCTCTTTGGCCACCCCCTCAGAAACATATACACGATCTCCCTTTTAGATCTCAGCCTGCCCCCAATTCATTGTGGCTGGTGCTTCTGGTGACTATCATATGACACCAGCATTTCCAAAACTGCTAAAGTCTACCATTGCAACTCTTTAGGAACTCTAGCCCTGCCATATTTGCAAACTTCAGCTGTCTCCCATGATCCCTTCATGTCTTTAAAATCACTATCACTTGGGTGATTCTTAAATTACAACGTTTAGCTGCCAAAGCAAGGTACATTCTTGAAGCATGAAGATACAGATTTAATACCATATTTAAAAAGCATTGTTCTTAAATACTTTCTTTCATAAACCTTGCTTTTAGGACAAGAATTATAATACAAAAATCAAATGTAATTCAAATTATTTTGGAGACCTATCTTCTTGGTAGGTCCATTTCACGTGGTCACCTTTAATCGAGATGGCAGTAAAATCACATGGCATCTGCCTTCTCTAACCCTAGCAAAGATACCTGCCAGACACATGGCTGCTGCTCAGAGGTGGTGAAGTCATGTAACATCCACCTTCTCCAACCCTAGCAAAGATGCCAACCAGCCATGTGGCTACCTAAATATGGTGGCAATCAAAAATGGAACCATGCCTGTGGTTCCTTTAAAATTATCCATTGTGGGTTTTTAATTATCAACTTCCAGTGTTAATAATTTTAACTTTTCTCAGATTTTACAGACTTTTTAACCATACCCAACAAAATAAACTTATTAATCTTGAGGTAGAGAATGTTCACATAAACCAAGTCTAATTTTTTTTGGCTGTTCTGTTTTTCTTTCCTGTCCCTGTCACTTTACCAGGTGACACAAATGGCACAGTCACATAGAAGAAACCTTTATAGATGCCTGGATCTAGCGGAGGGAGAGCCATAATCCAACTCGAAAGACAGATTGAGAAAAAAGAGAAACAGCATAAGACAACTTCATTGTTATTCACACCCAAAAGACAACTGAACTCTTACTAACCAAAGTCCAGTGACCAAAAAGCTCAGAGATTAATTCTGAGTCCTAGCCATAGATGCAGCCAGGGCAGCAGTAGTCAGTGACTACTGTTGGCAGCACAGACAGCAAAACTATCTGACCTGTTTCTGTCGCAGTTCCATGCTTGCAACAATACTTATGGACACACCAGAAAACACAGACAAAACTTTCCAACAAAACAAGGATACACAACTCTCTCAAGAAACAGAGAAAACTTTCTAACATGACAGTGCAACAAAACTTACCAACAAAACAAACAGACACAACTTTCTCTAGAAATAGGCAAACAAAACTTTTCCAACAAGACAAACAAAACTTTCTGTAGAAAACAAACAAAATCTTTCCAACCAGAACCAGAACCAGAATGGGCAGGTGGTGTCTCTCTATATGGCCTGGACAGGAGAATATTGAGGTTCCATCAAACTCCCTTCACATGCCAGATAGGGACCCCACAAAACAGAAACAGACTATGACTCACCAGGAGGCCCACACAAATGCCTGCTGCATTTCTCAGCATTAAAGTTCACTAATAGTTCGAGAACTGGCAACAGTCTCAGAGCCTTGGAAGCTCTCAAGGCACCTGCCTCCTGAAGCACCTCAGAGCTCTGGAATGAAGGCACAGCTTTATCTCACTGAGGACTCCAGAAAATGGTAACCCTGCTAGTTGGAAATAAGACCACTACCACAGTGTAAGCAAAATTTGAAGCAAACTTCAATTAAATGCTGGTCAGGTGGGTGAGCTCTGGCCAGGTCCATACCCAGGTTCCCAGGAAATGGTCCAGAGTCATAGTTTGCAGTAGCTTAAGAAGGAAAACCCATAATTCATTGCATTTCCCGTCAGGTTCAATTAGGGGCAAGCACATATCCTGATGTATTTTCTGCCTGTGGACTTCCCGCCCACATGTGATCAAGCACATCTGTTGTAGATGGAAAAAAAAACTTGTTTAAGGAGTGGAAACTTGTGGCTTCTTATCTTCCATAAACAATAGCCTCCAACATTTCAAGAATATTCTGTCCTGGGGCAAGGAGCTTGCAGATCAAAGACATTTTCATTTCATGGATCTCTAAGGCATAGTAATTAAAACTTAAAATGTAACTTTGACTCTCACAATTGACTTTTTTGAGACAGGTTCTCACTGTGTATCCTTGGTTGTCCTGAAACTCACTACACAGATCAGATTGGCCTCGAACTCACAGAGATCCACCTGCCACTGCCTCCTGGGTGCTGAGATTAAAGGTGTACACCACCGTGCCTGACTGGGACATTGACATTTTAAAGTTATTTGATTATATCAATATCAGTAGGGTAAGTGCACACATCTACAAGAGCAGAAAGCAATGACATTCTGATTTGATAGCAAAATTTTTTTTAAAAAACCACTTATGGAAAAAATGCCAGAGGTGTTGTCTCTTTCTTTGTGAGAATGAGCTACAAAGGAATTTGCTCCTCATATAGCTAGTGTTAAATAATTACATCTTTTTTCTTTATTATTTATTATGTGTACAGTGTTCTGCCTGCATATACACCTGCAGGCCAGAAGACGGCATCAGATCTCATTACAGATGGTTGTGAGCCACCATGTGGTTGCTAGGAATTGAACTCAGGACCTTTGGAAGAGCAGTCAGTGCTCTTAACCTCTGAGCCATCTATCCAGCCCACATCGTTTTCTTTTTTAACAGTTTGAACATTATGAATTTATTCTTCATCCTAAGGAAGAGCTGCCACCTGATGACTCTAGAAGAGCAATATACATAAAGGTAATTCCCACCATGTCGAAAAGTACAATATTTTACTGTAATATAAAAGATGCTTCTGGATGACCTGTCTTTTCAATACTGTGGATTGTTCCAGACAAAAAGACCCTAGCCTTGAAAACGTTCTTGCATCTTTCTTATATTCTTTATCACAGAAATTCACTTGCCAGTCCACTTCTAAGATTTAAGTGAAAATTGACTCGACTGTAAGAGTAACAACCCGGGAAGTTAACATGCGCAATACAAATAGAAGAATTTTATGCTAATAAAGAATTTTTTTGATGATTACAGAAAGCAAATGATAATGGTTTGAGCATGCTATGGAGAAGGTAAACAGTGGGCATTAAAGGAACCACTTATCTTTGACAAGCAAATGATTACAATATAAACTCCAATACCACTAATTGCAAATAAATATTAGATATGCCAGAGTCTACTAAACCAAAAGGGCTGGAGTTTTCATTCTTCAAATAAATAAATCATCTGTCTGGAATAAAGAAAGATATCACTTTTCTTCTGCTAACCACACTGAAAACCAAACTAATACAAGAATTTCCTAGGGCTGGAGAGATGGCTCAGAGGTTAAGAGCACTGGCTGCTCTTCCAGAGGTCCTGAGTTCAATTCCCAGCAACCACATGGTGGCTCACAGCCATCTGTAATGAGATCTGGCGACCTCCTCTGGCGAGCGGGCATACACTGAGGCAGAATGTTGTATGCATAATAAACAAGTAAATCTTAAAAAAAAAGAATTTCCTAGAAACCATTACCTGCTAATTGCACTATAAACAGTATAAAGTCACAGACCTGAGGCAGAAAATATCAGTTCTTCACCACATGCTAACAGATTACCAAATAGAAGTCTGCAATAAGAGGTACAGTTATACAAGGTTTACAATGACACAGGTATGTTACTGGATGATGCTTGGCTTTGGTAAAAAAAAAAAAGCAAGTTCACATGCCAAGAAGGAGCTGCAGTTATTCATGGTTTTCCCTTTATCATTTTCACTCTGAACTGCTAACAAAAAAACCCAAATACATATATGGGCCAGCAACACAGTTCAAGGGATCAGACCACTTGCCTTGCAAGCCTAATGACCCGAGGTCCATCCCAGAAAACACAAGTCACAAGTGTCTGACATATATAATCCCAGCACCCCTAAATCCAATTGAAGCCTGAGAGCATAAGAACAGCTCTGAAACTCACAAGTCAGCCAGACTGGAACACACTGAGCAGCAAAAACAGTGAGAGACCCTGTTTCAACCAGGAAAGGGGGAAGCCAGCTCCTGAATGTTGTTTTCTGGTTTACACACACACACACACACACGCACACACACACACACACACACACATGCACACACATACACACACACACACACACACCAGCAGCAGCAGCAGCACCACCACCACCAGCATAACACACACACAAGCACACAAACAAACAACACACACACACACATGTACGGCCATCCACAGTGACACATCTGCAACATCTTAAGTCATTCTCTTGGAATGTCATCTTTTCCTTGAGACTTTTTTGTGCTAGATAATTATTAAAAGTATTCACTCAGTCTAGTTTGTATAGATTAGACATTTTGTTTTAACCCTTGAAACCAAGCCTTTTGATGAACTCTCGTGTGTATCTTCATGAAAAAAAAAGAAAGAAAAGACAAAATTTAAAAAATATGTGAGTCTATAAATTTATTGCCCATATATCCTGAAGCCAAGCATGAAGAGCTCTACGGTTAAAAAAAAAAATCACATAATCAAAAACCCAATTGAAAATCCAGTCTTATCTCACTAATCCACAGATTGTCATCTTACTGATTATAGATTTCAGGAGCAGGGGTATAGTAGACTTTCTGAAGACTTTGAACTTTCTGAAATAGTATAGTAAACTGTGGAAGGAGTGGAACATTAGTACTTAAGTGCATTAAGAGAAGGGAATGCTGGGTTTTATTATACTCTCGAAGACATTCAGAATCCTTAACAAAATAGTTGGCCTGGCAGATAAAAGTGATTAAACTTCTGGTCCTGTGTACAAATGTCTGGGGTTGGCCCTGTGTGAGCCAAAAGACTTTCTAAGTAGCTAAAATTCTTAAAGAAGCAGTGGCTGTAAATAGAGCCTGACTGCCAAGTGATATCCCAAGTAATGTGTGGTAGGTGCAGGACTTACCAAAAGAATCGTGATGTTCTACAATATGCTGAACATGAGCACTGATAAACAAGGATGGATGAACAGAGGTCTCTCTTTCCCTCTGCAAAGCCCTGGTGCAACACTGTGTGTACCAGCTCTGCAAATTAGTAGCCCAGAGGACATTTATCTGTTGTGATGCTGACATGGGTTACCAAATTTCAAAGAAAAAAATTATATCATCATCTCGTGTCTTTCTATTAAATATTTAGTCTGTACTAAGCACTGTGTTCAATGTTTTATATATTTACTGTGTTATATTTATGTGTATGTGTGTGTATTTGCTGTGTTACTATGAAATTGATGGTATTAGCACCATTTTACTGATAAAAAAATTGAGTCTTGGACCCGGCAGTGGTGGTGCACGCCTGTAGTAATAAGGGCGGTGGCGGGGCTGCATCCCCAACACCCCAGCCGCCTGCTCGGCTAGCTTTTGCCCCGAAATAACAACACACAAACTGTATTCATTTAATCACTGCTTGGCCCATTTCTATCTAGGCTAATTCTCACATATTAATTTAGCCCATTTCTAATCATCTGTGTAGCGCCCCTAGGTGCGCTTACCGGGAAGATTCCAGCCTCTGTCCATCCTGGGTCGGAGCTTCATAGCGTGCGTCTGCCTGGGAGCTGGGAGCATGGCATCTCTCTAAGGCATCTGCTCCGGAGAGGAGAGCTGTGGAGTCTGAGCTCACTTCCTCTTCCTCCCAGCGTTCTGTTCTGTTTACTCCTCCCACCTATCTCCTAACCAATGAGAGCCAAGCAGTTTCTTTTTATTTAACCAATGACCTTCCTCCATCACATGCCTTTAATCCCAGCACTCTGGAGGCAGAGGCAGGTGGATCTCTATGAATTCGAGACCAGCCTGGTCTACAAGAGTTAGTTCTAGGGCAGGCTCCAAAACACTGTCTCAAAAAAAAAAAATCAAAATTAAATAAATAAATAAATATAAAAATTAGTCTTGCAAAAGAACTTGTGAGATGCCCAATATCATATAGCTGATAATAGCTGTGTCAGTGTTCATGAAGTTTAAACATTTCTAGACATATTTCCTCCTTAGGTCCCAATGCCTTTTCCTACACTTACCCAGTTCCATCAATATCCTCTGCAGGTACTGGTAACCACAGAAAAATAGACGAAATATTATTACTTACTATAGGAGCTTAACATGTTGTTTAATTGTCAAGAGCATCTTCTGCTCTTGCAGAGAATGGGGGTTCAACTCTCAGCACCCACGTGGTGGCTCAAAACTGTCTAACTCCAGTTCCAGAGGATCCAGCTCCCTCTTCTGACATCCATAGGGACCAGACATGATCATTGTGCACACACATGCATTCAGGCAAACATTCATACAAATAAAATAAAAAGAAATAAATCTGACAAAAATACTTACTAGGAACTAGGTACCATACCAAATGTTTTTCGCATATCGTTTACTCTCAACCATAAAACTCAATACCCTATCACATGCATACAAATGAAGCAACGTGATCAGTAGTTAAGACATAGTATTTAGATAGAGTCCAACTGTTGTGGTTTTATGCATGAGGATTCCAATTCCTTACCAAGGCCAAACAGCTAGTAGGAAAACTGATAAATAACTTGAAATTACCTGAATCAAATGACTATGATCTTAAATATGAGAAAAATATTTTTTAAAATATTTTGGTACTTTAAAACCCAGTCATCAAAATATGTGCTGTTTTAACGAGGTGAACTCTGGCTTCTTTTTCCCTGTCCTGTGACATTTTCTCTTTCCCATGTACCTTTCCTTTGTTAGCACAAATTCCTGCATGTGAGAGAGACCCTGTCACCTCATGTATAGTAATTTGTACCGGCATAAGCATAATGAGATAGTGCCTAGGTACTTTGTGTATATAAGCCAAACAATGAACAGAAGTCCCAATCAAATAAATCGGTTTTGCTGAATTTATGAAGAGAAAGGGAAAGGGCAGAAAACGTGTCCGAAATACCCACTCACCGCAAAGCACTTGGTATTCACGCCATGCCCTGCTTTATTGCCTTGTTAAACAAGAATTACGGCATAAAGCACACGGCTTATATCTCAAGCAGGTCACATGTGCTGCTGGTGACCTACAGCTCTTATCTACCCCTAGCAGATTCCCTTTGAGCCCTCTTCTGTCTCTGAACACTTGCCTGAATATAAACGTGCTCGCTAAGTAGGCTGCACTTTGTTGGGTTCTCTCCCTGCACTTGCCTTGAGTAGCAAACACACAGAATTCTGAGACCCGCCATGAAGATCCTTTAGCGACACAATGGTCTTAGTTTTAGCAAAAAGGAGGAGGGCTCTTCGGTCTCTGCAACAGATGGCATTAAGGGAGGAGGAGAAGTAGTCAGAATATTCAATTGCCTTTCTTTGTATGCATGGTCAGATTTCCTACTCAGAATTCAAAAAGCTCGGAGAGTGAGAGCTGTGCGCTGCCTCCAGGCTTGGCAGCTCTTCCTTTTCTGTTGGGATGACTGCCTGTTCTCGCGGGATGTTTCCTTTAGATGTCAGCTACACATTTTTTCCCAGACAAATCTTCCAACAACCTGACTTATTCCGAAAAACTCCCATCACAACTGAGAGGTTATTATATTAGCAGTAGATGGCAGGTAGGCTGAGCTGCATCTGCAGAAAGAGAAAGAAAGAGACATGGCATACTATTGTTAGATGCTTTACAAGTTAGAAAACACTATCGAGGCTCGTGTTAGAATAATCGTATGCTCTTTTCACCATGGTGGCGCGAGTGTCTGCATTGAAGTTAGCTTTTGCACAATTCCTTAACTCCAGATTTTAGTGTTCCGGGAAAAATAGGCTCCTTAGGAAAGACTGGAACCTTTCCAGCATGCTACTTATTGACCACATTATAAGACAGTCCACATAAAGACATCAGCATGACCACTATGAAGTTTCGCTCATTTGCACAACCCTTCAACCCATATTGCAGAAATAGCTCATGTTTATAGAACACAGTGTTTCCTAAGCACTTTAACAGGACTTACTTTATCAGATAAAGGTCTAACTATGCTGTATTTTGCAGGGTAATGGATGAAAATACATTTATTGTGAGACTACTGCACACATAGGATTCGCATTTCACACTAGTGGGTAAATGAGTAATGAAGTTACCAGCTCTTGTACTTCGTTAAAAGTTAATGGAATACGTAGTTAACACAATGTTTAAGGGTTTAAGACTAGGACTTGCTTGACTTTTAGGCCTCTCTCTGCCTCTTACAATGTAACTTTCAGTAGATTACTCAAACTCCTCTGACTCAGTCTCTGGATCTATACAGCAAAAATCCTAAGAATTTCATGGAGTTGTGTGTATAAAATGAGATGAGATGTAGAAATGCTTGGCACTGCATCTATCATCCATCATGAATGTAAGAATGGTGGTCCTGGGAGATCACAATGTCTTCCCCACTCACAGTGGGGAAAGCCATATGGACATTGTCTTTGCCTTTGAAGGGTTCTCTGGATAACTGAGGAAATACATGGTTCACGTGTGGAAAAAATATCACAAGCACATATATTAAGTGCAAAAAGAGTGCTAAAGAAGAACATACTGTTCATTAGTTTTAAAAAATACAGCCTGGTAATTAAATTGTAAAAAGAGCATCAATAGACATTTCTCTGAGGGAGATATGCCAGTGGTCAGTAAACTCAATGGTTAACATTATTAGTAATTAAGGGAATTCAAACAGAAGCTATACAATGAACATTTACAGGTAAAGATGTGTGGACTGAAGGGTTTACTGTGTGCCTCACTGGGCTACACAACAGCTTCCCATGCCAAGATTTTTTTATTTGTTTGTTTGGTTTCAGTTTTTGCCTTTTTTGTGGTTTTGGTTTTACTTTTAAATTTTGAGGTTTTTTTTTGGGGGGGGGTTGCCAGGGCTGAGAGAGGAAGTAAGGGGATGAGGAAGTGAGTGAGATAAGGATGATGATGTGGAATCCACAAAGAATCAATAAAGAAGCTTTAAAAAGAACTCTAACACATCACTTCACAGTCAATAATATGGATGGTTAGAATTTATAAAATAAAAACGGAGAATCCAAGTCCCCATCTCTAGTCTCTGCTACTCAAGGAGTCACAGTAGAAGGACTGCTTGAAGCTGGGAATTAAAACTAGCCTGGATAACTTGGAAAGACACTATCTTAAAAACTGTAAATAAATAAAAAATAAGAACAAGATAAAAAAAAACCTTTAAAAACATATATGATAGAAGCTGTTAGACTGTGAAACAATTAAAACTTTCTCACTATTGGTAAGAATATAACATGGTGTAGACACTGTGGGACAGTCTTTTAGTTCTTAAAAAGAGTGACATGTGGAGTTGCATACAAATTATTAATTCCCCTCATATATATGGTAGTTAACATATAAATTCAAAGGGGCTGGGGAGAAGGCTTAGGCAGCGAACTGATTA
The DNA here is from genome assembly GCF_037038515.1 of Microtus pennsylvanicus. Classification (NCBI taxonomy): domain Eukaryota; kingdom Metazoa; phylum Chordata; class Mammalia; order Rodentia; family Cricetidae; genus Microtus; species Microtus pennsylvanicus. The sequence continues at coordinate 60,307,862 of NC_134601.1, read as the reverse complement.
CTGTGTAAACATGAAGATTAGAGTTTGGATCCTTAGCAATCACATTTTAAAAATCTGGACACAGCAACACACCTATAAGCCTAGCCTAATCAGTGCATTGCAGATTCTCCAGGTTCATTGAGAGACTCCGTCTCAAAGATGGAAGGTCTCTAAGAAAACATACTACAAAGACTTCTGGGCTTCTCTCTCTCCTCTCTCTCTCTCTCTCTCTCTCTCTCTCTCTCTCTCTCTCTCTCTCTCTCTTTCTCTCATTCTTTCATGTATGCATACATTTATAATCAGCATCATTCATAATAAGAAAAAGTGAAAACGCTCCTGTATTTATCCCCAATGGGTTGTATATCTCATGATAGACATATTTGCTCATTAACACTTCTTGCTGTACTTATTCATGATAGCTGAGAAATGGAGCCAGCCTAAATGTTTATTAGCAGAAGAATGGATGAAGAAAATAGAGTACATATACAACAGTATGTGAACGCCATGATGAACCCTATTACTATCTATGCTAAGTTGTTTTTAATAAAAGGACACACTTACAAAAGAACACTATTTGGCATTTTAAAAAATGAAGCATTGGCACACAATACAATGTCATTGGATCTCCTAAAGGAAGTCAGATGCAAAAGATCACATGCTGTATGATTCCATTCTTATGAGATGTTGTGAACAGGCAAATGCTCAACTACAAATTTGAGGACTTGTGTTGCTGGTGGGATGATGTTGTTTGAGCAAATGATGTGCTAGGGTATGGGTTTTTCTGTAGGAAGAGGATGAGTGCTCTGGAATCTTATGTACATCTCTAGGACTATATTAAAAACCTTTGGATTGTTTACTTCAAATAGGAAAACAGTTGATATGTAAATTATCTTAGCACACAAAAGTTTCATCAATCACACATCTTTGATTACTTACATTGTATCTCCTCACATGCCTTTGGTTCAAGTAAGTCCAAAGGTCAAGCTCAAAGGCTTCAGAGTCTCATAGAAAGTGGAAAAACACAGAGATGAACACAACATTAGGATCATTAATAATCCAATCAAATAAAGTATTCCAGGTAGAGCAACCATTCTTCCAACATTTACTCTCTACTATATGTAGTAATATGAGTGGCGGGGCTGCGTTCCCAGCACCCCAGCCTCCTGCTAGCTTAAGCCTCGAAATAATTACACGGACACTGTATTCTTTTATACACTGCTTGGCCCATTAACTCTAGCCCTTACAGGCTACTTCTCATATCCCGATCAACCCATATCTAATAATCTGTGTAGCATCAGTCTTACCGGAAAAGATTCTAGCCTACGTCCATCCTGGGTTGGAGCTTCATCGATCGCGCATGCCAGGGAGAGGGGAGCATGGCGTCTCTGAGCTCACTTCCTCTTCCTTCCAGCATTCTGTTCTGTTTACTCCTCCCACCTATGTTTTAACCTATCAGGGCCAAGCAGTTTCTTTATTGCTTAACCAATAAAATCAACAGATTGATATATGACACTCCCACATCAACTATATGCTAAATAATTCTGAGAGACAGAATACAAAATGAAACAAAACATGTGCCCACCTAAGTGCAGATAACTGTAGTCAACGATGCCCAGATACAGACTTGCATACTAAAATCAACAGATTCAAATTCCCAGACTTGTGAGGCAAATTACTTCTTTTTTTAATTTTTATTGAGCTCTACATTTTTCTCTGCTCCCCTACCTGCCTCTACCCTCTCCCTTCAACCCTCCCCCAAGGTCCCCATGTTCCCAATTTACTCAGGAGATCTTGTCTTTTTCTGCTACCCATGTAGATTAGATCTATGTATGTTTTTCTTAGGGTTTTAATTGTTGTCTAGGTTCTCTGGGATTGTGATTTGTGGGCTGGTTTTCTTGCTTTTATGCTTAAAAACCACGTATGAGTGAGTACATGTGATACTTGTCTTCCTGTGTCTGGGTTACCTCACTCAAAATGATGTTTTCTAGCTCCATCCATTTGCCTGCAAAACTCAAGATGCCATTATTTTTTCTGCTGTGTAGTACTCCATTGTGTAAATGTGCCACATTTTTCTTACCCATTCTTTGGTCAAGGGGCATTTAGGTTGTTTACAGCTTCTGGGTATGACAAACAATGCTGCTATGAACATATATTGTGAATCCTTTGGATATATACCCAAAAGTGGTATTACTGGGTCTTGAGGAAGGTTGTTTCCTAATTTCTTAGAAATCGCCACACTGACATCCAAAGAGGCTGTATCAGCTTGCACTCCCACCAGAAATGCAGAAATTTTCCTTTTCCCCCATAACCTCTCCAGCATAAGTTGTCATCAGTGTTTTTGATCTTGGCCATTCTGACAAGTGTAAGATGGAATCTCAGAGTTGTTTTGATTTGCATTTCTCTGATGACTAGGGATGTTGAACATTTCCTTAATTGTCTTTCAGCCATTTTAGATACCTCTGTTGACAGTTCTCTGTTTAGGTCTGTACTCCATTTTTTATTGGATTATTTGTTCTTTTGATGACCAATTTCTTGAGTTCTTTGTATATTTTGGAGATCAGACCTCTGTCTGATGTGGGATTAGTGAAGATCTTTTTCCAGTCTGTAGGCTGAGCAAATGACTTTTAACACAGAAGACTGAATAGAATACAAATGAAGATTAGAAGAGACAGCTACTACTCAGCTCCAGGTGACTGAAGCCAAAAGGAAGCATGAGTTTAGTCCAAATGTTCTTCACATAATAAACTCTATAATACAAGCTAAGCAAAACTCATGAGAATAGGATGTGACCTAGGAGCCACAAGTTTATTGACCTCTGTGAAAAAGTATTTTGGATAATATATGCTGCTAGATATAATGGAAATCCATGTGATGTTCAGTAGAAATGAAAGGTCCCTGTTACTGCCACTGCTTGAGGAACTCTATGAAGGTAAAAAGGAAAAGGAGACATCTATGAGAACTCTCTTGGCAGTAGTAAGCTAAGTCAGTTAAAGAATAGTATATGTAGGTGGAGGCTGCTCATTAGTTCTGGGCCACCCAGACCTGAATAATCATATAGATTAGAACACTGCTTGGCCTACTAGCTCAGGCTTCTTATTAAATGAGGAAGTGAGTCTGGGATGAGACTGGTGTAGCTTGAGGATGACCAGAGGTGAGACTTAAGCTAGGATAACCATAGAGGTCAACATCTAGTCATATACCAAAGAAGAACAGGATAGGAGAGCTCATGGTATCGCTGGTATCAAAGTTCTAAATGGAATTATGAGGAATAAACACATCAGTGCCAGTGAAGACCCAGGCACTGGGCATCTCTAAAGCTGGGTGGCATTAGTATCATGCTCTCTCAACCACATTCTGTCACTGAATTTTTAGGACCTATCAGTTAAAAAAAACATAGAATCTACAGTCAGATTACTGGTATTCTAATCCCAGCTCCTCTTCCTTCCTAGATGTGCAATCTTAGAAAAATTACTTAGCCTACTTAATAAGAGATAACTAAACTGTTCTCATAGAATTGTCAAAAGAGTAAAAGATACAGTGTGTGAAATACCTGGTATGCAGTCAATAAATGTTACCTGTATTTTCCAAATGTTAGTAAAAGGCAACTCCTGTTTCTCCACTGAACTTTTATAGTAAACAGGATTCTTTTTGTATCACCTTTTAGATCCTTCTCAGCTAACTTCAGTTATCTAACACTTTGCTTATGACTTTCCTCATCCAGTCTCATCACCACTCCCCATTTCACCATATTATAAATTCACCCAGCCTATCCCCAATCAGAAATTTAGATATGGTTTTTCATTACTCCATAGATTAGTTCACATATCAAATTGACTCCTGCCATTTTTATTTCCTAAGTAACATTCAAGTCTGACCATGTTGTTTCATCTTCACTACCACAAATTTATCTGTGAGCCTAAGAATGATCCAAGATTCTTTTCTCAGTACCCATCATTGTCAAGTTCCTTTAATGCTACAACCTAATTATATCTCTATTAATTTTTAAGCCTTTAATAATGATGTATGTATCATACATAGAAAAAACCATATGGAACATGCATGCAATGTAGGGACTATTTACCAAATGCACACCCATTTACCACCACCCAGGTCAGCATTTCTATCACTTTAGAAGTACCTTACTCATGGCTTGGGATATAGCTCAGTGGTAGAGCACTCACCTAGCATGTGGTTTGCATTGCCAAGACCACAAAAAATATGATAGTGATACAATATAATAATATGCATGCAAAGCACATGTTTTCTTTCTGTTGATGTTTGCTTTAAAAATACTGTGTGAACATAGTTGAACAAATGCTTTTGTAGTATGATTGGGCATCTCTTGGGTATATTCCCAAGAGTGGTATTGCTGGATCCTGAGGTAGATTGATTCCCAATTTCCTGAGAAACCACCACATTGATTTCCAAAGTAGTTGCACCAGTTTGCATTCCCACCAACAATGAATGAGTGTTCCTCTTACTCCACATCCTTTCCAGTAAAGGCTATCATTGGTGTTTTTGATTTTAGCCATTCTGACAGGTGTAAGATGGTATCTAAAGTTGTTTTGATTTCCATTTCCCTGATCGCTAAGGAAGTTGAGCATGACCTTAAATGTCGTTTGGCCATTTGAACTTTGTCTGATGAGAGTTCTCTTTTCAGTTCAGTACCCCATTTTTTAAATTGGGTTAATTAGAATTTTCATGTCCAGTTCTTGAGTTCTTTATATATTTTGGAGATCAGACCTTTGTCTCATGCGGGGTTGGTGAAGATCTTCTCCCATTCAGTAGGATACCTTTTTGTCTTAATGACAGTGTCCTTTGCTTTACAGAAGCTTCTCAGTTTCAGGAGGTCCCATTTATTCACTGTTGCTCTTGTTGTCTGTGTTACAGGGGTTATAAACGGGTGGAAATAGAAAAAAACTATCCTGAGTGAGATAACCCAGACCCAAAAAGATGAATATGGTATGTACTCACACATTAGTGGACTCTAGCCATAAACAAAGGACATTAAGCCTATAGTTCGCAAGTCTAGAGAAGCCAAATAACAAGGTGAACTCCCCCAAAACATATATAGATCCTCCTGGAAATTGGAAGCAAACAAGATTGCCGGGGAAAAGTTGGGAGCATGAGGGTTGGGGTAGGGATGGGGGTGGGGTTTGGGGAAGGGGAGAAGGGGAGAGAAAAGGGAGAAAGGAAAGACTAGAAAGAGCTTGGGGAGTGGGGGGTGGAGATGGAGGAAGGACGGATATAGGAGCAGGGAAGAAGATGTCTACAAAAGATACTTAAGGACATGTTCAACCTCCTTATCGATTACAGAAATGCAAATCAAAACAACTTTGAGATACCATCTTACACCTGTCAGAATGGCTAAAATCAAAAACACCAATGATAGGCTATGTTGGAGAGGATGTGGAGTTAGGGGAACACTCATCCATTGCTGGTGGGAATGCAAACTTGTGCAATCACTTTGGAAATAAGTGTGGTGGTTTCTTAGTAAATTGGAAATCAACCTACTTCAGGATCCCGCAATATCACTCTTGGGAATATACCCAAGAGATGCCTGCCAAATCACACTACAAAAGCATTTGTTCAATTATTTTCATAGCAGAATTATTTGTAATAGCCAGAACCTGGAAACAACCTAGATGCCCCTCTATGGAAGAATGGATAAAGAAAGTGTGGAATATATACACATTAGAGTACTACTCAGTGATAATAAAACAATTCCATCTTAAATTTTGTGTGCAAATGGATGGAAATAGAAAAGACTATCCTGAGTGAGACAACCCAGACCCAAAAAGATGGATATGTTATGTACTCACTCATTAGTGGACTCTAGCCATAAACAAAGGACATTAAGCCTATAGTTCGGAAGCCTAGAGAAGCCAAATAACAAGATGTACCCAAAGAAAAACATATATACATCCTCCTGGAAATTGGAAGCAAACAAGATAGCCAGGCAAAAGTTGGGAGAATGGGGTTGGGGGTAGGAGTGAGGGTAGAGTTAGGGGAAGGGGAGAGGGGGAGATGGAAGAGAGAAGGGAAAGACTGGGAAGAGCTTGGGTGAGTGGGAGGGTGGAGATGGAGGAGGGCGGATATAGGAGCAGGGAAGAAGATAGCTACATTAAGGGAGCCATTTTAGGGTTGGCAAGAGACTTGGCTCTAGAAGGGATCCCAGGTGTCCATGGGGATGTCCCCAGCTAGGTCCTTGGGCAGCAGAGCAGAGGATGCCTGAACTGGCCTTGCCCCACTATCACACTGATGATTATCTTGCATATTACCATAGAATCTTTGTCTGGTTGGATGAAGATAGAGACAGAGACCCTCATCAGAGCAACGGACAGAGCTCCCAAGGTCCAGATGAAGAGCAGAAGGAGGGAGAAGATGAGCAAGGAAGTCTGGACTGTGAGGGGTTGGTCCACCCACTGAGACTGTGCCTGTTCTAATGGGAGCTCATCAAATCCAGCTGGACTGGCACTGAATGAGCATGCTATCAAACTGGACTCTCTGAATGTGGCTGACAATGGGGCTGACTGAGAAGCCATTGATAAAGGCACTGGGACTTGTTTCTATTGCATGTACTGGCTTTTTGGGACCCTAGTCTATTTGGATGCAAAGCTTCCTAGGCCTGGATATAGAAGGGAGGGGGGAAGAGGGGGGTGGGAGGAGGGAAAGAAGTATAAATTTTTGAATGCAAAAAAATAAAAAAAATTAAAAAAATTAAAATACTGTGTGTGTGTTCATACAAATACAATCAAAGTACACCATGGACATGTATAAAAATATCATGCTATTATTTTTTACAAATAATTTTTGCTGCCTCAAAAAGAAATGTCTTTGTGCTATGTTGCCTCTTCATTCGATTATTCCTCTTTCCCTTATGATGATTACTGCTCTACATTGTTTAACAAATCCTTTGCTTTTGTTCATAACTCCTCTATGTACATAGTAATCTTTAAATAACATTGCCTAGTTATAACTTTATTTCATGTGATCTTAGCCAAAAAGCTGAGAAGCTATTTTTATGCCTTAGTTTCATAGACATGGATCCATCTTTGTACATTCCTTGGCTGCTTCCTTATTATACTTAATGTATTGTGAGACACATTTATGTTGGCGTGTATAAATTTAGTAAGCTGGTTTCCTTTGCAAGGTTGCATTTCATTACATAAGTATATTATTGATTCATTTTTCTCTATTCTCTTTGGACATTTGCTTTTTTCCAACTTTAAAGTATCACCGTGTAGCCATGAACATATATAGCAATTGTTCTAGGTTACATACAGTAATTAAACCAGTGGATCATGAGATATGAGGATTTTCTATTTGTTAAAACAGTATTTTCAATTTATGTTGTTATTGACATGTTGTTAAGCAACAATTTATGTTGTTATTAACAGTGTCTAAGATGGGTCATTACACCTTTCTCCTGAACTTAAAACAAGCATTCCGTTTTCGCCATGGTGGACCTTTTTGTTGATAGCTTTTTACTAAGTTAAGAAGTTCTGTTCTCTTCCTTGTTTGTTCCATCATAGATTACATTGACATCTATCAAGTTTTTCAGTGTCTCTTAGCATGTTTGTATGGGTTTTGTCCTTTATTTTATTACTATGCTATATAACATTAATGGATCTTTAGATGTTAGGCCAATATAACATTACCAGAATAAATTTCATAGTGTCATAGTGCATAATCCTTTTTATACGTTGCTGAATTTGGTTTGCTAATTATGTTAGCTTTCTAGTGCTGCATAACAAAATACCACAAACTCAGAAGCTTTATTAACTCTCAGCTGTGTAAGTAAGTATAAAGCAATAACTGAGTTCTCTGCTCAGACTATCACAAGACTAAAATCTTGGTGCTGTAGACTCTGGGGACAATTTGCTTTTAAGCTGTTATTGAGAAAAATGAGTTCCTTGGCATTGCTGCCCTGAGGTACTCATTCTCTTGATGGTTAATGTTTGGGGACTGATTGTAGTTGCAATAGCATGTGATATATTCTGTATCTCCATATTCAAGCAGCAATAGCATGTCAAACTTTTGTCTGACTTCTTTTTTATTTTTTAAGGTTTTTTTATTATTGATTTTTGTTGAGCTCTACATTTTTCTCTGCTCCCCTTTCTGCCTCTCCTCTCCCCTTTGTCCCTCTCCCAAGGCCCCCAAGCTCCCAATTAACTCAGGAGATCTTGTCTTTTTCTACTTCCCCTGTAGATTGGATCTATGTATGTAGTGTTCTCATTGTTGTCTAAGTTCTCTGTGGTTGTGATTTGTAAGCTGGTTTTCTCTGCTTTATGTTTAAAGAGCATTTATGAGTTGAGTACATGTGATAATTGTTTGTGTTGGAGAGATACCTCAGCCATTAAAGGCTAGGCTCACAACTGCCTTCCTTTGGAAACCAGCTAGAGAGCTCTCTCTGCTTGCAAAGAGCTAATGTCACACCCACCCACATATTTCCTTACCTGTCACCTGACTTAGGAACCAATTATATCAGTAAAACCCCTTCACAATAATACATAGATTAGTGATTCATGAAATAATTGATAAAAGGTATGTGTGGATCAAAGGTCAGGATCTTTGGAGATCATGTTACAATTTTACCTGTCACATTAAAATTATTTAAGGTTATCCGTGTCCATATTCACAAGAGATACTGGGAATAGCAGTATCTGACTTTGGAATCATGTATTTTTTGCCACAAAGAATAGGTTGGAAAGTAATCATTTTCTCTTGATCTCTGTATATATTTGATGGAATTTACCAGTGTTTGGATATGGACTAATTTAAATTTCTATTTTGATTTCTTTGCTTATTAAAGACTTATTCAGATACCCTTCCCCCAACAGACTCATATAACCCAGGCTGGCCTCAAATTTGTGATCTTCCTACCTCCATATTCCAAGTATTGGAATTACAAGCATATTCTACCAAGTCTGACATATCATTCAGATTTTCTATTTCTTTCTGATTTTATTTCATTCATCGGACTTTCTATAAATGTGCTCATCTAAGCTATCTAATTTGTTAACACAAAGCATTTCCTGGATGTGATTTAATAGTGTTCCCCAAATATACAGGTCTACCCAAAATCTTAGAATGTGATTGTATTTGTAAATATTATCTTTGCATATGTAACCAGTGAAGATGATGCCTAACAACTGCTGTCCTTATAAGAAGCTCATAGAAGAAACTAAAGGGACACACATAACGGAGAAGGCAATGTAAAGATAAAAGGTTGTATTTGTGCCACCACAAACAAAAGAATATTATAACTGTCAGCAATCATCAAAGACCAAAGGATTTAGGACATAGTCTCCCAGAAGAACAGTATTTCTCAGCCAGTTTAGGTGTCAAATGGCCCTTACACAGGGGTTGCCTAGGACCATTAGAAAACACATATATTTACATTACATCTCATAAAAGTAGCAAAATCACAGTCATGATGTAGAAACAAAAGTAATTTTATGGTTTGGTTGGGGGTCACCACAACATGAAGAATGTATTAAAGGGATACAGCATCAGGAAGGTTGAGAGCCACTGCTGTAGGGCCTTTAGAGAAACTGGGGCTCTCCCACAACTTTCATATTAAATTTATAGCCACCAGATCTATGAGAGAGCAACTGTCTATTGTTCTTTGCCATGCAGCTCTTCTTCTCTATACGACTTAGAAGTTCAAGGAAGTTAACACATGCCTGTGTAGTCTGTTCCGTTTCTACAGGCTTAACAGTAGTACTCACTTTCATTCATGACAGTGGTAACATGTGGCTTTCATTTCTTTTCCTCTTTGTTGTTGTTGTTGATACTGGGAATGCTTATAAAACTGGTTAATTCTAATAGTCTTTCAAAAGATCAAATTTTAATTTTATTAAATGTTTTTCTATTACTTTTCTGATTGATGTTTCACTGATTTCCACTCTGATTATTTGTTCCTTTCATTTGCCTTGAATGCCATTTGCTTCTATTTTTCTAGATTCTTATGGTAAGAATTTAGTTTACTTTGACTCTTTTATACACATTTAGAAACTTTTCTTTGTTTGTTTTTCAAGAAAGGGTTTCTGTGTGTGGCCCTGGCTGTCCTGGTGCTCACTCTGTAGACCAGGCTGGCCTCAAACTCAGTCTTCCTAAAACACAGTGCTTGGGCTGCATTTCAGACTCTTTCTTTCTTCTCAATTCATAATACTTTCCAATTTCCATTGAGAAGTCTTTTCTCGACCATGGAGAGTTTGTAAGTGTTTTAAACATCCAAATGTTTGCAATTTCCAAGTTTTAACTATTGATTTTTTTTGTTTTTAGTTATACTGTAATCAGAGAACATACTTTGTATGATTTCACTCCATCACAATGTGCTGAGGCTTCTTTTATGAACTAACATCTGTTCTATGTTCGCGAATGTTCCATGTGCTCCTTAAAATAATATGTTGCAATTGTTGGAAGCTGTATTATATACCAGTTAGGTTAAGTTGGTGGATAGGATTATTCACAGCTTCTGTTTCAGCAATTTTCTGCTTGTCTGTGCTATCTGTTACTGCAGGTATTGAGCTCTCCAACTACAGTGAATCTCCTATTTCCTCTAAATAGCTCATTTAAGGGTACGCATGCATGTGCGTGTGTGCATGTAAATGTTATATATTCCTTTTGCATCGACTTTTATCCTCATAAAATGTCTATTTTTAAAAAATACTCTTTATCATCAACTCTGTTTCGTCTGATATTAATATTGACACTCCACTTTGTATTTGGTTTACTTTTTGCATGGTGTAAAGTTTTACAGTCTTTGATTTTCAACTGATTTGCCTTTGAATCTAAAGTCTGTCTTTTGAAAGCAGCACATAGTTGGACCTTTTATTTTTAACTCACTCTGACAATCTCTGTCCTTTGATTGGCTATTTTTACATTACATGATTAATTTAAATCTTGTTATAGCTTAATCATATCTGGGATTATCATTTCTTCCATATAACTCTAGCCTTTGTTTTTCCTCATTGTCTGCCATCTTTGGTGTTAAATTGTTTTAGTGTACCGCATTAATTCCTCTGTTGGTTATTATTATATTTTTTCATTGTTTTGTTAGTGGTTGCCTTAGAGATATAAATCATAATACTACAATCTGTTACAAACACATATGAACTTAATTCTGGGTAATTACAGAGCTTTTACTCTTATAAAGCTCCATTATGCCTCCCCTCTTTTTGCTATTATTTTAATGGCACACATATTACATCTCTATATTTTAAGGCCAGCAATACAACATTATAACTGTTGCTTTATACAGTTTTGTTTCTCTTTAAAAAGAGATGAAAAAATCTTTACCCTTTATATTAACCATTTGTGGCACACTTTCTGTCACCTTATAAATTCTAGTTACCACCTTCCTTTCAATGTGAAGGGCTTCCTTAAATCCTTAAGGATGCTTCCTAAGTCAGATGTGCTACAAAATGATCATAATCTTTGTTTATCTGGAAATGCATTTATTTTAGTTTTCAAATGGTTGTTTATGAGAAATAAACTTTTTACTAAACAATTTTAGTCAACATTTTGAACATATGCATAATTCCTTTTCCCCTTGACCTACATTGTATCTGATTCTAAAACTCATAATTGTGTTAATGCTCCAATAAATATAATGCACCTTCTTTATACGCCTTCACACATTTTGTTTTAAGTAGTTTGACTATGACTTTAGGTGTGGCACTCTGTACTTATCTTCCTTAGATTGTTAGAGATTTTCAGAATAGTATGTTAAGATACTTTATCAATGCTGGAAGATTTTTGTTCATATGTTCTCAAATTGTTTTACCCTTTCCTATTCTACTTTTTCTATCTCCCACCATTAATTCTCACTGAATGCTTTTTTTTTTTATAGGCTTAACATTGTACTACTGGTCTCTAATACTCTCTGTATTGGTTGTTCTTCTATTGTTATGATAAAATGTCATTACAAAGGCAATTTATAGAATGAAGATTTTACCTGGGCTTAAAGTTCCAGGGAGATAAGAGCCCATCATAATCACAATAGCTGAGAGTGGCCCAAGGTAGGCATAATGGCTCGAGCAGGAAGCTAAGAGCTCGGTCAGTCATTAAACCACAAGCAGGAAGCAGAGAGTTAAATAGGAATGTTGCTTGACTTCTCTCCCGCTTTTCCTTCTCTTTCTCTTCTTCTTCTTCTTCTTCTTCTTCTTCTTCTTCTTCTTCTTCTTCTTCTTCTTCTTCTTCTTCTTCTTCTTCTTCTTCTTCTTCTTCTTCTTCTTCTTCCTCTTCCTCCTCCTCCTCCTCCTCTTCCTCCTCCTCTTCCTCCTCCTCCTTCTTGTTGTGTCTATCCATGTCTCTGTCTCCTGCCTGCCCACCATGTGTCTGCCTGCTGCCAGAAAACTTGCAACTGCTCTGGAGCCCAGCAGCTGTCTCTGCCTGGGACTAGCTGCTCTGCAGGCCCACTGGGGACCCACCGCAAGCAGCTCCAGACCCACTGGGCTCTCGGCTGCTCTGTGGGGGACATGCCAGCATTTTTAAATCCGTCAGCCTTTTTAAAATATCATAAAATTGGTGCCGTGTGACTCGGATATCCTGAACCAGGTTATTTTTCCACTCCCACCACCAGCTTCCTGGATCACTTCAATTGGTGAGTCTCCCCATCCTTTACCTGAATCATGTTTGGACTGATCCCCGGGGGTCAGTCTGACGGCGCATTTGGCACTGCACACTCCACGTGCAGTGCATTCGACTGGGGACCCAGGGTCCTAAGTTTCTTTATCTTTTTTTTTTCATTTCTTCTTTTTCCTTTTTCTCTTCTCCCCTTCGTCGTAAATGCTGCTTGGAGGGGCTGATTTGCATCCCACCTATGTTGCCTTGGAAGACATTCCGATATAGGCCTTGGATACTGTTGTTTGCATGGGTTTTCACAATTTTGGCTCTGGATAGCTTTTAAATTCTAGCCGGCCTTTTCAATTCCAGCCATGGCATGGTGCAGTTTTTTCGGTTCCAGCCTTTTGCCCCCCCTCTGCTGCTTATGGTATGGCATAGTGGCTCAGCAACTGAGCAGATCATGCCTTTAGGTCCCTCTTATTAAGCTTAAAATACTTGCAGCTCAAAAATTGTAACTTTTTTCATACAACATATGGTTGCTGCCACGTTGTCTGGGATCAGGTGACTTTTTTGCCATCATGGCTGAAAGCCAGGTCAGGTGACTAAGCTCTCCCAGTTTTATTTATGTATACCCTGCCCCCCCCCCCCAGTTTTCACTAAAATCCTCCTGTTAACTCTGTTACACGTGCTTTGCACAGTGGCATCTCTTTGATAGTGCCCATCAAAAGCATCCACGTTGCCCAATTCCTGTTCATTCTTTCTGTGTATAATAATTGTTCATTACATTTCATTTCAGACTACAAAATCATAAGTTTCATATTTTAAACTGGTATGTACTTTTAAGTCTCTTAAAATACATTAAGCTGTTCTCTACCACTGTCAGTTCTGCTATTAACCTTCTATTGCAAGAAGTTTCTTCTTTCTGCCTTTTTGTGAGTGTAAATCTTATTTGTTAAGAGCCAGTACAGTCAAGCTCTTACCCAACCTTCCAGACAGATTCTATACTGCAGCTATACCTAATAAACAGCTCTCAACTGCTCAGAGATCTGGAGAATGTGATATTTAAATATTTAATTATTAAAAAACTTTTCATAACAAAAAGAGACAGGTTGGCTCCTAGCAGCAACACTATTATTTCCTCCAAAGAAGACAGAAGACAAATGGGCACACAGAACAACGTCCTTCTGCAGTTCACTTCGACTGCCGAGTGCTGACCATTGGGCAAAACTGCTTTTCATCTAAACTAAAGACCTCTAGACATGGACGGAATCGCTGGAATCGACAGCCTAGATGCTCAGGTCAAGGTAGGCATGTCTTCCTACAGATTTCTTAGCCCACAGCGTCTTCTGGAGCCTGGCAGGCCCTGTGCTAAACAGCAAAGATCAAGTGAAACCTTCAGCGACCATGGAGGACCCAAAAAAAGAGTAGCTCTGGGTGCCAACCAAGTAAGTTCTCTGTCATTTTTTAAATCAGTAACTCAAGTAAATCTTATCCTTCTCAAAGATCTCTGACAGTTTGATAGCTGAGAGGTTTTGCCAGGTTACCTCACCCAAAATAAATAAATAAATAAATTTCAAATCAAATTTCTCCCTTATGCTGCCTTCCATAGTCTTAAAAAATACTTTTCATTGAACAAAAATATGCCACAGTCATTATGTGTCTAAAACTTCTGTTTTCACAAATTCAAGGAATTCTTTCTTGCGAGTTCCAGGGAGCTGAATTAAAGAATCCACCTTAAACAGGTCAGATACATCCCCCTCAATTCCCTGATACTAAAATTTTTTTCCTTAATTTAACTTTGTTCTGCCAATACCTTAAACAGGATAAGAGACACCAGACATTTCCCTGCCACAGACACCTGTCGGGAGCAAAGAAACCAGCTATACCAGGACGTGGCCAGCACACAGCCTTCTCAGGTTCCCAGCACACAGCCTTCTCAGGTTCTCCCCTCCCAAAGACGACATCCACAAATCAGCTGGAAGCAGTTTTGAGAATCCGCTGCCCCAATTCTGTCAAACTGGGGTGTCTAATCTCCTGTTTTTTATTATAAAAAAGACCGGGAATTTTACGGTTTTAGTCCCTGGTCCCTTAAGAGACAAGCCACGCCCATTCCTGGTGACCCCTGACCTCTCATCACCATCTTGGATTTCTTTCTGTCCCCTCCTGGGCCCTTCTCTCTGTCTCTCTCCTTTCTCTTTTCCTTCTCTTCCTACTCTCCCCCCCCCTCCTCTAAGTAATAAATGTCCAGTTCTGATCCATACAATGTGTCTGTTACATGTCCCTACCCATGTGCCTGCTCGCCTTTGGGAATCTACTCAGTCGCTCACCGCATAGCGAGCAGCCCGCCCCGCTGCTCTGTAAACTTGCCTCCTGCTCACACTGGCTTGCTTGGGTGGTTCTCCTGGGACCCATGAGTCTCTGCCTGGGACTGGCTGCTCTGTGGGCCTGCCTGCTCTGGGGACCAGCCAGCATTTCCCGCCTCCAGCTGCAGGGATCTTGTCAGCATTTTTAAAAAAATCATAAAAACTATAACACTTCAACTTCATAAATATCATTTGAATTTTTGTTTTTGTTAGCTTGTTTTATATGCTAATTAATTGTATAAAAAGTCTGGTCCTGCTTATGTGATGTTCTATGGCTTTTTTTTTATTTGGAAGGGCATTTCTTTCTGCAGATTTGGCAAATTTTCTGCTATAATTTTATTGGAAGTATTATCCATGCTTTTGACCCATAGTACTTATATACTTGTAATTCATTGGTTTGATCTTTTTCTTTTTTAAAATTTTATTTCTTTCCTCTCATTGAAAATGGATTTTTAAAATCACATAATATATCCTGATTATGAGTTCCCCCTCTACTCCTTCCAGTTCCTTTCTACCTCCCCTCCCATCAGGTCTACCTAAAAAATGATAAGATGAAAATTTTTAAAGGTAGAAAGTTGTGACACTTCATTATGAGACAGAGAGCCTCCAAGGATGCCACTGAGTTTGTTTTTGGTTTGCCATCTACTACTGGGAATACTCTTAAGGTAGTTTGTTTCCCCAACTAGTAGTGAGACCCCCTTGGAGAAAATTAAATTTTTACTTGTAAATGGTTGTCTATTGGAGATTGCTTCAGTGTAAGCAATTAGATCATGTGTCCACATTTCCTTTTGTTATGCCCAAATCCGCAAAGTTCCCCAAAAGCCAACAAGCAGACCGAGTCCTGTATGTAAAAGCAAAGAGCCTTTATTTTATGCAAATTTGCCAATTTGGTCTCTCCACATGTCCAACGTATTGCAATAAACAGAGGGCCCCCAGCTCAGTTAGAGTAGGGTTTTTATAGTAGTAAAGGTGGGGGTGAGAGGTTTCTGAGGTTCAGGATCCCTGATTGGCTGATATTTATTTAGGGGTGTCCTGGGGTGATCCTATGTACAGCGGTTGGAATGTTAGGCAATTCCTTTGGGTGGTCTGTTCTTGGGTGGTGCTTGGGTAATCACAGTTTGTGGTTCTTCCAGCAACTAGGTATTGCTTCAGGGTAAACTGCTAAGACTCAAGCCTCTGTTAAACTTGTCGATGATTGAGTCAGTCTGGCAGGTGATAATGGTTGGAAGTAAAGAACTTCCTTTGGGTGACCTGTTCATAAATTTAGCTTATCATGGCTGGCTCCTACACTTTCACTAAGACCCTATCAGGTGCAGATCCATGCAGGCCCGGAACATGCTGGTCTCAGTCTCTGTGAGTTTGTCTGTGCCTTGATCTTGACTTAGCAGGCCTTGGTTTTTTGGTGTCCTCTATCTTTGCTGACTCTTCTGAAGGATTTCCTGAGCTCTGGAGGAGGCCTTTGATAGGGACATCCCACTTATAGCTGAGTGCTCCAAGGTCCCTCACTCTCTGCATAATGTCTTGCTGTGGCTCTCTGTTATTTCTTCCCATCTGTCTGCCATAGGAGGAGGCCTCTGGTGATGGTTGAGCAAGGAGTATATCCAGGAGTATAGCAGGATGTCATTAGGAGTTATTTTATTGTTACATTTTTAGAACAGGAGCATTTGACTTTATCTTTGGTCCCTAGGCTAGCTAGTTTCAGGATCTTGATAACCCAATCAGTGTCACGTGTGAGTTCCATCTCATGGAGTGGGCCTTATGTCAAATCAGATACTGGCTAGTTAATCTCACAAGCTTTGTGCCCCTGGTGCTCAGCATATGTTTCAGGGGGTACACGATTGTAGATAAAAGGGTTTGTGGCTGGCTCGGTATTTGAATTTCTCCTTCGGTAGAGTACAGAGTATCTTCCTGTAAGGAAGAAGCTAGACCATAGGGATAAAGGCTCTATATAGGCACCAGTTCAGCTTCTCTGTGTTCAGTGAGTTGTGTAGGTATTATTTTAAGCAATGGGGCCTTGCCTTCCATTTGTAGAGAGTCACCTATACTTGGCAACAGTCTGTGTTATTTAGAGGTTCCCATGGGACCCCTTTAATATAATATTTTTATTAATTCTTTGAGATTATCATATATGCATACACTGAATTTTGTTCATATTTACCACTACTCCTCCTAGTTTTTCCCAGACTTACTACCTATGCCCTACTTCCTCCAGCTTTCATGTAAAACCCAGTTTGTGCTGCTGTGGAGTGTGGAACTAGACACAATGGCATGGGATTTACCAGTTTCCACACAGAGAAAAACAGTCTCTTCTCCCAGAATTCGTAAATTTGTCATCATAACTCTTCAGTTAAGGGCGCAGCAATCAAAAACAGAGGGTCTAAGTTTGGTTCCAAGTGCCTCACAAGAGCCTTTAATTCCAGATCCACAGGAATCTGATCCCTCAAACCTCTGCAGGAACCTGCACTTGTGAGCACATATCTATTATGCTGGTCAATTTTTTTTTTCAGTTTGTTACAATCTAGGGTCATCTGGGGAGAAGGAACTTCAGTTGGGCAAACACCTCCATTAGATTGGCCTATAGGAAATTTTATGGGGAACTGTCTTGATTAATGAGTGATATGGGAGGGCTCAGCCCACTGTTGGTGGTGACACTCCAAGGCTGGTGGTCCGGGATGTGTGAGAAAGCAAGCTGAGCAAACCATGGAGAACAAGTAACTAAACAGTGTTTTTCCATGGTCTCTGCTTCAGTTCCTGCCTCCAGGTTCCTTCTTGAATTCCTGTCCTGACGTTCCTTCATTATGGACAGTGGTTGGGACATGTAAGCCAAATAAACCCCTTTACCCACCCCCCAAATATTACTTTTGTCATGGAGTTTTATAAAAGTAATAGAAACCCTAGGACACCCAAATATACACATAATATTTTTTAAAGTGGTTTTAAAAAATAATTCCCTGGCTCTTATGGAGACGGTGGTTGTTGAATAATTGTTCTCTTTCTTGAAGTTAATAATTTCAACAAGGTTTCCTCTAAGTTTTTGCACATATTTATTAACAGATGCTTTGAATTCTTCAGCCATTAATTCAACTGTTGTGTACACTCAGGTAGTTTCCATATATGTATATTTTCCCGTGTATGAATTGTACTTTTCTGCTTATTTATATGCTTTGTGACTTTTTCTTGAAAACTTAACATTTTTGATCAATTTTGTGACCACTTTGTATTAGTATACTTCTCTTCCAAATGCTGTGGTGGTTGTCTTATTGGTTGATTGATTGATTGAGTTTAATCTGATAAATTGACATGTCAGTCCTGCACTGTGCAAATATGTGATATCTGATGTCCTGCTATTGTCTCTGCTTAGTTGTTTTTCAAGTTCCACCTCTTGATTTTTAAGCCTGACCTTCTCTCTCTCACTGTTTTTCCTCTGTGTCTCTCTGGTCAGACATGCTGAAATATCTTAAATCAGTGTCCTCTGGGGATCTGTAGCTTTATGGGAGACTGCTTCACAGTTTGAACTGCTCTCAAGATGTGCCTCTGGTTTTCCTTTCTGACAGACCCTTTGCATCTATCCACACAACCTCCAAACAAGTCAATAATGGGTCACTAGCTGGATACCTCACGGACTCTCCACTGATATATGAGCGGTCTCAGTAAGAAGTGCATTTGGCACAGACACAGCAATAACCACAAATTTAAGGTAGCAAAGACAAGTTGTGGATCTTTTCTCAGTGGGCCAGCTTCTCACAAGTCAACTCCCTTGACAGCTATGCTACGTGATTGTTCCTTTATCAAAAGAAAAGGTGGTCCTCCCCTTCTCCTTGGCAGAGAAACTTCCAAGTCACAATGTAATGCAACCCCCACACCAATAGTACTATAATGAGACAAAAGCATCCATAAACCAGAGTGCTGTTCCTGCTGGATGTTTTAATTAAATGTAAACAGTTTTTTTTAACACAAATGTGCTTCAAAATGTTGTATGCATTTGGTTAATTTCTAGACTGCTGAAATTGGTTATTTTGTCATGGTTTCCAACTTTCCAGTTGCTTTTGAAAGCAAGGATTTGTCTATCACTCTCTTAGCCTCAACAGCTCCTGATTTTAAATTTTTTTTACCTGCCAAATGGGTATGTAATGGTTTCTCATTATATTTTTAATTTGCATTTTCATAATTACTATCCAATTTGTGCATCTTTTGTGATTATTGTCAGGTGTTTTCGCTTTTGAATGTTTAACTGAAATTTTTTAAAAATCAGGCTGCCTTTCTTTTTCCTATTGATTTTTAGGTGCTGCCTACATACTTTGGACATGAGTTAACTACTGGTTTCTAAGTATTACAACACTCTCTAACCTTTATGACCAGCCTTCTTAGTCTATTAGGAAGCCTGTATCTCTTGATAAACTAAAGCACTTAATTTTGATGTAGTTAAATTGATCAACATTTCCCTTTCTGTTTGTTACTTTGTTCTTGTTTTATAAGACCTTGCTTACTCAGAAATTACAAAAGCCATCATCTACATTAATTTCTTTATCCATTAGTAGCTTTTTAAATTAGCATGCAAAGTAATGGGTTTCATTAGAGCATTTTCATAGAGTTTTTGCTGTTCCCCCTCCTATATTCTCCTTCCTTGTCCCCATAACCACACCCTACCAGTCCCCTTTCTCCCCCAAAATGTCTACGTGCTTTCAGCCCACACTAGCACTGAAAATTAATTTTTGTATGTTTTGAGTTTGTATTTGTATAATTTACCCCTTCGCTTTCCTCCCTTAAACCCTCCTGTCAACCCAGCCCCTTGCTCTCTTTCAAATTCATGACCTCTTTTTACTTAATTGTTGTCACATATGTGTGTATACATACATACATATATTCCCAAATGCATAAATACAACCTACTCAGTGCATAAAATGTTACTTGTATGTATGTTTTCAGGGCTGATCATTTGGTTTTGGATAACCTATTGGTGGTAGCTTCCTCGGGGAAAATTCTTTCTCCTGATCTCAGCATTTGTTAGTTACCTGTAGCTCTTTGTATAGGCTTCAGATCTTGTGAGCACCTCACCTCAAATTAACTTTAAAAAGCATTCCTTTTCACATTGAGGTCTTATATCTGGATGTGGTGGCACACGTCTTTAGGCAGGCCCAGTACTCAGGAGGCAGAGGTGGGTGGATATCTGTGAGTTTCTGGCCAGTCTGGTTTACATAGTGAGTTCCAGGCCAGTAGGGTCACACAGAGAAATCCTGTATCAAAATAAAAATAACAAAAAAAAACATGTAATCATTTTTCCCTGTCATAGTTTACTTTTATATATAATATGTTGTATGGATCATTTTCATTTTTCCTCAGTGGATAAACATTATAGCACTGCTTTTCTTAAATATGACAAAATAAAAACAAAAGATAAAACAAAAATCATCACATCAAATCTGAAGAAGTCAACCCAATGGAAGGAAGAGTCCCTAGAGCATGCACAAAAATCAGAGATCCACTTATTCAAGCACTCAGGAAACCCATAAAAATACTAAGCTGAAAACTGTCATATCTACTCAGAGGACCCTTGTAGGCCTTATGCTTGCGACTCCAGTCTTGTGAGTTTCTATGAGCCTTGTGTAGTTGATTTAGAGAGCTCTATTCTCTTGGTGTCTTTCATCCCTTCTGACTTTCAAAGTCTTTTTACCTCCATCTTCCACGGGGTTTCCTGAGTGCTAAAAGAAGGGATTTGATGAAGACAATCCATGTGGAGCTGTGTGATCCAAGGACTCTCTCTCCACTAAAAGTCTGGCTGTGGGTCTCTACACTTGTTCCTGTTTGCTGCCAGAGAAAGCTTCTCTGGTGATGACTGAATAAGATACTTATCTCTAAGTATAACAGAATATCATGAGGAGTCATTTTATCAATACTTTTGTAGATGAATAGTATTAGGCTTTTCCCTAAGACTCTAGGCTATTTAGTCTCTGTTCCATGGTTACCCAAGAGGTCCTGGGTATGGTTTCCATCTTGTGGAGAAGACCTTAAGTCAAATCAGACATTGGTTGGCTTATTTCACAAGTTCTGTGCCCCCATTGTCTTAGCATATCTTGTGAATGGGAAAGATTGTAGGTCAAACATTTTGTGGCTGACTTGCTTTTCATGTTTCTCTTGTCTTAGTAATCCATTGTCTTAGCAGCAGCCTGGGTTGTTTAGAGTTTTCCACAGGACTCCCTCCCCTTGGCCAACAACTCAAGTGAGTGCAACCAGTCCCTCTATCAAAAAGCCTGGTGTGGTGATAAGAGATGGCCAATTGAGACTCTGTTCCCCCATTGTGGTGGTTTGAAAGAAAACGCCCCCCCCCCCAAATGGAGTGGCAGTGTTAGGAAATGTGGCCCTGTTGGAGTAGGTGTGGTCTTGTTAGAGGAAGTGTGTCACTGGGGAGACAGGCTTTGAGGTCTCATATATGCTCAAGCCATGCCCAGTTTGCTTCCTGTTGCCTTTGGATCAAGATGTAGGAGTCTCAGCTACTTCTCCATCATCATGTATGCCTGCATGCTGCCTCGCTTCTCGCCGTGAGGATAAAGGACTAAACCTCTGAAGAGTAAATGAACCGGCCCAATTAAATGTTTTCATTTACAAGAGCTGCTATGGTCATGGTATCTCTTCACAATAGAAACCCGAAGACAGAAGTTGATAGCAGGGACTGGGGTATTATTGTGACAGGCTAAACCATGTTTTTGTATGAACCTTGGGACTATGAATTAGAAAAAATCCATTTCTAAAGCGCACTTTAAATGCTGTTTAATGGGCCATACTAGTAGAAGCAAGGAAGGCGGTGGTGCTGAGGGTGATTTGAACTGTGGGGGATTGGCTCGGAAGGTTTCAGAGGAGAAGAATATTAATATGTGGCTTAGTGATCATTCTTGTGAAACTTTGGTGAAGAGAGTGACTGTTTTTTGCCCTTGTCCAAAAAAGTCTGCCTGTGACTAAAGTGAAGAGATTTGGATTAATTCCTTTGGCAGAGGAACTCTCAAAACATCCTAGCAAAGACTCTGCTATGTGGTTATTAGCGTTCATGCTTATTAAGATTTATAAGGAAAAGGAGCAAGCTGAGGAGGAAAGGAGCACGAGGAAGTGGAATAGCGCTGAATCCCTGTTCAAGGAGATAAATAGATTAAGAAATGGACTAAAGGGAGTGGACACCTCAGGACAAGATCCCACCCAGATAAATTTCCAGTTTGTGAAGAGGCATTAAAGAAAAGCATGCCTTTAATTCCAGCACTCAGAAAATAGAGACAGGCAGATCTCTGAGACTGAGGCCAGCCTGGTTCTTTTTTAATTTTATTTTTATTGAGCTCTACATTTTCTCTGCTCCCCTCCCTGCCACTCCACTCCCCCTTTCAACCCTCTCCCAAAGTCCCCGTGCTCCCAATTTACTCAGGAGATCTTGTCTTTTTCTACTTCCCATGTAGATTAGATTGATATATGTCTCTCTCGGGGTCTTCATTTGTCTAAATTCTCTGGGATTGAGATTTGTGGGTTGGTTTTCTTTGCTTTATGTTTAAAAACCACTTATGAGTGAGTACATGTGATACTTGTCTTCCTGTGTCTGGGTTACCTCACTCAAAATGATGTTTTTTAGCTCCATCCATTTTCCTGCAAAATTTAAGATGTCATTTTTTTTCTGCTGTGTAACACTCCATTGTGTAAATGTACCACATTTTCTTTATCCATTCTTTAGTCGAGAGGCATTTAGGCTGTTTCCAGATCCTGGATATGAGAAACAATGTTGCTATGAACATAGATGAACACACGTCCTTGTGACAAGATTGATCATCCTTTGAATATATACCTAAAAGTGGTATTACTGGGTCTTGAGGAAGGTTGTTTCCTAATTTTCTGAGAAATTGCCACACTGACATCCAAAGGGGCTGTACCAGATTGCATTCCCACCAGCAATGCAGAAATGTTCCCTTTACCTCAATACCTCTCCAGAATCAGTTGTCATCAGTGTTTTTGATCTTGGCCATTCTCACAGGTGTAAGATGGAATCTCACAATTGTTTTGATTTGCATTTCTCTGATGACTGGGATGTTGAACATTTGCTTAAGTGTCTTTCAGTCATTTTGGATTCCTCTGTTGAGAGTTCTCTGTTTAGGTCTGTACTTCATTTTTTATTGGATTATTTGTTCTTTTGAGTTCTTTGTATATTTTGGAGATCAGACCTCTGCCTGATGTGGGGTTAGTGAAGATCTTTTCCTATTCTGTCGTTTCATCTTGTTGACCATGTCCTTTGCTTTACAGAAGCTTTTCAATTTCAGGAGGTCCCATTTATTAATGGTTTCTCTCAGTTTCTGTGCTGCTGGGGTTCTTTTTAGGAAGCGGTCTCCTGTGCCAATGTGTTCAAGTGCATTTCCCACTTTCTCTTCTGTAAGGTTCAGTGTGTCTGGCTTTATGTTGAAGTCTTTGATCCATTTGGACTTGAGTTTTGTGTAAGGTGATAGATATGGATCTATTTTCATTCTTATACATGTTGATATCCAGTTATGCCAGCACCATTTGTTAAATATGCATTCTTTTTTCCATTTGTTATTATTTGCTTCTTTGTCAAAGATCAGGTGTTCGAAGATGTGTGGTTTAATATTCAGTTCCATTGGTCCTCTTGTTCGTTCTTATGCCAATACCAGGCTATTCTCAGTACTGTAACTCTGTAGTAGAGTTTGAAGTCAGGGATTATGATGCCTCCAGAAGTTCTTTTATTGTACAGGATTGCTTTGGCTATCCTGGGTTTTTTGCTTTTCCCTATGAAGTTGAGCAGCTTGGGCCACGTGGTTCTGGATTTAGAGTTAAGGATAGAAGAAAGGGGTCATGGAAACTTCCTCTGCAACTAAGGAAAGTCATTGTGGTCAGGTATGTGTCAGGGGTGTCCCTGAATGGAGGCCTAGAGAGGCCATTTCATGAAGCTGTGAAGCTAAAACCTGAATTTCCTTGGAGACCCCAAGATGTTGGAGATGCCAGAGCCATGGGATACCTGCAAAGGAGAGCTGCTAAGAGGGAGTGGAACCAGCCCAAGAGAGAGAAGAATGTGGCAGTCAACAAAGGTGAAAGGAGTTGGAGATCTGAAGAGACATGAAGATGCAGAATTTAGAGTTTACCCAGCTGGTTTTTGGTCTTGCTTTGGTCCAGTATTTCCTCACTCTGCTCCCTTCCCTGTGTTTTGGAAGTATGTGCAAATTTCGTGATGCCATTTTTTAAGCAGCTGAGTAAATTTACCATTGTGTAAATGTATCACATTTTCTTTATCCATTCTTCAACTGGGGGACATCTAAGTTGTTTCCAGCTTCTGGCTATTATGAATAAAGCCACTATGAACATAGCTGAGCAAATACCTTTATGGTAGGCTGGATTGCCTTTTGTGTATATGCCCAAGAGTGGTCTTGGATACATTGATTCCCAATTTTCTGAGCAACCACCATATTGATTTCCCTGGTGGAATTTTTAGGACCACTTATTTATACTATCATATCATCTATGAATAACAGTACTTTGACTTCTACCTTTCCAATTTGTATCCCTTTTGTCTTACTTAGGGTTTCTATAGACACTATGACTAGGGCAACTCTTATAAGGAAAACAATTAATTGGGGTGACTTGCTTAGAGTTTTAGAGGAACTGTCTACCACACAGTGACACATTTCTTCCAACAAGACCACCCTACTCCAGCAAAGCCATGCTTCCAAATAGTACTGTTCCCTTTGGGCATCATTTTCTTTCAAACCACTACAGGTGTGATTACTTTTTGTTCAAGAGCTTTAAAGTGTGCTGTGAAGTGCTAGCGTGAGATCTCTTGTAATCAGGGGATTTTCTGTCCTGCCCCATCCCACGGTCTTTTCAAAATAATCCCTCGAGTCTTAGTACTAATTACAGAATGTTTGGCCTATAGTTTAGGCTTATTACTAACTAACTCTTACATTTAAATTAACCCATTTCTATTCATCTATGTATTGCCACATAGCCATGGCATTACTAATCTGTTGGCATCTTGTTTCTTGGGGAGCTGACTCACCTCTCCCTTGACTCTGCCCTTCTTTTCTCCCTGTATTCAGTTTAGTTTTCCCACCTAGCTATATTCTGCCTTGCTATAGGTTAAATAAACTTTTATTATCAGCCAATAAGATCAGCATATATTCAGAGTATACAGAAGGGTTTCACACAGCAATATCTGTATTGTTTTTTCTGTGGGCACTTAGTGCTATGAACTTTCTTCTTAGCACTGCTTTTATAGTGTCTCATAAGTTTGGGCATGCCATATTCTCCTTTTCATTGAATTTTAGAACATCTTTAATTTCTTCCTCTCTTTTTTATTTTCTTTTTTACCAATTTTTCATTCACTAAGTGTTGCTTTGTTTCTAATTGGTCTTAATAATAAAAACCCCGAGTCAGGCATAGGAGAAAATATTGAAAGATCAGAGAAACAGAGCAGCCAGCCATTAGTTCTTACCTCTACTGAATCTTGAGACCAAATGGGCGATCCTGTCTCTAGGAATCCATAGGCTGAATATTTTGAGCTCCTGTCTCCTCCTACTTTATATTCCTGTCTCCACCTCCTTAGTGTTGAAATTAAAGGTGTGTCACTCCCAAGTACTGGAATTAAAGGTGTGAGCTACTACTGCCTGTCTTTTTTTTTCTTTGAGACCGGATCAATCTAGTATAGCTCAGGCTGGCCCTGAACTCACAAAGATGTGTCTACCTCTGGTTCCTGAGTGCTGGGATTAAAGGTGTGTGCCATCGTTGCCTGGACTCTATGGATAACTAGTTGCTTATCTCCATACTCTGATCCTCAGGCAAGCTTTATTTGTTATAGTACAAACAAATATCACTACACTAGAAAGTTGTTCACTTTCCCCGAGTTTGTAGGCTTTCTGTTGTTGATATTTAGCTTTAATTCATGATGGTCTAATAGGATGCAAGGAGTTATTTGAATTTTCTTGTATCTGTTGAGACTTGCTTTGTGACCAAGAATGTGGTCAGTTTTGAAGAAAGTTCCATGAGGCGCCAAGAAGAAGGTATATTCTTTGTGTTTGGGTGAATGATTTGTAAATATCTATTGTATCCATTTGGTTTATAACATTTGCTAGTGTCAGTATTTCTCTATTTCGTTTTTGTCTAGATGATATGTCTGTTGGTGAGAGTGGAGTGTTGAAGTCTCCAACTGTCAGTGGGTGGGAATCAATATGCGATCTAAGCTCTAGTAGTGTTTCTTTTACAAATGTGGTGCCCTTGTGTTTGGGACAAAAATGTTAAAAATTGAAATGTCACCTTGGTGGGTTTTTCCTTTGATGAATATGTAGTATCTTTCTCTCCCTGTCTCTTTTAGTTAGTCTTGGTTTGAAGTCTATTTTATTAGATATTAAAATGGCTACATCATCTTGTTTCTTAGGTCCATTTGCTTGAAATGTCTTTTCCCAACCCTTTACTCTGAGGTAATGTCTAACCTTGATGTTAAAGTATGTTTCTAGAATGGAGCAGAAGGATGAGTCCTGTTTTCACATAGATTCTGTTAGTCTATGGCTTTTTATTGGGGAATTGAGATCATTGATGTTGAGAGATATCAATCACCAATGGTTCTTGACTCCTGTTACTTTGTTGTTTCTGCTACTGTTATTGTTGGTGGTGGCGTGTTTCCCTTTTAATTTTTCTGATGTGAGATTATTTATTTCATGTGCTTTCGTGGGTGTTATTAACCTCCTTATTCTTGAGTTTTCCTACTAGGACCTTCTGTAGGGCTGAGCTTGTAGATAGATATTGATTAAATTTTGCTTTACCATGGAACATCTTATTTTCATCATCCATGGTGATTGAAATTTTGCTGGGTATAGTAGTCTGGATAAATATCTGTGGTCTCCTATAGTCTGAAGTACATTTATCCATGACTTTCTAGCCTTTAGATTCTCCATTAAGTAGTCAGGTGTAATTCTAATAGGTCTGCCTTTATATGTTACTTGGTCTTTTTCCCTTGCAGCTTTTAATATTCTTTGATCTCTATGTTTGCTTTGTTTTGTTTTTTAAGTATTATGTGTGGAGGGGACTTTGATTTCTGCTCCAATCTATTTGGTTCTCTGTATGCTTTCCTGTGCCTTTATAGGCGTGTCCTTTAGGCTAGAAAATTTATCTTCTAAGATTTTGTTGAAAATATTTTCTGTGCCTTTGTGCTGTAATTCTTCTTCTTACTCTATACTTAATATTCTTCAGTTTAGTCTTTTCATAGTGTCCCAGAATTCCTGGAAGCTTTGTATCAGTTTTTATTTAAAGATTTAACAGTTTCTTTGACTGATGTATCCATTTCTTCTATTGTGTTTTCAATGCCTAAGGTTCTTTCTTCCAAATCTTGTATTTTGTTGGTAAAATTTACCTCTGTAGTTCCTATTTGAATTCCCAAATTTTTTTTATTTCCAGAATTCCCACAGTTTGGGTTTTCTTTATTGAGTCTATTTCCAATTTTAGGTCAGGTCTTGAACAGTTTTATTCATTCTCTCTCTCTCTCTCTCTCTCTCTCTCTCTCTCTCTCTCTCTCTCTCTCCGTGTGTGTGTGTGTGTGTGTGTGTGTGTGTGTGTGTGTGTGTTTTCCTGTATTTTTTAAGGATACACTAATTTTATCTTTAAGTCTCCACTGGGTCCCTCCCTCTCAGAGATCAGGGAACCCTATGAAATAGGGGGAAAAATTGTAGGAGTCAGAGGGGATGGAGGACACCAGAAGAACATGAGCCACTGAATCAAATAAGCAGGGCGCACACAGCCTCATAGAGAATGAAACAGCAAGCATGGGGCCTGCATGTGTCCGCAATAGGGCTTCTGTGGTGTTCTTGTGAGACTCCTAACAGTGGTAGCAGATTTATCCTATGTTTTCTGTTTCATTATTTTCACTCACATCTTCGTTCTCTTTACTTATTTTATAATCCTCATGCCCTTACCCTGGTAAGTGGTATTTTTGTCAAAGTTGGTCTCTGACATTTGAACACTATTTCTAAAGTAGATTCCTCTAATTTTTCCACGGCAGCACTTAGTTATAATTTGTATTGCTAATTGTTTTCTTAACTATTCATCTAGCCTCTATTTCTTTAAAAGGTAAAGCTGTTGAGGCCTTAGATGTGGGCTGTCTTGTTTATTGTCATGCTCCTAGTATCCAGAGAAGTACTTGGAGCATGGTTAAGCACTCAGTACTCTTTAATAAATAAGTCTAATCAGAGCTAAGACATAGAAGGGTTGAATCAGATTATAAGAAAACTGCTCCTAAGGCATTAGTAAACTGAAATCAGGAGCATTTCAGTGGACTTAATATCAAGAAGCATAAGCAATCTGGAAATGAAAGAGTCTTTGAACATGAGCCTAAGGAACTTTGATCATGTTAAAGTCAGTTGAGAACCACTAAAAGTATGGCAGAAAAATTAAACAAGGTGCCAGACTCTGAAGTCCAGGAGGTCACATGCCAACTATCAGGGAGGCTGGGATGAGAGGATAACTTTTAAGCCTAGGTGTTATAAACCAGCCTGGATAACATAGAGTCTACCATATGAAAAAGAAAGCAAAGCAGGGACTGAGATGGAAACAAGAGCAAGCGGTGGGTGAAAAGGGGGGAAGAGAAGACAGATGAGTATTCTTTCATCCCAAAAGAACCATCTTATCTCATTTTGGGGGACGCAATGATTGGGAATTGAGAATGAATGAGATATTCTTATGGAATCCCACCAATGAAATTACCTTGTATCTCCTGAACATCTCCTGGAACAAGACTAGAAGTGGTAAAGCTCAGGGTGTATCTAGAGCCCAGTTTTTTAAAGATTATAATTACTGACATTTACAATGCTGGGAAGGAAGGGAAGATTTAAATTAAATTTTGCCAATAACAAAATTTCCAAATTTCTCCTCATTCCTTTGTTAAAGTAGGTAAGATGCATGAAATACTGAAAGGTCACCAGCTAAAGAATTAACTTACAACCTGCCTGGAGCTTCAATTTCATACTCAGTTCCTCTTACCTTCAAGATCCAAGAAAGAAAATTCAACAGTAAATCACTACTTATAGATTGGTGTCACTTCAATTTGCTTTGTGTTTCTCAAGTGTAAATAGAGCAGGAAGGTGGAAAAATCCCCCTCAAACTGAGACTCTGCACATGAGCATCCTTGTTTGCTGAGCTTCAGTGCCCATGATGGCCTAGCACACGTATAAACCACATCAGCCCGTTGCCTTCTGTCCCCTGCCTATGAGGTTGCGAATTTCCAGGGTTGAGTGGCCTAGATATAGTCTAAGTGACAACTTCGTGACCTGTGAGCTATAGGAGGTCCAGGTACTCACTGAAATTTTATGCCCATTTTGGTGTGTATGCTTTCATCAGATTTCCCAAGGACCTTGTGTCCCCAAAGCAGGCACTGCTCTGACAGATGTGGCTTTACATCTATCGCTGTTATAATTTATAAGTACAAAGAACCGAACCTTTATGTACTGCATTTTTAAAGCCATTAGAATGAGGAGAGCCTGCATCATGGTTTAGAGAGCCAAGTAAATGGTTTAAGTGGAGAGACTTTGAAAAGGTCTCTTACCTTAAATAGATAGCTTCCATTGGTTTACTGGGGTGCACAATTTTTTTCCATTAGCATAACCATGTAAGGACCTCTTTGATTAGGTTCAAAAGCTTCTAGGGACTTCTATTTCCTTTAATGGCAGACTGGGCTATTTGGATGGGCCCTCCTGCCCTAAGCAACCAAATATACTAGATAAAATAAAAGGCATTCCCTTAAAATATTTACATGATTAAAAGATAGAGTGGGAAGTGCCAGGTCAAATTTTCAGGAGGAAGTCTGATTCTAGAGAAGTAAATTTAATATCAGAACACCACAGGCACTTGTTACAGACTGGATATTTATGTCTCCTCCAAATTTATATACTGAAATTTTTTCTCTAAATGTATTGGCATTACAAGGTGGGGTCTTTGGGAGGTAATTGTGTCACAAGGGTGAAGCCCTCAGAAATGGAAAGCACCATTATTAGAGAGCTATCTCTCTCTCTGTATATTAGGTGGAGACAGAAGAAGTTAGCAGTCTAACCCAGAGGAGGACCCTCACCAATACCCACCATTCCTCTCATCCTGATTCCAGACTACTACTCTGCAAAACTGTATTCAATAAAGGTTTGTTGTGTAAGATGAGCCAGTGTCACTTTGTTATTGCAGGCCAAACTGACAGTAACATCACTTCAGTCTGCAAGTGTTTATTGGCAGTACATCCTTTAAGCATCAGCTCTGCAGTTTCAAGGGACAGGGTGCACAGAAGTCAAGGCTCAAGGCTTTCCGAAGATGAGGAGTCTTAGGGGAAAACCAACGTATATAAAGCTAAGACTCAAAGGGATCTACATCATATCATGGTTTAAGTGAAGCGCGACTAAAATAAACCCCTCTGCTAGATTTTGTGCAGAAAACAAGCATCGCCTTGTACACCAAAGCAGATAACCCTGAAGTGTTCACATGAAAACACCGTGGTTCTCAAAAAGCACTGTGTCACTTCTCTCAATATCACTTCTCTCTCTTTTTCCCTCCCTTCCTCCCTTCCTCCCTCCCTCCTTCCTTCCCACCCTCCCTCCCTCCTTCTCCCCCCCCCCAGAAAATTTCAGTTCCTGACAGTGAGAAAGTGAG
Organism: Microtus pennsylvanicus; assembly: GCF_037038515.1. NCBI lineage: Eukaryota > Metazoa > Chordata > Mammalia > Rodentia > Cricetidae > Microtus > Microtus pennsylvanicus. The sequence continues at coordinate 60,277,296 of NC_134601.1, read as the reverse complement.
AATATACTCACTCTTTTCATTCTATGATTTATATTTGGGTACCTCAAAATGAAAACATCATTTAAAAAGTCCTAATGAAAGTGGGCTGAAAATATTTACCTTGTAATTTACCTTGTATATAAAATGTAAATCTTTGAATATGTAGCAAAACTCTGCTGGAGCCATCTAGGCTGTGGATTTTTCTTCATGGAAAATATTCTTGTAATTTTCCAAAAATGTTAAAGTTATTGTACAATTCATTCCCACAACCCTCTATGGAGACCTTAAAGTCATTAACATTTTGCTCCACTTGATTTACCTAAACAAATAAATAATAGATGCACACATTTTACTTTTGCTGAACTACTTAAAAGCAAGTTGAAGATGTGAGATCATCTCTAAACTCAGCATGCATTTCCTAAGAATAAGAACATCCTCCTGCAAATCAACATTCTGCTTGAAATTTCAAGAATAATTTTTCCTTCTTAAGCTCGGTACAAGAAAAGAGCTCAACAAATTATCTGAAATACAAATAAGAGGGATCAAAGCATATTGTGTGAAGGCTTAAGGAGAAAAACTAGTTGCGACTAAAGTTTGAGTGAAATTTGAATTTGAACATTTGGGGCTGGCTGCTTCAAGCAGTTACCCACCTGTGGTGTTCAGGGAGTAGGTTCCGAGAATCTGAGATCTCACACTAGAGTGTGGTGTGGTGACAGGTTTTCCAGGGCTGTCCCCCATTTTATAGCCTCACACACATAAAGCAGAAAAAGTGAAGCCCAAGCACACACTCTAGAAGATGTGAGAAGACCACCTCAGGAGAGTGGACTCCGCTGAGGCCCTTGCTTTCCTCACCTACAGAGATTTTTCTTAGCTCTACAATTCAGGTTTTTTTTGATGACACTCTTAGGTTCATTGCTATGTCTCAAATAATTTGAAATGGATTTTAATTTTAAACATAATTTGAAAGATATTTTTAAAAGTACACTCAGAACATAAACTATGAAAAAAGTAGAGAGACTCATTGTGGCAGAGACAAAGAAACAGAGAGAGGGTACCAAAAAAAAAACAAAGAAAAGATCCTAGTCTATGAGCTTACAGAATTAAGGGCAACGCAAATTCAACTGCACCTCTGAGCAATCACCTGGGCAAGTTACATCATGAAAGACTCACAGAAAACTGTACCACTGAAAGGTACCACTGGATGGTGTACATTCAGATATACTATCAAAGAGAACAACCCAGTCAATTCTTTCTGTCTCATATAATCTTATAGAGGGTGGCACCTCACAAAAGCTCCTGGAACCTTAATCCTCATGATGCCCAAGAGCCTCTCTCTTTTTTTCCTCAAGATGCTCTGACTCAAGATGGCAACAATCACACCCAACCCAAAAGAAACAGTTCTGTAACACAGTCATACTTTCCACAATCATTGGAGAAAAACTATAACCAAATAAAATCACACATACAAAAAAGCTATGGAGTCCATTGTATGTTGACCAACTATTCCTGAACATGTGACTTCCCCTTGAGTGGCTGATATACCCAGGGCCATTGCAGAAAATTGACTTTCCCTCTCCCAGCAGGTATAAATGACAGTTCACCTTTATTCTAGTGGCTAGGTATTCATTCATTCATTCATTCATTCACTCACTCATTCATTCTTAAACTGTAAAAAGGTATAAGATAAAATGTAAACTATTATATTGAAGTTGGACAAGACAAGCCAACTGAAGGAAAGAGTCCAAGAGAAGGCACAAAAATCAGAGACCAGTCATTTGCACACTCAGGAATCCCATAAAAACAATAAACAAGAAGCCATAATAAAAGTGCAGAGGACCTGGTGTAGACCTATGTTGGCCCTGTGTATGCTGCTTCTGACTCTCTGAGCTCATATGAGTTTTGCGTATGTTGATTTAGAGGGCCTTTCTTTCTTGGTGTCCTCCATCACCTCTGGCTCTTACGCTCTCTATGCCTCCTTTTCTGCAGAGTTCTCTGGGCTCTGTGGGGGAGGCATTTAATGGAGACATGCCATTTAAGACTGAGTGTCCCAAGTTTTCTCACTCTGCATAATGTCTGGTTGTAGGTCTTTATATTTGTTCCCATTTTCTGCAAGAGGAAGTGTCTCTCCTGATGGCCAAATAAGGCACTGATCTATGAGTATAGCAGAATATCATTAGAAGTCATTTCATCACTACATTTTTTCTTTTTTAGACTAGTATTTGATTTTGTGAATCATGAAAAATAAAAACCCAGAGACAGATAATGGGGTTTAAACTGAAGATCAGAAAAGCAAAGCAGCTAACCCCTGGCTCTTTCCTCTACCTCAGACAGAAATGAATCCTCAAACTGAAGACTGAGCCTGAGACCTGTCTCCTCCCATCTTATATTTCTCTCTAGTGCTGCAACTAAAGGCGTGCACCACTCTCTGGCCTGTATGGCTAACTAGTGTTGCTACTTTGCCCTCTGATGTTCAGGCAAACTTTGTTTACTAAAAGACAAATAATATACCACTATAATTTTCTCCTATGTTCCTGTACGACCTAGTCTCAGTTTCTTGGTCACCCACGCAGTGTCAGGTATGGGTTCCATGTTGAGGAATGGGCCTTAAGTCAAATCAGTTAGTGGTTGGTTACTCCCACAGCTTTGTGCCTTCATTGTCACAGCATACATTGCAGATGATACAGCATTATAGGTAAAAGGTTTTGCGGCTGGCTTAGTGTTTACATTTCTCTTTTGACAGCATACAGAGTATGCTCCTATAACAAAGATACTGGAATATAGGGGGACAGTTCTATGTAGGCACCATCTAGCCATCTCCATGTTCAATGAGCATTGTTTTCAGCAAGGGTGCCTTGCCATCAGTTTGTGGAGAGCAGCCTATAGTCATGACAATAGCCTGGGTTGTTTGGGGATTCTTATGGAGCCCCCTTGGTAAACAATTCAATTCTATATAACCTAATCCTAATACTGGAAGCTCTATTTGGTGACAAGAAATAGCCAGCTAGGACTCTGTGTCCCCTATTATTTGGCAATTTCACCTAGAACACCTTCATACATGTATATATTTTAGGAGGTCTATACAGTATTAGGTTTCTAAATTTCCCCCCCACGTGCCACATGTTTTGTCATCTCTTTCCACATTCCCTCCCACTATCCCCTCTCCCCCACCCCACCACTTGATCCTCCAATTCCAGATTCTTCTCATTCACCTGTAACTATCTATCCCATTTCCCTTTCCTAATGAGATCTATCTGTTGCGCCTAGTCCCTTACTCTATACCTACCCTCTGTGGTTCTTTGGATTGTAGCTTGGTTATCCTTTACTTAACAGCTAATGTCCCTGTACAAGCAAACACATACCATATTTCTCTTTCTGTTTCTGAGATACCTCACTCTGAATGATTTTTTTTTCTAGTTCGATCCATTTGCCTGCGAATTTTATGATGTCATTTTCTTAGCAGCTGAGTAATACTACATTGTATAACAATATACCACATTTTCTGTTGTGGTACATTTAGATTATTTCCAATTTCTGGTTACTAGGAATAGAACAGCAAAGGACATGGTTGAGCAAGTGGTAGGATGAAGAGTCATTTAGATACACGCTAAAGAGCGGTATAGCTGGATCAATCCCCATTTTCCTGAGGAAGCCGTCACACTGATTTCCACAGTGGCTATAAGAGTTTGCAGTCCCACCAGCAATGGATGAGTGTTCCCCTTACTCCACATCCTCTCCAGCATGAACTGTCACTTGTTTTATTGATTTTAGCCATTCTGACAGGTGTAAGATGAAATCTCAAAGTAGTTTTGATTTACAGTTCCCTAATGACTAAGGATGTTAAACATTTCTTTAAATGTTCCTCGGTTATTTGTGTTTCCTTTATTGAGGAATTCTCTGTTTAGATCTGTACCCCATTTTTAATTAGGTTATGGTATAACCTTTCTCCCACATTCGTTTCAGCATTTGTTGTTATTGGTATTTTGATGGGAACCATTCTGACGGGGGTAAGCTGTTTCTGGTATTTGGGTCTTATATAAGGTCCTTAATTCATTTAAAGTTTAATCATGTATAATGTGAGGAATAAGAGACTGGTTTCATTATTTTATTATTTAATGACATCCAAGTTTCCTGGCTATTTTTGTTGATAATGATGTCATTTACCCAATATGTATTTTTTGCATCTTTGTCAAAAATCAGGTAGCCGCTGTTGCATAGACTTATATCTGGGTCTTCTATTCTATCCCTCTGATCTATGTGTCTGGTTTGTGCCAATATCATGCTATTTTATAACTATGTATAGATACTTGACACTAAGCTTGGCAATACCTCCTCTGCGAATGCTTTTGCAACCCTTGGTCACTTGTGTTTTAAGATTGAATGTATTACTGCATCTGGAACCACAGTGATCATGTGGAGCAGCTATGGTTCACAGGCCCACAGCTAGAGGGGTTGGAGGGCTAAGATGGGAGTGAGGTCTCTTACCAAGTTGGAGCCATGGCCACAGTGACCTTGTAGAGTGTCGGGGATACATGGTTTTGGGAACCAAACTGAGCTGGAATCACTTACTGATTCTAGAGACCACAGCCCAGCCATTCTTTATTCTGAGTGGCAGGCCAGCCTTGTGCTCCTGGTCTTGTATTGGCCTAACTAGAGAGTTCTAGGCTCAGCTCAGGTTCACTTCATAGATCTAGATGTTGATTGGTTGCCAGCTAAGGTAACTGGGTAGCAGGGTCAAAGACTTCTTGTTTAGTAAACGTTTAGCCTATCTTCAAACGTACATGAAATACTCATTCCATAAATAAGGGATTGGGAAAAGACAAGATCTCCTGAGTAAATTGGGAACATGGGGACCTTGGGAGAGGGTTGAAGGGGAGGGGAGAGGCAGGGATGGAAGCAGAGAAAACTGTAGGGCTCAATAAAAAAATAAGGAATTGGGATCCACAATTCTTTTTTTTTTCTTTTTTTTTATTGATAAAATGAGAATAAAGAAAAGAAAAAAAAACAAATTTCCACCTCCTCCCAGCCTCCCATTTCCCTCCCCCTCCTCCCACTTTTCTCCCCCTCCTCCCACTCTTCTCCCCCTCCTCCCACCCCTCTCCCCTTCCCCCCACTCCTCTCCCCCTCCCTCTCCAGTCCAAAGAGCAGTCAGGGTTCCCTGCCCTTTGGTAAGTCCTAGGTCCTCCCCCCTCCATCCATATCTAGGAAGGTGAACATCCAGACTGGCTAGGCTCCCACCAAGCCAGTGCTGGCTTGGTGGGAGCACAATTCTTTTTTTTATTAAAGATTTCTGCCTCCTCCCCACTACTGCCTCCCATTTCCCTCCCCCTCCCCCAATCATGTCCCCCTTCCTCATCAGCCTGAAGAGCAATCAGGGTTCCCTGCCCTGTGGGAAGTCCAAGGACCACCCACCTCCTTCCAGGTCTAGTAAGGTGAGCATCCCAACTACCTAGGCTCCCACAAAGCCAGTACGTGCAGTAGGATCAAAATCCAGTGCCATTGTTCTTGACTTCTCAGTAGTCCTCATTGTCCACTATGTTCAGCGAGTCCGGTTTTATCCCATGCTTTTTCAGACCCAGGCCAGCTGGCCTTGGTGAGTTCCCGATAGAACATCCCCATTGTCTTAGTGTGTGGGTGCACCCCTCGCGGCCCTGAGTTTCTTGCTCATGCTCTCTCTCCTTCTGCTCCTGATTTGGACCTTGAGATTTCAGTCCGGTGCTCCAATGTGGGTCTCTGTCTCCTTTCATCGCCTGATGAAGGTTAATATCCAGGAGGATGACTATATGTTTTTCTTTTTTTGGGGGGGGGTTCACCTTCTTATTTAGCTTCTCTAGGATCACGAATTATAGGCTCAATGTCCTTTATTTATGGCTAGAAACCAATTACATATTAGAGCACTACTCAGCAGTAAAAAACAATGACTTCTTGAATTTTGCATGCAAATGGATGGAAATAGAAAACACTATCCTGAGTGAGGAAAGCCAGACCCAAAAAGAGGAACATGGGGATCCACAATTCTTAGAATGCAATGAGAACATTGTGTATATATACATATATATATATGCGCGCATATGTATGTATGTATATATATATATGCTTTCCTGTTATGATAAACTGTATTTCCTATTGATATACTCCAAAATAAAATCAGGTGGCTCTTCTGCTTAGAACCCTTCATTTGTTAACTATCTCTTTCAGAAATAAAAGGGCAAGTCTCTCAGTGGGCCATAAAGATATACCTTCAAAGACATACTCCTCCCTGCGTCTCTAGCTTCATTTCCAAAAGCATTTGCAGTTATCCAAATTGGCCTTATCATTTCAAACTTCCACGCTTTGGCTGCTGACTGAAATAGCCTCCTCTTTACCCCATCTGCCTGTCTAGACAGCACCTACTCCCATCGCTGTGGAGGTTTTCCTGCATCTCTGTGGCAGAGCTGACCCTTTATTCACCTGTAACCCTGCTAGACATTAAGATACATTGTATCACTTACATACTTCCTACCAGCTCTCTATGAGCTCCTGAAGGGAAAAGAATGGGTCTTTTCATCTCTGTATCCCCAGTGCCTGGCACACAGCAAATGACTAAATTAATCAATTTCGAGGTTGGTTGTAAAAGGAATTCCATAACTGTTTTTTAACATCATTTAAATGATGACATAATCCCACAGTGACTACTTTGAAGACAAGAACATTAATTTAGGGATTGTAAATTCTAGCAAGTTGTTAAAAATCAGTCACATTAACTTTATCCTCACTTTTATACTGTGTCCTCAAAGACACCACTAAGTATTAAATTAAGAGACACTTTGCCTCCACATTTTAAGACATATAAATCAAGACAGGTCAGGTTAGACTACAGAACCACATGATTTCAAGATTGAAGTACATTACCACTTCCTGAACTTTTTCCCCACACCAACAACTGCAGATCTGGGTGCCTGTTTGGGAAGCTGTAGTCCATTTATGGCAGATAATATACTCCTATTAAGAAAGGTAGAGAAGATATGCTCTAGGGAGCTGAGAATTAACAAATGTTCCACTTAAAAGCATTTTCACATTTCATCTGCCTGTGACAGCCCTGTGATATTTAACTTCAAGACAGAATAAAATGGAGTCCTACTTTGTGCCTAACAGAAAAAAAGGGCCAGCATACTAATACCATCTAAAGCAGGTTGCTATTAGGCCCAATCTGGGTAAGGAACAATAAATACTCTTATCCTTCTCTCATACATTACATTCTGACTGCAGTTTCCCCTCACCCACTCTTCCCTCTCCCTCCCTGCACCTCCCCTCTCCCCCAGATCAACCCCTCTTCTGTTTCCCTTCAAAAATAAAAAACATCCCTTCCAGGGATAGCCACTGAACATGGCCTAACAAGATGCAATGAGAGTAGACAAAAACTGCCACATCAGGGCTGGGCAAGGCAACCCAGTAGGAGGAAAGGTTTCCTAAGCACAGGCAAAAGAGAAAGAGACACCCCACACTCCCACTGTTGGAAGTTCCACAAGAACATCAATCTACATAACCCTAAGGCATATGCAGAGGACCTAGCTCAGACCCATGTCTGAGGGTCCGTGTTTGGAACAATAGTTCTTAACCTATCATTTGAATTATTAATTTAGTTTATATATGATAACTAGTTTCACATCTCTTAATATATCTATATTTTCCTTAATTGTACCTTCATTAACTACCTACTAAGGCATCTTAGGAAGATTTGGTAGGGTATTACCTCAAATTAAAGATAGCTGAATGACAGAGTTCTTTCTCTCTGGGGAACTAGTTTCTTTTCTCTGAAAGCCTTTAAAGGATGCCCACACTGTGGAGGACATTGTTCTTCACACAAATTCTACCAATGGGCTTTTTTTTTTTGTCTACAGGGTCCTTCGACCTCCAAGAGTCCTGTCCCTGTGCTGAGGACAGCCTTTCAGACCTGTGAGTGGGTGCCATCCCGGGGCGGGGCGAAACATACGGGAAAGGAGCACTGGGCCCATTCAGCTCCAGCTGCAGGGACTTCTGTGTTCCACACATTCCCGACTCCCCCAATGTTCCTGCTCCTGCACAGAGGCTACCCACCCAGAGGGGTGAGTGTGCACCCGCCCGGCCGGAGGGGAGTGCAGGGCACCTCCAGCTCCTGCTGCAGGAGCTTCTTGGCTCCGCACAACTCTCCTCTCTCCCCAAGTTTGCCCTTTTGTCTGCGGGGTCCTTTGACCTCCAAGAGGCCTGTCCCTGTGCTGAGGACAACCTTTCAGACCGGAACAGTGTCTGCTCCTGCACTGAGGCTATCCACCTAAAGGGGAACAGTTCCTGCTCCTGCACTGAGGAGATCCACCCAGAGTAAATCACAGCATAGATTGGACCAAAACACCAAGACTCTCTTGGCTGAATTTGAAGGAAGAAATGGGCAGGCATCAATGCAAGAATTTCTCCAACAACCTGAAAGGCAACATGACAACACCAGATTCCAAGGATCATGCAACATAAAGACATGAACACCCTATTCCAGAAGAAGTAGAAGAAATCGACTTCAATCGATTATGACATTATAAAAATGATAGAAAATCTTAAACAGGATGTGAAAAACTGCTGTAAAGAAGTGGAGAAGACAAACAAAAAGGTAGAAGAAATGAATAAATCTCTCAAAGATACCCAAGAAAACCATGATACAGCAATCAAACAGGTAATGGGAACAGTTCAAGTCTTGAAAAATGAAATGGAGGTAATGAAGAAAACACAAACGGAGGGAAGGCTGGATATGGAAAATCTGGGTAACCGATCAGGAACTACAGAGTCAAGCATGACCAACAGAATACAAGAGATAGAAGAAAGAATCTCAGACACTGAAGATACTATAGAGGAAATAAACTCATTGATTAAAGAGAATAACAAATCCAACAAATTCTTAACCAAAACATACAGGAATTCTGGGACACCGTGAAAAGACCAAACTAAGAATAATAGGCATGGAAGAATGAAAAGAATTACAGTTCAAAGGCCCAGAAAATATATTCAACAAAATTATAGAAGAAAACTTTCCCAACCTAAAAAAGGATATTCCTATGAAGGCACAAGAAGCATACAGAGCACCAAATAGACTGGATCAAAAAAAAGCATCCCCTCACCATATAATAATCAAAACACAAAACATACAAAATAAAGAGCAAATATTAAGAGCTGCAAGGGAAAATGGTCAAGTAACATGTAAAGGGAAACCTATCAGTATTACACCTGACTTCTCAATGAAAACCATGAAAGCCAGAAGGTCTTGGATAGATGTGCTGCAGACACTAAGAGATCATGGATGCAAGCCCAGACTACTATATCCAGCAAAGCTCGCATTCACCATCGATGGAGAAAAGATATTCCAAGACAAAAACAGATTTAAACAATACTTAATCACAAACCCAGCCTTACAGAAAATACTAGAAGGAAACCACAAACCAAGGAAGCCAACAATACCCATAATAACACAAGCATCTAACAATCCTCCACTAGCACATCTTAAAGAAGGGAAACACACAAACACTACCACCAGGAAAAATAACTTGAGTTAGCAAACACTGGTCATTAATATCACTTAATATCAAGGGACGCAATTCACCTATAAAAAGGCCCAGGTTAATAGAATGGATATGAAAACAGGATCCAACATTCTGCTGTTTTCAAGAAACACACCTCAAACTCAAAGACAGACACTACCTCAGAGTAAAGGGTTAGGAAAAGGCTTTCCAATCAAATGGTCCAATGAAACAAGCAGGTGTGGCTAAACTAATATCTAACAAAATTGACTTCAAACTAAAATCAATAATAAGAGATGGAGAAGGACACTTTATTCTCATAACAGGAATAATTCATCAGGAGGAAGTCTCAATCATGAATATCTAAACCTCTAATATAAAATAGTACCCACATATGTAAAAGAAACATTACTAGAACTCAAAGCATACATCAAACCCCATACTCTAATAGTAGGAGATTTCAACACTCCGATCTCACCAATGGACAGGTCAACCAGACAGAAACTTAACAGAGAAATAAGAGAACTAATAATGAACCAAACGGACTTAACAGACATCTTTAGAACATTCCACCCAAATAGAAAAGAATATACCTTCTTCTTAGCATCTCATGGAACCTTCTCAAAAATTGATCACTTAACTGGTAACACAGCAAACATCCATAGATACAAAGAAATTGTAGTAACCACATGTGTACTATAGGATCACCATAGAATAAAATTAGAATTCAACAACAATTCTATCCCCAGAAAGCCTACAAACTCACGCAAATTGAACAGTCAACTACTGAACCACCCCTGGGTCAAGGAAGAAATAAAGAAAGAAAATAAAGTCTTCCTTGAATTTAATGAAAATAAAGACACAACATACTCAAACCTATGGGACATTATGAAAGCAGAGCTAAGAGGAAAGGTCATAGCACTAAGTGCCCACAAAAAGAAAATGGAGAAAGCACACAAGAGAGACTTAACAGCACACCTGAATGCTCTAGTAAAAAAAAAAGAAGCAGACTCACCCAGGAGGAGTAGAAGACTGGAAATAATCAAACTGAGGGCTGAAGTCAACAAAATAGAAACACAGAAAACAATCCAAAGAATCAATGAAACAAAAAGCTGGTTCTTGGAGAAAATCAACAAGATTGACAAACCCCTATCCAAAATAATCAAACAGAAGAGAGAGAACATGCAAATTATTAAGATCAGAAATGAAAGGGGGGACATAACCACAGACACAGAGGAAATTCAGAGAATCATTAGATCATACTACAAAAGCCTGTATGCCACAAAATTGGAAAATGTAAAAGAAATGAGCATTTTTTAGATAAGTACCATAAACCAAAGTTAAATCAAGACCAGATGAACAATTTCAATAAACCTGTAAGTCATGAAGAATTAGAAGCTGTTATCAAGAACCTCCCTACTAAAAAAAAGCCCAGGACCAGAGAATTTCAATGCAGAATTCTACCAGAACTTCCAAGAAGAGCTAATACCTGTACTCCTTAATGTGTTTCACAAAATAGAAACAGAAGAGTCGTTGCCAAACTCCTTTCATGAAGCTACAGTTACCCTGATACCAAAACAACAAAGACTCAAACAAGAAAGATAATTACAGGCCAATCTCACTCATGAACATCGATGCAAATTCGGTTTCTCAGGAAACCTACCCCTGGACCCAGCAATACCACTCCTGGGAATATACCCAAGAGATGCCCTATCATATGACAAGAGCATTTGTTCAACCATGTTCATAGCAGTATTATTTGTAATAGCCAGAACCTGGAAACAACCTAGATGCCCTTCAATGGAAGAATGGATGAAGAAAGTGTGGAATATCTACACATTAGAGTACTACGCTGTGGTAAAAAACAATGACTTCTCAAATTTTGCATGCAAATGGATGGAAATAGAAAACACTATTCTGAGTGAGGTAACCCAGACCCAAAAAGATGAATATGGGATGTACTCACTCATAATTGGTTTCTAGCCATAAATAAGGGTCACGGAGTCTACAATTGGTGATCCTAAAGAAGATAAGTAAGAAGGTGAACCAAAGGAAAAACATATAGTTACCCTCTTGGCTATGGGAAGTAGACAAAATTGCCGGGGAGAAAATTGGGATCTTGGGGGTGGGGTGGGATGGGGGTAAGGGGAGATGGGGAGAGAAAAGGGAGAAGGGGAGGATGGAGGGAACTTGGGGAAAAAGGAGGATTGGGATAAAGGAAGGTTGGATAGGGGAGCATGGAAGCACAATTCTTAGTTAAGGGAGCCACTTTAGGGTTGGCAAGAGACTTGAACCTAGAGTGGCTCCCAGGAGCCCAAGCCGAGGTCCCCAGTTAGTTCCATGGGCAGCTTAGGATAGGGAACCTAAAATGACCCTAGCCTATAGCAATACTGACGAATATCTTGCATATCATCATAGAACCTTCATCTGGTGATGGAAGGAGATAGAGACAGAGACCCACACTGGAGCACTGGACTGAGCTCCCAAGGTCCCAATGAGGAGCAGAAGGAGGGAGAACATGAGCAAAGAAGTCGGGACCACGAGGGGTGCACCCACCCACTGAGACAGTGGAGCTGATCTATTGGGAGCTCACCAAGGCCAGCTGGACTGTGACTGAAAAAGCATGGGTTAAAACTGGACTCTCTGAACATGGCGAACAATGAGGGCTGATGAGAAGCCAAGGACAATGGCACGGGGTTTTGATCCTACTTCATGTTCTGGCTTTGTGGGAGCCTAGCCAGTTTGGATGTTCACCTTCCTAGATATGGACAGAGGGGGGAGGACCTAGGACTTACCACAGGGCAGGGAACCCTGACTGCTCTTTGGACTGGAGAGGGAGGGGGAGAGAAGTGGCAGGAGGGGGAGAAGGGTGGGAGGAGGGGGAGGGAAAGGGGAGGCTGGGAGGAGGTGGAAACTTGTTTTTTTTTCTTCCTTTTCTCAATAAAAAAAGCATGATCTCAAACTCAAAAAAAAGAATAAAAATAGATCCATATCTATCACCATGCACAAAACTCAAGTCCAAATGGATTAAAGACCTCAATATAAATCTGACCACGCTGCAGCTGATAGAAGAGAAAGTGGGAAGTAGTCTGCAACACATGGGCACAGGAGATCAATTCCAACGTATAACCCCAGTAGCACAGACAATAAGAGCAACAATGAATAAATGGGACCTCCTGAAACTGAGAAGCTTCTGTAATGCAAAGGACACTGTTATTAAGACAAAAAGGAAATCTACTGAATGGGAGAAGATCTTCACCAACCCTGCATCAGACAAAGGTCTGATCTCCAAAATATATAAAGAACTCAAGAAACTAGACATTAAAACTCTAATTAACCCAATTAAAAAATAGGGTACTGAACTGAACAGAGAATTTTCAACAGAAGTTCAAATAGCCAAAAGATACTTAAGGTCATGCTCAACCTCCTTAGTGCTCAGGGAAATGCAAATCAAATCAACTTTGAGATACCATCTTACACCTGTCAGAATGGCTAAAATCCAAAAACATCAATGATAGCCTTTGCTGGAGAGGCTGTGGAGTAAGAGGAATACTCATCTATTGTTGGTGGGAATGCAAACTTGTGCAACCACTTTGGAAATCAGTGTGAAGGTTTCTCAGGAAACTGGGCGTCAACCTACTTTAGCATCCAGCAACTCCACTCTTGGGAATATACCCAAGAGATGCCCAGTCAAACTACAAAAGCATTTGTTCGACTATGTTCACAGCATCACTATATGTAATAGCCAGAACCTGGAAACAACCAACGTGCCCCTCAATAGAAGAATGGATAAAGAAGGTGTGGCAATATATACTTTAGAGTTCTATTCAGCGGTAAAAAAAACAATGGTATCTTGAACTTTGCATGCAAATGGATGGAAATGAAAACACTATCCTAAGTGAGATAACTCAGACCCAAAAAGAGGAATATGGTATGTACTCACTCATAAGCGGATTCTAGCCATAAACAAAGGACACTGAGCCTATAGTTCATGATCCTAGAGAAGGTGAACCCAAAGAAAAACATATATTTATCCTCCTGGATATTGGAAGTTGACAAGATCATCGACCAAACGTTGGGAGCAGGGGTATGGCGGTGGATTGGGGGAATGGGAGATGGAGAGAAAGAAGGGAGAAGGGGAGGATTGGGGAGAGCTTGGGGGAATGGGAAAATTAAGATGAAGGAAGGGTAGATATGGGAGCAGGGAAGAAGTTATACCAACCAAGGGAGCCATTTTAGGTTAGCTAGAGTCTTGGCTCTAGAGCGGTTCCCAAGTGTCCAAGGAGATTTCTCCAACTAGTTCTGTGGGCAGCAGAGGACAGGGTGCCTGTACTGGCCTTATCCTATAGCTACACTGATGAATATCTTGCATATCACCACAGACCCTTCATTCTGTGATGGATGGAGCTAGAGACAGAGACCCACATTGGAACACTGGACTGAGCTCACAAGGTCCAAATGAGGAGCAGAAGGATGGAGATCATAAACAAGGAAGTCAGGACCATAAGGGGTGTGTCCACTCACTGAGACAATGGGACTTATCTAATGGGAGCTCACAAGGCCAGCTGGACTGGAACTGATGGAGCATGTGATCAAACTGGACGCTCTGAATGTGGCTGACAATGAGGGCTGACTGAGAAGCCAAGGACAATGGCACTAGATTTTGATTCTACTGCATGGACTGCCCTTGTGGGAGACTAGTCTGTTTGGATGGTCCCCTTCCTAGATAGACCTGGATGGAGGGGGGAGGACCTTGGACTTCTCACAGGACAGGAAACCCTGACTGCTCTTAGGACTGGAGAGGGAGGGGGAGAGGGAGGGGGAGTGGAAAGGGAAATGGGAGGAAGGGATAAGGTGGGTATTTTTCAATAAATAAATAAGAAAACATATTACCAATGGAAATGTTAATCTCATTCAAAAATAACTTCACAGACACATTCAGAATGAGGTTTACCTAAATCTCTGGGCACCATGGCCTAACAAAGCCATAAAATCAGCCATTACACACAGCAAATGTGCACTGAGCACTCATTTGAGGGACTAACTAGGCATTGTTTTAAAAATTGTGAAGTCTGTGAGAAGCCTAGCAAATTTCTGGCAGATTCTAATTTATATTTAATAAATAGAAATACCACCCATGACTTTCCTAAAAAGGCCACTTTGAAATCCTTTTGTCAGATATATTAATTAACCCCTGTAATCTGAGTCTCTATCAATGCTCGCCATTTCAGAAGCAATTTTTACTTTCACTACATCTAGATTTTTTGAAATCTCATTACTAATTGTGTTGAATGAGTATATAGTGGACCTTATTAGAGCATCAGGGCTTGGCCACGGAGGATATAATATGCTTGAAGAAACCTATAATTGTATTTATAATATGCAGCAATATATTTGACAACTTGTTAGTGAATTCATTTGGTTGTAATGGTCTTCTTTCTTTTTTAGAGCATTTTTAATATTGTATCTTTTAAAAAATTGGGGGAATTCATATCATATTTGTAAAATCACATAGAATTCAGACTTAATTCTAGGAAATACCAAAGCCTATCATGTTTTCCTTCTGCCCCATGATACCCATTGGTAATGCCATCCTGTGAAGTTAGACTAATTTCCATTTGCTTTAATCATAGCTCAATATCTCATTTCTTATCTTTGACCTCAGCACAGCCTTCGCGGTAAACTGTCAGCCATCTAACTCTCAGCAGCACTACAAACACAGATCTGGGAAAACATCATTAAGAGGATTAAAGGCAAAGATCCCTATTTATGAAAATTTCTAAACATCTGTCATGAAGTCTGGTCAGGATATTTCCCAGTATATGTTAGCACTCCATGTTTATTTGACAATTACTGTCATCAATGTCAGAAGGGAGGAGAGGAGAGTTATTAATAGGAGTTTCTTGGCTTTGGTGATTAGCAAAAGTCAGTCCTGTATCTTGTCACTGTTCTATGAGATTGCCATGAGAGCTGTATCACCATGACAATAATGTAAAGCCTGAGCCTCAGGCTAGCAGGGCTCAGATTCATTGGTCTGAAAGCAGAAGAGGGAGCAAAGGTATGTCTGCAGAGTTTCGTAAAAGTAAAGAATTAACACAATTCTCAAAAACTATAACTATACCTGGAGGAAGACTGTTGGCCAGCACACAAACCCAATGTAGCCTCCCACAAAAGCACTTTTTAAAAATTCTCAAATCCTAGAAAAAGTATCTGCAACAAAATCAACTGACAGACTCAGTGGGAAATATAATAGCTAATTTTTATTTGTCAATTTGAAAAGGATGACCAGCTAACTGATAAAACATTTTTTCTCAGAATGTCTGTATCGATGGTTGCAGAATGAGTAAAAACGATCACGTTTAGCAAAGTACACTGTTGCACTAAGACAGAAAAAAAGGCAGGGGAAGGGAGAAATTGTTCTCTCTCTTTGACAGAGGGCACCCATTTTCTCCCTACATTGGTCATCAGTTACCCTGGTCCTCACGTCTTGAGAAACCCTGATTGAATCATATCACTGGCTTCCTGGTCCACAAACTCACAAAGAGCAGCATATAACTTCTCAGCTTTCATAATCATGCCACCCAATTCCTCAAATCAACTTGTCTCTAAAACAGACAGATCTTGTTTTCTAGACCTCTGATTCTTTTGGCAAACTTTTATAGATCTATTTGGATCTTTCTTTGGAGTTATAATAGTGCTGATTATGATTGGTGTATTAGTTTCCTAGTTACCATAGCAAAATGACATGAATTGGTTCCCTTCAAACAAGAGAAATTTATTATCTCACAGTTGTGCACTCTGGAAGTCCAGATTCAAGACTCAGCAAAAATGTATTTTCTGGTGGCTTTAAGAAAGGCTTCTTCCTTCCTTCTTCCAGTTTCTAATATTTGCTGCCATTATATGTGTGATGTGTCCTTGTGTTATCTTAGGTGTCTGTCATTGAGTCCAAATTTCCCTTTTGGATACAGATACCAGTAATATTAGAAAAAGGTCCATTCCCTGACTTCAAACTCTACTACATAGCTACAGTACTAAAAAACAGCCCAATATTGGCATAAAACCAGACAGGAGGACTAATGCAACTGAATCGAAGACCCACACACTTATAAATGCTTGATTTTTGACACAGAAGCAAAAAATATAAAAAGGAAGAAAGAAAACATATTCAAGAAATGGTGCCACTTCCTAAATATAACCACAATAGCATAGACACTGAGAGAAACAATTAATAAATGAGACCTCCTGAAACTGAAAAGCTTCTGTAAAGCAAAGGACAAGGTCAACAAAACAAAATGGCAGCCTACAGAATGGGAAAAAAAATCTTCACCAACACCACATCAGATAGAGGGATGATCTCCAAAATTTACAAAGAACTCAAGACATTGGTCTTCAAAAGAATAAATAATCCAATAAAAAATGGAGTACAGACCTAAACAGAGAACTCTCAACAGAAGAATCTATAATGGTGAAAGTTACTTAATGAAATGTTCAACATCCTTAGCCATCAGAGAAATGCAAATCAAAACAACTCTGATATTCCATCTTACATCTGTAAGAATGGCCAAGAGCAAAAAGACTGATGATAACTTATAGTGGAGAGGTTGTGGGTTAAAGGGAACACTTCTGCATTGCTGGTGTAAATGCAAGCTGGTACAGCCACTTTGAATTTCAGTATGGCGATTTCTCAGAAAATTAGGGAAAAAGCTACCTCAAGACCTAGCAATAATAATTTTGGGTATATACCCAAAGGATGCTCATCGTACCACAAGGACATGTGCTCAACTATGTTCATAACAGTATTGTTTGTCACAGCTAGAACATGGAAACAAGCTATATGCCCCTCGGCCAAAGAATGGATAAAGAAAATATGGTACATTTACACAATGGAGTACTACAGAGCAAAAAAAATGACATCTTGAAATTTGCAGGCAAATGGATGGATCTAGAAAACTTCATATTGAGTGAGGTAACTCAGGCCCAGAAAGACAAATATCATATGTACTCACTCATACATGGCATTTAGACATAAAGCAAAAAATAAGCAGTCTACAATTCACAATCCCAGAGAACCTAGACATCGAAAAGGACCCTAAGGGAGACATACATGGATCAATGTACATGGGAAGTAGAAAAAGACAAGATCTCCTGCGTAAATTGGGAGCATGGGGACCATGGGAGAGGGTTGAGGGGGAAGGGAGAGGCAGGGAAGGGAGCAGAAAAAAAATATATGGCTCAGTAAAAACAATATTTAAAAAAGAAAGAAAAAGACCCATCAAATATCCCCCCACTGAAACTTAATTACCCCTTAAAAGAATATTGTGCTATAAGGTAATATAGAATGCAAATTTATAATAATATCTTTTTAATTTATTTTTAAATGTTTTTGATCGAAATACAATTACATCATCTCTCCTTTGCTTTCTTCCCATCAGCCCTACCCAGTTATTCTCTCTTGAACCTCATCTATATTCCCCACTCTCAAGTTGATAACCTATTTTTTTGATTATATATATTTAAATATGTATGTATGCAGGAACATATAAAATTAGAGCCTGATATGTCTGGTCTTGTTGTTTTGTGTATATGGTTTCAAGGCTGACCACTCTGCATTGAACAACCAGTAAAAGGTCTCATCACTGGGAAAGGCTAATTCTCCTTCTCCCAGCAGTCAATGAGTTGCCTGTAGTTCCTTGTCTATGAGTGGGACCCTGCAAATTTTTTTGCCTTCCACATTAACATGTCCACTGATATTGGAATTGTTCTGATCTTGTTTATGCAGCCATTTCTAGGGGAGACTGTTGCATGGCAAAGGCCCTGGTATTCTATTATAATCTTTCTGCCCCACCCCTTTTGTGATATTTCCATATATATTTTTGATTCTGCCTTTGGTTACTCCTCAGAGATTGAGTGTGAGCCCCTATTGCTGAACGTACCACACTCTTAGGGCATGTGACTTGAATGACTTGCACTGGATCTGAATAAAAATGCTATACAAGATGCCAAGGGAGGGAAGCAGTTCAACAGGGCATGTGACTTGAATGACTTGCACTGGATCTGAATAAAAATGCTATACAAGATGCCAAGGGAGGGAAGCAGTTCAACAGTCTGACCCGATGTAACATTTGTGAACTTGGCAAGGTATGCATAAAGGTGCAAGAAGTGGCACTTATGTGTTAGTTGCAACCAGCAACTATCGAGTTGGGCTTAAGGCCCACTTTATAGAAGGGAATTTATGTCCGGTACTGGAGAACCTAGCCTTCTTCCCACAGATAGAGAAGCCATGGACCTTAGATTAGAATCTAGTACCATCATGTTCCTAGGCCAGCATAACTTCTTACTACATTTTGAATCTTATTCTTATACCCACAGATAAATGAAGTTACCACCCCTCCTTTTGTTACAGCAAAAGGAGACCATCACAGAACACCCAGAACTGGATACAATGCAGAGATCAATGGACCATGTGGAGCCCAGTCCCAACAAATACATATGCATCACAGCTCCTGAATGCCATTTTTGAGGGACATAATTTAACCCCCTAATAGTGAGATAGCTAAACTAATAAAAATAATAAAATGGAATACTTTATGATAGATAAAAAAAACAAAATAGCTTGTAACTTACATTTTAAAAATGAGGCTCTAAATGGTTCTACAGTGTGCTACAGATGGACAAGCACTTACGTACATCAGTGACTTGACCCCTAACCCCAGCTCTGTCTGAATCATATCCCTGGCCTTTAACAATAAGTTTACATCTTGAAGCTTTAATTTTCTTAACTTGAAAATGAATGACTTTCACTTATATCTCTAAATGTCTCCTCAAATGCTGATATAATTTTTTAACTACAGAAAAGTCAGGTCAAATAAAACATGGTTAATGTATATGATGATCACCATAGCAATATGACATGTGTTTAGCATCTTTCTATCCTTGAATTTTATGTAGGGTTAGAAGAGCAATAATGAGAAAAGAATTAAAGCTGAATAATTGCCAAGATATGGAGGCCTACATGCAGTGATATGATGGGACAAAACATGAGCTGGCAGTATATCTCAGTGGCAGAGCACTCGCCTAACATGCTCTGGGCCCCATGCCCAGCATGGAATAATGAAACATTGATACGAGTTAACATAATAAGTATTTACAGAAATGATCCCAAGCCAATAAAGTGGCAATAACACAGGGCCTTATACGGGAACAGTAGGACATGTTTTCAGTTGTACTTACTAGCACAAAACAACCACACTGGAAACAATTGACCAGTTGGATTAATTTAAGAGAGACCAATTTGAGAAATTCTTCAATTCTTGCCTTTAAATCCAAAGCTTTTTCTTTCTCCATTCTATTTATTTATTTATTAAAGATTTCTGTCTCTTCCCCGCCACCGCCTCCCATATCCCTCCCCCTCCCCCAATCAACTCCCCCTCTCTCATCAGCCCAAAGAACAGACCAGGTTCCCTACCCTGTGGGGAGTGCAAGGACCTCCCACCTCCTTCCAGGTCTAGTAAGGTGAGCATCCAAACAGCCTAGGCTCCCACAAAGCCAGTACGTGCAGTAGGATCAAAACCCAGTGCCATTGTTCTTGACTTCTCAGTAGTCCTCATTGTCTGCTATGTTCAGCGAGTCCGGTTTTATCCCATGCTTTTTCAGATCCAGGCCAGCTGGCCTTGGTGAGTTCCCGAAAGAACATCCCCATTGTCTCAGTGTGTGGGTGCACCCCTCGCAGTCCTGAGTTCCTTGCTCATGCTCTCTCTCCTTCTGCTCCTGATTTGGACCTTGAGATTTCTGTCTCAGTGTGTGGGTGCACCCCTAGTGGTCCTGAGTTCCTTGCTCGTGCTCTCTCAGAATCCTTCTGCTTTTGATTTGGACCTAGGGGTTGTAATCTGGTGCTCCAATGTGGGACACTGTTTTCCTTTAAAAAGCAAATGAGATGGGTGAATTGTACAACTCTCTGGCTTCCATTCTAAGTTATGTGTGCATATTATCTCATTAAAACAAAACCCCTTATTGTTATATATGGGAGGCAGATAATTACAGATATACCAAATGACATTGCATGTATATACATATCCTTTTGATGGAAAAAGTCAATGCAAAATCAGCAGTAGATACTGAAGTCATGTTTTCCCTTTAGGGAAAGGAATATTGGAGCAGAACATGTCCCTATAAGAAAGAAGCAAAAACATCTTAAGCAGACTGATATCGAGAGGTCTTATTATCCTATGGAAATGCCCTTTGATCAGGATGCATAATCACCATATTGCATCCAATTACAAGTTGAATAAGGAACATGATTGCTTCTGTCGTATTTATATCTAATCAGAAGTTGGGAGACAATTATGGTAATAAAGTATGATGCCATGGAGAAGAGTCTATGTCAGAAAAAGAGGGCAACCTTGGCTGAAAGACTAATCCCTGCCCTGTAGGAGGGAAATAGAGATGTTCAGTTGCTCCAAAGCCGTGTCATTCAAGTGTGGTAGAGCAGATGGAGACTAGAGGATTGAGAATTCAAAGTCAACCTCAGATACACAGTGAGCTCGAGGTCAGCCTGGCCTACAC
Source organism: Microtus pennsylvanicus (assembly GCF_037038515.1). Classification (NCBI taxonomy): domain Eukaryota; kingdom Metazoa; phylum Chordata; class Mammalia; order Rodentia; family Cricetidae; genus Microtus; species Microtus pennsylvanicus. The sequence continues at coordinate 60,256,240 of NC_134601.1, read as the reverse complement.
AAGATCCTATAAAAATGTAAAAGTAGGGGGGCTGGAGAGATGGCTCAGAGGTTAAGAGCATTGCCTGCTCTTAAAAAGGTCCTGAGTTCAATTCCCAGCAACCACGTGGTGGCTCACAACCATCTGTAATGAGGTCTGGTGCCCTCCTCTGGCCTGCACCACAGACAGAATATTGTATACATAATAAATAAATAAATATTAAAAAAACAAAAGAAAAAACAAAAAAATGTAAAAGTAGATAGATAGATGATAGATAGATAGATAGATAGATAGATAGATAGATAGATAGATAGACAGACAAAGGCAAGAGGGAAGAAAGAAATCAAGCAAGCAATCTATGTCAACTAGAGAGTACAGAGGAGCAAATGGATCTCAGTATACAAACTAGTTTTAGTTAGTTTGACATCTGGAATGTCCAGGAGTGGCATCAGGGAATGCTGTTTTACCAATACATTATTTTTTTTACTTCTGACTTGAAGTCTTGGTGTCTGTTGCCAGTAGTGTTTATGGATTTCAGGCCCCATTCCTATCTTCCTGAGCTTAAATTTCTGAGGATACAAATCAAAGTGACTCCATTATTAAAGTACAGGTAGTTGCTAATATTTCAGATGCACACATCAAAAAGCACTGAGTCAAAAATAAGCAAGATGTACACATTTTATCCAGGTACCAGCACTTGATACATTCATTACAAAACCGCATAAGGTCACCAATATTATATTATTAATACCCATGTTATTTGTGATGGGTAACGAACATAGTTCACAATAATCTTGCTCCTGACATAAACATCTGCTTTCATATTGGTCATTTCTTATTGAGACTTGCTCAGTAAGAAGGAATTCGTGTATTATAAACCCAGTTAAAAACTCATGATTGAGGTTGGGAGTGGTGATTCACACCTTTGATCCCAGCACTCAGGAAGCAGAGGTAGATGATATGATGTGAGGTCAAAGTCAACATGGTTTATATAGTGAGTTCTAGTCCAGACAGGACAACATAGTGAGACCTTGTCTCAAAAGTAGGGTGATGTGAGATATCCTTCTGTACATGTGTTGCTCTTGTTGGTTAATGAATAAAGCTGTTTTGGTCAATGGCAGGGCAGTATATAGCCAGGTTAGAAGAGATAGAGAAAGAAAGAGTAGGTGGAGTCAAGGAGATGCTATGTAGCTACCAAAGAGAAAGACTCCACCACTGGAACTTTTCTGGTAAGCCACAGCCTTGTGGTATATACAGATTAATAGAAATGCGTTAATTTAAGATATAAGAGCTAGGTAGGAATATACCTAAGCTATTAGCCAAATACTATAGTAATTAATATAGTTTCTGTGTGATTATATGGGTCTTAGTAGCCAGGAACAAATGAATAGTCTCTGCCTAAATATGGCACCAACATGAGCCAACTACATCCCAAGATAACCTGAGAGAGCTTAGGAAGTAATTCTAGACTGAACAGAACAGAGTTAAGCATGGCTTCTTGGTGCAGCATTTTCTTGAGTGGGCTCTGTCTGTTAGAGGTAAGCAGAGGTGAAATTCCTTTAAGAGAAGGCTTCCTAACTCAGCATTAGCAACAAAAACTGCTTTACTCCTTTTAGAGCCAGCTTCCTGGTTCATGCTAGTGTGGATACACAGCACTTAAATGGGGTCTGTGAGCATAATGTTACAAACTGTTTACTGGTGACATAAACTCAATGTGTCCCTGGAGTTGGGGCAGTGAACATGCCTCTGCCATGTTGGACTGGGTTGAGCAAACAGACAGGGCCACAGAGTTGGTCCTAGCCATGCCTGCTTAGCAATTAGAAAAAAAAAAAGGTGCTCCTGGTGAGAAAACGATTATAGATATGCAATAAAGACAGATTCAGACAAAAATAAAGCTCTGAATGAGTCACAGTATTAGATAAATGTCTGTAGGCTTTGGAGAGAGACAGTTATAAAAAGAAATAAATAGTTTTAAAAACAAAACAAAGTAAAGAGACAGTAAAAGTAATATAAAAGAGTACAGACAGACATAGATTAAAGGAGTAATAAAAAATAAGCCATATAAAGATGGAATATACATAGAGAGTCTAGATTATGTGTATTATTGCATTAACTTTGAATTTTTTTTTCTTGACTGAAGAGAGACTTTTGAATCTGGGGGCTGCTAAGCGAAACCAATATAAAGGTATCTTGACTTCAAAATTTGGGTCTAAGGATATGTTGCTTTGGAAAAGAGGTTCTGCTTTTGTTTCCACAGAAGATGAGAATCTGTGGATTCCTTCCATGCTAATATGGTTTGATGAAACAAGACCCCCCCCCCCCAAAAAGTCTCTGTAAACTTTAAAAATACTTTGCCCAACAATCAGCAGGAAGCAGTTTGGAGAAAACTGTTGGCATACAAAAGAGTTCCACAATAGCCCAGAATGGAATATATTTATTTGGGGATAAACTCACAGAAAAGGTAGCAATCCACAGTCCTCTGTGTTCTCTGGAAACTGGATCTGCATACAGCAGTCAAGAGACTTGCACAGAGTTTTTGTACGCATTTATAGTACATCAGACCCTGTCCAAAGTGGGCTGGTATTGTAAAGACTATTGGTTGGAGTTCCCACAGCACATCTCCCTATTGTCTAAATAAGAGAGTTATAAGCCTAATACAAAATTATATACAATAAGAACAAATATCAAATATTGTCCAGAGAAAAGAAGAAGCAAAATAATATATAAAAGTTAGAATTACAACCAGCATTGTTGTAGTAAGAAAACCACTTGTTTGTTTCCCGGCTGCCCGGCAGCTCAATCCAGAAAAAAAAAACCACACAGAAACTATATTAATTAAATCACTGCCTGGCCCATTAGTTCTAACTTCTTATTGGTTAATTCTTAAATATTAATTTAACCCATTTCTATTGATCTGTGTATCGCCACAAGGCTGTGGCTTACCAGGAAAAGTTTAGGCATCTATCTCTGGTGGGGCTATATGGCTTCTTCTCTGACTCCACCTCTTTCTTCCCAGCATTCAGTTTAGTTTTCCCCACCTAACTCTATTCTACCCTATCAGGCCAAGCCATTATTAATTAATGGTAATCACAGCATACAGAGAGGAATCCCATATAACAGCATGAATAACATCAATATCAAATAAGAAAAATATGCTAAATGTTATAATAGTTATCCTATACTAAGGAGTTAAAGTCTTATATTAAAAATGGCTTGGCTAAGTTATGAGAGGGAAGTAACTATGACTATCTAGTCTTCAACCCCATCAAAGACCTGAGAAGGAAAATAATATTACTTGAATCAATAAGAAGTACAAACAACTTATACAAGGTACAAGAAATGACAGAGACAACTGAATACCTAAGCCATTACCCAAAGTCTCATTTACAACACTGGGACAACATAATACTTGCTTGATATTATTTGTTTTGTTATATATAATTTTACTATGTTCAAGTTAAAACCTTTCTTTTATTTAGAGAAAAAAGGGGAGATAATGTGGGATATTCTTCTGTATATGTGTTCCTCTTATTGGTTAATAAAACAAGCTTCTTCAGCCTATGACAGGGAAGAATATAGCCAGGCTGGAAGAGATTAAAGAAAGCTTAGGAAGAGTCAAGAAAACCCTATATAGCTGCCAAGGAGAAAGAAAACAATGCTGGAACCTTTTCAGTAAACCACAGCCTCGTGACAATACACAGATTAACAGAAATGAGTTAATTTAAGATATAGGAGCTAGGTAGGAATACACCTAAACAATTGAACAAACACTATTGGAATTAATATACTTTCTGTGTGCTTATTCGGGTCTGGGCAGGCAGTAACAAACAAGCAGTCTCTGCTTAAAGTGAGGTAGGTCTTTAGGAGATATTAAGCCCCAGGGAGATGTTTAATACAGCTGTCTAGGTAAATTGGCATGACTCCAAGCTGCCTTTTAAATATGTATGTTTATAACCATGGGGAGGATGCTACTCTCAGCACAGCAGTAAATACAAAGATGCATGGCTGCTATATGTGCTGAGAATAAGTGTGCTTAGCCCTAGACAGGACATTTTGACTACTCCCTCTGAGGCTCAGAAAACATTGTGGAAGAGGGATAGGAAGAATGTAAGAGCTAAAAGACAGGAACAGAAATTATAAATGTTTTTCCTGGACATGACAATGAAATGGTGATGTCTCAGGAACTGAACTACCTTCAATGAGCATGAACAAGATTTGGTAGACAACACACAACCATGGATCCTGGACCCATCACTGGGTGTTTGTTGTTGTTGCTGCTGTTACTGCTGCTATTTTCCTCCTCCTCCTATTTCTCCTCATTTTTCTTCTTGTCAAGAACAGAAAAAAGGAGTTTTTCAATGTGGCCACATCAGGAAGAGGGACAATGAGGTTCTACCTTCAGAATCCCAAAGTGAGATTATAGTCTAAATAGAGGGCCAGGGATGTGTAACATCATTGATCGCCATTGTCTGAGCTTCACTCTCCTCTGTCAAGGTAGTGTGTTCTGACAAGTTGTTAGGACTGTGAAATATGCTTTCTGGAAGACAAGTCCCTTCTCTGTCTACCACCAGGCTTCAGTGTTTTCCTTCACTTAGTGGGAGATTCTTAGGGAAATTTCTGTTTCTTCAGGCTGACTTTTTTCTTTGTTGTTTGTCTTATTTTTTGAGATTATAAGTATATTTCTCCCTTTCCCTTTGTCCCTCCAAACTCTCCCATATACCCCTCCTTTCTCTCTTTTAAATTCATGAGCTCTGTTTTCATTAATTATTCTTAAATGCATATTTGTACATATACATATAAGTTCCTAAATGTAACGCACTCAATCTGTATAATGATAAATGTGTATATGTTTTCAGGAATGATCATTTGGTATTGGACAACCAAATGGTGTGCTTTTCCCTAAAGAAGACTATTTCTCCAACTCTTAGCATTCCTCAGATGCCTGTAGTTCTTTGTGTAGAGTTGAAACCTTATGGGCTTGCCCCATCGACTTTGGCAAGTCCATTGGTGTTGTCCTTGTTCAGCTCATGTTCAGTTAGTCACGTTGGCAAGACTTTATTAGTGCAGCTTCTGTCATCACTAGGAGACACAGTCTCCCAGCAATTTCCCAATCCTCTGGCTTATCCAGTCTTCTAGTCGTTGACTCTTAAGTACAGGAATATTTTATAAATACATCCACAGGAAATGTGGTCTCCAGTTGTTGCAAAGAGAAATTTACTTGATAAGGGGCAAAGACTATACTTTTCAGGCTAAAAGCTAGAAGGGAACACAGGAAGACTGGGTATGGAATGGGTTGGTGGCAACAGCACAAAAGGCCTGTGGGTAGCTTTCCGTACAGGGGTTCTTAGCCAACCTAGAGCTGGGCTGAAGTGCAGGTAGAGGTTGTCCAACTAGGCCCTGTGCTGGGACACAGGATGTGGGATACTGATTTATTCTGAGGGAGATTCAGCCATTGTCTTCAATTGTGTAGTCATTGTTTAGCCCAACAAGCTCCAGTGGATAGTTCCAAACCTATGGTCACCTAGACAGCCTTAGCTAAACCCAGTGGGTAACAAGACAAAACAAAGAAGTCTAAATGTATGGAAAGGAGCTTGAGAGGAAGAAGGTGGGTTTACAAATATCAGAATATATATGAAATTGTCAAAGAATAGATTCAATAAAGTCAGGACTTGTTCTTGATTTAAGATCTTAATTATAACATCCTCAAATGTAAAAAAAAAATAAAAGCCAGCACTATATATTTCCATACTTAGTTAGATATTAGTTTTTCAGAACCCCTTTATTGGGGACAAATAAAATGAAACAACCCTCAAGTTTCAACAACACATCCAATTTACTTTGTATTTTCTTTCAATGGCTGCTATTGTATCATTAAACAATGCTACTTCTTTTAGTGCCTATTCTGTATGTCTATTGTGTTAATTACTCCAAATTACTTCACTAAACATTCATGACAATCCTCAGGTGAGTACCATTATTACCTCCCTCTTGCCCAGAAAATCTATTGCTTGGAGAAGTTAGATAATGCAGCCAAGGTCACAGAGCTGTGAGGACCAGGATAATGAGCTCCTCTCTGCCTCATCTTGTATGAAGGAAGGAAGGAGGTAATACAGACTGCAGCAAACAATACAAAGTCCACCAACTCACTGGGCACAGCTGTATCACCGCTGTAATCCTGGCACTTAGAATGATGAGGCAAGAGAATCTCAAATTCAAGGCATTCTGGGCTGCATAGTAAGACCCTGTCTCAAAAAAGCAACAGTAAAATGAAAACAAAAATCCCTGTGTCCTTTACATTTGGTTTTGGAAAGCACTAGGTGAACGTTGGCAACAGAACAGCTTCCCTAATTAAATTTGTTTAGGAAATTAGTCTGTTGGCAACAACCTCTTGTTAGCTGGGGCCACAAAAGAGGAAGACCTGAACATGTTTGAAAAGAACCAATGAGTAATGCCAACTTGACATTATCTCGAGGTGTAGGAAGTGCCATGAGGTTAGCGTCTGAGCAGTCCACAGAGTGCTTTGATGTTCCGGTCTTGAATGGAAATTCTCCTTGAAATCCTCTACTTCTAGCCAATTTATGGCTTTTGTCTTTCTGCTCCCCATAGAGTTCCTCTTTAGAGTAATATCCATGCCATGTAATGACAAGGCTGCTCCTGACTCCTAATATTCCCACACTGAAACTCAATTAGATTCCACATTGGCAGCTCCTCCTTACTCCAATCTACCAGCTTCTCCCTGCACCAAAGAGTCTAAGGTCTCTCAAGAGCAAAGCAATTTATTTAAATAACACAGTTAAGTGGACGGGAAACTGTATTGCATTCAAAAAGTCCCGACTCTTCTGCAGAAAGAAAATGGCCCAGTGTGGCCACTCCTGATGTGTGGGGTGACTGACCCTCAGCCCTCTCAAGCCTACTCCAGCCCTTTTACTGGGTCATTCTCAGTTCGTTTAAGTAGAACAACCGAAATTAGTTTTCCAACCATGTGGTGGCTATAGCCTTTGTATGAGGCAAAACTCAGACTCTGGCTAACTGTGCTCAGAACCCAGAGACTTTCCTTGGTCTAGAGGAAGAACAGACACTGAGAAACTGGCATGTTTGTCTAGAATCTAGATGGATGCAAAAGAAAAAAATTCCTGAGATTCCTACTGTTAAAAAACTGCTTGAACTCCTTTCTGTTCTGAAAAAGATGAAAAGATCTCTTGGCCCCTAAACACTGAGGAAGGGCTTTAGGGATACACACACCTTGCTTTGAGAAAACAAAGGAGGCTACTGCACTGAAGGTCGTGTTTTTATTCTCCCCTCACAGGAGTGGAAACCCCTAGACTGTAAGATTGTAGCACACAAGACTGTGGAAGTACGAAATTGACTCAACCTGTCCTGGAACTGCCATTGAGTCCTTTCAAGCAATGACTGTTCAGTTGATTGGTGAAACTGTAGCCTGTTCTCAGGGGAAAACCATTTATACTGTGTTTGAAGCCTACCAAAAAATGGTACCAATTCACCACAAGAAGGTCTGAGCTAGAGCCTACAGACATGGTTCATTGGTTAGGAGCGCTATCTGCTCTTCTAACGGCCACAGGTCTGAGTCCCAACACCAACATGGTGTCTGGTGAGTCACAACTATCTGTAACTCTAGTTCTGTAGAATCTGATGCCCTTTTCTGGCGTCCAAGACACACATGGGGTAGACAGTATATGCAAGCAAACTACCCATTCAATTAAAAAAAATTAATGGTCTGAGTGAATTGGTCAGGTTGTTTCTGACTGAAGCTGAAAAGAATCAGGATATAAATCTTGAGGAATTAATGTGGATAACAGAAAAGCATTGAGAAGTATGCTTAGTGCACTCACTGAGATAGCAAGGCTCTATATGTAGGGCTAATCAAGCTTCTCCTACATGTTCCCTTCCTGTGACTTATTAACTTCCTCCAGTCATTTCTATTCATCTCTCTTTCTTTGGCCCCAACTCTGGCAAAGAAAAGATTCTACTTTCTAATGAAAATTCTCCACTGACTCTCATCTTGGCTTTCATTTTCACTATGACTCAGCAAGCCATGTTCAATGTCTCCCTCTCCTCAGGACATTTCTTCTCCAGCTTCAAAGATGTTCAAGGCTCCATAGGCCATTTTTTTGAGACAGAGTCTCATGCAGACCAGCAGGCCTTAAACTCTTGACCCCTTTGCTTTAGGCTCCCTCCGATTGCTGGTATTACAAGATGAGCCATCAGGCCCAGCCGTCCCTAAGCTTTTCTTACAGACCTCTTCTTTGCTCCGATGATTGCTGTACTTTGTTCATCTCCCCTCCACTCATATGACCATTTCTTTAAATCTTTGAAATCCAGCTTCCAACCAACAAGTCTACCAAAACTATTTTGTTTCAAGAATTTGAGTGTATCTAATCACTAAGTAGAATAGCCTTTGTCTTCAAATTCACTTCCTTGACCTTTTTCCAACTATTTTTTTTAAACAACTGGCCATCAGTTCTGCCATTGGAGGCACTTTAGAAAATAAATCCACATCATCTTTCACTGTTTTAATACACTTTGTTTTTACTCTACAAGCATTTCATACATATATAAAATGCATTTTGATTAGATCCACCCCAATTCTTCTCCTTCTATCTCCTCCCAAACTCCCCCATCATGTCCACCTCCCAACTTCATGTCCTTTTTTTTTTAATTCACTGAGTCCAGTTATTGATGGCTATATGTGCTTGGGTGTGTAACCATATATGGGAGTATGGGCAACCTAGAAGGGGTGACAATCCTGAAGAAATCTGCTCTCCAGTAAGGGGTGCCATGTCATCCTTCCCATGTGCAACAATCTTCAATAACTCCTTATCACCTAACTATCAAAGAGTCTTCAGCCTGGCATCCTAGACCAGGATCTTGCTCATCTTTATGCCTTTTGGATGTACATCATCTATACATCATCTATTCTGGCCTACATCACTTCCTATTCTCAATATCCCTGCTTCCATTCTTGTCTCTGCAACATTTGCTCCCATCATTCCATCAACTTATCCTTGTCATATTTTCCTGTCTGGTGCCCATTTAATAAACATTTATTGGGTTTGTATCAGAGCAAGATTATATATCACTGCCTCTGTGAGTCTTTCCTTTATCCTAAAGACATTTGCCAACATTTTTGTAATGGGGGTTGTCTTTATGGAATTTGAAACTCTAAAAGAAGTTAACGGTTTGTTTGGTTGGTTGGTTTTTTAGCTCTGTACTAATCCATTTTCTCCACAAGAGAAGAAAGCAGATCTCTGTATTCCTGCAGTATTCAGTACAACACTTCCTTCATAATTCACATTCAATAATGTTCTGTCAAATAAATTCAAGCTGTGTTGTTTATGATGATTCTCACTCACAATTTCAATAATATTTCAGAGTTATTTATCTTACCAAATCTTTGCCCTCTTTAAGATGAATGAGATAAATGTGCCCCTTTCACCCTTCTGCTGGGTAAGAAAAATCAAACTCTAGGAACGCCTTATTCCACTAGTACCAAGTGGGATGTGTGTGAGCAGCAGCTAAAAGGGTATGCTATTAAAAACCAAACCAAACCAACACACACACACATAGCAACACCAAAGCTGTGAAGAGTTCTAAGGCCAGAGACAGCAATGCCAGATGCCAAAAAGATCAAGCCAAGGTTGTGAGTGCAAAGCATTGAAGAGGAGCGGGTGCGAATCTGAATGTGTGCTGTCCAGAAGCCTGAAGATGCTCTAACCCGGCATGCACACAGAAGCCTGGATATGCTCTAACCTGGTATGCAATCCTCTCAAAGGCACTGAGACTCCAGGAAGTACTAACATCCAAGGCCCTTGTATTTGGGACAGTCAGAATCCACCTGAAAAGAAAAAGCTGCCAAGCAGTCGATGTTTAGTGGAAGATGAAAAGGCTGAAACATCAGAAACACCTTTGTTTCATCAAAATAATACTAATTTAGTGCAAAGAGGCAGCTAGCCTTGGAGAAGCAACAAAAATGGAGGCTCTTGAAACCAGAAACAACAAACAGCCTCTTTCCTGCATTTGAAAGCCAGTGGGACGGGCAGGGGGAGCACTGCAAGAACTGAGGACCGTGTCTGAGGTTGGTTCCTGCTATTCTATTTTCATTGTCTTTGTGCTTCTCATTTCTGAGCAACACCATGGAGTGCTAGAAAGATCACAGGCTCTGGGAAAGATCTCAGCTCAAATTCTCTCCTTGTAGCTGTCTCTGATCCACAGGCAAGCCATCTAGCCCCTCTAAGCCTCAGCTTGCTCAATTGGAAACTAAAAGCAGATAGATTTGCTTTGAAGGGTAACTGAAAGGTGGATGATAACGAGAGCAACACTTATTGGATGGCAGGCATGGTGCGGATAATTTTCACATATAATCTCCATGTGTTATTAGATGACAATCTGACCTAAGCTCTATTAGCTCTGCTGTTACACAGACGAGAAAATGGGATGTCAGAATAAAGAATTTATCCAAAGTCATTTGGCTTGTGGAGTGTACAGCTAGCAAGGATTGGAGTCCAAATATGTGTGCCTTTGCTGCTGTAGTCGGCCTTCCTAGAGACCATCTTCCCATCCTCAAAATCAGTCACATAGTATATAAGGCACACATGTATAATCCCTGACCTGCTCTTGGGAGGCTGAGGCATGAAGATCATGTGTTTGAGGCCAGCCTGGGCTATGTACTAACTTCTACCCAGCATAGGCTACATATTAAGATCTTGTCTCAAAACAGAACAAAACATTACCTTATCTTATCCTTTGACTGGAGTGGGGACAACTTATTTCTTATGTCTTCCTTCATCTGTTGCTTCTAGAGCATTATTATTCTGCAGCACCATGAGAATTGCAACACCCTGCCCAGCTATGTTTGTGCATGCAGCTGGATTTTTCACCGGTGTACCTCGTACTTTGCTTTTCAAAGGTATTGGTTGTACCCATCCCATTTACTCAAGAGTGACTCACCCACACCAGCTTTCTGGGATGGGAATTGCTATTAAATAAGTTAATGTATAGTGATGCAGTGATGCCCGACTCAGTGAACATAGTGATTGGCAGTTTTCATAATGGTATTATTTTTCAGTCAAGCTGCAAAAGGCAAAATCCCAAAAGAGGGGAAAAAGATGTTAAGAAAAACTGGCCAACAGCAGGTAAAAACAAAAGAACAGTGAAACTAACCGCTAACCTTTTTTTCAAGACAGGGTTTCTCTGTAGCTTTGGAGCCTGTTCTGGAACTAGCTCTTATAGACCAGGCTGGCCTTTAACTCACAGAGATCCACCTGCCTCTGCCTCCCAAGTGCTGGAATTAAAGGCATCCACCACCACCGCGTGGCTGAAGCTAACTTTTATGAGCAAGAATTAAAAGAAATCCCATCAAGTTGCTTTTCTAATAAAAGCAAATCTTCATCTAATATATAAAATTGCACAAAGAAAACTTAGTTTATATCTAAATAATGAAGAAAGAACTAAGGGAAAGGAAGAGGCTTAAAGAAGGAGAAAATCCTCAAAAGAGAGGGCTCTGTAGGTGTCTGTTGAGGGGTCTTAGGTTCAAGAGGCAGAGTAGAGAGGAGAAGCAACTCTCAGGCTTTGGGGTTCTGACTTTGACAGTGGAGACTTCTTATAAAAGATAAGTGGGTCCTTTCCTGCACTGCATTTCTGAGGCGTTCACGGCCTCTCCAAATCCCATCTCTGGCACTTATATCCCAGGAAGGGGGTGGAACAAAGAGAAACCAAACAGGATAAAAGGAGAGAATGGGAGAATAAATGGGGCAGGAGGTGTAATAACAACAGCCATTATTCCCTGCCTGACAGTCTCATCAGCCACAGTTCTCAGGAGCTTTTACCTCTACTTTCTTCTGGTTTTGCTGCCTTCATGTCAGTCCCTAACTGATATTCAGCAAGCTTGGTGTATTCCAAATTGTCAACCCCATGCCTTTATTAACTTTCTCCCAAACTCAACAAGATGGAGTAGTTGCCTCTACCTCCTCCCCAAGAAAACTAGATCGGTCTTGCTCCCTCCTTCCTCTCCTTTTCTTCTTCCTTCCCTCCATCCCTTTTTCCTGCCTTCTTCCCTATTTCCTCTCTCATTCTCTCTCTCCTCCTTTCCTCCCTCTTTCCTTCTCTCCATCTCCCTATCTCTTCCTTTCTCCCTCCTCTCACAGACAACTTTTTTATGCTCAGAAATCTCCGCTGAACTCACATAGTATCCACATTGGACTCAATTCCACATACTGTCTGTTTCCATGTATAGCTGTGCATAGTGAGAAATGGGTAAGTACCTCAGAAAATTGCTTCAAGTTTTACCATGTTAAGCCTAGGGTCACATCCAAATAATAGATCAAAGATTTCTTATCTTTGCACTACAGTATAAAAAAAAATAGCTTCTCCCTCTTGGTCTCAATTCTTCTCTTTGGCAGCGGCAATAGAATTATTTTTCTCAATCTCTATTTTCAATTCAAGGCTTTGGCACATAACCTGCTTCCCTTTCTCAATACCATGATGCAGTCCCAGACTTCTAGGACCCCAAGCATCAGAATTCAAGTGTTCTTGCAGTTCACTGAGGGAGAACAGAAGCAGGTGGATATTTATAATCCATATTTGCAAAACGAATACTACCAATCAGAAGATCAAAGTCATGAATTGTTTCAGAGAAATCCGTTGCCTTACTGCCTGTGCAATATTCACAATAAAAGGTGAACTTGTTTTTCATTGAAATGTCTCATTTAGTCAGAAGGAGCATCTGCTAGCTTGGTAATTTTCTAGAAGAAATGGAATTTTACACCTGTCACTGAGACCATTCTCTGTTAGGCCTTTTAAATGAGAAAAGGTTAATTATTTCAAGTCTGGTTATAACAGCTTCATTGAGACTTCGTGCGCTAGCTGATTAGGAGGGTATTACAGCAAATATCTGATTGTTGGTGTGACAGGGATCGTGACTGTGGCAGTGTGACTCCGCTGACAGAAGACCACATGTGGCGCTTTGTAATGAAGAGTAGCTGGTTGTCATTAAATAGCCTGAAAACTTGGCATTAATCAAACCTACATTACTGAGGTTTATGTTTTTTTCTCTAATGACTCAAAAAAGGGGAGAAAATCTTGGAGTATTTTAATTTCAGGCATGATTTAAAAAAAAAAGTCTTTGTTGAATGTCTAGCCTTAAACTGGACGTCTGTATTCATGCCCCTGTGAGAATGACAGTACATTGCCTAAGGAAGAAGAGAAAGAAACAAGAATCAGAGGAAGTGGGAGAAGCAGGGAGGAACACTGTCTCCTGGGAATGACATGGCAGCTGCACTCTAGAGTCCATGGCTGGTGTGATTACCAGGTCTATTAATCATGAGTTGTGGGAAGGGGAGAGGCTCCAGGGCCCCACCCCTCCCTTGGGAATTATAGCCAGGTAGTGGCTGATAGGGAGGGGAAGACATTTTCTCCAGTGATGTAGACCCCAGTAAGGTGCCCACGTTTCTATAAATAACCCTAACAAAATTCCTTTGGGACATACGCACGCACACACATGCATGCACACGTGCACACACGCATGCACACGTGCACACACACACACAGAATATGAAAGTAGAAAAGAGGATGCTTGGAAATATAAAGGGATTCATGAGGGTAAGGAAGGATAAATGATATCTAATATGATTATGCATTGTGTGCATGTATGGAAATGACATAAATGAAGCTCATTATTATGGATAGTTAGTATGTGCTAATGAAACACTAAAGGAAAATATAAGGGCTAGTGAGATGGCTCGGCAGATAGAAGGACTTTTGCACAAGCCTGATGATCTGAGTTTGGTGCCCAGATCCCACGAAGTGAAGAAAACCAATACACCAGAGTCGATTTCTGGCCTCCATATGCATGCGACAGCATGGGTGTGCTTGCATTCACACAGGGTTGTGAACACACACAATTTTTAATAAAATAGAAAACACAGATGTATTTAGACCCTATCAGTATATTTTTTCAAATGTTTCTTTATATTTATTCCATTTGCAACTGAGTTTAAATGGTTATAAAATTCTATGTGTTGCTTCCATTTTTCTGAATAACAGTACATTGCCAAATGCTGCACATTGCCCTAGAGGATATGCTTCCCACAGCCCATCAACTTGCAAACATGTTCTTCATGCCAGCTGTTCAGTTGGCCACTACATTCAACTTTGGCCTCACATCTACAATATACGCAAATGGGCCTCCCTTCAAGAACTTCATTAATAGCCCTCAGCATCTGCTCACATTTTAAGCATTGGGTACTAAATCCAGAGAGGAACTGGCGTACGGCTGAATTTTTTTCACTTTCAACTATAAACTTCCAACCACTCTGGGCTTAGAACAATAAACAAGCAGTGTGTGTGTGCAATGTGTGTGTGTGTGTATGAGAGAGAGAGAGAGAGAGAGAGAGAGAGAGAGAGAGAGAGAGAGAGAGAGAGAGAGAGAGAGGGAGGGGGAGAGGGAGGGAGGGGGAGAGGGGGGAGAGAGAGAGAGAGAGAGAGAGAGAGAGAGAGAGAGAGAGAGAGAGAGAGAGAGTTGGTAAATACACAGAAAAGAACTTCAAAATATTTACAACAGTATGTGAGTAGTTCCTCCTATGGTCTGGAGTTGGAAAGTAGGGTATAAGGAACTTTTATTCTGATTATGTACTGTCTGAATTCTTGCATTCATTACACAATTGCTCTATTAGTAAAAACCAAATTTCAGATGTCTCAGTCATTAACAGCACTTGATCCAGGTATGAGGACCAGAGTTTGGATCCAAGCACCCACATAAGGAGCTAATGTTCCCCATAAATGCCCATGACCCCAGCATCAAAGGAAGCAGAGACAAGAGGACTCAGGCTCCATTTCCAACACCCTACAGGGTGGTTCACAGCCATCTGTAACTCCAGTTCCAGGAGATATGATGCCTTCTTCTGGCCTCCACGGGCATTGCATGCATGTGGCACACAAATGCAGGCAAAAGAACCATACGCACACTAAAATTGAAAGAGATGCAATAAAATTAATTTGAGAGGACCTGAAGTAATAGAAAAGTATCCTGTACCTCATGAATTTTGTTAATACTTATTTTTCAAGTGCTCATTTGCTATTTCGATGCATTGGTGGTATGATTTTTAAATTGAACAGTTAATGCTTTGCTTCTCTATCATTACTAAAGGATTTGGAATTATAAACAAATGCACTGTTACCTGGGCCTTTGTCACACTGGAGAAAGTTAAGGAATCCAGCGCATACTTTCTTTGCATTGAATAGAATGGAAGCCTTGCCAGGTCATCCAAGGCCAAAGATTCTGTATCATTTGTTCACCTCTATAGACATGACATTTTTTTTTGGCCTGGAAAATGAATGACTAGATGAGGCAATTTTAACAAAATTAAGTACCCAGTGGTCTATATGGTGAAAGAACTGAGGATGTGGATATCAGAGACGAGGACACTGGAGCTGCTCAACAACAACACACCTGCTAAGCAGGTGTGGTCCCTAGGTGCCACCCCTAGTATGTGTGCATGTGTGTGTGTTTCAGGGTGGAGGGTGGTAACTGAGAAGTCAATAAATTTAGGCTTAATCGCCTGAATGAGTGACCTTGAACCAATCTTATTCTTTCTCTCGAATGTAATTTCCTTGTTTGCAAAGAAGATTGGAATAAATCTATAGCACTGAAATCATTTGCAATAATAAAAAAACACTTTTAACGGAGCTTGGGGTCCTACAAAGTAGCTACAAGTGTAAAAAAATGCATAGGTATGTCTGAGACAGTGCTCGCCCTGTGTTAATGAGTTATTTGAGTTTCTCGGAATTTCTTATTATGCTTTCCTCCATTCCTTAAATATTTGATAATGATCATGTATCATTTCTACAAAACAAATATGAGTATACAATTTTAAAGTCATGAATAGACTAAGCAAACAAAAGCGACTAGCTGGGCATGAAGATTCTGGCCTGCAGTCCCAGCTACTTGAGAGACTGGAGCTGGAGGTCCTCGGGAGCACAGAAGTTCACCAGATTGGACAATATTCAAGACCCTGTTCTTCCCACATACAGGAAGAAAGGGACTGGACAGGATGGGATGGAAGAGACAAGGAGTGACAGGACAGGGAAAGATTCCAACTGCTCAATAGAATTGACAGGACAGCCCGACAGCCTGTGTGACCTATCAAGTCTTCTCTTGACACATGGCTTAAGAAGGTCACATGTTCCTGGGGACAGCACCATTCTACCTCCTCCATTATCAAACACTGTTTGCTACAGAAGGCACCAGCCTCAAGATGATGCCACCTGTTAGAATTGACCGTCTGCCTCCAGAAGATGATGTCAGGATTTGACATGCTCTAAACGCATTATTAACTTCACTCATTGAAAAAGGTTTACACACCTTAAAGCATCCATTATCACTCACAAAGAAATGAATTCCTCTAATTTTCTTCAACCTCTTAAAAGCTTAGCTTCCTGTCCCTTTCTCTGAAAACCTCCTCAACTTCAACATAAAGGCTATTTGTATTTCTAGCAGACTCAGAGGCAGAACACATGTCACAATGCCCTTCTCTTTAATTCTTGTCCAGAATCCCTTGCCTTAGCTCATTACATCACTTTCTTTCCTTGCTATACCCTCCATTGCATCTCACTGATGCTGTCTACCCTCTTCCTATTGCTGATATCCACCCTCCTCCTGAACAGGGAAACCATTATTATTGATGGCTTTAGTTTATGGTTCACTTTTTGTTTTTACAACTCCAGACATCATTCTTCGTGGTTTCAATATCTGGATGGAATCTACACTCATATATACAGTCTTTATTTCAAAAAAACATAATCCATGTAACATCATGCCCCTCAGTTATTTGAACTCCTATACTACAAAAAGTTGTCCTCTGGCTAGTGTTAGCTACCAACACCCCTGCTAGCCTTGAACTCATGGAGATCCGCCTGTTCTGCATCCCTAATACTGGAATTAATGGCGTGCACCATCACTACCCATCACAAGCCACAATTTAAGCATCCTGCTCTTTTTCTCCCTTATTCCATCTACAGTCTTCCACATATAACAATCTTTTTGCTCCCTTGTAGTGGCATTTCAAATGTATTTTAATAAATAAAGACTGCCAAAAGATCTGAGAGAAAAGGAGTCCCACTGGTCAGCCTTACAGGCAAGATTATGATAACACACACCTTTAAATCCCAGTAGCCACAATGACATGCACCTTTAATCCTAATAGCCACCATGACACACACCTTTAATCCCAGAAGCCACCCTAGTTGCCATAGAAATCAGGTGCTGCATGGCTTTAATCCCAGTAGTGCACGCTTTTGATCCCAGCCCTAGAGAGGAGTGTTAGTCGGGGTGGGGGGGAGATACAGCTCTCAGATGCAGTCTCCTTCTGAGATTCCTGAAGGCGAGGATCACCATTTCAGACTGAGGTCAAGGTAAGAGCCAATAGCTGGCTGTTTTGCCTTTTGGATCTTCAGGTTGAACCCCAATTTCTTATTCTGAGCTTTTATTAATCACGCTTCACTCCCAACAGCATCCTCTTACCCTTACTTCCATGTTTATGTGAGTCAAATCCCGTGGCCATAATTATAACCACTCTTGGCTTCCATCCTTGGCTCTCTCCATTCCCCTCCTCCAATCATTTTTACCTGGAATATTCTGAACTGAGAACAATTCAACTCCTCAGCCTCACTATATGTACACCCAACAATCAATCGTGACCAGAGCTTTATGGCCCAAATCACAAATAAGCTCTCGGTTCTCCGAGAGTAACTCTAGACCCATTGTTTCCTCGAGCCCAGCCTCATATATGTAACTGCTTGGTGGACGTTTCAAATGTCATTTGCTCAAAATTGAACTACGAGTTTCCCTAAATCTTCTCCTCCATTTACCACTTGTTGCTAACTTTCCCCCCTCCAGTTCCTCTGTCCAAACACCTTAGAGACATTTTTGATTGTTCCCTTTCTTGTAGGCATGCTCCTGGTTGTCATCCAAGATGCTGGGTTCTAACTTGATACATATTCAAACTAGGTCGATTCTCTCTACCGCTCTTGCAGTCACTAAAACTCAAACTCCCCTTATCTCTGATTCAAATTACTACAACGATCTCCTATTGTGATTTAAATTGTGCTCCCCATTGAATATTGTTTATGTTGGTTACTTTTAGCATTGCTGACCCAAATTTTTGACAAGAGCAATTTCCAAGAGAAAGGGTTTATTCTGGCTCACAGTTTTAGTTCCTATTAACGAGGAAGACACCGGAGAGTGGCTCTATCTGTGGTGGTAAGAGTTGACGGAAACGAGAATTCAGGTGGTGGCAGATAAGGAACAGAAACTAGGGATAGGTATGACCTTCAAAGATCTGCGTGTCATGAGCTATTTTGGCTGGCTAGGACCCACATCCTAGGGGCTTGACAGCTTCAAAATAGTGCCACGTTCTTGGGAGCAAGCACACAAAATAGGCACGTGTGCAGAATATATAGGGTACTTAAAGAGTCACAGCCTTCCAATACATCAGAATATGAGCTTCTTTAGAATGAGCGGTAAACAGGGAAGTTAGAACGAGTTACACTGGAGTCATATCAGAGCAGGGTCAGCCCTTAATCCAGTATGAGTGTTGTCATTATGGAAACGACGCCAAGAGGATACAGCCTTGTGAACACACAGGAAAGAAGCTATATGAAAACATTGTTCGCGACTGGAATGCTGCAATGGAAAGCCACCACCTCAAGCTAAAAAGAGGCAAGAGAAGGCTCTACCACAGTTCTAGGTGGGAACATGCCCTGGATCACCTTGACTTCAGACATGTGGCTTCCAGATCTGTGAAGTGAATACATCTCTGTCGTTTTAAGATAGCCAGTACTTTGTGATAGAACCAATGAAGCGCTTACCTAATTTTCCTGATATCCTCCCTTAACTGTCTTCTTGGCCTCAATATGGGCAGCTGAACGCTGAAATGATCCTGTCAACCCTTTAAGTCAGCTCTGGTGTCAGTGTTCAGAACCCTGTATCTCCAATTTCATTTGGAATAAGAGACTTGTATTAGCCATGGTTCTCTAGAGTCACAGAACTTATGGAATGACTTACAGGCTGCAGTCCAGCGATGTCTAGCTGTGAAAGGAAAGTCCAAGAATCTAGTAGTTGCTTGGTCCACAAAGCTGGCTAGCTCAGCTGCTCTTCAGTACATGCTGGAGTCTCAGAGAAGCAGGCTCCAATGCCAGTGAAGGGATGGAGGTGTGCTGGCAAGGCGAAGGCAAGCAGGTGAAGAATGAATGACCCCTTTTTTCATTGTCCTTGTATAGGCTTCCAGCAGAAGGTGTGGCCCAGATTGAAGCTGTGTCATCCTGGAGTTTAGTTCATTCCAGATACTGTCAAGTTGACAACCAAGAATAGCCATCACAAGACTTGTACCACCCCCTTTATTCACCCCAACTCTTCTTCTCCTTCCCCATCAGCAGCATGGACCCACTGTTCGTATCCCCTAATTTAAGTAATCAATTAAATGAAGATTCGCAAGTGTCTCTTCCTCGTCTGTAAAAGCATTTTCACCATATTATGAAATCAGAGGATACGCACCAAGTGTTGGCCACACCAAGAGTATTCGAGGAATAATCAGCAATTATTATTAGTCAGTGAACTATAAAAGAATCTGAGAACTCAGTGCTGAGATAGCAATAGTATTTCAAAGTTTGAAAAATAAGGTGGGTCTCCATTTTAGTAGGTATGGTTTCCTTTGCTATAGGTTCAGAGTTTTAAAACCTAGTGGAATTCAGATCAAATCCTTGAGGAATCCTAGGATTTCAGCAAACTGGCATGTGGATGCCATAGTTACTATAGCACCAAACTGTCACCATGACTTGGATCTGCCAAGGGGCTTGTGTCATGGCCAAGACTCCCAGAGGAAGACTGCTACCCATAGAAACTTTCTCCCCATACTTAGCTCCTGCCCTCTCCCACACATGCCCTAACAACAAGATTGATTTGGCTTTAAAACCAGGAGCATCTTTCTTATCTCTTTATTGGGAGCTGTCAAGCTCACAGATTTCAACATATAAAATAAAATTTCATAGCTATGATAGGAAGGTAAAGTATCTGGGACTGGTAAGGAAGTAGGGACGATTCTACTTCCATAAAAGCATGAGAAAATTATGATGAGAACATAGAAAACCTCAAGACGGCTTATGTCACTGCTTGGAACTAAGGAAGAAATAGATTTAAATGGAAAAATGCAGTATTTGACAGCCATGATGTAAGTGACAATAGAGCCCACATAAAAAGAAACAGGCACAAAAACATTTTAAAAGATGTCAGGACAGCATGCTGGTGTGTTAGAAGATGGATGGGAATCTATTTGAAAGGTTTTTTTCAAAAAACTGTGACAGGACTGACTGTGTTTTTAGAACTTTCATGGCATTTGGTAAGAGTGCGCCCTCTAGTGACTCGAACGGTGACTGACAAATGACCAAGCAGCAGAACACCAGTCTCCACGATTGTATTTCCTCTAACAATAAAAAAGGAAAATGACTTACCTCAGTGTAGCTTAAAATAATCACCCTGCTTTCAAAGTCTTACAGCATAAATCATACTTGATTTTGGTCATTCACTTTTTCTTATTAAGGAAATATACCCAGTGTTATTATCTTTGAACAAGAATTCATGAGTTATTTACTGTCTTAATTTTTTTCTACAGTAAGCATGCACTCCTGCTAGTTTATAATATTTTTATTTTAGAATTTTTTAAATTACATATAAAATTGTGAGTATCATCATAATAAAAATTGCAAACATACTCCCAAGTCTCTAGAAATATATTTTTGTCATATTTCCTTTGGGTTTTAGTTCTCTTCTATTTTGAAATGTGCAAAAACAGTTGTTAAGTAAGGCTCAGATCATTTTTTCTGGTTTTCAGTTTGATGTCACTATCACCAAATCCTTCACTATTTAAGGTGAGCAAAAGATGCTTTCCTATATAAACCTGATTTTCAGACTTCGTTCAAGTGCTACCCATGGTCTCAGTAATGTTCTCACTGATGTGATGCCAGGATGGCTGCGGGTGCAGAAAATTTTCTCACCTTCCATGGACCTCAGAAGCCCAAGAAAGCCCCCCTATTTTTCATAGATGCCCCCCCCCCATTGCTTGGGATCTGAAAAGCCATGGCAGATTCCTAGCCTTCTCCTATGTACAACCAAGGCTCGCTCACTCTGCTCAGGCTCAGAGAGCTGCCACCACTCTCACACATGGTCTCTTCCCCTGCTCAGACTCCCTCCCCAAGATTTCCCAAGGTTATTTCACGGGTGAACTGGGGCCAGCTGCGGATAGGAATAGGAGGGATTGAGGGGGTGAGGGAGAGAATATGGAGAGAAATGACTGGAATTGGGGTGGGGGGCATTTCAGGGATGAGATAGAAACCTAGAGCAATGCAAACTCCCAGAAATCTATGAGGGGGACCCTAGCAAAGACTCCTAATGAGGGGTATGGAACCTGAACAGACTATCTCCTGTACCCAGGCAAGGCTTCCAGTGGAGGAACTGGAACACCAATCTAGCCACAAAACCTTCAATCTACAATTGGTCCTGCCTGCAAGATATCCTGGAGTAAAGGTGGCACAGAAGTTTTAGGAGTGGCCAGCCAATGTCTGATCCACTTGAGACCGATGCCATGAGAGGGAGCCCATGCCTGAAACTTCCTGGAGAACCAGGAACCAAGGACTGGATACTCCAGAAACTCAGTATAGAACTAAACATGACCAGTGCGGTGGTTTGGAAGAGAATGGCCCCCCAAAGGGAGTGCCACTAGTAGAAGGTGTTCTTGTAGACTCGATGCGGTGGTGTTGGAGGAAGTGTGTCACTGTGGAGGCATGTTTTGAGGTCTCATATATGCTCAAGATACTGACCACTTCCTGTTGCCTCTAAGATGTAGGACTCTCACCTACTTCTCCAGCACCATGTCTGCCTACATGTTTCCATGATATTCTGCTATGCTCATAGGTTGGTGCCTAGCCCAGTAGTCATCAGAGAGGCTTCATTCAGCAACTGGTGGAAACAGATGCAGAGACCCACAGTGAAACACTAGACTGAGCTCTGGGAATCCTGCTGAAGAAGGGGAAGAAGGATTGTAGGAGCCAGAAGGGCTAAGACACCACAAGAAAACAGCCCACAGAATCAACTAAGCAGGGCTCACAGGGGTTCACAGAGACTGAATGGACAAACAGGGAGCCTGTATGGGTCTGAGCTAGGTCCTCTGCATATGTTATGGCTGTGTAGCTTGGTGTTCCTGCAGGATTACTAACCGTGGGAACAAGGGTTCTCTCTGACTTTTGGGACCCATTTCCTCCTGCTGGGTTGTCTTGTACAGCCTTAATATGGGAGTAGGAGCCTAGTTTTACGGCAACTTGTTGTGCTGTGTTTAGTTGATATTGATGGGAGGCCTACCTTTTTCTGAAGGGAATGGAGGAAGAGTGGATCCAATGGAGAGGGGAGGAAGGAGGGACTAAGAGGAGAGGAGAGAGGGGAAACTGTGGTTAGGATATCATATATGAGAGAAGAATTAATTAATTAAAAATTGAATTAAAAAATCCAGCCTCCTTTACTGCTGTAAAATAACCCTCTTGTACACTATAAAGATTAGTCACCTAATAAGTGAATAAAATGCCAATTGGCCAGTAGCCAGGCAGGAAGTATAGACAGAGTGACCAAACTAAGGAAGGAGAAGTGCAGAGTCAGAGGTCACCGGCAGACACAGAGAGCAAGATGGGCAAATCATACTGAGAAAAGTTACCAGGCCACCTCGCTAAACATAGATAAGAATTATGGGTTCATTTAAGTGTAAGAGTTAGCTAGTAACAGGTCTGAGCTCTCAGGTGGGCCGTTGTAAGTAATATTAAGCCTCTGAGTGGTTATTTGGAAATGTCTGTTTGCACATGGCTCCGGGTCTGACTCCATAGATATGATGCCCTCCTCATCCCACTCCTGCTTTGTTTGATTTCCCTATGGTTGGCAGTCCACCACACTCGATCAGGAAATTTTATATGTTGAAAAATAAGCGGAGCCTCAGAACCTTGGTACCTCTGAACATTGCAGGTATAATTGATGACTATTGGAGAAAGGTGAGTTCCTAAACCACTATCTGTGATCTCTTGATAAGAAGGGGGCTCTGTGAATACAGACATATAAGGCAGAGAGTTTCATGTGACAAACAACTGGAGTTATGCAGCAATTAAAAATAAAACAAAAAGATTGCTGGGGTGTCAGGAGCCAATTTCCTCCTAAAATCATTGCAGGAACCTTCACCCTGGGGAGTCTGCAGAGAACCCCACACCCTTAATTGTGTTAGGAATGGTTCTATTGACAGAGCCTACCCCACACCCAAATTGGCTGTTTTTTTTTTGTTGTTGTTGTTTTTTGGTTTTTCGAGACAGGGTTTCTTTGTGGTTTTGGAGCCTGTCCTGGAACTAGCTCTTGTAGACCAGGCTGGTCTCGAACTCACAGAGATCCGCCTGCCTCTGCCTCCCAAGTGCTGGGATTAAAGGCGTGTGCCACCACCGCCCGGCCCAAATTGGCTGTTAATGAGGGCTATCTGTTAGCAGAACCCACCCCACATTTCAAACTATCTAGGGAGCTAGGTGTGTCAACTCGTGACTTCCTGGCCTACAGTGACCTGACCGAGGGTAACCTCCTGCTTACGTGACCAACGAGGACCATGTGACCAATGTGAACCACGCGGCAAGAGCCCAGGCCCCTGTGCCCATCCCCCAACTCTTTACCATATATAAAGCTGTACCCCATCTCTAATAAACGGAGGATCTGACAAACTTCGCATGGCCTTCTTCCTGTCTCCTAGCCCATATCTTACAGGTAGTGCCTCTCCGGGACCCTGGAATAACTGATTGCAGGGTGGGTTACAACCCCTAGACTGAGTAACCCCCCAAAAGGCAATCTACACTGGGGAAAGGCAATGTTTCCCCCTCACAGGTTTCATAAAGATTGTGGCCTACTTGACATCTTGATTCCTGACTTGCATACTCTAGAACTGTGATACAAGGAATTTCTATTATTTTAGGTCACCCACTGTGTACTGCTATACTTCTTGTGGCAGCTTTAGGACACCAGCATAGATTTTGGCATTGGGAGTATGGATACTACAGTCATAAATAATTTTAAATGTGGAAAGAGCTTTGAGATTAGGTAGAGTTTGAGGACTATAAAAAGTTCACAGCAACAGCCTACACTGCTATTGTGATCTGGTTAAGACTCTGAAGAGAAGATTCACATTGGTCCCCAGTTGGCGCCTTTGAGACTGGACTTGAAGATGCTATCATCATCAATGTGGTTAATTAACTGATGACGGTATGTCTGAATGAGCTGTTGGAGACAGAACCTAGTTAGAGGAGTAGATCACTGGCAATGAGTCGTTAAAGGGCATGTCTTATTCCCAGGGTCTTCTTTTCTTGCTCACTCCGCTTTGCAAATGCTATGAGATGAACATCTCTGATCTATTATATCCTATCTGACCACAATATTCATCACAGGCCCACACTGATGGGGCAAAACAACTATGAGCCAAGACGTTTGAAACCATGAGCCAAAAGAATCCTTCTTTTACTACGTTGTTTATCTCAGATATTTTACCACAGTGATACAAAGTGACTAACACAATTGCCAAAAAGGGATTCTTTAAAAGACGAATATTGTAAAATGGTGCTTTCCCTGAGGCCCTGGCAGAAACAGGGACCAAGTTATTAGACATAGGAAGAAAGGTTATTTTCGTTGACTGCTGCTGGGGTTTCAGAGTGAGGATCCACTGGACAAGTCTGAGGGAATACAACTACCACCTGGGTCAGCAGAATCTAGGGCCACTAACAGCACAGGAGAAAGGCCATTATTTGAGTTTCAGAGAGCAGGGTTATTGCCCTGGGCTCATGTAAAGAAAACACTACCACTTTTAAAGTCAGATGACACTACCCAGATCTGGTTTCCAGGAGACAGGGCTACTGTCAAGGCCTGGGGGGTTGTGACTACTAACTGGATTACAAAGGGCAGGACCCCACATCTTGAATAATAAAATGGGAAAAATGCCTTAATTGAAAGTAAGGAGCCATAGACTAGGGATGAGGGGTGAGCAAACTGATAGAGTTCTAGAGGCTGTAGCCATCGAGCTATGATCCAATACCCCAGGTTTAGGGGACAGGGATTGCTGCATGAGTTCCAGAAGGCAGGGCCACAGCACAAAAACAAAGAGGTTTTGAGAACAGACAAAACTACAGCGGGAAGAACCACTGGCCAGAGCTAAGAAGGTGAAGCAATTGCCAAGGTTCCAGATAGAGGAACCATTGCCCAAGTTGAATAGGCTGAGACCACTTCTTAGATTTCAGAGAGGGGATCAGCCTCCCAGGATGGATGGAGACCACTATCTGAGTTCAGAAGGAAGACTCAGTCACTATCTTTGAGGGTGTTGTAACTCTTCCAGGATTTAAAGTAAAGTGTTATTCCAAGGGTTAGGAGTGTAGGTACACTGTCAGAGTGCCAAATGCCAGGTCCAGGCCTCATGAGGGAGGGATGGGGTTAGTGCCTAAGTTTCAGAGGGGTAGAGGAAAAGCCTAAGGCTTAGGGAGTGGTGCTACTATAAGGGTTTCAAAGAATGAAGTCACTACTTAGGTCTGAAGGGTGTAAGTCAGGTTCAGAGTTAAAACTAACTAAACAGGAATGAATGAACGAGACCAAAGTCTAAATTCCAAAGAAGGGTGTTACGGAATAGTATTTTAAGATGTGTTAAATTTGTTTATGCTGTGGAATATTTGTTTAATGATGCAAAGATGTGTTTCAAAGATGGTTTAACTCTGTGAAGCTGTGTTGCTTTTCCTGTCTAAAACATCCGCTTGGTCTACTAAAGAGCTGAACTACAAACAGATAGGCAGGAGAAAGATCAGGTGAAGCATAGAATAAATGGGAGGAGAAATCTGGGAAGAGAAGATCGAGGAGTAAAAAAAGGAGAAGGAGAGGAAGACAACAGGGGACAGCCACCCAGCTGCCACAGAGTAAGAAGTAAAGAAAGGTATAAAAATAAAGATAAAAGTCCAGAGACAAAGGTAGATAGGATAATTTAAGAAAAGTTGGCTAGAAATAAGCCAAGCTGAGGCCAGAAATTTATAAGAAAGAATAAGTCTCTGTGTATTTATTTGGGAGCTTGTTGGTGAGCCCCCAAAAGAGTAAAGAGTAAATAGAGTAATAAAAAAATCCAACAACAGAAAAACTAACAAAGGGATCCATTGGTCAAGACAAAGAGGTACAACCAAGAGTAGCACTTGACAGCACTGGGAGACTATCCAAGGTTGAGGGTATGGAATCATTACCAGAGTTTCAGAGGTTTCACTTCCCAGGGCTGGGGGGGAGGGACTACCATCAGGGTTCCAAAGGGAGGATCCACTGTCCATGACTGAAGGGGGTGATACTATTACCAGGGTTCCAGAGGAAGTGCTCATTCTCCAGGACTGAGAGGGTGAGACTATTACTAGGGTTCCAAAGGAAGAGTCCACTGTCAAGAGATGATGGGGGTTTAAGATTCCAGAGGGAGAGTCCACTGACCAGAGATGGAGAGGTAAAACAACTTCCAGAGTTCCAGAGGGAGGGTCCATTGCCTAATGCTGAGGGGAGGAGTCCACCAACCAGAGTTCCAAAGGGATAGTCCCAAGATGGGGTGGGACCACTATCAGTGTTCCAGAGGGGTGGCCCATTACTCAAGGTTGAAGGGGTTGGACCAATACTAGAATTTGAGAGAAACGTTCCACGGCTCAGGGGTGAGAGTGTGCGGTGAATTCTGGGTGGGTTTAGGATTTAATAATGAGGGATCTCAAAGGACCACACTGCCTATATCAGTCACTTTTGTATTGCTCCGTCCAAAGTACTCAAAGAGAGGAAAGAGTTATTTTGCTTCCTGACAATCCATCATGGCAGGGAAGGCAAGGTGGGGCCATTGGTCCATAGTGGCAGGAGCATGCAGCTGAGGCTGTTCACACTGTGGTGGACCGTGAAACTAAGAAAGACACTGGAACCAGAAGGTCCATTCCTTTATCACCAGTTTCTACCAGCAAGCCCCATCTGTTAAAAGTTCCAGTTTCCCACAACAGAGCAGCTAACTAGGGAACATATAGTCAGTGCATTAACCTCTGGTGGACATTTCAGAGTCAGAACATAACAATCTGTTCCTGGTCCCCAAAGTCTTATGCCCATCTCATAATGCAAACTACATTGTCAAGATTCCCCACAGTCTTGATAGTCACAATAGTGTAATGGCTAGGTTTTATGGTTGTTTGCTGGTTTTTCTTTTTCATTTTTTGGCTGTTTGTTTGGGGGACAAAGACTCACTATTCAGGTCTGATTGGCCTGGAACTTGCTAAGTAGAACTCAGAGAGATCTACCTCCCTCTGCCTCTTCCTCCCAAGTGCTGGGATTAAGGACTTGTCCTTTTAACTGTCACCTTGACATAATATAGAATCACCCACGAAGGGAGTCTCAAGGAAGGATTCTCTACATTAAGTTGACCTGTGGACATGTATATGGGAGATTATCTTTGTTTCAGTTTTTTGAGATTTTCATACAGGAGTATTGTATTTGCATCATTTCCTTCCTTTCTTCTCCCACATCTAACTCTTTCCATATCCCCCAATCTCCCTCTCAAATACATGAGCTCTTCTTTAATTATTGTTATGCACATATACATAAACATGTATATATTGCCTGCTGATTCTGTTTAGTGTTGCCTGCATGTATTATTATTTAGTTCTTAACCCCTGGAATTGAGTAACTTATCGGGGGGCTTTCCCCTAGAGAAAAATGATTTTCCCTTTCTCAGCAGACATTAATTGCCTATAGCTCTTCATCTAGCAGCAGGGTCTTGCGAGATTTGTGGAGGATTATTCTAATTAGTTTAATTGGTGTGGGAAGGCCAACCTACTGTGGACAGCACCATTCCACTGGACTTAGGAAAAAGCTAAATAAACACTAGCATTAATCCACTGTGCTCTGCTCTTTACTGTGACTGACCTGCCATGATGGGCTATAACCTGAGACTTTGAGCCAAATAAGCCCGTTCTCCACTGCCTTTGTCAGAATATTTTATCATAGTAACAGGAAAGGAAACTAAGACAAACATTTTAAAGTTCTGAACTTCAAAGCCCCTACTAAGATTTTACGCTAAGGTTTTCCCTTAGTGTAAGCCCCTGTAAAAATAAAACCACACACTTCATATACACAGTGGTGCTGAGTAAACATTCCTAATTAAAAGGGAGGAACATGGGGCTATCAAGGGAAGATAGTATTAAAACGAGACAAAAAACAAATCAGGGCAAGAAAACATCTTAGAGCTCTATGTCCTGTATCTGGGATACATGTTGGCATCATCTGAGCTCCAAAAAGCTTGAGTAGACCAAGCACTTTGGTCTTATAATTTGTGGTACACACTGCTTCTCTCCTGATAAGCTATAGTCATTATATGTGTATTTCCTCAGCAGATATCCCATATTCTTGTCACCACCAACATCCTGAGGTCATCCTAACCCAACATCCATTATTTACTAATAGCTTCATGCCTCAGCCTCCCATGTCTTCCTTGCAGAGAATCTGATTTAGCAACAAACTGCCTTGCCTTGTAGAATCTCCTTAAATATCACGAGGCAAGATTCTAAGATTCTGTAACTCTTATATTCTGCATGTCTGGAAAACCAGAACCATGTAGATGATGCTAAGTTCTGCCGCCAACTCAAGTATTAGTTGTGCCCTCTCGGACTAGAGCTGTAGAAGCTTATGACCATTTTGATATCTCATCCTGGGGAAACACTTCTACAGGGTTCTCTATGAGAATATAAGACCCCAGGGACACATTCTGAAATGTCTTTCAAATGAGGGACTGAAGAGATGGTTCAGCAGTTAAGAGAACTTGTTGCTCTTGTAACCTGGGTTTGGCTCCCAGCGCACACACAGTGGCTTACAACCATCCATAACTCCAGTTCCAGGGGTACGATGCCCTCTTTTGAGCTCCGTGAGCACCAGGCACTCACATGACACACAAACATATATGCAGGCAAAATATTCATACACATAAAATAAAATAAGTAAGTCTAAAAAACAATCTTTCAAATGCATTTCTATTTCAAACCTTGGAGCTTGTGTCAGGTGAGGTCGCCCTAATTCCTGACGTATTCTCTGTTAAATATAAATAAGAAGGTAAAACCCCTGTCAATCTAGAAATGAAGCTGGCACATAACCCTCTTTTCCCTTCAGGTAGGATGTTTATTAGAATGGAAGGACCTCTAGGACATGATTGCGAAGCTGTGCATGGCAGTTTGACATGAAAGGTACATGCTTGTACCTGGCTCCAATTGAGGTTACCGTTCCAGTGAAAGTGGATTTTGGGGGGTACCATAAATTAGGGTGCCGTGACTGCTTGTGCAAGAATCACAGCTCTTACCACAAAGGCAATATAAAATTACTTATTCTAGAGCAATGGTTCTCAACAAGTGGTTCATGACCCCTTTGGGGGATGCAGATCAGATATTTACATCACGATTTGTAACAGTAGCAAAATTACAGTTATGAAGTAGCACCAAATGATTTTGTGATTGGGGGTCAGCACAGCATTAGGAATTGAATTAAAGGATTGCAGCATTAGGAAGGCTGACAGCCACAATCTAGAGCCAAATACGAGAGGCCACAGCCCAGAAATACAGGCTGAGTATACTCCCAAACTACATATTTAATCCTGGCAATAGCATCATGAAGTTTTAGAGTAACAGAACAAAGATAGTCATAAATGAAGACTTATTTACCAGAAACGTCAGGTAGGCAAGTTATCGAAAAGCAGGGAAACCTTTGCTATAGTCCTCAGATGCCATACTGCCTGACCCAGGAAGGGAACTATATTCCAGATTGGCAGATAGGCAGGTAGATGACCCAGGATTCGATATTTCTTTTACCATTATCCTTTCCCATTTCTTTCTGATACACAAGCAAATATGGGAAATGCAGTTTGACCTCACTATGAATTAGAAGAGTAAGAAGTGTTGGATCCTAGTGATATTGCAAAGGAGATCTCACCTATAAGGTGTCTGTTCCTCTGCTATTTAGCCCTGGAAGGGAAGGAATATTGTTTTAGTTCTGTGTGACCAACTAAACATTTTGATTTTTAAGCTATTGATGATCAGGTTATATTCCGTTTTTGAGATAGAGATTTTCTGCCTGCTTTCTAAAGAAAAAAAAAGAGAAGAAAAGTAACACAGGTATAACTAAGTTAGTTATAATCAAGTTATTGAACTTTTTCAAGTCAAAATTCAATCACTGAGATAAAGTAATGCCAGATTCTCTGTATACAATAATGTTATTCTCAATAACTGATCTGTTCTTATTCTTAGTAATGATTTTTTTTAAAACTGGGTTTAAAAGAGTTTTGCCTTATCCTTTTACTAAGTGAGACATTTCACACCCATGAATAGATCTTACAAAAATGCTGTTGGTGCCATCCTTGGGCAAATGGTTCTGGGTTGTATTTAAAAAGCAAGCTGAGTGAGCAAGACAGTAAGCAACTCCCTTCCATGGTCCCTGTTTCAGCTCCGGCCACCAGGATCCTGCCTTGAGTTCCTGTCTTCAGGATAAGATAAAATAAACCCTTTCCTTCCCAAGCCCATTTTGTAGTCAGTATTTTGTCACAACAGAAACCAAAATAGGACACAAAGTAAAAACTCTAAAATCCTCATTTGAGTAAAACCCCAGTGGCTATCATTTGTCTAGGATTTCTTTTGAAGGGTTTAATCTTCAGATATTTTTCTGCTGTCATGTTCCAGTTTTAGAATCCCGTTGCCTCCCTGTTTTGCCTCCTTCTCGGCTCTCCTCCTTCATTTTTGTTCTGCTATTCAAATCAATGGGAACACTCGTGGGGCACTTGTTGATAACACTTGGTTCTTCCGCATGCTCCTGGTAAAGAGCACCAAAATGAAGTAGGGTAGCTAAGAAAATAAACAGGCATCTGACTGAATGAGTCAAGTGCTTACAGACCTACCTGCACAGGCCCTCAGCTTCCTCCTGACCTGTGGCCTGCTGGTGCTGCACACCTGAACATTAGAGGCTTCCCTATGCACCCACCATCTATCTGCGAAGCAGATGCCTTCAAATCCCCCTCTGCTAGACTTTCTTTCCTCCAACATTTGCCCGACGGACAGAGAAGGAGCGCGAGTGGTATTTGGCTGCCACTGATCCATCTCTTAATCATACTTTCCCAATTTGATAACATGGGAAATTGGGCTTTTATCCTACCAGGACAGTGAATTTCCTCATTTCTCTTCAATCAGTTTCAGTTTGTGCAGTTTCCTTTAAGGTCAGTCTGGCCTGACCCAATTGGATGTCTTTAGCTCTGAAATGAAACAAGTTTCACTTCTATAAGCTGAGAAGGTCCTTTTCTTAGAGATTCTCAGGAAAAAGCACACTTGGGAGTTGCTACTGTGGGACTGGGTCTTATCCCTGATAATGAAAGAGAGTCACTGCCAAGCTGAATACCTTCTGAGAAATGTTATGCTTTCAGTAGGACCCATGTCTGAGGCCCTCCCTTCTGACTTACTCCTGAGACATATTTAAAAACTGGTCCAAGCTTGAATCCAAGACCCTGACCTCCCCACCAAATAAGAGATACAAACTTTTAGCTCAGGGTCTGACTATTTCCTACAAATGTTTCTTTAATTCATGTCTACATAAGCTTACTTTTCAACTGGTTGCTGTCACAGGATGTCACTCAATGTTTAATTTAAACTCTATGTATTGGAGATAAAATTGTCTGTCTTGTTTCAACTGAGTGGGCTCTGATTAAATGGAATCATGCTGTGTGTTGTTTGAGTTTCTTATTCAAGTGTCTATGTAATTGTTTATATATCATTTTGTCTGATTGTCTAGCTATTCTGCATATTTTATTTGATATTATATTATTCTTTGAGACTTTCATACATGTATACATGTCCTGACCAGCAGGACACGAATAGAACTGAATTTGCCCTGGAGGAGAGGAATGAAGGGACAAAGAGACACCAGAAATGGACAGCAAGTCTGAATTTCTGATCAAGCTGCCAACTTTATTTTTTCTCAGGAGCATTTATATAGCAAACAGGCAGGGGGAGGGTAGGATGCTGGAAAGTCAGGTCTGATGGAATGTGAGGTCTGGAGCCGCCTCTGGCTGAGAGAAAGAGATAAAGAGAACTCTGGGGGTCTAAGACTGTTAACTAACAAAGGAAATGCTAATTGCTTCTGAAGCCTGGGGCCTGCAGGTCTCACAGGGAGATAAGATACTGGGTTAATTTCGTAGGCTTGGAACTTGCCTTGCAGAGGTGAATATCTTACTTAATTTGTGACTAAGATCAAAATACAGGTCTTTGCTCCCAGCACGTAAAATTATCATATCTATTCCATTTCCCCCTTCCAGTTCCCCCTCCACACTCCAACTTCACATCTTCCTCCTCCTCTTTCGCCTCCTCCTCTAACCCACTAACTCCAATTAGTATTTCACATGTACATGGATGTGGTGTCATCTACTGGCATGGGAAACCTACTAGTGGCCATATCTTCAAGGAAGAATGATCATCCCTCCCCCAGCAGTTATCAGCTTCCGAGAGTTCCTCAGTAGTGGGTGGGCCTTGGAGAGCAGCACCTCCCTCGTCTACACCAGAATTTTGATTGGTCTGATCTTGTGCAGGCCTTCTGCAGGTACCCCAGCTGCTGTGAGTTCATGCGTTCTTTCTCTCTTCATTCTTTGTCTCTTCTCAATCCTTTCTGTCTCCTCTTTCACAGCAATCCCCGAGACTTTGGGAGCTTGTTAAAGATATTCCATTTAGGGAAAAGTACTCACTGTCTCTTATGCTCAGTGCCTTGACAAGTTATGAATCTCTGTCCAAAGTTGAGAAAAGCCCATGTCTCTGGATACAAACATAAATGTTTAGATGACATTTTGACAATTTGACCATTTAGCAAAATAACAATAATAATTGTTTGACCATCCAAACCGTGGACTTTTGACCAGTATTATAGGATCAGGCATTGCATTCTATCCTGCAGAACAAACCTTAAATACGATCAGAAAGTGGCTAGTTACCCCATTAACAGTCCTGCCTCTATTTTACCAGTGGTACATTTTGCTTGGGAAGTCAATATTGTAGTATTCAGTGCTGAGTAAGACACTGATGCCTTTTCTTCCCCATCAGCCTGGATAGCAACTTCAATGACTATGGAAGCTTTCCTGAAGGCAAGAAACTTGCCAGTCAGTGTAGTACTGATTTCTCTCTGTGTTTTTCAGTTAAGCCATGTGGTATCTCCAGCACTAAGGTCTTACCATGTAGTTTTATGACTTGAAATTTTGTGAGAGAACTGTAGAAATATGCTGTATGGTATGCTTACTTTAAGTCAGCCTGTAAGTAAACAAGAGTAAACATAAATTTAGTTCAAATTACTTTTAATTCATAAGATTTAAACAAATACAATGAGTTGTTTATTTTAAAAGTGAAGTGAGAAGATATTAACTTGACTTTGTACAATGTCACAAAACAATTTGTTAGATACTAAAGAGATATTACTAATAGTTGATAATTTAAGGTTTTATAGCCCTCCAGGTAGATCTGTTTTGTAAAAGATTTTAAACTGATGAGATGTCCAGCTTCTGGTTGCCATTCGAGATTGGCACTTTCCCCAGACTTCATCAGAGAGGCTTCTAGCTGCAGCAGGTGGCAGTTAATGTAGAAAACCATAAGTCGACGAAATGCTGACAATAAGTGATGGTGGAGTGCTTTGCCCTAAATGAGACATCTGTATCGTACCATCCATGGCTCCGGAAAGATCATCAAAGAGAACATGAAAAGGGGAGACACGACATAGCTCTTAGACTCATAAACTCACTGCAGCTCTGTTTATCTGGACAAAATTGTGACCATTTAATTATGGATGGAGGAAGGCTCCATGAGGTCTCGCTCCTCCCTGAGGTTCTATTGACAGTTGATGGTTGCTGGGGGGGGGGGGTCAATTTTCTTGGTGGTGCAGTCGCTGATTGGTCACCCACAGTCCAGTAAATAGTGTTCCATCTATGTTTAAGTAAAGCAAGTCTAACTTAACTTAGTGAATCACACAGGAGGAGGCATTAAAGTGGGAAGAAGAATTTCAACAGGAGACAGCAGGGCATAAAAATGACCAAATTTCCACATATACAAGTATGAAATTGTCAAAAATATTTAAAATAATCAAATGTGTTCAGGCTTTCATGGTCTAAAAATTAAAGGGGTCAACAAGTGTGAAAACGAGATATAAAGGGCTATAGGTATGTAAATATATTTCTGGTTAAAAAACATATGATTTTTGATTTGAGTGGTATGTTGGATGGTATTTTTGTTTGTTTGTGGGGAGGCTGTTTTGCTTTTAACACTGGGTCTCACTGATTAACATTAGCTGACCTTAAACTCACAGGGATCTCTCTGCCTCCGCCTCTAGTGCTCAGATTAAAGGCATGTGCCATGGGGCATGGCAACAAGTAAATTTTAAACTAGTTTTCACTTTTCAAGACTGATGTAACTGATCTGGGCTTCCAACAGTCATACTTGGAGGCCAAAGTTAATGAGGACAGAGTAGCTAAGAGGAAAGCCACCACCATGGCCTTTGCCTCCCTCTCTCCTGGATTAGGTAGGTCCTACAGGAACAAGTGACAACACCTGAAAAGGAACCTCACACTTCTGATAAATCACCTGCCCCCTTGATCAGATAGGTTGTGGAGATCATAGTGGTTGGGTTGCAGGAAGTGTAAACTCTCTAGAATGGAAGGTTATTACAGAGGAGATTGTCCTCAATGCTTCCCAAAGGAAGCTATACAGTTAACCAGACCATGGACCATTCCAGAAAATGGGGGTAGGGGAAGCTGCCACCACTTTAAGATATCTAGTCTCCAACACTGAGAATATAAATTCTTTTGTTTTGGAAAGCATCTAGTTTGTGGTACTTTTGAATGGAAGCCCTAGAAGCCACACTGGCTCTGACACTCCAATATTTTCCACATATTGATTACGTATTGTATATATTAAATATCATAACATTATAGACATTAGTACTGAGCTTTTCTGGAAAATACAGGAAAAGAAAAGATAAAGGAACTGAAAAACTCAACTTTTAATTTATTTATTTACTATGCAAAATTTTCATTATTCCATGTTCATAAATGTATGTGCATATTTATGTATGTATATAGCTGTACTTTGCTCATATTCCATTCCAGTACTCCCTGATGTCCCTTCTTCCCCCTCCTGACTGTCTTCCTCCTCCTCCATGTAAATAGTATTGGATTCTGCCTTCATGTCCAGATTTGATTTCAAATGGATGGATCTACAAAACATCTTATTGAGTGAGGTAACTCAGACCCATAAAGACAAATATAATATGGACTCACTCATAAGTGACTTTTAGACATAAAGCAAAGAAAAAACAGCCTACAATTCACAACCCCAGAAAACCTAGACAGAAAAGAGGACCCTAAGAGAGACATACATGGATCTAATCTACATGGGAAGTAGAAAAAGGCAATGTGTCCTGAGTAAATTGGGAGCATGGGGATCATGGGAGAGGGTAGAAGGGAAGGGGGGAGGGAGAGAGGAGAGCAGAGAAAAATATATAGGTAAATAAAAACAAAACAAAGCAGACTGACCATCCTGCCAGGCTCAGGGAATTTAGCCCACTAATGAATGATCAAATGATGACAAGCGTTGGGGTGATAGAGAGTGGCAACATAGGGACACAAAAGCTGGGCTCTACCTGAGTGAAATAGCAGGTGGTGGGGAGAAACGGTCTGGAGATGGAGAAGCCAAAAGAGAGTGGTAACAGGGTTTCATATGGGATTTCTACCCAGTATCAAAGGTGTGTTCTATCTGACCTACTGACAGTTGCATGGAGCTGAGAAAGACCAACATCCATTACAGGGAGGGAAGGTAGAGTAAAGTGGAGGAGTGGGCTAGCCAGAGGGGCTTATGTCCGTGTCTTAGAGTCAGACTTCAGCTTGTATAAAGTTGACATAAAACTGTTCAGCACAACTGACCCATTTCCACTTGACACACAAACACATCACCACTAAGCCACAACCTTTCCCTTCTCATTCATCCCCAAGATCTCACACTTAAAACATAAATAACTACAAATCTCCCATTGTCTTTACAAATTCAAACACATTAAAAATTCAGCCTCTTTAAAATACCCCAAATCTCTTTTGAAAGTTCAAAGTCTCAACTGTGGACTCCTGTAAAAAATCAAAATTAAGCTAAACACTTTCTTCAAGCGGGAAGAACCAGGGCATCATCACAATCTGAACAAAGCAAAACCAAATTCCAATACAGTAAATAACTCAATGTTCCGTTATCTGGGACTCACCCATGATCTTCTGGACTACTCCAAGAGTACTTCTCTGGCTTCGCCCTCTGCATAACACACATCTTGTCTTCTAGGCTTTGACTGGCTCCACTCCCCTGCTGCTGCTGTTCTTAGTGATTGTAACCATTTTACGTGTGTTGAACCAGGGAGCAGGAAGGGAAAAAGAAGAAGGGAGGGAAGGGGAAAAAAGCAGAAGCAACATTGGGGCAGAGGGAGGAGGGGACACGGAGACAACTTAATACAACTTGAGTAATACAAGGCAGCCTGGTTGGCATGGTCCCCCAAAGGCCCTGGAGTCCTCGGTACGGTGTAGCGCTGGTCTGGCTGTGTTGTTGGTGCTGGCTAGCGTTACTGGAGTGAGGGGTTGAAGGTGGAGCATAGTCTTTAAGCAGCTCCCTTCACCCCAAACACTGAGGCCCCAATGACTGGACAAGAGTCTATGAAGAGGCAGATGAGGCAATAGCTGTGCCTGACTGGTGGCCCCCTGCAGGTGGGTGCCGGCTGGACGGCCTGTCTTCTTTCTGCTGACCCCCCAACATGGGATGGGCCAGCACGCAGGGTCAGGTGCTGGTGTAAGACTCAGAAGAGAGAGAAAACACTGAGACAGCATTAGTGGAGGTGAGAGGTGGACACAGAACCTATAGCCTCCACCCTGCCCTCCTCCACTATACTACCAATTTTACCCTCTGAGACAAAAAATAACAGAAAAATCTCTGTACACATTCCCGGTGGGAAAAGGGGGTAGGGATGCTGAGTCTTCCTGGAGCCCATTGCCCACAAATTAAATTATAGCCCATGTTCATGGCTCAAAAACAAAATCCACAAAGGTGGAGCTGGGCCACAGCCCTAATCCTGCGCGTTCTCGATGGGTGCTCAGAAGGCTGGTAGCTGCGCCAGGCTGAGGCGGCAGTCCGCGCTGGAGTTTGTCTGGGCCCGTGTAGGCCAGGCCCAGGGGCTCTAGGAAGGCCTGGCAGGCAGTCTTGCCCTCGAAGGCCAGCTCGGCCTGCAGGTAGGAGATGGGCAGAGCAGGGCAGAAGGTTCTGATCATGGCCTTGAGGGCAGACTTGTGCTCCCGGTCTGCAAACTTGTCCTCAAGGTAGCCTGACATACAAGGTGCGTGGCAATAGAGCCAGAAGAAACGGTGGTAGAGGCCTGGGGCCCAGGCTGCCCTCAGTGCCAATGCATGGGACACACAGGGGTCAGCTTTCAGCTCACTTGTGAGGTATGCCAGCTCCGTAGTGATGTCCCCAGAGTTCTTGGTGAAGATGTAATAGGGGATTAGGTATGCCGTAAATTCGCCCACATTGCCTGCCAAGTTTTCCGTGGTCAGCGACTTGAGTTGCGACTGGCACTGGGTTCAGTTCTTCATGGTCACCCTTCTCCAAGGCATTGCGGGCATGTGTCTCAAACACCTCCACAGTGAACTCGGGGTGGATGCCTTGCACGGTCAGGTCCTGCTGATAGACTTCATCTGCTCACAGGCAAAGGCATAGTAGTCTTGCTTCTCCTTCCAGTGAGACTTGACCACGCACAGAGACTTCTCCAAAACAGCTACAGGTCTCACAGTTGATGGGTCTGGGACGTACGTCAGCAGTAGGCAGTGCTTTGTGATGTCAAGAGACGTGCCCACAACCTGGATCTCCACTGCTTTCCAGGTTACTCATCTGCAGCACCAAAGGTTCAAGGCGCAGGCGGCGTGGGTGCCCATGCTGGAAACGGGCTGCCCTCTTTTCCTTCTTAAGCTCAGCCCTGGATCTTCACACTCCAGTGCAGCCATCTTCTTTGTTTGGTTGGAGCCATCTGCCATCTGCGTTTGGTTGGAGCTAGGTCGTGCCTCTTTCATTGCTGTGCCCTGCCTCGACCCCAATCCATGTGGGCCCCCACGACCACCCCGACCCTTGTGTGTGTGTGTGGAGGGTTCCTGTAGCCTACAGGGTGACACTTATTCCCTGAGTAAGAACTGTCAGAGTCTGAGTGAGATTCACTTCTCTGGAAATGACGGGTAGAGGACCCGGATGAAGAGCTGCTGCTAGGTTTGTGAATTTTTACCACAAATGGTTCTTTCACCTTGGCTGGCATTTAGAACAGTTCAATAAATTGTCTCAGCTATCTCTTAGCCTGAAATGTCCGTTTTAACAAAGCCTGTGTCTCAAATAGGACTGGAGTTCACATACCTAGGGGCAAAGGAAAATCACAGTGATTATAAAGGGGGTAGACAGGGGAAGCCAGGAAAATGACCCTAATAAAAATTGCCCAATTGTTCAGGAATCTGGATGCTTGTTGACTAGAAACGATAGCTTTGGTGCATTTGGTAAGGGACATTCGTTTCAGGAAATCTGGATCCTTGTTGAATAGAAATAATAGCTTTGGTGCATTTGGTAAGGGACATTGGTTTCAGAGAGCTGTGGAACCCCACCTGTGGTACTCTTTAAGGGCCTTTCAGGCTACTTTCTAGACTCAAATTATTCAAGCGCTAGGCTTGGGTAATGCGCATGCGCCCCTCGAGAGGCAACTAGGTCTTTGCCCCCACCTAAGGATGACGTCTATTAAGGCGACATCGAATGGGACGACATCCACTGGAGCGACATCGGCTGGAACAATGTCTATTGGGACAGTCCATGGAGGGGTTGTCTGTTGGGTGGTGTCTGTTGAAACAACATC
Organism: Microtus pennsylvanicus; assembly: GCF_037038515.1. Classification (NCBI taxonomy): domain Eukaryota; kingdom Metazoa; phylum Chordata; class Mammalia; order Rodentia; family Cricetidae; genus Microtus; species Microtus pennsylvanicus. The sequence goes on along the minus strand of NC_134601.1, from coordinate 60,217,194 downwards.
TTTCTTGGCAAGGATTTTAGAAACTGGCAACTGTTGAAGTAGCATCTGCTAGAGCTACTTCTGTTGGAGCCACGTTTATTGTGGAAACTTCTATTGGGTGATGTCTGTGGCTCTGCTGGTGTGACGTGCCTAAAGGGCGACACCCTTTGGGTGTGGCCTTGAGGGCGCCTACTGAGGACGCTGGCAAAGCAGCATTGTGACGTGTGCGTCCTTGAGAGCTTGTAACCAGGGTGTCTAGGGCCTTGGCTCAGTCTGGTCCCAGACACCGGTGGGGACGGTCGCAGGAAGGGAGGGCGGGAGACAGTCCACTCCCTCAGCCCCCAGCCCTTGGGGGCTGACGGGTAGCCATGGACTTGTACCTAAACAATTGTTTAAAGGCCGCGGAGGCTGCTGCCTCCAAAGCGGCTTCGGACAACCTGAAATCTGACAAAGAGTCTTGTAGAACCGTGAGTGCTGGCCCCTCCAAACAGTGCATTTATTTGTTCATTGCCTTTCTTCCTCGGTCAGGGCAGGTTTCAGACCAGCAGGTAGAATCATGGGATAGTTTCTGGCCTGCGGGGCGGAGACAGGACAGAGTGTGGAGGTTCAGGGAGGGTTCAAGATGTCCCTGACTTATAGGGAAGGGCCCAGAAGTAGAGGCCTTGGTTTGCGGCCAGTCAGTTCCTTCCACCCAGATACCTAGCAATCTGGGTTGTGCTATCTTGTTGAAGTGTAACACATCTGAAGTAAACTAAAGGAACACTTCCTAGTAGAAAAGACAAACGTTTCCATTTTCTTTAACACAGAAGAAAAAGAACCTTATCATTCCAAATATTGGACCATCTAGTCTATTGGATTTGCCTCTTGGAGCCAAACTGCCTGTTATCCCAGGAAGTACTAATATATTCTACACAACAAATCTAAGTGAAAAGGTAAACTATGTTTTAATGATGTATAAGTGGCTTTCTTTACCTTTTTAGTTGTTAAATTTGAAACATTTTGCTATGATTGCACTTTGTATATCACCTTCAGTTTCACACAGATGGAATTAAATAAGCTGGCAATGTTTTAAAGTCCTTAAACTCACGTTAATGATAGAACGCCCCAGAAAGAGCTGCAATCCCTCCATACAGACTTTCTCCAGCCAAGGCCTCAACCTGACAGGATGTGGTCTTTCTGGCCTACACATGCTGATTTCTGCATCTGTGCCTTGGTTCATCTGACTCCTGAAACTTACCATGTACTCTCCTATCTTGGTTGACAGTCTATCCTGACCTATGTACACAGGAATTGAGTTAAGGTTGAGGCTATAGGTAAATCAAACACAAAGTTCATAAACAAGATTCCACATGCCACTGCTAATGTAAAAATTAGGCTGGGGGAAGAGAGGGAAGATGGAAGGCATATTTACCCAGATCAGCCCATTACATTCTTTCACTGTAGTTTCTGCTTGTATGTTTTACTTTCATAATTATTTCAATAAACTGATGTTTAAAAGTATGATTTCATGAATTTTGCACTTGCAATAATTTCAAATATGTTTCTTTTGGCAGCTTTATCAGCCTTCTTTTGGTTTTAACCTTAATGATCCTTACTGCAAACTCATGGAAACCACTTACAAAAGTCTTCACGATCCACACCTAAAATCATACTTCAAGCGAAAAGACATCCTTAAGAAACTAAGACAGGGAGGATACATCACCGGCAATAACAAGGTGCGTTGAGGCCTTCTTCTGAACAGCAAAAATCTAGGCACTTGCTCGGCACTTCAGTACCTGTGCCAGCTTCTAGTTGACCACTAGCAGATATCACAGAAGAAAGTCAATAAATTGCTTAGTGTTGGGTGGATTTTCTTTTCTTGTAAAAACTACTCTATAGTTGACAGTTTGTCAGTGATAGGAAAAGAGAATTACTGAACAATTTTTGGTATGTAAACAGGCATTTATTTTCATGTCTCTAGAAGTAATTTTAAGTTGGAACTATGTTAACAAAATATTTAGAAATTTCCTGGTTGGTCATCAACTGTTTAGAGATACTGACTGCAAAAATGTTACAAAAAATAGATTATTACAGTTCATCCTAAAATTGTTACTAGAATGAAAGTCCTTATTCTGCTCTATAAACATGTTATAATTTTTAAAATTTTATGTTTTTATTTTTGAATTGTAGGTGGTGTGTTCCTTAAAAGAGTTGAACAAATACAGACAATATCTTACTACTTTAAAAATTGACTTTGAACGAAACTATATCAGAGAACAAGTAAGTTAAATATTTGAGTTTATTTGGGACCAATAAAAATTTGTGAAAAGCTAGGCCCTTTGCACAATATTTCCTTAAACTATTCCAGGAATAAAGTATCTAAAGAATCTGTAGACAACAGAGAGCCCATTTGATTTTTACATAGAAAAAGTTTATTTGTGGGATAGGGCCATGAAAGGCAAAAAGCAGGTTAGCAAGTCAGAACTTCTACTTAAAATTAAATTTAAAGAAAATTTATCAAAGCATAGATTTATTTCTGTCAAGTATATAACATCCAATAATTGCTTTCTTGCAGAAAATCATTGAAGATCAATTGAACAAACTGAACGAAGAGAAACGGGCCTGTGACGACGCTGCTGCTGCTGAGTTTCAGCAGTGGTTGTTACAAGAAGGGAAAAAACCTTGCCCGCATCAAGACCGACTACTGAAACTCAGGTAGAGTCACAGTTTGTGTATGCCCAGAGTTCATGGGCATATTTTAGAACCCCCTCAAACTGCAAAAACACTAGAAAGAATTGAAGATAGAGTCATGAAGGTACTAGATACATTTAAGCCCCTCAGCATTTTCAACATGGAGAACAAAAAAAATGGTATATCAAGCGGGGCTGAAGAGATGGCCCAGCAGCTAAGATCATGGGCTAGTAGTCTTCCAGTGGGCTAAGGCTGGTTCCAAGAACCTACATGGTTCTTCATAACCACCTGAATTCCAGTTGTAAAAGATCTCATGCCCTCCATAGGCACTGCAAGCATGTGGTACACAGACTTACATGCAGAGAAAACATCAATACACATTTAAAAAAAACAAATTATAATAAATTATAATAATTACATCAAGAGGTACAGGGATTGGGAACCTTAATGCTAACCTTAAAGACTGGGAAGGTAAGTTTGTACCTGAGAAACTGAAGTCACCAGGAGCCCAAGAGGTAAGTTAAACTGTTACTGAAGAAATCCAAAATACAAATCACTGAACTTGTGAAAACCAGGTCTGCACTACCAAAGGGAAAGAGACTGTCTTTAACATATATCAAACATAAGTTTAAATGAAATTATTTTAAAGCCACAATGATCAAATTGCTACAACTTTCTCGGATGCATGGAAACATACCATTCCTCTACCAACTGGACATTTTCCTTCAGCTACTAATCACACATTACTATTTAGATATCAAGCCACAGCCTTAGAAGGTAAATGGAGGAGTTGTAGATTTTTCTTTTTGATCATTTTGAGTGAAAGCCAGTTATTCATTATCTGGCTCATCTCATCCATACGTTCATCTCAGAGTATACCAAAATGCATGTTGCTATACCAGAGTTTCAGAGTGACTGACAGGTATCCTAAAAGAAACATCTCATTTACATTCCTTTGTTTCACTTTTACTCAGACATTTGCATATGATTCACAAAGAACTAGACAAAATTGAAAACACCTCGGAAAGGCGAAACACCTTGCAGTTACTGGAAGAAGACCTACAACATTGGGATAATATTAGAAGGAAACTGAATCTCCACACAGACATTAACCAGGTAAGGGTCAAATTTTGAACTGGAAACTTGTATGGTTGTTTCATTTGTAAACTGTTTTCACAGGTTCGCTCTATCATTTGAAGTTATTTCAGTTTAAAAAAGAAACCCAGGGGCTGGAGAGAAGGCTCAGAGGTTAAGAGCATTGCCTGCTCTTCCAAAGGTCCTGAGTTCAATTCCGAGCAACCACATGGTGGCTTACAACCATCTGTAATGGGGTCCGGTGCCCTCTTCTGGCCTGCAGGTGTATATGCAGGCAGAACACTGTACACATAATAAATAATTTAAAAAAAAAAAAAAGAAACCCAGGCCAGCAAGAAGGATTCATTAGGAAAGGCACTTCCTGTACTAGCCTGGTGACCTAAGTTCAAGTCCCAGAATGTATGTGACATTGGAAGTAGGGAGCTCACTCTATAGAACTCCACATGATTTATGACACAGCTATTTGTTTAGTTCCTCTCTGAGAATACCTTTGAGAGCAGCAGATATCCTCCCTGAGTTAGAAATCAACACTCCTTTGCCAATAGCTTTTGAAATTCATCTTTAGAGTCATGTTTATGCTGGATTCATGCTTGTAATTACAAAATCATCTCTTTACTTTCCCATCCCATTGCATCCAGCTGGTCAGTCCCAATGAATGGCAGATAAATAAGCATATTTAAAACCACAATGCAAGATTTGCTTTATTATTGACCTAAAATTTATTAGGCCATTGATCTGATCTAATTTGCATATTGGTTGAAGAAAAAGAAAATGCTTTTAAAATAAAACAGACATATGCTGATAACTGTAATGGCATGTCCCTTAGGAATGGCAATCAAAGGAAATGGCATTTCTAACAAAGATTGGAGCAGAAGCGAAAAGGAACACCAAAGCTGATGACCGTCGTCGGAAAATCAGAGATGAAATTAACCGAAAGGTAGTTAGCATTTGCTGGACTTGGGCTGTTTCAGGAAAAGCTTTTGGCACGATTTTATATTTTAAAATATGAATTTTCAGAAGATAGTTATTGATGGAGAGATTCATTCTAGCCCCAATCTGTAATTAAAGAGAGTCCCAAGAACGTTAGATTAGATTGAGTTGTTACTAAAATATGCTTTTCTTCAATAGTAAAGGGATTGCCTAGCATGTACAAGACCCTAGCTTAAATTTCCAGATGGCAAGAGAGTACGGATGCATGCACACATGCACATGCGTACACACAATTTCATGTTGAGTCATAAAAGGAAACTTAACCTCTTCGTATATTTCTTCAAACCCATTGTAAATTTTGACATTTCCAAATAGGGACAAAGGTCTACTTCAGGTATGTCATCACATTTGAAGTAATCTGTGTTGTATTTTTACTGACGGGTTTCTATTTGAATTGGAAACCTATTTAATGTATTTTTAAATATTTTGTAGAAACAAGTAATGCTTCACAAAAGAATTGCCTACCATTTGCAAAAACTCCAAAAGAAAGACAGTAAAGAAGAAACCAGAAAAGCAAGTGCCTTTGAAATCCAAAGACAATCTGAAACAGGTGAGAGAGATAGGGGAGGGAGAATAAAAGGCATAGTAGATAAGTGGAAGCTGAAGAACAATATATGAAATATTAATGTCTCTATAAAACCACCTTATGCTCACATGATTTTTTAAAAAGGCCCCTGCAAAAGTAAGTACTAAAAACCCTCAATACCTGTGTCAGGCACAATGTGATGCACTTTCCAGTTACAGATCCAGTTGACAAAAGCATATGCACAAAAAAGTATATGCACAATGCCTATAGTGAACAAGTAAACACATAGTTTAACAAACAGCCAGAAGGAGGAGATAGCATGCTTACTCAGGTAAGAAATGCAGAAAGCAAAGGCGAGAAGTAAGTTGAGGCAGGCAGTAAGAAAACAGGGAAAAGTAAGAAAAGGTTAACAAGCCAGTAAGAGCAAGAAAATTTACAGAAGTTAGATGAAGGGATAATATACAAAGATTAAGAGAATATTAAAGTGTGCAAAGCAAGTAATAGGAAAACAAAACATTGAAAGAGAAAGAACCTAGTAGGCAACAGTGATACAAGACAACGGGGAAGACAAGGAGAGACAGAAGAAAGCAAATTGAACAGGAGAAACCAATAGACTCCAGCATTAATCGCTTCGTGGGAATAGGGAGAGATGAAGACAAAAAAGAGATAGAAGAGGGTAGAGGAGGAAGGGTAGACAAGGAAGGAAGAGCTAATAGGAAAAGAGTGAAAAGGGAGATTGTGATGGTGAGAGAGGGGTTTGAAAAGGATTTGTAAGGAAGGAATTCCAATACACTTGCAAAGCTGTGCAGGGTTTACCCAAGAGACTTCAGCCCTACGAAGTTAAAGAAGTGGAGCAGAAAAGGGAAGGAGAGAAAAAGGAAGGGAAAAAAGGAGGTAGAATTAAAAGGCAGGAAAGGAAGGGGAGGGAGGGGAAAATGAGAACAAGAGGAAGAGAAGAAAGAGGAAAGAGGGAGGGGTAAAGATGAGAGGAAGAAAGTAAAGATGGGGAGAGGGAATAAAGATGGGAGGAGGATGCCTAAAGATGGGAAGAGAAAGAGGAAAAATAGGAGGGGGAAGATGGCAGATGGAAGGGAAAGAGGTGGGAGGAGAGAAGTGAGAGGAGGGAGGAGGGGAAGGCAAAGAGGTGGGAGGAGGGAGGAAAGAAGTGGGAGGAGGAAGGAGGAGAGGTGGGAGGGGGAAGCATAAAGATGGGAGGAGGCAGGGAAAGAGGTGGAAGGATGGAAAGAGGTAAGAAAAGGGTGGGAGGAGGGAGGGGAGAGATGAGGGGAAGGATAAACATAGGAGAAGGGAGGGAAAGAGGTGGGAGGAGGGGGGAGAGGTAAATGGGGGGAAGAAGGAGAGCTAGAGGTAGGAGGAGGGAGAAGAAAGGGAAGAAAAAGTGCAGAAGAAATGGAGGAACAAGGGAAGGAAATTAAGAAAAAGGAGAGGAAAGGAAAGAGGAAGAAAGTATAGAAGTATAGAAGTATAGAAGCTAGCAAGGATAGGGAAGGAAGGAAGGAAGGAAGGAAGGAAGGAAGGAAGGAAGGAAGGAAGGAAAATAAAGCAAAGACAAATAAAAAATGAAGTAAAATTTGAAGACAAGGGAGAAATAGCAAGGGGAAGAAAGAAGGAGGTAAGTTTAAAAGAAAATCAAAGTTAGTGAAAACAAAGAAAAGGAAATTGTGGGAAAGATACTTTAAAAGGAGGGGCCAATGAGTAATTCAGGCCTTGTGGGGCAGGGGTATCAGTTTTTAAAGACAGGATATGTAGAAAGATTAATAATATGTCTGAATTTTAGAAAAATAAACCAGAAAGAAAACCTATAACAGTATGGCAGAAAAAGAGAAGTAGAAACAAAGCAAGAAAGAAAAATTGAAAGAAGGAGGAGCCAATAAATTGTGAACTCATGAAAAGAAATGGAGAAAGGGAGAATGGGGGAGATGAAGAATAGGCTAGAGAAGGGAAGGGGAGAAGAAAGAAAAGCATAAAAAAGCTTTTAAAAAACAAACATGAACAAAGAGTAAAGGTAGAGAAAAAAACTAAAAACTTCAGGGAATGGAGCAACAAGGGATAAAATGTAAACGAATGGAGACACAATAAAGAAGAAAGGTGGGAACTAGTGAGATCAAGTACACTATGGGAAGGAGACATTTTGAGAAGCCAGCAAGAGTTGAAATAGAGATTACAGGTAGATAAAGAGGCAGGAAGATAGTATAAGGATAGCAAGAAAACCCTCAAGAGAACAAGAAAAATGGGCACAATAGGAGAATTCAAAGTGTAAGAGGATAAAAATAACACAGGTGATTTGATAGAAAAGCAAATTAGCATAGACTGGATTCTAAAAAGAAGCTAGTAAATTGAGACTATAAAAATGCAGGTGGGAAAGCAAAGGGTTAACAAGCAGGAGCCTGTGGAGCTAGAGAGATGATTCCTTGATTAAGAACATTTGCTGGTCTTGCAGAAGACAAAGCTTGATGCCAACACCCACATCAGGTGACATTCACAGATGCCTGTAACTCAAGTTCTAGGGTTCTGGCACCCTCTTGTGGTCTGTGCAGGCTCCTGAATACATGAGATGCACATACACATATACACATTGAATAAAGTAACAGGAGCTTGTAAATGGAGGAAGACAAAGGGGAGAAGTGGACGAAGAGTGATGGGAAAAGTAATGAAGGCATAGGAAGAAGGGGAAAAAGGGGGGATTAGTGAGGATGAGTGAGAGAAAGTAACCCAAGAAGGCAAGAGAAAACAAGAGCCAGCCAGCAGTTAAAACCACTGGGGCAACTACAATAAGAGAGAGCCAGACTTTCAACGGTCCACAGGCTGGTGCAAACTTAGTCAAGAGCTTGAAATTCCTTCTGAGTTTCAGAGGAGAGGGGCAAAGGGTGAAGAGGGTCTAGTTAAAGTGTGATGAGTGAAGCAATGACATAGAGGGCAGAGGGATAGAGAAAGAACTAAAGGACGGAGGAAAATAGTTAATTGTGGTAAGAGTATATTTTAAAAAGAAGCGTGAGAGTAAGAGTCAGGTGTCTGGAAGGGCAGGATTTGTTTTAAGCAAAAGCAAGGAGGCTGGGAAGATGACTCAGTAGACAAAAGCGCTTGCCTCCCAATCACAAGGGCCTGCATTCAAGTCTCTGGCACTACATATGTTCCGTGAGAGACCTTGTCACAAGGGAGTAAGGTAGTGATAGGAAAAGACATCCACTGTCCTTCTCTGGCCTCTGTATGTATGTGTATGAACACACACACCCGCACATGTATGTACAAACACATGTAAACAGCACACACAGTACATGCCAAAGAAATAAGATAAAACTGAGGGAAGCAGGGAAATACAGAGGTCTGAATGGAAAAATTCAACCGAAATATAGATATGTTAACTGGATGGCAGCTAGAGAAGTGAGAATAGCTACAAAATAGAGAAAAAAAAATGAATGATTTTTTCCCCTTAATAATGGAACAAAGGAAAAGTACAAAAGTAAGAAATAAAGGAGACAGTGAAAAGTAAATGAAAGAAGAGCATACATAAGCAGGAAGAGTCAGGAAGAACAAAGTATCTACAAACAAAATGAGAAGAAAGTCAGAGGCAAAGAGAGAAAAGAAGGGGAAAGACATGAAGAGAGGGGAAGAAGGGCTAGGGGCTGTGGCTCTGTGACTTAGTTGCTTTGCAGCCAGGAGGACCTGACTGTCATCCCTGAAACCATGTGGAAATGGCATGAGGGCATAAAAATGGTGTAGAGGAACAGAATTGTAGTACAGACACTGAGGGTGCAGAGACAGGATCCCCCACCTGGGGGGCTCCGTAATCAGCTAGTCTGGCCTGTTTTGTGAGTGCTGGGACAAATAGAAAGCCTGTGGCAAAGGAAGTGAATAGCCTTGCTGAGGGTGACACCAAATCTGCCCTTTGGCACACACACACACACACTGAAGAAAAGAAAAAGAAGCATACCGAAGTGTGAAGGAGTTGGTAAGAATAAAGTATTCAAACAAGATGATGAGGAAAGGCAAAAGCAGAAGAGAGAAAGATCAAAAGCAGAGAAAAGTTTTTAAATGACTCAGGACTCGTGAGGACAAAAAGGGAAATGTTGTGAAGGAAGGGCCAGTAAAATCTGTTTGAGAGAAGTAGCTGAAGAAAGATGGAGGGGAAATGAGCGACAATAAAAGAGGAGGAAATGCCAGCATTTGAGAAGAAAGGAGCACGCGCAAGGGACTGAGGCAGGAAAAACACAGCAAGTTCCCGGCCTGTGTACTTTACATATGGAGGTCAAATCGAGCCTGGAGTTACAGAAGGGGTGGGGGAGGAGAGATGAAAGGGGAGCCAGTGCGAAGGAGGGGGATGCTGGAGAACAAGGAAAAAGTGTTCATTGTAAATCAAGAGTAAAATGCTACTCCAGAAGCAGGAGACAGAGAGGATGAGACTTTCTACAAGGAGCTTTAAGTGTGCAAAAATGTGTGAAATGTAACAAATTAAAAGAGGATGTGAGGGAGAAGAAAGAAGGATTCAAAAGATGACTTTCAAGGGTATGGAAAATCAGATGAGTAGATGGATAGGTAGGAAGGCAGACACAGATTGCACCATAAAACTTGAAGGCATACATATGAAACACACAGCATAAAGTTGTATGCACCATTTGCAGAAAATTTCAAAAGAAAAGAAGTACATGTAAAAATGGTAAAGTATATTTTAAAGTAGGCCAAGTAGAAGGCAGGCATGGTGGCATACATCTTTAGTCCCAACACTCTGGAGGTAGAGACAGGCAGATCTCTGTGAGTTTGAGGCTAACCTGGTATATAGAGAAAGTCCAAGGACAGTCACAGCTACATAAAAGGACCCTGGCTTGGTTAAAAAAAAAAAAAAAAAAAAAAAAAAACAAAAGGGGGGGAGGTGGGTGATGGGAGCATGACTTTAAGACTAGAACTCAGGAGACAGGCATAAGTTTGACTCTAACCTGGTCTACAGAGTGAGTTCCAGGATAGCCAGGGCTGCACAGAGAAACCCTGTCTCAGAAAAAAATAAAAATAGAATTATACTAATAGAAAAAAATTAAATAATGAAGGAAGAGGGAAAAGAAGGGAACAGAAGGAAGTGAGAGATGGAGGGAGAAAGGGAGATGTCAAGCGAAGTGAGAGGAGATTAGGAGCAAACAATGAAGAAAGGGGAGAGATAGAAGTTTAAATTTGTAAGTCTGTGCAAAGTAATGTTTTAAAAAGAGCATTTGAGTATAAGATAAGGTTAGAAAGGTAGGATTAGCAAGAAAATTCAAATCGTAGAGAACAAGATAATACAGTGATGCATATGTAAGATGTCAGCAAAGTGGTACAGAAATAAAGATGAATGAACTGGGGACACAGTGAGTGTAAGAATGACAGAAGTTCTAAAAGAAGGGGCCAATTTTATTTTATTTTTTATTTAATTTATTTTACTTTTTTTTAAAAAAGAAAGCAAGCTATCTTTTTTTTTCATATTACATACCAATCCCAGTTCCCACTCCCCTCCTCCCATTTCCTTGACCTACTCCCCGCAGCCCCCCCTCATCCACTCCTCAGAGAGTTGCTTTGGGGAAGGTCCAAAGCCCTCCCTACTATATCTAGGCTGAGCAAGGTATACATCCAAAGGGAATGGGTTCCAAAAAGCCAGTACAAGCAGTAGGGATAAATCCTGGCCCCACAGGACAGTGCCAATTTTAAATGTGAAGGAAAGACAGTAACATCAAGGAGGCAATGACAGAGATGGAAGAAAAGAGGGAGGAATTTCAAATGAGTCAGTAAGGAACAGGGATAGACAGAGGATATAAGAGGGAAACCTGATAAGAAATCAAGGGCAATGGTGAAATGTAGAAGAAAAGTTTGAAGTAGGAGTTGGGGAGGGGAAGGCACTTGATTAATAACTAAAGGGACAGCCTGCAGCTAGGAGAAAAAGTCAATTAATAGTAGATATGGGAACAGACCAGTAGAAAAGTAAGTGTGAAAAAGAAACAGAGAGAAAGTGGAGGAAGCTACAAAGAGAATCTAGGGCTACAGTTGCAGCTCAGTTGGTAGAGTGCTTGCCTAGTTTGCACAAAGCCTTGGGTTCAATTTTCAACATCAGAGCTAGGCATGGTGGTCCATACCTGTAAATACAAGAGAAAGGAAAATCAGAAATTCAAGTTCATTCTTAGCTACACAGTGAGGTTGAGGCTAGCCTTGACCAAGGAAGAGTGAGTCAAGAATTGCAACTGCAGATTATAATAAAATATGGAACAATCAAAATATGTTCTGTAAAGAAGGAAACAATGAAATAAATATAGGACTAAGAATGAACAAGAAGGGGTGAGAGAAATACAGGGAGGGATTGAGCAAGTTTTACTAGGGAAGCAGAATAAGGGCTCTTTTAAATGGTAATAGGAGAGAGAGGGGGGTGGGGAGGAGAGAGAGAGGAGAGAATTTGAAGAGGCACAGCAAGCAAGAAGAGATGAGATGAGACAGAAAATGCCATTTTTACTGAACAGTCATGAAGAAGCTCCTAATACAGTTCAAAGTATGGCCCTCTGCTTCAGATGCTGGGCTACATTAGGGACATTGCTCCCTCTGTTCAGAACTACTGATGGCTGCTTCTAACAGAAAGGATTTGAGTACACATTTTATGTGGTAGTCACCTCAAATCATCTGGAAAAAGACAAAACAGTAGGCCTATACTTACTTCTCTGGGGGATGAGGCAGGAGGATCATTAATTAGTTCAAGGCTTGCCTGAGCAACACAGGTCAACACCAGAATCAGCAGCTCCTCTACTTCTTAAGCTTCTGTTACAAACCCACAGACAGCTCATGACATTGCCACTGAGCCGGGGGCATTCCAAGAAAGCCTGGAGCTAAAATTTGACTTTAAGCATGACAACTAGGAAGTAGAAATTCGTAGGCATCCTGAATTTTGTCATGATATCTGTGGCTTACAGTGCAAATAAATCTGTGTTTAGCCATCACATGTTGTGTTATATATATTCCTTATACAAACCATGCCATATAATCTATTGCTCATTGGAGTCAACTCCCTAGTTACTCAGTTGTATTTTTCTATCCACTTGGTGTAGCTGACAACTCTCAAGTGTGGTTCACAGCACTGACTTCCACACAGGCTCTGCTAGTGAACTCATCTCTATACTTTGCCTTACCAGTGGGATCGTGAGCAGACCTTAGCCTGTTCCTCTGCTCCCACTAGCCCTTGCTCAGCATCCCTGCCCCCTTCTTTTACCCGTCCAGATTGCTAAGCAGAGGTTCTAGGGATTGCTCTGAAGCCTGTGGCCCTATGAATCTCCTGAGGATCAAGGCCAGTGCCAATGTGCTTTCTTAACCTCCTTTTCCCTTACTCTCCCCAAGACCCTTCGGTCTTGAGCTTTTTAGACCCACGGTAATATAACATGCGGCTGGGAACAGATTTATTTTATTGGCCACATAAATTCCTACAGCACCAGAGTTTTCTATATTGTTGTTATGTTGGGCCTTTTGGAAAAGCACCGCTGAGTAGTAGTCGCCATTGTAATATTTGACATTTTATCACTTTATCATCTCCAGTGTTAACAATAAATGTCTTTTTTTTTTTAAAGCGTCTGTGACAATCCAGAAGAAACCAAGCGTCACAGAGCCAAAGACGTCTCAAGAACACCTGGAACAAAAACGTAACTGATATGTTATGATTGGAAATTAGTAATTAGTGGGAATACTGGACTTGCTAATAAGTCTTCTGCTTAGAATGCAGAAAAGTCATCTACCCTTTTCCACCAAATGGTGTTTTGTGGGTAACACTCATGATCAACTATCACCATCTTCACTTCTCTAGACCACACCCCTTAAGTACTCCATTATGCTCCCTCCACACCCCTAGAGCAGGGCACAGCACTTTTTGCAGTGAGAAATTTCCAAACCCATTTCAGAGCCCTGACTTTCTCATGACTCCCACTACTGAACTTGTCTCCGTACTGTCCTGTTACCAACGAGAACCTGAAGCAGCTCTTCAGTGTGTGTCTCTGTGGATGGCACCCCTCTGCCTCTGGTCCCTTTCTTTCACCTGGAGAACTGTCCTTCCAGATTACTCCGTAGAGGTTCTCCTTGTGCATCTGAAGCCCGTGGCCCTGTGCAGTTAAGGACCAAGACCACTGCCTGTGTGTTTCCTCAGTCCTCTCCTTCCCTTGCCTTTGAGGCATTGAGCCGCAGTTACATGTGCCATTGGCAGCGGAAATATTCCATTCCCCACATACTTTGAAGCAGTACCACAGTGTTCCTCACTATTGTTCCCCCATTTCTTTTGGAAGGGCACAATTGAATAGTATTTATCTTAACATTTGTTAGTTTATCATTTCATCTTCATCACTGTTAAAAATAAATGTTCTTTTTTTATAGAATCTACATCCAGTTTAAGAACAAGTATTTCTGACCAAAGACTATTACAAGAATCAAGAGAGTCAAAATGTAACTATTGTGTTGTTGTTGGAATTTAATAAGTTATGAGACCTGACAGTGATCACTCCTGCTTAGCATGCAGATGAACTCCCTGTGCCCATTTATCAAATGATGCCTGGGGATAGTGTTTGCCAGTGGCACTACCATCTATATTGTCACCTAGATTAGACTCTGGAACTACTCATTTCCTGCAGCTTTCTCCTCGTTCCCACGAGCAGGAAGGCCCATTCTATGGAGCCAACAACTCTTCAAGCCCAGTTCAGTACCCTCACCCACCCTTATACTGAACTTCTGTAATTTTCCTTACTGAGAAAATCCTGTGGCAGATTTTTCAATCATGCCTTTGCTGCTGCCACCCCTTGCTCTAACAGCTCTGCCTCCCAAGGAGGTTTGACCTCCTTGCTGTCTCCACAAACAACCCTGCAAATTGCTGAATGGAGGTCCTGCTACTACTTAACTTTGTACAACTAAAGTCTGTGACCTCGTGAGACTAGCTGACACCAAGAGTCCTGCTGATATGCTTTCTCAATCCCGTCCTCCCTTCGGCTCTGGGCTCTTGAGACCTCTAGTGACGTATCGTCACTTGCAGTAGAGATACTTTATTTGCTCCCTGCATTTCTGTGTGAATAGAATGTTGCCCACTCTTGATTCCCTGGTCCTTTTAGAAAAGCGCAACTGAGTAGTAGTCGTCGTCAGTGATCCTTTTAATATTTGTGATTTTTCTAGTTTTGTCATCTCCATTGCTAAAAACAACTATCTTATTTTTTAAAGCTACCTCACAAACCACAAAAAACAGTTTTGACGAAGAGAAACCTTCATTTTATGGACTTCTGGAGACACAATGTAATTAAACTTTTATGATTAAAAATTAGTAAATTGTGGGACTACCATACATAATGCAGCAATGCTCCATTTCTTTCCATCAAATGGTGCTTTGGGGTTAATGCTTAGGAACTGTGTCGCCTTCCCTACTGCCCCCGAATAAATGCCTTAATTGCTCAGTTAATGATGCTCCCTCCACACCCCCAGAGCAGGGCACAGCACTTTTTGCAGTGAGAAATTTCCAAATCCATTTCAGAGCCCTGACTTTCTCATGACTCCCACTACTGAACTTATCTCCGTACTGTCCTGTTACCAACGAGAACCTGAAGCAGCTCTTCAGTGTGTGTCTCTGTGGATGGCACCCCTCTGCCTCTGGTCCCTTTCTTTCACCTGGAGAACTGTCCTTCCAGATTACTCCATAGAGGTTCTCCTTGTGCATCTGAAGCCCGAGGCCCTGTGCAGTTAAGGACCAAGACCACTGCCTATGTGTTTCCTCAGTCCTCTCCTTCCCTTGCCTTTGAGCCATTGAGCCACAGTTACATGTACCATTGGCAGCGGAAATAGTTCATTTGTTTGTCATTTGTAGTTCTGCACCACAGAATGTCCCCCTTGTTTCTTTTAGGAAGGCCCAGTTTTAGTGGTTGCTGTCATTTTAACATTTGTCATATTCTCATTTATTCTTTTCTGGTTAATAATAAATGTCTCCCTTTAAGTTTCTCCAACAGACACAAGGACACCTACTTTGCCTGAGATGCAGTCATTTCAAGACATTTTGGAACCCAAACGTAATTGAAATTTTATCACTAGAAATTAGTAATTTGTGGGGGGGATTCTGGAATCGGTAATGTAAGGAACTCTTCTGACTATAATGTAGAAAAATCCTCTATCCTCATGCAAAATGGGGTATTTGGAGTAATGCTTATCATGAGCAGCACTATCTTTGTCACCCGCTGAGTTAGACTCCTAAATTATGCACTTGGTGCGAATCCCACCACACTCCAGAGTAAAACAGGTCTTGCCTTGTGGGTGACAACTCTCCAAGCCCCATGTCGTACCCTGCCATTCCCAAAAGGCCTTGCTATTGATCTGTCTCTGTACTTCTCTGTTGCCAATGCGATTCTGGAGCAGAATCTGTGCCTCTGCTGCAACTACACTTTGCTCAGCAGCTCTGCTTCCCACGGAGGGTTTATCTCGAACTCCATTCTTCTACTCAGGTGCATCCTACCTGTGGCCAGGGAGAGCTTTGAATGCTGCCCAATACAAAATTATAAACTTATATGAAGCATTAAAAGATTCATTTGCAATATTGTTTATAACACTGTTCTACATTCCTCAAGTACCAATACTGCAGATAACAACAATGTGACAGGATATCAGAGGCTTGGAATACTTGCCTAGAAAACTAGCAAGCTAGCCTTTCATCTTGCTGAACAGAGATTCTTCTGATAATTGCAAAACTCGCAGCTTTACTTGTCACATGACATCACATGAACCACAAATGGTTTAATTGTAACATGTGTTTTCCCAACAGTAGGGTATTCTCCACTCTTCCCGCCCTTTTCAGAAAAATCTTGATTTGTAACTATGGTTTTAATATTGGTCATTTTATTCCATCACGTCCAGTGTTAATAAATGACTGTTCTTTTTTTTAAAAAAAAAAAAAAGATTACTATCACCCTAGTGAGAAGAAAGCGAGTTTTGCTGAGCAGATGCTTTACGAACCGACTGAACAAAAATGTAATCAAAATGTTATGGGTGAAAGTTAGTAATTGGTGGGAATATAAAAGTTTGGGAACCTCTTCTGTTAAATGAAGATGAACCCCCTCCCCAGTTCAAAACCCCAACTTTCCCGAATCTTCCCCCTCCTTAACCCATCTCTGTACTTTTCTATCACCAATGAGACTTCCAAAATATACCTTCATTCCGTCTCTGCTACTGCTGTTCCTCCATCACCACCTCTGCCTCCTTGCAGGGTTTGCCTCGAAATACTTTATTGTACCTTGAGAACACCCTCCAAGATAATTGAGTTGAAGCTCTTGTTGAATGGGGGATCTACTAATGTTTCTGAAACCTGTGGCCCCAGAAACCTGAGTGGATCACAGCCCCCTGCTAATGTGCTTACTTAATTCTGTCTGCCGTAAGCCTTGAGGGCTTGAGATCTACTGTCAGTCATTTCCTAAGCTGAACAAATGTTATTCGTTATATAGATTTTCTGTAGCAAGAACATGTTCCTCCACTCCTGTTCTCCTGGTCTGGTGGAAAACCCCCGCTGACAGTAGTCAATTACCATGTTAATGTAATGTCATTGTATGAACTTGTCAGTCCCATTGTTAAAAATATGTCTTTTTATTTTTTTAAAGATGGTCCGGTAAAGGCAAAAAGATCCAGTTTTATCGACCAGAAATTTATGGAAGACCTTCTAGAAGCAAAATGTAATAGCAATTTTCTGCTTCGAAATCAGTAACTTCTGGGAGTATTGGATTCGGTTAATGCAGACAATCCCCTACCATATACCAAATGGTGTTTTGGTGAAACACTGACTTTGCCACCCTCTCCGTTGCTCTCTGGGTTACACTCCCTAATTACTTAAGTGGTGTTGCTCATTCCACATTCTCGGAGTAGGGGAAGCTACATTTCCTGCTACTACCCTCCAACTCAGTGCAGAACAATGATCTCCCACCTTCCCCATACTCCCTGCTACTGAACATTTCTCTCTGCATTTTCACTCCCAAAGGAACTGAGGCAGTTCTTGAGCCTCTGCTACTGTTATCCCATGTTTGGAAGTTCTGCCTGGCAGGAAGAATTTACCTCTAACTTCACTTTTTTTCTACTTGGTGAACTTGACTGCTACATTCCTGACCAACGGTCTAATAATACTTTTGAAGCCTGAGGCTCTTTCCACCCCTTAGACCCCTGGCCTTAGACCCCTAGCCAGTGTCATTGCCTTCCCGGTCCTGCCTTTCTTTGGCTTTGTGCTTTTGAAACCTATATTAACATGTCGCAACCTCCCTCACAGCAGAAATACTTTGTCCCATGATTTTCCCCACTCATGTTCCTCTTAGTACTTTTGGCAAAACCCAATGGAGGTCAGTCAGTTGTCATTTGAATATCGGTTGTTTTGTCATTTCCAGTTTTGAAATTGATGTCTCTTTTTCTTTTAAGATCTTTACCCAAATACTATGAGAAGAAGTTCCACCGATCACAGACTGACGGGAGACAATCTAGAAGCAAAATGTAATTGAATCATAAATTAATTAATGCATGATTGGTAATGGTCTCTTCTGCTTAACTATCCTCTATTCTCATCCATGAAATGACATGTCCTATATAGTGCTTATGAAAGTTTTGACCCCTTTTGTGGTCCCTTGAGCTAGCTTTCCCTGCAGCCAATTGGTGATGCTCTCTCCATACTACTTGAGATGATAGCTCCTCTTTTGTGCAAATGACCACACTCCAAGCCTAGCTCAAAGCACAGCTCCCACTATTGTGGACTTGTCTTTGTTCTTTTCTGTCTCCTACAAGATCCAGAGTCAGATATTCAGTGTCCTCCTCTAATGCTGATACCACCTTCTTAGCACCTGGACCTTTCAGGGGTTACCCTGAGCCTTTGGTCCATCTGGACACCTATCTTATTATATTACTGAACAGAGGTTCTACTGATGTCTCTGAAGCCTGGCCCTACAAGTCAAGAAGGATCAAGGCACCTGCCAATGTGCTTTCTTAGCCCCACCCCTCCTTTAGCTACAGTGGCATTTTCATCACTGGGAACGGAGGTGCTTTATTTACCACATATACTTCTTCGATATCAGAGTGCTTCCCGGTCTTTCTCCACTAGCTGTTTTAGAAAAGCCCAACTCAGTAGCAGTTAGTGGTTCTTTGAATGTCCCCTATTTTCGCATGTTGGCAATTCCACTGTTAACTTAATTCTTTTTTTCTTTTAGCAACTTCATCAAACACAAAGAAAAGAAGTGTTTCAGAAGAGAAATTGTTGAATGAACCAGTCAAAATAAAATGTAATTGAAATTTTATTATTACAAGTTAGTAATTAGTGGGCATACTGGATTTGGTAGTGAGCTCTTCTACTAACAATGCAGCAAAGATCTCTAGCCTCTTCCATCAAATGATGTGTTGGGGGCAATGCTAACCAATGATCGCACCCTGATTACTTGATTGGTGCCCCTCTTCCCATATTCTCTTGAGCAGGGTGGGTATGCCACTTTCCGCATTAGACAATTCTCCAAGCCCAGTTCAAAACAGTGACTATCTGAAAGCCTGTGTGTCTGCTGGTACTTCTGCGGCTGCCACCCCTTGCCGTTCAACTCTGTTTCCCAGGGAGGTTTTATCCCCATCTCTTTTTGTTCCACCTGGAAATCCCCCCTTAAATGTTGCTGACAGAGGATCTATTGATGTTTTGGAAGCCTATGGAAATATAAACCTAGAAACAACCAAGACCTCTGCTGATATGAGACCTCAAGTGACAAAGCCATGTCACTGAAAATAAAAATATAAGTCACATATATTTCAACAGCAAAAGAGTTTCCTCACTCCTCTTC
Organism: Microtus pennsylvanicus; assembly: GCF_037038515.1. Lineage (NCBI taxonomy): Eukaryota > Metazoa > Chordata > Mammalia > Rodentia > Cricetidae > Microtus > Microtus pennsylvanicus. Next base: position 60,198,123 of record NC_134601.1, on the reverse strand, counting down.
CCTGGTCTTTTTTGAAAAGTTCAACAGTAGCAGTCTGACACCTTTTTAAATATTTGTTATTTTATCATTTTGTCATTTCGACTGTAAAGATTTAATGTCTTTTTGATTTTGTTTAAGCAGCTCCACAAAATGTAAAGAAAACAAGTTTTTCTGAAGAGGAATCATTTCTACAACTCATGGAAGCAATAAGTAATTGAATTTTTATTCTTCTAAATTAACAATGTGTGAGAATACTGTATTTGGTAACGATCTCTTCTGCATAATACAAAAACATACTCTCTCTAACTCAGTTGTATGGTTCAATTTGTGTCATGACTTTGAACAGCATCACTGTCCTTATCGCCTCCTGGATGAGAATCCCTATCCCTCAGCTGCTGTTGCTCTCTCCACACTCCCCCAGCAGACTAGACCATTCTTTGTAGCTCACAGCTCTCCAAGCCCAGTTCAGAACAGTGGCTTTCCCAAGTCTCTGTCTCTTAACATATCTCTGTACCTTCCTATTCCTAATAAGATCCAGAGGCAGGGCTTCATTTTATGCCTCTGAGGCTGCCATCTATGATGCTGCCACCCACCAAGTTGCTCCATTGTTATGTCTACAGAGAAGAGGGGGTAGCCTCTATGTCCTTTGTTCCACTTACATAACTATCCTTCGTTAGTACTGAATGAAGGATCTACTGAAGTCTTTGAAGCCTCTGTCTCTATGAGACTAAGAAGGACCAAGAGCCCTCCTAATGTGCTTTCTGCATCTTGTGATTCCTTTGACTTTGAGATTTGAGACATATGGTAGCAAGTCATATCACTGGCAGCAAAAATCCTTTATACACATATATTTCTGAAGCTGTGTACTATTCTCTATTCTTATTCCCCTGGTCTTATTCTAAAAACTTGAATACAAATCAGTTGCCATTTTTAATATTTGTTATTTTGTACTTGACATGACCATTGTTAAAAATAAATCTCTCTCTCTCTTTTTAAAGCACCTCGACAGTATGTAAAGAAAACAAGTTTTGCTGACCAGAAAGCATCTCAAGAATCTCTGGAATCCAGACGTAATTGAAATTTTTATGGTTTGAAATTAATTTGTGGCAATACTAGATTTAGTGATGATGTCCTCTATGCATTACACAGGATGGCATTGTCATTTTGACATTTCTGCCCATGCTGACTGTGGAACACGCACAGGACCAGTACTATGTGTTACATGTAGTCTTGCTTTTTGTCGCTGCATTAGCCGCCAACCTAACAATAGACCAGTGGAGTCTATTCTATCATTGTGGAGTCTCCTTAAATTCCTCAGTCATTCAGGGAGTCTCCCTTTTGTCCTGCTTCTTCCCCACAGTTTTCATCTGGATACAAGAGGCATGTCTTTTGTTTTCACTCAACTAGATGTGTATCAGCTGCACTGACAAAGGAAGTAACTATAGCCACAGATTCCCAGACTCCTTCACATCCCACTAAATTTCAACAGGATATCCACATGCTCTGCATGCACATTAAAGTTTAGGCAAAACTGCATTCCAAGTTCCCATGGAAGCAGAATAGTGTATTTGGATGAAACAGCCTCTGCCTTTCCTGGTCTCCAGAGGATGTCCTTATCACCACTCTGAATGTCTTTGGCCTCTTCAAATTGACAGTTGAAGGCTGTTATCAGCTCATGATTTATCCTCTTATCCCTAGTTTGAGTGGAACCTTCTAATTCTCTTTTCTACACCCTGATAATTATGCTTAGATTCTGCATATTATTCAAGGTAGACCACCTTCATAGTGGCTTCTAGGAAGCTCCCTAGTTAGAGTCTTAGAGTTTTCTAAACATAGCTATACCGCAGGGGAACCAAGAATGGTACAGGAAGTAAAATTCTAGAAAGAGTGCCTTGTGCTCAGCCCCACTCTATAGCCAGGTTGTTGTGCTGTGCCTTGGGTAACAAGGAGTCAAGGGTAGAGATGACCTAAGAGACCTTCCAGAGTCTTAAACAGTGCAGCAGTGGTCCTTCTTGTCTGCTCTCCATATTAACCAAGGTTCAGAAGAAGCCATGTGTGAAGCCAAGCTGATACCTTTGCTCTCCCCTTTCTCACCACCCTTCTATCTTCTCACCACTTCTGTGCTGATAATGGAGTGATATTTCACCAGTAATTGTCCTTAAGTAATATCTCCCATCTTTCCTACCCAAGATAACTCTTAATGGTGAACAAACATATTTCCTGTACACTACATGTTAGTCAAATTTCAGATTCTATGACAAAATACCAGAGAGAAGTCACTTAAAAAGAGAATATAATTATTTTATATGAGAAAATCGGCTGTCAAAAGAAAAATTTAGTCTGGCTCATATCTTTAGAGGTTGCCATTCATGAACATTTGGAGCTGTTTCTTTGAGCTTGTGGTAAGGTACTACAACATGGTGGATGGGGAGGGGGGATCTTGCTTACCTCATACAAGACAGTAAGTAAAGATAGGAAATGGGGGCAAGCATTTAAATATACCCTTCAAGGATGTGCTTCCTGTGACCTAATTTCCTCCAGCTCATTCCCACCTCCTATAGTCTGCACTACTCCCGATCATCAACTAAGGATCAAGTCTTATGCACTTTTTTGAGGTCAGTTTAATAGATCCAAACCACAGGGCTGGAAGGATGACTTAGCCATTAAGAGTACTCACTGTTCTTTCACGGGACCTGTGTTATTTCTCAGCACCCACATGGCAACTCACAACCATCTGTAACTCCAGTTCCAGAGGACTCAACATCCTTTCAGGCCTTTTGCAGGCACTGAATATGGTGCACTTATATACATACAGGAAAACCACTTATACACATAAATAAAATATTTTAAAATCATCTAAACAACAGCAATATATGAGAATTTTCTGAGTCAAGCAGTTCTTAACTGCTACATAATGCTGAATGCTATCTTGGTAAGCTGCATAAGAAAACCTTTCATTATGATGGAAGCACTTGTTGGTTCTAATGATTATTTCATAAGTTTAATATATCAAGACTGAAGAAGTTACACATTTTAATTATATACAGTTTATTCTACTTCAATTATAGTTCAATGAACTTTTAAAAGTATATAATTTTCTTTTGGTCTCGTTCAGGATCAAGCCAACAGTCTCAAAGTAACATTAAGGTTTTTATTAGGACATCAACAACTTTACCACCCCAAATGAGGAACATACAACATCCAGCCGAACAAAAGGTAGAAAGTTGTGTTGCATGTTTCGCTTTGTTGGCTGATGTAGCTAGCTTTGGGTTGTACGGGGTAGCCCCTTCCTTAGCTTGATACTGTTCAGTAAGAGAATATGGAGTCCTAGGCAGATCTTACCCTCTCCATGATAAGGTATACTGAGTCAGTCTCATGCTTAGTGTACCATGAACTTCAGCAGAAATGAGATTAAACATTGGATGATGGTGATGATCACGAGCATGGTGACAATGACAAAGACAATAGCTAACGTTTACTCAGAGTCTACTGGGGACCAGGTCCTGGCCTAAACAAGAAGGAAGGAAAGGGGTAAGTTAGGATAGCAAGATGGAAGACAGTTATCATCTAGGGGTAAAGCACGCATAAACAAAAACCTTACAATATAGCAAAAGATTTTATTTTTACAAAATTCAGTGGGAACACAGAAGGTATAGAGAGCAGTCCTGCCTTGAGAGGTCTAAAGAGAGGATACTAAAGAAAGGTTTAGTTGATTTAAACCTTGAAATATAAGTAGGGATTTTCCATGTTGATAGATGGAAGGAAACACTGAAGCAATATTACAGACTGAGTAAAAGTATGGGCGCCAAGGAGATGGACATGAGCCTGTAAAAGTAGATTGAAGCCAGAACCTTGCTGAAGTACAAATTTGTCCTCTCAGTAATGGAGCCATTGAAACTTTTTTATTTGAAATGTGGGAGGAAAAAAATAATTATTTGGATTCTAAAATGATAACCTAGCTGCAGTTTGTGGAAAGGATGATGGAGAATAAGGGAAAGTTATTTCTAAGTCTTCTTGGATAGTTGGGACAACAGTGTAGAATACAGGACCTGGGAAGGTAGTTCAATGGCAGAGTGCTTCCCTAGCATGTAAAATGACATGTGTTCAATCCCTAAGACTGAAAAATGACAACAGTGTGAGGGCCCTAACTAAGGCAATGGCAATGAGGTTGAATTAGAGGCTACAGAGTCAAGGAATCTGAGTATTTCAGAACCTGGCCACTGAATAAATGGACGATTTCTGAGGTAGATGAGGAAGGTGATGATGTTGAGTTTTTCAAATGCTCCCTCTCAGAGTGCTTGGGCTTACTCCCTCATCAGAACTCACTGTATTTGTCCATTCTAGTAGCTGCACTTCTTGAAGTCAGAAATAGCCAATTTTCATTCCAAGAAATGTGCTCAATAAACACTAGATCGCATTGAATTAGACTCCTCTGAAAGAAAGGAAACAACTCTTAAGTTTTTGGCATTGAGTACTGGCCTTGTGTTTAGCCAAAATACAAAATACAGAAGAGAAACAAGTTTGGAAAGATGGGGTGTTCAGATACATAGGACATTGTTTTGAACTAGTTAGGTGTAGGTACCCGTGTGAAGCACAAGACAAACTCTGGCAGTCTGTATAAGCCTTGAGAACAGTGCTAAGGAAAGAGTTTGGGATTAAAGGGAGGGTACTGTGTTAGATTACTGTAGAGAAGGTTAACAGCCACTTTTAGAAACTTAATCGATGTTTTTTTTCCTTTTAATGTTATACCGTACAGCATGATAAAGAAAGAAAGACATCACAACATACATATGACAGAGGTAAGAAAATGAGCAGTATTCATGGTGGTTTTTTTTTCAATTGAATAGCCCGTTTTGTAGTTTTTCATGATTATAAATTTTGTGCTTTCTTTGCTTACAAGAAGCTTTAAATTCAATGTGTTAGTGTCACTCTTACACTTCTGGACAGCGGCTAGGTGAATGGGCCCTTTTGGGATTTATAAAGTAGAATGAAATCAGGGTCTTTGCCATATCCATCTATACATATTCCTCACATATTATACTGTGGTCTCAGAGCTTTGATGAAGAAAAATCTCCAAAGAAGGTACCTACCCTATACTTGCTATACTTTTCTTATAAACATAACACAAATGCAGCCTATCTTCTATCTCCCAAGGGCTGGACTAGAGGTTAGGCAAACCTCTGCTAGTTCCTACAAAAGTTTCCCAAACATATTACACATGTGCATGCACACACACACACACACACCTATGAAGAACACTAGGATATCACAACCTGGGTGGTTATCAAGTCCCAAAATTGTACTGTACACAAAGCCAAATGTGACAAGCCTCTGCTAGTTCCTACAACAGTTACCCAAGCATATTACACACACACACACACACACACACACACACACACACACACCTATGAAGAACACTAAGATATCACAACCTGGGTGGTTATCAAGTCCCAAAACGTACCTGCACCAAGTCAAATGTATCATCTTCTAGTGAACCAACATCCTGTTTCTCCATTCCTTCTGTTCTTGTCCAGGCATAAAAGCTAACACATTTTTTTTTACTCTATTGCCTATATTTTACATTCTAAATTTTCATTATTCTGATCTTCTTAAACTCTCACAACCCCATTTCCTTTCTGTTTGCATCACTCTGCTCTTCACTCTTGCAGTAACTAGCCCCCTAAGATTAGGGCAATGATGACCCAGGGAAACTTAACAGAAAGAAGAATTTTAAAAGCCTTGGAGTCACCCTATCTTTGGAGGTTCTGCCTTATCTTGTATAAATAATACCTCCTTGTATCTGTTAGTAGTCTAGTCTACTAGTAATATAGATTCCCAGCAAGGACAACTGTATGATATTTTCATATTCAATGGTACTTCTTCTTCATCCTAGGAGTCAAAAGAGGCTCAACAACTGCTCCGTCTCACTCTACGCAAACAACAAATGTTTCTAGACAGTCTCTTCATGATACTACAAAACAAGAGGAGGATATTCCTTTTCAAAACACACCTAGACAGAGCAAGTGATTTATGAAATTACTATCAAGATTAGTGTAAAAACTTTATACATTAAATGACAATTTAAAAAATCTCTATTCCTTGACCTTAATGATTCTAGAAAATATTAAAAGGTGAATTTCAGTAACCGTGATGGGTACTTCTGCATGCTGACACCCATTTTTACTGGTTGTGTTTCTGTAGCCAGACTCAACATGTGTGGAATGCAACTGACAGTCAGCAAGCTGACAAATGCAGCGAGCCTTGGGTTTTAAATTTGTTGGGCAGATCTGAATTTGAACACTTTATTTGCCTGTGTTTCTTTTGGTTGTACTAGAGATTGACTTGGTCTTGTATACACTAAAAAAGCATTGGCCCACACACCCCTATTTTACTTTTATAGTTTGACTTACAGTCTTATTAAGTTGTTCAGGGTGGCCTCAAATGGCTCAGCTTCACTCAAGTAGCTGGAATTACAATCCTCCCCCCACCGACTCAACTTGCCACGATTCTTAATAGTGATCATCTGATCACTATTAAGATTTTTACTCTTAATAATTATCAGGTTATAGGGCCCCTCACTAGTGAACTGCAAAATATTTAAGGCACATGCTGTGTCCTCCAAAGGAAACATCCAATTAACTGTGAATTGCTTCTCTTCTGCTGCTGACAGAGTGCAGGGACAGCCATATTGTCTCATCTGTCCCTTTTGTCACTGGTACTCAGCCATCTTGGGAAGTTCGTTAGCAGCAGATATTCACAATGAAACCTCTGGTGTCAACATGGATTGCTTCTAGTGCAGTGGTTCTCAACCTTCCTAATACTGCGACCCTTTCATGCAGTTCCTCATGTTGTGGTGACCCTCAACCTTAAAATTACTTCATTGCTAAGTTGGAACTGTAAAGTTGCTACTGTTATGAGTCATAATGTAAATATCTGATATGCAGGATATCTAATATGCAACCCCCAAAGGAGTAGTAAATCTCAGCTTGAGAACCACTGCTGTAGGGGATGCCAATTACTCTGACAGCAGTCAAATCTACATCAGATCTAAGGTTCCATCAGCACTGTGCTAACGGCTTCTGCTACTCTAAAACGTCAACATGTTTTGAGGGCAGTATTATCAAGAAGGAAACTTTCTGATATCCTCCTAAATGAATTCTACATCACTGGGGTAGAAGTAGCCTTGAGCGTGCTAGGCACGCATGGTGCCAGCATCCCCAGTCACAATTAATTCACTTCAGAGCATTAATGAATTTCATTTACCTTTTAATTCTCCAAATAATATACATATAGCATAAGCCAAATAAAACATGGTTTTATATACATATTTACACACAAACACATTTCAAATTAGTTCTCAAATTTTGGGGATTTTAGAATGAGCAACAGCCAATATTCAAGTCCTGTGAAAGCTGCTGTAGGGGGACTTTTATTTCATTGTTTATATTTTTCTTTTGACATATATATCTGACAGATAGTAGTTTAATTTTTAAAAAGAGACCAAGAAATCAAGCACTTAAACATGGGTCATGTAAACGTTAGCAGTATTTATTAAGTAAATCCTATGACCCATTCAATCACATATTTATTGAGCTTCTGCTATACATACCAGACTGGCTAATGAACATTCAAAGAAGCAAAGCCATGATTCTGACCATTGTATTTTATAGTTTGGTGGAGAAGTCATGTCAGTAATCACACCCCCATATGATCAGTGCATAACAGAAGCAGATAAACATATAATACAGTGGAAATGTGCAGAAGCTACAGAGGCTTTTATACAAGAAGCCACAGTTGAGCTGACACACGAAGGCTTTGCTTTTCCAGGTAAACAAAGGAATGATGTGGATGGAGCCTTCTAGCAAATAGGAATATGTTTGCCAGGTAACTACATTACAGAACAATATATTTTATATAAACCAAGAATTTCAATATTGCCCTAGCTAAAAGCTTAAGGAAATCACAGAAGATGAAGTGTGACTGGTAGGTAAGGACGGAATCACTAAGATTTGGATAAGATACATCAAGCATCTACCATATACATCACCCTGTTAGTGAAGAGAAGCTATTGAATTCTTCAGCAATTGCACAATTTGGTTGTAATTTGCCCTTGTGAAAGAGAGAAATGGAATTAGAATAAAAAGACTGGAGTCAAATAATAAATATTAAAACAGCATTTATGGAATGTATACTGTACACTAGGTACTATCCTAATCCATAGATGTTCTTATTTAACCCTCCCAATAATTTGATGAAGTTGTTAGTATTTTTATCCACCAGTCTTCATATATAGTAAATTATCCACAGTCTCAATGTAGTAAATTATCTGTTTCTCATGAAAAAGAGGCTATTACAATAGACAATGTGAGAAATGTATCCTGAACAAGGAGGACACAGTGAAGCATGTGTATGCATGTATACACACACACACCATACTCACAAAGAAACACAAAATACATGTAATTTAAATAAGACATTCAAAATAGATCATTTTGGTTCTTTTGTGCTGCTGGGTTTCTGAGCCCAGGGCCTTGCACAGGCTAGACAAATGCTCTTCTCCTAAACTACGCTTCCAGCTCTGATCACAATTTACTGCTCCTTCACAGTATACTTTACACTTACTGGGAGAAAAATACCAAAATACCTTAAGCATGAGTTGGGCTCCAATCAATAATACTTTTGTTACTCAAAAAATCCTATTTAAGGCTTGGATTTACTCAGGTCTGTGTATAATTGACATATACTGTCCAAGGATTCCCATGAAATACTCAATGAGTATTTACTTTAATATCAATAGCCATAAGTATTTTATAAAATTTACTTGTGGAATAAGATGATGGGAAAATGTGTTCAATTGTGTTTGAATGAGAAGGAATTAATGATATTCAAACAGATGAACAAACACATAAATCATTCACTCAACAAATGTTACATTACTGAATTTGATCTATGTGTCAGACACTGTAAAGTAGTAACTACAATATAGAACAGTACGTCCTACACCAAGAAGATGTACAGGGCTCTTCAGAAGCACCGACAGAAGACACATTGGCATATTTCAAGAAAGTTCTCTGGAGAAGATGGTATGAGCTCAACAAATACTGAAAGGGTAAGAGGTTCAAAAGGGACACTAGAGTTCCAGATAAGGGAAATGTTGTGGGGACAAACCTTGAGGTAAGATAGAAAAGGCTTCCCCAGGAGTCTTTGGAGGATCAAAATAGAGCAATTACAGCAGGAAACTGTCTAGGAACAACATAATAGGATAGGTTATTTGTTTATTACATAGGAATATTGTTGAGAGCAGATTTTACTCATTCTTCATCATAGAGTTTACTTACATGTAGTGGCACTACCATCTCTTGTAACCTTTCAGGTAAGCTAAAAGAGTAAATGAAGTAGACAAAGTTAGTCATTCCCATTCTTCCATCTATTTATGTGCTCCCTTTAAACCCAGGATTTCACTCCCTTTTCAAGTAGACTCCTACCACCACCTCTTCTCTCTGTGTGACTTCCATGAGTCTGGACCAACTGCTCCTCCACATAACTAGTCAAAGTTGCAGCTCTACTTACATCTTGTGTGGTTATTAGTTTCCTAATGAGAATAAATTATTCTACTCTATAGTAGTAACCACTGTTAGTCCATGTTATGGATATTTTCTCTAGTGATAGAAATTAAAGACTGTAGAGAGGATTCTGATTTTCAGTCTATGGGCCTCTCAGCCCTCAAACACTAGTAGCCCTCTATTTTGACAGTGCTCTGTTCTCTACATCTTTCACATGTGTAAAGTAACTCCCAATGCAACACACAGAGCATGATCATATTTCAAATACTCAACAAACCAAATAAGGTACAGGAGGAGCTCCATAAATCACAAAATATGATACAAATGTGTGGGCAAAGTATAGTAGTATATGTGGCAATAAACAGTATTGCCATTCAGACCAAGATTCCTAGAAAAGTTGGAGCTAAGAACTCATGAACATCAATTTTCATAATTGTGTGAGTGTTCATAGCATTCAGCATTTAGCAGTGTCATAGGAAGAAATTAACTAGGTCAAACATTATGTTAGTCTAGAGAAGGAAATGTAGGAGGGTGTTTAGGGGAGAAAACGAAAAAAGAAAGGAAAGAAGGGGAGAGGAGAGGAGACAAGAGGAGAAGAGAGGAGAGAAAGGGAGGGGAGAAGAGGAGAGGAGAAGAGAAAAGAAGGGAAAAATAAAATTAGCCACAGATGGAACTATGTAATCATTGGCTCTCAGGCTAGCACACTGATGCTGGGACCCATGGGTACTGCTTTCAAATCCCATCCATCTGCCACAGTAAGTGTATTCAGCAGTAGGCTGGAATGTGAAGAAAATCAGAAGGTATCACACCTCAAAACTACGAGTCTGAGAAATGAGAAGGTCACCAATTAGAATTAAAGATAAGATATTAAGACGGATTAGGCAAACTGACTAAACTTTAGTCTTGCCACATTAATCTTCAGTGGTCAGTGACTGACCAACCAAGTGAAGATATGGTGCAGGAGAATTGTCTGTATTCTGTCAATCATGTTTTAAATAAACGCTGATTGGCCAGTAGCCAGGCAGGAAGTAGAGGCGGGATAACCAGACAGGAAGTAGAGGCAGGGCAATGAGAACAGGAGAATTCTAGGAAGGAAGAAGCCCATCCCCCCAGTCCTGTCCAGACACCAAAGAAGCAGGATGTGACCTGCCTCGCTGAAAAAGGTACTGAGCCATGTGGCTAACATAGAGAAGAATAATGGATTAATATAAGTTATAAGAGCTAATACAAAGCCTGAGCTAATGGGCCAATCAGTTTATAACTTATAACCTCTGTGTGATTTTCTTTGGGGTTAAATGGCTGTGGGGACCAGACAGGACAGAAACCCCAACAAGCAGGCCCTCATGTTACAAAGATACTATTTGGGTGATTTTTGGACTAAAGTGAGGTTATATGAAGGTCAAGAGTACATTCTATTTACAGTTTCATAATGTGACAAAATAAATTGTGAAAAAGTGCCTTCTCTCAAGGGATTCTGAAGTGATTGTTGTTGATATCACTGTTTCTGAGTAAGGGAGATGGACTGATGGGTTAAGCGCTTGCCACTCAAGTGTAAGGACATGAACTGAAATCCCTAGAACCTACATAAATCTGAGAGCAGTAGTGCATACCTATATTTCCAGTGCTCTAAGCAGGACATCTGAGGCAAAGACAGGAAAATCCCTAAAAGTTCACTGACAATCTAGTCTGAATTACCCAGCAGCAAAGAACAAAGGGACCCTGTCTCCAACTGAGACAAGATTATTCTCTGACTTTCACACAAGTACTGTGGTATATGAATACCCATATCCCACCCCCCCCTCTCTCTCTCACACACACACACACACTGACACACGCACACTAATATATCATAAACACACATCATATACAGAATTTTTTTATTTTTAAATATGTATTTATTTAGTATGTATACAGTTTTGCCTGCATATATGCCTGCAATGCTGCCCAGAAGAGAGACTGGAACATATTATAGATGGTTGTGAGATAACTTGTGGTCCCGGGAATTGAACTCAGGAAGGACATCTAGAAAAGCAGCCAGTGTTCTTAACCTGAGAACCATTTCTCCAGCCCTAGAGATATCTTACAAGAAATATTATCCCCTCTATAACCATCACAGTCCTGGCAATGAACTTCAGGTATCTAGCCATGGTCTTACTTTCAAATCTTTATTCTCAGCCCTCAGACGTCCAGAAATAATTTTTAAATAAATAAATAAATTTTAAAAATATATTGATTTCTTCAAAAAGTAGAATAGGCATCATAAATTATCTAAATTCTAGACATTTTAAGTAGAAGTCTTTGCATATTGGCCGAACTATAAGAAAGTGCCACCATAGGTGGATGATGAAAGAGAGAGAGAGAGAGATTGAGACAGAGAAAGAGAGAGAGAAATGGGGTGAGAATGACAAAAATACAATATATACGAGCATAAAATTGTCAAAGAATTAAAGTAAATAAACTTAAAAGAACCATCTTAAATGGTAAATAGATTATCCTATCATTCATGAGAGAACTGTCCTGTACAACAACCCATACATTTGCATTTTTCTGACCACTTGACTTGAACAAGATGATTTAATAAAACTTCTTGATTGTATCTGATAGTATGACTAATTTCTATGGGTTTTTCATGAACCCTTTTTTTATTTTTTTGTTTAAATGCATGTTTTGGGGACAAAGCGCCTGTGGGGTCACATAGCAATAGATAGAGGAAACACTGGATGCCATATGCCACTTGTAGTATGAGGCAGCCGGTGGGGAAAGACAGAGAGAGAAGAGGACAGGACCTGGAACATTAAACTGCAGGCGATCTATATAGAAAGAACCTTGTACCAAATTGGTCTGAGAAAGTGGGTCTTAGAAAATAAACTACAGGAAGCCAGGATGAAACCATGCCAGCATTTCTACTTTTGGTTCGACATTCCAAAAGGACACTCATCTGAGGGTAGGTTATTCTAACCTAAACATGCTACACAGCTAAATGTTCGGAGACTTTCTATCCTGACCAAGAGTTAGGTTGTAATTTCTCACTATGGCTGTATTTCTCAAAATTGAATTGAAGACCTTGAGAGAAAAGGTAAATTCAATAATAGAAAGTGCATGCCAAGTTAAAATGAAGACAAACTGCCAGTTTTCCTATAGGAAAGTCAAAGAAGAAAGGCGCAAGATTCATGTTAGCAGAAAAATAAGACAATTCAGAATTGCAATTTTAGGCCTATTTTTAAACATTTTAGCCAAACATGATTAGATCATTTTCTTGCTTATTACAATGTGGTAAATAGTGTTTTTGTTTCTGTGTGGTAATAATTCTGCCTATGACATAGAGCAGAATATTATGACACCTAGAAAGAGCTATACCTAATTCGGTATTGAATACAAACAAGAACACATCGTATTATTCCATATTTATCAAGTTGCCATCTTCAGACCATTTCCTATTATGAGAGGCGACTATGAATTTTGAGGAAATGGATATAAAATAATTATGAGGAGCAGGCAGAAGGAGCAGGATATTCTCTCTCTCTCCCTCCCTCTCCCCCCCCCCTCTCTCTCTCTCTGTGTGTGTGTGTGTGTGTGTGTGTGTGTGAGAGAGAGAGAGAGAGAGAGAGAGAGAGAGAGAGAGAGAGAGAGAGAGAGAATGTCTCATTCCCTTCTCATCACTCATCTTCTCCCATCTCCTCTCTTCCCAGATTACTAACTGCAGAAGAAACATGATTAAGATGCCTAAATAGTGTAATATCATAAGATGGTCCATACCTATAACCACAGCACTCTAGAGACTGGACAAGAGAATTGCTATGCGTTTGAAGTTAAGCTGGGTTACACAGTGAGAGTTAGCTTAGGCTACCCTGTCTCAAAAATATTCACAGGAGTTGGAGAGATGGATTGGTGTTTAAGAGTAGTTCCTGTTCTTTCAAAGGACCAAAGTTCATTTCCAAACACCCATGTAAGGCAGCTCATAACCACCTTTAACTCAAGAATCAAGGGATCTGACACTTCTGGCCTCTGAAGGCACACACAAATGTGTCATATACACAGAGAAATATATTATTAATAGTAATAATAAATATTTAAAACACAAAAATAAATATTCCTTGGATAATGGTTTTATTTGGTACCAAACCATTTGTTTTATATGAACCTAAAGTATTCTACCCACATATTGCTTTTAACCATAAAGTCATGTATCCCCAGTTATCAGTGCTAAAAGCAAGTTTCCAAGGGCCTTTGAACCAAAGTTGCACCCAAAATAAGTCATGTCCCTAGAGAACAAACTTTTAGCTGGAGTTATAAGGAAATATTTTACAATTGTGCTAGGTAGTATTATATCAACTTGACACTAACTAAAGTCGTCTGAGACAAGAGAGCCTCAACTAAGAAAATGCCTCCATAAGATCCAGTTACAGGCAAGCCTGGAGGACATTTTCTTAATTAGTGATTGATGGGGGAGGGTCCATCCCATTGTGGGTGGTACCATCCCTGGGATGTTGGTCCTGGGTTCCATAAGAAAGCAGATATAGGAAGCCATTAGGGAAAGCCAGTAAGCAGAATCTCTCCATCAGCTCCTGCCTCCAGCTTCCACCCTGTTTGAGTTTCTGTCCTGACTTTCTTCAGTGATGAACAGTGATGTGGAAGTATAAGTCAAATAAACCCTCTCCTCCCCAACTTGCTTTTGATCATGGTATTTATCACAGCAATAGAAACCCTAACTAAGATACCTATGTTCCTTCATTATACCATGCCTATTTTAGCTTTGTTTAAAATATCAAATTAAGGATTAGCTTCAATTAAGATATCAAGTGTAGCTTGCATCACTACTCATTTCTTTTCCAGTAACTTCTGAAGAACTAAGAAGTATAATTTGTGATAGAATTGCATGGGATTTGACTTCTCGGACCAGCATGTTATACTCCATTATCACAAAACACAAAAAGGATATGAAATTATTTACACCCAATGGCTTCTAGCTCTAGTATCTTCTCAGACAGTTCAAGACACTGTACTTCATGCAATGAAACACTAATGCACAAACTGGCATTGAAAGTTTTGGCAGAATCCCATGCAAAATCATCTGACAAGGCATAGGAGCCATCAGCTGCATCACCAAGACTGTCTATATCAGTGATACTCAACCTGTGGGTAGAGACCCTTTTGGGTTCAACCAACCCTTTCACAAGGGTCACATATCAGATATTATGCATATCAGATATTTGTACTACAATTCATAACAGTAGCAAAATTACAGTTATGAAGTAGCAATGAAAATAATTTTATTGTTGGGGGACTGTATTAAAGGGTCACAGCATTAGAAATGTTGAGAACCACTGGTCTACATATATAAGACAAAAAGCTACAGGGGAAAGCCTGAGGAGGAAAAATCTAAAACCTTTGAACAGAAGCATAATAGGAACCCTAAGCAGAAAACCTTGAAATCATATTGTTGTCTAAATATTCTATTACCAAAAAAATAAAATAAATGAAATAAAATTTTAAGAGGTTTTGGATCACTGGTTGACAAACTTACTTGCTGCTCTTAAATAGCAAAAGAAATATCAACTTACCTACAAACTCTGCTATCCAGACAAAGAAGTATTTCAAGAAAATAGGACAATGACTTTTGAGATGGCTCAGCACTTGCTACCAAGCCTGACAACCTGAGAAAGGCAGAACCAACTCCCACTCATGGTCTGCTGACATATACTGTAGCATGCACACACACATAAAAAGATAAATAATATTTTAAAATCAGGTTGAATTAAATCTTGACTGTAGTTGGGTTTTTTTTTTTACTCTTTACTCTTTGGGAGCCTACCACCCAGATCCCAAATAAACACATGGAGACTTATTCTTTCTTATGGATACCCTACTTTAGCTTGGCTTCTTTCTAGCCAGATTTCATCTTTCTTTATTTCTTAATTAATTAATTAATTTTGAAAAATTATCTTTTCTCATTTTACATATATACCCCAGTTCATACTCCCTCACCTTCTCCCGCTCCCAGCAATTTCCTCCCTACCCCACCCTCCATACACTCCTCAAAGAGGGTAAGGCTTCCCATAGGGAGTCAACAAAACATCACTTTGAGGCAGAAACAAGTCCCCCCATATTTAGACTGATCAAGGTATCCCTCCAAAAAGAATGGACTCTAAAATGCCAGTTCAAGAACTACAGATAAATCCTGGTACTACTGCCAGTGGCAACACCTGAACCTAGTGGTCCTACAAAATCCTAACCCAGAGGCAGCAGAAGAAAAGATACTTAAATATAACTTTATGAAAATAATAGAGACCTTTGAAGAGAGAATGAAAAATTCCCTTAAAGAAATGGAGGAAAAGGGCTAGAGGGATGGCTCAGCTGTTAAAGGCTAGAGTCCCAACCAAAAAAAAGAGATAGAGGAAAATGCAAACAAAAATGGAAAGAAATCAATAAATGTCTTTTTAAAAAGCCAAGAAAAGCAAGAAAAAAACCAAGTGGTGAAGCAAACAGTTCAAGGCTTGAAAATTGAAATAGAGACAATAAAGAAAATACAAGCCAAGGGAATTCTGGAAGTAGAAAATCTGGGTAAATTAATAGGAACTACAGAGGCAAGCATACATAACTAATGGACTAAAAGAGAAGGAAGAGAGAATCTCAGGGGTTGAAGATACAGTAGAGAAAATAGATTCATCAGTGAAAGAAAATGTTAAATCTAACAAATCCTTAACACAAAAATCCAGGAAATCTGGTACACCATAAAAAGACCAAACCTAAGAATAATAGAGATAGAAGTAGTAGTCCAGGTCAAAGGCACAGAAAATATATTCAACAAAATCATAGAAGAAAACTTTAACAACCTAAAGAACGATATGCCTATGAAGGCACAAGAAGATTAGAAAACATCAAATATACTGGACCCATTAAAAAACTCCCCTTGCCATATAATAATCAGAACACTAAACATACAGAATAAAGAAAGAATATTAAGAGTTGCAAAGAGAAAAGGCCAAGTAACATATAAAGGCAGACCTATCAGAATTACACCAACACCTCAATGGAAACAATGAAAGCCAGAAAGTCCTGGATAAATGTTCTCAGACACTAACAGACCATGGATGCAAGCCCAGACTCCTATACCCACCAAAGCTTTCAATCACCATAGGCGGAGAAAACAAGATATTCCTCGACAAAACCAGATTTAACCAATACTGAGCCACAAACCCAGCCTTACAGAAAGTAGTAGAAGGAAAACTCCAACCCAAGGAAGTTGTTGCACCCACTAAAACACAGGAACAGATAACCTTACACCTCACTCCAGCAAACCACAAAGAAGGGAAACACACAAACACTAACACTGAAAAATAACAGTAATTAACAATTACTAATCATTAATATCTCTTCATATCAATAGACTCAATTCACCTATAAAAAGACACAGGTTAACAGAAATAAAAAAAAACATGATCCATCCTTGCTGCATACAAGAAACACATCTTAATGTCAACAATGGATATTACCTCAGAGTAAAGGGGTGGAAAACACCTAAGAAACAAGCAGGTATAGCTGTCCTAATATCTAACAAAATAGACTTCAAACTAAAATCAATCAGAAGAGTTGGAAAAGGACACTTCATACACACCACAGGAAAAAATCCATCAAGATGAAGTCTCAATTCTGAACATCTATACTCCAAATTGAAGAGCACCCACATTTATAAAATAAACATTACTAAAGCTTAAATCTCTCATCAAATCCCACACACTAATAGTAGGAGACTTCAACACTCCATTCTCACCAACGGACAGGTCTGCTAGACAGACACTTAAGAGAAATAAAGGAATTCAGATATCATGACTCAAATGAACTTAACACACATATATAGAACATTTCACTCAAACACAAAAAATACCTTCTTCTCAGTTCCTCATGGAACCTTCTCTAAAATTGACCACATTCTTGGTAACAAAGCAAACCTTAACAGATTAAAAAAAAATGGAGTAACCCCATGTACCTTATCAGCTCACCATGCTTTAAAGTTAGAATTCAACAACAACACTAATTGCAGAAAGCCTCCAAACTCGTGGAAATTGAACAGTGCTCAATGGAATCACCCTTGGGTCAAAGAAGAAATGAACAAAAGAAATTTAAAACTTCCTAGAATTCAATGAGTGAATGCACAACATATCCAAACCTATGGGACACTTTGAAAGCAGTGCTAAGAGGAAAGTTCATAGCACTAAGTGCCTAAATAAAGAAAATGGAGAAATCTCACACTAGCTACTTAACAACACACCTGAAACCTCTAGAATAAAAAGAAGCAGACTCACTCAGGAGGAGTAGATGACAGAAAATAACTAAATTGAGGGATGAAATCAATAAAATAGAAACCAAGAAAACAATATAAGGAATCAATAAAGCAAGGAGCTGGCTCTTTAAGAAAATCAGCCAGTCAGACAAACCCTTATCCAAACTACAAAAAACAAAGAGAGAATATCCAAATTAACAATATCAGAAATGAAAAGGGGACATAACAACAGACATTGAGTAAATCCAAAGAATCATTAGGTAATACTTCAAAAACCTGTACTTCACAAAATTGAAGAATGTAAAAAACAATGGATACTTTTCTGGATAGGTACCACATACCAAAATTAAATTTAAAAAAACAGACAATTTAAACAGATATATAACCCCTAAGGAAATTGAAGAAGTCATCAAAAGTCTCCCAACAACAACAACAACAAAAAACAAAACAAAACCAAAACAAAAAGACAAACAAAAACACACACACACGCACACAAAAAAACAGGGCTGGGTAGTTTCAGTACAGATTTCTACCAGACCTTCAAAGAAGAGCTAATATCTGTACTTCTCAAATTGTTCCATACAGTAGAAACAGAAGGAACATTGTCAAACTCTTTTTATGTGGCTGCAGTTTCCCTGATATCCAAAACACACAAAGATATTACTGAGAAAGGAATTACAGACCAACTTCACTCATGAACACTGATGCAAACTCAATAAAATACTGGCAAACCAAATACAAGAATACATCAAAATATTAATCCACCATGATCAAATGGACTCCATCTCAGAGATGCAGGGATGATTCAACATATGAAACTCTGACAATGTCATCCACCATATAAATAATCTGAAAGAATAAATATAATCATTTCATTAAATGCTGAAATAGCCAGATTTTCTCAAATTTTCCCATCTGCCTTTTGCCTCCTGGATTTTACCTTTCTCTAATTCTGTGTATCTTTTCTTTCCTTCTTATTCTGCTTCTGGCTGTTTGGGTGAGTGGCTGGCCCCCAGCATCACCTTCTCCTCCTTTTCTCACTCCTTGATTTTCTCTTCCCAGATTTCTCCTCCCATTTATTCTCTTTGCCTGCCAGCCCTGACTATACTTTCTCCTTTCTAGCTATTGGCCATTCTGCTCTTTTTAGACCAATCAGGTGTTTGAGCTTTACAGAGTTACACAAATGCAGCATAAAAGAATGCAACACCTATTTGCATCATTAAGCAACTATTCCATAGCATAAATGAATGTAACATATCTTCAACTAATATTTCACAACATTTCCTCATTTTTGTCTAAATAAAAATAAAAAGTTTAAATTTAAACATAGGAAAACTACACACAACAAAAACAGTTATCAAGAATTACATTTACAATATTCAGTCCATTTGTGTTTAGTAAATTCAGGGAAAATACTTCATTATCTATCTTATCTTAGTGATTCCAAAGTTTTATACCTAGTTTATTTTCTCTCATAACTAAGGAAAATTATAACTCTTAACTATTTGGTTTTCAACTCCATCAAAGACCCTAGAAAGATATAATATTACCTAACAATAGAGACATCTGGCTGTCTGGACAGTCACCCAAAGTTCCTCTGTAATGTTGGGCCATCCATCTTCAGCCTATAAGCCTAGAATATCTAACAGACATTACAGTGAAGCAGGAAATTTGAAGGACTGACCTACCTTGTATTGGCAAATTTCATCAGTTATGTTCCTCTGTGTCTTGCAGAATATCTGGCAGACTTTTTTATGAAGCAGGAATTTTGAAGGACTCTCCTATCTTGTTTTGGCAAAGTTCATCAGTCACTTCCTATGGTTCCTGCATGTCTAGTCTGCACAGCACACTGTCAAGAGTCAAGGCAAAAACAGATTCTTGCCCAAACTGCTGGCCTTGCCACATTAAAAGCAAATTCCATATGGAGTTTCTTCAAAGCCATCATTCTTTTATGAAATAAATTAGTTCTGCCAGTAGCAGATGTGCCTCATTGTTAAGAAAAATCTTAGACTATTAAATATCTTAAATGCTATATTCTGTAAGTGTTTGAAGTGTTTGAAAATCATCTATCTTTCCAAAATATACCTGTTTAACCTTGAAAAAATACCTAATGTGACTATAAATTTGATTATTATATACTAACTACTATCCTCATTTCTTAATTATACGTAGCATTTTTAAATGAGGTACACAACCACAATACCCCAAGCAAGAGTAGAAACATATATTTAGTATAGCAAAAAAACTTTAAATTTGTATCAATATACCAAAATCCATTCCAATGAAAAATATCTGAGAGTAATAGTTGTCTTTTTATTCTATATTCCAACATTCTCTTGAATGATAACAAATGTCCATAACCCACCAAATAACCAAGGACCACCCATCCCATTTCTTTGGAATGTGGGTGTCATCTTCTCTAGACTGCTTCCTGTTGTGTGTGGGTGAAGACATCTTTAGGGGTTCTTGAGAAAATTGAGATAATGACCAAGTCCTCAGAAGACCAGCTACATAGCCTTTGTTGATATATATCATCTGCCAAGGTTCAGGAGGTCTCCCCCATCAAACTTGTTCTATATCAACCCTGAAGAAATCCACAGCCTCTCGTTTACTGTGGGAACAACAGCAGAATGTCTTCTTCAAAGAAATGCATTTTTGAGGTCCATTTTACAATTAAAGCATTCTTAAAAATATCTAGGCTAGTTTATTCATCAGTGCCTCTTTCAAACCCAGCTGTGATTTTATTATCAGCCATCAAAAAATTCAAGGTCAATACAAGGTAACAAGCAGGATCCAGACACCCTGTGCATTTCCCATCTCTATGTGGCTTATTCTTTTCTTACTATTTTACTAATCTCTTTAAAGATTATACTTTATTATTTTTAAAGTATTATTTTTTTTTGGACTAGCTATACGCTTTCTCTTTGTTTCTTAAGCCTACACACCTTGTTAAACACACTGTAACTGATTTAGAAGTTTTTTTTCAACCGGGATCTGTCTTTACTAAATATCTCTAGGCTTTTTATTTGTCTGCATGAGCAAAAAACTGCTAAAGGAAGTGGTTTTGGTGGTTGGCTCCATGCACTTCTCTGTCCTAAATCCCCTGCCTGTTTGGAGATGCATTTGACCAGGAAGTGCATTCAACCCATCAATTCTGAAATACCAGTGCCCTGTACTGTGACGGGCATTTTTATTTAGGTTTTTTGTTGTTGCTTCTACTTAATGTACCACAGCTTTACACAGTTAAACAGATGCAACATAAAGGAATGCAAAACATCTTTGCATCATTAAATAAATATTCCACAGCATAAACAAAAATAATGGTCCACAACAACTGACATTTTCACTTTTAAGAATAAATACCTTTTAGGCTCTCTGTTCCTCCCTATTCTAGAGAAAGGAAAGCCGCTTCTTCTCGTGCAGTGCCAGCCTCATTCCAGAGGCAGGATGGTGAAGGTCAGAGTGAACGGATTTGGCCGTATTGGATGCCTGGTTACCAGGGCTGCCTTCATTTCACCCCTCTCAAAAAAAAATCTTTTAAGGGCTACATAAAGTCTACGTAAACATATCTGGAATTTCAGTCAAAAAATAAAACAGAAAACATCATCAGAGAGCATACTAGTAAGTATTGAGGTGGAATTATTGAAATACATAACTTGTATGCCCATTGCACACTGCCCATTAAAAAAGTTATGAAACTTTGCTTCTTACCTAGAAAAACCTGCATAACTGGTTAGTCACATCAACATTGTAGAGGCTTAAGTATTTTTACCTTCTGAAATCCACTCCATAATTAAAGATACAGAACAGACTGTATTAAAACCCTTCCTTGTGCTTCCCAGTCACATAACAGTGACACTAAGAACAGGCCATTGCCATCAGTACACCTACATTTTGTGGGTGGTACTCATGTACTAAAAAAAGAACCCCTTGACATGGATGGTTTAAAGGTAAGATGAACATGGAGTGTTTTGACTTTACCTGGTAGCAATGCACCAAGACAGCCAAGACAGCGCTGGTGTGTGGATAATGGAAGCCTGCCCCTAAGTCTGCAGTTCATGATACTTTCTTACAGTTTTTTTAAAAATATTTATTTATTTACTTATTATGTATACAGTGTTCTTTTTTTCTTTCCTTTTTTAAAATTTATTTATTTATTAAGGATTTCTGCCTCCTCCCCGCAACCGCCTCCCATTTCCCTCCCCCTCCCCCGATCAAGTCACCCTCCCTCATCTGCTCGAAGAGCAATCAGGGTTCCCTGACCTGTGGGAAGCCGAAGGACCGCCCACCTCTATCCAGGTCTCCTAAGGTGAGCATCCAGACTGCCTAGGCTCCCCCAAAGCCAGTACGTGCAGTAGGATCAAAAACCCACTGCGATTTTAAATACCCAGACTCATTTATTTGCCCAAAATTGGGTGACAATGATGGGTTTCATTCATAGGCTTGCATCCTGGCAAAATGTTTTTATTCTTATTGTTGTTTTTAGTTTGGGGCTTTAAAAAAGATGTCTAGTTATATAGACTAACAATGTGCTAAAAATTGGAAATAAATTAAAGTTCAAGCATAAGGGGTGTAAGTCCATTTTTGACATTTTGACGCTAAACACTGAACCTGGCTGTCTTGTAACTTCACAAACAATGATATTATGACACAGTATTAAGTAGAAAGACAGATAAATATGTCACTCCCTTCAAAGGGAATACTCGAAATCTTAAAAATCTTCTGTTTATTTGAAAGGGGAACTCACTACTGACTGTCCTGGAACTCATATTGTTACCAGGTTGGCCTCAAACTCATTGAAATCCACCTACCTCTACATCCCAAGTGCTAGGTAAAGGGTATGCACTGCCATTCCCAGCCAAGTCTTAACTCTTACATGAAACTAACATAGATAGTTATTTCTCAATGGATTTCTAGATATAGCAAAGTTCAGAACTGTGCCAGATTACAAGTATTAAACAAAATTGGAGAGGTCTTAAATGACATGTTTTCCAAGGCCATAAAATCATATACTCTCTTTGAACAAACCACACAAATGAAGAGTGGATTAATGATAATTTGTAATAAATAGTGCATTACATCATGAAATACAATTTATGCCACATTCAATATAACTAGATTATAGTGATAAGATGAATATCAGGTTTGTTTTAATATTTATTTTATTTTTGGGATGATAATATTCTTACATCATTTCTCCCATCTCTTTCTTCCCTCTAATCCTTCTCGTATACCCTTCCTTGAAGATTAGCAGTTTGTAAATTCAGAATATAAAGCCTTCTCAGTGTAGGCTGTAGGTGTTACTAGATCCATATTTCAAAAATTTACTGATCTGTCATAACAGAAGAAAATGCATTAACTTTCTAGTTAATAGTGAGAGTAACACCATTCCAGAAGGTATGTCTCTTCCTGAACACACTACCAGAGGAAAATCCTCTGCTTGTTCTATCACTCAAAAAGCTATGTATACCTAAGCCTAGATTGAATATCAAATAAAATATAGGTGAATTATTATATAGTCCATCTTCACAAAGTTAGAAATGTTTGTTACTTTCAAACAAAAAATACTTCCATTATTATGATGGTTTATATTGGTTGTCAACTGCAAAAGATCTAGACTCACCCTGGAAACAAGATTCTGGGCATGTTGCTGAGAGTTTATCTACACTATCATGACTGAGGTGGGAAGACACACTCCAACTCTGGGAACCACTATAGGTTGGGTCTCTGACTACATAACAAAAGAAAGACATTTGGTGTAACATGAGCATTCAATATTCTGTGCTTCCTGACTATGAATATAATATGATCAGCCATTTGCTATTGTTTTGTCATGTCTCCCCTGCCATGATGGATTTTATTCATTAGAACTATAAGACAAAATAAATCCTTCCTTCCATAAGCTTTGTGAGGTATTTTGTTATAGTCATAAGTAACTAGTAGAGTTACCAATTTCAAAGTTTCAGTGACTACATCAGGGTACTACTGCCTTGATCGAACCATGCTTATCAAACAAGTTTTGTGTCTTCATGATCAATCCTATTGCCTTTTTGATAAAAGACTTCAACATCTCAGATGACTAACTTTGAAATAAATGTGTATTGAGTGGGGCATGGTAGCCCATGCTTTTAATTCCAGCACTCAGGAGGCAAAGGCAGATGGATCTCTGTGTTTGAAATCAGCCTAGTCTACAAGGCAAGTTCCAAGACATCTAGAACAGAGAAACAGTCTCAAAAAGGCAAGAAGAAAAAAAGAGAAAAAAGTGGGAATCCAACACAAATAAAACTAAGCATATTTTACAGAGAATAAGCATTTATGTTTAAGAAACAAAAAGTTCATTATAGGGCTTTAAGAATTGGATCAGAGGTTAATAGCATTTGTTCTTAGTCATTCTCACAATTCCAGTTCTGAGGGATTTGATTCCCTCTTCTGGACACTGTGGGCACTACAGACACAAAACAATTGCCCATCTAATTTATGGAAAACAGGTGAATATAAATCTGCTTCATCTATAAGTCCACATAAATTGATGCCAACAGTTTCTGATGATATGCTTTACTTTTTTAAAAGAAAAGTTTGTGGTTATCAGAGTCACTAAAGTCAGGAGAATCAACAGCATTTTTTATTTTCTTTTTTATTTATTTTTTATTACTTTATAAATAATACCAAAAATTTTCCACTTCCTCTCCTCCTCCCACTTCCCTCCCACTCCCCCCACACTCTCCCTCTTCCCCCTCCAGTCCTGAGAGAGGGCAAGGTACCCTGCCCTGTGGGATGTTCAAGGCCCTTCTCCCTACATCCAGGCTTAGGAAGGTATGCATCCAAATAGAATAGGATCCCAAAAAGCCAGTACATGCAGTAGAGACAAATCCCAGTATCATTATCATTGGCTTCTCATTGTGCCCCAATTGTCAGCCACATTCAGAGGGTCCAGTTTGATCCCATGCTCCTTTAGTCCCAGTCCAGCTGAATTTGGTGAGCTCCCATTAGCTCAGATACACTGTCTCAGTGGTTGGACAAAGCCCTTGTGATCTTAACTTCCTTGGTCATATTCTCCCTCATTCCAGTCTTCAACTGGACCTTGGGAGCTCAGTCCAGTGCTCCGATGTGGCTTCTATCTCTATCTCCATTAGTCACCAGAGGAAGGTTCTATGGTGATATTCAAAATAGTCATCAGTGTGACTATGGGACAAGGCCAGTTCAGGCACCCTCTCCTCCACGGCCAAGGGTCCTAGCTGGAGTCATCCCTGTGGATACCTGGGAACCCCTCCAGAGCCAAGCCTCTTGCCAAATGACTCCCTCAATATCTTATACCTTTCTACAAGATGAAAATTTCATTAGAAATGAGCTTGACAGCATCAGTGATTACAGTCATATATTTCCATCAGGCATGACTGTGTTGCCTCCATCTCTCTTAAAAGGCATTTTTTTTTCAAGATTCTCACTTATGTATTCTATTAATCTGACAATGGAACTGAACTAAAAGAAAATTCTGTAGACTCAATATGAAAAATGGTTGATAAAATCCTAACAGCAATTTCAAAACATTAGCTTTGCTGCTACACAGGAGTATGTAGAAAGTTTTAATTGCACTGTGAAACACTGAGACTGTGTTCATAAAATTAACCTTGGATCATGGGGTGGAGCTAGTGACTAGTTGACAAGAACTAGCCATAGAGAGTAGAGGATCTGGGAAGACAGAGACACACACATAAAGGAGTAGGGATGGACTTAAAGATTGACAGGCTGTTTTGGTTTGTGACAGATGGAGAGATGTTCTCTTGCTGGGCCCCCAGCCAAAAAAACAGGCAGAAGGTTGCTTCTTGACTTCTCTGTTATAACAGATTTTCAACATCTAACTCCTGAGTCTTTATTGGTAAACAGAACAAGTTAGATAAAAACATTTGGCATCAAACTCATGACATGAGGTCACATAGAGGCTTCTGGAGCCAACATTTCTCCCTGCAGATATACATACTCCTCTGGTGGTTTCTCTGGCATGGTCCTCCTACATCTGCTCCCCAGGCAAATGGCACAGCACCCACTCACACATAGCTACAATGCCTGCTCGGGTTTCTGCCTCCACTGTTGCTCCTCCTGCACACTCCAACCCTTAGTGCCTCACAGCCCAGCCCCTGCAACTGTCATAGCAGATTTAATAAGACACCCTGGAAGTTGCAAGAAAAAATCTTTCCTATGTTAAGAATGGGAAATAGCATAATGTAGGGAGTTAAAACCCTGTATATGCCACAATGGATGGCTTGAAAATAGAATAAAATAAAGGAAGTAATAACAGACTTGGCTGGGATTGATATAATGCCAATTACAATTACTATGAGTTTGGTAATCCATATTTTATCCTTAAAAAGTTAAGTAATTTACCAAATATGAAATTCTGACTGGTAAGATACAAGCCTTAGAAAGACTTATTAATGATAAGATACAAGCCTTAGAAAGACTTACTCAAGAAAATAAGAAGCATACTCAGACACAGACAGAGGAATTTAGACAAGAATCTACCACACCACTGCACGATGATACTAAAAAGGGGTGACCCAATGTTATTAGGGAACCAACCTTAGTTTATCTAGTTACTATAGAAGAAGAAACACCAGATGATAGACACCCCTGAGATTATTCAGAAAGTAAATGAAATCCTTCAGATATATTAGATTTGAGGAGATTCAAGGAAGTGGTCAGTTTATATGGGATGCATTCATCCTATGTGAAGCAGATGTTAAATTCATGGGCAACTCAGATTAGACCTATTATTCCCCAATACTGAAAAGATTTAGCTACAGCAATATCGGAAGCTGGTCCTCAGCTACAATGGTGAACATGCTAGACAGAGGAAGCCAGTGATCATACAACAATGAAATAGAGCTAGAAGCATCAATATTTCCCAAGATCAGCTTTTAGGGGAAGGCCAATGTGCTGAGTTGCAAAGACAGTATGTATTGAATGATCACACATTGGTCCTATGTTGTTTAGGAGCCTTATATGTTTGGGAAAAGGTGAGAGAATCAGGAAAGAAGTCCGAGTCACTCAATAAATATATACAAGATCCAAAAGAAGCCTTCACTGGTGTGGCTTTTATTGGCTAATGAATAAGATGCTGCTTTGTCCTGTGATAGGGCAGAATAGAACTAAGTGGGGGAAACTAAACTGAATGCAGGGAAAAAGTAGTCAGAGTCAGGCAGACACCATGTAGCCACCAGAGGAGAAAAATGTGAGCCACCAGCCAGAACCATGCTGGTAGACCACAAGCCTCATGGTAAAATATAAAATAATAGAAATGGGTTAATTTAAGATATAAGAGCTAGCTAGAAATATGCATAAGCTATTGGCCAAACAGTAGTACAAATAATATAATTTCTGTGTGGTTATTTTAAGTCTGATTGACCAAAAATGAATGAACAGCTTCCACCAAAAGAATTGACACCAACGCTGGTAACTATATTCACATAAAACTTGAGCGATCTTGAAAGGAATTCTAGACACACACACACACACACACACACACACACACACACACACACACACACAAATACTTTAGAGCAGCTAGGCTCTCTTTACTGGAGGCAAGCAAAGATGCAGTTCCTTTAAGAGGTTTCCTGTCAGCTTTAGTGGCAAGAACTGCATGTTTTCTTAAAGGGAAGTGATGGGGGAAGGTCATTGGCTAATAAAGGAACTGCCTTGGCCCTTTTTTATTGGTTAGGACATAGGTAGGTGGAGTAAACAGAACAGAATGCCGGGAGGAAGAGGAAGTGAGCTCAGACTCGACAGCTCTCCTCTCGGGAGCAGACGCCTCGGCAGAGACGCCATGCCCCGCTCCCAGGCAGACACACGCGATGAAGCTCTGACCCAGGATGGACTTAGGCTAGAATCTTCCCGGTAAGACCGGTGCTATATAGATGATAAGAAATGGGCTAGTCCAGGTGCGAGAGTTAGCCTAGAAGAGGCTGGGTAGAAATGAGCCAAGTGGTGTTTAAATGAATACAGTGTCTGTGTAATTATTTCGGGTAAAGCTAGCCGGGCAGGCGGCTGGGGTTTTGGGCACACAGCCCCGCCGCAGCTCCTTATTACTACAGGGAAGGCTTCATGGTTTGTGCTAGTTGCACGAACAGTTCTGGCTCTTTCAGGAGGCTGAGCATTTGAATGGGGTTTGTGAGCAGATTGCTACAATTTGCTTAATGGCAAATTAAAATACATCATGTGCCTGAAATGCTGCAGTGTGTATGGCTTGCAGAGGTGGTGAACATGACTCCACCATGTTGGCCTAGGCTGAGCCAACAGGCAGAGCTGTGGAATTAGTCCTAGCCATACTAGCTTAGCATTTGGGGAAAAAAGGAAGTGGTCCTGGTCAGAAAATAATTAAAGATACCCATGTAATAAAGACAAATTTATATGTAAAAGACCTCTAAATGAGTCATAGTGTTGGATAAATTTACATAGGCTTGAGAGAGAGGAAAAAGAGTATGGACAATTATAAAAATAAGTAAAGTCTTTAAAGAGACAATAAAAGTAAAATAGAATAATACAGACATAGATTAGCGTAAAGAAAAATAAGCCACATAAAGATGGAAATACACAGAGAGACTAGATTGTATATATTATTGTGTTTTCTTTACATTTTTTAATTGTGAATGAGCTAAGTACAGAGAGACATTTCATTGTATGGACTGTTTAGTTAAATCAACATATACATTTTAAAGGTGTCTTGACTACAGAATATGAGTCTAAAGATATGTTGCTTTGGAAAAGAGGTTCTACTGTTGTTTCCAAAGAGAATGAGACCCTGTGGAACAAGACCCCCTGAAAGGTCTCCCAAAATTACTTTGCCCAACAAAAAGCAGGAAACATATTGGAGAGAACTATGCCCCAAATCCCAAATATTGTTAATAAATGTTCATTTACATTTAAAGGGTTATGATATAGAGATGAATATTTTGCATTGGTATAGATCATGGTCTATCGATATAAATTTATAGTCAATTTAGGTATGTATATTTCTTATCTTGATTAAGGTATTGGGTTTGTGTAGCTCATTTAAAGGTGTAACGTACACTATGAAATCAGTGCTAAGAGGAAAGTTCATAGCACTAAATGCCCACTTAAAGAAAACAGAAAAAGCACACATTGGAGACTTAACAGCCCACCTGAAAGCTCGAAAAAAAAAAAAGCAGACTCACCTAGGAGGAGTAGAAGACTGGAAATAATCAAACTGAGGGCTGAAATCAACAAAATAGAAACACAGAAAACAATCCAAAGAATCAAAGAAACAAAAAGCTGGTTCCTGGAGAAAATCAACAAGATTGATAAACCCCTATCCAAACTAATCAAATGGCAGAGAGAGAATATGCAAATTAATAGGATCACAAATGAAAAGGGGCCTGTTTAGGTACTGAGGAGTTCCATCTGGATGGGTGAGTGTGTGCTTTCCAGGGGCAGACTGCCCCGGAAGAGAGCACAGGCCCCCCTCCCCCAGCTCCTTCTGCAGGGCTGTCTTTCTTACACATGACCCCCCCTCCCCCCCACAAGCCTGCGTTTTCTGCTAGGTCCTCTGCTCAGGAACAGTTTTCTGCTCCTACACTAAGGCGACCCACCCAGAGCAGTGAATGCCTGCCTACCAGGCAGGCCTCAAGGACCCCCCGAAAGGGAGCCCAGGCACCTTCAGCTTGTGCTCCAGGGGTGCCTCTGCACTCCTGGATCTCGTCCTGCCTGTCCGGTTTCTTCCTTTTGTTCCCAGATCATCAGGCTACCAGGTGGCCCTGTTTAGGTACTGTGGAGTTCCATCTGGACGGGTGACCCACCCAGAGAGGATCTTGCCCCGCCTGCCAGGTTTTTTCCTTTTGTCCCTGGATCATCGGGCTACCAGGCGGCCCTGTTTAGGTACTGAGGAGTTCCATCTGGACGGGTGAGTGTGAGCGATCCAGGGGCGGATTGACCCGGAAGAGACCACAACCCCTCTCCCCCAGCTCCTTCTGCAGGGCTGTCTTTCTTACACCCGACCCCCCCCCTTCCCAACAAGCCTGCCTTATCTGCTAGGTCCTTTACTCAGGAACAGTTTTCTGCTCCTAACTAAGGCTACCCACCCAGAGAGGTGAGTGCCTGCCTACCGGGCAGGCCTCAAGGACCCCCCCCAAAGGGAGCACGCACACCTTCAGCTTTTGCAGCAGGGTGTCCTGTGTTCTACTCGTCCCGGCCCTGCCCACCAAGTCCTCCCTTTTGTCCACGGGTCATTGGACTACCAGGCGTCTATGTTTTGGTGCTGAGAAGTTCCACCTGGACTGGACGGTTCCTGCTTCTACACTGAAGAGTTACAACCAGAGAGTCAGTCACAGCAAAGACTGGACCAAGACACCAGGCCTCTCCTGGCTCCATTTGAAGGAAGAGATGGGAAGGCGCCAAGGCAAGAATTCCTCCAACAACCTGAAAGGCAACATGACATCACCAGAGTCCAGAGATCCTGAAATAAGAAGAATTGTACACCCTACTCTAGAAGAATTAGAAGAAATCGACTCAAAAGTGAATTGTATGAAAATAATAGAAGACCTTAAACAGGAGGTGAAAAACTGCCATAAACAATTAGAGATCAGAAATGAAAAGGGGGACATAACCACAGACACAGAGGAAATTCAGAGAATCGTTAGATCTTACTACAAAAGCCTGTATGCCACAAAACTGGAAAATGTAAAAGAAATGGACACTTTTTAAGATAAATACCATATACCAAAGTTAAACCAGGACCAGGTGAACAATCTAAATAGACCTGTTAGTCGCGAAGAATTAGAAGCTGTTATCAAAAACCTCCCCACCAAAAAAAGCCCAGGACGAGATGGCTTCAATGCGGAATTCTACCAGAACTTCCAAGAAGACCTAATACCTATACTCCTTAATGTATTTCACAATA
Organism: Microtus pennsylvanicus; assembly: GCF_037038515.1. NCBI lineage: Eukaryota > Metazoa > Chordata > Mammalia > Rodentia > Cricetidae > Microtus > Microtus pennsylvanicus. The sequence continues at coordinate 60,167,387 of NC_134601.1, read as the reverse complement.
TAGAAACAGAAGAGTCATTGCCAAATTCCTTTTATGAAGCTACAGTCACTCTGATACCAAAACCACACAAAGACTCAACCAGGAAAGAGAATTACAGACCGATCTCACTCATGAATATCGATGCAAAAATCCTCAACAAAATACTGGCAAACCGAATCCAAGAACACATCCGAAAAATTATCCACTATGATCAAGTAGGCTTCATTCCTGAGATGCAGGGCTGGTTCAAAATACGAAAATCTATCAATGTAATCCATCATATAAATAAACTGAAAGAAAAAAACCATATGATCATTTCATTAGATGCTGAAAAAGCATTTGACAAAATTCAACATCCATTTATGTTAAAAGTCTTGGAGAGATTAGGGATACAAGGGTCATACCTAAATATAATAAAAGCTATATACAGCAAGCCGACAGCTAACATCAAATTAAATGGAGAGAAACTCAACGCCATCCCATTAAACTCAGGAACACGACAAGGATGTCCACTCTCACCATACTTCTTCAATATAGTGCTCAAAGTTCTAGCAATAGCAATAAGACAACATAATGGGATCAAGGCGATTCGAATTGGAAAGGAAGAAGTTAAACTTTCGTTATTTGCAGATGATATGATAGTGTACATAAGCGACCCCCAACACTCCACCAAAGAACTCCTACAGCTGATAAACATGTTTAGTAATGTCGCAGGATACAAGATCAACTCCAAAAAATCAGTCGCCCTCTTATACACAAAGGATATGGAAGCAGAGAGGAAAATCAGAGAAGCTTCACCATTCACGATAGCCACGAACAGCATAAAGTATCTTGGGGTAACTCTAACCAAGGAAGTGAAAGATCTATTTGACAAGAACTTTAAGGCATTGAAGAAAGAAATTGAAGAGGATACCAGAAAATGGAAGGACCTCCCTTGCTCTTGGATTGGGAGGATCAACATAGCAAAAATGGCAATTCTACCAAAGGCAATTTATAGATTCAGTGCAATCCCCATCAAGGTTCCATCAAAAATTTTCACAGATCTTGAGAGGACAATAATCAACTTTATATGGATAAACAAAAAACCCAGGATAGCCAAAACAATCCTATACAATAAAGGATCTTCTGGAGGCATTACCATCCCTGACTTCAAACTCTATTACAGAGCTACAGTAATGAAAACAGGGTGGTACTGGCATAAAAACAGAGAAGTCGACCAATGGAATCATATAGAAGACTCGGATTTTAACCCACAAACCTATGAACACCTCATTTTTGATAAAGGAGATAAAAGTATACAATGGAAGAAAAAAAGCATCTTCAACAAATGGTGCTGGCATAACTGGATGTCAACCTGTAGAAAAATGAAAATAGACCCATATCTATCACCATGCACAAAACTCAAGTCCAAATGGATTAAAGACCTCAATATCAGTCCGAACACACTGAACCTGATAGAAGAGAAAGTGGGAAGTACCCTACAACAGATGGGCACAGGAGATTGCTTCCTAGATATAACCACAGCAGCACAGACATTAAGGGCAACATTGAATAAATGGGACCTACTAAAACTGAGAAGCTTCTGTAAAGCAAAGGACACTGTCACTAAGACAAAAAGGCAACCTACTGACTGGGAGAAGATCTTCACCAACCCCGCAACAGACAAAGGTCTGATCTCCAAAATATATAGAGAACTCAAGAAACTAGACTTTAAAATGCTAATTAACCCAATTAAAAAATGGGGCACTGAACTGAACAGAGAATTCTCAACAGAAGAAGTTCAAATGGCCAAAAGACACTTAAGGTCATGCTCAACCTCCTTAGCAATCAGGGAAATGCAAATCAAAACAACTTTGAGATATCATCTTACACCTGTCAGAATGGTTAAAGTCAAAAACACCAGGATAGCCTTTGCTGGAGAGGCTGTGGAGGAAGGGGTACCCTCATCCATTGCTGGTGGGAATGCAATCTTGTGCACCCACTGTGGAAATCAGTGTTTCGGTTTCTCAGGAAATTCGGTATCAACCTACCCCTGGACCCAGCAATACCACTCTTGGGAATATATCCAAGAGATACCCTATCATATGACAAAAACATTTGTTCAACTATGTTAATAGCAGTATTATTTGTAATAGCCAGAACCTGGAAACAACCTAGATGCCCTTCAATGGAAGAATGGATGAAGAAAGTATGGAATATATACACAGTAGAGTACTACGCTGCGGTAAAAAAACAATGACTTCTCAAATTTTGCATGCAAATGGATGGAAATAGAAAACACTATCCTGAGTGAGGTATCCCAGACCCAAAAAGATGAATATGGGATGTACTCACTCATAATTGGTTTCTAGCCATAAATAAGGGTCACAGAGACTACAATTGGTGAACCAAAAGAAGCTAAATAAGAAGGTGAACCCAAGGAAAAACATATAGTTATCCTCTTGGTTATGGGAAGTAGACAAAATTGCCGGGGAGAAAATTGGGATCTTGGGGGTGGGATGGGATGGGGGTAAGGGGAGATGGTGAGAGAAAAGTGAGAAGGGAAGGAGGGGGAACTTGGGGAAACAGGAGGATTGGGATAAAGGAAGGTTGGACAGGAGAGCACGGAAGCACAATTCTTATTTAAGGGATCCACCTTAGGGTTGGCAAGAGACTTGACCCTAGAGTGGTTCCCAGGAGCCCATGGTGATGTCCCCAGTTAGTTCCTTGGGCAGCTGAGGATAGGGAACCTGAAATGACCCTATCCTATAGCAATACTGACAAATATCTTGCATATCAACATAGAACCTTCATCTGGTGATGGATGGAGATAGAGACAGAGACCCACACTGGAGCACTGGACTGAGCTCCCAAGGTCCCAATGAGGAGCAGAAGGAGGGAGAACATGAGCAAGAAAGTCAGGACCACGAGGGGTGCACCCACCCACTGAGACAATGGGTCTGATCTATTGGGAGCTCACCAAGGCCAGCTGGACTGTGACTGAAAAAGCATGGGTTAAAACTGGACTCTCTGAACATGGCGAACAATGAGTGCTGATGAGACGCCAAGGACAATGGCATGGGGTTTTGACCCTACTTCATGTTCTGGCTTTGTGGGAGCCTAGCCAGTTTGGATGTTCACCTTCCTAGGCATGGATGGAGGGGGGCGGACCTTGGACTTTCCACAGGGCAGGGAACCCTGACTGCTCTTTGGACTGGAGAGGGAGGGGGAGAGGAGTTTGGGGGAGGGGGAGAAGGGTGGGAGGAGGGGGAGGGAAATGGGAGGCTGGGATGAGGCAGATACTTTTTTTTCCTTTTCTCAATAAATAAAAATAAAAAAAGAACTCACATCCAAAAGTAGAAGATGGCAAGAAATAATCAAAACCAGGGCTTAAATCAATAAAGTTGAAACACATAAAACAATACAAAGAATCAGTGAAATAAATAGCTTTTTGAGAAAATCAAAATGTAGACAAAACCTTATCTGAGTTAAATATAAAATCAGAGAAAAAAATAGTCAAATTAACAAAAATCAGAAATGAAAAGAAACATAACAGATGCTGAGGAATCTTGAGAATCATAGGCCATACTTTAAAAACCTGAACTCCACAGATCCATATCTATCCCCTTGCACAAATCTCAAGTCCAAATGGATTATAGACCTCAATACAAATATGACCACATTGAACCTAATAAAAGAAAAAGTAGAAATTAGCTTTCAATGCAAGGGCACAGGAGACCACTTCCTAAATATAACCTGAGTAGCCAGACACTGAGAGCAACAATAAATAAATGGGACCTCCTGAATCTGAGAAGCTTCTGCAAAGCAAAGAAACACAGTCAATAAGCCAAACGGAAGCCTACTGAATGGGAAAAGATCTTTACCCGCCCCCCATCAGACAAAGGACTGATCTCCAAAATATATAAAGAACTCAATAAAGTAGACATCAAAATTCCAAATAACCTAATTTTGAAAATGGGGTACAGAAGTAAACAGAGAATTCTCAACAGAAGAATCTCAAATGACTGAAAAACACTTAAGGAAATGTTCAACATCCTTAGCTATCAGGAAAATGCAAATAAAAACAACTCTGAAATACCATCTTACACCTTTCAGAATGGCTAAGATCAAAAACACCAATGATAGCTTATGGTGGAGAGGATGTGGAATAAGGGGATCACTCATCTATTGATGGTAGGAATGCAAACTTGTACAGCCACTTTAGTAATCAGTATGGTGGTTTCTCAGAAAATTGGGAGTCAACCTACCTCAGGATCCAGCAATACCACTTTTGGGCATACACCCAAAAGATGCTCAATCATACTACAAAGACGTTCAACTATGTTCATAACAGCATTATTTGTAATAGCCAGAACCTGGAAACAACCTAGAAATGAAATGAAAGAATGGATAAAGAAAATGTGGCAATTTATACAATAGAATAGTAAAAAAAAAATGACATCTTGAAATTTGCATACAAATGGATGGAACTAGAAAACAGCATGCTGAGTGAGGTAATCCAGACCCAAAAAGATGAATATGGTATGCATCAATCATAAGTGAATACTAGCTATAAAGACAGGATATTGAGCCTATCATGATCCTTAGAGAAGCTAAGTAACAAGGTAAACCCTAAGAAAAAAATGTATAGATCACCTGTCAAAATTGGGAACATGGGGTTTGAGGTAAAAGGGAGGGTAGAAGGGGAGGAGAAGGGGAGAAGGGGGGCAGGAGGAGAACTTGAGAGAATGGAATAGTCAAGATGGAGGAAGCGCAGAGATGAGAGCAAGGAAAGAGATATCTTGATTGAGGGAGCCATTATGGGGCTAGTAAGAAACCTGGCTCTAGAGAAATTCCCAGGAATCCACAAAGATGACCCCAGCTAAGACCCTAAGCAACAGAGGAGAGGGTGCTAGACTTGCCCTGTGGTCAGACTGATGAATATCTTAAATATCACCATAGAACCATCATCCAGTAACTGATGGAAATATAGGCAAAGACCTGCATTGGAGCACTGGACTGAGCTCTCATATTCTAGTTGAAGAGTAGGAGGAATGAGAATACGAGCAAGGAGATCAAGATTATGATGGGTACACCCACGGAAACAGTCTACCTGAGCTAATGTGAGCTCACCAACACCAGGCAGACTGGGCAGGAAGAGGCATAGAACCACACTAGTCCCTATGAATGTGGTTGACAGTTGCAGAGACCTGCATCACAGTTCTGGACTGAGCTGCCAAAGTTCAGTTGAAGAGTGGGAGGAATAAGAATATGAGCAAAGTGGTCAAGGTCATGATGGGTACATCCACTGAAACAGTTTACCTGAGTTAATGGGAGCTCACCAACTCCAGCTGGCCAGAGAAGAAAACAGCGTAAGTCCAAACTAGTCCCTCTGAATGTGGGTGACAGTTATATGGCTGGGGCAGACTGAGATGCCACTGGCAGTGTCACCAGGATTTATTCCTACTGCTTGTACTCGCTTTTTTGGAACCTATTCTCTTTGGAGGGATACTTTGCTCAACATGGATATAGTAGAGAAGGCCTTGGACCTCCCCCAAAACAGTGTGCCTTACCCTCTCTAAAGAGCAGATAAGGGTGGGGTGATGAGTATGTGGAGGGAATAGGAGAAGGGGAGGGAGTAGGAACATGTGTTGGTATGTATAATGAAAAAGATAGTTTGTCTTTTTAAAAAAAAAAATTTAAAAATCTACTACCTGAAAAAAAACCCTGAACTCCACCAAATTGGGAAATATAAAATAAATGTACAATTTTCTTGATATGTTTTGATTACCAATGTTAAACTGATATGAGATAAGTAATTTAAACACTCCTATATCCCCCGGTGAAACAGAAGCAGTCATTAAAATCTCAAAACCAAAAATAAAAATCCCAAGCCAGATGGTTTTAGCAAAGAACTCTACCAGACTTTCAAAAGAGTTAATACTATTATTCCTCAAATTATTCCACAAAATATAAATTTTCCAATTCTTTGTATGAGCCCACTGTTACCCTTATATGCAAATCACATAAAAACCAGAAAAAAAGGAGAATTACAGATCATTTTCCTATGAACATAATGCAAAAACACTCAATAGAGCACTAGCAAATTGCATCCAAGAATACATTTTAAAAAGATCATCCACCATTGCTCACATATGCATTATTTGGTGGGGTGGTATTGTTAATCCTTATTCTGTTTAAATGCCTCCTGCAGCAGAACCAATATCAATGGACAGAAACTAAGGTGACTCTTTAGGTGTTAATGGCTCTTAGGCATCATTCAGGCAGTCCTCCCCAGGAGGTTATCTGTAATTCAAAAGGTGACTGCCTAGTCCCCTTACTTTGGCAGCAATCCAGGAATGAGTTCACTTAGGGGGCTGATAGTCAAGATGGGTAAGAGTTTGTTTGGCAGGCTAACCTAAAACAGGCACAGTCCAGTGGCTGAGCTCTCCTGAGGTAGTGTCAACAAGGCCTGAGCAAAGATCTCTGGCTCCCAGTGACTGTCCATGTAATAAATAGAGGTGAATATGTAGAAAGTTAAGGCTTACCAGGCCAAAAGGAGCAAACCCAAAGTCTGCCTGGTGTTTGTCAGAGGTCCTGATCATGCCTAGCCAATGAGGGATGACCAAGCAATAATTCCCAAGGAACTAGCAACAGATGCTGTTAGAGGTTCTGATCATGCCTAGCCAATGAGGAGCAACTACACAATGTCAACTGCCAATGGATCAGAATAACTGGGTGCTGAAAGAGTATGTAAGCTTTTCTCCATTGTTAAATAAATGAGTCTGCTGTATGCCTTCTCCCTGACTCCTAGTGTCTGAGACATTGACACTGTGCCTTGGTGTAGGAGGGTCTTGTTTCTATGTGTTGCTTTCGTTGGTTAAATAAAGAGACTGCCTTGGCCTTTTGATAGGACAGGAGCTTAGGTAGGCAGAGTAGACAGAACAGAATGCTGGGAGAAAGGAGGCAACGGCAGATATCCGCCTGCCATGAAGCTGCCAGGTCAGATATGCTGAATCTTTCCTGGTAGGCCACAAGTTTGTGGTGATATACAGATTATTAGAAATGGGTTGAATCAAGATGTGAGAGTTAGCCAATAAGAGGCTAGAACTAATGGGCCAGGCAGTATTTAAATGAATACAGTTTCTGTGATTATTTTGGGGTTAAGCTAGTCAGGTGGCAGGAAGCAGCCTATGCTCATTATACAACAGTGCCCTCTTGCCCCATTCCCTGAGGAAGATGTTAGGGCCCAACAACACACTATTTTTGAGTAGGTTTTATCTTACAAATACAGGGATGGCTCGATATACAAAAAATAATAATATAAAATCCATCATATAAATACACTTAAAGAAAAAACCACATGGTCATCTCATTGCATGCAGAAAAGTTCATTGGCAAAATCCAACATCCCTTCATGATGAAATTTCTGGGAGAGATTAGGGATTCGGGTGTATGTGTGACAAATTTGAAGGAAAAGTTATGCTGGCCATAGGAAGCTAAGGAACACATACAGAACTGAAGGGAAAGGTATCCTGGTAGTCGGAAGTCAAGGATTAACTACATCTCTGAAGAGAAAGCTATCCTGATAGCCAGAAGCCAAGGAATACCTGCAAGTGTTACAGTTTTGAAGGAAAAGGTATCCCAACAAAAGTGTTGCAGCTCTGTTTTAGTGGGAGACTATTTCCCCAGTAAATTGTCACAGTCCTTGCTACAGGAAAAGTTTTCCTAATGCTAGTTTTAACAACTTTCCACCAGCATGAGAGGGATTCCCCAATGAGGTTGTTACAGTTCTATTCTGCTCAGCTTCAGAGAAATGTTACAGCTCTGTTCCACTCCCAGTAGGGAAAGTTTCCCCAGCCAAAGTGTTACAATTCTGCTCTCTTCTGCTCTACTCTGACTCCACTCTGGCAAGAGCCATTACAGCTCTTCTCTGCTCTGACAAAAGTTGTTACAGTTCTGCTCTACTCCAAAGAAAGTTATTACATCTCTGCTCTGTTCCCCTCTGCTCCAGTGAATGAAAATAGTTACAGCACACCTCACTCAAGAGATTCATGGGGAAGACGGAATCCAGGAGAGTTGCTGCCTCTGACAGGGTAGAAAAAGGCATCCTTAAATTGAACAGATTCAAAGCTTATATAGAGTTCTTGGGTTAGAGCTTTCCAGGGTAGAGATTTTGAAGGTGGCGTTTGGTAGGATCTCAATTCCTGAGCTTGGCACAAACTCAGAGATTGGTTGATTTCATGCTTTTGAATTATATCATTTTCATGTTCAGGAATTGGTTGGAGTTCAATTCCTGAGTCGGATAGGAGCAGGGTGCATTTCTGTGACTCTGGTCTCAGGGCTAGGGTGCTTTTTCACTGGTCCTTTTTACCCTATACAAGGGACATACCTAAACACAATAAAGGAAATTTACAGGAAGCCTATAGCCAACATCAAATTAACTGAAAAACTCAAAGCAATTCCACAAAAATCAGAAACAAGACAAGGTTGTCTACTCTCTCCATACCTATTCAATATAGTACTTGAAGTCTTAGCTAAAGCGATAAGAAAACAGAAGGAGATCAATGGGATACAATTTGGAAAGGAAGAGGTGAAATTATCTTTATTTGCAGATAATATGATAGTATACATAAGTGACCCTAAAAATTCCACCAGAGAGCTCATATAGGTAATAAACAATTTCAGCAAAGTATCTGGATACAAGATAAACTCACAAAAATCAACAGCCCTCCAATATACAAATGAAAAATTGACGGAGAAAGAAATCAGGAAAACATCTTTCCCAATAGCCTCAAATAATTTCAAATATACCTGAGTAAGTCTAACCAAGCAAGTGAAATACATGTATGATAAAAAAAAACTTTAAATCCTTGAGGAAATAGATTAGAGAAGATATCAGAAGATGGGAAATCCCCCATCTCTTGGATCGGTAGGATTACATAGTAAAAAATAGGCTGCCTATCAAAAGCAAACTACAGATTCACTGTAATCCCCATCAAAATTCCAACACAATTCTTCATGGATCTTGAAAGGATAATTTTCAGCTTCATACAGAAACACAAAAGCTCATGATAGTTATAACAATCTTATAGAATAAAATAGCTTGAGATCTAACCATTCCCAATTTCAAGTTGTATTTCAAAGCTATAGTAATAAAAACAGCATGGTGTTGTAGTGTGGACAATTGTCTATATTCTGTCAATTATATTTTAAATAAATGCTTATTGGTCAGTAGCCAGGCAGGAAGTATAGGTGGGAGAACCAGACAGAAAGTAGAGGCAGGTCAAGGAGAACAGGAGAATTCTGGGAAGAGGAAAGCTTATTCTGTAGTCCTGGTCCAGCCACAGAAGAAACAAGACATGACTGCCTTGCTGAAAAAGGTACTGGGCCATATGGCTAACAAAGATAAGAATAATAGGCTAATATAAGTTTTAAGAGTTAATAAGAAGCCTGAGTTAATGGGCCAATCAGTTTATAACTAATGTAGACTTCTGTGTGATTTCTTTGGGACTTAACGATTGTGGGAACTGGGCAGGACAGAAACCTCAGACAACCGTGTTGGTAGAAAAAAAAAGACATGTGGATCAATAGAATCTAATTGAAGACCCAGACATAAATCTACACAGCTATGAATATTTGATTTTTGACAAAGAAGCCAGAAATAAGCCGGACGGTGGTGGCGCACGCCTTTAATCCCAGCACTTGGGAGGCAGAGGCAGGCGGATTTCTGTGAGTTCGAGACCAGCCTGGTCTACAAGAGCTAGTTCCAGGACAGGCTCCAAAACCACAGAGAAACCCTGTCTCAAAAAAACAAAAAACAAAAAAAACAAAAAAAAAAAGAAGCCAGAAATAGACTCTGGGAGGTAGGGAGATAGCATTTCAATAAATGGTCCTGGTAAAACTGGATGTCTACATGTATAAGAATGCAAATAGATCCATATCTATCATTCTGTACAAACTCAACTCCAAATGGATGAAAAACCTCAACATAAAACCAGATTCACTGAATTCGATAGAAGAGAAAGTGAGGAATATTCTTTTTATTTATTTATTTATTTGTTATGTATACAATATTCTGTCTGTGTGTATGTCTGCAGGCCAGAAGAGGGCACCAGACCTCATTACAGATGGTTGTGAGCCACCATGTGGTTGCCGGGAATTGAACTCAGGACCTCTGGAAGAGCAGGCAAGGCTCTTAACCACTGAGCCATCTCTCCAACCAGGAATATTCTTTAGTTAGCACTGGGGAACACTTTCTGAACAAATTACCTTTAGCACAAGCACTTAGATCAACAACTGATAAATGGGACCTCATGAAACTGAACATTTCTCTAAGGCAAAGGACAATATCATTCAGACAAAGCAGCAGCCTACAGAATGAAAAATGTTTTTACCAAATTCACATTCAATAGAGTACTCATATAACGAACTCAAGAAACTAGACATCAAAGAATTAATAATGTGATTTAAAATGTGGTGCAAGCCAGGCGGTGGTGGTGCACGCCTTTAATCCCAGCACTCGGGAGGCAGAGGCAGGCGGATCTCTGTGAGTTCGAGGCCAGCCTGGACTACAAGAGCTAGTTCCAGGACAGGAACCAAAAGCTACGGAGAAACCTTGTCTCGAAAATCGAAAAATAAATAAATAAATAAAAATAAAATAAAATCTGGTGCAGATCTAAACATAATTATCAAACAGAAAAATTCAAGTAGCTGAGGAACACTTTAAAATGTTAAACATCTTTAGCCATCAGGAAAATGCAAATCAAAACTACTTTGAGATTCCATGTTAGACCTATCAGAATGGCTAAGATCAACAACAAAAGTGACAGCTCATGCTGGCAAGGATGTCAACAAGGAGAAAACTCATCCATTGCTGGGGGGGGGTGCAAACTTGTGCAGTCACTATGGAAATCAATATGTTGTTTCCTCAGGAAGTTTGGAATTTATTTACCTCAAGATTCAACTCTACTATTATGGGGCATGTACCCAAAGGATATTCTATCCTACCACAAGGACAATTGCCCATTAATGTTCATTAGTGTTTTACTCATAATAGCCAAAAACTGTGAATAACCTAGATGTTCCTCAACAGGAAAATGGAAAAAAATGCGGTACATTTACACAGTGGATGAAATGACATTACGAAATTTGCAGGCAAAAGGATGAAACTAGAATAAATCATCCTGAGTTAGGTAACTCCAATTCATAAAGATAAATATGGTATGCATTCATTTCTATATGGATATTAGCCTTTAAATAAATAACCATGCTACAACCTGTAGATTCAGAGAGGTTAGGAAGAGGAAGGGACTAGAGGGGACACATGTATCTCCCAGGGAAGGGGAAATAGAATAGATCTTACGTATGGACTAGGGCTGGTGACAAGGAGGGTAGATGGGATTGTGGGAAGGAATCCAGGGCAAGGCATATAGAATTGAGGGGCATTCGAAGGGTGATATGGAAACCTAGTACAGTGGAAACTTTCTAAAATGTATGAAGGAGATCCAAATGAAGTCTCCAAATAATGAGAGAAATGAGTCTCAGCTGGCCAACTCTTGCTACCAAATGAAGCTTCTAGTAACAAGGCTGGTTTATATCCAATTGAGTTGATGGCCAAAGGATTCATATCGATATCTCCAAACAACTCAGCCTGTTACCAAGACAATAGGTTGTTCTTCACAATCTGACAGCAAGGCCCCATTGCTGAAGACAAGACCCACATAATTCATTGAGAATGGAGAGTTTGATCTAGTACCTACATAAAACCTACACCCCCATGCTCTAGTGTCTTTGGTATGGAAAGGTGCCCTGTATGCCTCCAAAAGATAAAGGTAAACACCAACCCAGTCACAAAACCTTTGATCTACAATCTGTCCTGTCTGCAAACTATGATAGGAAAACAGTGTCAAAAATCTTGTGGAAGTAACCAACCAATGTCTTATTTAATTTAAGACCCGCTGCATGAGTTAGAACCCATACCCAGCACTGCTTTGGTCAACAAAAACATGAAACTAGATAGCCCAGAGGCATAGGGTAAAACCAAATACTTCTGGTATAAAAATGGCAATAAAATGACTCCTAATGATGTTCTTTTATACTCACAGATCAGTATGTTACTCAACTATCATCAGGGAAGATTCCCCATGCAGAAGATGGGAACAAATACAAAGACCCACTGCCACACATTACACAGAGAGTGACACCTTGGAACACACAGCTCTAAAATATGATGTCTCCATCAAATCCCTCCCCTCAGAGCTCAGGAAGTTGCAGGAGAGGAGGTAGAAGGAGTATGGGAATCAGAGGGGATGAAGGACACAAGAAGAACAGGCCCTCTAAATCAACTGAGCAAGACACATATGAACTCACAGAGACTGAAGCAGCATGCACACTGGTCTGCACCAGGTCCTCTGCATATACATTGGACCTTCCACTCTAGTATGTCTGTGGGACTCCTGGGTGTGTTCATGAGTTGGTCTTTGATGTTTGTGTCTTCTTTTGGGGCTATTTTCCTTCTGTTAGTTTGCCTTGTCCAACTCTGATGTGATAGTTTTTGCTTTATTATATTTTATTTTGTTTTAAAAAACACAAGAAAAATACATACAAAATCAAGAATCATAATATAAAATCAAAAGCAGTAATACAAAAAGGCTTAAACAAGGTCACATGGACAAAGTCTCCAAAAAATACCATTCAGTTCATTTTGTTTTGTCCATTCACAGCTGGGCATGGAACCTACCCTTAAAAGTGGTTTATATACCCACTGAGACTCCACTGGAGAAAACTAATTTTTCCTTTGCAAGTGTGTTTCAATTATAGATGGCTTTTTGGAGATGGGATTCTGTGTCTATATCCTCCTCTCTGCACTGGGACCTCACCTGGCTTCAACTTGTGCAGACCCTGCACATGCTGCCACAGTCTCTGTGATTTCATATGTTTATCTGTCCTGTTGTTTCTAAGAGACACCATTTCCTTAGAGTCATCCATCTTTTCTGGCTCTTAATCTTTCTGCCTTCTCGTCTACATAGTTCCCTGAGCCATGAATGACAGGGTCTGATGAAGACATCTCCTTTAGAACTCAGTGCTCCAAAATCTTTCAAATTTTGCATATTGTCCAATGTGAGTCTCTGTATCAGTTCCCATCTACTACAAAAGGAAACTTCTCTGATGGTGGCTGAACTATATTCACTGATCTATGAGTAGAGCAAAATGCCCTTAGAAGTAATTTTACTTCTATGTTCCCTTAACAGCACAATGGTATTTGGCTTCCTCCTATGTCCATGGCCTATCTAGTCTCAGGTTTTTGGCCACCATAGAAACACCAGGCATAGGTTCTATCTATGAAATGAGCCTTAAATGTTATAAGATAATGGTTAGTTATTCACCCAACATTTGTGGTACAGTTGCACCAGCATATCATGCAGGCAGATCACCATTGTAGATTGCAAGGGCTTGTAGCTGGGTTGCTGTTTATCTTTCTCTGGAAGCATACAGAGTATCTTCTAGTACTATGAACACTAGTTAGGAGAGGTGAAGGCTCTATTGTGTCACCAACTCATTTACATGCGTTCAACAAAATATGTAAATGTTGTCTTTAGCAATGGGGATCTTACCAAGATCAGTTTGTAGAGAACAACCAATAGCCTTGGCAATAGCCTGAGATGTTTGAGGGTTTCCATAGAGCCCCTTTGGCCAACAATTCAACTAGATAGATGTAACCCATTTATGGCATTGGAGGTTTTACTTGTCTATTTGAGACATTGTCTCCCCTCTTATTTGGTGACTTTGTTTAAATGGATGCTTCTACAATTGTAGGTTTCCATATGACCCTTCAAGTGGCCTTTATTGCTCTATCCTCCCTACATTCTTTCTCTTACCCCTCTCATCCATAACTTCTTCCTCCCATTTACTCTACTTGTTTTATTCGAGTCTTCTCACATCTCTCCACAACTATATTTTCTATTTCCCCTTCCTTGGGAGGACCCTCCCCTCCCACAAATTTTTACTTGATACCTAACCTCTGGTTATATGGATTGTAGCAATGCTAGTGAAGGCTTAAAAGCTAACATCCACATATAATAAAATACATACAATATTTGTCGTTTTTTTTAGATCAAGTTGAGTTTTTCTAACTCCATCCATTTTCCTGAAATTTTCATAATTTCAGGTTTTTTTAAAAATAGTTAGATAATAATTCACTGTATATAGACGCACCACATTTTCTTTATCCATTCATAAGTTGGAAGACATCTAGGCTATTTTAAATTTCTGGCTATAATTAATAGAACAGCAATGAACATGTATAAGCAAGTGTCTCTGTAGTGAGATACAGAGTCCTTTGGGCATATAGGTATAGATGGATATTGAAGCAGATCTATTCACAGCTTCCTGGTGAACTTTCACTGATTTCCATAGTGACAATTTAAGTTTAAAGAAGTGTTCCCTTTTCCCCATATCCTAGCCAGAAGAAGCTGTCATTTGTTTTATTGATGTTGGCCAATTTTAACAAATCCCTTTTATTTGTGTTTCTAAACATGAATAAGAATTCAAAAGAAATAGTAAAATGGAGAAATATAAAAATAACCCCCAAATATCCTAAATTCGAAAACTAGAGTCATAACATAGCCATAATGTACTTACTTGCCTAGCAGGCATGAGGCCCTGAGTTTGATACTCATCAGTGCCTACCAGATGTAAAGTTAGGTAACTTAAAACAGAATATGATTCATACCTATGATTAAAATATTTGAAAAGCTGAGGCAGAAACATTACAAGAGTTCCATATCAGCCTGAGCTAAATAGTGACTTCTAAACCAGCCTGGGATTCAGAGTGAAAACCTATCTCAAAAGAGTTAAAACAAAAACTTAAATACCTTCTGAGAATACATTTATTTTTTTCCAATATTTATTTGTTTGTTTATTTTTATTTTTAAAATTATTATTTTTTAAAATTTATTTATTTATTAATTAAAATTTTCCACCTCTTCCCCTCCTCCCATTTCCCTTCCACTCCCCACTCCCCTCTCCTTCTCCAGTCCTAAGAGAAGTCAGAGTGCCCTGCCCTATAGGAAGTTCAAGGCCCTCCCCACTTCATCCAAGTTTAGGAAGGTGTTCATTTAAACAGACTAGACTCCTAAAAAGCCAGTGCATGCAGTAGAATCAAAACTCAGTGCCATTATCATTGGCTTCTCAGTCTGCCCTCATTGTCAGCCACAATCACAGAGTCCGGTCTGATTACATGCTCGTTCAGTCCCAGTCCAGCTGGCCTTGGTGAACTCCCATTAGATCAGTCCCACTGTCTCAGTGGGTGGATGCACCCCTCGCAGTCCTGACTTCCTTGCTCATGTTCTCCCTCCTTCTGTTCTTCATCTGGACCTTGAGAGCTCAGTCCAGTGCTCCAATGTGGGTCTCTGTCTCTATCTCCATCTATCGACAGATGAAGGTTCTATGGTGATATGCAAGATATTCATCAGTGTGGCTATGGAAGAAGGCGAGTTAAGGCTCCCTCTCCTCTGCTGCCCAAGGACCTAGCTAGGGATATCCCCTTGGACACCTGGGAAGCCCTCTAGAACCAAGTTTCTTGCTAACCCTAAAATGGCTCCCTTAATTAAGATATCTTCTTCCCTGCTCCCATATCCACCCTTCTTCCATCTCAACCATCCCACTCCCCCAAGCTCTCCCCAGTCCTCCTCTTCTCCCTTCTCTATTCCCATCTCCATCTCCCCCACCCCAACCCCACCCCTGTGCTCCTAACTTTTGCCTGGCGATTTTGTCTACTTCCAATATCCAGGAGGATAAATACATGTTTTTCTTTAGGTTCATCTTATTATATAGGTTCTCTAGGATCACAAACTATAGGATCAATGTCCTTTGTTTATGGCTAGAATCCACTTATGAGTGAGTACATACCATATTCATCTTTATGGGTCTGGGTTATCTCACTCAGTAAAGTGTTTTCTATTTCCATCTATTTGCATGCAAAATTCAAGATGTCATTGTTTTTTACCACTGAGTAGAACTCTAATGTGCATATTTTTTTTAAAAAAAATATTTATCTGTCTGTCACATGTTACTGAGTGTCTGCAGAGGCCAAGAGTGGGGTCAGAGTCTCTCAAGTTATAGTGAAAGTTGTTTTCGCCAATGAACATGGATCCTGGGAACCAAACTCAGGTCCTTTGGAAGAATAGAGACTTTTAACCAGAGTCACGTGTCCAGCCTCACAAGAATAGATTTCTAAAAGTCAGATGAAAGTTGAAAGACAAGCCAAAAAATCAAGCACCATATTGTTAGCAAACAAAGTAACCAATGAAAAAGTAGTCTGGGTTTACAACACTCATCTAAAGCATTGCAGTTCATATTTTGCAATGTTAGAGATGGAATGGGTAAAAATAATGTTTTCTGCTTTG
The DNA here is from genome assembly GCF_037038515.1 of Microtus pennsylvanicus. Taxonomy (NCBI): domain Eukaryota; kingdom Metazoa; phylum Chordata; class Mammalia; order Rodentia; family Cricetidae; genus Microtus; species Microtus pennsylvanicus. The sequence continues at coordinate 60,151,020 of NC_134601.1, read as the reverse complement.
TAGAACTTTTAATAATAGGAAAGAAGAATCACGATATTTTGAATTAGTTTTAGAAGTTGTCGAAATTATGGAAAATGTGTGCTGGAGAGATGGCTCAGCAGTTAAGAGCACTGACTGCTCTTCTGGAGGAGCGGGGTTCAGATCCCAGCCCCCACATGACATCTAACAACTGTCAGAAACTCCAAGATCTGACACCCTCACACAGACACACATGCAGGCAAAACACCAATGCAGATAAAATAAAAATAATTGGAGAGAAAGAAGAAAAAAATATGGAAAATGTGCAAAGATTGGTTAAGATTTAAATGGAAAAGGTTTTTACCTAGAAAAATATGTTAGATACCATATTTTTATGGGAAATAATTGTTCATTGTTTGGCTAAACTAGCTAAATTGTCAAGAGCCTGAAGTAAAGATTTGAAAACTTGCCAGGGGTTGGTGGCACACCCCTTTACTCCAAGCACTTAGGAGGCAGAGGCAGGTGTATCTCTGAGAGTTTGAGGCCAGTGTCGTCTACAGAAAGAGTTCCAGGACAGTCAAAACTGTTACACAAAGAATCAGACCACGAGGGGTGCACCCACACACTGAGACAATGGGGATGTTCTATCGGGAACTCACCAAGGCCAGCTGGCCTGGGTCTGAAAAAGCATGGGATAAATCCGGACTAGCTGAACATAGCGGACAATGAGGACTACTGAGAACTCAAGAACAATCGCAGTGGGTTTTTGATCCTACTGCACGTACTGGCTTTGGGGGAGCCTCGGCAGTTTGGATGCTCACCTTAGGAGACCTGGATAGAGGTGGGTGGTCCTTGGGCTTCCCACAGGTCAGGGAACCCTGATTGCTCTTCGAGCAGATGAGGGAGGGTGACTTGATCGGGGGAGGGGGAGGGAAATGGGAGGCGGTTGCGGGGAGGAGGCAGAAATCCTTAATAAATAAATAAATTAAAAAAATAAAAATAAAAAAACACCAAAAAAATAAATAAATAAAAAAAAGAATCCCTGTCTCAAGAAACAAAATAAAATTTAAAGGTGTAAAATTATCAAACTGAATTAAGCAGGATCACATCTCACCTGATGAAATCTGTGATGCACAAAAATATTGGATACAAACAACATAGGAGAGCAAGTAGAGAAATTATTTCTCAAATTACTGATTCTGTAGATAATCACATTATTGCAAGTAAGTGGGACACATGAAGAACCTCGCTGATAACATGAAAATGCCAAGCTGCTTTCCTGGTAAAGTAACTTCGGTGAAGTTTGAAATTGTCTATTAGAAGCAGTCAGCTCAGAAGATCCATGCACTAATCTCTCCAGTGAGGTGAAATTGGCTGGAATTGTTGTCAAGACACATGAGCGTGCTTTTAAAGTGGAGCCCGGGTCAGAGAAAAAATGAGTCAGATCAAGATTCAGCTGAAGATGAATTTCCCAATTAAAATAATTCCTCACTGTGGGGAATGACCAATCAACATCCACATAGATATTTGCCACAGAACAGTTAAAAATCACTTCTCTAAAAATAAAGCCTCTTAAACTCTAAATGTACCATATATCTACAGCAGGACAAAGCATGGAATCTCAGAGAAGAATGCCAGTAAGTGGAAATTACTATTTCACGGACTCATTCACAGCAATATAGAAAAAGACACAATGAATCACATTCGACAAAGCTGGACAATTCGATGTAAAACTACCACAGGTAAGTTTGAAAGGCACTGGGCAAAAGAAATGAAGAGCTAGTGAGACCTTGGTGCCCCTCTGTGACTTGGTTCTTCAGAGAGGTCTATGAAATGCATTTGTAAAATAAGGTCAATTTGTCCCAGTCCAGTGGAATTGAATAGTCTTGATTCATCCAGTATAACCTTCTGCCTTCCTGGAGAATATTTCATTAGCTCTATGGCTCAGTATAAATGTATCAATGTAGTTTACATTAGCCAGTCACACTGACCTACCATTTCTTAAGGAATAAGAATACGGGGAAATAGCCTGGACAGCAAACCGCACTTGAATCAATTTAGCAATCTTTACAGTTCTAACATCTTTTTTGATGAAGTCACGGTATCATGACTCTATAAAGATGTAAATGGGTTGGTTATATCAACTAACCTAGCCTGCACTACGCATTTAAACTAACAAATTTAAGGCTCTACAATAGTTCCAATTTTCAAAAGCATTCACCAACGGACTGCAGGCTCCAGGGATTTTACTCATCTAATTTCAATTTTATGACCTAAAAATTTTCTCAAAGATGGATGTACAACTTTTGACACCATATTCTCATTTAATACCAAAACCCTTTGATACAAATAAATCTCTAACATTGATGCTCTGCTTGTGAATTAGAATTGAAGCCTGTGGCTTAAAACTGAGGAGATTTGAGGACACCAGCCTGCCTGAAGCATAAACCAGGGAGTATGTTTTACTTACCATTATTTTCCAACCCACTGGACTAAGTCTTCAAGCTGGTGAGTGCATTGATGGGTATACTCTTCAGTCCCAAACACACAGAATTTCATGGGCTTGGACTTTTCATTCATATGAAATTTCCTTTGTACTTAGATAATTGAACCTGATGAAAATCCTTTCCTTCTCTAAAATGGTCTTTTCTCTCTGTGTTCTCAAATTTACATTAACTTTCAGTACATAGTTTTCATTTTTAGGTATGTATTTTCTTGGGCACAGATATGGATGACTGTAGTGGCAATTAATTTGTATTTTGATGAATAAAGCTTGCAAGGGGAACAGAAAAGTAAAACAGCCACTGGCAAGCCTTACAGATCAGGCAGTAACAACACACACCTTTAATCCCATTAGCCACACTGGCTTGCCATAGAAACCAGGCAGTAGTTGTGCACACCATTAATCTCGGAACTAGAGAGGATTATAAAACAGGAGGAGACAGGTCTCAGTCTCATTTCTTGTGAAAGGATTGCCATTTTCAGACTGAGGTTGATGTAAGAGCCAGTGATTGACTGATATGCTTTTTTGGTCTTTAGGTTGAACCCCAATATCTGTTTCTGAGTTTTTGTCAATCGTGCTTCAGATGGCCCAATTGTAGGACATGATCCCAAGTAAAGGTTTAATCAACTATAGAAACCTCTACCCCAGTTCTTATTCTTGGTTACTTGTGCTTTTCACTTGAATCCTTTATCAGTGTGTTAACCATCTCTTCATTGCACAAATTGAGAAAATATTATTTAATACAAAATAATATTTTCTTTTTTACTTTATCTTAAATTTATAATCATGTATACCAATTGTATAGAGACAGTTAATTATATTTCCATATATGTATATGAGGTACTTTGAGCATGTTCACCTCAATTTCTTTTTCTTGACCTCTTCCACCTTCTTGGTGGTTCCTCCTTCTAGTTTCATCCACTGCCCTTTTTCCCCATAGCATCCACAGATGAGAGTAAACATAATATTTCTTTTTGTCAAGCTGACTTACTTCACTTATCACTATTGCATCCCATTTTATCCATATTTTGCTGGCAAGTTCAATATTCTTTTTTATAGTTTTATTCCTTTTAAAATTTTATTTATTTACTTACTTACTTACTTTACATCCTGGCCCCGGTTTCTTCTCCCTCCACATCCCCCCTTTCCAACTCCCCCAAATCCAGTCATCCTCCATTTTGTTTCAGGGAAAGATAGGCCTCTCATGGATATCAACAAAACATGGCATACCAAGTTGCAATAAAACTAAGCACCCCCACCATGTATTAAAGCTAGACAAGGAATAGGGTCCCAAAAGCCACCAAAAGAGAGACAGCCCCTGCTCCACTGTTAGGAGTCCCACAAGAAGATCAAGTTGCACAGCTGTAACATACATGCAGAGGGCCTATGTCAATCCATGCAAGCTCTCTGGTTGGAGGGTCAGTGTCTGTGAGCCCCTATGAACCCGGTACAGTTGATTCTATGGGGTTTTTGTGGTGTCCTTGACTCCTCTTACTCTTATAATCCTTTCTCCCCCTTTTCTGGACGATTCCCCAAACTCCACCTAATGTTTGGTTGTGGATCTGCATCTGTTTCCATCAGGTGCTGGATGAAGCCTCTCTGTTGACAACTGGGCTAGGCAGAGGTATAGCAGAATATCATTCATCATCATTATATTGACATTTTTTTCTACAGTCATGTTTGGCTTTATCCTAGGTCTCTGAGTTATCCAGCCTCTGGGTCCTGTTGCTCCAGGCAGTGTCAGAGGTGAGCTTACTCTTTTGGCCTGAGTTTTAGGCTAGAGCAGTCACTGCTTGGTGACTCCCTCAATCTCTAGGCCACCCTTACCCCAGCACATTCCATAGGGAGGCCAGACTGTAGGTTGAAGGTCATGAGGCTGAGTTGGTGTCCCAGTCCCTCTACTGGAAGGTTGCCTAGTCACAGGGAAGGCCAGTTCAGGCTTCGTATCCCTCATTGCTAGGAGTCTTAGCTGAGGTCATCCTTGTAGATTTCTGGGAGATTAACATTGAGCCAGGTTTCTACTTGACCCCAAAAGGCCCCCTTTTCCAGTAGTCTCTTTCAGTGCTCTCCCCTCATCGCCTCCCAACCTGATCACTCGTGTTCCCATCCCCACCCACCTGCAGTTCACTCATGAAATCTCTTCCATTTCCCCCTTCCAAGGAGATCTAGACATCCCCCTTTGAGCCCTCCTTGTTACATTGTCTCTCTGGGTCTGTGGAATATAACATGGCTATTCTTTATTTGGCAGCTAACATCCATATATGAGTGAGTACATGCCATGTTTGTCTTTCTGGGTCTGGGTTACCTCACTCAGGATATTTTTTTCATCCATTTGCCTGCAAATCTCCTGATGTCATTGTTTTTAATAGCTGAGTATTATTCCATTGTGTACCACATTTTCTTCATACATTCCTTGGTTGAGGGACACCTAGGTTGGTTTCTAGTTTCTTGCTGTTACAAATAAAGCTGCTACGAACATAGTTGAGCAAGTGTCTTTGTGGTATGATTGAGCATTTTTGGGTATATGTCCAAGAATGGTATACCTGGGTCTTAATGGTAGATCAGTTCCCAGTTTTCTGAGAAACTGCCATAACGATTTTCAAACTGCTGTATAAATTTGCACTGCCACCAGCAGTGGAGGAGTGTTCCCCTTCCTCCACATCTTCTCTAGTATGAGCTGTCACTTGTGTTTTTGATCATAGTGATTCTGACAGGTGGAAGATGGAATTTCAAAGTCGTTTTGATTTGCATTTCCCTGATGGCTAAGGATGTTGAACATTTCCTTAAGTGTTTTTCAGCCATTTGAGATTCTTCTGTTGAGAATTCTGTTTATATCTGTACCACATTTTTAATTGGATTATTTGTTTGTTTGTATGTTTGTTTCTGTTCTTTTCTGTTCTCTTTTTTATTTTATTTTCTAAATTACATTTTACACTCCTCCACAGTTCTCCTCCCCTCCTGCTGCCTCCCTCCTACCCCCAGTAGGGCTCCCATGGAAAGTCAACAAAGTCTGGCACATTAAGTTGTGCCAGGACTAAGCCTCTCCCCCCTGCATTAATACTGAGTATGGCATCCTATCACAGGGAATGGGCTTTAATAAGCTAACTCCTGCATGATGGATCGATCCTGATCCTACTGCCAGGTGCCTCACAACTATTCCAAGCTTTACCACTGTCTCCTACAGATGGAGGGTCTAGTTTGGTCCCATGGAGGCTCCATAGCTGACTGTCTAGAGATCCCGAGTTTCCATGAGCCTGGTTCAGCTGTCTCTGTAGATTTCTCCATCATGATCGTGAACTCCCTTGCTCACATATTCCCTCCTTCCTCTCTTCCACTTCCCTTACCACTTCCCTTACCACTGCCACAGTCCTTACCACTGCCACAATACTTATGACTACCACACCCCTTACCACTGCCACACCCCTTACCAATGCCACACCCCTTACCACTGCCACACCCCTTACCACTGCCACACCCCTTACCACTGCCACATCCCTTACCCCTACCACACCCCTTACGACTGCAACACCCCTTACCACTGCCACACCCCTCACAACTGCCATACCCCTTACCACTGCCACACTCCTTATCACTCCCACAGGCCTTACCACTGCCACACCCCTTACCACTGCCACACCCCTTACCACTGCCACAACCCTACCACTGCCACACCCCGTACCACTGCAACACTCCTAATCACTGCCACACACCTTACCACTACCAGAGTCCTTACGACTGCCACACCCCTTACCACTGACACACTACTTACCACTGCCACACCCCTTACCACTGCCACACCCCTACGACTGCCACAACCCTTACCACTGAAACACTCCTTATCAATGCCACACACCTTACCACTGCCACACACCTTATCACTGACAGACACCTTACCACTACCACAGTCCTTACAACTACCACACCCCTTACCACTGCCACAGTCCTTACCACTGCCACACTCCTTACCACTGCCACACTTCTTACCACTGCCACACCCCTTACCACTGCCACACCCCTTACCACTGCCACAGTCCTTACCACTGCCACACTGCTTAGCACTGCCACACCCCTTACCACTACCACACCCCTTACCACTGAAACACCCCTTACCACGGCTACACACTTTACGACTGCCACACCCCTTACCACTGCCACACCCCTTACCACTGCCACACCCCTACGACTGCCACACCCCTTACCACTGCCACACCCCTTACCCCTACCACACCCCTTACCACAGACACACTCCTTACCGCTGCCACACTCCTTACCACTGACACACTCCTTACCACTGCCACACCCCTTACCACTGCCACACCCCTTACCACTGCCACACCCCTTACCAAGGCAACACCCCTTGCCAAGGCCACACCCCTTACCACTGCCACAGTCCTTACCACTGCCACACCCCATACCACTGCCACACCCCTTACCATTGCCACACCCCTTACCACTGCCACACCCCTTACCACTGCCACACCCCTTACCACTGCCACAGTCCTTACCACTGCCACACCCCTTACCACTACCACAGTCCTTACCACTGCCACACCCCTTACCACTGCCACAGTCCTTACCACTGCCACACCCCTTACCACTGCCACAACCCTACCACTGCCACACCCCTTACCACTGCTACACTCCTTACCACTGCCACACCCCTGACCACTGCCACAACCCTACCAAGCCACACACCTTACCACTGCCACACCCCTTACCACTGCTACAATCCTTATCACTGCCACACCACGTACCACTGCAACACCCCTTACCACTGCCACACCCCTTACCAAGGCCACACCCCTTACCACTGCCACACTCCTGATCACTGCCACAGGCCTTACCAAGGCCACACCCTTACCACTGCCACACCCCTTACCACTGCCACAGTCCTTACGACTGCCACAATCCATACCACTGCCACACTCCTTATCACTGCCACACCCCTTACCACTACCACACCCCTTACCACTGAAACACCCCTTACCACTGCTACACCCTTTACGACTGCCACACCCCTTACCACTGCCACAGGCCTTACCACTGCCACACCCCTTACCACTGCCACACCCCTACGACTGCCACACCCCTTACCACTGCCACACCCCTTACCCCTACCACACCCCTTACCACAGACACACTCCTTACCGCTGCCACACTCCTTACCACTGACACACTCCTTACCACTGCCACACCCCTTACCACTGCCACACCCCTTACCACTGCCACAGTCCTTACCACTGCCACAGTCCTTACCAAGGCAACACCCCTTGCCAAGGCCACACCCCTTACCACTGCCACAGTCCTTACCACTGCCACACCCCATACCACTGCCACACCCCTTACCATTGCCACACCCCTTACCACTGCCACACCCCTTACCACTGCCACACCCCTTACCACTGCCACAGTCCTTACCACTGCCACACCCCTTACCACTACCACAGTCCTTACCACTGCCACACCCCTTACCACTGCCACAGTCCTTACCACTGCCACACCCCTTACCACTGCCACAACCCTACCACTGCCACACCCCTTACCACTGCTACACTCCTTACCACTGCCACACCCCTGACCACTGCCACAACCCTACCACTGCCACACCCCTTACCACTGCCACACCCCTTACCACTGCTACAATCCTTATCACTGCCACACCACTTACCACTGCCACACTTATTATCACTGCCACACCCCTTACCACTGCCACACCCCTTACCACTGCCACACCCCTACCACTGCCACACCCCTTACCACTGCAACATGATGTGGGAGTGATTTCTTATTAATAAAGAAACTGCCTAGACCCATTTGATAGGCCAACCCTTAGGTAGGCGGAGTAAACAGAACGGAATGCTGGGAGAAAGAAGCTGAGTGAAGGAGTCGCCATGGTTCTCCCACTCCAGACAGACACAGGTTAAAATCATTCCTGGTAAGCCAGCTTGTGGGCTACACAGATTAATAGAAATGGGTTAGATCAATATGTAAAAGCTAGCCAATAAGAAACTGAAACTAATGGGTCAGGCAGTGTTTAAAAGAATACAGTTTCCGTGTAATTATTTCGGGTAAAGCTAGCCGTTCAGGCGGCTGGGTGCGGGGACTCTGCCCGCCGCTCCTACTACTACAGAGTGGCACCCAACGTGCTAATGAACTCCACGTAAAACCTGAGAGGGCTTAAAAAGGAGAGAGAGAGAGAGAGAGAGAGAGAGAGAATTTAAGACAGCTTTTTGCTGTTTGTGGGTTGCGCGCCGCAAAGAAATTGTCCTGACTCAGCAGCAGGAAAAAACTGGCTGTTTTAAAATGCCGGCTTTCTGGGCTGTGCCGCCATTGCAATCTCTGTCTGGCCCCTGTGGGAGACAGAGCTTTTGAATGGAGCATTTGGAGTAAAGCTCTACGGCTTGGTTGATGGCAATGTGGACTGCTGTGTGCCTGGAACTGTGTGTGGCTCAGGGGCACCAAATGGCTCTGAGGCAGGAGCTGCTCAGCTCCGCCATGCTGAACTGTGCTGGTCTCAGGTAGGAACTACCATAATTACCATAAAAACAGCGCAGTTAAGGTTTAGACTGGGCAGGAAACAGGCTGTACCTTATTACCGTATTACCTGTACATGGTGCAACTTAAGTTTTTAAGAACTGCTTAACATTTTAAGAAATGCTCCTGGATAGTAAAAAAATGTTACAGATTCACAATAAAACAGATTCAGACATAAAAGACCATACTGTTGGATGAATGTACGTAGGCTTGAGAGAGAGAAGAAAAAGAATATAGAGAATAAAGTTAATGGTTTAAAAAAAGGTAAAGTCTTTAAAGAGACAGAGTACAGATAGTTAAGAGATTAAAAGAAATAAAGAAAAATAAGCCACGTAAAAATGGAAAATTCACAGAGAGTCTGGATTATGTACATTGTGCTTTCTTTAAAATTTTTGACTCTAAAGGAGCTAAGTACAGAGAGACATTTCATTACATGGGCTGCCAAGCTAAACCAGAATGGATATAAGGGTATTACGATTTCAAAATTTGGGTCTAAGAATATGATGCTTTGGAGAGGGTCTTCTTTTGTTTTCACAGAGGACCAGACCCTGTGGATTTTTTCTATTACAATTTGGTATGATAGACCACGCCCTCCTGAAAGGTTGTTGTGACATCTTCAAAAAATTGCTTCGCTCAACTGCCAACTGAGATGAAACTAGCACACAGGTTATACCGTGAAAGACCTAATTAACGACGCCCCCATTCAGCAGGAAGCAGTTTGGAGAGAAAAAACTGCGCCCATATTCCCAAAAATTGTTTATAAATGTTCTTTTACATTTAAAGGGGGAAATTATATAGGTATGAATAATTTGCATTGGTGTGGATTTTAAGGTCAATTTTGTTATATGTATATGTATTTCTGATCTTGATTAAGGTATTGTGATTGTGTAGTTCATTTAAAATGTAATGTATAATTAGGAAATATAGGTTGTTGATGGATAATCATTAATAATAGTCAAGTTTGTAGTCATGTTACTTAGATTTTCTAGATATATAGAGATATATTTCAGATAGGCATTCTTCATATCTCTCAAAGGCTACAGAATATGGCATTTAAAATATTTTAATAACTTAGGACTTTTCATGACAATGAGACATGTGTGCTCCTGGCGGCACCAATCTACTTCGAGAGGAAGATGGGCATCGAAGAGGATCCTTATGGAATTTGATAGCCATTTGGGCAAGAAACTGCTCTTGCCTGGACTGTTGCATAAAATGGACACAGAGAACCCACAGAGAGAGGACTGCTGAACTTGCCTAAAGGTGAGACGGTCTTTTGGGGTTCATGACTCATGAAAGAGTCTGCGAGACATTCTGCAGGACACAGCAGATAGTGACTGAACTGTCTTTGAAATTGCCTGCTTCATGGAAATGTCTGCTGGATACTATGGGCCTGAAGGCTGAAGATGGATGCCCCAATGGTACAGAGGAACTTTGGGTGACTGTACAGGCAGCGAGATGTCTCTGTCATTTTCTTGTTTACTTAGGTAATATATCCTTCTGGAGTCTTTGATGGAGTTGAAGAATGGATAGGTAGTTATAGTTTTCCATTGTTATGATAAAAGAAAAAATAGATATAAATATTGTAACTGTGATTCTTGCTTAATAACTGTTTTGCTATATGTAATTTTATTATGTTAAAGTTAAAGCCTTTCTATTTTGTTTAAACAGAAAAAGGGGAAATGATGTGGGAGTGATTTCTTATTAATAAAGAAACTGCCTAGACCCATTTGATAGGCCAACCCTTAGGTAGGCGGAGTAAACAGAACGGAATGCTGGGAGAAAGAAGCTGAGTGAAGGAGTCGCCATGGTTCTCCCACTCCAGACAGACACAGGTTAAAATCATTCCTGGTAAGCCAGCTTGTGGGCTACACAGATTAATAGAAATGGGTTAGATCAATATGTAAAAGCTAGCCAATAAGAAACTGAAACTAATGGGTCAGGCAGTGTTTAAAAGAATACAGTTTCCGTGTAATTATTTCGGGTAAAGCTAGCCGTTCAGGCGGCTGGGTGCGGGGACTCTGCCCGCCGCTCCTACTACTACAGCAACACTCATTATCACTGCCACACCCCTTACCACTGCCACACCCCTATGACTGCCACACCCCTTACCACTGCCACACTCCTTATAACTGCCACACTCCTTACCACTGCCACACCCCTTACCATGCCACATTCCTTACCACTGCCACACCCCTTACCACAGACACACTCCTTACCACTGCCACACTCCTTACCACTGCCACACTCCTTACCACTGCCACACCCCTTACCAAGGCCACACCCTTTACCACTGCCACAGTCCTAACCACTGCCACACCCCTTACCACTGCCACACCCCTTACCACTGCCAAACCCCTTACCACTGCCACACCCCTTACCACTGCCAGACCCCTTATCACTGCCACACCCGTTACCACTGCCACACTCCTTACCACTGCCACACCCCTTACCACTAGCACAGTCCTTACCATTGCCACACCCCTTACCACTGCCACAGTTTTTACCACTGCCACACCACTTACCACTGCCAAACCCCTACAACTGCCATACCCCTTATGACTGCTACACTCCTTACCACTGCCACACCCCTTACCACTGTAACACCCCTTACCACTGCTACATTCTTTATCACTGCCACACCACTTACCACTGCCACACTTATTATCACTGCCACACCCCTTACCAGTGCCACACCCCTTACCACTGCTATACTCCTTACCACTGCCACACCCCTACCACTACCACACCCCTACCACTGCCACACCCCTTACCACTGCCACACCCCTACCACTGCCACACCCTTTACCACTGCTACACTCCTTACCACTCAACACCCCTTACCAATGCCACAGTCCTTACCACTGGGACACCCCTTATCACGGCAACAACCCTTAACACTGCCACACCCCTTACCACTGCCAAACCCCTTACCACTGCCACACCCCTTACCACTGCCAGACCCCTTACCACTCCCACACCCGTTACCACTGCCACAGTCCTTACCACTGCCACACCCCTTACCACTAGCACAGTCCTTACCATTGCCACACCCCTTACCACTGCCACAGTTTTTACCACTGCCACACCACTTACCACTGCTAAACCCCTACAACTGCCATACCCCTTATGACTGCTACACTCCTTACCACTGCCACACCCCTTACCACTGTAACACCCCTTACCACTGCTACATTCTTTATCACTGCCACACCACTTACCACTGCCACACTTATTATCACTGCCACACCCCTTACCAGTGCCACACCCCTTACCACTGCTATACTCCTTACCACTGCCACACCCCTACCACTACCACACCCCTACCACTGCCACACCCCTTACCACTGCCACACCCCTACCACTGCCACACCCTTTACCACTGCTACACTCCTTACCACTCAACACCCCTTACCAATGCCACAGTCCTTACCACTGGGACACCCCTTATCACGGCAACAACCCTTAACACTGCCACACCCCTTAGCACTGCCACACGCCTTACCACTGCCACACTCCTTATCACTGCCACAGGCCTTACCACTGCCACACCCCTTACCACTGCCACACCCATTACCACTGACACAACCTTACCACTGCCACACCCCTTACCACTGCAACACTCCTTATCACTGCCACACACCTTACCACTGCTACACCACTTACTACTGCCACAACCTTACCACGGCCACACTCCTTACCACTGCAACAATCCCTACCACTGCCACAGTCCTTACCACTGCCACACTCCTTACAACTGCCACAGTCCTTACCACTGCCACAATCCCTACCACTGCCACACTCCTTACCACTGCCACAATCCCTACCACTGCCACAGTCCTTACCACTGCCACAATCCCTACCACTGCCAAACCCCTTACCACTGCCACATTCCTTACCACTGCCACACCACTTACCACAGACACACTCCTTACCACTGCCACACCCTTACCACTGCCACACTCCTTACCACTGCCACACCCCTTACCACTGCCACACCCCTTACCACTGCCACAGTCCTTACCACTGCCACAGTCCTTACCAAGGTCACACCCCTTACCAAGGCCACACTCCTTACCACTGCCACAGTCCTTACCACTGCCACACCCCTTACCACTGCCACACCTCTTACCACTGCCACACACCTTACCACTGCCACACCCCTTACCACTGCCACACCCCTTACCACTGCCACAGTCCTTACCACTGCCACACCCCTTACCACTACAACAGTCCTTACCATTGCCACACCACTTACCACTGCCACAGTCCTTACCACTGCCATAACCGTTACCACAGCCACACCCCTACCATTACCACACCCCTTACCACTGCTACACTCCTTACCACTGACACACCCCTTACCACTGTAACACCCCTTACCACTGCCACAGTCCTTACCACTGCCACACTCCTTACCACTGCCACAGTCTTTACCACTGCCACACCCTTTACCACTGCAACACCCCTACCACTGACACACCCCTTACCACTGCTACACTCCTTACCACTGCCACACCCCTTACCACTGTAACACCCCTTACCCCTGCCACAGTCCTTACCACTGCCACACTCCTTACCACTGCCACACTCCTTACCACTGTAAGACCCCTTACCACTGCCACAGTCCTTACCACTGCCACACTCCTTACCACTGCCACAGTCCTTACCACTGCCACACTCCTTACCACTGCCACAGTCCTTACCACTGCCACACCCCTTACCACAACCACAGTCCATACCACTGCCACAATCCCTACGACTGCCACACTCCTTACCACTGCCATAATCCCAACTACTTCCACAGTCCTTACCACTGCCACACTCCTTACCACTGCCACAGTCCTTACCACTGCCAAACTCCTTACCAATGCCACACCCCTTACCACTGCCACAGTCGTTACCACTGCCACAATCCCTACCACTGCCACACTCCTTACCACTGCCACACCCCTAACCCCTTCCACACCACTTACCAATGACACACCCCTTACCACTGCCACACCCCTTACCACTGACACATTCCTGACCAGTGCCACACCCCTTACCTCTGCCACACCCCTTACGACTGCCACAACCTTACCACTGCCACACCCCTTACCACTGCCACACCCCTTACCACTGCCACACCCCTACCACTGCCACACCCCTTACCACTGCCACAGTACTTACGACTGCCACAATCCATACCACTGCCAACTCCTTATCACTGCCACACCCCTTACCACTACCACACCCCTTATCACTGAAACACCCCTTACCACTGCTACACAACTTACGACTGCCACACCCCTTACCACTGCCACAGGCCTTACCACTGCCACACCCCTTACCACTGCTACACCCCTTACCACTGCCATACCCCTACCACTGCCACACCCCTTACTACTGCAACACTCATTATCACTGCCACACCCCTTACCACTGCCACACCCCTACCAGTGACACACCCCTTACCACTGCCACACACCTTATCACTGCCAACACCTTACAACTGCCACACCCCTTACCACTACCACACCCCTTACCACTGCAACACCCCTTACCACTGCCACACCCCTTACCACTGCCACACTCCTTACCACTGCCACAGTCCTTACCAAGACCACACCCCTTACCAAGGCCACACCCCTTACCACTGCCAGAGTCCTTAGCACTGCCACACCCCTTAACACTGCCCACCCCTTACCACTGCCACAATTTTATCACTGCCACAGTCCTTACCACTGCCACACCCCATACCACTGCCACACCCCTTACCACTACCACACCCCTACCACTACCACACCCCTTACCACTGCCACATTCCTTGCCACTGCCATACCCCTTACCACAGACACACTCCTTACCACTCCCACACTCCTTACCACTGCCACACCCCTTACCACTGCCACACCCCTTACCACTGCCACACTCCTTACCACTGCCACAGTCCTTACCAAGACCACACCCCTTACCAAGGCCACACCCCTTACCACTGCCAGAGTCCTTAGCACTGCCACACCCCTTACCACTGCCAAACCCCTTACCACTGCCAAACCCCTTACCACTGCCACACCCCTTACCACTGCCACACCCCTTACCACTGCCACAGTCCTTACCACTGCCACACCCCTTACCACTACCACAGTCCTTACCATTGCCACACCCCTTACCACTGCCTCACCCCTACCACTGCCACACCACTTACCACTGCAACACTCCTTACCGCTGCCACACCCCTTACAACTGTAACACCCCTTACCACTGCTACAATCGTTATCACTGCCACACCACTTACCACTGCCACACTTATTATCACTGCCACACCCCTTACCACTGTCAATCCCCTTACCACTGCTACACTCCTTACCACTGCCACACCCCTACCACTGCCACACCCCTACCACTGCCACACCCCTTACCACTGCCACACCCCTACCACTGCCACACCCTTTACCACTGCTACACTCCTTACCACTGCAACACCCCTTACCAATGCCATAGTCCTTACCACTGGGACACCCCTTATCACTGCAACACCCCTTACCACTGCCACACACCTTAGCACTGCCACACCCCTTACTACTGCCATACTCCTTATCACTGCCACAGGCCTTACCACTGCCACACCCCTTATCAGTGCCACACCCCTTACCACTGACACAACCCTACCACTGCCACACACCTTACCACTGCAACACTCCTAATCACTGCCACACACCTTACCACTGCTACACCCCTTACGACTGCCAAACCCTTACCACTGCTACACTCCTTACCATTGCCACACCCCTACCACTGCCACACCCCTACCACTGCCACACCCCTTACCACTGCCACACCCCTACCACTGCCACACCCTTTACCACTGCTCCACTCCTTACCACTGCAACACCTTTTACCAATGCCACAGTCCTTACCACTAGGACACCCCTTACCACTGCAACACCCCTTACCACTACCACACCCCTTAGCACTGCCACACCCCTTACCACTGCCACACTCCTTATCACTGCCACAGGCCTTACCAATGCCACACCCCTTACCACTGCCACACCCCTTACCCCTACCACTCCCCTTAACACTGAAACACCCCTTACCACTGTTACACCCCTTACGACTGCCACACCCCTTACCCCTACCACACCACTTACCACTGCCACACCCCTTACCACTGCCACACCCCTTACCATTTCCACAGTCCTTACCACTGCCACACCCCTTACCACTGCTACACCCCTTACGACTGCCACACCCTTACCACTGCCACAGTCCTTACCACTGCCACACCCCTTACCTCTGCTAAGCCCCTTACGACTGCCACACCCTTACCACTGCCACAGTCCTTACCTCTGCCACAATCCCTACCACTGCCACACACCTTACCACTGCCACACCCCTTACCACTGCCACACTCCTTACCAATGCCACACCCCTTACGACTGCCACATCACTTACCACTGCAAAAGTCCTTACCACTGCCACACTCCTTACCAGTGCTAAACCCTTACCACTGCCACCCCCCTTACGTTTGCCACAACCCTTTCCACTGCCACAGTCCTTACCACTGCCACACCCCTTAACACAGACACTCCTTACGACTGCCACACCCTTTACCACTGCCACAGTCCTTAGCACTTCCACACTCCTTAACAGTGCCACACCCCTTACCACTGCCACACTCCTTACCACGACCACAGTCCTTACCACTGCCATATCCTTATGACTGCCACACCCCTTACCACTGCCACAACCGTTACCACTGCCACAACCCTTACCCCTACCACACCCCTTACAAAGAAACACCCCTTACCACTACTACACCCCTTACGACTGCCACACCCCTTACCACTACCACAGTCCTTACCACTGCCACAATCCCTACCACTGCCACACTCCTTACCACTGCCACACTCCTTACCAATACCACACCCCTTACCATGCCACAATCACTACCACTGCCACACTCCTTACTACTGCCACAATCCCTAACACTGCCACAGCCCTTACCACTGCCACAGTCCTTACCACTGCCACACCCCTTACCACTGCCACACCCCTTACCACTGCCACACCTCTTACCACTGCCACACACCTTACCACTGCCACACCCCTTACCACTGCCACACCCCTTACCACTGCCACACCCCTTACCACTGCCACACCTCTTATCACTGCCACAGTCCTTACCACTGCCACACCACTTACCACCGCTACACCCATTACGACTGCCACACCCTTACCACTGCCACAGTCCTTACCACTGCCACACCCCTTACCACTGAAACACCCCTTACCACTGCGACACTCCTTACCACTGCAACAGTCCTTACCACTGCCACATCCTTACGACTGCCACACCCCTTACCACTGCCACAACCCTTACCACTGCCACAACTCTTACCACTGCCACAGTCCTTACGACTGCCACAATCCATACCACTGCCACACTCCTTATCACTGCCACACCACTTACCACTGCCACAGGCCTTACCCCTGCCACACCCCTTACTACTGCCACAGTCCTTACCAGTGCCACACTCCTACCACTGCCACAACCCTTACCACTGCAACACTCCTTATCACTGCCACACCCCTTACCACTGCCACACCCCTACGACTGACACACGCATTACCACTGCAACACTCCTTATCACTGCCACACACCTTACCACTGCCACACCCCTTACCACAAACATACTCCTTACCATTGCCACACTCTTTACCACTGCCACACTCCTTACCACTGCCACACCCCTTACCACTGCCACACCCCTTACCACTGTCACAGTCCTTACCTCTTCCACAGTCCTCACCAAGGCCACACCCTTTACCAGGGCCACACCCCTTACCACTGCCACAGACTTTACCACTGCCACACACCGTACCACTGCCACAGTCCATACCACAGCCACAATCCCTACCACTGCCACACTCCTTACAACTGCCACAATCCCTACTACTGCCACAGTCCTTACCACTGCCACACTCCTTACCACTGCCATAGTCCTTACCACTGCCACACCCCTTACCACTGCCACACCCCTTACCACTGCCACAGTCGTTACCACTGCCACAATCCCTACCACTGCCACACTCCTTACCACTGCCACACCCCTAACCCCTACCACACCACTTACCACTGCCACACCCCTTACCACTGACACAGTCCTGACCAGTGCCACACCCCTTACGTCTGCCACACCCCTTACGACTGCCACAACCTTACCACTGCCACACCCCTTACCACTGCCACACCCCTTACCACTGCCACACCCCTACCACTGCCACACACCTTACCACTGCCACAGTCCTTACCACTGCCACAATCCATACCACTGCCAACTCCTTATCACTGCCACACCCCTTACCACTACCACACCCCTTATCACTGAAACACCCCTTACCACTGCTACACCCCTTACGACTGCCACACCCCTTACCACTGCCACAGGCCTTACCACTGCCACACCCCTTACCACTGCTACACCCCTTACCACTCTCTTACCCCTACCACTGCCACCCCTTACCACTGCAACACTCATTATCACTGCCACACCCCTTACCACTGCCACACCCCTACCAGTGACACACCCCTTACCACTGCCACACCCCTTATCACTGCCACACACCTTACCACTGCCACACCCCTTACCCCTACCACACCACTTACCACTGCAACACCCCTTACCACTGTTACACCCCTTACGACTGCCACACCCCTTACCACAGCCACACTCCTTACCACTGCCACACCCCTTACCACTGCCACATTCCTTACCACTGCCATACCCCTAACCACAGACACACTCCTTAACACTGCCACACTCCTTACCACTGCCATACCCCTTACCACTGCCACACCCCTTACCACTGCCACACTCCTTACCACTGCCACAGTCCTTACCAAGGCCACACCCCTTACCAAGGCCACACCCCTTACCACTGCCACAGTCCTTACCACTGCCACACCCCTTACCACTGCCAAACCCCTTACCACTGCCAAACCCCTTACCACTGCCACACCCCTTACCACTGCCACACCCCTTACCACTGCCACAGTCCTTATCACTGCCACACCCCTTACCACTACCACAGTCCTTACCATTGCCACACCCCTTACCACTGCCTCACCCCTACCACTGCTACAGTCCTTACCCCTGCCACAGTCCTTACCACTATCACACCCCTTACCACTGCTACAATCCTTATCACTGCCACACCACTTACCACTGCCATAACCCTTAGCACTGCCACACTCCTTACCACTGCCACACTCCTTAGCACTGACACACCCGTTATCACTGCAACACCACTTACCACTGCCACACCCCTTACCACTGCCACACCCCTACCACTGCCACACCCTTTACCACTGCTACACTCCTTACCACTACAACACTCCTTACTACTGCCATACTCCTTATCACTTCCACAGGCCTTACCACTGCCACACCCCTTAGCAGTGCCATACCCCTTACCACTGACACAACCCTACCACTGCCACACACCTTACCACTGCAACACTCCTTATCACTGCCACACACCTTACCACTGCCACACCCCTACCACTGCCACACCCCTTACCACTGGCACACCCCTACCACTGCCACACCCTTTACCACTGCTACACTCCTTACCTCTGCAACACATTTTACCAATGCCACAGTCCTTACTACTGGGACACCCCTTACCACTGCAACACCCCTTACCACTGCCACACCCCTTAGCACTGCCACACCCCTTACCACTGCCACACTCCTTATCACTGCCACAGGCCTTACCAATGCCACACCCCTTACCACTGCCAAACCCCTTACCCCTACCATACCCCTTAACACTGATACACCCCTTACCACTGTTACACCCCTTACGACTGCCACACCCCTTACCCCTACCACACCACTTACCACTGCCACACCCCTTACCACTGCCACACCCCTTACCACTTCCACAGTCCTTACCACTGCCACAACCCTTACCACTGCTACACCCTTACGACTGCCACACCCTTACCACTGCCACAGTCCTTACCACTGCCACAATCCCTACCACTGCCACATTCCTTACCACTGCCACAATCACTACCACTGCCACAGTCCTTACCACTGCCACACTCCTTACCACTGCCACAGTCCTTACCACTGCCACACCCCTTACCACTGCCACACCCCTTACCACCTCCACAGCCCTTAGCACTGCCAGAATCAGTACCACTGCCACACTCCTTACCACTGCCACACCCCTTACCCCTACCACACCACTTACCACTGCCACACCCCTTACCACTGCCACACCCCTACCACTGGACCAATCCTTACGACTTCCACACCCCTTACCTCTGCTACGCCCCTTACGACTGCCACATCCTTACCACTGCCACAGTCCTTACCACTGCCACAATCCCTACCACTGCCACACACCTTACCACTGCCACACCCCTTACCACTGCCACACCCCTTGCCATTGCTACACCCCTTACCACTGCCACACCCCTTACCACTGCCACACTCCTTACCACTGCCACAGTTCTTACCACTGCCAAAGTCCTTACAACTGCCACACCCCTTACCACTGCCTCAGCCCTTACGACTGCCACACCACTTACTACTGCAAAAGTCCTTACCACTGCCACACTCCTTACCAGTGCCACAACCCTTACCACTGCCACATTCCTTACCACTGCCATACCCCTAACCACAGACACACTCCTTACCACTGCCACACTCCTTACCACTGCCACACCCCTTACCACTGCCACACCCCTTACCACTGCCACACTCCTTACCACTGCCACAGTCCTTACCAAGGCCACACCCCTTACCAAGGCCACACCCCTTACCACTGCCACAGTCCTTACCACTGCCACACCCCTTACCACTGCCAAACCCCTTACCACTGCCAAACCCCTTACCACTGCCACATCCCTTACCACTGCCACACCCCTTACCACTGCCACAGTCCTTATCACTGCCACACCCCTTACCACTACCACAGTCCTTACCATTGCCACACCCCTTACCACTGCCTCACCCCTACCACTGCTACAGTCCTTACCCCTGCCACAGTCCTTACCACTACCACACCCCTTACCACTGCTACAATCCTTATCACTGCCACACCACTTACCACTGCCACACTTATTATCACTGCCACACCCCTTACCACTGCCACACCCCTTACCACTGCTACACTCCTTACCACTGAAACACCCCTACCACTGCCACACCCATACCACTGCCACACCCCTTACCACTGCCACACCCCTACCACTGCCACACCCCTTACCACTGCAACACTCATTATCACTGCCACACCCCTTACCACTGCCACAGTCCTTACCACTGCCACAATCCATACCACTGCCAACTCCTTATCACTGCCACACCCCTTACCACTACCACACCCCTTATCACTGAAACACCCCTTACCACTGCTACACCCCTTACGACTGCCACACCCCTTACCACTGCCACAGGCCTTACCACTGCCACACCCCTTACCACTGCTACACCCCTTACCACTCTCTTACCCCTACCACTGCCACCCCTTACCACTGCAACACTCATTATCACTGCCACACCCCTTACCACTGCCACACCCCTACCAGTGACACACCCCTTACCACTGCCACACCCCTTATCACTGCCACACACCTTACCACTGCCACACCCCTTACCCCTACCACACCACTTACCACTGCAACACCCCTTACCACTGTTACACCCCTTACGACTGCCACACCCCTTACCACTGCCACACTCCTTACCACTGCCACACCCCTTACCACTGCCACATTCCTTACCACTGCCATACCCCTAACCACAGACACACTCCTTAACACTGCCACACTCCTTACCACTGCCATACCCCTTACCACTGCCACACCCCTTACCACTGCCACACTCCTTACCACTGCCACAGTCCTTACCAAGGCCACACCCCTTACCAAGGC
Source organism: Microtus pennsylvanicus (assembly GCF_037038515.1). NCBI lineage: Eukaryota > Metazoa > Chordata > Mammalia > Rodentia > Cricetidae > Microtus > Microtus pennsylvanicus. The sequence continues at coordinate 60,129,088 of NC_134601.1, read as the reverse complement.
CACACCCCTTACCACTGCCACAGTCCTTACCACTGCCACACCCCTTACCACTGCCAAACCCCTTACCACTGCCAAACCCCTTACCACTGCCACACCCCTTACCACTGCCACACCCCTTACCACTGCCACAGTCCTTATCACTGCCACACCCCTTACCACTACCACAGTCCTTACCATTGCCACACCCCTTACCACTGCCTCACCCCTACCACTGCTACAGTCCTTACCCCTGCCACAGTCCTTACCACTATCACACCCCTTACCACTGCTACAATCCTTATCACTGCCACACCACTTACCACTGCCATAACCCTTAGCACTGCCACACTCCTTACCACTGCCACACTCCTTAGCACTGACACACCCGTTATCACTGCAACACCACTTACCACTGCCACACCCCTTACCACTGCCACACCCCTACCACTGCCACACCCTTTACCACTGCTACACTCCTTACCACTACAACACTCCTTACTACTGCCATACTCCTTATCACTTCCACAGGCCTTACCACTGCCACACCCCTTAGCAGTGCCATACCCCTTACCACTGACACAACCCTACCACTGCCACACACCTTACCACTGCAACACTCCTTATCACTGCCACACACCTTACCACTGCCACACCCCTACCACTGCCACACCCCTTACCACTGGCACACCCCTACCACTGCCACACCCTTTACCACTGCTACACTCCTTACCTCTGCAACACATTTTACCAATGCCACAGTCCTTACTACTGGGACACCCCTTACCACTGCAACACCCCTTACCACTGCCACACCCCTTAGCACTGCCACACCCCTTACCACTGCCACACTCCTTATCACTGCCACAGGCCTTACCAATGCCACACCCCTTACCACTGCCAAACCCCTTACCCCTACCATACCCCTTAACACTGATACACCCCTTACCACTGTTACACCCCTTACGACTGCCACACCCCTTACCCCTACCACACCACTTACCACTGCCACACCCCTTACCACTGCCACACCCCTTACCACTTCCACAGTCCTTACCACTGCCACAACCCTTACCACTGCTACACCCTTACGACTGCCACACCCTTACCACTGCCACAGTCCTTACCACTGCCACAATCCCTACCACTGCCACATTCCTTACCACTGCCACAATCACTACCACTGCCACAGTCCTTACCACTGCCACACTCCTTACCACTGCCACAGTCCTTACCACTGCCACACCCCTTACCACTGCCACACCCCTTACCACCTCCACAGCCCTTAGCACTGCCAGAATCAGTACCACTGCCACACTCCTTACCACTGCCACACCCCTTACCCCTACCACACCACTTACCACTGCCACACCCCTTACCACTGCCACACCCCTACCACTGGACCAATCCTTACGACTTCCACACCCCTTACCTCTGCTACGCCCCTTACGACTGCCACATCCTTACCACTGCCACAGTCCTTACCACTGCCACAATCCCTACCACTGCCACACACCTTACCACTGCCACACCCCTTACCACTGCCACACCCCTTGCCATTGCTACACCCCTTACCACTGCCACACCCCTTACCACTGCCACACTCCTTACCACTGCCACAGTTCTTACCACTGCCAAAGTCCTTACAACTGCCACACCCCTTACCACTGCCTCAGCCCTTACGACTGCCACACCACTTACTACTGCAAAAGTCCTTACCACTGCCACACTCCTTACCAGTGCCACAACCCTTACCACTGCCACATTCCTTACCACTGCCATACCCCTAACCACAGACACACTCCTTACCACTGCCACACTCCTTACCACTGCCACACCCCTTACCACTGCCACACCCCTTACCACTGCCACACTCCTTACCACTGCCACAGTCCTTACCAAGGCCACACCCCTTACCAAGGCCACACCCCTTACCACTGCCACAGTCCTTACCACTGCCACACCCCTTACCACTGCCAAACCCCTTACCACTGCCAAACCCCTTACCACTGCCACATCCCTTACCACTGCCACACCCCTTACCACTGCCACAGTCCTTATCACTGCCACACCCCTTACCACTACCACAGTCCTTACCATTGCCACACCCCTTACCACTGCCTCACCCCTACCACTGCTACAGTCCTTACCCCTGCCACAGTCCTTACCACTACCACACCCCTTACCACTGCTACAATCCTTATCACTGCCACACCACTTACCACTGCCACACTTATTATCACTGCCACACCCCTTACCACTGCCACACCCCTTACCACTGCTACACTCCTTACCACTGAAACACCCCTACCACTGCCACACCCATACCACTGCCACACCCCTTACCACTGCCACACCCCTACCACTGCCACACCCCTTACCACTGCAACACTCATTATCACTGCCACACCCCTTACCACTGCCACAGTCCTTACCACTGCCACAATCCATACCACTGCCAACTCCTTATCACTGCCACACCCCTTACCACTACCACACCCCTTATCACTGAAACACCCCTTACCACTGCTACACCCCTTACGACTGCCACACCCCTTACCACTGCCACAGGCCTTACCACTGCCACACCCCTTACCACTGCTACACCCCTTACCACTCTCTTACCCCTACCACTGCCACCCCTTACCACTGCAACACTCATTATCACTGCCACACCCCTTACCACTGCCACACCCCTACCAGTGACACACCCCTTACCACTGCCACACCCCTTATCACTGCCACACACCTTACCACTGCCACACCCCTTACCCCTACCACACCACTTACCACTGCAACACCCCTTACCACTGTTACACCCCTTACGACTGCCACACCCCTTACCACTGCCACACTCCTTACCACTGCCACACCCCTTACCACTGCCACATTCCTTACCACTGCCATACCCCTAACCACAGACACACTCCTTAACACTGCCACACTCCTTACCACTGCCATACCCCTTACCACTGCCACACCCCTTACCACTGCCACACTCCTTACCACTGCCACAGTCCTTACCAAGGCCACACCCCTTACCAAGGCCACACCCCTTACCACTGCCACAGTCCTTACCACTGCCACACCCCTTACCACTGCCAAACCCCTTACCACTGCCAAACCCCTTACCACTGCCACACCCCTTACCACTGCCACACCCCTTACCACTGCCACAGTCCTTATCACTGCCACACCCCTTACCACTACCACAGTCCTTACCATTGCCACACCCCTTACCACTGCCTCACCCCTACCACTGCTACAGTCCTTACCCCTGCCACAGTCCTTACCACTATCACACCCCTTACCACTGCTACAATCCTTATCACTGCCACACCACTTACCACTGCCATAACCCTTAGCACTGCCACACTCCTTACCACTGCCACACTCCTTAGCACTGACACACCCGTTATCACTGCAACACCACTTACCACTGCCACACCCCTTACCACTGCCACACCCCTACCACTGCCACACCCTTTACCACTGCTACACTCCTTACCACTACAACACTCCTTACTACTGCCATACTCCTTATCACTTCCACAGGCCTTACCACTGCCACACCCCTTAGCAGTGCCATACCCCTTACCACTGACACAACCCTACCACTGCCACACACCTTACCACTGCAACACTCCTTATCACTGCCACACACCTTACCACTGCCACACCCCTACCACTGCCACACCCCTTACCACTGGCACACCCCTACCACTGCCACACCCTTTACCACTGCTACACTCCTTACCTCTGCAACACATTTTACCAATGCCACAGTCCTTACTACTGGGACACCCCTTACCACTGCAACACCCCTTACCACTGCCACACCCCTTAGCACTGCCACACCCCTTACCACTGCCACACTCCTTATCACTGCCACAGGCCTTACCAATGCCACACCCCTTACCACTGCCAAACCCCTTACCCCTACCATACCCCTTAACACTGATACACCCCTTACCACTGTTACACCCCTTACGACTGCCACACCCCTTACCCCTACCACACCACTTACCACTGCCTCACTTATTATCACTGCCACACCCCTTACCACTGCCACACCCCTTACCACTGCTACACTCCTTACCACTGAAACACCCCTACCACTGCCACACCCATACCACTGCCACACCCCTTACCACTGCCACACCCCTACCACTGCCACACCCCTTACCACTGCAACACTCATTATCACTGCCACACCCCTTACCACTGCCACACCCCTACGACTGCCACACCCCTTACCACTGCCACACTCCTTATCACTGCCACACTCCTTACCACTGCCACACCCCTTACCATGCCACATTCCTTACCACTGCCACACCCCTTACCACAGACACACTCCTTACCACTGCCACACTCCTTACCACTGCCACACTCCTTACCACTGCCACACCCCTTACCACTGCCACACCAATTACCACTGCCAGAGTCCTTACCACTGCCACTGTCCATACCAAGGCCACACCCCTTACCAAGGCCACACCCTTTACCACTGCCACAGTCCTAACCACTGCCACACCCCTTACCACTGCCACACCCCTTACCACTGCCAAACCCCTTACCACTGCCACACCCCTTACCACTGCCAGACCCCTTACCACTGCCACACCCGTTACCACTGCCACAGTCCTTACCACTGCCACACCCCTTACCACTAGCACAGTCCTTACCATTGCCACACCCCTTACCACTGCCACAGTTTTTACCACTGCCACACCACTTACCACTGCCAAACCCCTACAACTGCCATACCCCTTATGACTGCTACACTCCTTACCACTGCCACACCCCTTACCACTGTAACACCCCTTACCACTGCTACATTCTTTATCACTGCCACACCACTTACCACTGCCACACTTATTATCACTGCCACACCCCTTACCAGTGCCACACCCCTTACCACTGCTATACTCCTTACCACTGCCACACCCCTACCACTACCACACCCCTACCACTGCCACACCCCGTACCACTGCCACACCCCTACCACTGCCACACCCTTTACCACTGCTACACTCCTTACCACTCAACACCCCTTACCAATGCCACAGTCCTTACCACTGGGACACCCCTTATCACGGCAACAACCCTTAACACTGCCACACCCCTTAGCACTGCCACACCCCTTACCACTGCCACACTCCTTATCACTGCCACAGGCCTTACCACTGCCACACCCCTTACCACTGCCACACCCATTACCACTGACACAACCTTACCACTGCCACACCCCTTACCACTGCAACACTCCTTATCACTGCCACACACCTTACCACTGCTACACCACTTACGACTGCCACAACCTTACCACTGCCACAGTCGTTACCACTGCCACGATTCCTACCACTGCCACACTCCTTACCACTGCAACAATCCCTACCACTGCCACAGTCCTTACCACTGCCACACTCCTTACAACTGCCACAGTCCTTACCACTGCCACAATCCCTACCACTGCCACACTCCTTACCACTGCCACAATCCCTACCACTGCCACAGTCCTTGCCACTGCCACAATCCCTACCACTGCCACACCCCTTACCACTGCCACATTCCTTACCACTGCCACACCCCTTACCACAGACACACTCCTTACCACTGCCACACCCTTACCACTGCCACACTCCTTACCACTGCCACACCCCTTACCACTGCCACACCCCTTACCACTTCCACAGTCCTTACCACTGCCACAGTCCTTACCAAGGTCACACCCCTTACCAAGGCCACACTCCTTACCACTGCCACAGTCCTTACCACTGCCACAACCCTTACCACTGCCACACCTCTTACCACTGCCACACCCCTTACCACTGCCACACCCCTTACCACTGCCACACCCCTTACCACTGCCACAGTCCTTACCACTGCCACACCCCTTACCACTACCACAGTCCTTACCATTGCCACACCACTTACCACTGCCACAGTCCTTACCACTGCCATACCCGTTACCACAGCCACACCCCTACCATTACCACACCCCTTACCACTGCTACACTCCTTACCACTGACACACCCCTTACCACTGTAACACCCCTTACCACTGCCACAGTCCTTACCACTGCCACACTCCTTACCACTGCCACAGTCTTTACCACTGCCACACCCCTTACCACTGCAACACCCCTACCACTGACACACCCCTTACCACTGCTACACTCCTTACCACTGCCACACCCCTTACCACTGTAACACCCCTTACCCCTGCCACAGTCATTACCACTGCCACACTCCTTACCACTGCCACACTCCTTACCACTGTAAGACCCCTTACCACTGCCACAGTCCTTACCACTGCCACACTGCATACCACTGCCACAGTCCTTACCACTGCCACACTCCTTACCACTGCCACAGTCCTTACCACTGCCACACCCCTTACCACAACCACAGTCCATACCACTGCCACAATCCCTACGACTGCCACACTCCTTACCACTGCCACAATCCCTACTACTTCCACAGTCCTTACCACTGCCACACTCCTTCCCACTGCCACAGTCCTTACCACTGCCAAACCCCTTACCAATGCCACACCCCTTACCACTGCCACAGTCGTTACCACTGCCACAATTCCTACCACTGCCACACTCCTTACCACTGCCACACCCCTAACCCCTACCACACCACTTACCAATGACACACCCCTTACCACTGCCACACCCCTTACCACTGACACATTCCTGACCAGTGCCACACCCCTTACCTCTGCCACACCCCTTACGACTGCCACAACCTTGCCACTGCCACACCCCTTACCACTGCCACACCCCTTACCACTGCCACACCCCTACCACTGCCACACCCCTTACCACTGCCACAGTCCTTACGACTGCCACAATCCATACCACTGCCAACTCCTTATCACTGCCACACCCCTTACCACTACCACACCCCTTATCACTGAAACACCGCTTACCACTGCTACACAACTTACGACTGCCACACCCCTTACCACTGCCACAGGCCTTACCACTGCCACACCCCTTACCACTGCTACACCCCTTACCACTGCCATACCCCTACCACTGCCACAACCCCTTACTACTGCAACACTCATTATCACTGCCACACCCCTTACCACTGCCACACCCCTACCAGTGACACACCCCTTACCACTGCCACACCCCTTATCACTGCCACACACCTTAAAACTGCCACACCCCTTACCACTATCACACCCCTTACCACTGCAACACCCCTTACCACTGCTACACCCTTTACCACTGCTACACCCCTCACGACTGCCACACCCCTTACCACTGCCACACTCCTTACCACTGCCACACCCCTTACCACTGCCACATTCCTTGCCACTGCCATACCCCTTACCACAGACACACTCCTTACCACTCCCACACACCTTACCACTGCCACACCCCTTACCACTGCCACACCCCTTACCACTGCCACACTCCTTACCACTGCCACAGTCCTTACCAAGACCACACCCCTTACCAAGGCCACACCCCTTACCACTGCCACAGTCCTTACCACTGCCACACCCCTTACCACTACCACAGTCCTTACCATTGCCACAGGCCTTACCACTGCCTCACCCCTACCACTGCCACACCCCTTACCACTGCAACACTCCTTACCGCTGCCACACCCCTTACAACTATAACACCCCTTACCACTGCTACAATCGTTACCACTGCCACACCACTTACCACTGCCACACTTATTATCACTTCCACACCCCTTACCACTGTCAAACCCCTTACCACTGCTACACTCCTTACCACTGCCACACCCCTACCACTGCCACACCCCTACCACTGCCACACCCCTTACCACTGCCACACCCCTACCACTGCCACACCCTTTACCACTGCTACACTCCTTACCACTGCAACACCCCTTACCAATGCCACAGTCCTTACCACTGGGACACCCCTTACCACTGAAACACCCCTTACCACTGCCACACACCTTAGCACTGCCACACCCCTTACTACTGCCATACTCCTTATCACTGCCACAGGCCTTACCACTGCCACACCCCTTATCAGTGCCACAACCCTTACCACTGACACAACCCTACCACTGCCACACACCTTACCACTGCAACACTCCTAATCACTGCCACACACCTTACCACTGCTACACCCCTTACGACTGCCAAACCCTTACCACTGCTACACTCCTTACCATTGCCACACCCCTACCACTGCCACACCCCTACCACTGCCACACCCCTTACCACTGCCACACCCCTACCACTGTCACACCCTTTACCACTGCTACACTCCTTACCACTGCAACACCTTTTACCAATGCCACAGTCCTTACCACTAGGACACCCCTTACCACTGCAACACCCCTTACCACTACCACACCCCTTAGCACTGCCACACCCCTTACCACTGCCACACTCCTTATCACTGCCACAGGCCTTACCACTGCCACACCCCTTACCACTGCCACACCCCTTACCACTTCCACAGTCCTTACCACTGCCACACCCCTTACCACTGCTACACCCCTTACCACTGCCACACTCCTTACCACTGCCACAGGCCTTACCAATGCCACACCCCTTACCACTGCCACACCCCTTACCCCTACCACACCACTTACCACTGCCACACCCCTTACGACTGCCACACCACTTACCACTGCAAAAGTCCTTACCACTGCCACACTCCTTACCAGTGCCACAACCCTTACCACTGCCACCCCCCTTACGTTTGCCACAACCCTTTCCACTGCCACAGTCCTTACCACTGCCACACCCCTTAACACAGACACTCCTTACGACTGCCACACCTTTTACCACTGCCACAGTCCTTACCACTTCCACACTCCTTACCAGTGCCACACCCCTTACCACTGCCACACTCCTTACCACGACCACAGTCCTTACCACTGCCATATCCTTACGACTGCCACACCCCTTACCACTGACACAACCATTACCACTGCCACACCCCTTACCCCTACCACACCCCTTACAAAGAAACACCCCTTAGCACTGCTACACCCCTTACGACTGCCACACCCCTTACCACTACCACAGTCCTTACCACTGCCACAGTCCCTACCACTGCCACACTCCTTACCACTGCCACACTCCTTACCACTACCACACCCCTTTCCATGCCACAATCACTACCACTGCCACACTCCTTACTACTGCCACAATCACTACCACTGCCACAGCCCTTACCACTGCCACAGTCCTTACCACTGCCACACTCCTTACCACTGCCACACCCCTTACCACTGCCACACCTCTTACCACTGCCACACACCTTACCACTGCCACAGTCCTTACAACTGCCACACTCCTTACCACTGCCACAATCCCTACCACTGCCACAGTCCTTACCACTGCCTCAATCCCTACCACTGCCACACCCCTTACCACTGCCACATTCCTTACCACTGCCACACCCCTTACCACAGACACACTCCTTACCACTGCCACACCCTTTCCACTGCCACACTCCTTACCACTGCCACACCCCTTACCACTGCCACACCCCTTACCACTGCCACAGTCCTTACCACTGTCACAGTCCTTACCAAGGACACACCCCTTAACAAGGCCACACTCTTTACCACTGCCACAGTCCTTACCACTGCCACACCCCTTACCACTGCCACACATCTTACCACTGCCACACACCTTACCACTGCCACACCCCTTACCACTGCCACAGTCCTTACCACTGCCACACCCCTTACCACTACCACAGTCCTTACCATTGCCACACCACTTACCACTGCCACAGTCCTTACCACTGCCATACCCGTTACCACAGCCACACCCCTACCATTACCACACCCCTTACCACTGCTACACTCCTTACCACTGACACACCCCTTACCACTGTAACACCCCTTACCACTGCCACAGTCCTTACCACTGCCACACTCCTTACCACTGCCACAGTCTTTACCACTGCCACACCCTTTACCACTGCAACACCCCTACCACTGACACACCCCTTACCACTGCTACACTCCTTACCACTGCCACACCCCTTACCACTGTAACACCCCTTACCCCTGCCACAGTCATTACCACTGCCACACTCCTTACCACTGCCACACTCCTTACCACTGTAAGAACCCTTACCACTGACACAGTCCTTACCACTGCCACACTGCTTACCACTGCCACAGTCCTTACCACTGCCACACCCCTTACCACAACCACAGTCCATACCACTGCCACAATCCCTACGACTGTCACACTCCTTACCACTGCCACAATCCCTACTACTTCCACAGTCCTTACCACTGCCACACTCCTTACCACTGCCACAGTCCTTACCACTGCCAAACCCCTTACAAATGCCACACCCCTTACCACTGCAACAGTCGTTACCACTGCCACAATCCCTACCACTGCCACACTCCTTACCACTGCCACACCTCTAACCCCTACCACACCACTTACCAATGACACAACCCTTACCACTGCCACACCCCTTACCACTGACACATTCCTGACCAGTGCCACACCCCTTACCTCTGCCACACCCCTTACGACTGCCACAACCTTACCACTGCCACACCCCTTACCACTGCCACACCCCTTACCACTGCCACACCCCTACCACTGCCACACCCCTTACCACTGCCACAGTCCTTACGACTGCCACAATCCATACCACTGCCAACTCCTTATCACTGCCACACCCCTTACCACTACCACACCCCTTATCACTGAAACACCCCTTACCACTGCTACACAACTTACGACTGCCACACCCCTTACCAATGCCACAGGCCTTACCACTGCCACACCCCTTACCACTGCTACACCCCTTACCACTGTCATACCCCTACCACTGCCACACCCCTTACTACTGCAACACTCATTATCACTGCCACACCCCTTACCACTGCCACACCCCTACCAGTGACACACCCCTTACCACTGCCACACCCCTTATCACTGCCACACACCTTACAACTGCCACACCCCTTACCACTACCACACCCCTTACCACTGCAACACCCCTTACCACTGCTACACCCTTTACCACCGCTACACCCCTTACGACTGCCACACCCCTTACCACTGCCACACTCCTTACCACTGCCACACCCCTTACCACTGCCACATTCCTTGCCACTGCCATACCCCTTACCACAGACACACTCCTTACCACTCCCACACTCCTTACCACTGCCACACCCCTTACCACTGCCACACCCCTTACCAAGGCCACACCCCTTACCACTGCCACAGTCCTTAGCACTGCCACACCCCTTACCACTGCCAAACCCCTAACCACTGCCAAACCCCTTACCACTGCCACACCCCTTACCACTGCCACACCCCTTACCACTGCCACAGTCCTTACCACTGCCACACCCCTTACCACTACCACAGTCCTTACCATTGCCACACCCCTTACTACTGCCTCACCCCTACCACTGCCACACCCCTTACCACTGCAACACTCCTTACCGCTGCCACACCCCTTACAACTGTAACACCCCTTACCACTGCTACAATCGTTATCACTGCCACACCACTTACCACTGCCACACTTATTATCACTGCCACACCCCTTACCACTGTCAAACCCCTTACCACTGCTACACTCCTTACCACTGCCACACCCCTACCACTGCCACACCCCTACCACTGCCACACCCCTTACCACTGCCATACCCCTACCACTGCCACACTCTTTACCACTGCTACACTCCTTACCACTGCAACACCCCTTACCAATGCCACAGTCCTTTCCACTGGGACACCCCTTACCTCTGCAACACCCCTTACCACTGCCACACACCTTAGTACTGCTACACCCCTTACTACTGCCATACTCCTTATCACTGCCACAGGCCTTACCACTGCCACACCCCTTATCAGTGCCACACCCCTTACCACTGACACAACCCTACCACTGCCACACACCTTACCACTGCAACACTCCTAATCACTGCCACACACCTTACCACTGCTACACCCCTTACGACTGCCAAACCCTTACCACTGCTACACTCCTTACCATTGGCACACCCCTACCACTGCCACACCCCTACCACTGCCACACCCCTTACCACTGCCACAACCGTTACCACTGCCACACCCCTTACCCCTACCACACCCCTTACAAAGAAACACCCCTTACCACTGCTACACCCCTTACGACTGCCACACCCCTTACCACTACCACAGTCCTTACCACTGCCACAATCCCTACCACTGCCACACTCCTTACCACTGCCACACTCCTTACCACTACCACACCCCTTACCATGCCACAATCACTACCACTGCCACACTCCTTACTACTGCCACAATCCCTACCACTGCCACAGCCCTTACCACTGCCACAGTCCTTACCACTGCCACACCCCTTACCACTGCCACACCCCTTACCACTGCCACACCTCTTACCACTGCCACACACCTTACCACTGCCACAGTCCTTACCACTGCCACACTCCTTACCACTGCCACAATCCCTACCACTGCCACAGTCCTTACCACTGCCACAATCCCTACCACTGCCACACCCCTTACCACTGCCACATTCCTTACCACTGCCACACCCCTTACCACAGACACACTCCTTACCACTGCCACACCCTTACCACTGCCACACTCCTTACCACTGCCACACCCCTTACCACTGCCACACCCCTTACCACTGCCACAGTCCTTACCACTGCCACAGTCCTTACCAAGGTCACACCCCTTAACAAGGCCACACTCTTTACCACTGCCACAGTCCTTACCACTGCCACACCCCTTACCACTGCCACACATCTTACCACTGCCACACACCTTACCACTGCCACACCCCTTACCACTGCCACACCCCTTACCACTGCCACAGTCCTTACCACTGCCACACCCCTTACCACTACCACAGTCCTTACCATTGCCACACCACTTACCACTGCCACAGTCCTTACCACTGCCATACCCGTTACCACAGCCACACCCCTACCATTACCACACCCCTTACCACTGCTACACTCCTTACCACTGACACACCCCTTACCACTGTAACACCCCTTACCACTGCCACAGTCCTTACCACTGCCACACTCCTTACCACTGCCACAGTCTTTACCACTGCCACACCCTTTACCACTGCAACACCCCTACCACTGACACACCCCTTACCACTGCTACACTCCTTACCACTGCCACACCCCTTACCACTGTAACACCCCTTACCCCTGCCACAGTCATTACCACTGCCACACTCCTTACCACTGCCACACTCCTTACCACTGTAAGACCCCTTACCACTGCCACAGTCCTTACCACTGCCACACTGCTTACCACTGCCACAGTCCTTACCACTGCCACACCCCTTACCACAACCACAGTCCATACCACTGCCACAATCCCTACGACTGCCACACTCCTTACCACTGCCACAATCCCTACTACTTCCACAGTCCTTACCACTGCCACACTCCTTACCACTGCCACAGTCCTTACCACTGCCAAACCCCTTACCCTTGCCACACCCCTTACCACTGCCACAGTCGTTACCACTGCCACAATCCCTACCACTGCCACACTCCTTAAAACTGCCACACCCCTAACCGCTACCACACCACTTACCAATGACACACCCCTTACCACTGCCACACCCCTTACCACTGACACATTCCTGACCAGTGCCACACCCCTTACCTCTGCCACACCCCTTACGACTGCCACAACCTTACCACTGCCACACCCCTTACCACTGCCACACCCCTTACCACTGCCACACCCCTACCACTGCCACACCCCTTACCACTGCCACAGTCCTTACGACTGCCACAATCCATACCACTGCCAACTCCTTATCACTGCCACACCCCTTACCACTACCACACCCCTTATCACTGAAACACCCCTTACCACTGCTACACAACTTACGACTGCCACACCCCTTACCAATGCCACAGGCCTTACCACTGCCACACCCCTTACCACTGCTACACCCCTTACCACTGCCATACCCCTACCACTGCCACACCCCTTACTACTGCAACACTCATTATCACTGCCACACCCCTTACCACTGCCACACCCCTACCAGTGACACACCCCTTACCACTGCCACACCCCTTATCACTGCCACACACCTTACAACTGCCACACCCCTTACCACTACCACACCCCTTACCACTGCAACACCCCTTACCACTGCTACACCCTTTACCACCGCTACACCCCTTACGACTGCCACACCCCTTACCACTGCCACACTCCTTACCACTGCCACACCCCTTACCACTGCCACATTCCTTGCCACTGCCATACCCCTTACCACAGACACACTCCTTACCACTCCCACACTCCTTACCACTGCCACACCCCTTACCACTGCCACACCCCTTACCAAGGCCACACCCCTTACCACTGCCACAGTCCTTAGCACTGCCACACCCCTTACCACTGCCAAACCCCTAACCACTGCCAAACCCCTTACCACTGCCACACCCCTTACCACTGCCACACCCCTTACCACTGCCACAGTCCTTACCACTGCCACACCCCTTACCACTACCACAGTCCTTACCATTGCCACACCCCTTACCACTGCCTCTCCCCTACCACTGCCACACCCCTTACCACTGCAACACTCCTTACCGCTGCCACACCCCTTACAACTGTAACACCCCTTACCACTGCTACAATCGTTATCACAGCCACACCACTTACCACTGCCACTCTTATTATCACTGCCACACCCCTTACCACTGTCAAACCCCTTACCACTGCTACACTCCTTACCACTGCCACACCCCTACCACTGCCACACCCCTACCACTGCCACACCCCTTACCACTGCCATACCCCTACCACTGCCACACTCTTTACCACTGCTACACTCCTTACCACTGCAACACCCCTTACCAATGCCACAGTCCTTTCCACTGGGACACCCCTTACCACTGCAACACCCCTTACCACTGCCACACACCTTAGCACTGCCACACCCCTTACTACTGCCATACTCCTTATCACTGCCACAGGCCTTACCACTGCCACACCCCTTATCAGTGCCACACCCCTTACCACTGACACAACCCTACCACTGCCACACACCTTACCACTGCAACACTCCTAATCACTGCCACACACCTTACCACTGCTACACCCCTTACGACTGCCAAACCCTTACCACTGCTACACTCCTTACCATTGGCACACCCCTACCACTGCCACACCCCTACCACTGCCACACCCCTTACCACTGCCACAACCGTTACCACTGCCACACCCCTTACCCCTACCACACCCCTTACAAAGAAACACCCCTTACCACTGCTACACCCCTTACGATTGCCACACCCCTTACCACTACCACAGTCCTTACCACTGCCACAATCCCTACCACTGCCACACTCCTTACCACTGCCACACTCCTTACCACTACCACACCCCTTACCATGCCACAATCACTACCACTGCCACACTCCTTACTACTGCCACAATCCCTACCACTTCCACAGCCCTTACCACTGCAACAGTCCTTACCACTGCCACACCCCTTACCACTGCCACACCCCTTACCACTGCCACACCTCTTACCACTGCCACACACCTTACCACTGCCACAGTCCTTACCACTGCCACACTCCTTACCACTGCCACAATCCCTACCACTGCCACAGTCCTTACCACTGCCACAATCCCTACCACTGCCACACCCCTTACCACTGCCACATTCCTTACCACTGCCACACCCCTTACCACAGACACACTCCTTACCACTGCCACACCCTTACCACTGCCACACTCCTTACCACTGCCACACCCCTTACCACTGCCACACCCCTTACCACTGCCACAGTCCTTACCACTGCCACAGTCCTTACCAAGGTCACACCCCTTAACAAGGCCACACTCTTTACCACTGCCACAGTCCTTACCACTGCCACACCCCTTACCACTGCCACACATCTTACCACTGCCACACACCTTACCACTGCCACACCCCTTACCACTGCCACACCCCTTACCACTGCCACAGTCCTTACCACTGCCACACCCCTTACCACTACCACAGTCCTTACCATTGCCACACCACTTACCACTGCCACAGTCCTTACCACTGCCATACCCGTTACCACAGCCACACCCCTACCATTACCACACCCCTTACCACTGCTACACTCCTTACCACTGACACACCCCTTACCACTGTAACACCCCTTACCACTGCCACAGTCCTTACCACTGCCACACTCCTTACCACTGCCACAGTCTTTACCACTGCCACACCCTTTACCACTGCAACACCCCTACCACTGACACACCCCTTACCACTGCTACACTCCTTACCACTGCCACACCCCTTACCACTGTAACACCCCTTACCCCTGCCACAGTCATTACCACTGCCACACTCCTTACCACTGCCACACTCCTTACCACTGTAAGACCCCTTACCACTGCCACAGTCCTTACCACTGCCACACTGCTTACCACTGCCACAGTCCTTACCACTGCCACACCCCTTACCACAACCACAGTCCATACCACTGCCACAATCCCTACGACTGCCACACTCCTTACCACTGCCACAATCCCTACTACTTCCACAGTCCTTACCACTGCCACACTCCTTACCACTGCCACAGTCCTTACCACTGCCAAACCCCTTACCAATGCCACACCCCTTACCACTGCCACAGTCGTTACCACTGCCACAATCCCTACCACTGCCACACTCCTTAAAACTGCCACACCCCTAACCCCTACCACACCACTTACCAATGACACACCCCTTACCACTGCCACACCCCTTACCACTGACACATTCCTGACCAGTGCCACACCCCTTACCTCTGCCACACCCCTTACGACTGCCACAACCTTACCACTGCCACACCCCTTACCACTGCCACACCCCTTACCACTGCCACACCCCTACCACTGCCACACCCCTTACCTCTCCCACAGTCCTTACGACTGCCACAATCCATACCACTGCCAACTCCTTATCACTGCCACACCCCTTACCACTACCACACCCCTTATCACTGAAACACCCCATACCACTGCTACACAACTTACGACTGCCACACCCCTTACCAATGCCACAGGCCTTACCACTGCCACACCCCTTACCACTGCTACACCCCTTACCACTGCCATACCCCTACCACTGCCACACCCCTTACTACTGCAACACTCATTATCACTGCCACACCCCTTACCACTGCCACACCCCTACCAGTGACACACCCCTTACCACTGCCACACCCCTTATCACTGCCACACACCTTACAACTGCCACACCCCTTACCACTGCCACATTCCTAGCCACTGCCATACCTCTTACCACAGACACACTCCTTACCACTCCCACACTCCTTACCACTGCCACACCCCTTACCACTGCCACACACCTTACCAAGGCCACACCCCTTACCACTGCCACAGTCCTTAGCACTGCCACACCCCTTACCACTGCCAAACCCCTAACCACTGCCAAACCCCTTACCACTGCCACACCCCTTACCACTGCCACACCCCTTACCACTGCCACAGTCCTTACCACTGCCACACCCCTTACCACTACCACAGTCCTTACCATTGCCACACCCCTTACCACTGCCTCACCCCTACCACTGCCACACCCCTTACCACTGCAACACTCCTTACCGCTGCCACACCCCTTACAACTGTAACACCCCTTACCACTGCTACAATCGTTATCACTGCCACACCACTTACCACTGCCACACTAATTATCACTGCCACACCCCTTACCACTGTCAAACCCCTTACCACTGCTACACTCCTTACCACTGCCACACCCCTACCACTGCCACACCCCTACCACTGCCACACCCCTTACCACTGCCATACCCCTACCACTGCCACACCCTTTACCACTGCTACACTCCTTACCACTGCAACACCCCTTACCAATGCCACAGTCCTTACCACTGGGACACCCCTTACCACTGCAACACCCCTTACCACTGCCACACACCTTAGCACTGCCACACCCCTTACTACTGCCATACTCCTTATCACTGCCACAGGCCTTACCACTGCCACACCCCTTATCAGTGCCACACCCCTTACCACTGACACAACCCTACCACTGCCACACACCTTACCACTGCAACACTCCTAATCACTGCCACACACCTTACCACTGCTACACCCCTTACGACTGCCAAACCCTTACCACTGCTACACTCCTTGCCATTGCCACACCCCTACCACTGCCACACCCCTACCACTGCCACACCCCTTACCAGTGCCACACCCCTACCACTGCCACACCCTTTACCACTGCTACACTCCTTACCACTGCAACACCTTTTACCAATGCCACAGTCCTTACCACTAGGACACCCCTTACCACTGCAACACCCCTTACCACTACCACACCCCTTAGCACTGCCACACCCCTTACCACTGCCAC
Source organism: Microtus pennsylvanicus (assembly GCF_037038515.1). NCBI lineage: Eukaryota > Metazoa > Chordata > Mammalia > Rodentia > Cricetidae > Microtus > Microtus pennsylvanicus. Next base: position 60,110,708 of record NC_134601.1, on the reverse strand, counting down.
ACTCCTTATCACTGCCACAGGCCTTACCAATGCCACACCCCTTACCACTGCCACACCCCTTACCCCTACCACACCCCTTAACACTGAAACACCCCTTACCACTGTTACACCCCTTACGACTGCCACACCCCTTACCCCTACCACACCACTTACCACTGCCACACCCCTTACCACTGCCACACCCCTTACCACTTCCACAGTCCTTACCACTGCCACACCCCTTACCACTGCTACACCCCTTACGACTGCCACACCCTTACCACTGCCACAGTCCTTACCACTGCCACAATCCCTACCACTGCCACATTCCTTACCACTGCCACAATCACTACCACTGCCACAGTCCTTACCACTGCCACACTCCTTACCACTGTCACAGTCCTTACCACTGCCACACCCCTTACCACTGCCACACCCATTACCACTGCCACAGCCCTTAGCACTGCCACAATCAGTACCACTGCCACACTCCTTACCACTGCCACACCCCTTACCCCTACCACACCACTTACCACTGCCACACCCCTTACCACTGCCACACCCCTACCACTGTCCCAATCCTTACCACTGCCACACCCCTTACCTCTGCTACGCCCCTTACGACTGCCACACCCTTACCACTGCCACAGTCCTTACCACTGCCACAATCCCTACCACTGCCACACACCTTACCACTGCCACACCCCTTACCAATGCCACACTCCTTACCATTGCCACACCCCTTACCACTGCCACACCCCTTACCACTGCCACACTCCTTACCAATGCCACAGTCCTTACCACTGCCAAAGTCCTTACAACTGCCACACCCCTTACCAATGCCACACCCCTTACGACTGCCACACCACTTACCACTGCAAAAGTCCTTACCACCGCCACACTCCTTACCAGTGCCACAACCCTTACCACTGCCACCCCCCTTACGTTTGCCACAACCCTTTCCACTGCCACAGTCCTTACCAATGCCACACCCCTTAACACAGACACACCTTATGACTGCCACACCCTTTACCACTGCCACAGTCCTTACCACTTCCACACTCCTTACCAGTGCCACACCCCTTACCACTGCCACACTCCTTACCACGACCACAGTCCTTAACACTGCCATATCCTTACGACTGCCACACCCCTTACCACTGCCACAACCGTTACCAGTGCCACACCCCTTACCCCTACCACACCCCTTACAAAGAAACACCCATTACCACTGCTACACCCCTTACGACTGCCACACCCCTTACCACTACCACAGTCCTTACCCCTGCCACAATCCAAACCACTGCCACACTCCTTACCACTGCCACACTCCTTACCACTACCACACCCCTTACCATTCCACAATCACTACCACTGCCACAGTCCTTACCACTGCCACACTCCTTACCACTGCCACACCCCTTACCACTGCCACACCCCTTACCACTGCCACACCTCTTACCACTGCCACACACCTTACCACTTCCACAGTCCTTACCACTGCCACACCCCTTACCACTGCCACACCCCTTACCACTGCCACACCCCTTACCACTGCCACACTCCTTACCAATGCTACAGTTCTTACAACTGCCACACCCCTTACCACTGCCACACCCCTTACCACTGCCACACCTCTTATCACTGCCACAGTCCTTACCACTGACACACCCCTTACCACCGCTATACCCCTTACGACTTCCACACCCTTACCACTGCCACAGTCCTTACCACTGCCACATCCCTTACCACTGAAACACCCCTTACCACTGCGACACTCCTTACCACTGCCACAGTCCTTACCACTGCCACATCCTTACTACTGCCACACCCCTTACCACTGCCACAACCCTTACCACTGCCACAACTCTTACCACTGTCACAGTCCTTACGACTGCCACAATCCATACCACTGCCACACTCCTTATCACTGCCACACTCCTTACCACTACCACACCCCTTACCACTGAAACACAACTTACCACTGCTACACCCGTTACGACTGCCACACCACTTACCACTGCCACAGGCCTTACCCCTGCCACACCCCTTACCACTGCCACAGTCCTTACCAGTGCCACACTCCTACCACTGCCACAACCCTTACCACTGCAACACTCCTTATCACTGCCACAGTCCTTACCATTGCCACACCCCTTACCACTGCCTCACCCCTACCAATGCCACACCCCTTAACACAGACACACCTTATGACTGCCACACCCTTTACCACTGCCACAGTCCTTACCACTTCCACACTCCTTACCACTGCCACACCCCTTACCACTGCCTCACCCCTACCACTGCCACACCCCTTACCACTGCCACAGTCCTTACGACTGCCACAATCCATACCACTGCCAACTCCTTATCACTGCCACACCCCTTACCACTACCACACCCCTTATCACTGAAACACCCCTTACCACTGCTACACAACTTACGACTGCCACACCCCTTACCAATGCCACAGGCCTTACCACTGCCACACCCCTTACCACTGCTACACCCCTTACCACTGCCATACCCCTACCACTGCCACACCCCTTACTACTGCAACACTCATTATCACTGCCACACCCCTTACCACTGCCACACCCCTACCAGTGACACACCCCTTACCACTGCCACACCCCTTATCACTGCCACACACCTTACAACTGCCACACCCCTTACCACTACCACACCCCTTACCACTGCAACACCCCTTACCACTGCTACACCCTTTACCACCGCTACACCCCTTACGACTGCCACACCCCTTAACACTGCCACACTCCTTACCACTGCCACACCCCTTACCACTGCCACATTCCTTGCCACTGCCATACCCCTTACCACAGACACACTCCTTACCACTCCCACACTCCTTACCACTGCCACACCCCTTACCACTGCCACACCCCTTACCAAGGCCACACCCCTTACCACTGCCACAGTCCTTAGCACTGCCACACCCCTTACCACTGCCAAACCCCTAACCACTGCCAAACCCCTTACCACTGCCACACCCCTTACCACTGCCACACCCCTTACCACTGCCACAGTCCTTACCACTGCCACACCCCTTACCACTACCACAGTCCTTACCATTGCCACACCCCTTACCACTGCCTCACCCCTACCACTGCCACACCCCTTACCACTGCAACACTCCTTACCGCTGCCACACCCCTTACAACTGTAACACCCCTTACCACTGCTACAATCGTTATCACTGCCACACCACTTACCACTGCCACACTTATTATCACTGCCACACCCCTTACCACTGTCAAACCCCTTACCACTGCTACACTCCTTACCACTGCCACACCCCTACCACTGCCACACCCCTACCACTGCCACACCCCTTACCACTGCCATACACCTACCACTGCCACACCCTTTACCACTGCTACACTCCTTACCACTGCAACACCCCTTACCAATGCCACAGTCCTTACCACTGGGACACCCCTTACCACTGCAACACCCCTTACCACTGCCACACACCTTAGCACTGCCACACCCCTTACTACTGCCATACTCCTTATCACTGCCACAGGCCTTACCACTGCCACACCCCTTATCAGTGCCACACCCCTTACCACTGACACAACCCTACCACTGCCACACACCTTACCACTGCAACACTCCTAATCACTGCCACACACCTTACCACTGCTACACCCCTTACGACTGCCAAACCCTTACCACTGCTACACTCCTTACCATTGCCACTCCCCTACCACTGCCACACCCCTACCACTGCCACACCCCTTACCACTGCCACACCCCTACCACTGCCACACCCTTTACCACTGCTACACTCCTTACCACTGCAACACCATTTACCAATGCCACAGTCCTTACCACTAGGACACCCCTTACCACTGCAACACCCCTTACCACTACCACACCCCTTAGCACTGCCACACCCCTTACCACTGCCACACTCCTTATCACTGCCACAGGCCTTACCAATGCCACACCCCTTACCACTGCCACACCCCTTACCCCTACCACACCCCTTAACACTGAAACACCCCTTACCACTGTTACACCCCTTACGACTGCCACACCCCTTACCCCTACCACACCACTTACCACTGCCACACCCCTTACCACTGCCACACCCCTTACCACTTCCACAGTCCTTACCACTGCCACACCCCTTACCACTGCTACACCCCTTACGACTGCCACACCCTTACCACTGCCACAGTCCTTACCACTGCCACAATCCCTACCACTGCCACATTCCTTACCACTGCCACAATCACTACCACTGCCACAGTCCTTACCACTGCCACACTCCTTACCACTGTCACAGTCCTTACCACTGCCACACCCCTTACCACTGCCACACCCATTACCACTGCCACAGCCCTTAGCACTGCCACAATCAGTACCACTGCCACACTCCTTACCACTGCCACACCCCTTACCCCTACCACACCACTTACCACTGCCACACCCCTTACCACTGCCACACCCCTACCACTGTCCCAATCCTTACCACTGCCACACCCCTTACCTCTGCTACGCCCCTTACGACTGCCACACCCTTACCACTGCCACAGTCCTTACCACTGCCACAATCCCTACCACTGCCACACACCTTACCACTGCCACACCCCTTACCAATGCCACACTCCTTACCATTGCCACACCCCTTACCACTGCCACACCCCTTACCACTGCCACACTCCTTACCAATGCCACAGTCCTTACCACTGCCAAAGTCCTTACAACTGCCACACCCCTTACCAATGCCACACCCCTTACGACTGCCACACCACTTACCACTGCAAAAGTCCTTACCACCGCCACACTCCTTACCAGTGCCACAACCCTTACCACTGCCACCCCCCTTACGTTTGCCACAACCCTTTCCACTGCCACAGTCCTTACCAATGCCACACCCCTTAACACAGACACACCTTATGACTGCCACACCCTTTACCACTGCCACAGTCCTTACCAATTCCACACTCCTTACCAGTGCCACACCCCTTACCACTGCCACACTCCTTACCACGACCACAGTCCTTAACACTGCCACAGTCCTTACCACTGCCACACCCCTTACCACTGCCACAACCGTTACCACTGCCACACCCCTTACCCGTACCACACCCCTTACAAAGAAACACCCATTACCACTGCTACACCCCTTACGACTGCCACACCCCTTACCACTACCACAGTCCTTACCACTGCCACAATCCCTACCACTGCCACACTCCTTACCACTGCCACACTCCTTACCACTACCACACCCCTTACCATTCCACAATCACTACCACTGCCACAGTCCTTACCACTGCCACACTCCTTACCACTGCCACACCCCTTACCACTGCCACACCCCTTACCACTGCCACACCCCTTACCACTGCCACACTCCTTACCAATGCTACAGTTCTTACAACTGCCACACCCCTTACCACTGCCACACCCCTTACCACTGCCACACCTCTTATCACTGCCACAGTCCTTACCACTGCCACACCCCTTACCACCGCATTACCCCTTACGACTGCCACACCCTTACCACTGCCACATTCCTTACCACTGCCACATCCCTTACCACTGAAACACCCCTTACCACTGCGACACTCCTTACCACTGCCACAGTCCTTACAACTGCCACATCCTTACGACTGCCACACCCCTTACCACTGCCACAACCCTTACCACTGCCACAACTCTTACCACTGCCACAGTCCTTACGACTGCCACAATCCATACCACTGCCACACTCCTTATCACTGCCACACTCCTTACCACTACCACACCCCTTACCACTGAAACACAACTTACCACTGCTACACCCGTTACGACTGCCACACCACTTACCACTGCCACAGGCCTTACCCCTGCCACACCCCTTACCACTGCCACAGTCCTTACCAGTGCCACACTCCTACCACTGCCACAACCCTTACCACTGCAACACTCCTTATCACTGCCACACCCCTTACCACTGCCACACCCCTACGACTGACACACGCATTACCACTGCAACACTCCTTATCACTGCCACACACCTTACCACTGCCACACCCCTTACCACAAACATACTCCTTACCATTGCCACACTCCTTACCACTGCCACACTCCTTACCACTGCCACACCTTTTACCACTGCCACACCCCTTACCACTGTCACAGTCCTTACCACTTCCACAGTCCTCACCAAGGCCACTCCCTTTACCAGGGCCACACCCCTTACCACTGCCACAGACTTTACCACTGCCACACCCCGTACCACTGCCACAGTCCATACCACTGCCACAATCCCTACCACTGCCACACTCCTTACAACTGCCACAATCCCTACTACTGCCACAGTCCTTACCACTGCCACACTCCTTACCACTGCCACAGTCCTTACCACTGCCACACCCCTTACCACTGCCACACCCCTTACCACTGCCACAGTCGTTACCACTGCCACAATACCTACCACTGCCACACTCCTTACCACTGCCACACCCCTAACCCCTACCACACCACTTACCACTGCCACACCCCTTACCACTGACACAGTCCTGACCAGTGCCACACCCCTTACGTCTGCCACACGCCTTACGACTGCCACAACCTTACCACTGCCACACCCCTTACCACTGCCACACCCCTTACCACTGCCACACCCCTACCACTGCCACACCCCTTACCACTGCCACAGTCCTTACCACTGCCACAATCCATACCACTGCCAAGTCCTTATCACTGCCACACCCCTTACCACTACCACACCCCTTATCACTGAAACACCCCTTACCACTGCTACACCCCTTACGACTGCCACACCCCTTACCACTGCCACAGGCCTTACCACTGCCACACCCCTTACCACTGCTACACCCCTTACCACTGCCTTACCCCTACCACTGCCACCCCTTACCACTGCAACACTCATTATCACTGCCACACCCCTTACCACTGCCACACCCCTACCAGTGACACACCCCTTACCACTGCAACATTCCTTACCACTGTTACACCCCTTACGACTGCCACACCCCTTACCACTGCCACACTCCTTACCACTGCCACACCCCTTACCACTGCCACATTCCTTACCACTGCCATACCCCTAACCACAGACACACTCCTTACCACTGCCACACTCCTTACCACTGCCACACCCCTTACCACTGCCACACCCCTTACCACTGCCACAATCCTTACCACTGCCACAGTCCTTACCAAGGACACACCCCTTACCAAGGCCACACCCCTTACCACTGCCACAGTCCTTACCACTGCCACACCCCTTACCACTGCCAATCCCCTTACCACTGCCTAACCCCTTACCACTGCCACACCCCTTACCACTGCCACACTCCTTATCACTGACACACCCATTACCCCTACCACACCCCTTACCACTGAAACACCCCTTACCACTGCTACACCCGTTACGACTGCCACACCCCTTACCACTGCCACAGGCCTTACCACCGCCACACCCCTTACCACTGCCATACCCATTACCACTGCCATACTCCTACCACTGCCACACCCCTTACCACGGCAACATTCCTTATCACTGCCACACCCCTTACCACTGCCACACCCCTACGACTGACACACGTCTTACCACTGCCACACTCCTTATCACTGCCACACACCTTACCACTGCCACACCCCTTACCCCTACCACACAACTTACCTCTGCAACACCCATACCACTGCTACACAACTTAACACTGCCACAGTCCTTAGCACTGCCACACCCCTTACCACTGCCAAAATCCTTACCACTGCCACACCCCTTACGACTGCCACAACCCTTACCACTGCCACAGTCCTTACCACTGCCACACTCCTTACCAGTGCCACACCCCTTACCACTGCCACACCCCTTACGACTGCATCACCCCTTACCACTGCCACAGTCCTTACCACTGCCACACACCTTAACACTGCCACAGTCCTTACCACTGTCGAACCCCTTACGACTGCCACACCCCTTACCACAGACACAGTCCTTACCAAAGCCACACTCCTTACCACTGCCACAACCCTTACCACTGCCACACCCCTTACCACTGCCACAGTTCTTACCACTGCCACACTCCTTACCACTGCCACACTCCTTACCACTGATACACCCCTTACCACTGCCACAACCCTTACCCCTACCACACCCCTTACCAAAGAAACACCCCTTACCACTGCTACACCCGTTACGACTGCCACACCACTTTCCACTGCCACAGTCCTTACCAAAGCCACACTCCTTACCACTGCCACAACCCTTACCACTGCCACACCCCTTACCACTGCCACAGTTCTTACCACTGCCACACTCCTTACCACTGCCACACTCCTTACCACTGCCACACTCCTTACCACTACCACACCCCTTACCATGCCACAATCACTACCACTGCCACACTTCTTACTACTGCCACAATCGCTACCACTGCCACAGTCCTTACCACTGCCACAGTCCTTACCACTGCCACACCCCTTATCACTGCCACACCCCTTACCACTGCCACACTCTTACCACTGCCACAGTCCTTACCACTGCCACACCCCTTACCACTGCCACACCCCAACCACTGCCACACCCCTTACCACTGCCACACTCCTTACCACTGCTACAGTCCTTACCACTGCCACATCCCTTACCACTGCCACACCCCTTACCACTGCCACACCTCTTACCACAACCACAGTGCTTACCACTGCCACAACCCTTACCACCGCTACACCCCTTACGACTGCCACACCCTTACCACTGCCACAGTCCTTACCACTGCCACACCCCTTACCACTGAAACACCCCTTACCACTGCCACACTCCTTACCACTGCCACAGTCCTTACCACTGCAACATCCTTACGACTGCCACACCCCTTACCACTGCCACAACCCTTACCACTGCCCCACCTCTTACCACTGCCACAGTCCTTAACACTGCCACACCCCTTACCACTGCTACACCCCTTACGACTGCCACACCCCTTACCACTGCCACAGTCCTTACAACTGCCACAATCCATACCACTGCCAAACTCCTTATCACTGCCACACCCGTTACCCCTACTACACCCCTTACTACTGAAACACACCTTACCACTACTACACCCGTTACGACTGCCACACCACTTACCACTGCCACAGGCCTTACCCCTGCCACACCACTTACCACTGCCACAGTCCTTACCACTGCCACGTTCCTTACCAATGCCACAATCCTTACTACTGCGACAATACTTACCACTGCCACACCCCTTACCACTGCCACACCCCTTACCACTGCCACATCCCTTACCACTGCCATACTCCTTACCACTGCCACACATCTTACCTCTGCCACAATCCCTCCCACTGCCACACGTTTTACCACTGCCACACCCCTTACCACTGCCACACCCCTTACCACTACCACACCCCTTACCACTGCCACACTCCTTAACATTTCCACAGTCCTTACCACGACCACAGTCCTTCCCACGGCCACACCCCTTAACACTGCCACATCCCTTACCAATGCCACACCCCTTACCTCTGCCACAGTCCTTACCACTACCACACCACTTACCACTGCCACACCCCTTCCACTGCCACAGTCCTTACCACTGCCACGTTCCTTACCACTGCTACACTCCTTACCACGGCCAAAGTCCTTACCACTGCCACAGTCCTTACCACTGCCACACTCCTTACCACTGCCACAACCCTTACAACTTCGACACTCCTTAGCACTTCCACACCCCTTACCACTGCCACATTCCTAACCACTGCCATACCCCTTACCACTACGACACACCTTACCACTGCCACACCCCTTACCACTGCAACAGTCCTTACCACTGGCACAGTCCTAACCACTGCCACATCCCTTACCACTGCCACACCCCTTACCACTGCCACACCCCTTACCACTGCCACACCTCTTATCACTGCCACAGGTCTTACAACTGCCACACTCCTTACCACTGCCACACTCCTTACCACTGCCACACCCCTAACAAGTGCCACACCCCTTACCACTGCCACACCCCTTACCATTGACACCCCTTACCACTGCCACATCCCTTACCACTGCCACACCCCTTACCACTGCCACAATACTTATCACTGCAACAACCCTTACCACTGCCACACCCCTTACCACTGCCACACCCCTTACCACTGCCACAGTCCTTACCACTGCCACACCCCTTACCACTGCCAAACTCCTTACCACTGCCACACTTTTTAACACTGCCACACCCCTTACCACTGCCACATCATTTCCACTGCCACACCCCTTACCACTGCCACACTCCTTATCATTTCCACAGTCCTTACCACTACCATACCCCTTACCACTACCACACCCCTAACCACTACCACACACCTTATCACTGCCACACCACTTACCACTGCTACAGTCCTTACCATGCAACACCCCTTACCACTGCAACACCCCTTACCACTGCCACACCCCTTACCACTGCCACATCCCTTACCCCTGCCACACGCCTTACCACTGCCATAGGCCTTACCACTGCAAAACACCTTACCACTACCACACCCCTTACCACGGCCACAGTATTTACCACTACCACACCAGTTACCACTGCCACACCCCTTACCACTGTCACACTCCTTACCAATTCCACTCCCCTTACCACTGCCACACTCCTTACCACTCTGACTATAATTACCACTGCCACACTCCTTACCACTGCCACATCCTTTACCACTGCCACAACCCTTACCATGCAACAGTCCTTACCACTATATACCCCTTACCACTACCACACCCCTAACCACTACCAACCACCTTATCACTGCCATACCACTTACCACTGCCACAGTCCTTACCATGCCACACCCCTTACCACTGCCACACCCCTTACCACTGCCACACCCCTTACCACTGCCACATCCCTTACCACTGCCGCATCCCTTACCCCTACCACACCCCTTACCACTGGCACAGTCCTTACCACTGCAAAACTCCTTACCACTACCACACCCCTTACCACGGCCACAGTATTTACCACTACCACACTAGTTTCCACTGCCACACCCCTTACCACTGCCACACTCCTTACCAATTCCACACCCCTTACCACTGCCACACTCCTTACCACTGTGACTATAAATACCACTGCCACACTCCTTATCACTGCCACATCCCTTACTACTGCCACACTCCTTACCACTGCCACAGTCCTTACTACTGCCACACACCTTACCACTGCCACAGTCCTTACCACTGCCACACCCCTTGCCACTGCCACACCCCTTACCACTGCCACACCCCTTACCACTGCCACACTCCTTACCACTGAAACACCCCTTACAACTGCCACAGTTTTTACCACTGCCACACCCCTTACCACTGCCACACCCCTTACCACTGCCACACCCCTTCCACTGCCACACTACTTACCCCTGCCTCACCCCTTACAACTGCCACAATCCCTACCACTGCCACACCCCTTACCACTGCCACAGTTCTTACCACTGCCACACCCCACACCACTGCCTCACCCCTTACCACTGCAACACCCCTTTTCACTGCAACACCCCTTACCACTCCCACACCCCTTACAACTGCTACACTCCTTATCACTGCCACACCCCTTACCACTGCCACACCGCTTACCATTTCCCCACTCCTTACCACTGCCACACTCCTTATCACTGCCACACCCCTTACCACTGCCACATTCCTTAACACTGCCACACCCCTTACCACTGCCACAGTCCTGACCACTGCCAGACTCCTTACAACTACCACACCCCTTACCACTGCCACATTCCTTACCACTACCACACCAGTTACCACTGCCACACTCCTTAACTCTGCCACAACCCTTACCACTACCACACCCCTTACCACCGCCACACCCCTTGCCACTGCCACACCCCTTACCACTGCCACACCCCTTACCACTGCCACACCCATTATCTCTGCCACACCCCTTACCACTGCCACAGTCCTTACCACTGCCACACCCCTTACCACTGCCACACTCCTTACCACTGCCACACTTTTTAACACTGCCACACCCCTTACCACTGCCACATCATTTCCACTGCCACACCCCTTACCACTGCCACACTCCTTATCATTTCCACAGTCCTTACCACTACCATACCCCTTACCACTACCACACCCCTAACCACTACCACACACCTTATCACTGCCACACCACTTACCACTGCCACAGTCCTTACCATGCAACACCCCTTACCACTGCAACACCCCTTACCACTGCCACACCCCTTACCACTGCCACATCCCTTACCCCTGCCACACCCCTTACCACTGCCATAGGCCTTACCACTGCAAAACACCTTACCACTACCACACCCCTTACCACGGCCACAGTATTTACCACTACCACACCAGTTACCACTGCCACACCCCTTACCACTGCCACACTCCTTACCAATTCCACTCCCCTTACCACTGCCACACTCCTTACCACTCTGACTATAATTACCACTGCCACACTCCTTACCACTGCCACATCCTTTAACACTGCCACAACCCTTACCATGCAACAGTCCTTACCACTATATACCCCTTACCACTACCACACCCCTAACCACTACCAACCATCTTATCACTGCCATACCACTTACCACTGCCACAGTCCTTACCATGCCACACCCCTTACCACTGCCACACACCTTACCACTGCCACACCCCTTACCACTGCCACATCCCTTACCACTGCAGCATCCCTTACCCCTACCACACCCCTTACCACTGGCACAGTCCTTACCACTGCAAAACTCCTTACCACTACCACACCCCTTACCACGGCCACAGTATTTACCACTACCACACCAGTTTCCACTGCCACACCCCTTACCACTGCCACACTCCTTACCAATTCCACACCCCTTACCACTGCCACACTCTTTACCACTGTGACTATAAATACCACTGACACACTCCTTATCACTGCCACATCCCTTACTACTGCCACACTCCTTAACACTGCCACAGTCCTTACTACTGCCACACAGCTTACCACTGCCACAGTCCTTACCACTGCCACACCCCTTACCACTGCCACACCCCTTACCACTGCCACAACCCTTACCATGCCACAGACCTTACCACTGCCACACCCCTTACCACTGCCACACTCCTTACCACTGAAACACCCCTTACAACTGCCACAGTTTTTACCACTGCCACACACCTTACCACTGCCACACCCCTTACCACAGCCACACCCCTTCCACTGCCACACTACTTACCCCTGCCTCACCCCTTACAACTGCCACAATCCCTACCACTGCCACACCCCTTACCACTGCCACAGTTCTTACCACTGCCACACCCCATACCACTGCCTCACCCCTTACCACTGCAACACCCCTTATCACTGCAACACCCCTTACCACTCCCACACCCCTTACCACTGCTACACTCCTTATCACTGCCACACCCCTTACCACTGCCACACCGCTTACCATTTCCCCACTCCTTACCACTGCCACACTCCTTATCACTGCCACACCCCTTACCACTGCCACATTCCTTAACACTGCCACACCCCTTACCACTGCCACAGTCCTGACCACTGCCAGACTCCTTACAACTACCACACCCCTTACCACTGCCACATTCCTTACCACTACCACACCAGTTACCACTGCCACACCCCTAACAAGTGCCACACCCCTTACCACTGCCACATCCCTTACCACTGCCACACCCCTTACCACTGCCACAATACTTATCACTGCAACAACCCTTACCACTGCCACACCCCTTACCACTGCCAAACCCCTTACCACTGCCACAGTCCTTACCACTGCCACACCCCTTACCACTGCCACACTCCTTACCACTGCCACACTTTTTAACACTGCCACACCCCTTACCACTGCCACATCATTTCCACTGCCACACCCATTACCACTGCCACACTCCTTATCATTTCCACAGTCTTTACCACTACCATACCCCTTACCACTACCACATCCCTAACCACTACCACACACCTTATCACTGCCACACCACTTACCACTGCCACAGTTTTTACCATGCAACACCCCTTACCAGTGCCACACTCCTTACCTCTGCCACACCCCTTACCACTGCCACACCCCTTACCACTGCTACACTCCTTATCACTGCCACACCCCTTACCACTGCCACACCGCTTACCATTTCCCCACTCCTTACCACTGCCACACTCCTTATCACTGCCACACCCCTTACCACTGCCACATTCCTTACCACTGCCACACCCCTTACCACTGCCACAGTCCTGACCACTGCCAGACTCCTTACAACTACCACACCCCTTACCACTGCCAAATTCCTTACCACTACCACACCAGTTACCACTGCCACACCCCTTACCACTGCCACACTCCTTAACTCTGCCACACCCCTTACCACCGCCACACCCCTTACCACTACCACACCCCTTACCACCGCCACACCCCTTACCACTGCCACACCCCTTACCACTGCCACACCCCTTACCACTGCCACACCCCTTACCTCTGCCACACCCCTTACCACTGCCACAGTCCTTACCACTGCCACAGACCTTACCACGACTATAGTCCTTCCCACGGCCTCACCCCTTAATACTGCCACATCCCTTACCAATGCCACACCCCTTACCACTGCCACAGTCCTTACCACTACCACACCACTTACCACTGCCACACCCTTTCCACTGCCACAGTCCTTACCACTGCCACATTCCTTACCACTGCCACACTCCTTACCACTACCACACACCTTTCCACTGCCACAGTCCTTACCACTGCCACAGTCTTTTCCACTGCCACAGTCCTTACACTGCCACACTCCTTACCACTGCCACACCCCTTACCACTGCCACAGTCCTTACCACTGCCACACACCTTACCACTGCCACACTCCTTATCACTGCCACACCCCTTACAACTGCCACACCCCTTACCACTGCCACAATCCCTAACACTGCCACACCCCTTACCACTGCCAAAGTCCCCACCACTACCACACCCTTTACCACTGTCACACTCCTTACCACTGCGACAACCCTTACCACTTCGACACTCCTTAGCACTTCCACACCCCTTACCACTGCCACATTCCTAACCACTGCCACACCCCTTACCACTACGACACACCTTACCACTGCCACACCCCTTACCACTGCCACAGTCCTTACCACTGGCACAGTCCTAACCACTGCCACATCCCTTACCACTGCCACACCCCTTACCACTGCCACACCCCTTACCACTGCCACACCTCTTATCACTGCCACAGTTCTTACAACTGCCACACTCCTTACCACTGCCACACTCCTTACCACTGCCACACCCCTAACAAGTGCCACACCCCTTACCACTGCCACACCCCTTACCACTAACACCCCTTACCACTGCCACATCCCTTACCACTGCCACACCCCTTACCACTGCCACAATACTTATCACTGCAACAACCCTTACCACTGCCACACCCCTTACCACTGCCACACCCCTTACCACTGCCACAGTCCTTACCACTGCCACACCCCTTACCACTGCCACACTCCTTACCACTGCCACACTTTTTAACACTGCCACACCCCTTACCACTGCCACATCATTTCCACTGCCACTCCCCTTACCACTGCCACACTCCTTATCATTTCCACAGTCCTTACCACTACCATACCCCTTACCACTACCACACCCCTAACCACTACCACACACCTTATCACTGCCACACCACTTACCACTGCCACAGTCCTTACCATGCAACACCCCTTACCACTGCCACACTCCTTACCACTGCCACACCCCTTACCACTGCCACATCCCTTACCCCTGCCACACACCTTACCACTGCCACAGTCCTTACCACTGCAAAACCCCTTACCACTACCACACCCCTTAACACGGCCACAGTATTTACCACTACCACACCAGTTACCACTGCCACACCCCTTACCACTGCCACACTCCTTACCAATTCCACTCCCCTTACCACTGCCACACTCCTTACCACTCTGTCTATAATTACCACTGCCACACTCCTTACCACTGCCACATCCCTTACCACTGCTGTAGATTGCCTTGGCGGGCCACTTAGTCTAGGGTTAGTAGCCCGCATGGCAGGTCAGTTATTCCAGGGTCACGGAGAGGCACTACCTGGAAGATATGGGCTAGGAGACAGGAAGAAGGCCATGCAAAGTTTGTCAAAGCCTCCGTTTATTAGGGACGAGATACAACCTTTTATAGGGTAAGGAGTTGGGGGGATGGGCACAGGGTTCTGGGCTCTTGCCGCGTGGTTCACGTTGGTCACATGGTTCTCGTTGATCACGTAGCCAGGTTACCTTTGGTCAGGTCACAGTAGGCCAAGAAGTTGCAACTAGGAGATGACACACCTAGTTCTCGAGATAGTTTGGAATGCGGGGTGGGTTCCACTAACAGATAGCTCTCATTAACAACCAATTTGGGTGTGGGGTAGGCTCTGTCAATAGAACCATTCTTAACACAATTAGGGGTGTGGGGTTCTCTGCAGACTCCCCAGGGTGATGGTTCCTGTAATGATTTTAGGAGGAAATTGGCTCCTGACAGATCCCCCTTTCTTTTATAAAGACAGGCAGCTATTAAGTGAAGGGCATCAGGTCAGAGTCCAACCAAGGTGTCAGATCTAAAAGAGAAGTGACTGGGGCAAGAAGAGACCCTCCTCTCGAATGGTGAAGCAATTTACCTCTCCTGGGAACAGAGGGGTGCCTTATGATTCTTAGGTCTAGTGGGGACCAGATCTTTATCCCCCTTACCCGTCTTAGGATTCCCAGTATCCTGTCTTAGGTTGGGGGATTTCCTGCCACAAGTCACCCGTCCTTGGAGCTCCTCAAATGAAAGGTATCTAGCGAGATTTAAAATAAGCAGATCACAGGTCACCCTGTCTTAGGCCATGTGGAGGGCACTCCTCGTGCCTGGCACCATGCCATGTTGAGCCGGTTTCTACAACCTCTGTATGGTGTGCTGTTCAGGTGAGGATCCACACTAACTCCCGTCATTGGGCCCCTGTGTCTATCATTAATGAAAAGGCTGTGAGGAGCTCCTCAAACAGAATATAATGATATAATTTTGGGCACCAATAACTCCATCTCCAGACAAGAAGAAAGGGCATTTTCCAAACCCAGTATTTACCTTTTTATCTGGCCTTAGGTATCCTCCTTCCTAAATGCCTACTCCACAATAAGATTATGAGTGCTGCCTGCCAAAAATTAGGGCAGTGTAAAAGGGATCTAAATCTAAAATTTTTAAGATATGCATTAAACCCAAACATTTTACAGCGTGTGTCAAACTTTTCCCAACATCTATAAGCAGTTATAAGTATCATTAGATCAATTGCAGTAAGAGCACAATGATATACATTGTTGTTATCAAATACCACCAGTTCCAGTCTCTGAACAACAGTGACAGGAACCCTAATCTTTCCCCTTCTTAAGTGAAGAGAGGTTAATATTTTAATTAAAATGAGTTCTGTCCCAAAGATTAAAACTGTCTGATATTTAGTCCGCATCTTAGTTTCAAAGCAAACCAGAAATCAAACTGCAGAAGGAGCTCAGCATTAGTGCTTTAGGGCAGGTGGGATTCCTGAGTGAGGTGAGCTGGAGTCAGCTATCTGAAGCACATCCTGGCACTTATCTCAGGCGGGTCTCCCTGGACTCTCTAGGGGCAGAATTGACACCCTGCAGAGTGGGGTAGCAGGTTCTGTTATCAGTCACTCCTCTCCTTGGGGGCAGGAAAGGCTGGACCAAGGACCTCTCCCCAGTCTCCTCTGGAACTCCTCTGTGGGCATCTGCAGCCAAGACAGCATCAGATCCAGCTTTTATTTTCTTTCTGTGAAAAAAGCATAAACATATCCTCGACCCCAAATATAAATAGATCGGGTTTTTTTTTTTATAATGCATTGCAAGGGCTTTTCCACCTTGCCTTAGCAAAGGTTAGCTTGGTGTTATCACACCAGATCCATTTGCATCAAGATCTGCTTGCAACTTTTTATGAGTTGCTTTGAAGGAGCCTTGTTAAGCTCCACAATTTCTTTTTTATTAGCCATATATGCAGCTCTTCCATTGGAAAAGCCATTTGTAAAATTTAGCATAAAATCCTTTAAGGGATTTTTTGCTATAACATTAGCAAAATACAGTTGTGTGAATTGTAGCAATAATCTTGGAAAAGATTATTGTTTTTGTCTTTGAATTGAGCAAAGACAATTGTCCAGGAATCAATCTTAAAATTATCAATGAATCTATTGTTTAGTATAAGAAGTATTGATCATAGTCAATATTTTGTAAAGCCATTTTCCAGCTTTTATCCTGCCCTTTTGTATTAGACAGGCTACTGTTTTAAATTAAGAGTTTAATATCTTAACTGGCAAAACTGAGAAGGTTTAGCCATAAACAGCATTTTTTATAAAACTGTTGTAGAATAAGTTTTACATTTAATATACACATTCTCCATAGCTGAATTATAATTAATATACTGCATTTGTTGATTATTGTATACTTTACCTGTTGATTTATATTTTACCTGTTTGAGTACCTGTTAGGCAGCTTTCTTTAAGCTCTCTATTGGAAACTTTTTTTTGGTAAGAATTTGACCTAGCGGCTCAAGGTCTCCCATAAGAATATTATAACTAGGGCTTTAACCATTGTATATCTAATTAAAAGCTTGTAAGCTATCCTCCTCTTAAGTTTTAAGTCTGCCTTGCAGATAGGAAAATGGAAAAATGAAGCATTTTTTAACTAATAATGCTGGCCTCATTAGACACCAACATGTAGAAAAATGAAAATAGATCTATATCCATCTCCATGTACAAAACTTAAGTTTAAATGAGCCAAAGGCCTCAGAATATAAAAATTATGTTGAATCTCACAGAGAAAAATTTTTTGAAGCACACTTTGCCACATCTCAAACACAGCCTCGGTGGCATAAACATTTGGAGAAACCATAAGTCTCCTGAACTGAGAAACTTTTGTATAACAAGACTATAGAGTGGGAAAAGATCTTTACTTATCATAAATCCATTCCAAAAATATATGAAGAACTCAGGAAATTAGTTATTAAAAATTTTAATCCAATAAAAATATTTGTTACAGACCTAAACTGAAAACTCTCAGACAAACTTAAAAATGACTGAGACACTTAAAAATGCTCAAACATAACAAACTTTAGCCCTCAGAGAAATGCAAACCAAAATTCTGAGATTTTATCTTATCCTTGTAAAAATGACCAAGATTAAAAATTATTATTAACAATTTATGCTTAAGAAAATGTGGGTAAAGAAAAAACTTTTATTGCTGGAAGTGCAAACTGGTGCAGGAAGTGCATACTGGCACAGCCACTTTTGGATCATACCTAGTATTGAAAATCCTGGATAAACCAGACTCTCCCAGCAGGAAGAGAAGAATCAAAAATCCAGGGCCAGCCACTTAAGCAACCCTGCCCTAGGAACCAGCTGAAGACAAAGCCTTGACCTGGAAAAACAGGTTTTCCAGCTGCGATTATCACAGTACTGTTTTAGGAACTAGCGGATTATTGGGAGTGGTCCCGAGAGGCAGGGAGCTGTCCTCCAGAGACCACCATTGGATTTTTGGAATTTATGACCCTCCCGGACCACTAGGGTGTGGCCCCTTTCCTCAAAAAATTCTTTCTCCTGGTCATTGGGGGTCAAACTCCTCCCCCACCAACCAAGGCCACGTGTGTGACCTCAGCAAGGATGGTCTCCAGGCCTGCTCCATCCCTAGACCCGAGTGAGAGTCTCCCCAGCATTGAGGGACCCTCATTTTGTCTATTTTTTAAAATTAGGCAAATATCTACCTCAAAACTTAGCAATACCCCTTTTGGGCCTAAATACAAAGATGTTTGACCAAACCACAAGGACACGTGCTCAGCCATGCCCATAGCAGAACCATTTTATCATAGCCTAGAATCTGAAAATAACCCAGATGTACCTCTTTTACACCTAGGATAAATGAGACATCCTCCTTTTAAATATCCATGAATACCATTAAATATCTTGGAGTAATTCCAAGCAAGCAGGACAGACGTTTTTGGGTCCTGTCATCTCTGCCTGTGAAGGCGGAATTTTTTTTTATTTTTATTTTTAACCATTATCACTTGTTAGAGTATAACTCTGGCCCTTGATAAAGTTAATTAAGAGGCATGAGTCTCAGCAATTCGCCCTGAAGCCACACCTAGCAGCAGGGAAGGACCTCAAGCTGAAACAATACAACTCCCACCCAAGAGCGGGCCGTACAAATGGAAAAACTTGTAGGATAAGAACTTTAAATCTTGAAAGATCCCCTACTTTCTTGCGAAAGCAGAAGAAACACAGCAAAAATGACAATTTCACTGAAAGCAGTTTACAGATTCAGTGTAAATGTCCATTAAAAATTATAGCAACATTCCTCACAGAACTCACAGATTTAATGTAAATGTTCATTAAAATTATAGCAAAACTTTTCACAGAATTCAAAAGAACAATATAGAACTCAAAAGAACAATCTCCAACCTTATACAAAAGAAATAAAAACTCAGGATAGCCTAAACAATTCTAAAAATCCTCTGAATGTATCACAATCTTTGATTTTAAAACTTTCCTACAGAAACACAGTGCTGAAATTAATCTACCTTAGATATAAACTTCTACACCTACAAACCAAAGATTTTTGACCAAGAAGCAAGATTTTTAAAATGGAAAAGAAGCATATTTACTGTCCTAAATGAAGCTGTAGCTTTTTGAATCTAGATTCCTGTATAGCAAACCTGCCTGTCAGCTTTTGCTCCATATGGCAGGGGGTTAAAGACATAGGCTCTCTAGCCCTAGCAGCCAGCCTGCTTGGCAGGAGTAGCTGTGTGGATTGTACCCTAACTTCTCACATCTCGAGGGACTCCCTTTTGAGTCCGCAAGCAAACACATAAAGCAAACACATGAAGCAAACACATGAATCAAACATATAAATCTCTGTTTTTGACTCTTACTCCAATCTCCCTGAGTGATTGATTAAATTCCTGTATGAATTTCTCTTCCCTTGAAAGTCCCATATCTTTTTGGACGACGGTGATCCTGCGCCTACCTTGTCCTGCAGATCTGTCCGAGTTCTACAGCCGCAGAACCTTCTGTTTTCTTCTTGTTGTCCCGGGACTGCCCGTTGTCGTCCGATAGTTGACCATGCTCCGAGTCGCTGGTTCGGGCGCCACTGTAGATTGCCTTGGGCGGGCCACTTAGTCTAGGGTTAGTAGCCCGCCTGGCAGGTCAGTTATTCCAGGGTCACGGAGAGGCACTACCTGGAAGATATGGGCTAGGAGACAGGAAGAAGGCCATGCAAAGTTTGTCAAAGCCTCCGTTTATTAGGGACGAGATACAACCTTTTATAGGGTAAGGAGTTGGGGGGATGGGCACAGGGTTCTGGGCTCTTGCCGCGTGGTTCACGTTGGTCACATGGTTCTCGTTGATCACGTAGCCAGGTTACCTTTGGTCAGGTCACAGTAGGCCAAGAAGTTGCAACTAGGAGATGACACACCTAGTTCTCGAGATAGTTTGGAATGCGGGGTGGGTTCCACTAACAGATAGCTCTCATTAACAACCAATTTGGGTGTGGGGTAGGCTCTGTCAATAGAACCATTCTTAACACAATTAGGGGTGTGGGGTTCTCTGCAGACTCCCCAGGGTGATGGTTCCTGTAATGATTTTAGGAGGAAATTGGCTCCTGACACACTGCCAAAACCCTTACCATGCAACAGTCCTTACCACTATCATACCCCTTACCACTACCACACCCCTAACCACTACCACACACCTTATCACTGCCACACCACTTACCACTGCCACAGTCCTTACCATGCCACACCCCTTACCACTGCCACACCCCTTACCACTGCCACACCCCTTACCACTGCCGCATCCCTTACCCCTACCACACCCCTTACCACTGCCACAGTCCTTACCAATGCAAAACTCCTTACCACTATCACACCCCTTACCACGGCCACAGTATTTACCACTACCACACCAGTTACCACTGCCACACCCCTTACCACTGCCACACTCCTTACCAATTCCACACCCCTTACCACTGCCACAATCCTTACCACTGTGACTATAAATACCACTGCCACACTCCTTATCACTGCCACATCCCTTACTACTGCCACACTCCTTACCACTGCCACAGTCCTTACTACTGCCACACACCTTACCACTGCCACAGTCCTTACCACTGCCACACCCCATACCACTGCCACACCCCTTACCACTGCCACAACCCTTACCATGCCACAGACCTTACCACTGCCACACCCCTTACCACTGCCACACTCCTTACCACTGAAACACCCCTTACCACTGCCACAGTTTTTACCACTGCCACACCCCTTACCACTGCCACACCCCTTCCACTGCCACACTACTTACCCCTGCCTCACCCCTTAAAACTGCCACAATCCCTACCACTGCCACACCCCTTACCACTGCCACAGTTCTTACCACTGCCACAACCCATACCACTGCCACACCCCTTACCACTGCAACACCCCTTATCACTGCAACACCCCTTACCACTCCCACACCCCTTACCACTGCTACACTCCTTATCACTGCCACACGCCTTACCACTGCCACACCGCTTACCATTTCCGCACTCCTTACCACTGCCACACTCCTTATCACTGCCACACCCCTTACCACTGCCACATTCCTTACCACTGCCACACCCCTTACCACTGCCACAGTCCTGACCACTGCCAGACTCCTTACAACTACCACACCCCTTACCACTGCCACATTCCTTACCACTACCACACCAGTTACCACTGCCACACTCCTTACCTCTGCCACACCCCTTACCACTGCCACACCCCTTACCACCGCCACACCCCTTACCACCGCCACACCCCTTACCACTACCACACCCCTTACCACCGCCACACCCCTTACCACTGCCACACCCCTTACCACTGCCACACCCCTTACCTCTGCCACACCCCTTACCACTGCCACAGTCCTTACCACTGCCACAGACCTTACCACGACTACAGTCCTTCCCACGGCCACACCCCTTAATACTGCCACATCCCTTACCAATGCCACACCCCTTACATCTGCCACAGTCCTTACCACTACCACACCACTTACCACTGCCACACCCCTTCCACTGCCACAGTCCTTACCACTGCCACATTCCTTACTACTGCCACACTCCTTATCACGGCCAAAGTCCTTACCACTGCCACAGTCCTTACCACTGCCACAGTCCTTACCACTGCCACACTCCTTACCACTACCAAACCCCTGTCCACTGCCACAGTCCTTACCACTGCCACAGTCTTTTCCACTGCCACAGTCCTTACCACTGCCACACTCCTTACCACTGCCACACCCCTTACCACTGCCATACCCCTTACCACTGCCACAACCCTTACCATGCCACAGACCTTACCACTGCCACACCCCTTACCACTGCCAAATTCCTTACCACTGAAACACCCCTTACCACTACGACACACCTTACCACTGCCACACCCCTTACCACTGCCACAGTCCTTACCACTGGCACAGACCTAACCACTGCCACATCCCTTACCACTGCCACACCCCTTACCACTGCCACACCCCTTACCACTGCCACACCTCTTATCACTGCCACAGTTCTTAAAACTGCCACACTCCTTACCACTGCCACACTCCTTACCACTGCCACACCCCTAACAAGTGCCACACTCCTTACCACTGCCACACCCCTTACCATTGACACCCCTTACCACTGCCACATCCCTTACCACTGCCACACCCCTTACCACTGCCACAATACTTATCACTGCAACAACCCTCACCACTGCCACACCCCTTACCACTGCCACACCCCTTACCACTGCCACAGTCCTTACCACTGCCACACCCCTTACCACTGCCACACTCCTTACCACTGCCACACTTTTTAACACTGCCACACCCCTTACCACTGCCACATCATTTCCACTGCCACACCCGTTACCACTGAAACACTCCTTATCATTTCCACAGTCCTTACCACTACCATACCCCTTACCACTACCACACCCCTAACCACTACCACACACCTTATCACTGCCACACCACTTACCACTGCCACAGTCCTTACCATGCAACACCCCTTACCACTGCCACACTCCCTACCACTGCCACACCCCTTACCACTGCCACATCCCTTACCCCTGCCACACCCCTTACCACTGCCATAGTCCTTACCACTGCAAAACACCTTACCACTACCACACCCCTTACCACGGCCACAGTATTTACCACTACCACACCAGTTACCACTGCCACACCCCTTACCACTGCCACACTCCTTACCAATTCCACTCCCCTTACCACTGCCACACTCCTTACCACTCTGACTATAATTACCACTGCCACACTCCTTACCACTGCCACATCCCTTACCACTGCCACAACCCTTACCATGCAACAGTCCTTACCACTATCATACCCCTTACCACTACCACACCCCTAACCACTACCACACACCTTATCACTGCCACACCACTTACCACTGCCACAGTCCTTACCATGCCACACCCCTTACCACTGCCACACCCCTTACCACTGCCACACCCCTTACCACTGCCACACCCCTTACCACTGCCGCATCCCTTACCCCTACAACAAGCCTTACCAATGGCACAGTCCTTACCACTGCAAAACTACTTACCACTACCACACCCCTTACCACGGCCATAGTATTTACCACTACCACACCAGTTACCACTGCCACACCCCTTACCACTGCCACACTCCTTACCAATTCCACACCCCTTACCACTGCCACACTCCTTACCACTGTGACTATAAATACCACTGCCACACTCCTTATCACTGCCACATCCCTTACTACTGCCACACTCCTTACCACTGCCACAGTCCTTACTACTGCCACACACCTTACCACTGCCACAGTCCTTACCACTGCCACACCCCTTACCACTGACACACCCCTTACCACTGCCACAACCCTTACCAAGCCACAGACCTTACCACTGCCACACCCCATACCACTGCCACACCCCTTACCACTGCAACACCCCTTATCACTGCAACACCCCTTACCACTCCCACACCCCTTACCACTGCTACACTCCTTATCACTGCCACACCCCTTACCACTGCCACACCGCTTACCATTTCCCCACTCCTTACCACTGCCACACTCCTTATCACTGCCACACCCCTTACCACTGCCACATTCCTTACCACTGCCACACCCCTTACAACTGCCACAGTCCTGACCACTGCCAGACTCCTTACAACTACCACACCCCTTACCACTGCCACATTCCTTACCACTACCACACCAGTTACCACTGCCACACCCCTTACCACCGCCACTCCCCTTACCACTACCACACCCCTTACCACCGCCACACCCCTTACCACTGCCACACCCCTTACCACTGCCACACCCCTTACCACTGACACCCCTTATCTCTGCCACACCCCTTACCACTGCCACAGTCCTTACCACTGCCACAGACCTTACCACGACTACAGTCCTTCCCACGGCCACACCCCTTAATACTGCCACATCCCTTACCAATGCCACACCCCTTACCACTGCCACAGTCCTTACCACTACCACACCACTTACCACTGCCACACCCTTTCCACTGCCACAGTCCTTACCAATGCCACATTCCTTACCACTGCCACACTCCTTACCACTACCACACCCGTTTCTACTGCCACAGTCCTTACCACTGCCACAGTCTTTTCCACTGCCACAGTCCTTACACTGCCACACTCCTTACCACTGCCACACCCCTTACCACTGCCACAGTCCTTATCACTGCCACACACCTTACAACTGCCACACCCCTTACCACTGCGACAATCCCTAACACTGCCACACCCCTTACCACTGCCACAGTCCTTACCACTACCACACCCTTTACCACTGCCACACTCCTTACCACTGCCACAACCCTTACCACTTCGACACTCCTTAGCACTTCCACACCCCTTACCACTGCCACATTCCTAACCACTGCCACACTTCTTACCACTACGACACACCTTACCACTGCCACACCCCTTACCACTGCCTCAGTCCTTACCACTGGCACAGTCCTAACCACTGCCACATCCCTTACCACTGCCACACCCCTTACCACTGCCACACCCCTTACCACTGCCACACCTCTTATCACTGCCACAGTTCTTACAACTGCCACACTCCTTACCACTGCCACACTCCTTACCACTGCCACACCCCTAACAAGTGCCACACCCCTTACCACTGCCACATCCCTTACCACTGCCACACCCCTTACCACTGCCACAATACTTATCACTGCAACAACCCTTACCACTGCCACACCCCTTACCACTGCCACACCCCTTACCACTGCCACAGTCCTTACCACTGCCACACCCCTTACCACTGCCACACTCCTTACCACTGCCACACTTTTTAACACTGCCACACCCCTTACCACTGCCACATCATTTCCACTGCCACACCCCTTACCACTGCCACACTCCTTATCATTTCCACAGTCCTTACCACTACCATACCCCTTACCACTACCACATCCCTAACCACTACCACACACCTTATCACTGCCACACCACTTACCACTGCCACAGTCCTTACCATGCAACACCTTTTACCACTGCCACACTCCTTACCACTGCCACACCCCATACCACTGCCACACCCCTTACCACTGCTACACTCCTTATCACTGCCACACCCCTTACCACTGCCACACCACTTACCATTTCCCCACTCCTTACCACTGCCACACTCCTTATCACTGCCACACCGCTTACCACTGCCACATTCCTTACCACTGCCACACTCCTTACCACTGCCACAGTCCTGACCACTGCCAGACTCCTTACAACTACCACACCCCTTATCACTGCCACATTCCTTACCACTACCACACCAGTTACCACTGCCACACCCCTTACCACTGCCACACTCCTTACCTCTGCCACACCCCTTACCACTGCCACACCCCTTACCACCGCCACACCCCTTACCACCGCCACACCCCTTACCACTACCACACCCCTTACCACCGCCACACCCCTTACCACTGCCACACCCCTTACCACTGCCACACCCCTTACCTCTGCCACACCCCTTACCACTGCCACAGTCCTTACCACTGCCACAGACCTTACCACGACTACAGTCCTTCCCACGGCCACACCCCTTAATACTGCCATATCCCTTACCAATGCCACACCCCTTACCACTGCCACAGTCCTTACCACTACCACACCACTTACCACTGCCACACCCCTTCCACTGCCACAGTCCTTACCACTGCCACATTCCTTACTACTGCCACACTCCTTACCACTGCCACACTCCTTACCACTGCCACACTCCTTACCACTGCCACTGTCCTTATCCACTGCCACACCCCTTACCACTGACCCACCCCTTACCACTGCCTCACCACTTACCACTGCCACACCACTTTCCCCTGCCACACCCCTTACCATGCCACAGTCCTTACCACTGCCACACCCCTTACAACTGCCACACCCCTTACCACTGCCACACTCCTTACCACTGAAACACCCCTTAAAACTGCCACAGTCCTTAACACTGCCACAACCCTTACCACGGCCACACCCCTTACCACTGCCACAGTCCTTACCACTGCCACACCCCATACCACTGCCACACCACTTACCACTGCCACACTCCTTACCACTGCCAACACCTTACCACTGCCACATCCTTTACCACTGCCACAGCCCTTACCATTGCCACATTCCTTACCACTACCACACCAGTTACCACTGCCACACCCCTTACCACTGCCACAGTCCTTATCACTGCCACACACCTTACAACTGCCACACCCCTTACCACTGCCACAATCCCTAACACTGCCACACCCCTTACCACTGCCACAGTCCTTACCACTACCACACCCTTTACCACTGCCACACTCCTTACCACTGCCACAACCCTTACCACTTCGACACTCCTTAGCACTTCCACACCCCTTACCACTGCCACATTCCTAACCACTGCCACACTTCTTACCACTACGACACACCTTACCACTGCCACACCCCTTACCACTGCCTCAGTCCTTACCACTGGCACAGTCCTAACCACTGCCACATCCCTTACCACTGCCACACCCCTTACCACTGCCACACCCCTTACCACTGCCACACCTCTTATCACTGCCACAGTTCTTACAACTGCCACACTCCTTACCACTGCCACACTCCTTACCACTGCCACACCCCTAACAAGTGCCACACACCTTACCACTGCCACATCCCTTACCACTGCCACACCCCTTACCACTGCCACAATACTTATCACTGCAACAACCCTTACCACTGCCACACCCCTTACCACTGCCACACCCCTTACCACTGCCACAGTCCTTACCACTGCCACACCCCTTACCACTGCCACACTCCTTACCACTGCCACACTTTTTAACACTGCCACACCCCTTACCACTGCCACATCATTTCCACTGCCACACCCCTTACCACTGCCACACTCCTTATCATTTCCACAGTCCTTACCACTACCATACCCCTTACCACTACCACATCCCTAACCACTACCACACACCTTATCACTGCCACACCACTTACCACTGCCACAGTCCTTACCATGCAACACCTTTTACCACTGCCACACTCCTTACCACTGCCACACCCCATACCACTGCCACACCCCTTACCACTGCTACACTCCTTATCACTGCCACACCCCTTACCACTGCCACACCACTTATCATTTCCCCACTCCTTACCACTGCCACACTCCTTATCACTGCCACACCGCTTACCACTGCCACATTCCTTACCACTGCCACACTCCTTACCACTGCCACAGTCCTGACCACTGCCAGACTCCTTACAACTACCACACCCCTTATCACTGCCACATTCCTTACCACTACCACACCAGTTACCACTGCCACACCCCTTACCACTGCCACACTCCTTACCTCTGCCACACCCCTTACCACTGCCACACCCCTTACCACCGCCACACCCCTTACCACCGCCACACCCCTTACCACTACCACACCCCTTACCAACCCCACACCCCTTACCACTGCCACACCCCTTACCACTGCCACACCCCTTACCTCTGCCACACCCCTTACCACTGCCACAGTCCTTACCACTGCCACAGACCTTACCACGACTACAGTCCTTCCCACGGCCACACCCCTTAATACTGCCATATCCCTTACCAATGCCACACCCCTTACCACTGCCACAGTCCTTACCACTACCACACCACTTACCACTGCCACACCCCTTCCACTGCCACAGTCCTTACCACTGCCACATTCCTTACTACTGCCACACTCCTTATCACGGCCAAAGTCCTTACCACTGCCACAGTCCTTACCACTGCCACAGTCCTTACCACTGCCACACTTCTTACCACTACCAAACCCCTGTCCACTGCCACAGTCCTTACCACTGCCACAGTCTTTTCCACTGCCACAGTCCTTACCACTGCCACACTCCTTACCACTGCCACACCCATTACAACTGCCACAGTCCTTACCACTGCCACACACCTTACCACAGCCATGTTATTTACCACTGCCACACCCCTTACCACTGCCACACTCCTAATCACTGCCATACCACTTAGCACTGCCACAGTTCTTATCACTGCCAGACCCCTTACCACTGACACACTCATTACCACTGCCACACTTTTTAACAATGCCAGACTCCTTACAACTGCCACACCATTTCCACTGCCACACCTCTTACCACTGCCACACTCCTTATCATTTCCACAGTCCTTACCACTACGATACCCCTTACCACTACCACACCCCTTACCACTACCACACACCTTACCACTGCCACACTCCTTAACACTGCAACAACCCTTACCACTGCCACACTCCTTACCACTGCCACACTCCTTATCACTGTCACACCCCTTACCACTGCCACAGACCTTACCACTGCCACACACCTTACCACTGCCACACCCCTTACCACTGCCACACCCCTTACCACTGCCACACTCCTTATCACTGCAACAACCCTTACCACTGCCACACCCCTTACCACTGCCACACTCCTTATCACTGTCACACCCCTTACCACTGCAAAGGACCTTACCACTGCCACACCCCTTACCACTGCCACACCCCTTACCACTGACACACTTCTTATCACTGTCACAATCCTTATCACTGCAACAACCCTTACCACTGGCACACCCCTTACCACTGCCACACTCCTTATCACTGCCACACCCCTTACCACTGCCACACCCCTTACCACTGCCACAAATTTTATCACTGCCACACCCCTTACCACTGCCACACCCCTACCACTGCCACACCCCTTACCACTGCCTCAACCCCTTACCACTGCCACAACCCTTATCATTTCCACAGTCCTTACCACTACCATACCTCTTACCAGTACCACACCCCTTACCACTACCACACACCTTACCACTGCCACACTCCTTACCACTGCCACACTCCTTACCATCGCCACAGTCCTTACCACTGCCACACTTCTTAACACTGCCACACCCCGTACCACTGCCTGACACCTTAAAACTTCCACACTCTTTACCACTGCACACTCCTTATCACTGCACAATCCCTACCACTGCCACACCACTTACCACTGCCACACACCTTACCACTGCGACAATACTTACCACTGCCACACTCCTTATCACTGCCACACCCCTTACCACTGCCACAATCCCTACCAAAGCCAGACCCCTTACCACTGCTACAGTCTTTTCCACTGCGACAATACTTACCACTACCAAACCCCTTACCACTACCACACCCCTTATCATTGCCACACCCCTAACCTCTGCGACAATACTTACCACTGCCACACCCCTTACTACTGCCACACCCCTTACCACTGCGACATCCCTTACAACTGCCACACTCCTTACCATTGCCACACATCTTACCACTGCCACAATATCTCTTACTGCGACACGTTTTACCACTGACACAGTCCTTACCACTGCCACACCCCATACAACGGCCACAGTCCTTACCACTGCCACACCCATTACCACTGCCACACTCCTTACCACTGCCACACTCCTTATCACTGCCACACACCGTACCAATGCCACACCCCTTACCACTGCCACAATCCCTAACACTGCCACACCCCTTACCACTGCCACAGTCCTTATCACTGCCACACCACTTATCACTGCCACAGTCCTTACCACTGCCACACCCCTTACCACTGCCACACTCCTTACCACTGCCACATTCCTTAACACTGCCACACCCCTTACCACTGCCACACCCCTTACCACTGCCACACTCCTTACCACTGCCACATTCCTTAACACTGCCACACCCCTTACCACTGCCACACCCCTTACAACTTCCACACCCCTTACCACTGTTACAATCCCTAACACTGCCACACCCCTTACGACTACCACACTCGTTACCACTGCCACACCATTTCCACTGCCACACTCCTTATCATTTCCACAGTCCTTACTAATAACATACCCCTTACTACTACCACACCCCTTACTACTACCACACACCTTATCAATGCCACACCACTTACCACTGCCACAGTCCTTACCATGCCAAACCCCTTACCACTGCCACACTTCTTACCACTGCTAGACTACTTAAAATTGCCACACCCCTTACCGCTGCCACAGCCCATACGACTGCCACACCCCTTACCACTGCCACATCCCTTACCACTGCCACACCCCTTATCACTGCCACAGTCCTTACCACTGCAAAACTCCTTACCACTACCACACCCCTTACCACTGCCACAGTCTTTACCACTACCAAAACAGTTACCACTGCCACACCCCTTACCACTGCCACACTCCGTACCAATGCCACACACCTTACCACTGCCACAGTCCTTACCACTGGCACAGTCCTTACCACTGCCACACCCCTTACCCCTGCCACAGTCCTTACCACTGCCACAGTCCCTACCACTGCCACAGTCCTTACCACTGCCACACACCTTACCACAGCCATGTTCCTTAACACTGCCACACCCCTTACCACAGCCATACTCCTTACCGCTGCCACAACCCTTACCACTGCCACATCCCTTACCACGGCTACACCCCTTAACACTGCCACCCCTTACCACTGCCACACCCCTTACTACTGCCACAATACTTATCACTGCCACACCACTTACCACAGCCACAGTCCTTCCCTCTGCCACACCCCTAACCACTGCCACTCCCCTTAAAACTGCCACACCCCTTACCACTGCCACACCCTTTACCACTGCCACAATCCCTAACACTGCCACACCCCTTACCACTGCCACAGTCCTTACCACTACCACACACTTTACCACTGCCACATTCCTTACCACTGCCACACCCCTTACCACAGCCACACACCTTAGCACTTCCACAACCCTTACTACTGCCACACTCCTTACCACTGCCACACCCCTTGCCACTACGACACCCCTTACCACTGCCACACCCCTTACCACTGCCACAGTCCTTACCACTGCCACACCCCTTACCACTGCCACACCCCTTACCACTGCCACAGTTCTTACCACTGCCACACTCCTTACTACTGCCACACCCCTTACCTATGCCACACCCCTTACCACTGCCACAGTTTTTATCACTGCCACACCCCTTACCACTGCCACAATTTTAATAACTCCCACACCCCTTAACACTGCCACACCCCTTACCACTACCACTCACCTTACCACTGCCACACCCCTTAACACTGCCACACCCCTTACCACTGCCACACTTTTAATAATTCCCACACAACTTACCACTGCCACACCCCTTACCAACACTACACCCCTTACCACTGCCACACTCCTTAACACTGCCAAACTCCTTACCACTGCCACAAACCTTACCACGGCCACACCCCTTACCACTACCACACCCCTTACCACTGCCACACCCCTTACCACTGCCATAGTCCTTACCACTGCAAAACTCCTTACCTCTACCACAACCCTTACCACTGCCACAGTATTTACCACTACCACACCAGTTACCACTGCCACACCCCTTATCACTGCCACACTCCTTACCAATGCCACTCCCCTTACCACTGCCACGGTTCTTACCACTGCCACAGTCCTTACCACTGCCACAGTCCTTACCACTGCCACAGTCCTTACCACTGCCACAGTCCTTACCACTGCCACAGTCCTTATCAATGCCAAACCACCTCCCACTTCCACAGTCCTCACCACTGCCACACCCCTTACCACGGCTACACTCTTTACCACTGCCACACTCCTTAACACTGCCACACCCCTTAAAACTGCCAAACCCCTTACCACAGCCACACCCCATACCACTGCCACACCCCTTACCACTGCCACAATCCCTAACACTACCACACCCCTTACCACTGCCACACCCCTTACCACTACCACACCCCTTACCACTGCCATACCCCTTACCACTGCCACACCCCTTACCACTGCCACACCCCTTACCACTGCCACAATCCCTAACACTACCACACCCCTTACCACTGCCACAGTCCTACCACTACCACATACTTTACCATTGCCACACCCCTTACCACTGCCACAATCCCTAACACTGCCACGCCCCTTACCACTGCCACATTCATACCACTACCACACCCTTTACCACTGCCACACTCCTTACCACTGCCACACCCCTTACCACTGCCACACACCTTAACACTTCCACAACCTTTACCACTGCCACACTCCTTACCACTGCCACACCCCTTACCACTGCCACAGTCCTTACCACTGCCACACCCCTTACCACTGCCACATTCCTTAACATGCCACACCCCTTACCACTGCCACACCCCTTACCACTGCCACATTCCTTATCACTGCCACACCCCTTACCATGCCACAGTCCTTACCACTGCCACACCCCTTACCACTGCCACAGCCCTTACTACTGTGACTATACTTATCACTGCCACACTCCTTATCATTGCCACATCCCTTATTACTGCCACACTCCTTACCACTGCCACACTCCTTACCACTGCCACACTCCTTACCACTGCCACACTCCTTACCACTGCCACACTCCTTACCACTGCCACTGTCCTTATCCACTGCCACACCCCTTACCACTGACCCACCCCTTACCACTGCCTCACCACTTACCACTGCCACACCACTTTCCCCTGCCACACCCCTTACCATGCCACAGTCCTTACCACTGCCACACCCCTTACAACTGCCACACCCCTTACCACTGCCACACTCCTTACCACTGAAACACCCCTTAAAACTGCCACAGTCCTTAACACTGCCACAACCCTTACCACGGCCACACCCCTTACCACTGCCACAGTCCTTACCACTGCCACACCCCATACCACTGCCACACCACTTACCACTGCCACACTCCTTACCACTGCCAACACCTTACCACTGCCACATCCTTTACCACTGCCACAGCCCTTACCATTGCCACATTCCTTACCACTACCACACCAGTTACCACTGCCACACCCCTTACCACTGCCACACTCCTTACCACTGCCACACCCCTTACCACTGCCACACCCCTTACCACTGCCACAGTCCTTACCACTGCCACACCCCTTACCACTGCCACACTCTTTACCAGTACCACATCTGTTACCACTGCCACACCCCTTACCACTGCCACACTTTTAATAACTCCCACACCCCTTACCACTGCCACACCCCTTACCACTACCACACACCTTACCACTGCCACACCCCTTAACACTGCCACACCCCTTACCACTGCCACACTTTTAATAACTCCCACACAACTTACCACTGCCACACCCCTTACCACTACCACACCCCTTACCACTGCCACATTCCTTAACACTGCCAAACTCCTTACCACTGCCACAACCCTTACCACTGCCACACCCCTTACCACTACCACACCCCTTACCACTGCCATAGTCCTTACCACTGAAAACTCCTTACCACTATTACACACCTTACCACTGCCACAGTCTTTACCACTACCACACCAGTTACCACTGCCACACCCCTTACCACTGCCACACACCTTACCACAGCCATGTTAATTACCACTGCCACACCCCTTACCACAGCCACACTCTTTACCAGTACCACATCCGTTACCACTGCCATACCCCTTACCACTGTTACACTCCTTAAAACTGCCACCCCTTAAAACTGCCACTTCCCTTACCACTACCACACCCCTTACCACTGCCACAATACTTATCACTGCCACAGTACTTACCACTGCCACACTCCTTACCACTGCCACACCACTTACCACTGCCACAGTACTTACCACTGCCAGACCCCTTACCACTGCCACACACATTACCACTGCCACACTTTTTAAAACTGCCAGATCCCTTACCACTGCCACACCATTTCCACTGCCCACCCCTTACCACTGCCACACCCCTTACCACTGCCACACTCCTTACACCTGCCACAGTCCTTACCACTGCCAACCCCTTACCACTGCCACACCTCTTCCCACTGCCACACACCTTACCACTGCCACAATACTTATAACTGCCACAGTCCTTACTACTGCCACACCCCTTACCACTGCCACACCCCTTACCACTGCCACAGTTTTTATCACTGCCACACCCCTTACCATTGCCACACCCCTTACCACTGCCACAATCCCTAACACTATCACCCCCCTTACCACTGCCACAGTCCTACCACTACCACACAATTTACCACTGCCACACTCCTTACCACTGCCACACTCCGTAACTCTGCCACACTCCTTATCACCGCCACACCCCTTACCACTGCCACACCCCTTACCACTGCCACAATCCCTAACACTGCCACACCCCTTACCACTGCCACATTCCTTACCACTACCACACCCTTTAACACTGCCACAACCCTTACCACTGCCACACTCCTTACCACTGCCACACCCCTTACAACTACGACACCCCTTACCACTGCCACACCCCTTACCACTGCCACAGTCCTTACCACTGCCACACCCCTTACCACTGCCACACCCCTTACCACTGCCACAGTCCTTACCACTGCCACACCCCTAACCACTGCCACAGTCCTTACCACTGCCACACCCCTTTGCACTGCCACAGTCCTTACCATGCCACACCCCTTACCACTGCCACACCACTTTCCACTGCCTCACTCCTTATCACTGCCACACCCCTTACCATGCCACAGTCCTTACCACTGCCAAACCCCTTACCACTGCCACACCCCTTACCACTGCCACAGTTTTTATCACTGCCACACCCCTTACCACTGCCACACTTTTAGTAACTCCCACACACCTTACCACTGCCACACCCCTTACCACTACCACACACCTTACCAGTGCCACACCCCTTAAAACTGCCACAGTCCTTACCACTACCACACACTTTACCACTGCCACACTCCTTACCACTGCCACACCCCTTACCACAGCCACACACCTTAGCACTTCCACAACCCTTACTAGTGCCACACTCCTTACCACTGGCACACCCCTTGACACTACAACACCCCTTACCACTGCCACACCCCTTACCACTGCCA
This sequence comes from Microtus pennsylvanicus, assembly GCF_037038515.1. NCBI lineage: Eukaryota > Metazoa > Chordata > Mammalia > Rodentia > Cricetidae > Microtus > Microtus pennsylvanicus. The sequence continues at coordinate 60,074,194 of NC_134601.1, read as the reverse complement.
CAGTCTTTACCACTGCCACACCCCTTACCACTGCCACACCCCTTACCACTGCCAGAGTCCTTACCACTGCCAAACTCCTTACCACTGCCACACTCATTACCACTGCCCCACCCCTTACCACTGCCTCACCCCTTACAATTGCCACAGTCCTTACCACTGCCAACCCCTTACCACTGCCACACCTCTTCCCACTGCCACACACCTTACCAATGCCACAATACTTTTAACTGCCACAGTCCTTACTACTGCCACACCCCTTAAAACTGCCACACCCCTTACCACTGCCACAGTTTTTATCACTGCCACACCCCTTACCACTGCCACAGTCCTTAACACTGCCAAACTCCTTACCACTGCCACAACCCTTACCACTGCCACACCCCTTACCACTACCACACCCCTTACCACTGCCACATCCCTTACCACTGCCACACCCCTTACCACTGCCATAGTCCTTACCACTGCAAAACTCCTTATCCCTACCACACCCCTTACCACTGCCACAGTCTTTACCACTACCACACCAGTTACAACTGCCACACCCCTTACCACTGCCACACTCCTTACCAATGCCACACCCCTTACCACTGCCACGGTTCTTACCACTGCCACAGTCCTTACCACTGCCACAGTCCTTACCACTGCCAAACCCCTCACCATTGCCACAGTCCTTACCATTGCCACACCCCTTACCATCCCACACTCCTTATCAATGCCACACCACCTCCCACTGCCACAGTCCTTACCACGGCCACACCTCTTACCATGGCTACACTCCTTACCACTGCCACACTCCTTAACACTGCCACACCCCTTACCACTGCCACACCCCTTACCACTGCCAGACCCCATACCACTGGCACACCCCTCAGCACTGCCACACTCCTTATCATTTCCACAGTCCTTACCACTACCATACCCCTTACCACTACCACACCCCTTACCACTACCACACACCTTACCACTGCCACACTCCTTACCACTGCCACACTCATTACCACTGCCACATTCCTTATCACTGCCACATACCTTACCACTGCCACACCCCTTACCACTGCCACATCCAACCACTACCACACACTTTACCACTGCCACACTCCTTACCACTGCCACACTCCTTAACTCTGCCACACTCCTTATCACTGCCACACCCCTTACCACTGCCACACCCCTTACCACTGCCACAATCCCTAACACTGCCACACCACTTACCACTGCCACATTCCTTACCACTACCACACCCTCTACCACTGCCACAACCCTTACCACAGAAACACTCCTTACCACTGCCACACCCCTTACAACTACGACACCCCTTACCACTGCCACACCCCTTACCACTGCCACAATCCTTACCACTGCCACACCCCTTACCACTGCCACACCCCTTACCACTGCCACAGTCCTTACCACTGCCACACCCCTTACCACTGCCACAGTCCTTACCATGCCACACCCCTTACCACTGCCACACCCCTTACCACTGCCACATTCCTTATCACTGCCACAGCCCTTACCACTGTGACTATACTTATCACTGCCACACTCCTTATCATTGCCACATCCCTTATTACTGCCACACTCCTTACCACTGCCACACTCCTTACCACTGCCACACTCCTTACCACTGCCACACTCCTTAACACCTCCACACTCCTTACCACTGCCACTGTCCTTACCACTGCCACACCCCTTACCACTGACCCAACCCATACCACTGCCTCACCCCTTACCACTGCCACAGTCCTTACCACTGCCACACCCCTTACCACTGCCATAGTCCTTACCACTGCCACACCCCTTAGCACTGCCACAGTCCTTACCATGCCACACCCCTTACCACTGACACACCACTTTCCACTGCCACATTCCTTATCACTGCCACACCCCTTACCATGCCACAGTCCTTACCACTGCCACACCCCTTACAACTGCCACACCCCTTACCACTGTCACACTCCTTACCACTGAAACACCCCTTAAAACTTCCACAGTCCTTACCACTGCCACACCCCTTACCACTGCCACACCCCTTACCACTGCCACACCCCTTACCACTGCCAGAATCCCTACCACTGCCACACCCCTTACCACTGCCACAGTCCATAACAGTGCCACACCCCATACCACTGCCACACCACTTACCACTGCCACAGTCCTTATCACTGCCACACCCCTTACCACTGCCACATCCTTAACCACTGCCACAGCCCTTACCACTTCCACATTCCTTACCACTACCACACCAGTTACCACTGCCACACCCCTTACCACTGCCACACTCCTTACCACTGCCACACCCCTTACCACTGCCACACCCCTTAAAACTGCCACAATCCTTACCACTGGCACACCCCTTACCACTGCCACACACCTTACCAATGCCACACCCCTACCACTGCCACCCCCCTTACCACTGCAACAGTCCTTATCACGGCCACAGTCCTTACCACGGCCACAGTCCTTCCCACGGCCACACCCTTAACACTGCCTCACACCTTACCACTGCCACACCCCTTATCACTGCCACACCACTTACCACTGCAACAGTCCTTATCACTGCCACAGTCCTTTCCATTGCCGCAGTCCTTACCACTGCCACACACCTTACCACAGCCAAGTTAATTACCACTGCCAAACCCCTTACCACATCCACACTCTTTACCAGTACCACACCCCTTACCACTGCCACATCCCTTACCACTGTTACACCCCTTAAAATTGCTACCCCTTAAAACTGCCACATCCCTTACCACTGCCACACTCCTTACCACTGCCACAATACTTATCACTGCCACAGTACTTACCACTGACACACTCCTTACCACTGCCATACCACTTACCACTGCCACAGTCCTTACCACTGCCAGACCCCTTACCACTTAAACACTCATTACCACTGCCACACTTTTTAAAACTGCCAGATCCCTTACCACTGCCACACCATTTCCACTGCCACAGTCCTTACCACTGCCACACCCCTTACCACTGCCACACTCCTTATCATTTCCACAGTCCTTACCACTACCATACCCCTTACCACTAGAACACCTGTTACCACTACCACACACCAAACCACTGCCACACTCCTTACCACTGCCACACTCCTTACCACTGCCACACTTTTTAACACTGCCACACCCCTTACCACTGCCACAGCCCTTACCACTGCCACACCCCTTACCACTGCCACACACATTACCACTGCCACACTTTTTAAAACTGCCAGATCCCTTACCACTGACACACCATTTCCACGGCCACACCCCTTACCACTGCCACACCCCTTACCACTGCCACACTCCTTATCATTTCCACAGTCCTTACCACTACCACACCCCTTACCACTAGCACACCTGTTACCACTACCACACACCTTACCACTGCCGAACTCCTTAACACTGCCACACTCCTTGCCACTGCCACACTCCTTATCACTGCCACACCCCTTACCACTGCCACAGCCCTTTCCACTGCCACACCCCTTACCACTGCCACACCTCTTACCACTGCCACACCCCTTACCACTGCCACACCCCTTACCACTGCCAACCCCTTACCACTGCCACACTCCTTACCACTGCCATACCCCTTACCATTGCAACACCCCTTACCACTGCCACAGTCCTTACCACTGCCACAGTCCTTAACACTGCCACAATCCTTACCACGGCTACACACCTTACCACTGCCAAATCCCTTACCACTGCCACACCCCTTACCACTGTCACATTTTTAACCACTGCCACAGCCCTTACCACTGCCACATTCCTTACCACTACCACACCAGTTACCACGGCCACACCCCTTACCACTGCCTCACTCCTTACCACTGCCACACACCTTACCACTGCCACACCCCTTACCACTGCCACAGTCCTTACCACTGCCACACCCTTTACCACTGCCACACACCTTACAACTGCCACACCCCTTACCACTGCCACACCCCTTACCACTGCCACAGTCATTGTCACTGCCACAATCCTTACCACGGCCACAGTCCTTCCCACGGCCACACCCCTTACCACTGCCACACACCTTACCACTGCCACACCCCTTGCCACTGCCACACCCCTTACCACTGCTACAGTCCTTATCACTGCCACAGTCCTTTCCACTGCCACAGTCCTTCCTACTGTCACAGTCCTTACCACTACCACACCCCTTACCACTGCCACAGTCCTTACCACTGCCACAAACCTCACCACAGCCAAGTTAATTACCACAGCCACACCCCTTACCACAGCCATACTCTTTATCAGTACCACACCCCTTACCACTGCCACACCCCTTACCACTGTTACACCCCTTAAAACTGCCACCCCTTAAAACTGCCACTTCCCTTACCACTACCACACCCCTTACCACTGCCACAATACTTATCACTGCCACAGTACTTACCACTGCCACACTCCTTACCACTGCCACACCACTTACCACTGCCACAGTCCTTACCACTGCCAGACCCCTTACCACTGCCACACACATTACCACTGCCACACTTGTTAAAACTGCCAGATCCCTTACCACTGACACACCATTTCCACGGCCACACACCTTACCACTGCCACACCCCTTACCACTGCCACCCTCCTTATCATTTCCACAGTCCTTACCACTACCACACCCCTTACCACTAGCACACCTGTTACCACTACCACACACCTTACCACTGCCGAACTCCTTAACACTGCCACACTCCTTGCCACTGCCACACTCCTTATAACTGCCACACCCCTTACCACTGCCACAGCCCTTCCCACTGCCACACCCCTTACCACTGCCACACCCCTTACCACTGCCACACCCCTTACCACTGCCACAGTCCTTACAACTGCCACAGTCCTTACCACTGCCACACCCCTTAACACTGCCACACCCCTTACCATTGCCACACCCCTTAACACTGCCAACCCCTTACCACTGCCACACCCCTTACCACTGCCATACCCCTTACCACTGAAACACCCCTTACCACTGCCACAATTTTATCACTGCCACAGTCCTTACCACTGCCACACCACATACCACTGCCACACCCCTTACCACTACCACACCCCTACCACTGCCACACCCCTTAACACTGCCACACTCCTTATCACTGCCACACCACTTACCACTACCACAGTCCTTCCACTGCCACACCCCTTACCACTGCCACACCCCTTACCACTGCCACACCCCTTACCAATGCCACACCCCTTACCACTCTCACAGTCCTTACCACGGCCACAGTCCTTCCCATGGCCACACCCCTTACCTCTGCCACACACCTTGCCACTGCCAAACCCCTTGCCACTGCCACACCCCTTACCACTGCAACAGTCCTTATCACTGCCACAGTCCTTTCCACTGCCACAGTCCTTCCTACTGCCACACTCCTTACCACTGCCACACCCCTTACCACTGCCACAGTCCTTACCACAGCCAAGTTAATTACCACTGCCACACCCCTTACCACAGCCACACTCTTTACCAGTACCACACCCCTTACCACGGCCACACCCCTTACCACTGTTACACCCCTTAAAACTGCCACCCCTTAAAACTGCCACATCCCTTACCACTGCCACACCCCTTGCCACTGCCACAGTACTTACCACTGCCACACTCCTTACCACTGCCACAGCACTTACCATTGCCACAGTCCTTACCACTGACAGACCCCTTACCACTGCCACACTCATTACCACTGCCACACTTTTTAAAACTGGCAGATCCCTTACGCCTGCGACACCATTTCCACTGCCACAGTACTTACCACTGCCACACCCCTTACCACTGCCACACTCCTTATCATTTCCACAGTCCTTACCACTACCATACCCCTTACCACTAGCACACCTGTTACCACTACCACACACCTTACCACTGCCACACTCCTTAACACTGCCACATTCCTTGCCACTGCCACACTCCTTATCACTGCCACACCCCTTACCACTGCCATAGCCCTTACCACTGCCACACCCCTTACCACTGCCACACCCCTTACCACTGCCACACCTCTTACCACTGCCACCTTCCTTATCACTGCCACACCCCTTACCACTGCCACAGTCCTTGCAACTGCCATAGTCCTTACCACTGCCACACCCCTTACCACTGCCACATCCCTTACCACTGCCACACCCCTTACCACTGCCAACCCCTTACCACTGCCACACCCCTTACCACTGCCATACCCCTTACCACTGCAACACCCCTTACCACTGCCACAGTCCTTACCACTGCCACAGTCCTTACCACTGCCACAATCCTTACCACGGCCACACCCCTTACCACTGCCAAATCCCTTACCACTGCCACACCCCTTACCACTGCCACCGTCCTTACCACTGCCACACACCTTACCACTGCCACACCCCTTACCACTGCCACAGTCCTTACCACTACCACACCACTTACCACTGCCACCCTCCTTACCACAGCCACTGTCCTTACCACTGCCACAATACTTATCACCTCCACAGTCCTTACCACTGCCACACACTTTACCACGGCCAAAGTGCTTATCACTGCCACAGACCTTACCACTGCCACACTCCTTACCACTACCACACTCCTTACCACTGCCACATTCCTTACCACTGCCACAATTTTATCACTGCCACAATCCTTACCACTGCCACACCCTTTACCACTACCACACCCCTTACCACTGCCGTAGTCCTTACCACTGCCACAGTCCTTACCACTGCCACACCCCTTACCACTGCCACACCCCTTACCACTGCCACAATTTTATCACTGCCACAGTCCTTACCACTGCCACACCACATACCACTGCCACACCCCTTACCACTACCACACCCCTACCACTGCCACAACCCTTAACACTGCCACACTCCTTATCACTGCCACACCACTTACCACTACCACAGTACTTACCACTGCCACACCCCTTACCACTGCCACACTCCTTACCACTGCCACACACCTAAACACTTCCACACCCCTTACCCCTGTCACAGTCCTTACCACTGCCACACCCATTACCACTGCCAAACCACTTACCACTGCCACAGTCCTTACCACTGCAACACTCCTTACCACTGCCACAGGCCTTACCACTGCCACACCCCTTACCACTACCATACTCTTTACCACTGCCACAGACCTTACGACTGCCACACCTCTTACCACTGCCACACCACTTACCACTGCCACAGTCCTTACCACTGCCACACCCCTTACCAGTACCGCACCCATTACCACTGCCATAGTCCTTACCACTGCCACAGTCCTTACCACTGCCACACACCTTATCAAAGCCATGTTACTTACCACTGCCACACCCCTTACCACAGCCATACTCCTTACCACTGCCACACACCTTACCACAGCTAGACCCCTTAACACTGCCACCCTTTACCACTGCCACATCCCTTACCACTGCCACACCCCTTACTACTGCCACAATACTTATCACTGCCACAGTCCTTACCACTGCCACAGTCCTTAGCACTGCCACACCCCTTACCACTGCCACACCCCTAAACACTGCCACACTTTTTATCACTGCCACACCCCTTACCACTGCCACACCCCTACCACTGCCACACCCCTTACCACTGCCACAGTCCTTATCACTGCCACAGTCCTTACCACTACCATACACCTTACCACTACCACACACCTTACCACTACCACACACCTTACCACTGCCACACTCCTTACCACTGCTACACTCCTTACCACTTACACACTCCTTATCACTGCCACAACCCTTACCACTGCCACATTCCTTACCACTGCCACAATCCCTAACAGTGCCACACCCCTTACCACTGACACAGTCCTTACCACTACCACACTCTTTACCCCTGCCACACTCCTTACCACTGCGACACCCCTTACCAATGCCAAAGTCCTTACCAAGGCCACAGTCCTTACCACTGCCACACCCCTTACCACAGCCACACCCCTTATCACTGCCACAGTTCTTACCACTGCCACACCCCTTACCACTGCCACAGTCCTTATAACTTCCACACCCCTTGCCACTGCCACACCCCTTACCACTGCCACAGTCCTTACCACTGCCACACCCCTTACCACTGCCACACTTCTTACCACTGCCACACCCCTTACCACTGCCACACTCCTTACCACTGCCACACCCCATACCATTGCCAGATGCCTTACACTGGCACACTCCTTACCACTGCACACTCCTTATCACTGAACAATCCCTACCACTGCCACACCACTTACCACTGCCACTCTCCTTACCACTGCGACAATACTTACCACTACCACACCCCATACCACTGCCACATCCCTTACCACTGCCATACTTTTTATCACTGCCACACCCCTTACCACTGCCACAATCCTTCCCACTGCCACAATACTTATCACCTCCACAGTCCTTACCACTGCCACACACTTTACCACGGCCAAAGTGCTTACCACTGCCACAGATCTTACCACTGCCACACTCCTTACCACTACCACACTCCTTACCACTGCCACATTCCTTACCACTGCCACAATTTTATCACTGCCAAAATCCTTACCACTGCCACACCCTTTACCACTACCACACCCCTTACCACTGCCGTAGTCCTTACCACTGCCACAGTCCTTACCACTGCCACACCCCTTACCACTGCCACACCTCTTACCACTGCCACAATTTTATCACTGCCACAGTCCTTACCACTGCCACACCACATACCACTACCACACCCCTTACCACTACCACACCCCTACCACTGCCACAACCCTTAACACTGCCACACTCCTTATCACTGCCACACCACTTACCACTACCACAGTCCTTACCACTGCCACACCCCTTACCACTGCCACACTCCTTACCACTGCGACACTCCTTAACACTTCCACACCCCTTACCACTGTCACAGTCCTTACCACTGCCACACCCCTTACCACTGCCAAACCCCTTACCACTGCCACAGTCCTTACCACTGCCACACTCCTTACCACTGCCACAGGCCTTACCACTGCCACACCCCTTACCACTGCCATACTCTTTACCACTGCCACAGACCTTACGACTGCCACACCCCTTACCACTGCCCCACCACTTACCACTGCCACAGTCCTTACCACTGCCACACCCCTTACCACTACCACACCCCTTACCACTGCCATAGTCCTTACCACTGCCACAGTCCTTACCACTGCCACACACCTTACCACTGCCACGCTTCTTAACCCTGCCACACCCCTTACCACTGCCAACCCCTTACCACTGCCACACCCCTTACCACTGCCACACTCCTTATCATTTCCACAGTCCTTACCACTACCATACCCCTTACCACTACCACACACCTTACCACTACCACACACCTTACCACTGCCACACTCCTTACCACTGCTCCACTCCTTACCACTTACACACTCCTTATCACTGCCACAACCCTTACCACTGCCACATTCCTTACCACTGCCACAATCCCTAACAGTGCCACACCCCTTACCACTGACACAGTCCTTACCACTACCACACTCTTTACCCCTGCCGCACTCCTTACCACTGCGACACCCCTTACCAATGCCAAAGTCCTTACCAAGGCCACAGACCTTACCACTGCCACACCCCTTACCACAGCCACACCCCTTATCACTGCCACAGTCCTTACCACTGCCACACCCCTTACCACTGCCACAGTCCTTATAACTGCCACACCCCTTACCACTGCCACACCCCTCACCACTGCCACAGTCCTTACCACTGCCACACCCCTTACCACTGCCACACTTCTTACCAATGCCACACCCCTTACCACTGCCACACTCCTTACCACTGCCACACCCCATACCATTGCCAGATGCCTTACACTGCCACACTCCTTACCACTGCACACTCCTTATCACTGAACAATCCCTACCACTGCCACACCACTTACCACTGCCACACTCCTTACCACTGCGACAATACTTACCACTACCACACCCCTTACCACTGCCACATCCCTTACCACTGCCATACTTTTTATCACTGCCACACCCCTTACCACTGCCACAATCCTTCCCACTGCCACACGTTTTACCACAGACACATTCCTTAAGACTGCCACACCCCATACAACTGCCACTGTCCTTAACACTGCCACACCCCTTACCACTGGCACACCCCTTACCAGTGTCACACTCCTTATCACTGCCACACCACTAACCACTGCCACAGTCCTTACCACTGCCACACCACTTACCACTGCCACACTTCTTACCACTGCCACACTCCTTAACACTGCCACACCCCTTACCACTGCCACACCTGTTACCACTGCCACAACCCTTAGCACTTCCACACCCCTTACCACTGCCACATTCCTTACCACTGCCACACCCCTTACCACTACGACACCCCTTACCACTTCCACAGCCCTTACCACTGCCACAGTCAATACCAATGCCACAGTCAGTACCACTGCCAAACCCCTTACCACTGCCACACCCCTTACCACTGCCACTGTCCTTACCACTGCCACACCCCTTACCACTGCCACAGTCCTTACCACTGACACACCCCTTACCACTCCCACACTCCTTATCACTGCCACACTCCCTACCACTGCCATAGTCCTTACCACTGCCACTGTCCTTACCACTACCACACCCCTTACCACTGACCCACCCAATACCACTTCCTCACCCCTTACCACTGCCACACTCCTTATCACTGCCACACCCCTTACCACTGCCACACCCCTTACCACTGCCACACTCCTTACCACTGCCACAGTTTTTTCCACTGCCACTGTCCTTACCACTGCCACACCCCTTACCTCTGACCCACCCAATACCACTGCCTCACCCCTTACCACTGCCACAGTCCTTACCACTGGCACACCCCTTACCACTGCCACAGTCCTTACCATGCCAAACCCCTTACCACTGCCACACCACTTTCCACTGCCACACTCCTTATCACTGCCACACCCCTTACCATGCCACTGTCCTTAACACTGCCACACCCATTACCACTGCCACACACCTTACCACTGCCACACTCCTTAGGACTGAAACACCCCTTACCACTGCCACAGTCCTTACCACTGCCACACCCCTTACCACTGCCACACCCCTTACCACTGCCACACCCCTTACCACTGCCACAGTCCTTACCACTGCCCCAACCCTTACCACTGCCACAGTCCTTATCACTGCCACACCCCTTACCACTGCCCCACCCCTTATCACTGCCACAGTCCTTACCACTGCCACACCCCTTACCACTACCACACCCCTTACCACTGCCATAGTCCTTACCACTGCCACAGACCTTACCACTGCCACACACCTTACCAAAGCCATGTTACTTACCACTCCCACACCCCTTAACAGCCATACTCCTTACCACTGCCACACCCCTTACCACAGCTACACCCCTTAACACTGTCACCCCTTACCACTGCCACATCCCCTACCACTGCCACACCCCTTACTACTGCCACAATACTTATCACTGCCACATTCCTTACCACTGCCACACTCCTTACCACTGCCACACCCTAAACACTGCCACACTTTTTATCACTGCCACACCCCTTAACACTGCCACACCCCAACCACTGCCACACCACTTTGCACTGCCACACTCCTTATCACTGCGACACCTCTTACCACTGCCACACTCCTTACCACTGAAACACCCCTTACCACTGCCACAGTCCTTACCACTGACACACCCCTTACCACTGCCACACCCCTTACCACTGCCACACCCCGTACCACTGCCACATACCTACCACTGCCACAGTCCTTACCACTGCCACTGTCCTTACCACTGCCAGACCCCTTACCACTGCCACACTCATTACCACTGCCACACTTTTTAACACTGTCAGATCCCTTACCACTGCCACACCATTTCCACTGCCACACCCCTTACCACTGCCACACTCCTTACCACTGCCATACTCCTTATCACTGCCAAACCCTTTACCACTGCCACAGCTCTAACCACTGCCACACCCCTTACCACTGCCACACCCCTTACCACTGCCACACCCCTTAAAACTGCCATCATCCTTATCACTGCCACACCCCTTACCACTGCCACAGTCCTTACAACTGCCAGAGTCCTTACCACTGCCACAATCCTTACCACAGCCACACCCCTTACCACTGACAAATCCCTAACCACTGCCACACCCCTTACCACTGCCACAGTCCTTACCACTGCCACAGTCCTTACCACTGCCACACACCTTACCACTGACACAGTCCTTACCACTGCCACACCCCTTACCACCGCCACACCCCTTACCACAGCTACACCCCTTAACACTGCCACCCCTTACCAAAGCCACTGTCCTTACCACTGCCACAATACTTATCACGGCCACAGTCCTTACCACTGCCACACACTTTACGACGGCCAAAGTGCTTACCACTGCCACAGACCTTACCACTTCCACACTCCTTACCACTACCACACTCCTTACCACTGCCACATTCCTTACCACTGCCACACCCCTAACCACTACCACACCCCTTAACACTGCCACACTCCTTATCACTGCCACACCACTTACCACTACCACAGTCCTTACCACTGCCACACTCCTTACCACTGCCACACTCCTTAACACTTCCACACCCCTTACCACTGCCACAGTCCTTACCACTGCCACACCCCTTACCACTGCCACACTCCTTACCACTGCCACACTCCTTAACACTTCCACACCCCTTACCACTGCCACAGTCCTTACCACTGCCACACCACTTACCACTGCCACACCCCTTACCAATGCCACAGTCCTTACCACTGCCACACTCCTTACCACTGCCACAGTCCTTACCACTGCCACAACCCTTACCACTGCCATACTCCTTACCACTGCCACAACACTTACCACTGCCACAGTCCTTATCACTGCCACACCCCTTACCACTGCCCCAACCCTTACCACTGCCACAGTCCTTACCACTGCCACACCCCTTACCACTACCACACCCCTTACCACTGCCATAGTCCTTACCACTGCCACAGTCCCTACCACTGCCACACACCTTACCAAAGCCATGTTACTTACCACTGCCACACCCCTTACCACAGCCATACTCCTTACCACTGACACACCCCTTACCACGGCCACACCCCTTACCACAGCTACACCCCTTAATACTGCCACCCCTTACCTCTGCCACATCCCTTACCACTGCCACACCCCTTACTACTGCCACAATACTTATCACTGCCACAATCCTTACCACTGCCACACCCCTTATCACTGCCATAAACCCTAAACACTGCCACACTTTTTATCACGGCCAAACCCCTTACCACTGCCACACCCCTACCACTGCCACACCCCTTACCACTGCCACACTCCTTACCACTGCCACATACCTTATCATTTCCACATTACTTACCACTACCATACCCCTTACCACTAGCACACACCTTACCACTACCACACAACTTACCACTGCCACACTCCTTACCACTGCTACACTCCTTACCACTTACACACTCCTTATCACTGCCACACCCCTTACCACTGCCACATTCCTTACCATTGCCACAATCCCTAACAGTGCCACACCCCTTATCACTGACACAGTCCTTACCACTACCACACCCTTTACAACTGCCACACTCCTTACCACTGCCACACCCCTTACCACTTCCAAAGTCCTTACCACTGCCAAAGTCCTTACCAGTGCCACACCCCATACCACAGCCACACCCCTTATCACTGCCACAGTCCTTACCACTGCCACACACCTTACCACTGCCACACCCCTTACCACTGCCACAGTCCTTACCACTGCCACACCCCTTACCACTGCCACAATCCTTACCACAAGCACACCCCTTATCACTGCCACAGTCCTTACCACTGCCACACCCCTTGCCACTGCCATGTTCCTTACCAATGCCACACCCCTTACCACTGCCACAACCCTTACCACTGCCACACCCCTTACCCCTACCACACCCATTACCACTACCACATTCCTTACCAGTGCCACACCCCTTACCACTGCCAAAGTCCTTACCACTGCCACACCCCTTACCACTGCCACAGGCCTTACCACTGCCACAGGCCTTACCACTGCCACACCCCTTACCACTGCCATACTCCTTACCACTGCCACAACCCTTACCACTGCCATAGTCCTTATGACTGCCACACTCCTTACCACTGCCCCACCCCTTACCACTGCCACAGTCCTTACGACTGCCACACCCCTTACCACTACCACACTCCTTGCCACTGCCATAGTCCTTATCACTGCCACAGTCCTTACCACTGCCACACAACTTACCAAAGCCATGTTACTTACCACTGCCACACCCCTTACCACAGCCATACTCCTTACCACTGCCACACCCCTTACCACAGCTAGACCCCTTAACACTGCCACCCCTTACCACTGCCACATCCCTTACCACTGCCACACCCCTTACTACTGCAACAATACTTATCACTGCCACAGTCCTTACCACTGCCACACCCCTTACCACTGCCACAAACCTAAACACTGCCACACTTTTTATCACTGCCACACCCCTTACCACTGCCACACCCCTACCACTGCCACACCCCTTACCACTGCCACACTCCTTATCACTGCCACACCACTTCCCACTGCCATAGTCCTTACCACTGCCACACCCCTTACCACTGCCACACTACTTACCACTGCCACACTCCTTATCATTTCCATAGTCCTTACCACTACCACACCCCTTACCACTACCACACACCTTACCACTGCCACACTCCTTACCACTGCTACACTCCTTACCACTTACACACTCCTTATCACTGCCACATCCCTTACCACTGCCACATTCCTTACCACTGCCACAATCCCTAACAGTGCCACACCCTTTACCACTGCCACACTCCTTACCACTGCCACACCCCTTACCAATGCCAAAGTCCTTACCAAGGCCACAGTCCTTACCACTGCCACACACCTTACCACAGCCACACCCCTTTTCACTGCCACAGTCCTTACCACTGCCACACACCTTACCACTGCCACACCCCTTACCACTGCCACAGTCCTTACCACTGCCACACTCCTTACCACTGCCACAACCCTTACCAATGCCACACCCCTTACCACTGACATACTCCTTACCACTGCCACACCCCTTACCACTGTCACAGTCCTTATCACTGCCACACCCCTTACCACTGCCACAACCCTTACCACTGCCACAGTCCTTACACTGCCACACCCCTTACCACTGCAACACACCTTACCACTGCCACACCCCTTACCACTGCCACACTCCTTACCACTGCCACACCCCATACCACTGCCAGACGCCTTACACTGCCACACTCCTTACCACTGTGACAATACTTACCACTGCCACACTCCTTATCACTGCCACACCCCTTACCACTGCCTCAAACCGTACCACTGCCACACCCCTTAATACTGCCACAGTCTTTAGTACTGCGACAATACTTACCACTACCACATCCCTTACCACTGCCACATCCCTTACCACTGCCACAATTTTTACCACTGCCACACCCCTTACCACTGCCACAATCCTTCCCACTGCCACACGTTTTACCACTGACACATTCCTTACCACTGCCACACCCCATACCACTGCCACAGTCCTTAACACTGCCACACCCCTAACCACTGCCACACCCCTTACCAGTGCCACACTCCTTATCACTGCCACACCACTTACCACTGCGACAGTCGTTACCACTGCCACACCACTTACCACTGCCACACTCCTTACCACTGTCACACCCCTTAGCACTTCCACACCCTTTACCACTGCCACATTCCTTACCACAGCCACATCCCCTTACAACTACGACACCCCTTACCACTTCCACAGCACTTACCACTACCACAGTCAGTACCACTGCCACAGTCAGTACCACTGCCACACCCCTTACCACTGCCACACCCCTTACCACTGCCACAGTCCTTACCACTGCCACACCCCTTACCATGCCACAGTCCTTACCACTGCCACACCACTTACCACTGCCACAGTCCTTACCACTGCCACACCCCTTACTACTGCCACACCCCTTACCACTGCCACACTCCTTACCACTGAAACACCCCTTACCACTGCCACAGTCCTTACCACTGAAACACCCCTTACCACTGCCACACCCCTTACCACTGCCACACCCCTTACCACTGCCACACTCCTTACCACTGCCACAGTCCTTACCACTGCCACTGTCCTTACCACTGCCACACCCCTTACCACTGACGCACCCATACCACTGCCTCACCCTTACCACTGCCACAATCCTTACCAATGCCACACCCCTTACCACTGCCACAGTCCTTACCACTGCCACACCCCTTAGCACTGCCACAGTCCTTACCATGCCACACCCCTTACCACTGCCACACCACTTTCCACTGCCACACTCCTTATCACTGCTACACCCCTTACCATGCCACAGTCCTTACCATTGCCATACCCCTTACCACTGCCACACCCCTTACCACTGCCACACCCCTTACCACTGCCACACACCTTACCACTGCCACACTCCTTAGGACTGAAACACCCCTTACCACTGCCACAGGCCTTACTACTGCCAAACCCCTTAACACTGCCACACCCCTTACCACTGCCACATCCCTTACCACTGCCACAGTCCTTATCACTGCCACACCCCTTACCACTGCCACAGTCCTTATCACTGCCACACCCCTTACCACTGCCCCACCCCTTACCACTGCCACAGTCCTTACCACTGCCACACCCCATACCACTACCACACCCCTTACCACTGCCATAGTCCTTACCACTGCCACAGTCCTTACCACTGCCACACACCTTACCAAAGCCATGTTACTTACCACTGCCACACCCCTTACCATAGCCATACTCCTTACCATTGCCACACCCCTTACCACAGCTAAACCCCTTTACACTGCCACCCCTTACCACTGCCACATCCCTTACCACTGCCACACCCCTTACTACTGCCACAATATTTATCACTGCCACAGTCCTTACCACTGCCACACCCCTTACCACTGCCCCACCCCTAAACACTGCCACACTTTTTATCACTGCCACACCCCTTACCACTGCCACACCCCTACCACTGCCACACCCCTTACCACTGACACACTCCTTATCACTGCCACACCACTTACCACTGCCACAGTCCTTACCACTGCCACACCCCTTACCACTGCCACACCCCTTACCACTGCCACACTCCTTAACCCTGCCACACCCCTTACCACTGCCACACCCCTTACCACTGCCACACCCCTTACCACTGCCACACTCCTTATCATTTCCACAGTCCTTACCAATACCATACCCCTTACCACTACCACACCCCTTACCACTACCACACACCTTACCACTGCCACAATCTTTACCACTGCTACACTCCTTACCACTTACACACTCCTTATCACTGCCACACCCCTTACCACTGCCACATTCCTTACCACTGCCACAATCCCTAACAGTGCCACACCCCTTACCACTGACACAGTCCTTACCACTACCACACCCTTTACTACTGCCACACTCCTTACCACTGCCACACCCCTTACCAATGCCAAAGTCCTTACCACGGCCACAGTCCTTACCACTGCCACACCCCTTACCACAGCCACATCCCTTATCACTGCCACCATCCTTACCACTGCCACACCCCTTACCACTGCCACACCCCTTACTACTGCCACAGCCCTCACCACTGCCACACTCCTTACCACTGCCACACTCCTTACCACTGCCACACCCCTTACCACTGCCATACTCCTTACCACTGCCACACCCCTTACCACTGCCAAAGTCCTTATCACTGCCACACCCCTTACCACTGCCACACCCCTTACCACTGCCACAGTCCTTACCACTGCCACACCCTTTACCACTGCCACTACCCTTACCACTGCCACACCCCTTACCACTGCCACTCTCCTTACCACTGCCACACCCCATACCACTGCCAGACGCCTTACACTGCCACACTCCTTACGTCTGCACACTCTTTATCACTGCACAATCCCTACCACTGCCACACCACTTACCACTGCCACACTCCTTACCACTGCGACAATACTTACCACTGCCACATTCCTTATCACTGCCACACCCCTTACCACTGCCTCAAACCGTACCACTGCCACACCCCTCACCACTGCCACAGTCCTTACCACTGCCACACTCCTTAACACTGCCACACCCCTTACCATTGCCAGACCCGTTACCACTGCCACACCGCTTAGCACTTCCACACCCCTTACCACTGCCACATTCCTTACCACTGCCACACCCCTTACCACTACGACACCCCTTACCACTTCCACAACCCTTACCACTGCCACAGTCAGTACCACTGCCACAGTCAGTACCACTGCCACACCCCTTACCACTGCCACACCCCTTACCACTGCCCCAGTCCTTACCACTGCCACACCACTTTGCACTGCCACACTCCTTATCACTGCCACACCCCTTACCATGCCACAGTCCTTACCACTGCCACACCCCTTACCACTGCCACACCCCTTACCACTGCCACACTCCTTACCACTGAAACACCCCTTACCACTGCCACAGTCCTTACCACTGACACACCCCTTACCACTGCCACACCCCTTACCACTGCCACACCCCGTACCACTGCCACACTCCCTACCACTGCCATAGTCCTTACCACTGCCACTGTCCTTACCACTACCACACCCCTTACCACTGACCCACCCAATACCACTTCCTCACCCCTTACCACTGCCACAGTCCTTACCAGTGTCACCCCCTTACCACTGCCACAGTCCTTACCACTTCAACACCCCTTAGCACTGCCACAGTACTTACCATGCCACACCCCTTACCACTGCCACACCACTTTCTACTGCCACACTCCTTATCACTGCCACACCCCTTACCATGCCACAGTCCTTACCACTGCCACACCCCTTACCACTGCCACAACCCTTACCACAGCCACACCCCTTACCACTCCCACACTCCTTACCACTGCCACACCCCTTACCACTGCCAGAATCCCTACCACTGCCACACCCCTTACCACTGCCACAGTCCTTATCACTGCCACACCCCATACCACTGCCACACCCCTTACCACAGCCACACCCCTTACCACTGCCACAGTCCTTACCACTGCCACACCCCTTACCACTGCCACACCCCTTACCACAGCCACACCCCTTACCACTGCCACACTCCTTACCCCTGCCACACCCCTTACCACTGCCAGAATCCCTACCACTGCCACACCCCTTACCACTGCCACAGTCCTTATCACTGCCACACCCCATACCACTGCCACACCCCTTACCACTGCCACACTCCTTATCACTGCCACACCCCTTACCACTGCCACACTCCTTACCACTGCCACACCCCATACCACTGCCACACCCCTTAAAACTGCCACACTCCTTATCACTGCCACACCCCTTACCACTGCCACAGTCCTTATCACTGCCACACCCCATACCACTGCCACACCCCTTACCACTGCCACACACCTTACCACTGCCACACCCCTTACCACTGCCACACTCCTTACCACTGCCACACCCCATACCACTGCCAGACGCCTTACACTGCCCCACTCCTTACCACTGTGACAATACTTACCACTGCCACACTCCTTATCACTGCCACACCCCTTACCACTGCCTCAAACCGTACCACTGCCACACCCCTTACTACTGCCACAGTCTTTACCACTGCGACAATACTTACCACTACCACACCCCTTACCACTGCCACATCTCTTACCACTGCCACAATTTTTACCACTGCCACACCCCTTACCACTGCCACAATCCTTCCCACTGCCACACCTTTTACCAGTGCCACACTCCTTATCACTGCCACACCACTTACCACTGCGACAGTCGTTACCACTGCCACACCACTTACCACTGCCACACTCCTTACCACTTCCACACTCCTTAACACTGCCACACCCCTTACAACTGCCACACCTGTTACCACTGCCACACCCCTTAGCACTTCCACAACCCTTACCACTGCCACATTCCTTACCACTGCCACATCCCCTTACCACTACGACACCCCTTACCACTTCCATAGCCCTTACCACTGCCACAGTCAGTACCACTGCCACAGTCAGTACCACTGCCACACCCCTTACCACTGCCACACCCCTTACCACTGCCACAGTCCTTACCACTGCCACACCCCTTACCATGCCACAGTCCTTACCACTGCCACACCACTTTCCACTTCCACACTCCTTATCACTGCCACACCCCTTACCATGCCACAGTCCTTACCACTGCCACACCCCTTACCACTGCCACACCCCTTACCACTGCCACACTCATTACCACTGAAACACCCCTTACCACTGCCACAGTCCTTAACAGTGAAACACCCCTTACCACTGCCACACCCCTTACCACTACCACACCCCTTACCACTGCCACACTCCTTACCACTGCCACAGTCCTTACCACTGCCACTGTCCTTACCACTGCCACACCCCTTACCACTGACCCACCCATACCACTGCCTCACCCTTACCACTGCCACAATCCGTACCACTGCCACACCCCTTACCACTGCCACAGTCCTTACCACTGCCACACCCCTTAGCACTGCCACAGTCCTTACCATGCCACACCCCTTACCACTGCCACACCACTTTCCACTGCCGCACTCCTTATCACTGCTACACCCCTTACCATGCCACAGTACTTACCATTGCCACACCCCTTACCACTGCCACACCCCTTACCACTGCCACACACCTTACCACTGCCACATTCCTTAGGACTGAAACACCCCTTACCACTGCCACAGGCCTTACTACTGCCACACCCCTTACCACTGCCACACCCCTTCCCACTGCCACACCCCTTACCACTGCCACAGTCCTTACCACTGCCACACCCCTTACCACTGCCACAGTCCTTATAACTGCCACACCCCTTACCACTGCCCCACCCCTTACCACTGCCACAGTCCTTACCACTGCCACACCCCTTACCACTACCACACTCCTTACCACTGCCATAGTCCTTACCACTGCCACAGTCCTTACCACTGCCACAAACCTTACCAAAGCCATGTTACTTAACACTGCCACACCCCTTACCACAGCCATACTCCTTACCATTGCCACACCCCTTACCACAGCTAAACCCCTTTACACTGCCACCCCTTACCACTGCCACATCCCTTACCACTGCCACACCCCTTACTACTGCCACAATATTTATCACTGCCACAGTCCTTACCACTGCCACACCCCTTACCACTGCCCCACCCCTAAACACTGCCACACTTTTTATCACTACCACACCCCTTACCACTGCCACACCCCTACCACTGCCACACCCCTTACTACTGCCACACTCCTTATCACTGCCACACCACTTACCACTGCCACAGTCCTTACCACTGCCACACCCCTTACCACTGCCACACTCCTTACCACTGCCACACTCCTTAACCCTGCCACATCCCTTACCACTGCCACACCCCTTACCACTGCCACACCCCTTTCCATTGCCACACTCCTTATCATTTCCACAGTCCTTACCACTACCATACCCCTTACCACTACCACACCCCTTACCACTACCACACACCTTACCACTGCCACACTCCTTACCACTGCTACACTCCTTACCACTTACAACCTCCTTATCACTGCCACACCCCTTACCACTGCCACATTCCTTACCACTGCCACAATCCCTAACAGTGCCATACCCCTTACCACTGACACAGTCCTTACCAATACCACACCCTTTACTACTGCCACACTCCTTACCTCTGCCACACCCCTTACCAATGCCAAAGTCCTTACCACGGCCACAGTCCTTACCACTGCCACACCCCTTACCACAGCCACATCCCTTATCACTGCCACCGTCCTTACCACTGCCACACCCCTTACCACTGCCACACCCCTTACCACTGCCACAGTCCTTACCACTGCCACACTCCTTACCACTGCCACACTCCTTACCACTGCCACACCCCTTACCACTGCCATACTCCTTACCACTGCCACACCCCTTACCACTGCCAAAGTCCTTATCACTGCCACACCCCTTACCACTGCCACACCCCTTACCACTGCCATAGTCCTTACCACTGCCACACCCCTTACCACTGCCACACCCCTTACCACTGCCACACCCCTTACCACTGCCACACTCCTTACCACTGCCACACCCCATACCACTGCCAGACGCCTTACACTGCCACATTCCTTACGTCTGCACACTCCTTATCACTGCACAATCCCTACCACTGCCACACCACTTACCACTGCCACATTCCTTACCACTGCGACAATACTTACCACTGCTAGACTCCTTATCACTTCCACACCCCTTACCACTGCCTCAAACCGTACCACTGCCACACCCCTTACCACTGCCACAATCCTTCCCACTGCCACACGTTTTACCATGACACATTCCTTACCACTGCCACACCCCATAACACTGCCACAGTCCTTAACACTGCCACACCCCTTACCACTGCCACACCCCTTACCAGTGCCACACTCCTTATCACTGCCACACCACTTACCACTGCCACAGTCCTTATCACAGCCACACCACTTATCACTGCCACACTCCTTACCACTGCCACACTCCTTAACACTGCCACACCCCTTACTACTGCCACACCCGTTACCACTGCCACACCCCTTAGCACTTCCACACCCCTTACCACTTCCACATTCCTTAACACTGCCACACCCCTTACCACTACGACACCCCTTACCACTTCCACAGCCCTTACCACTGCCACAGTCAGTACCACTGCCACAGTCAGTACCACTGCCACCCCCCTTACCACTGCCACACCCCTTACCACTGCCACAGTCCTTACCACTGCCACACCACTTTGCACTGCCAAACTCCTTACCACTGAAACACCCCTTACCACTGCCACAGTCCTTACAACTGACACACCCCTTACCACTGCCACACCCCTTACCACTGCCACACCCCGTACCACTGCCACACTCCCTACCACTGCCATAGTCCTTACCACTGCCACTGTCCTTACCACTACCACACCCCTTACCACTGACCCACCCAATACCACTTCCTCACCCCTTAACACTGCCACAGTCCTTACCAGTGTCACACCCCTTACCACTGCCACAGTCCTTACCACTACAACACCCCTTAGCACTGCCACAGTCCTTACCATGCCACACCCCTTACCACTGCCACAACCCTTACCACAGCCACACCCCTTACCACTGCCACACTCCTTCCCACTGCCACACCCCTTACAACTGCCAGAATCCCTACCACTGCCACACCCCTTACCACTGCCACAGTCCTTATCACTGCCACACCCCATACCACTGCCACACCCCTTACCACAGCCACACCCCTTACCACTGCCACAGTCCTTACCACTGCCACACCCCTTACCACTGCCACACCCCTTACCACAGCCACACCCCTTACCACTGCCACACTCCTTACCCCTGTCACACCCCTTACCACTGCCAGAATCCCTACCACTGCCCCACCCCTTACCACTGCCACATCCCTTACCACTGCCACAGCCCTTACCACTGCCACATTCCTTACCACTACCTCACCAGTTAGCACTGCCACAGTCCTTACCACTGCCACACTCCCTACCACTGCCACACCACTTACCACTGCCACAGTCCTTACCACTGCCACACTCATTACCACTGCCACACTTTTTAACACTGCCAGATCCCTTACCAGTGCCACACCATTTCCACTGCCACAACCCTTACCACTGCCACAACCCTTACCACTGCCACACTCCTTATCATTTCCACAGTCCTTACCACTACCATACCCCTTACCACTAGCACACCTGTTACCACCTCCACACACCTTACCACTGCCACACTCCTTACCACTGCAACACCCCTTACCACTGCCACACCCCTTACCACTGCCACACCCCTTACCACTGCCATCTTCCTTATCACTGCCACACCCCTTACCACTACCACAGTCCTTACAACTGCCACAGTCCTTACCACTGCCACAATCCTTACCACTGCCACACCCCTTACCACTGCCACACACTTTACCACTGCCAACCCCTTACCACTGCCACACCCCTTACCCCTGCCATACCCCTTACCACTGCAACACCCCTTAACACTGCCACAGTCCTTACCACTGCCACAGTCCTTACCACTGCCACAATCCTTACCACGGCGACACCCCTTACCACTGCCAAATCCCTTACCACTGCCACACCCCTTACCATTGCCACAGTCCTTACCACTGCCACAGTCCTTACCACTGTTACACATCTTACCACTGAAACACCCCTTACCACTGCCACAGTCCTTACCACTACCACACCACTTACCACTGCCACAGCCCTTACCACAGCCACTGTCCTTACCACTGCCACAATACTTATCACTGCCACAGTCCTTACCAATGCCACACACTTTACCACTGCCACAGTCCTTGCCACTGACACACCCCTTACCACTGCCACACCCCTTACCACTGCCACACCCCGTACCACTGCCACACTCCCTACCACTGCCACAGACCTTACCACTGCCACTGTCCTTACCACTGCCACACCCCTTACCACTGACCCACCCAATACCACTGCCTCACCCCTTACCACTGCCACACCCCTTACCACTGCCACAGTCCTTATCACTGCCACACCCCATACCACTGCCACACCCCTTACCACTGCCACACTCCTTATCACTGCCACACCCCTTACCACTGCCACATCCCTTACCACTGCCACAGCCCTTACCACTGCCACATTCCTTACCACTACCTCACCAGTTACCACTGCCACAGTCCTTACCACAGCCACACTCCTTACCACTGACACACCACTTACCACTGCCACTTCCTTACCACTGCCAGACCCCTTACCACTGCCACAGTCATTACCACTGCCACACTTTTTAACACTGCCAGATCCCTTACCACTGCAACACCATTTCCACTGCCACACCCCTTACCACTGCCACACTCCTTATCATTTCCACAGTCCTTACCACTACCATACCCCTTACCACTAGCACACCTGTTACCACCTCCACACACCTCACCACTGCCACACTCCTTACCACTGCAACACCCCTTACCACAGCCACACCCCTTACCACTGCCACACCCCTTACCACTGCCATCTTCCTTATCACTGCCACACCCCTTACCACTACCACAGTCCTTACAACTGCCACAGTCCTTACCACTGCAACAATCCTTACCACTGCCACACCCCTTACCACTGCCACACACTTTACCACTGCCAACCCCTTACCACTGCCACACCCCTTACCACTGCCATACCCCTTACCAATGCAACACCCCTTAACACTGCCACAGTCCTTACCACTGCCACAGACCTTACCACTGCCACAATCCTTACCACGGCCACACCCCTTACCACTGCCAAATCCCTTACCACTGCCACACCCCTTATCACTGCCACAGTCCTTACCACTGCCACAGTCCTTACCACTGTTACACACCTTACCACTGAAACACCTCTTACCACTGCCACAGTCCTTACCACTACCACACCACTTACCACTGCCACAGCCCTTACCACAGCCACTATCCTTACCACTGCCACAATACTTATCACTGCCACAGTCCTTACCCCCACACACTTTACCACAGCCAAAGTGCTTCCCACTAACACAGACCTTACCACTGCCACACCCCTTACCACTACCACACTCCTTACCACTGCCACATTCCTTACCACTGCCACACTCCTAAAAACTGCCACACCCCTTACCACTGCCACACTCCTTACCACTGCCACACCCCATACCACTGCCAGACGCCTTACACTGCCACACTCGTTACCACTGCACACTCCTTATCACTGCACAATCCCTACCACTGCCACACCACTTACCACTGCCACACTCCTTACCACTGTGACAATACTTACCACTGCCACACTCCTTATCACTGCCACACCCCTTACCACTGCCTCAATCCGTACCACTGCCACACCCCTTACTACTGCCAAAGTCTTTACCACAGTGACAATACTTACCACTACCACACCCGTTACCACTGCCACATCCCTTACCCCTGCCACACTTTTTATCACTGCCACACCCCTTACCACTGCCACAATCCTTCCCACTGCCACACGTTTTACCACTGACACATTCCTTACCACTGCCACACCCCATACCACTGCCACAGTCCTTAACAATGCCACACCCCTTACCACTGCCACACCCCTTACCATTGCCACACTCCTTATCACTCCCACACCACTTACCACTGCCACAGACCTTACCACTGCCACACCACTTACCACTGCAACACTCCTTACCACTGCCACACTCCTTAACACTGCCACACACCTTACCACTGCCACACCCGTTACCACTGCCACACCTCTTAGCACTTCCACACCCCTTATCACTGCCACATTCCTTACCACTGCCACACCCCTTACCACTACGACACCCCTTACCACTTCCACAGCCCTTACCACTGCCACAGTCAGTACCACTGCCACAGTCAGTACCACTGCCACACTCCTTATCACTGCAACACCACTTTGCACTGCCACAGTCCTTATCACTGCCACACCCCTTACCATGCCACAGTCCTTACCACTGCCACACCCCGTACCACTGCCTCACCCCTTACCACTGCCACACTCCTTACCACTGAAACACCCCTTACCACTGCCACAGTCCTTACCACTGACACACCCCTAACCACTGCCACACCCCTTACCACTGCCACACCCCGTACCACTGCCACACTCCCTACCACTGCCACAGTCCTTACCACTGCCACTGTCCTTACCACTGCCACACCCCTTACCACTGACCCACCCAATACCACTGCCTCACCCCTTACCACTGCCACAGTCCTTACCACTGCCACACCCCTTACCACTGCCACAGTCCTTACCACTGCCACACCCCTTAGCACTGCCACAGTCCTTACCATGCCACACCCCTTACCACTGCCACACCACTTTCCACTGCCACACTCCTTATCACTGCCACACCACTTACCACTGCCACACTCCTTACCACTGCCACACCCCTTAACACTGCCACACCACTTACCACTGCCACACACCTTAGGACTGAAACACCCCTTACCACTGCCACAGTCCTTACCACTGCCACACTCCTTACCACTGCCACACCCCTTAACACTGCCACACCACTTACCACTGCCACACTCCTTACCACTGCCACACCCCTTACCACGGCCAGAATCCCTACCACTGCCACACCCCTTACCACTGCCACAGTCCTTATCACTGCCACACACCATACCACTGCCACACCCCTTACCACTGCCACACTCCTTATCACTGCCACACCCCTTACCACTGCCACATCCCTTACCACTGCCACAGCCCTTACCACTGCCACATTCCTTACCACTACCTCACCAGTTACCACTGCCACAGTCCTTACCACTGCCACACTCCTTACCACTGACACACCACTTACCACTGCCACAGTCCTTACCACTGCTACACCCCTTACTACTGCCACACCATTTCCACTGCCACACCCCTTACCACAGCCACACCCCTTACCACTGCCACACTCCTTATCATTTCCACAGTCCTTACCACTGCCACACCCCTTACCACTGCCACACCCCTTACCACTGCCACACCCCTTACCACTGCCACACCCTTTACTACTGCCAACCCTTAACCACTGCCACATCCCTTACCACTGCCATACCCCTTACCACTGTAACACCCCTTACCACTGCCACAGTCCTTACCACTGCCACAGTCCTTACCACTGCCACAATCCTTACCACGGCCACACCCCTTACCACTGCCAAATCCCTTACCACTGCCAAACTCCTTACCACTGCCACAGTCCTTACCACTGCCACAGTCCTTACCACTGACACACACATTACCACTGACACACCCCTTACCACTGCCACAGTCCTTACCACAGACACTGTCCTTACCACTGCCACAATACTTATCACTGCCATACTCCTTACCACTGCCACACCCCTTATTACTGCCACACCCATTACCACGGCTACACCCCTTAACACTGCCATTCTTTACCACTGCCACATCCCTTACCACTGCCACACCCCTTACTACTGCCACAATAATTATCACTACCACAGTCCTTACCACTGCCACACCCCTTACCACTGCCACACCCCTTACCACTGCCACAATTTTATCACTGCCACAGTCCTTAACACTGCCACACCCCATACCACTGCCACACCCCTTACCACTACCACACCCCTACCACTGCCACACCCCTTAACACTGCCACACTCCTTATCACTGCCACACCACTTACCACTACCACAGTCCTTACCACTGCCACACCCCTTACCACTGCCACACTCCTTACCACTGCCACACTCCCTACCACTGCCACACCACTTACCACTGCCACAGTCCTTACCACTGCCACACTCATTACCACTGCCACACTTTTTAACACTGCCAGATCCCTTACCAGTGCCACACCATTTCCACTGCCACACCCCTTACCACTGCCACAACCCTTACCACTGCCACACTCCTTATCATTTCCACAGTCCTTACCACTACCATACCCCTTACCACTAGCACACCTGTTACCACCTCCACACACCTTACCACTGCCACACTCCTTACCACTGCAACACCCCTTACCACTGCCACACCCCTTACCACTGCCACACCCCTTACCACTGCCATCTTCCTTATCACTGCCACACCCTTTACCACTACCACAGTCCTTACAACTGCCACAGTCCTTACCACTGCCACAATCCTTACCACTGCCACACCCCTTACCACTGCCACACACTTTACCACTGCCAACCCCTTACCACTGCCACACCCCTTACCACTGCCATACCCCTTACCACTGCAACACCCCTTAACACTGCCACAGTCCTTACCACTGCCACAGTCCTTACCACTGCCACAATCCTTACCACGGCGACACCCCTTACCACTGCCAAAGCCCTTACCACTGCCACACCCCTTACCATTGCCACAGTCCTTACCACTGCCACAGTCCTTACCACTGTTACACATCTTACCACTGAAACACCCCTTACCACTGCCACAGTCCTTACCACTACCACACCACTTACCACTGCCACAGCCCTTACCACAGCCACTGTCCTTACCACTGCCACAATACTTATCACTGCCACAGTCCTTACCAATGCCACACACTTTACCACTGCCACAGTCCTTACCACTGACACACCCCTTACCACTGCCACACCCCTTACCACTGCCACACCCCGTACCACTGCCACACTCCCTACCACTGCCAGAGACCTTACCACTGCCACTGTCCTTACCACTGCCACACCCCTTACCACTGACCCACCCAATACCACTGCCTCACCCCTTACCACTGCCACAGTCCTTACCACTGCCACAACCCTTACCACAGCCACACCCCTTACCACTGCCACACTCCTTACCACTGCCACACCTCTTACCACTGCCAGAATCCCTACCACTGCCACACCCCTTACCACTGCCACAGTCCTTATCACTGCCACACCCCATACCACTGCCACACCCCTTACCACTGCCACACTCCTTATCACTGCCACACCCCTTACCACTGCCACATCCCTTACCACTGCCACAGCCCTTACCACTGCCACATTCCTTACCACTACCTCACCAGTTACCACTGCCACAGTCCTTACCACAGCCACACTCCTTACCACTGACACACCACTTACCACTGCCACAATCCTTACCACTGCCAGACCCCTTACCACTGCCACACTCATTACCACTGCCACACTTTTTAACACTGCCAGATCCCTTACCACTGCCACACCATTTCCACTGCCACACCCCTTACCACTGCCACACTCCTTATCATTTCCACAGTCCTTACCACTACCATACCCCTTACCACTAGCACACCTGTTACCACCTCCACACACCTTACCACTGCCACACTCCTTACCACTGCAACACCCCTTACCACAGCCACACCCCTTACCACTGCCACACCCCTTACCACTGCCATCTTCCTTATCACTGCCACACCCCTTACCACTACCACAGTCCTTACAACTGCCACAGTCCTTACCACTGCAACAATCCTTACCACTGCCACACCCCTTACCACTGCCACACACTTTACCACTGCCAACCCCTTACCACTGCCACACCCCTTACCACTGCCATACCCCTTACCACTGCAACACCCCTTAACACTGCCACAGTCCTTACCACTGCCACAGACCTTACCACTGCCACAATCCTTACCACGGCCACACCCCTTACCACTGCCAAATCCCTTACCACTGCCACACCCCTTATCACTGCCACAGTCCTTACCACTGCCACAGTCCTTACCACTGTTACACACCTTACCACTGAAACACCTCTTACCACTGCCACAGTCCTTACCACTACCACACCACTTACCACTGCCACAGCCCTTACCACAGCCACTATCCTTACCACTGCCACAATACTTATCACTGCCACAGTCCTTACCCCCACACACTTTACCACAGCCAAAGTGCTTCCCACTAACACAGACCTTACCACTGCCACACCCCTTACCACTACCACACTCCTTACCACTGCCACATTCCTTACCACTGCCACACTCCTAAAAACTGCCACACCCCTTACCACTGCCACACTCCTTACCACTGCCACACCCCATACCACTGCCAGACGCCTTACACTGCCACACTCGTTACCACTGCACACTCCTTATCACTGCACAATCCCTACCACTGCCACACCACTTACCACTGCCACACTCCTTACCACTGTGACAATACTTACCACTGCCACACTCCTTATCACTGCCACACCCCTTACCACTGCCTCAATCCGTACCACTGCCACACCCCTTACTACTGCCAAAGTCTTTACCACAGTGACAATACTTACCACTACCACACCCGTTACCACTGCCACATCCCTTACCCCTGCCACACTTTTTATCACTGCCACACCCCTTACCACTGCCACAATCCTTCCCACTGCCACACGTTTTACCACTGACACATTCCTTACCACTGCCACACCCCATACCACTGCCACAGTCCTTAACACTGCCACACCCCTTACCACTGCCACACCCCTTACCATTGCCACACTCCTTATCACTCCCACACCACTTACCACTGCCACAGACCTTACCACTGCCACACCACTTACCACTGCAACACTCCTTACCACTGCCACACTCCTTAACACTGCCACACACCTTACCACTGCCACACCCGTTACCACTGCCACACCTCTTAGCACTTCGACACCCCATATCACTGCCACATTCCTTACCACTGCCACACCCCTTACCACTACGACACCCCTTACCACTTCCACAGCCCTTACCACTGCCACAGTCAGTACCACTGCCACACTCCTTACCACTGCCACACCACTTTGCACTGCCACAGTCCTTATCACTGCCACACCCCTTACCATGCCACAGTCCTTACCACTGCCACACCCCGTACCACTGCCTCACCCCTTACCACTGCCACACTCCTTACCACTGAAACACCCCTTACCACTGCCACAGTCCTTACCACTGACACACCCCTAACCACTGCCACACCCCTTACCACTGCCACACCCCGTACCACTGCCACACTCCCTACCACTGCCACAGTCCTTACCACTGCCACTGTCCTTACCACTGCCACACCCCTTACCACTGACCCACCCAATACCACTGCCTCACCCCTTACCACTGCCACAGTCCTTACCACTGCCACACCCCTTACCACTGCCACAGTCCTTACCACTGCCACACCCCTTAGCACTGCCACAGTCCTTACCATGCCACACCCCTTACCACTGCCACACCACTTTCCACTGCCACACTCCTTATCACTGCCACACCACTTACCACTGCCACACTCCTTACCACTGCCACACCCCTTAACACTGCCACACCTCTTACCACTGCCACACTCCTTAGGACTGAAACACCCCTTACCACTGCCACAGTCCTTACCACTGCCACACTCCTTACCACTGCCACACCCCTTAACACTGCCACACCACTTACCACTGCCACACTCCTTACCACTGCCACACCCCTTACCACGGCCAGAATCCCTACCACTGCCACACCCCTTACCACTGCCACAGTCCTTATCACTGCCACACACCATACCACTGCCACACCCCTTACCACTGCCATACCCCTTACCACTGCAACACCCCTTAACACTGCCACAGTCCTTACCACTGCCACAGTCCTTACCACTGCCACAATCCTTACCACGGCGACACCCCTTACCACTGCCAAATCCCTTACCACTGCCACACCCCTTACCATTGCCACAGTCCTTACCACTGCCACAGTCCTTACCACTGTTACACATCTTACCACTGAAACACCCCTTACCACTGCCACAGTCCTTACCACTACCACACCACTTACCACTGCCACAGCCCTTACCACAGCCACTGTCCTTACCACTGCCACAATACTTATCACTGCCACAGTCCTTACCAATGCCACACACTTTACCACTGCCACAGTCCTTACCACTGACACACCCCTTACCACTGCCACACCCCTTACCACTGCCACACCCCGTACCACTGCCACACTCCCTACCACTGCCAGAGACCTTACCACTGCCACTGTCCTTACCACTGCCACACCCCTTACCACTGACCCACCCAATACCACTGCCTCACCCCTTACCACTGCCACAGTCCTTACCACTGCCACAACCCTTACCACAGCCACACCCCTTACCACTGCCACACTCCTTACCACTGCCACACCTCTTACCACTGCCAGAATCCCTACCACTGCCACACCCCTTACCACTGCCACAGTCCTTATCACTGCCACACCCCATACCACTGCCACACCCCTTACCACTGCCACACTCCTTATCACTGCCACACCCCTTACCACTGCCTCATCCCTTACCACTGCCACAGCCCTTACCACTGCCACATTCCTTACCACTACCTCACCAGTTACCACTGCCACAGTCCTTACCACAGCCACACTCCTTACCACTGACACACCACTTACCACTGCCACAATCCTTACCACTGCCAGACCCCTTACCACTGCCACACTCATTACCACTGCCACACTTTTTAACACTGCCAGATCCCTTACCACTGCCACACCATTTCCACTGCCACACCCCTTACCACTGCCACACTCCTTATCATTTCCACAGTCCTTACCACTACCATACCCCTTACCACTAGCACACCTGTTACCACCTCCACACACCTTACCACTGCCACACTCCTTACCACTGCAACACCCCTTACCACAGCCACACCCCTTACCACTGCCACACCCCTTACCACTGCCATCTTCCTTATCACTGCCACACCCCTTACCACTACCACAGTCCTTACAACTGCCACAGTCCTTACCACTGCAACAATCCTTACCACTGCCACACCCCTTACCACTGCCACACACTTTACCACTGCCAACCCCTTACCACTGCCACACCCCTTACCACTGCCATACCCCTTACCACTGCAACACCCCTTAACACTGCCACAGTCCTTACCACTGCCACAGACCTTACCACTGCCACAATCCTTACCACGGCCACACCCCTTACCACTGCCAAATCCCTTACCACTGCCACACCCCTTATCACTGCCACAGTCCTTACCACTGCCACAGTCCTTACCACTGTTACACACCTTACCACTGAAACACCTCTTACCACTGCCACAGTCCTTACCACTACCACACCACTTACCACTGCCACAGCCCTTACCACAGCCACTATCCTTACCACTGCCACAATACTTATCACTGCCACAGTCCTTACCCCCACACACTTTACCACAGCCAAAGTGCTTCCCACTAACACAGACCTTACCACTGCCACACCCCTTACCACTACCACACTCCTTACCACTGCCACATTCCTTACCACTGCCACACTCCTAAAAACTGCCACACCCCTTACCACTGCCACACTCCTTACCACTGCCACACCCCATACCACTGCCAGACGCCTTACACTGCCACACTCGTTACCACTGCACACTCCTTATCACTGCACAATCCCTACCACTGCCACACCACTTACCACTGCCACACTCCTTACCACTGTGACAATACTTACCACTGCCACACTCCTTATCACTGCCACACCCCTTACCACTGCCTCAATCCGTACCACTGCCACACCCCTTACTACTGCCAAAGTCTTTACCACAGTGACAATACTTACCACTACCACACCCGTTACCACTGCCACATCCCTTACCCCTGCCACACTTTTTATCACTGCCACACCCCTTACCACTGCCACAATCCTTCCCACTGCCACACGTTTTACCACTGACACATTCCTTACCACTGCCACACCCCATACCACTGCCACAGTCCTTAACACTGCCACACCCCTTACCACTGCCACACCCCTTACCATTGCCACACTCCTTATCACTCCCACACCACTTACCACTGCCACAGACCTTACCACTGCCACACCACTTACCACTGCAACACTCCTTACCACTGCCACACTCCTTAACACTGCCACACACCTTACCACTGCCACACCCGTTACCACTGCCACACCTCTTAGCACTTCGACACCCCATATCACTGCCACATTCCTTACCACTGCCACACCCCTTACCACTACGACACCCCTTACCACTTCCACAGCCCTTACCACTGCCACAGTCAGTACCACTGCCACACTCCTTACCACTGCCACACCACTTTGCACTGCCACAGTCCTTATCACTGCCACACCCCTTACCATGCCACAGTCCTTACCACTGCCACACCCCGTACCACTGCCTCACCCCTTACCACTGCCACACTCCTTACCACTGAAACACCCCTTACCACTGCCACAGTCCTTACCACTGACACACCCCTAACCACTGCCACACCCCTTACCACTGCCACACCCCGTACCACTGCCACACTCCCTACCACTGCCACAGTCCTTACCACTGCCACTGTCCTTACCACTGCCACACCCCTTACCACTGACCCACCCAATACCACTGCCTCACCCCTTACCACTGCCACAGTCCTTACCACTGCCACACCCCTTACCACTGCCACAGTCCTTACCACTGCCACACCCCTTAGCACTGCCACAGTCCTTACCATGCCACACCCCTTACCACTGCCACACCACTTTCCACTGCCACACTCCTTATCACTGCCACACCACTTACCACTGCCAAACTCCTTACCACTGCCACACCCCTTAACACTGCCACACCTCTTACCACTGCCACACTCCTTAGGACTGAAACACCCCTTACCACTGCCACAGTCCTTACCACTGCCACACTCCTTACCACTGCCACACCCCTTAACACTGCCACACCACTTACCACTGCCACACTCCTTACCACTGCCACACCCCTTACCACTGCCACATTCCTTAACATGCCACACCCCTTACCACTGCCACATCCCTTACCACTGCCACACCCCTTATCACTGCCACAGTCCTTACCACTGCAAAACTCCTTACCACTACCACACCCCTTACCACTGCCACAGTCTTTACCACTACCAAAACAGTTACCACTGCCACACCCCTTACCACTGCCACACTCCGTACCAATGCCACACACCTTACCACTGCCACAGTCCTTACCACTGGCACAGTCCTTACCACTGCCACACCCCTTACCCCTGCCACAGTCCTTACCACTGCCACAGTCCCTACCACTGCCACAGTCCTTACCACTGCCACACACCTTACCACAGCCATGTTCCTTAACACTGCCACACCCCTTACCACAGCCATACTCCTTACCGCTGCCACAACCCTTACCACTGCCACATCCCTTACCACGGCTACACCCCTTAACACTGCCACCCCTTACCACTGCCACACCCCTTACTACTGCCACAATACTTATCACTGCCACACCACTTAACACAGCCACAGTCCTTCCCTCTGCCACACCCCTAACCACTGCCACTCCCCTTAAAACTGCCACACCCCTTACCACTGCCACACCCTTTACCACTGCCACAATCCCTAACACTGCCACACCCCTTACCACTGCCACAGTCCTTACCACTACCACACACTTTACCACTGCCACATTCCTTACCACTGCCACACCCCTTACCACAGCCACACACCTTAGCACTTCCACAACCCTTACTACTGCCACACTCCTTACCACTGCCACACCCCTTGCCACTACGACACCCCTTACCACTGCCACACCCCTTACCACTGCCACAGTCCTTACCACTGCCACACCCCTTACCACTGCCACACCCCTTACCACTGCCACAGTTCTTACCACTGCCACACTCCTTACTACTGCCACACCCCTTACCTATGCCACACCCCTTACCACTGCCACAGTTTTTATCACTGCCACACCCCTTACCACTGCCACAATTTTAATAACTCCCACACCCCTTAACACTGCCACACCCCTTACCACTACCACTCACCTTACCACTGCCACACCCCTTAACACTGCCACACCCCTTACCACTGCCACACTTTTAATAATTCCCACACAACTTACCACTGCCACACCCCTTACCAACACTACACCCCTTACCACTGCCACACTCCTTAACACTGCCAAACTCCTTACCACTGCCACAAACCTTACCACGGCCACACCCCTTACCACTACCACACCCCTTACCACTGCCACACCCCTTACCACTGCCATAGTCCTTACCACTGCAAAACTCCTTACCTCTACCACAACCCTTACCACTGCCACAGTATTTACCACTACCACACCAGTTACCACTGCCACACCCCTTATCACTGCCACACTCCTTACCAATGCCACTCCCCTTACCACTGCCACGGTTCTTACCACTGCCACAGTCCTTACCACTGCCACAGTCCTTACCACTGCCACAGTCCTTACCACTGCCACAGTCCTTACCACTGCCACAGTCCTTATCAATGCCAAACCACCTCCCACTTCCACAGTCCTCACCACTGCCACACCCCTTACCACGGCTACACTCTTTACCACTGCCACACTCCTTAACACTGCCACACCCCTTAAAACTGCCAAACCCCTTACCACAGCCACACCCCATACCACTGCCACACCCCTTACCACTGCCACAATCCCTAACACTACCACACCCCTTACCACTGCCACACCCCTTACCACTACCACACCCCTTACCACTGCCATACCCCTTACCACTGCCACACCCCTTACCACTGCCACACCCCTTACCACTGCCACAATCCCTAACACTACCACACCCCTTACCACTGCCACAGTCCTACCACTACCACATACTTTACCATTGCCACACCCCTTACCACTGCCACAATCCCTAACACTGCCACGCCCCTTACCACTGCCACATTCATACCACTACCACACCCTTTACCACTGCCACACTCCTTACCACTGCCACACCCCTTACCACTGCCACACACCTTAACACTTCCACAACCTTTACCACTGCCACACTCCTTACCACTGCCACACCCCTTACCACTGCCACAGTCCTTACCACTGCCACACCCCTTACCACTGCCACATTCCTTAACATGCCACACCCCTTACCACTGCCACACCCCTTACCACTGCCACATTCCTTATCACTGCCACACCCCTTACCATGCCACAGTCCTTACCACTGCCACACCCCTTACCACTGCCACAGCCCTTACTACTGTGACTATACTTATCACTGCCACACTCCTTATCATTGCCACATCCCTTATTACTGCCACACTCCTTACCACTGCCACACTCCTTACCACTGCCACACTCCTTACCACTGCCACACTCCTTACCACTGCCACACTCCTTACCACTGCCACTGTCCTTATCCACTGCCACACCCCTTACCACTGACCCACCCCTTACCACTGCCTCACCACTTACCACTGCCACACCACTTTCCCCTGCCACACCCCTTACCATGCCACAGTCCTTACCACTGCCACACCCCTTACAACTGCCACACCCCTTACCACTGCCACACTCCTTACCACTGAAACACCCCTTAAAACTGCCACAGTCCTTAACACTGCCACAACCCTTACCACGGCCACACCCCTTACCACTGCCACAGTCCTTACCACTGCCACACCCCATACCACTGCCACACCACTTACCACTGCCACACTCCTTACCACTGCCAACACCTTACCACTGCCACATCCTTTACCACTGCCACAGCCCTTACCATTGCCACATTCCTTACCACTACCACACCAGTTACCACTGCCACACCCCTTACCACTGCCACACTCCTTACCACTGCCACACCCCTTACCACTGCCACACCCCTTACCACTGCCACAGTCCTTACCACTGCCACACCCCTTACCACTGCCACACTCTTTACCAGTACCACATCTGTTACCACTGCCACACCCCTTACCACTGCCACACTTTTAATAACTCCCACACCCCTTACCACTGCCACACCCCTTACCACTACCACACACCTTACCACTGCCACACCCCTTAACACTGCCACACCCCTTACCACTGCCACACTTTTAATAACTCCCACACAACTTACCACTGCCACACCCCTTACCACTACCACACCCCTTACCACTGCCACATTCCTTAACACTGCCAAACTCCTTACCACTGCCACAACCCTTACCACTGCCACACCCCTTACCACTACCACACCCCTTACCACTGCCATAGTCCTTACCACTGAAAACTCCTTACCACTATTACACACCTTACCACTGCCACAGTCTTTACCACTACCACACCAGTTACCACTGCCACACCCCTTACCACTGCCACACACCTTACCACAGCCATGTTAATTACCACTGCCACACCCCTTACCACAGCCACACTCTTTACCAGTACCACATCCGTTACCACTGCCATACCCCTTACCACTGTTACACTCCTTAAAACTGCCACCCCTTAAAACTGCCACTTCCCTTACCACTACCACACCCCTTACCACTGCCACAATACTTATCACTGCCACAGTACTTACCACTGCCACACTCCTTACCACTGCCACACCACTTACCACTGCCACAGTACTTACCACTGCCAGACCCCTTACCACTGCCACACACATTACCACTGCCACACTTTTTAAAACTGCCAGATCCCTTACCACTGCCACACCATTTCCACTGCCCACCCCTTACCACTGCCACACCCCTTACCACTGCCACACTCCTTACACCTGCCACAGTCCTTACCACTGCCAACCCCTTACCACTGCCACACCTCTTCCCACTGCCACACACCTTACCACTGCCACAATACTTATAACTGCCACAGTCCTTACTACTGCCACACCCCTTACCACTGCCACACCCCTTACCACTGCCACAGTTTTTATCACTGCCACACCCCTTACCATTGCCACACCCCTTACCACTGCCACAATCCCTAACACTATCACCCCCCTTACCACTGCCACAGTCCTACCACTACCACACAATTTACCACTGCCACACTCCTTACCACTGCCACACTCCGTAACTCTGCCACACTCCTTATCACCGCCACACCCCTTACCACTGCCACACCCCTTACCACTGCCACAATCCCTAACACTGCCACACCCCTTACCACTGCCACATTCCTTACCACTACCACACCCTTTAACACTGCCACAACCCTTACCACTGCCACACTCCTTACCACTGCCACACCCCTTACAACTACGACACCCCTTACCACTGCCACACCCCTTACCACTGCCACAGTCCTTACCACTGCCACACCCCTTACCACTGCCACACCCCTTACCACTGCCACAGTCCTTACCACTGCCACACCCCTAACCACTGCCACAGTCCTTACCACTGCCACACCCCTTTGCACTGCCACAGTCCTTACCATGCCACACCCCTTACCACTGCCACACCACTTTCCACTGCCTCACTCCTTATCACTGCCACACCCCTTACCATGCCACAGTCCTTACCACTGCCAAACCCCTTACCACTGCCACACCCCTTACCACTGCCACAGTTTTTATCACTGCCACACCCCTTACCACTGCCACACTTTTAGTAACTCCCACACACCTTACCCCTGCCACACCCCTTACCACTACCACACACCTTACCAGTGCCACACCCCTTAAAACTGCCACAGTCCTTACCACTACCACACACTTTACCACTGCCACACTCCTTACCACTGCCACACCCCTTACCACAGCCACACACCTTAGCACTTCCACAACCCTTACTAGTGCCACACTCCTTACCACTGGCACACCCCTTGCCACTACAACACCCCTTACCACTGCCACACCCCTTACCACTGCCACAGTCTTTACCACTGCCACACCCCTTACCACTGCCACACCCCTTACCACTGCCAGAGTCCTTACCACTGCCAAACTCCTTACCACTGCCACACTCATTACCACTGCCCCACCCCTTACCACTGCCTCACCCCTTACAATTGCCACAGTCCTTACCACTGCCAACCCCTTACCACTGCCACACCTCTTCCCACTGCCACACACCTTACCAATGCCACAATACTTTTAACTGCCACAGTCCTTACTACTGCCACACCCCTTAAAACTGCCACACCCCTTACCACTGCCACAGTTTTTATCACTGCCACACCCCTTACCACTGCCACAGTCCTTAACACTGCCAAACTCCTTACCACTGCCACAACCCTTACCACTGCCACACCCCTTACCACTACCACACCCCTTACCACTGCCACATCCCTTACCACTGCCACACCCCTTACCACTGCCATAGTCCTTA
The DNA here is from genome assembly GCF_037038515.1 of Microtus pennsylvanicus. Classification (NCBI taxonomy): domain Eukaryota; kingdom Metazoa; phylum Chordata; class Mammalia; order Rodentia; family Cricetidae; genus Microtus; species Microtus pennsylvanicus. The sequence goes on along the minus strand of NC_134601.1, from coordinate 60,033,526 downwards.
CCACTGCAAAACTCCTTATCCCTACCACACCCCTTACCACTGCCACAGTCTTTACCACTACCACACCAGTTACAACTGCCACACCCCTTACCACTGCCACACTCCTTACCAATGCCACACCCCTTACCACTGCCACGGTTCTTACCACTGCCACAGTCCTTACCACTGCCACAGTCCTTACCACTGCCAAACCCCTCACCATTGCCACAGTCCTTACCATTGCCACACCCCTTACCATCCCACACTCCTTATCAATGCCACACCACCTCCCACTGCCACAGTCCTTACCACGGCCACACCTCTTACCATGGCTACACTCCTTACCACTGCCACACTCCTTAACACTGCCACACCCCTTACCACTGCCACACCCCTTACCACTGCCAGACCCCATACCACTGGCACACCCCTCAGCACTGCCACACTCCTTATCATTTCCACAGTCCTTACCACTACCATACCCCTTACCACTACCACACCCCTTACCACTACCACACACCTTACCACTGCCACACTCCTTACCACTGCCACACTCATTACCACTGCCACATTCCTTATCACTGCCACATACCTTACCACTGCCACACCCCTTACCACTGCCACATCCAACCACTACCACACACTTTACCACTGCCACACTCCTTACCACTGCCACACTCCTTAACTCTGCCACACTCCTTATCACTGCCACACCCCTTACCACTGCCACACCCCTTACCACTGCCACAATCCCTAACACTGCCACACCACTTACCACTGCCACATTCCTTACCACTACCACACCCTCTACCACTGCCACAACCCTTACCACAGAAACACTCCTTACCACTGCCACACCCCTTACAACTACGACACCCCTTACCACTGCCACACCCCTTACCACTGCCACAATCCTTACCACTGCCACACCCCTTACCACTGCCACACCCCTTACCACTGCCACAGTCCTTACCACTGCCACACCCCTTACCACTGCCACAGTCCTTACCATGCCACACCCCTTACCACTGCCACACCCCTTACCACTGCCACATTCCTTATCACTGCCACAGCCCTTACCACTGTGACTATACTTATCACTGCCACACTCCTTATCATTGCCACATCCCTTATTACTGCCACACTCCTTACCACTGCCACACTCCTTACCACTGCCACACTCCTTACCACTGCCACACTCCTTAACACCTCCACACTCCTTACCACTGCCACTGTCCTTACCACTGCCACACCCCTTACCACTGACCCAACCCATACCACTGCCTCACCCCTTACCACTGCCACAGTCCTTACCACTGCCACACCCCTTACCACTGCCATAGTCCTTACCACTGCCACACCCCTTAGCACTGCCACAGTCCTTACCATGCCACACCCCTTACCACTGACACACCACTTTCCACTGCCACATTCCTTATCACTGCCACACCCCTTACCATGCCACAGTCCTTACCACTGCCACACCCCTTACAACTGCCACACCCCTTACCACTGTCACACTCCTTACCACTGAAACACCCCTTAAAACTTCCACAGTCCTTACCACTGCCACACCCCTTACCACTGCCACACCCCTTACCACTGCCACACCCCTTACCACTGCCAGAATCCCTACCACTGCCACACCCCTTACCACTGCCACAGTCCATAACAGTGCCACACCCCATACCACTGCCACACCACTTACCACTGCCACAGTCCTTATCACTGCCACACCCCTTACCACTGCCACATCCTTAACCACTGCCACAGCCCTTACCACTTCCACATTCCTTACCACTACCACACCAGTTACCACTGCCACACCCCTTACCACTGCCACACTCCTTACCACTGCCACACCCCTTACCACTGCCACACCCCTTAAAACTGCCACAATCCTTACCACTGGCACACCCCTTACCACTGCCACACACCTTACCAATGCCACACCCCTACCACTGCCACCCCCCTTACCACTGCAACAGTCCTTATCACGGCCACAGTCCTTACCACGGCCACAGTCCTTCCCACGGCCACACCCTTAACACTGCCTCACACCTTACCACTGCCACACCCCTTATCACTGCCACACCACTTACCACTGCAACAGTCCTTATCACTGCCACAGTCCTTTCCATTGCCGCAGTCCTTACCACTGCCACACACCTTACCACAGCCAAGTTAATTACCACTGCCAAACCCCTTACCACATCCACACTCTTTACCAGTACCACACCCCTTACCACTGCCACATCCCTTACCACTGTTACACCCCTTAAAATTGCTACCCCTTAAAACTGCCACATCCCTTACCACTGCCACACTCCTTACCACTGCCACAATACTTATCACTGCCACAGTACTTACCACTGACACACTCCTTACCACTGCCATACCACTTACCACTGCCACAGTCCTTACCACTGCCAGACCCCTTACCACTTAAACACTCATTACCACTGCCACACTTTTTAAAACTGCCAGATCCCTTACCACTGCCACACCATTTCCACTGCCACAGTCCTTACCACTGCCACACCCCTTACCACTGCCACACTCCTTATCATTTCCACAGTCCTTACCACTACCATACCCCTTACCACTAGAACACCTGTTACCACTACCACACACCAAACCACTGCCACACTCCTTACCACTGCCACACTCCTTACCACTGCCACACTTTTTAACACTGCCACACCCCTTACCACTGCCACAGCCCTTACCACTGCCACACCCCTTACCACTGCCACACACATTACCACTGCCACACTTTTTAAAACTGCCAGATCCCTTACCACTGACACACCATTTCCACGGCCACACCCCTTACCACTGCCACACCCCTTACCACTGCCACACTCCTTATCATTTCCACAGTCCTTACCACTACCACACCCCTTACCACTAGCACACCTGTTACCACTACCACACACCTTACCACTGCCGAACTCCTTAACACTGCCACACTCCTTGCCACTGCCACACTCCTTATCACTGCCACACCCCTTACCACTGCCACAGCCCTTTCCACTGCCACACCCCTTACCACTGCCACACCTCTTACCACTGCCACACCCCTTACCACTGCCACACCCCTTACCACTGCCAACCCCTTACCACTGCCACACTCCTTACCACTGCCATACCCCTTACCATTGCAACACCCCTTACCACTGCCACAGTCCTTACCACTGCCACAGTCCTTAACACTGCCACAATCCTTACCACGGCTACACACCTTACCACTGCCAAATCCCTTACCACTGCCACACCCCTTACCACTGTCACATTTTTAACCACTGCCACAGCCCTTACCACTGCCACATTCCTTACCACTACCACACCAGTTACCACGGCCACACCCCTTACCACTGCCTCACTCCTTACCACTGCCACACACCTTACCACTGCCACACCCCTTACCACTGCCACAGTCCTTACCACTGCCACACCCTTTACCACTGCCACACACCTTACAACTGCCACACCCCTTACCACTGCCACACCCCTTACCACTGCCACAGTCATTGTCACTGCCACAATCCTTACCACGGCCACAGTCCTTCCCACGGCCACACCCCTTACCACTGCCACACACCTTACCACTGCCACACCCCTTGCCACTGCCACACCCCTTACCACTGCTACAGTCCTTATCACTGCCACAGTCCTTTCCACTGCCACAGTCCTTCCTACTGTCACAGTCCTTACCACTACCACACCCCTTACCACTGCCACAGTCCTTACCACTGCCACAAACCTCACCACAGCCAAGTTAATTACCACAGCCACACCCCTTACCACAGCCATACTCTTTATCAGTACCACACCCCTTACCACTGCCACACCCCTTACCACTGTTACACCCCTTAAAACTGCCACCCCTTAAAACTGCCACTTCCCTTACCACTACCACACCCCTTACCACTGCCACAATACTTATCACTGCCACAGTACTTACCACTGCCACACTCCTTACCACTGCCACACCACTTACCACTGCCACAGTCCTTACCACTGCCAGACCCCTTACCACTGCCACACACATTACCACTGCCACACTTGTTAAAACTGCCAGATCCCTTACCACTGACACACCATTTCCACGGCCACACACCTTACCACTGCCACACCCCTTACCACTGCCACCCTCCTTATCATTTCCACAGTCCTTACCACTACCACACCCCTTACCACTAGCACACCTGTTACCACTACCACACACCTTACCACTGCCGAACTCCTTAACACTGCCACACTCCTTGCCACTGCCACACTCCTTATAACTGCCACACCCCTTACCACTGCCACAGCCCTTCCCACTGCCACACCCCTTACCACTGCCACACCCCTTACCACTGCCACACCCCTTACCACTGCCACAGTCCTTACAACTGCCACAGTCCTTACCACTGCCACACCCCTTAACACTGCCACACCCCTTACCATTGCCACACCCCTTAACACTGCCAACCCCTTACCACTGCCACACCCCTTACCACTGCCATACCCCTTACCACTGAAACACCCCTTACCACTGCCACAATTTTATCACTGCCACAGTCCTTACCACTGCCACACCACATACCACTGCCACACCCCTTACCACTACCACACCCCTACCACTGCCACACCCCTTAACACTGCCACACTCCTTATCACTGCCACACCACTTACCACTACCACAGTCCTTCCACTGCCACACCCCTTACCACTGCCACACCCCTTACCACTGCCACACCCCTTACCAATGCCACACCCCTTACCACTCTCACAGTCCTTACCACGGCCACAGTCCTTCCCATGGCCACACCCCTTACCTCTGCCACACACCTTGCCACTGCCAAACCCCTTGCCACTGCCACACCCCTTACCACTGCAACAGTCCTTATCACTGCCACAGTCCTTTCCACTGCCACAGTCCTTCCTACTGCCACACTCCTTACCACTGCCACACCCCTTACCACTGCCACAGTCCTTACCACAGCCAAGTTAATTACCACTGCCACACCCCTTACCACAGCCACACTCTTTACCAGTACCACACCCCTTACCACGGCCACACCCCTTACCACTGTTACACCCCTTAAAACTGCCACCCCTTAAAACTGCCACATCCCTTACCACTGCCACACCCCTTGCCACTGCCACAGTACTTACCACTGCCACACTCCTTACCACTGCCACAGCACTTACCATTGCCACAGTCCTTACCACTGACAGACCCCTTACCACTGCCACACTCATTACCACTGCCACACTTTTTAAAACTGGCAGATCCCTTACGCCTGCCACACCATTTCCACTGCCACAGTACTTACCACTGCCACACCCCTTACCACTGCCACACTCCTTATCATTTCCACAGTCCTTACCACTACCATACCCCTTACCACTAGCACACCTGTTACCACTACCACACACCTTACCACTGCCACACTCCTTAACACTGCCACATTCCTTGCCACTGCCACACTCCTTATCACTGCCACACCCCTTACCACTGCCATAGCCCTTACCACTGCCACACCCCTTACCACTGCCACACCCCTTACCACTGCCACACCTCTTACCACTGCCACCTTCCTTATCACTGCCACACCCCTTACCACTGCCACAGTCCTTGCAACTGCCATAGTCCTTACCACTGCCACACCCCTTACCACTGCCACATCCCTTACCACTGCCACACCCCTTACCACTGCCAACCCCTTACCACTGCCACACCCCTTACCACTGCCATACCCCTTACCACTGCAACACCCCTTACCACTGCCACAGTCCTTACCACTGCCACAGTCCTTACCACTGCCACAATCCTTACCACGGCCACACCCCTTACCACTGCCAAATCCCTTACCACTGCCACACCCCTTACCACTGCCACCGTCCTTACCACTGCCACACACCTTACCACTGCCACACCCCTTACCACTGCCACAGTCCTTACCACTACCACACCACTTACCACTGCCACCCTCCTTACCACAGCCACTGTCCTTACCACTGCCACAATACTTATCACCTCCACAGTCCTTACCACTGCCACACACTTTACCACGGCCAAAGTGCTTATCACTGCCACAGACCTTACCACTGCCACACTCCTTACCACTACCACACTCCTTACCACTGCCACATTCCTTACCACTGCCACAATTTTATCACTGCCACAATCCTTACCACTGCCACACCCTTTACCACTACCACACCCCTTACCACTGCCGTAGTCCTTACCACTGCCACAGTCCTTACCACTGCCACACCCCTTACCACTGCCACACCCCTTACCACTGCCACAATTTTATCACTGCCACAGTCCTTACCACTGCCACACCACATACCACTGCCACACCCCTTACCACTACCACACCCCTACCACTGCCACAACCCTTAACACTGCCACACTCCTTATCACTGCCACACCACTTACCACTACCACAGTACTTACCACTGCCACACCCCTTACCACTGCCACACTCCTTACCACTGCCACACACCTAAACACTTCCACACCCCTTACCCCTGTCACAGTCCTTACCACTGCCACACCCATTACCACTGCCAAACCACTTACCACTGCCACAGTCCTTACCACTGCAACACTCCTTACCACTGCCACAGGCCTTACCACTGCCACACCCCTTACCACTACCATACTCTTTACCACTGCCACAGACCTTACGACTGCCACACCTCTTACCACTGCCACACCACTTACCACTGCCACAGTCCTTACCACTGCCACACCCCTTACCAGTACCGCACCCATTACCACTGCCATAGTCCTTACCACTGCCACAGTCCTTACCACTGCCACACACCTTATCAAAGCCATGTTACTTACCACTGCCACACCCCTTACCACAGCCATACTCCTTACCACTGCCACACACCTTACCACAGCTAGACCCCTTAACACTGCCACCCTTTACCACTGCCACATCCCTTACCACTGCCACACCCCTTACTACTGCCACAATACTTATCACTGCCACAGTCCTTACCACTGCCACAGTCCTTAGCACTGCCACACCCCTTACCACTGCCACACCCCTAAACACTGCCACACTTTTTATCACTGCCACACCCCTTACCACTGCCACACCCCTACCACTGCCACACCCCTTACCACTGCCACAGTCCTTATCACTGCCACAGTCCTTACCACTACCATACACCTTACCACTACCACACACCTTACCACTACCACACACCTTACCACTGCCACACTCCTTACCACTGCTACACTCCTTACCACTTACACACTCCTTATCACTGCCACAACCCTTACCACTGCCACATTCCTTACCACTGCCACAATCCCTAACAGTGCCACACCCCTTACCACTGACACAGTCCTTACCACTACCACACTCTTTACCCCTGCCACACTCCTTACCACTGCGACACCCCTTACCAATGCCAAAGTCCTTACCAAGGCCACAGTCCTTACCACTGCCACACCCCTTACCACAGCCACACCCCTTATCACTGCCACAGTTCTTACCACTGCCACACCCCTTACCACTGCCACAGTCCTTATAACTTCCACACCCCTTGCCACTGCCACACCCCTTACCACTGCCACAGTCCTTACCACTGCCACACCCCTTACCACTGCCACACTTCTTACCACTGCCACACCCCTTACCACTGCCACACTCCTTACCACTGCCACACCCCATACCATTGCCAGATGCCTTACACTGGCACACTCCTTACCACTGCACACTCCTTATCACTGAACAATCCCTACCACTGCCACACCACTTACCACTGCCACTCTCCTTACCACTGCGACAATACTTACCACTACCACACCCCATACCACTGCCACATCCCTTACCACTGCCATACTTTTTATCACTGCCACACCCCTTACCACTGCCACAATCCTTCCCACTGCCACAATACTTATCACCTCCACAGTCCTTACCACTGCCACACACTTTACCACGGCCAAAGTGCTTACCACTGCCACAGATCTTACCACTGCCACACTCCTTACCACTACCACACTCCTTACCACTGCCACATTCCTTACCACTGCCACAATTTTATCACTGCCAAAATCCTTACCACTGCCACACCCTTTACCACTACCACACCCCTTACCACTGCCGTAGTCCTTACCACTGCCACAGTCCTTACCACTGCCACACCCCTTACCACTGCCACACCTCTTACCACTGCCACAATTTTATCACTGCCACAGTCCTTACCACTGCCACACCACATACCACTACCACACCCCTTACCACTACCACACCCCTACCACTGCCACAACCCTTAACACTGCCACACTCCTTATCACTGCCACACCACTTACCACTACCACAGTCCTTACCACTGCCACACCCCTTACCACTGCCACACTCCTTACCACTGCGACACTCCTTAACACTTCCACACCCCTTACCACTGTCACAGTCCTTACCACTGCCACACCCCTTACCACTGCCAAACCCCTTACCACTGCCACAGTCCTTACCACTGCCACACTCCTTACCACTGCCACAGGCCTTACCACTGCCACACCCCTTACCACTGCCATACTCTTTACCACTGCCACAGACCTTACGACTGCCACACCCCTTACCACTGCCCCACCACTTACCACTGCCACAGTCCTTACCACTGCCACACCCCTTACCACTACCACACCCCTTACCACTGCCATAGTCCTTACCACTGCCACAGTCCTTACCACTGCCACACACCTTACCACTGCCACGCTTCTTAACCCTGCCACACCCCTTACCACTGCCAACCCCTTACCACTGCCACACCCCTTACCACTGCCACACTCCTTATCATTTCCACAGTCCTTACCACTACCATACCCCTTACCACTACCACACACCTTACCACTACCACACACCTTACCACTGCCACACTCCTTACCACTGCTCCACTCCTTACCACTTACACACTCCTTATCACTGCCACAACCCTTACCACTGCCACATTCCTTACCACTGCCACAATCCCTAACAGTGCCACACCCCTTACCACTGACACAGTCCTTACCACTACCACACTCTTTACCCCTGCCGCACTCCTTACCACTGCGACACCCCTTACCAATGCCAAAGTCCTTACCAAGGCCACAGACCTTACCACTGCCACACCCCTTACCACAGCCACACCCCTTATCACTGCCACAGTCCTTACCACTGCCACACCCCTTACCACTGCCACAGTCCTTATAACTGCCACACCCCTTACCACTGCCACACCCCTCACCACTGCCACAGTCCTTACCACTGCCACACCCCTTACCACTGCCACACTTCTTACCAATGCCACACCCCTTACCACTGCCACACTCCTTACCACTGCCACACCCCATACCATTGCCAGATGCCTTACACTGCCACACTCCTTACCACTGCACACTCCTTATCACTGAACAATCCCTACCACTGCCACACCACTTACCACTGCCACACTCCTTACCACTGCGACAATACTTACCACTACCACACCCCTTACCACTGCCACATCCCTTACCACTGCCATACTTTTTATCACTGCCACACCCCTTACCACTGCCACAATCCTTCCCACTGCCACACGTTTTACCACAGACACATTCCTTAAGACTGCCACACCCCATACAACTGCCACTGTCCTTAACACTGCCACACCCCTTACCACTGGCACACCCCTTACCAGTGTCACACTCCTTATCACTGCCACACCACTAACCACTGCCACAGTCCTTACCACTGCCACACCACTTACCACTGCCACACTTCTTACCACTGCCACACTCCTTAACACTGCCACACCCCTTACCACTGCCACACCTGTTACCACTGCCACAACCCTTAGCACTTCCACACCCCTTACCACTGCCACATTCCTTACCACTGCCACACCCCTTACCACTACGACACCCCTTACCACTTCCACAGCCCTTACCACTGCCACAGTCAATACCAATGCCACAGTCAGTACCACTGCCAAACCCCTTACCACTGCCACACCCCTTACCACTGCCACTGTCCTTACCACTGCCACACCCCTTACCACTGCCACAGTCCTTACCACTGACACACCCCTTACCACTCCCACACTCCTTATCACTGCCACACTCCCTACCACTGCCATAGTCCTTACCACTGCCACTGTCCTTACCACTACCACACCCCTTACCACTGACCCACCCAATACCACTTCCTCACCCCTTACCACTGCCACACTCCTTATCACTGCCACACCCCTTACCACTGCCACACCCCTTACCACTGCCACACTCCTTACCACTGCCACAGTTTTTTCCACTGCCACTGTCCTTACCACTGCCACACCCCTTACCTCTGACCCACCCAATACCACTGCCTCACCCCTTACCACTGCCACAGTCCTTACCACTGGCACACCCCTTACCACTGCCACAGTCCTTACCATGCCAAACCCCTTACCACTGCCACACCACTTTCCACTGCCACACTCCTTATCACTGCCACACCCCTTACCATGCCACTGTCCTTAACACTGCCACACCCATTACCACTGCCACACACCTTACCACTGCCACACTCCTTAGGACTGAAACACCCCTTACCACTGCCACAGTCCTTACCACTGCCACACCCCTTACCACTGCCACACCCCTTACCACTGCCACACCCCTTACCACTGCCACAGTCCTTACCACTGCCCCAACCCTTACCACTGCCACAGTCCTTATCACTGCCACACCCCTTACCACTGCCCCACCCCTTATCACTGCCACAGTCCTTACCACTGCCACACCCCTTACCACTACCACACCCCTTACCACTGCCATAGTCCTTACCACTGCCACAGACCTTACCACTGCCACACACCTTACCAAAGCCATGTTACTTACCACTCCCACACCCCTTAACAGCCATACTCCTTACCACTGCCACACCCCTTACCACAGCTACACCCCTTAACACTGTCACCCCTTACCACTGCCACATCCCCTACCACTGCCACACCCCTTACTACTGCCACAATACTTATCACTGCCACATTCCTTACCACTGCCACACTCCTTACCACTGCCACACCCTAAACACTGCCACACTTTTTATCACTGCCACACCCCTTAACACTGCCACACCCCAACCACTGCCACACCACTTTGCACTGCCACACTCCTTATCACTGCGACACCTCTTACCACTGCCACACTCCTTACCACTGAAACACCCCTTACCACTGCCACAGTCCTTACCACTGACACACCCCTTACCACTGCCACACCCCTTACCACTGCCACACCCCGTACCACTGCCACATACCTACCACTGCCACAGTCCTTACCACTGCCACTGTCCTTACCACTGCCAGACCCCTTACCACTGCCACACTCATTACCACTGCCACACTTTTTAACACTGTCAGATCCCTTACCACTGCCACACCATTTCCACTGCCACACCCCTTACCACTGCCACACTCCTTACCACTGCCATACTCCTTATCACTGCCAAACCCTTTACCACTGCCACAGCTCTAACCACTGCCACACCCCTTACCACTGCCACACCCCTTACCACTGCCACACCCCTTAAAACTGCCATCATCCTTATCACTGCCACACCCCTTACCACTGCCACAGTCCTTACAACTGCCAGAGTCCTTACCACTGCCACAATCCTTACCACAGCCACACCCCTTACCACTGACAAATCCCTAACCACTGCCACACCCCTTACCACTGCCACAGTCCTTACCACTGCCACAGTCCTTACCACTGCCACACACCTTACCACTGACACAGTCCTTACCACTGCCACACCCCTTACCACCGCCACACCCCTTACCACAGCTACACCCCTTAACACTGCCACCCCTTACCAAAGCCACTGTCCTTACCACTGCCACAATACTTATCACGGCCACAGTCCTTACCACTGCCACACACTTTACGACGGCCAAAGTGCTTACCACTGCCACAGACCTTACCACTTCCACACTCCTTACCACTACCACACTCCTTACCACTGCCACATTCCTTACCACTGCCACACCCCTAACCACTACCACACCCCTTAACACTGCCACACTCCTTATCACTGCCACACCACTTACCACTACCACAGTCCTTACCACTGCCACACTCCTTACCACTGCCACACTCCTTAACACTTCCACACCCCTTACCACTGCCACAGTCCTTACCACTGCCACACCCCTTACCACTGCCACACTCCTTACCACTGCCACACTCCTTAACACTTCCACACCCCTTACCACTGCCACAGTCCTTACCACTGCCACACCACTTACCACTGCCACACCCCTTACCAATGCCACAGTCCTTACCACTGCCACACTCCTTACCACTGCCACAGTCCTTACCACTGCCACAACCCTTACCACTGCCATACTCCTTACCACTGCCACAACACTTACCACTGCCACAGTCCTTATCACTGCCACACCCCTTACCACTGCCCCAACCCTTACCACTGCCACAGTCCTTACCACTGCCACACCCCTTACCACTACCACACCCCTTACCACTGCCATAGTCCTTACCACTGCCACAGTCCCTACCACTGCCACACACCTTACCAAAGCCATGTTACTTACCACTGCCACACCCCTTACCACAGCCATACTCCTTACCACTGACACACCCCTTACCACGGCCACACCCCTTACCACAGCTACACCCCTTAATACTGCCACCCCTTACCTCTGCCACATCCCTTACCACTGCCACACCCCTTACTACTGCCACAATACTTATCACTGCCACAATCCTTACCACTGCCACACCCCTTATCACTGCCATAAACCCTAAACACTGCCACACTTTTTATCACGGCCAAACCCCTTACCACTGCCACACCCCTACCACTGCCACACCCCTTACCACTGCCACACTCCTTACCACTGCCACATACCTTATCATTTCCACATTACTTACCACTACCATACCCCTTACCACTAGCACACACCTTACCACTACCACACAACTTACCACTGCCACACTCCTTACCACTGCTACACTCCTTACCACTTACACACTCCTTATCACTGCCACACCCCTTACCACTGCCACATTCCTTACCATTGCCACAATCCCTAACAGTGCCACACCCCTTATCACTGACACAGTCCTTACCACTACCACACCCTTTACAACTGCCACACTCCTTACCACTGCCACACCCCTTACCACTTCCAAAGTCCTTACCACTGCCAAAGTCCTTACCAGTGCCACACCCCATACCACAGCCACACCCCTTATCACTGCCACAGTCCTTACCACTGCCACACACCTTACCACTGCCACACCCCTTACCACTGCCACAGTCCTTACCACTGCCACACCCCTTACCACTGCCACAATCCTTACCACAAGCACACCCCTTATCACTGCCACAGTCCTTACCACTGCCACACCCCTTGCCACTGCCATGTTCCTTACCAATGCCACACCCCTTACCACTGCCACAACCCTTACCACTGCCACACCCCTTACCCCTACCACACCCATTACCACTACCACATTCCTTACCAGTGCCACACCCCTTACCACTGCCAAAGTCCTTACCACTGCCACACCCCTTACCACTGCCACAGGCCTTACCACTGCCACAGGCCTTACCACTGCCACACCCCTTACCACTGCCATACTCCTTACCACTGCCACAACCCTTACCACTGCCATAGTCCTTATGACTGCCACACTCCTTACCACTGCCCCACCCCTTACCACTGCCACAGTCCTTACGACTGCCACACCCCTTACCACTACCACACTCCTTGCCACTGCCATAGTCCTTATCACTGCCACAGTCCTTACCACTGCCACACAACTTACCAAAGCCATGTTACTTACCACTGCCACACCCCTTACCACAGCCATACTCCTTACCACTGCCACACCCCTTACCACAGCTAGACCCCTTAACACTGCCACCCCTTACCACTGCCACATCCCTTACCACTGCCACACCCCTTACTACTGCAACAATACTTATCACTGCCACAGTCCTTACCACTGCCACACCCCTTACCACTGCCACAAACCTAAACACTGCCACACTTTTTATCACTGCCACACCCCTTACCACTGCCACACCCCTACCACTGCCACACCCCTTACCACTGCCACACTCCTTATCACTGCCACACCACTTCCCACTGCCATAGTCCTTACCACTGCCACACCCCTTACCACTGCCACACTACTTACCACTGCCACACTCCTTATCATTTCCATAGTCCTTACCACTACCACACCCCTTACCACTACCACACACCTTACCACTGCCACACTCCTTACCACTGCTACACTCCTTACCACTTACACACTCCTTATCACTGCCACATCCCTTACCACTGCCACATTCCTTACCACTGCCACAATCCCTAACAGTGCCACACCCTTTACCACTGCCACACTCCTTACCACTGCCACACCCCTTACCAATGCCAAAGTCCTTACCAAGGCCACAGTCCTTACCACTGCCACACACCTTACCACAGCCACACCCCTTTTCACTGCCACAGTCCTTACCACTGCCACACACCTTACCACTGCCACACCCCTTACCACTGCCACAGTCCTTACCACTGCCACACTCCTTACCACTGCCACAACCCTTACCAATGCCACACCCCTTACCACTGACATACTCCTTACCACTGCCACACCCCTTACCACTGTCACAGTCCTTATCACTGCCACACCCCTTACCACTGCCACAACCCTTACCACTGCCACAGTCCTTACACTGCCACACCCCTTACCACTGCAACACACCTTACCACTGCCACACCCCTTACCACTGCCACACTCCTTACCACTGCCACACCCCATACCACTGCCAGACGCCTTACACTGCCACACTCCTTACCACTGTGACAATACTTACCACTGCCACACTCCTTATCACTGCCACACCCCTTACCACTGCCTCAAACCGTACCACTGCCACACCCCTTAATACTGCCACAGTCTTTACTACTGCGACAATACTTACCACTACCACATCCCTTACCACTGCCACATCCCTTACCACTGCCACAATTTTTACCACTGCCACACCCCTTACCACTGCCACAATCCTTCCCACTGCCACACGTTTTACCACTGACACATTCCTTACCACTGCCACACCCCATACCACTGCCACAGTCCTTAACACTGCCACACCCCTAACCACTGCCACACCCCTTACCAGTGCCACACTCCTTATCACTGCCACACCACTTACCACTGCGACAGTCGTTACCACTGCCACACCACTTACCACTGCCACACTCCTTACCACTGTCACACCCCTTAGCACTTCCACACCCTTTACCACTGCCACATTCCTTACCACAGCCACATCCCCTTACAACTACGACACCCCTTACCACTTCCACAGCACTTACCACTACCACAGTCAGTACCACTGCCACAGTCAGTACCACTGCCACACCCCTTACCACTGCCACACCCCTTACCACTGCCACAGTCCTTACCACTGCCACACCCCTTACCATGCCACAGTCCTTACCACTGCCACACCACTTACCACTGCCACAGTCCTTACCACTGCCACACCCCTTACTACTGCCACACCCCTTACCACTGCCACACTCCTTACCACTGAAACACCCCTTACCACTGCCACAGTCCTTACCACTGAAACACCCCTTACCACTGCCACACCCCTTACCACTGCCACACCCCTTACCACTGCCACACTCCTTACCACTGCCACAGTCCTTACCACTGCCACTGTCCTTACCACTGCCACACCCCTTACCACTGACGCACCCATACCACTGCCTCACCCTTACCACTGCCACAATCCTTACCAATGCCACACCCCTTACCACTGCCACAGTCCTTACCACTGCCACACCCCTTAGCACTGCCACAGTCCTTACCATGCCACACCCCTTACCACTGCCACACCACTTTCCACTGCCACACTCCTTATCACTGCTACACCCCTTACCATGCCACAGTCCTTACCATTGCCATACCCCTTACCACTGCCACACCCCTTACCACTGCCACACCCCTTACCACTGCCACACACCTTACCACTGCCACACTCCTTAGGACTGAAACACCCCTTACCACTGCCACAGGCCTTACTACTGCCAAACCCCTTAACACTGCCACACCCCTTACCACTGCCACATCCCTTACCACTGCCACAGTCCTTATCACTGCCACACCCCTTACCACTGCCACAGTCCTTATCACTGCCACACCCCTTACCACTGCCCCACCCCTTACCACTGCCACAGTCCTTACCACTGCCACACCCCATACCACTACCACACCCCTTACCACTGCCATAGTCCTTACCACTGCCACAGTCCTTACCACTGCCACACACCTTACCAAAGCCATGTTACTTACCACTGCCACACCCCTTAACATAGCCATACTCCTTACCATTGCCACACCCCTTACCACAGCTAAACCCCTTTACACTGCCACCCCTTACCACTGCCACATCCCTTACCACTGCCACACCCCTTACTACTGCCACAATATTTATCACTGCCACAGTCCTTACCACTGCCACACCCCTTACCACTGCCCCACCCCTAAACACTGCCACACTTTTTATCACTGCCACACCCCTTACCACTGCCACACCCCTACCACTGCCACACCCCTTACCACTGACACACTCCTTATCACTGCCACACCACTTACCACTGCCACAGTCCTTACCACTGCCACACCCCTTACCACTGCCACACCCCTTACCACTGCCACACTCCTTAACCCTGCCACACCCCTTACCACTGCCACACCCCTTACCACTGCCACACCCCTTACCACTGCCACACTCCTTATCATTTCCACAGTCCTTACCAATACCATACCCCTTACCACTACCACACCCCTTACCACTACCACACACCTTACCACTGCCACAATCTTTACCACTGCTACACTCCTTACCACTTACACACTCCTTATCACTGCCACACCCCTTACCACTGCCACATTCCTTACCACTGCCACAATCCCTAACAGTGCCACACCCCTTACCACTGACACAGTCCTTACCACTACCACACCCTTTACTACTGCCACACTCCTTACCACTGCCACACCCCTTACCAATGCCAAAGTCCTTACCACGGCCACAGTCCTTACCACTGCCACACCCCTTACCACAGCCACATCCCTTATCACTGCCACCATCCTTACCACTGCCACACCCCTTACCACTGCCACACCCCTTACTACTGCCACAGCCCTCACCACTGCCACACTCCTTACCACTGCCACACTCCTTACCACTGCCACACCCCTTACCACTGCCATACTCCTTACCACTGCCACACCCCTTACCACTGCCAAAGTCCTTATCACTGCCACACCCCTTACCACTGCCACACCCCTTACCACTGCCACAGTCCTTACCACTGCCACACCCTTTACCACTGCCACTACCCTTACCACTGCCACACCCCTTACCACTGCCACTCTCCTTACCACTGCCACACCCCATACCACTGCCAGACGCCTTACACTGCCACACTCCTTACGTCTGCACACTCTTTATCACTGCACAATCCCTACCACTGCCACACCACTTACCACTGCCACACTCCTTACCACTGCGACAATACTTACCACTGCCACATTCCTTATCACTGCCACACCCCTTACCACTGCCTCAAACCGTACCACTGCCACACCCCTCACCACTGCCACAGTCCTTACCACTGCCACACTCCTTAACACTGCCACACCCCTTACCATTGCCAGACCCGTTACCACTGCCACACCGCTTAGCACTTCCACACCCCTTACCACTGCCACATTCCTTACCACTGCCACACCCCTTACCACTACGACACCCCTTACCACTTCCACAACCCTTACCACTGCCACAGTCAGTACCACTGCCACAGTCAGTACCACTGCCACACCCCTTACCACTGCCACACCCCTTACCACTGCCCCAGTCCTTACCACTGCCACACCACTTTGCACTGCCACACTCCTTATCACTGCCACACCCCTTACCATGCCACAGTCCTTACCACTGCCACACCCCTTACCACTGCCACACCCCTTACCACTGCCACACTCCTTACCACTGAAACACCCCTTACCACTGCCACAGTCCTTACCACTGACACACCCCTTACCACTGCCACACCCCTTACCACTGCCACACCCCGTACCACTGCCACACTCCCTACCACTGCCATAGTCCTTACCACTGCCACTGTCCTTACCACTACCACACCCCTTACCACTGACCCACCCAATACCACTTCCTCACCCCTTACCACTGCCACAGTCCTTACCAGTGTCACCCCCTTACCACTGCCACAGTCCTTACCACTTCAACACCCCTTAGCACTGCCACAGTACTTACCATGCCACACCCCTTACCACTGCCACACCACTTTCTACTGCCACACTCCTTATCACTGCCACACCCCTTACCATGCCACAGTCCTTACCACTGCCACACCCCTTACCACTGCCACAACCCTTACCACAGCCACACCCCTTACCACTCCCACACTCCTTACCACTGCCACACCCCTTACCACTGCCAGAATCCCTACCACTGCCACACCCCTTACCACTGCCACAGTCCTTATCACTGCCACACCCCATACCACTGCCACACCCCTTACCACAGCCACACCCCTTACCACTGCCACAGTCCTTACCACTGCCACACCCCTTACCACTGCCACACCCCTTACCACAGCCACACCCCTTACCACTGCCACACTCCTTACCCCTGCCACACCCCTTACCACTGCCAGAATCCCTACCACTGCCACACCCCTTACCACTGCCACAGTCCTTATCACTGCCACACCCCATACCACTGCCACACCCCTTACAACTGCCACACTCCTTATCACTGCCACACCCCTTACCACTGCCACACTCCTTACCACTGCCACACCCCATACCACTGCCACACCCCTTAAAACTGCCACACTCCTTATCACTGCCACACCCCTTACCACTGCCACAGTCCTTATCACTGCCACACCCCATACCACTGCCACACCCCTTACCACTGCCACACACCTTACCACTGCCACACCCCTTACCACTGCCACACTCCTTACCACTGCCACACCCCATACCACTGCCAGACGCCTTACACTGCCCCACTCCTTACCACTGTGACAATACTTACCACTGCCACACTCCTTATCACTGCCACACCCCTTACCACTGCCTCAAACCGTACCACTGCCACACCCCTTACTACTGCCACAGTCTTTACCACTGCGACAATACTTACCACTACCACACCCCTTACCACTGCCACATCTCTTACCACTGCCACAATTTTTACCACTGCCACACCCCTTACCACTGCCACAATCCTTCCCACTGCCACACCTTTTACCAGTGCCACACTCCTTATCACTGCCACACCACTTACCACTGCGACAGTCGTTACCACTGCCACACCACTTACCACTGCCACACTCCTTACCACTTCCACACTCCTTAACACTGCCACACCCCTTACAACTGCCACACCTGTTACCACTGCCACACCCCTTAGCACTTCCACAACCCTTACCACTGCCACATTCCTTACCACTGCCACATCCCCTTACCACTACGACACCCCTTACCACTTCCATAGCCCTTACCACTGCCACAGTCAGTACCACTGCCACAGTCAGTACCACTGCCACACCCCTTACCACTGCCACACCCCTTACCACTGCCACAGTCCTTACCACTGCCACACCCCTTACCATGCCACAGTCCTTACCACTGCCACACCACTTTCCACTTCCACACTCCTTATCACTGCCACACCCCTTACCATGCCACAGTCCTTACCACTGCCACACCCCTTACCACTGCCACACCCCTTACCACTGCCACACTCATTACCACTGAAACACCCCTTACCACTGCCACAGTCCTTAACAGTGAAACACCCCTTACCACTGCCACACCCCTTACCACTACCACACCCCTTACCACTGCCACACTCCTTACCACTGCCACAGTCCTTACCACTGCCACTGTCCTTACCACTGCCACACCCCTTACCACTGACCCACCCATACCACTGCCTCACCCTTACCACTGCCACAATCCGTACCACTGCCACACCCCTTACCACTGCCACAGTCCTTACCACTGCCACACCCCTTAGCACTGCCACAGTCCTTACCATGCCACACCCCTTACCACTGCCACACCACTTTCCACTGCCGCACTCCTTATCACTGCTACACCCCTTACCATGCCACAGTACTTACCATTGCCACACCCCTTACCACTGCCACACCCCTTACCACTGCCACACACCTTACCACTGCCACATTCCTTAGGACTGAAACACCCCTTACCACTGCCACAGGCCTTACTACTGCCACACCCCTTACCACTGCCACACCCCTTCCCACTGCCACACCCCTTACCACTGCCACAGTCCTTACCACTGCCACACCCCTTACCACTGCCACAGTCCTTATAACTGCCACACCCCTTACCACTGCCCCACCCCTTACCACTGCCACAGTCCTTACCACTGCCACACCCCTTACCACTACCACACTCCTTACCACTGCCATAGTCCTTACCACTGCCACAGTCCTTACCACTGCCACAAACCTTACCAAAGCCATGTTACTTAACACTGCCACACCCCTTACCACAGCCATACTCCTTACCATTGCCACACCCCTTACCACAGCTAAACCCCTTTACACTGCCACCCCTTACCACTGCCACATCCCTTACCACTGCCACACCCCTTACTACTGCCACAATATTTATCACTGCCACAGTCCTTACCACTGCCACACCCCTTACCACTGCCCCACCCCTAAACACTGCCACACTTTTTATCACTACCACACCCCTTACCACTGCCACACCCCTACCACTGCCACACCCCTTACTACTGCCACACTCCTTATCACTGCCACACCACTTACCACTGCCACAGTCCTTACCACTGCCACACCCCTTACCACTGCCACACTCCTTACCACTGCCACACTCCTTAACCCTGCCACATCCCTTACCACTGCCACACCCCTTACCACTGCCACACCCCTTTCCATTGCCACACTCCTTATCATTTCCACAGTCCTTACCACTACCATACCCCTTACCACTACCACACCCCTTACCACTACCACACACCTTACCACTGCCACACTCCTTACCACTGCTACACTCCTTACCACTTACAACCTCCTTATCACTGCCACACCCCTTACCACTGCCACATTCCTTACCACTGCCACAATCCCTAACAGTGCCATACCCCTTACCACTGACACAGTCCTTACCAATACCACACCCTTTACTACTGCCACACTCCTTACCTCTGCCACACCCCTTACCAATGCCAAAGTCCTTACCACGGCCACAGTCCTTACCACTGCCACACCCCTTACCACAGCCACATCCCTTATCACTGCCACCGTCCTTACCACTGCCACACCCCTTACCACTGCCACACCCCTTACCACTGCCACAGTCCTTACCACTGCCACACTCCTTACCACTGCCACACTCCTTACCACTGCCACACCCCTTACCACTGCCATACTCCTTACCACTGCCACACCCCTTACCACTGCCAAAGTCCTTATCACTGCCACACCCCTTACCACTGCCACACCCCTTACCACTGCCATAGTCCTTACCACTGCCACACCCCTTACCACTGCCACACCCCTTACCACTGCCACACCCCTTACCACTGCCACACTCCTTACCACTGCCACACCCCATACCACTGCCAGACGCCTTACACTGCCACATTCCTTACGTCTGCACACTCCTTATCACTGCACAATCCCTACCACTGCCACACCACTTACCACTGCCACATTCCTTACCACTGCGACAATACTTACCACTGCTAGACTCCTTATCACTTCCACACCCCTTACCACTGCCTCAAACCGTACCACTGCCACACCCCTTACCACTGCCACAATCCTTCCCACTGCCACACGTTTTACCATGACACATTCCTTACCACTGCCACACCCCATAACACTGCCACAGTCCTTAACACTGCCACACCCCTTACCACTGCCACACCCCTTACCAGTGCCACACTCCTTATCACTGCCACACCACTTACCACTGCCACAGTCCTTATCACAGCCACACCACTTATCACTGCCACACTCCTTACCACTGCCACACTCCTTAACACTGCCACACCCCTTACTACTGCGACACCCGTTACCACTGCCACACCCCTTAGCACTTCCACACCCCTTACCACTTCCACATTCCTTAACACTGCCACACCCCTTACCACTACGACACCCCTTACCACTTCCACAGCCCTTACCACTGCCACAGTCAGTACCACTGCCACAGTCAGTACCACTGCCACCCCCCTTACCACTGCCACACCCCTTACCACTGCCACAGTCCTTACCACTGCCACACCACTTTGCACTGCCAAACTCCTTACCACTGAAACACCCCTTACCACTGCCACAGTCCTTACAACTGACACACCCCTTACCACTGCCACACCCCTTACCACTGCCACACCCCGTACCACTGCCACACTCCCTACCACTGCCATAGTCCTTACCACTGCCACTGTCCTTACCACTACCACACCCCTTACCACTGACCCACCCAATACCACTTCCTCACCCCTTAACACTGCCACAGTCCTTACCAGTGTCACACCCCTTACCACTGCCACAGTCCTTACCACTACAACACCCCTTAGCACTGCCACAGTCCTTACCATGCCACACCCCTTACCACTGCCACAACCCTTACCACAGCCACACCCCTTACCACTGCCACACTCCTTCCCACTGCCACACCCCTTACAACTGCCAGAATCCCTACCACTGCCACACCCCTTACCACTGCCACAGTCCTTATCACTGCCACACCCCATACCACTGCCACACCCCTTACCACAGCCACACCCCTTACCACTGCCACAGTCCTTACCACTGCCACACCCCTTACCACTGCCACACCCCTTACCACAGCCACACCCCTTACCACTGCCACACTCCTTACCCCTGTCACACCCCTTACCACTGCCAGAATCCCTACCACTGCCCCACCCCTTACCACTGCCACATCCCTTACCACTGCCACAGCCCTTACCACTGCCACATTCCTTACCACTACCTCACCAGTTAGCACTGCCACAGTCCTTACCACTGCCACACTCCCTACCACTGCCACACCACTTACCACTGCCACAGTCCTTACCACTGCCACACTCATTACCACTGCCACACTTTTTAACACTGCCAGATCCCTTACCAGTGCCACACCATTTCCACTGCCACAACCCTTACCACTGCCACAACCCTTACCACTGCCACACTCCTTATCATTTCCACAGTCCTTACCACTACCATACCCCTTACCACTAGCACACCTGTTACCACCTCCACACACCTTACCACTGCCACACTCCTTACCACTGCAACACCCCTTACCACTGCCACACCCCTTACCACTGCCACACCCCTTACCACTGCCATCTTCCTTATCACTGCCACACCCCTTACCACTACCACAGTCCTTACAACTGCCACAGTCCTTACCACTGCCACAATCCTTACCACTGCCACACCCCTTACCACTGCCACACACTTTACCACTGCCAACCCCTTACCACTGCCACACCCCTTACCCCTGCCATACCCCTTACCACTGCAACACCCCTTAACACTGCCACAGTCCTTACCACTGCCACAGTCCTTACCACTGCCACAATCCTTACCACGGCGACACCCCTTACCACTGCCAAATCCCTTACCACTGCCACACCCCTTACCATTGCCACAGTCCTTACCACTGCCACAGTCCTTACCACTGTTACACATCTTACCACTGAAACACCCCTTACCACTGCCACAGTCCTTACCACTACCACACCACTTACCACTGCCACAGCCCTTACCACAGCCACTGTCCTTACCACTGCCACAATACTTATCACTGCCACAGTCCTTACCAATGCCACACACTTTACCACTGCCACAGTCCTTGCCACTGACACACCCCTTACCACTGCCACACCCCTTACCACTGCCACACCCCGTACCACTGCCACACTCCCTACCACTGCCACAGACCTTACCACTGCCACTGTCCTTACCACTGCCACACCCCTTACCACTGACCCACCCAATACCACTGCCTCACCCCTTACCACTGCCACACCCCTTACCACTGCCACAGTCCTTATCACTGCCACACCCCATACCACTGCCACACCCCTTACCACTGCCACACTCCTTATCACTGCCACACCCCTTACCACTGCCACATCCCTTACCACTGCCACAGCCCTTACCACTGCCACATTCCTTACCACTACCTCACCAGTTACCACTGCCACAGTCCTTACCACAGCCACACTCCTTACCACTGACACACCACTTACCACTGCCACTTCCTTACCACTGCCAGACCCCTTACCACTGCCACAGTCATTACCACTGCCACACTTTTTAACACTGCCAGATCCCTTACCACTGCAACACCATTTCCACTGCCACACCCCTTACCACTGCCACACTCCTTATCATTTCCACAGTCCTTACCACTACCATACCCCTTACCACTAGCACACCTGTTACCACCTCCACACACCTCACCACTGCCACACTCCTTACCACTGCAACACCCCTTACCACAGCCACACCCCTTACCACTGCCACACCCCTTACCACTGCCATCTTCCTTATCACTGC
Organism: Microtus pennsylvanicus; assembly: GCF_037038515.1. Taxonomy (NCBI): domain Eukaryota; kingdom Metazoa; phylum Chordata; class Mammalia; order Rodentia; family Cricetidae; genus Microtus; species Microtus pennsylvanicus. The sequence continues at coordinate 60,008,842 of NC_134601.1, read as the reverse complement.
CACACCCCTTACCACTACCACAGTCCTTACAACTGCCACAGTCCTTACCACTGCAACAATCCTTACCACTGCCACACCCCTTACCACTGCCACACACTTTACCACTGCCAACCCCTTACCACTGCCACACCCCTTACCACTGCCATACCCCTTACCAATGCAACACCCCTTAACACTGCCACAGTCCTTACCACTGCCACAGACCTTACCACTGCCACAATCCTTACCACGGCCACACCCCTTACCACTGCCAAATCCCTTACCACTGCCACACCCCTTATCACTGCCACAGTCCTTACCACTGCCACAGTCCTTACCACTGTTACACACCTTACCACTGAAACACCTCTTACCACTGCCACAGTCCTTACCACTACCACACCACTTACCACTGCCACAGCCCTTACCACAGCCACTATCCTTACCACTGCCACAATACTTATCACTGCCACAGTCCTTACCCCCACACACTTTACCACAGCCAAAGTGCTTCCCACTAACACAGACCTTACCACTGCCACACCCCTTACCACTACCACACTCCTTACCACTGCCACATTCCTTACCACTGCCACACTCCTAAAAACTGCCACACCCCTTACCACTGCCACACTCCTTACCACTGCCACACCCCATACCACTGCCAGACGCCTTACACTGCCACACTCGTTACCACTGCACACTCCTTATCACTGCACAATCCCTACCACTGCCACACCACTTACCACTGCCACACTCCTTACCACTGTGACAATACTTACCACTGCCACACTCCTTATCACTGCCACACCCCTTACCACTGCCTCAATCCGTACCACTGCCACACCCCTTACTACTGCCAAAGTCTTTACCACAGTGACAATACTTACCACTACCACACCCGTTACCACTGCCACATCCCTTACCCCTGCCACACTTTTTATCACTGCCACACCCCTTACCACTGCCACAATCCTTCCCACTGCCACACGTTTTACCACTGACACATTCCTTACCACTGCCACACCCCATACCACTGCCACAGTCCTTAACAATGCCACACCCCTTACCACTGCCACACCCCTTACCATTGCCACACTCCTTATCACTCCCACACCACTTACCACTGCCACAGACCTTACCACTGCCACACCACTTACCACTGCAACACTCCTTACCACTGCCACACTCCTTAACACTGCCACACACCTTACCACTGCCACACCCGTTACCACTGCCACACCTCTTAGCACTTCCACACCCCTTATCACTGCCACATTCCTTACCACTGCCACACCCCTTACCACTACGACACCCCTTACCACTTCCACAGCCCTTACCACTGCCACAGTCAGTACCACTGCCACAGTCAGTACCACTGCCACACTCCTTATCACTGCAACACCACTTTGCACTGCCACAGTCCTTATCACTGCCACACCCCTTACCATGCCACAGTCCTTACCACTGCCACACCCCGTACCACTGCCTCACCCCTTACCACTGCCACACTCCTTACCACTGAAACACCCCTTACCACTGCCACAGTCCTTACCACTGACACACCCCTAACCACTGCCACACCCCTTACCACTGCCACACCCCGTACCACTGCCACACTCCCTACCACTGCCACAGTCCTTACCACTGCCACTGTCCTTACCACTGCCACACCCCTTACCACTGACCCACCCAATACCACTGCCTCACCCCTTACCACTGCCACAGTCCTTACCACTGCCACACCCCTTACCACTGCCACAGTCCTTACCACTGCCACACCCCTTAGCACTGCCACAGTCCTTACCATGCCACACCCCTTACCACTGCCACACCACTTTCCACTGCCACACTCCTTATCACTGCCACACCACTTACCACTGCCACACTCCTTACCACTGCCACACCCCTTAACACTGCCACACCACTTACCACTGCCACACACCTTAGGACTGAAACACCCCTTACCACTGCCACAGTCCTTACCACTGCCACACTCCTTACCACTGCCACACCCCTTAACACTGCCACACCACTTACCACTGCCACACTCCTTACCACTGCCACACCCCTTACCACGGCCAGAATCCCTACCACTGCCACACCCCTTACCACTGCCACAGTCCTTATCACTGCCACACACCATACCACTGCCACACCCCTTACCACTGCCACACTCCTTATCACTGCCACACCCCTTACCACTGCCACATCCCTTACCACTGCCACAGCCCTTACCACTGCCACATTCCTTACCACTACCTCACCAGTTACCACTGCCACAGTCCTTACCACTGCCACACTCCTTACCACTGACACACCACTTACCACTGCCACAGTCCTTACCACTGCTACACCCCTTACTACTGCCACACCATTTCCACTGCCACACCCCTTACCACAGCCACACCCCTTACCACTGCCACACTCCTTATCATTTCCACAGTCCTTACCACTGCCACACCCCTTACCACTGCCACACCCCTTACCACTGCCACACCCCTTACCACTGCCACACCCTTTACTACTGCCAACCCTTAACCACTGCCACATCCCTTACCACTGCCATACCCCTTACCACTGTAACACCCCTTACCACTGCCACAGTCCTTACCACTGCCACAGTCCTTACCACTGCCACAATCCTTACCACGGCCACACCCCTTACCACTGCCAAATCCCTTACCACTGCCAAACTCCTTACCACTGCCACAGTCCTTACCACTGCCACAGTCCTTACCACTGACACACACATTACCACTGACACACCCCTTACCACTGCCACAGTCCTTACCACAGACACTGTCCTTACCACTGCCACAATACTTATCACTGCCATACTCCTTACCACTGCCACACCCCTTATTACTGCCACACCCATTACCACGGCTACACCCCTTAACACTGCCATTCTTTACCACTGCCACATCCCTTACCACTGCCACACCCCTTACTACTGCCACAATAATTATCACTACCACAGTCCTTACCACTGCCACACCCCTTACCACTGCCACACCCCTTACCACTGCCACAATTTTATCACTGCCACAGTCCTTAACACTGCCACACCCCATACCACTGCCACACCCCTTACCACTACCACACCCCTACCACTGCCACACCCCTTAACACTGCCACACTCCTTATCACTGCCACACCACTTACCACTACCACAGTCCTTACCACTGCCACACCCCTTACCACTGCCACACTCCTTACCACTGCCACACTCCCTACCACTGCCACACCACTTACCACTGCCACAGTCCTTACCACTGCCACACTCATTACCACTGCCACACTTTTTAACACTGCCAGATCCCTTACCAGTGCCACACCATTTCCACTGCCACACCCCTTACCACTGCCACAACCCTTACCACTGCCACACTCCTTATCATTTCCACAGTCCTTACCACTACCATACCCCTTACCACTAGCACACCTGTTACCACCTCCACACACCTTACCACTGCCACACTCCTTACCACTGCAACACCCCTTACCACTGCCACACCCCTTACCACTGCCACACCCCTTACCACTGCCATCTTCCTTATCACTGCCACACCCTTTACCACTACCACAGTCCTTACAACTGCCACAGTCCTTACCACTGCCACAATCCTTACCACTGCCACACCCCTTACCACTGCCACACACTTTACCACTGCCAACCCCTTACCACTGCCACACCCCTTACCACTGCCATACCCCTTACCACTGCAACACCCCTTAACACTGCCACAGTCCTTACCACTGCCACAGTCCTTACCACTGCCACAATCCTTACCACGGCGACACCCCTTACCACTGCCAAAGCCCTTACCACTGCCACACCCCTTACCATTGCCACAGTCCTTACCACTGCCACAGTCCTTACCACTGTTACACATCTTACCACTGAAACACCCCTTACCACTGCCACAGTCCTTACCACTACCACACCACTTACCACTGCCACAGCCCTTACCACCGCCACTGTCCTTACCACTGCCACAATACTTATCACTGCCACAGTCCTTACCAATGCCACACACTTTACCACTGCCACAGTCCTTACCACTGACACACCCCTTACCACTGCCACACCCCTTACCACTGCCACACCCCGTACCACTGCCACACTCCCTACCACTGCCAGAGACCTTACCACTGCCACTGTCCTTACCACTGCCACACCCCTTACCACTGACCCACCCAATACCACTGCCTCACCCCTTACCACTGCCACAGTCCTTACCACTGCCACAACCCTTACCACAGCCACACCCCTTACCACTGCCACACTCCTTACCACTGCCACACCTCTTACCACTGCCAGAATCCCTACCACTGCCACACCCCTTACCACTGCCACAGTCCTTATCACTGCCACACCCCATACCACTGCCACACCCCTTACCACTGCCACACTCCTTATCACTGCCACACCCCTTACCACTGCCACATCCCTTACCACTGCCACAGCCCTTACCACTGCCACATTCCTTACCACTACCTCACCAGTTACCACTGCCACAGTCCTTACCACAGCCACACTCCTTACCACTGACACACCACTTACCACTGCCACAATCCTTACCACTGCCAGACCCCTTACCACTGCCACACTCATTACCACTGCCACACTTTTTAACACTGCCAGATCCCTTACCACTGCCACACCATTTCCACTGCCACACCCCTTACCACTGCCACACTCCTTATCATTTCCACAGTCCTTACCACTACCATACCCCTTACCACTAGCACACCTGTTACCACCTCCACACACCTTACCACTGCCACACTCCTTACCACTGCAACACCCCTTACCACAGCCACACCCCTTACCACTGCCACACCCCTTACCACTGCCATCTTCCTTATCACTGCCACACCCCTTACCACTACCACAGTCCTTACAACTGCCACAGTCCTTACCACTGCAACAATCCTTACCACTGCCACACCCCTTACCACTGCCACACACTTTACCACTGCCAACCCCTTACCACTGCCACACCCCTTACCACTGCCATACCCCTTACCACTGCAACACCCCTTAACACTGCCACAGTCCTTACCACTGCCACAGACCTTACCACTGCCACAATCCTTACCACGGCCACACCCCTTACCACTGCCAAATCCCTTACCACTGCCACACCCCTTATCACTGCCACAGTCCTTACCACTGCCACAGTCCTTACCACTGTTACACACCTTACCACTGAAACACCTCTTACCACTGCCACAGTCCTTACCACTACCACACCACTTACCACTGCCACAGCCCTTACCACAGCCACTATCCTTACCACTGCCACAATACTTATCACTGCCACAGTCCTTACCCCCACACACTTTACCACAGCCAAAGTGCTTCCCACTAACACAGACCTTACCACTGCCACACCCCTTACCACTACCACACTCCTTACCACTGCCACATTCCTTACCACTGCCACACTCCTAAAAACTGCCACACCCCTTACCACTGCCACACTCCTTACCACTGCCACACCCCATACCACTGCCAGACGCCTTACACTGCCACACTCGTTACCACTGCACACTCCTTATCACTGCACAATCCCTACCACTGCCACACCACTTACCACTGCCACACTCCTTACCACTGTGACAATACTTACCACTGCCACACTCCTTATCACTGCCACACCCCTTACCACTGCCTCAATCCGTACCACTGCCACACCCCTTACTACTGCCAAAGTCTTTACCACAGTGACAATACTTACCACTACCACACCCGTTACCACTGCCACATCCCTTACCCCTGCCACACTTTTTATCACTGCCACACCCCTTACCACTGCCACAATCCTTCCCACTGCCACACGTTTTACCACTGACACATTCCTTACCACTGCCACACCCCATACCACTGCCACAGTCCTTAACACTGCCACACCCCTTACCACTGCCACACCCCTTACCATTGCCACACTCCTTATCACTCCCACACCACTTACCACTGCCACAGACCTTACCACTGCCACACCACTTACCACTGCAACACTCCTTACCACTGCCACACTCCTTAACACTGCCACACACCTTACCACTGCCACACCCGTTACCACTGCCACACCTCTTAGCACTTCGACACCCCATATCACTGCCACATTCCTTACCACTGCCACACCCCTTACCACTACGACACCCCTTACCACTTCCACAGCCCTTACCACTGCCACAGTCAGTACCACTGCCACACTCCTTACCACTGCCACACCACTTTGCACTGCCACAGTCCTTATCACTGCCACACCCCTTACCATGCCACAGTCCTTACCACTGCCACACCCCGTACCACTGCCTCACCCCTTACCACTGCCACACTCCTTACCACTGAAACACCCCTTACCACTGCCACAGTCCTTACCACTGACACACCCCTAACCACTGCCACACCCCTTACCACTGCCACACCCCGTACCACTGCCACACTCCCTACCACTGCCACAGTCCTTACCACTGCCACTGTCCTTACCACTGCCACACCCCTTACCACTGACCCACCCAATACCACTGCCTCACCCCTTACCACTGCCACAGTCCTTACCACTGCCACACCCCTTACCACTGCCACAGTCCTTACCACTGCCACACCCCTTAGCACTGCCACAGTCCTTACCATGCCACACCCCTTACCACTGCCACACCACTTTCCACTGCCACACTCCTTATCACTGCCACACCACTTACCACTGCCACACTCCTTACCACTGCCACACCCCTTAACACTGCCACACCTCTTACCACTGCCACACTCCTTAGGACTGAAACACCCCTTACCACTGCCACAGTCCTTACCACTGCCACACTCCTTACCACTGCCACACCCCTTAACACTGCCACACCACTTACCACTGCCACACTCCTTACCACTGCCACACCCCTTACCACGGCCAGAATCCCTACCACTGCCACACCCCTTACCACTGCCACAGTCCTTATCACTGCCACACACCATACCACTGCCACACCCCTTACCACTGCCATACCCCTTACCACTGCAACACCCCTTAACACTGCCACAGTCCTTACCACTGCCACAGTCCTTACCACTGCCACAATCCTTACCACGGCGACACCCCTTACCACTGCCAAATCCCTTACCACTGCCACACCCCTTACCATTGCCACAGTCCTTACCACTGCCACAGTCCTTACCACTGTTACACATCTTACCACTGAAACACCCCTTACCACTGCCACAGTCCTTACCACTACCACACCACTTACCACTGCCACAGCCCTTACCACAGCCACTGTCCTTACCACTGCCACAATACTTATCACTGCCACAGTCCTTACCAATGCCACACACTTTACCACTGCCACAGTCCTTACCACTGACACACCCCTTACCACTGCCACACCCCTTACCACTGCCACACCCCGTACCACTGCCACACTCCCTACCACTGCCAGAGACCTTACCACTGCCACTGTCCTTACCACTGCCACACCCCTTACCACTGACCCACCCAATACCACTGCCTCACCCCTTACCACTGCCACAGTCCTTACCACTGCCACAACCCTTACCACAGCCACACCCCTTACCACTGCCACACTCCTTACCACTGCCACACCTCTTACCACTGCCAGAATCCCTACCACTGCCACACCCCTTACCACTGCCACAGTCCTTATCACTGCCACACCCCATACCACTGCCACACCCCTTACCACTGCCACACTCCTTATCACTGCCACACCCCTTACCACTGCCTCATCCCTTACCACTGCCACAGCCCTTACCACTGCCACATTCCTTACGACTACCTCACCAGTTACCACTGCCACAGTCCTTACCACAGCCACACTCCTTACCACTGACACACCACTTACCACTGCCACAATCCTTACCACTGCCAGACCCCTTACCACTGCCACACTCATTACCACTGCCACACTTTTTAACACTGCCAGATCCCTTACCACTGCCACACCATTTCCACTGCCACACCCCTTACCACTGCCACACTCCTTATCATTTCCACAGTCCTTACCACTACCATACCCCTTACCACTAGCACACCTGTTACCACCTCCACACACCTTACCACTGCCACACTCCTTACCACTGCAACACCCCTTACCACAGCCACACCCCTTACCACTGCCACACCCCTTACCACTGCCATCTTCCTTATCACTGCCACACCCCTTACCACTACCACAGTCCTTACAACTGCCACAGTCCTTACCACTGCAACAATCCTTACCACTGCCACACCCCTTACCACTGCCACACACTTTACCACTGCCAACCCCTTACCACTGCCACACCCCTTACCACTGCCATACCCCTTACCACTGCAACACCCCTTAACACTGCCACAGTCCTTACCACTGCCACAGACCTTACCACTGCCACAATCCTTACCACGGCCACACCCCTTACCACTGCCAAATCCCTTACCACTGCCACACCCCTTATCACTGCCACAGTCCTTACCACTGCCACAGTCCTTACCACTGTTACACACCTTACCACTGAAACACCTCTTACCACTGCCACAGTCCTTACCACTACCACACCACTTACCACTGCCACAGCCCTTACCACAGCCACTATCCTTACCACTGCCACAATACTTATCACTGCCACAGTCCTTACCCCCACACACTTTACCACAGCCAAAGTGCTTCCCACTAACACAGACCTTACCACTGCCACACCCCTTACCACTACCACACTCCTTACCACTGCCACATTCCTTACCACTGCCACACTCCTAAAAACTGCCACACCCCTTACCACTGCCACACTCCTTACCACTGCCACACCCCATACCACTGCCAGACGCCTTACACTGCCACACTCGTTACCACTGCACACTCCTTATCACTGCACAATCCCTACCACTGCCACACCACTTACCACTGCCACACTCCTTACCACTGTGACAATACTTACCACTGCCACACTCCTTATCACTGCCACACCCCTTACCACTGCCTCAATCCGTACCACTGCCACACCCCTTACTACTGCCAAAGTCTTTACCACAGTGACAATACTTACCACTACCACACCCGTTACCACTGCCACATCCCTTACCCCTGCCACACTTTTTATCACTGCCACACCCCTTACCACTGCCACAATCCTTCCCACTGCCACACGTTTTACCACTGACACATTCCTTACCACTGCCACACCCCATACCACTGCCACAGTCCTTAACACTGCCACACCCCTTACCACTGCCACACCCCTTACCATTGCCACACTCCTTATCACTCCCACACCACTTACCACTGCCACAGACCTTACCACTGCCACACCACTTACCACTGCAACACTCCTTACCACTGCCACACTCCTTAACACTGCCACACACCTTACCACTGCCACACCCGTTACCACTGCCACACCTCTTAGCACTTCGACACCCCATATCACTGCCACATTCCTTACCACTGCCACACCCCTTACCACTACGACACCCCTTACCACTTCCACAGCCCTTACCACTGCCACAGTCAGTACCACTGCCACACTCCTTACCACTGCCACACCACTTTGCACTGCCACAGTCCTTATCACTGCCACACCCCTTACCATGCCACAGTCCTTACCACTGCCACACCCCGTACCACTGCCTCACCCCTTACCACTGCCACACTCCTTACCACTGAAACACCCCTTACCACTGCCACAGTCCTTACCACTGACACACCCCTAACCACTGCCACACCCCTTACCACTGCCACACCCCGTACCACTGCCACACTCCCTACCACTGCCACAGTCCTTACCACTGCCACTGTCCTTACCACTGCCACACCCCTTACCACTGACCCACCCAATACCACTGCCTCACCCCTTACCACTGCCACAGTCCTTACCACTGCCACACCCCTTACCACTGCCACAGTCCTTACCACTGCCACACCCCTTAGCACTGCCACAGTCCTTACCATGCCACACCCCTTACCACTGCCACACCACTTTCCACTGCCACACTCCTTATCACTGCCACACCACTTACCACTGCCAAACTCCTTACCACTGCCACACCCCTTAACACTGCCACACCTCTTACCACTGCCACACTCCTTAGGACTGAAACACCCCTTACCACTGCCACAGTCCTTACCACTGCCACACTCCTTACCACTGCCACACCCCTTAACACTGCCACACCACTTACCACTGCCACACTCCTTACCACTGCCACACCCCTTACCACGGCCAGAATCCCTACCACTGCCACACCCCTTACCACTGCCACAGTCCTTATCACTGCCACACACCATACCACTGCCACACCCCTTACCACTGCCACACTCCTTATCACTGCCACACCCCTTACCACTGCCACATCCCTTACCACTGCCACAGCCCTTACCACTGCCACATTCCTTACCATTACCTCACCAGTTACCACTGCCACAGTCCTTACCACTGCCACACTCCTTACCACTGACACACCACTTACCACTGCCACAGTCCTTACCACTGCCACACCCCTTACTACTGCCACACCATTTCCACTGCCACACCCCTTACCACTGCCACACCCCTTACCACTGCCACACTCCTTATCATTTCCACAGTCCTTACCACTGCCACACCCCTTACCACTGCCACACCCCTTACCACTGCCACACCCCTTACCACTGCCACACCCTTTACTACTGCCAACCCTTAACCACTGCCACATCCCTTACCACTGCCATACCCCTTACCACTGTAACACCCCTTACCACTGCCACAGTCCTTACCACTGCCACAGTCCTTACCACTGCCACAATCCTTACCACGGCCACACCCCTTACCACTGCCAAATCCCTTACCACTGCCACACTCCTTACCACTGCCACAGTCCTTACCACTGCCACAGTCCTTACCACTGACACACACATTACCACTGACACACCCCTTACCACTGCCACAGTCCTTACCACAGACACTGTCCTTACCACTGCCACAATACTTATCACTGCCATACTCCTTACCACTGCCACACCCCTTATTACTGCCACACCCATTACCACGGCTACACCCCTTAACACTGCCATTCTTTACCACTGCCACATCCCTTACCAATGCCACACCCCTTACTACTGCCACAATAATTATCACTACCACAGTCCTTACCACTGCCACACCCCTTACCACTGCCACACCCCTTACCACTGCCACAATTTTATCACTGCCACATTCCTTAACACTGCCACACCCCATACCACTGCCACACCCCTTACCACTACCACACCCCTACCACTGCCACACCCCTTAACACTGCCACAGTCCTTACCACTGCCACACCCCTTACCACTGCCACACCCTTTACCACTGCCACAGTCCTTACCAGTGCCACACTCCTTACCACTGCCACAGTCCTTACCACTGCACACCCATTACCACTGCCATACTCCTTACCACTGCCTCAACCCTTACCACTGCCACAGTCCTTATCACTGCCACACCCCTTACCACTGCCCCACCCCTTACCACTGCCAGAGTCCTTCCCACTGCCACACCCCTTACCACTACCACACCCCTTACCACTGCCATAGTCCTTACCACTGCCACAGTCCCTACCACTGCCACACACCTTACCAAAGCCATGTTACTTACCACTGCCACACCCCTTACCACAGCCATACTCCTTACCACTGCCACACCCCTTACCACTGCCACACCCCTTACCACAGCTACACCCCTTAACACTGCCACCCCTTACCACTGCCACATCCCTTACCACTGCCACACCCCTTACTACTGCCACACTCCTAAACAGTACCACACTTTTTATCACTGCCACACCCCTTACCACTGCCACACCCCTACCACTGCCACACCCCTTACCACTGCCACACTCCTTATCACTGCCACACCACATACCACTGTCATAGTCCTTAACCCTGCCACACCCCTAACCACTGCCACACCCCTTACCACTGCCACACCCCTTACCACTGCCACACACCTTATCATTTCCACAGTCCTTACCACCACCATATCCCTTACCACTACCACACCCCTTACCACTACCACACACCTTACCACTGCCACACTCCTTCCCACTGCTACACTCCTTACCACTTACACACTCCTTATCACTGCCACACCCCTTACCACTGCCACATTCCTTACCACTGCCACAATCCCTAACAGTGCCACCCCCCTTACCACTAACACAGACCTTACCACTACCACACCCTTTACCACTGCCACACTCCTTACCACTGCCAAAGTCCTTACCACTGACAAAGTACTTACCAGTGCCACACCCCATACCACAGCCACACCCCTTATCACTGCTACAGTCCTAACCACTGCCACACCCCTTACCACTGCCACACCCCTTACCACTGCCACAGTCCTTACCACTGCCACACCCCTTACCACTGCCACAGTCCTTACCACAAGCACACCCCTTATCACTGCCACAGTCCTTACCACTGCCACACCCCTTGCCACAGCCATGGTCCTTACCAATGCCACACCCCTTACCACTGCCACAATTTTATCACTGCCACATTCCTTAACACTGCCACACCCCATACCACTGCCACACCCCTTACCACTACCACACCCCTACCACTGCCACACCCCTTAACACTGCCACAGTCCTTACCACTGCCACACCCCTTACCACTGCCACACCCTTTACCACTGCCACAGTCCTTACCAGTGCCACACTCCTTACCACTGCCACAGTCCTTACCACTGCACACCCATTACCACTGCCATACTCCTTACCACTGCCTCAACCCTTACCACTGCCACAGTCCTTATCACTGCCACACCCCTTACCACTGCCCCACCCCTTACCACTGCCAGAGTCCTTCCCACTGCCACACCCCTTACCACTACCACACCCCTTACCACTGCCATAGTCCTTACCACTGCCACAGTCCCTACCACTGCCACACACCTTACCAAAGCCATGTTACTTACCACTGCCACACCCCTTACCACAGCCATACTCCTTACCACTGCCACACCCCTTACCACTGCCACACCCCTTACCACAGCTACACCCCTTAACACTGCCACCCCTTACCACTGCCACATCCCTTACCACTGCCACACCCCTTACTACTGCCACACTCCTAAACAGTACCACACTTTTTATCACTGCCACACCCCTTACCACTGCCACACCCCTACCACTGCCACACCCCTTACCACTGCCACACTCCTTATCACTGCCACACCACATACCACTGTCATAGTCCTTAACCCTGCCACACCCCTAACCACTGCCACACCCCTTACCACTGCCACACCCCTTACCACTGCCACACACCTTATCATTTCCACAGTCCTTACCACCACCATATCCCTTACCACTACCACACCCCTTACCACTACCACACACCTTACCACTGCCACACTCCTTCCCACTGCTACACTCCTTACCACTTACACACTCCTTATCACTGCCACACCCCTTACCACTGCCACATTCCTTACCACTGCCACAATCCCTAACAGTGCCACCCCCCTTACCACTAACACAGACCTTACCACTACCACACCCTTTACCACTGCCACACTCCTTACCACTGCCAAAGTCCTTACCACTGACAAAGTACTTACCAGTGCCACACCCCATACCACAGCCACACCCCTTATCACTGCTACAGTCCTAACCACTGCCACACCCCTTACCACTGCCACACCCCTTACCACTGCCACAGTCCTTACCACTGCCACACCCCTTACCACTGCCACAGTCCTTACCACAAGCACACCCCTTATCACTGCCACAGTCCTTACCACTGCCACACCCCTTGCCACAGCCATGGTCCTTACCAATGCCACACCCCTTACCACAGCCAAACCCCTTACCACTGCCATACCCCTTACCACTGCCGCACCCCTTGCCACTGCCACAGTCCCTAACACTGCCACAATACTAACCACTGCCAAACCCCTTACCACTGCCACACTCCTTACCATTGCCACACCCCTTACCACTGCCACACCCCTTACCACTGCCATAACCCTTACCACTGCCGCACCCCTTGCCACTGCCACAGTCCCTACCTTGCCACAATACTAACCATTGCTAAACCCCTTGCCACTGCAACACTCCTTACCATTGCCAGACCCCTTACCACTGCCACACCCTTACCACTGCCAGAGTCCTTACCACTGCCATACCCCTTACCACTACCACACACCTTACCACTGCCACACCCCTTACCACTACCACAGTCCTTCCCAATGCCACACCCCTTACCACCACTGCCACAGTCCTTACCACTGCCAGAGTCCTTACCACTGCCACACCCCTTACCACTGCCACACCCATTACCACTCCCACAATCCTTACCACTGCCACACCCCTTACCACTGCCACAGTCCTTACCACTGCCAGGGTCCTTACCACTGCCACACTCCTTACCACTGCCACACTCCTTACCACTGCCACACCACTTAACACTGCCATAATATTTACCACTGCCACAGTCCTTACCACTACCATACCCCTTACCACTGCCACACCCCTTAACATTTCCACAGTCCTTACCACTGCCACGGTCCTTAACACTGCCACAGTCCTTACTACTGCCACACTCCTTACCACTGCCACACCCCTTACCACTGCCAGAATCCTTACCACTGCCACACCCCTTACCACTGCCACACCCCTTACCACTGCCACACACCTTACCACTGCCACACACCTTATCATTTCCACAGTCCTTACCACCACCATACCCCTTACCACTACCACACCCCTTACCACTAACACACACATTACCACTGCCACACTCCTTACCACTGCTACACTCCTTACCACTTACACACTCCTTATCACTGCCACACCCCTTACCACTAACACAGACCTTACCACTACCACACCCTTTACCACTGCCACACTCCTTACCACTGTCACACCCCTTACCACTGCCAAAGTCCTTACCACTGACAAAGTCCTTACCAGTGCCCCCCCCACCACAGCCACACCCCTTATCACTGCTACAGTCCTTACCACTGCCACACCCCTTACCACTGCCACAGTCCTTACCACTGCCACACCCCTTACCACTGCCACAGTCCTTACCACAAGCACACCCCTTATCACTACCACAGTCCTTACCACTGCCACACCCCTTGCCACAGCCATGTTCCTTACCAATGCCACACCCCTTACCACAGCCAAATCCCTTACCACTGCCATACCCCTTACCACTGCCGCACCCCTTGCCACTGCCACAGTCCCTACCACTGCCACAATACTAACCACTGCTAAACCCCTTACCACTGCCACACTCCTTACATTGCCACACCCCTTACCACTGCCAGAATCCTTACCACTGCCACACCCCTTACCACTGCCACAGTCCTTACCACTGCAACACCCCATACCACTGCCACAATCCTTACCACTGCCACACCCCTTACCTTGCCACACTCCTTACGACTGCCACAATCCTTACCACTGCCACACCCCTTACAACTGCCACACCCATTACCACTGCCACAGTCCTTACCACCTCCACAGTCCATACCACTGCCACACCAGTTACCACTGCCACACCCCTTACCACTGCCACACCCCTTACCACTGCCACAGTCCTTACAACTGCCACACCCCTTATCACTGCAACACCCCTTATCACTGCCACACCCCTTACCACTGCCACAATCCCTAGCACTGCCACACCCCTACCACTGCCACAGTCCTTACCACTGCCACACCCCATACCATTGCCATACTCCTTACCACTACCACACCCCTTTCTACTGCCACAGTCCTTACCACTGCCACAGTCCTTACCACTGCCATACTCCTTACCACTGCCACACCGCTTACCACTGCCACAGTCCTTACCACTGCCACACACCTTATTACAGCCATGTTCCTTACCACTGCCACACCCCTTACCACAGCCACACTCCTTACCACTGCCACATCCCTTACCACTGCCACACCACTGCCACACTCCTTATCACTGCCACACCACTTACCACTGCCACACCCCTTACCACTGCCATAGTCCTTACCACTGCCACACCCCTTACCACTGCCACACCCCTTACCACTGCCACACCTCTTACCACTGCCACACACCTTACCACTGCCACACTCCTTATCACTGCCACACCCCTTACCACTGCCACACCACTGCCACACTCCTTATCACTGCCACACCACTTACCACTGCCACACCCCTTACCACTGCCATAGTCCTTACCACTGCCACACCCCTTACCACTGCCACACCCCTTACCACTGCCACACCTCTTACCACTGCCACACACCTTACCACTGCCACAATCCTTACCACTGCCACACCCCCTACAACTGCCACACCCATTACCACTGCCACAGTCCTTACCACCTCCACAGTCCATACCACTGCCACACCAGTTACCACTGCCACACCCCTTACCACTGCCAACCCCTTACCACTGCCACACCCCTTACCACTGCCATACCCCTTACCACTGCAACACCCCTTACCACTGCCACAGTCCTTACCACTGCCACAGTCCTTACCACTGCCACAATCCTTACCACGGCCACACCCCTTACCACTGCCAAATCCCTTACCACTGCCACACACCTTACCACTGCCACCGTCCTTACCACTGCCACACACCTTACCACTGCCACACCCCTTACCACTGCCACAGTCCTTACCACTACCACACCACTTACCACTGTCACACCCCTTACCACAGCCACTGTCCTTACCACTGCCACAATACTTATCACCTCCACAGTCCTTACCACTGCCTCACACTTTACCACGGCCAAAGTGCTTACCACTGCCACAGACCTTACCACTGCCACACTCCTTACCACTGCCACATTCCTTACCACTGCCACAATTTTATCACTGCCACAATCCTTACCACTGCCACACCTCTTACCACTACCACACCCCTTACCACTGCCATAGTCCTTACCACTGCCACAGTCTTTACCACTGCCACACCCCTTACCACTGCCACACCCCTTACCACTGCCACAATTTTATCACTGCCACAGTCCTTACTACTGGACACAACATACCACTGCCACACCCCTTACCACTACCACACCCCTACCACTGCCACACCCCTTAACACTGCCACACTCCTTATCACTGCCACACCACTTACCACTACCACAGTCCTTACCACTGCCACACCCCTACCACTGCCACACTCCTTACCACTGCCACACTCCTTAACAGTTCCACACCCCTTACCAATGCCACAGTCGTTACCACTGCCACACCCCTTACCACTGCCACACCCCTTACCACTGCCAGAGTCCTTACCACTGCCACACTCCTTACCACTGCCACAGGCCTTACCACTGCCACACCCCTTACCACTGCCATACTCCTTACCACTGCCACAAACCTTACCACTGCCACAGTCCTTACGACGGCCACACCCCTTACCACTGCCCCACCCCTTACCACTGCCACAGTCCTTACCACTGCCACACCCCTTACCACTACCACACCCCTTACCACTGCCATAGTCCTTACCACTGCCACAGTCCTTAACACTGCCCCACCCCTTACCACTGCCGCACACCTTACCACTGACACAGTCCTTACCACTGCCACACCCCTTACCACTGCCACAGTCCTTACCACTGCCACACACCTTACCACAGCCAAGTTAATTACCACTGCCACACCCCTTACCACAGCCACACTCTTTACCAATACCACACCCCTTACCACGGCCACACCCCTTACCACTGTTACACCCCTTAAAACTGCCACCCATTAAAACTGCCACATCCCTTACCACTGCCACACCCATTACCACTGCCACAATACTTATCACTGCCACAGTACTTACCACTGCCACACTCCTTACCACTGCCACACCACTTACCACTGCCACAGTCCTTACCACTGCCAGACCCCTTACCACTGCCACACTCATTGACACTGCCACACTTTTTAAAACTGGCAGATCCCTTACCACTGCCACACCATTTCCACTGCCACACCCCTTACCACTGCCAACCCCTTACCACTGCCACACCCCTTACCACTGCCATACCCCTTACCACTGCAACACCCCTTACCACTGCCACAGTCCTTACCACTGCCACAATCCTTACCACGGCCACACCCCTTACCACTGCCAAATCCCTTACCACTGCCACACACCTTACAACTGCCACCGTCCTTACCACTGCCACACACCTTACCACTGCCACACCCCTTACCACTGCCACAGTCCTTACCACTACCACACCACTTACCACTGTCACACCCCTTACCACAGCCACTGTCCTTACTACTGCCACAATACTTATCACCTCCACAGTCCTTACCACTGCCACACACTTTACCACGGCCAAAGTGCTTACCACTGCCACACCCCTTACCACTGCCACACCCGTTACCACTGCCACAATTTTATCACTGCCACAGTCCTTACCACTGGACACAACATACCACTGCCACACCCCTTACCACTACCACACCCCTACCACTGCCACACCCCTTAACACTGCCACACTCCTTATCACTGCCACACCACTTACCACTACCACAGTCCTTACCACTGCCACACCCCTACCACTGCCACACTCCTTACCACTGCCACACTCCTTAACAGTTCCACACCCCTTACCAATGCCACAGTCGTTACCACTGCCACACCCCTTACCACTGCCACACCCCTCACCACTGCCAGAGTCCTTACCACTGCCACACTCCTTACCACTGCCACAGGCCTTACCACTGCCACACCCCTTACCACTGCCATACTCCTTACCACTGCCACAAACCTTACCACTGCCACAGTCCTTACGACGGCCACACCCCTTACCACTGCCCCACCCCTTACCACTGCCACAGTCCTTACCACTGCAACACCCCTTACCACTACCACACCCCTTACCACTGCCATAGTCCTTACCACTGCCACAGTCCTTAACACTGCCCCACCCCTTACCACTGCCGCACACCTTACCACTGACACAGTCCATACCACTGCCACACCCCTTACCACTGCCACAGTCCTTACCACTGCCACACACCTTACCACAGCCAAGTTAATTACCACTGCCACACTTTTTAAAACTGCCAGACCCCTTACCACTGCCACACTCATTACCACTGCCACACTTTTTAAAACTGGCAGATCCCTTACCACTGCCACACCATTTCCACTGCCACACCCCTTACCACTGCCACACCCCTTACCACTGCCACACCCCTTACCACTGCCACACTCCTTATCATTTCCACAGTCCTTACCACTACCATACCCCTTACCACTAGCACACCTGTTACCACTACCATACACCTTACCACTGCCACACTCCTTACCACTGCCAAACTCCTTGCCACTGCCACACTCCTTATCACTGCCACACCCCTTACCACTGCCACAGCCCTTACCACTGCCACACCCCTTACCACTGCCACACCCCTTACCATTGCCACCTTCCTTATCACTGCCACACCACTTACCACTGCCACAGTCCTTACAACTGGCATAGTCCTTACCACTGCCACACCCCTTACCACTGCCACACCTCTTACCACTGCCACACCCCTTACCACTGCCAACCCCTTACCACTGCCACACCCTTTACCACTGCCATACCCCTTACCACTGCAACACCACTTACCACTGCCACAGTCCTTACCACTGCCACAGTCCTTACCACTGCCACAATCCTTACCACGGCCACACCCCTTACCACTGCCAAATCCCTTACCACTGCCACACACCTTACCACTGCCACCGTCCTTACCACTGCCACACACCTTACCACTGCCACACCCCTTATCACTGCCACAGTCCTTACCACTACCACACCACTTACCACTGCCACACCCCTTACCACAGCCACTGTTCTTACCACTGCCACAATACATATCACCTCCACAGTCCTTACCACTGCCACACACTTTACCATTGCCAAAGTGCTTAACACTGCCAAAGACCTTACCACTGCCACACTTGTTACCACTGCCACATTCCTTACCATTGACACAATTTTATCACTGCCACAATCCTTACCACTGCCACACCCCTTACCACTACCACACCCCTTACCACTGCCATAGTCTTTACCACTGCCACAGTCCTTACCACTGCCACACCCCTTACCACTGCCACACCCCTTACCACTGCCATACCCCTTACCACTGCAACACCACTTACCACTGCCACAGTCCTTACCACTGCCACAGTCCTTACCACTGCCACCGTCCTTACCACTGCCACACACCTTACCACTGCCACACCCCTTACCACTGCCACAGTCCTTACCACTACCACACCACTTACCACTGCCACACCCCTTACCACAGCCACTGTCCTTACCACTGCCACAATACTTATCACCTCCACAGTCCTTACCACTGCCACTCACTTTACCACGGCCAAAGTGCTTACCACTGCCACAGACCTTACCACTGCCACACTCCTTACCACTGCCACATTCCTTACCACTGCCACAATTTTATCACTGCCACAATCCTTAGCACTGCCACACTCCTTACCACTGCCACACCACTTACCACTGCCACAATTTTATCACTGCCACAGTCCTTACCACTGCCACACCACATACCACTGCCACACCCCTTACCACTACCACACCCCTACCATGCCACACCCCTTAACACTGCCACACTCCTTATCACTGCCACACCACATACCACTACCACAGTCCATACCACTGCCACACCCCTTACCATGCCACACTCCTTACCACTGCCACACTCCTTAACACTTCCACACCCCTTACCACTGCCACAGTCCTTACCACTGCCACACCCCTCACCACTGCCACACCCCTTACCACTGCCACAGTCCTTACCACTGCCACACTCCTTACCACTGCCACAGGCCTTACCACTGCCACACCCCTTACCACTGCCATACTCCTTACCACTGCCACAACCCTTACCACTGCCACAGTCCTTACGACTGCCACACCCCTTACCACTGCCCCACCCCTTACCACTGCCACAGTCCTTACCACTGCCACATCCCTTACCACTACCACACCCCTTACCACTGCCATAGTCCTTACCACTGCCACAGTCCTTATCACTGCCACACACCTTATCAAAGCCATGTTACTTACCACTGCCACACCCCTTACCACAGCCATACTCCTTACCACTGCCACACCCCTTATCACAGCTAGACCCCTTAACACTGCCACCCTTTACCACTGCCACATCCCTTACCACTGCCACACCCCTTACTACTGCCAAAATACTTATCACTGACACAGTCCATACCACTGCCACACCCCTTACCACTGCCACACCCCTTACCACTGACATACTTTTTATCACTGCCACACCCCTTACCACTGCCACAATCCTTCCCACTGCCACACGTTTTACCACTGACACATTCTTTACCACTGCCACACCCCATACCACTGCCACTGTCCTTAACACTGCCACACGCCCTACCACTGCCACACCCCTTACCAGTGTCACACTCCTTATCACTGCCACACCACTAACCACTGCCACAGTCCTTACCACTGCCACACCACTCACCACTGCCAACTCCTTACCACTGCCAAACTCCTTAACACTGCCACACCCCTTACCACTGCCACACCTGTTACCACTGCCACACCCCTTAGCACTTCCACACCCCTTACCACTGCCACATTCCTTACCACTGCCACACCCCTTACCACTACGACACCCCTTACCACTTCCACAGCCCTTACCACTGCCACAGTTTTTACCACTGCCACTGTCCTAACCACTGCCACACCCCTTACCACTGACCCACCCAATACCACTGCCTCACCCCTTACCACTGCCACAGTCCTTACCACTGCCACACCCCTTACCACTGCCACAGTCCTTACCACTGCCATACCCCTTAGCACTGCCACAGTCCTTACCATGCCACAGCCCTTACCACTGCCACACCACTTTCCACTGCCACACTCCTTATCACTGCCACACCCCTTACCATGCCACAGTCCTTACCACTGCCAAACCCATTACCACTGCCACACCTTACCACTGCCACACTCCTTAGGACTGAAACACCCCTTACCACTGCCACAGTCCTTACCACTGCCACACCTTTTACCACTGCCACACCCCTTACCACTGCCACACCCCTTACCACTGCCACAGTCCTTACCACTGCCACACCCCTTACCACTGCCATACTCCTTTCCACTGCCACAACCCTTACCACTGCCACAGTCCTTACCACTGCCACACACCTTACCAAAGCCATGTTACTTACCACTGCCACACCCTTTACCACAGCCATACTCCTTACCACTGCCACACCCCTTACCACAGCTACACCCCTTAACACTGCCACCCCTTACCTTGCCACATCCCTTACCACTGCCACACGCCTTACTACTGCCACAACACTTATCACTGCCACAGTCCTTACCACTGCCACACCCCTTACCACTGCCACACCCCTTACCACTGCCACACCCTAAACACTGCCACAATTTTTATCACTGCCACACCCCTTACCACTGCCACACCCCTACCACTGCCACACCACTTTGCACTGCCACACTTTTTATCACTGCCACACCCCTTACCATGCCACAGTCCTAACCACTGCCACACCCCTTACCACTGCGACACCTCTTACCACTGCCACACTCCTTACCACTGAAACACCCCTTACCACTGCCACAGTCCTTACCACTGACACACCCCTTACCACTGCCACACCCCTTACCACTGCCACACCCCGTACCACTGCCACAGTCCCTACCACTGCCACACCCCTTACCACTACCACTGTCCTTACCACTGCCAGACCCCTTACCACTGCCACACTCATTACCAATGCCACACTTTTTAACACTGCCAGATCCCTTACCACTGCCACACCATTTCCACTGCCACACCCCTTACCACTGCCACACCCCTTACCACTGCCACACTCCTTATCATTTCCACAGTCCTTACCACTACCATACCCCTTACCACTAGCACACCTGTTACCACCTCCACACACCTCACCACTGCCACACTCCTTACCACTGCCACACTCCTTACCACTGCCACACTCCTTATCACTGCCACACCCCTTACCACTGCCACAGTTCTTACCACTGCCATACCCCTTACCACTGCCACACCCCTTACCACTGCCACACCCCTTACCACTGCCATCATCCTTATCACTGCCACACCCCTTACCACTGCCACATTCCTTACAACTGCCACAGTCCTTACCACTGCCACACCCCTTACCACTGCCACACCCCATTCCACTGCCACACCCTTTACCACTGCCAACCCCTTACCACTGCCACACCCCTTACCACTGCCAACCCCTTACCACTGCCACACCCATTACCACTGCCATACCCCTTACCACTGCAACACCCCTTACCACAGCCACAGTCCTTACCACTGCCAGAGTCCTTACCACTGCCACAATCCTTACCACGGCCACACCCCTTACCACTGACAAATCCCTTACCACTGCCACACCCCTTACCACTGCCACACCCCTTACCACTGCCACAGTCCTTACCACTGCCACACCCCTTACCACTGCCACACTTCTTGCCACTGCCACACCCCTTACCACTGCCACACTCCTTACCTTGCCACACCCCATACCATTGCCAGATGCCTTACACTGCCACACTCCTTACCACTGCACACTCCTTATCACTGCACAATCCCTACCACTGCCACACCACTTACCACTGCCACACTCCTTACCACTGCGACAATACTTACCACTGCCACACTCCTTATCACTGCCACACCCCTTACCACTGCCTCAAACCGTACCACTGCCACACCCCTTACTACTGCCACAGTCTTTACCACCTCGACAATACTTACCACTACCACACCCTTTACCACTGCCACATCCCTTACCACTGACATACTTTTTATCACTGCCACACCCCTTACCACTGCCACAATCCTTCCCACTGCCACATGTTTTACCACTGACACATTCCTTACCACTGCCACACCCCATACCACTGCCACTGTCCTTAACACTGCCACACGCCTTACCACTGCCACACCCCTTACCAGTGTCACACCCCTTATCACTGCCACACCACTAACCACTGCCACAGTCCTTACCACTGCCAAACCACTTACCACTGCAAACACCTTACCACTGCCATACTCCTTAACACTGCCACACCCCTTACCACTGCCACACCTGTTACGACTGCCACACCCCTTAGCACTTCCACACCCCTTACCACTGCCACATTCCTTACCACTGCCACAGTCCTTACCACTGACACACCACTTACCACTGCCAACACCTTACCACTGCCACACCCCTTAACACTGCCACAGCCAGTACCACTGCCACACCCCTTACCACTGCCACACCCCTTACCACTGCCACAGTCCTTACCACTGCCACACCCCTTACCACTGCCACAGTCCTTACCACTGACACACCACTTACCACTGCCACACCCCTTACCTCTGCCACACCCCTTACCACTGCCACACTCCTTACCACTGACCCACCCAATACCACTGCCTCACCCCTTACCACTGCCACAGTTTTTACCACTGCCACACCCCTTACCACTGCCACAGTCCTTACCACTGCCACACTCCTTATCACTGCCACACCACTTACCACTGCCACAGTCCTTAACCCTGCCACACCCCTAACCACTGCCACACCCCTTACCACTGCCACACACCTTACCACTGCCACACACCTTATCATTTCCACACTCCTTACCACTGCCACACCCCTTACCACTGCGACACCCCTTACCACTGCCATCATCCTTATCACTGCCACACCCCTTACCACTGCCACAGTCCTTACAACTGCCACAGTCCTTACCACTGCCACACCCCTTACCACTGCCACACCCCTTTCCACTGCCACACCCTTTACCACTGCCAACCCCTTACCACTGCCACACCCCTTACCACTGCCAACCCCTTACCACTGCCACACCCATTACCACTGCCATACCCCTTACCACTGCAACACCCCTTAACACAGCCACAGTCCTTACCACTGCCAGAGTCCTTACCACTGCCACAATCCTTACCACGGCCACACCCCTTACCACTGACAAATCCCTTACCACTGCCACAACCCTTACCACTGCCACACCCCTTACCACTGCCACAGTCCTTACCACTGCCACACCCCTTACCACTGCCACACTTCTTGCCACTGCCACACCCCTTACCACTGCCACACTCCTTACCTTGCCACACCCCATACCATTGCCAGATGCCTTACACTGCCACACTCCTTTCCACTGCACACTCCTTATCACTGCACTATCCCTACCACTGCCACACCACTTAACACTGCCACACTCCTTACCACTGCGACAATACTTACCACTGCCACACTCCTTATCACTGCCACACCCCTTACCACTGCCTCAAACCGTACCACTGCCACACCCCTTACTACTGCCACAGTCTTTACCACCTCGACAATACTTACCACTACCACACCCTTTACCACTGCCACATCCCTTACCACTGACATACTTTTTATCACTGCCACACCCCTTACCACTGCCACAATCCTTCCCACTGCCACACGTTTTACCACTGACACATTCCTTACCACTGCCACACCCCATACCACTGCCACTGTCCTTAACACTGCCACACGCCTTACCACTGCCACACCCCTTACCAGTGTCACACCCCTTATCACTGCCACACCACTAACCACTGCCACAGTCCTTACCACTGCCAAACCACTTACCACTGCCAACACCTTACCACTGCCATACTCCTTAACACTGCCACACCCCTTACCACTGCAACACCTGTTACCACTGCCACACCCCTTAGCACTTCCACACCCCTTACAACTGCCACATTCCTTACCACTGCCACAGTCCTTACCACTGACACACCACTTACCACTGCCAACACCTTACCACTGCCACACCCCTTACCACTGCCACAGCCAGTACCACTGCCACACCCCTTACCACTGCAACACCCCTTACCACTGCCACAGTCCTTACCACTGCCATACCCCTTACCACTGCCACAGTCCTTACCACTGACACACCACTTACCACTGCCACACCCCTTACCTCTGCCACACCCCTTACCACTGCCACACTCCTTACCACTGCCACAGTTTTTACCACTGCCACTGTCCTTACCACTGCCACACCCCTTACCACTGACCCACCCAATACCACTGCCTCACCCCTTACCACTGCCACAGTCCTTACCACTGCCACACCCCTTACCACTGCCACAGTCCTTACCACTGCCACAGTCCTTACCATGCCACAGCCCTTACCACTGCCACACCACTTTCCACTGCCACACTCCTTGTCACTGCCACACCCCTTACCATGCCACAGTCCTTACCACTGCCAAACCCATTACCACTGCTACACACCTTACCACTGCCACACTCCTTAGGACTGAAACACCCCTTACCACTGCCACAGTCCTTACCACTGCCACACCCCTTACCACTGCCACACCCCTTACCACTGCCACACCCCTTACCACTGCCACAGTCCTTACCACTGCCACACCCCTTACCACTGCCATACTCCTTACCACTGCCACAACCCTTACCACTGCCACAGTCCTTACCACTGCCACACACCTTACCAAAGCCATGTTACTTACCACTGCCACACCCCTTACCACAGCCATACTCCTTACCACTGCCACACCCCTTACCACAGCTACACCCTTTAACACTGCCACCCCTTACCTTGCCACATCCCTTACCACTGCCACACCCCTTACTACTGCCACAATACTTATCACTGCCACAGTCCTTACCACTGCCACATCCCTTACCACTGCCACAACCCATACCACTGCCACACCCTAAACACTGCCACACTTTTTATCACTGCCACACCCCTTACCACTGCCACACCCCGTACCACTGCCACACTCCCTACCACTGCCACAGTCCTTACCACTGCCACTGTCCTTACCACTGCCAGACCCCTTACCACTGCCACTCTCATTACCACTGCCACACTTTTTAACACTGCCAGATCCCTTACCACTGCCACACCATTTCCACTGCCACAGTCCTTACCACTGCCACACCCCTTACCACTACCACAGCCCTTACCACTGCCATAGTCCTTACCACTGCCACAGTCCCTACCACTGCCACACACCTTACCAAAGCCATGTTACTTACCACTGCCTCACCCCTTACCACAGCCCTACTCCTTAACACTGCCACACCCCTTAACACGGCCACACCGCTTATCCCAGCTACACCCCTTAACACTGCCACCCCTTACCACTGCCATATCCCTTACCACTGCCACACCCCTTACTACTGCCACAATACTTATCACTGCCACAATCCTTACCACTGCCACACCCCTTACCACTGCCACACCCCTAAACAATGCCACACTTTTTGTCACTGCCACACCCCTTACCACTGCCACACCCCTACCACTGCCACATCCCTTACCACTGCCACACTCCTTCTCACTGCCACACCACTTACCACTGCCACAGTCCTTAACCTTGCCACACCCCTAACCACTGCCACACCCCTTACCACTGCCACACACCTTACCACTGCCACACACCTTATCATTTCCACACTCCTTACCACTACCATACCCCTTACCACTACCACACCCTTTACCACTACCACACACCTTACCACTGCCACACCCCTTACCACTGACACAGTCCTTACCACTACCACACCCTTTACCACTGCCACACTCCTTACCACTGCCACACCCCTTACCACTGTCAAAGTCCTTACCACTGCCAAAGTCCTTATCAGTGCCACACCCCATACCACAGCCACACCCCTTATCACTGCCACAGTCCTTACCACTGCCACACCCCTTACCACTGCCATACCCCTTACCACTGCCACAGTCCTTACCACTGCCAAACCCCTTACCACTGCCACAGTCGTTACCACAAGCACACCCCTTATCACTGCCACAGTCCTTACCACTGCTACACCACTTGCCACAGCCATGTTCCTTACCAATGCCACACCCCTTACCACTGCCACAACCCTTACTACTGCCACACCCCTTACCGCTACCACACCCCTTACCACTGCCACATCCCTTACCACTGCCACACCCCTTACCACTGCCACAGACCTTACCACTGCAAAACTCCTTACCACTACCACACCCCTTACCACTGCAACAGTCTTTACCACTACCACACCAGTTACCACTGCCACACCACTTACCACTGCCACACACCTTACCAATGCCACACCCCTTAACACTGCCACGGTTCTTACCACTGCCACAGTCCTTACCACTGCCACAGTCCTTACCACTGCCACACCCCTTACCACTGCCACAGTCCTTACCATTGCCACAGTCCTTACCACTACCACACCCCTTACTACTGCCACAGTCCTTACAACTTCCACAGTCCTTACCACGGCCACAGTCCTTACCACTGCCACACACCTTAGCACAGCCATGTTCCTTACCACTGCCACACCCTTACCACAGCCATACTCCTTACCGCTGCCACACCCCTTCCACTCACACCCCTTACTACTGCCACAATACTTATCACTGCCGCACCACTTACCACAGCCACAGTCCTTACCTCTGCCACACCCCTAACCACTGCCACAATCCTTACCACTGCCACACCCCTTACCATCCCTCACTCCTTATCAATGCCACACCACCTCCCACTGCCACAGTCCTTACCACTGCCACACCCCTTACCACGGCTACACTCCTTACCACTGCCACACTCCTTACCACTGCCACACCCCTTACCACTGCCACACCACTTACCACTGCCACACCCCATACCACTGGCACACCCCTCTGCACTGCCACACTCCTTATCATTTCCACAGTCCTTACCACTACCATACCCCTTACCACTACCACACCCCTTACCACTACCACACCCCTTACCACTGCCACACTCCTTACCACTGCCACACTCCTTACCACTGCCACATTCCTTATCACTGCCAGATACCTTACCACTGCCACACCCGAACCACTGCCACAATCCCTAATACTACCACACCCCTTATCACTGCCACAGTCCTACCACTACAACACCCTTTACCACTGCCACACTCCTTAACACTGCCACACTCCTTAACTCTGCCACACTCCTTATCACTGCCACACCCCTTATCACTGCCACACCCCTTACCACTGCCACAATCCCTAACACTGCCACACCCCTTACCGCTGCCACATTCCTTACCACTACCACACCCTTTACCACTGCCACACTCCTTACCACTGCCACACCACTTACCACTGCCATACTATGTACCACTGCCACAGTCCTTACCACTACCATTCCCCTTACCAATGCCATACCCCTTACCATTTCCACAGTCCTTACCACTGCCACGGTCCTTAACAATGCCACAGTCCTTACTACTGCCACACCCCTTACCTTGCCACACTCCTCACGAGTGCCACAATCCTTACCACTGCCACACCCTTTACAACTGCCACACCCATTACCACTGCCACAGTCCATACCACTGCCACACCCGTTACCACTGCCACACCCCTTACCACTGCCACACCCCTTACGATTGCCACACTCCTTACCACTGCCACACTCCTTACCACTGCCACATTCCTTATCACTGCCACATACCTTACCACTGCCACACCCGTTACCACTGCCACAATCCCTAACACTACCACACCCCTTATCACTGCCACAGTCCTACCACTACCACACCCTTTACCACTGCCACACTCCTTAACACTGCCACACTCCTTACCATTGCCACACCCCTTAGCACTTCCACAACCCTTACCACTGCCACACTCCTTACCACTGCCACACCCCTTATTACTGCCACAGTCCTTACCACTGCCACACCCCTTGCCACTGCCACACCCCTTACCACTGCCACAGTCCTTACCACTGCCACACCCCTTACCACTGCCACAGTCCTTACCACTACCAAACCTTTTACCACTGCCACACTCCTTACCACTGCCACACCCCTTACCACTGCCAAATTCCTTACCACTGCCAAAGTCCTTACCAGTGCCACACCCCATACCACAGCCACACCCCTTATCAATGCCACAGTCCTTACCACTGCCACACTCCTTACCACTGCCACATTCCTTATCACTGCCACATACCTTACCACTGCCACACCCGTTACCACTGCCACAATCCCTAACACTACCACACCCCTTATCACTGCCACAGTCCTACCACTACCACACCCTTTACCACTGCCACACTCCTTAACACTGCCACACTCCTTAACTCTGCCACACTCCTTATCACTGCCACAACCCTTATCACTGCCACACCCCTTATTACTGCCACAGTCCTTACCACTGCCACACCCCTTACCACTGCCACAATCCCTAACACTGCCACACCCCTTACCACTGCCACATTCCTTACCACTACCACACCCTTTACCACTGCCACACTCCTTACCATTGCCACACCCCTTAGCACTTCCACAACCCTTACCACTGCCACACTCCTTACCACTGCCACACCCCTTATTACTGCCACACTCCTTACCACTGCCACATTCCTTATCACTGCCACATACCTTCCCACTGCCACACCCGTTACCACTGCCACAATCCCTAACACTACCACACCCCTTATCACTGCCACAGTCCTACCACTACCACACCCTTTACCACTGCCACACTCCTTAACACTGCCACACTCCGTAACTCTGCCACACTCCTTATCACTGCCACAACCCTTATCACTGCCACACCCCTTACCACTGCCACAATCCCTAACACTGCCACACCCCTTACCACTGACACAGTCCTTACCACTGCCACACCCCTTATTACTGCCACAGTCCTTACCACTGCCACACCCCTTAGCACTTCCACAACCCTTACCACTGCCACACTCCTTACCACTGCCACACCCCTTATTACTGCCACAGTCCTTACCACTGCCACACCCCTTACCACTGCCACACCCCTTACCACTGCCACAGTCCTTACCACTGCCACACCCCTTACCACTGACACAGTCCTTACCACTACCAAACCTTTTACCACTGCCACACTCCTTACCACTGCCACACCCCTTACCACTGCCAAATTCCTTACCACTGCCAAAGTCCTTACCAGTGCCACACCCCATACCACAGCCACACCCCTTATCACTGCCACAGTCCTTACCACTGCCACACCCCTTACCACTGCCAGACCCCTTACCACTGCCACAGTACTTCCCACTTCCACACCCCTTACCACTGCCACAGTCCTTACCACTGCCACACCCCTTACCACTGCCGCACCCCTTGCCACTGCCACAGTCCCCACCACTGCCACACCCCTTACCACTACCACACACCTTACCACTGCCACACCCTTACCACTGCCAGAGTCCTTTCCAATGCCACACCCCTTACCATTGCCACACCCCTTACCACTGCCACACCCTTACCACTGCCAGAGTCCTTACCACTGCCACACCCCTTACCACTACCACACACCTTACCACTCCCACACCCCTTACCACTACCACACACCTTACCACTGCCACACCCCTTACCACTACCACAGTCCTTACCAATGCCACA
The DNA here is from genome assembly GCF_037038515.1 of Microtus pennsylvanicus. Lineage (NCBI taxonomy): Eukaryota > Metazoa > Chordata > Mammalia > Rodentia > Cricetidae > Microtus > Microtus pennsylvanicus. The sequence goes on along the minus strand of NC_134601.1, from coordinate 59,977,359 downwards.
CCCCTTACCACCACTGCCACAATCCTCACCACTGCCAGAGTCCTTACCACTGCCACACCCCTTACAACTGCCACACCCATTACCACTCCCACAATCCTTACCACTGCCACACCCCTTACCACTGCCACAGTCCTTACCACTGCCAGAGTCCTTACCACTGCCACACTCCTTACCACTGCCACACTCCTTACCACTGCCACACCACTTACCACTGCCATACTATGTACCACTGCCACAGTCCTTACCACTACCATTCCCCTTACCACTGCCATACCCCTTACCATTTCCACAGTCCTTACCACTGCCACGGTCCTTAACAATGCCACAGTCCTTACTACTGCCACACCCCTTACCTTGCCACACTCCTTACGACTGCCACAATCCTTACCACTGCCACACCCTTTACAACTGCCACACCCATTACCACTGCCACAGTCCATACCACTGCCACACCCGTTACCACTGCCACACCCCTTACCACTGCCACACCCCTTACGAATGCCACACTCCTTGCCACTGCCACACTCCTTACCACTGCCACATTCCTTATCACTGCCACTTACCTTACCACTGCCACACCCGTTACCACTGCCACAATCCCTAACACTACCACACCCCTTATCACTGCCACAGTCCTACCACTACCACACCCTTTACCACTGCCACACTCCTTAACACTGCCACACTCCTTAACTCTGCCACACTCCTTATCACTGCCACAACCCTTATCACTGCCACACCCCTTACCACTGCCACAATCCCTAACACTGCCACACCCCTTACCACTGCCACATTCCTTACCACTACCACACCCTTTACCACTGCCACACTCCTTACCATTGCCACACCCCTTAGCACTTCCACAACCCTTACCACTGCCACACTCCTTACCACTGCCACACCCCTTATTACTGCCACAGTCCTTACCACTGCCACACCCCTTACCACTGCCACACCCCTTACCACTGCCACAGTCCTTACCACTGCCACACCCCTTACCACTGCCACAGTCCTTACCATGCCACACCACTTACCACTGCCACACCCCTTACCACTGCCACATTCCTTATCACTGCCACACCCCTTACCATGCCACAATCCTTACCTCTCCCACAGCCCTTACCACTGTGACTATACTTATCACTGCCAAACTCCTTATCATTGCCACATCCCTTATTACTGCCACACTACTTACCACTGCCACACTCCTTACCACTGCCACACTCCTTACCACTGCCAAACTGCTTAACACTGCCACACTCCTTACCACTGCCACTGTCCTTACCACTGCCACACCCTTTACCACTGACCCACCCCTTACCACTGCCTCACACCTTACCACTGCCACAGTCCTTACCAGTGCCACACCCCTTACCACTTCCACACACCTTACCACTGCCACACTCCTAACCACTGCTACACTCCTTACCACTTACACACTCCTTATCACTGCCACACCCCTTACCACTGCCACATTCCTTACCACTGCCACAATCACTAACAGTGCCACACCCCTTACCATTGACACAATCCTTACCACTACCACACCCTTTACAACTGCCACACTCCTTACCACTGCCACACCCCTTACCACTACCAAATTCCTTACCACTGCCAAAGTCCTTACCAGTGCCACACCCCATACCACAGCCACACCCCTTATCACTGCCACAGTCCTTACCACTGCCACACCCCTTACCTCTGCCACAGTCCTTACCACTGCCACACCCCTTACCACTGCCACACCCCTAACCACTGCCACAGTCCTTACCACAAGCACACCCCTTATCACTGCCACAGTCCTTACCACTGTCACACCCCTTACCACTGCTGCACCCCTTGCCACTGCAAAAGTCCCCACCACTGCCACAATACTAACCACTGCTAAACCCCTTACCACTGCCACACTCCTTACCACTGCCACACCCCTTACCACTGCCACACCCTTACCACTGCCAGAGTCCTTTCCACTGCCACACCCCTTACTACTACCACACAACTTACCACTACCACAGTCCTTACCAATGCCACACCCCTTACCACCACTGCCACAGTCCTCACCACTGCCATAGTCCTTACCACTGCCACACCCCTTACCACTGCCACACCCATTACCACTCCCACAATCCTTACCACTGCCACACCCCTTACCACTGCCACAGTCCTTACGACTGCCAGAGTCCTTACCACTGCAACACTCCTTACCACTGCCACACTCCTTACCACTGCCACACCACTTACCACTGCCATACTATGTACCACTGCCACAGTCCTTACCACTACCATTCCCCTTACCATTGCCACACCCCTTACTATTTCCACAGTCCTTACCACTGAAACGGTCCTTAACACTGCCACAGTCCTTACTACTGCCACACTCCTTACCACTGCCATACCCCTTACCACTGCCAGAATCCTTACCACTGCCACACCCCTTACCACTGCCACAGTCCTTACCACTGCAACACCCCATACCACTGAAAAGTCCTTACCACTGCCACACCCCTTACCTTGCCACACTCCTTACAACTGCCACAATCCTTACCACTGCCACACCCTTTAAAACTGCCACACCCATTACCACTGCCACAGTCCTTACCACCTCCACAGTCCATACCTCTGCCACACCCGTTACCACTGCCACACCCCTTACCACTGCCACACCCCTTACGACTGCCACACTCCTTACCACTGCCACAGTCCTTACCACTGCCACACCCATTACCGCTGCCATACTCCTTACCACTGCCACAACCCTTACCACTGCTACAGTCCTTATCACTGCCACACCCCTTACCATTGCCCCACCCCTTACCACTGCCACAGTCCTTACCACTACCACACCCCTTACCACTGCCATTGTCCTTACCAATGCCACAGTCCGTACCACTGCCACACACCTTACCAAAGCCATGTTACTTACCACTGCCACACCCCTTACCACAGCCATACTCCTTACCACTGCCACACCCCTTACCACTGCCACACCCCTTACCACAGCAACACCCCTTAACACTGTCACCCCTTACCACTGCCACATCCCTTACCACAGCCACACCTTTTACTACTGCCACAATACTTATCACTGACAAAATCCTTACCACTGGCACACCCCTTACCACTGCCACAGCCTAAACACTGCCACACTTTTTATCACTGCCACACCCCTTACCACTGCCACACCCCTACCACTGCCACACCCCTTTCTACTGCCACACTCCTTATCACTGCCACACCACTTACCACTGCCACAGTCCTTAACCCTGCCACACCCCTTACCACTGCCACACCCCTTACCACTGCCACACACCTTATCATTTCCTCAGTCCTTACCACTACCATACCCCTTACCAGAACCACACCCCTTACCACTACCACACACCTTACCACTGCCACACTCCTTACCACTGCTACACTCCTTACCACTTACACACTCCTTATCACTGCCACACCCCTTACCACTGCCACATTCCTTACCACTGCCACAATCCCTAACAGTGCCACACCCCTTACCACTGACACAGTCTTTACCACTACCACACCCTTTACCACTGCCACACTCCTTACCACTGCCACACCCCTTACCACTGACAAAGTCCTTACCACTGACAAAGTCCTTACCAGTGCCACACCCCATAGTACAGCCACATCCCTTATCACTGCCACAGTCCTTACCACTGCCACACCCCTTACCACTGCCACACCCCTTACCACTGCCACAGTCCTTACCACTGCCACACCCCTTACCATTGCCACAGTCCTTACCACAAGCACACCCCTTATCACTGCCACAGTACTTACCACTGCCACACCCCTTGCCACAGCCATGTTCCTTACCAATGCCACACACCTTACCACAGCCAAACCCCTTACCACTGCCATACCCCTTACCACTGCCGCACCCCTTGCCACTGCCACAGTCCCTACCACTGCCACAATACTAACCACTGCTAAACCCCTTACCACTGCCACACTCCTTACCATTGCCACACCCCTTACCACTGCCACACCCCTTACCACTGCCATACCCCTTACCACTGCCGCACCCCTTGCCACTGCCACAGTCCCCACCACTGCCACAATACTAACAACTGCTAAACCCCTTAACACTGCCACACCCCTTACCACTGCCACACTCCTTACCACTGCCACACTCCTTACCACTGCCACAATACTTATCACTGCCACAGTCCTTACCACTGCCACACCCCTTACCACTGCGACACACCTTACCACTGCCATAGTCCTTACCACTGCAACACGCCTTACCTTGCCACACTCCTTACGACTGCCACACTCCTTCCAACTGCCACACCCCTTACAACTGCCACACCCATTAAAACTGCCACAGTCCTTACCACCTCCACAGTCCTTACCACTGCCACATCCCTTACCACTGCCACAGTCCCTACCACTGCCACACCCCTTACCACTGCCACACCCCTTACCACTGCCACACCCCTTACCACTGCCACTATCCTTACCACTGCCGCACCCCTTACCACTGATACACCCCGACCACTGCCACAGTCCTTATCACTGCCACAATACTAACCACTGCTAAACCCCTTACCACTGCTACACCTCTTACCACTGTCACAGTCCCTACCACGGACAGATTCCTTACCACTGCCACACCCCTTACCCCTGCCAGACCCCTTACCACTGCCACACCCCTTACCACAGCCACACCCCTTATCACTGCCACACCCCTTATCACTGCCACACCCCTTACCACTGCCACAATCCCTAGCAGTGCCACATCCCTTACCACTGCCACAGTCCTTACCACTGCCACACCCCAAACCATTGCCACACTCATTACCACTACCACACACCTTTCCACTGCCACAGACCTTACCACTGCCACACCCCTTACCACTGCCACACCGCTTACTACTGCCACAGTCCTTACCACTGCCACACACCTTATTACAGCCATGTTCCTTACCACTGCCACACCCCTTACCACAGCCACACTCCTTACCACTGCCACACCCCTTACCACCGCCACACCACTTATCACTGCTACACCCCTTAACACTGCCACCCCTTACCACTGCCACATCCCTTACCACTGCCACACCCCTTACCACCACTGCCACAGTCCTCACCACTGCCAGAGTCCTTACCACTGCCACAGTCCTTACCACTGCCACACCCCTTACCACTGCCACACACCTTACCACTGCCACAGTCCTTACCACTGCCACACCCCTTGCCACTGCCAAAACCCTACCACTGCCACACCCCTTACCACTGCCACACTCCTTATCTCTGACACACCACTTATCACTGCCACAGTCCTTACCACTGCCAGACCTCTTACCACTGACACATTCCTTCCCACTGCCTCACCTTCTAACACTGCTACACCCATTACCACTGCCACACCATTTCCACTGCCAAACCCCTTACCATTGCCACACCCCTTACCACTGCCACACTCCTTATCATTTCCACAGTCCTTACCACTACCAAGCCCTTACCACTACCACACACCTTACCACTGCCACTCCTTACCACTGCCACACCCCTTACCACTCCCACACCCCTTACCACTGCCACACCCCTTACCACTGCCACACCCCTTACCACTGCCACAGTCCTTACCACTGCCACCACCCTTACCACTGCCACACCCCTTACCATTTCCACACCCCTTACCACTGCCACACTCCTTATCACTGCCACACAACTTACCACTGCCACAGTCCGAACCATGCCACACCCCTTACCACTGCCACACTCCTTACCACTCCCACATCCCTTACCACTGCCACACCCCTTACCAATGCCACACCCCTTACCACTGCCACACCCCTTACCACCCCCACATCCCTTACCACTGCCACACCCCTTACCACTGCCACAGTCCTTACCACTGCCAAACTCCTTACCACTACCACACCCCTTACCACAGCCACAGTCCTTACCACTACCACACCAGTTACCACTGCCACACCCCTTACCACTGCCACACCACTTACCACTGCCACACTCCTTACCACTGCCACACCCCTTACCACTGCCTCACCCCTTACCACTGCCACACCCCTTACCACTGCCACACCCCTTACCACTGCCACACCCCTTACCACTGCCACACCCCTTACCACTGACAACCCCTAACCACTGCCAAACCTTTTACCACTGCCACACCCCTTACCACTGCCACAGTCCTTTCCACTGCCACACTCCTTACCACTGCCACACCCCTTACCACTGCCACAGTCCTTACCATTGCCACACTCCTTACCAATGCCACACCACTTAACAATGCCACACCCCTTACTACTGCCACAGTCCTTACCACTGCCATAGTCCTAACCACTGCCACACACCTTACCACTGCCACATCCCTTACCACTGCCACAGTCCTTACCACTGCCAAACTCCTTACCACTGCCACACCCCTTACCACTGCCACAGTCCTTACCACTGCCAAACTCCTTACAACTACCACACCCCTTACGACTGCAACAGTGTTTACCACTACCACACCTGTTACCACTGACACACTCCTTACCAGTGCCAAACTCCTTACCACTGCCACACCCCTTACTAATGCCACACCCCTTACCACTGCCACAGTCCTTTCCACTGCCACAGTCCTTACCACTGCCACACACCTTACCACTTCCACATCCCTTAACACTGCCACACTCCTTAACACTGCCACACTCCTTACCACTACCACACCCCTTACCACTGCCACATAACTTAACACTGCCACAGTCCTTACCACTGCCACACCTCTTACCGCTGCCACACCCCTTACCACTGCCACACCCCTTACCACTGCCAACCCCTAACCACTGCCACACACCTTACCACTGCCACACCCCTTACCACTGCCACACCCCTTACCACTGCCACACCCCTTACCACTGCCACAGTCCTTACCACTGCCACAGTCCTTACCACGGTTAAACCCCTTACCACTGCCACATCCCTTACCACTGACACACCCCTTACCACTGCCACAGTCCTTATCACTGCCACACCACTTACCACTGCCACACCCCTTACCACTGCCACAGTCCTTACCACTGCCACACTCCTTACCACTGCCACACACCTTACCACTACCACAGTCCTTACCACTACCACACCACTTACCACTGCCAACCCCTTACTACTGCCACTGTCCTTACCACTGCGACAATACTTATCACTGCCGCAGTCCTTACCGCTGCCACACCCTTTACCACGGCCAAAGAACTTACCACTGCCACACACCTTACCACTGCCACACTCCTTCCCACTACCACACCCCTTACCACTGCCACAGTTTTTACCACTGCCACAGTCCTTACCACTGCCACACTCCTTACCACTGCCACACCCCATACCACTGCCACACTCCTTACAACTGCCACACTCCTTACCACTGCCACACCCCTTACAACTGCCAAGTCTTTACCACTACCACACCAGTTACCACTGCTAAACCCCTTACCACTGCCACACTCGTTACCACTGAAACACTCTTTACCACTGCCACACCCCTTACCACTGCCACATCCCTTACAACGGCTACACCCCTTAACACTGCCACCCCTTACCACTGCCACACCCCTTACCTCTGCCACACCCCTTACCACTGCCACACCCCTTACCACTGCTACACCCCTCACCACTGCCACACTCCTTATCATTTCCACAGTCCTTACCACTACCATACCCCTTACCACTACCACACACTCTACCACTGCCACACTCCTTACCACTGCCACAGTCCTTACCACTGCCACACTCCTTATCACTGCCACACCCCTTACCACTGCCACAATCCCTACCATTGCCACACCCCTTACCACTGCCACATTCTTTACCACTGCGACAATATTTACCACTTCCACACCCCTTACCACTACCACACCCCTTCCACTCCCACACTCCTTACCACTGCGACAATACTTAACACTGCCACACACCTTATCACTGCCACACCCCTTACCACTGCCACAATCCCTAACACTGCCACAACCCTTACCACTGCCACAGTCCTTACCACTACCACACCCCATACCACTGTCACAGTCCTTACCGCTACCACACCCCTTACCACTGCCACCTTCCTTACCACTGCCATACTCCTTACCACTGTTACACCCCTTACCATTTCCACAGTCCTTACCACTCCCACACTCCTTACCACTGCGACCATACTTAACACTGCCACACACCTTATCACTGCCACACCCCTTACCACTGCCACAATCCCTACCAATGCCACACCCCTTACCACTGCCACACTCCTTACCACTGCCACAATACTTATCACTGCCACAGTCCTTACCACTACCACACCCCTTACCACTGCCACACTCCTTACCACTGCGACAATATTTACAACTGCCGCACTTCTTATCACTTCCACACCCCTTACCATTGCTACACTCTTTACCACTGCCACACACCTTACCACTGCCACACCCCTTACCACTGCCACAGTCCTTACCACTGCCACAGTCCTTACCACTGCCAAACCCCTTACCACTGCCACACCACTTACCACTGCCACACCCCTTACCAGTGCCACAGTCCTTACCACAGCTACACCCCTTACACTGCCACAATCCTTACCACTGCCACACCCCTTGCCACAGCCATGTTCCTTAGCACTGCCACACCGCTTACCACAGCCACACCCCTTACCACTGCCACACCCCTTACCAGTGCCACCGTCTTTACCACTGTCACAATCTTTACCACTGCCACACACCTTACCACTGCCACAGTCCTTACCACTGCCACACACCTTACTACAGCCATGTTCCTTACCACTGCCACACCCCTTACCACTGACACACCCCTTACCACTGCCACACTTTTTAACACTGCCACACCCATTACCACTGCCACACCATTTCCACTGCCACATCCCTTACCATTGCCACACCCTTACCACTGCCACACTCCTTATCATTTCCACAGTCCTTACCACTACCAAGCCCTTAACACTACAACACCCCTTACCACTAACACACACATTACCACTGCCACACTCCTTACCACTGCCACACCCCTACCACTGCCACACCCCTTACCACTGCCAACCCCTAACCACTGCCACAGTCCTTACCACTGCCACACCCCTTACCACTGCCACAGTCCTTAACACTGCCACAGTCCTTACCACGGCCACACACCTTACCACTGCCACATCCCTTACCACTGCCACACCCCTTACCACTGCCACAGTCCTTACCACTGCCAAACTCCTTACCACTACCACACCCCTTACGACTGCCACAGTCTTTACCACTACCACACTTGTTACCACTGCCACACTCCTTACCAGTGCCAAACTCCTTACCACTGCCACACCCCTTACCACTGCCAACCTCTAACCACTGCCACAGTCCTTTCCACTGCCACACCCCTTACCACTGCCACAGTCCTTAACACTGCCACAGTCCTTACCACTGCCACAGTCCTTACCACGGCCACACACCTTACCACTGCCACATCCCTTACCACTGCCACACCCCTTACCACTGCCACAGTCCTTACCACTGCCAAACTCCTTACCACTACCACACCCCTTACGACTGCCACAGTCTTTACCACTACCACACTTGTTACCACTGCCACACTCCTTACCAGTGCCAAACTCCTTACCACTGCCACACCCCTTACCAATGCCACACCCCTTACCACTGCCACAGTCCTTACCACTGCCACAGTACTTACCACTGCCACACACCTTACCACTTCCAAATCTCTTAACACTGCCACACTCCTTACCACTACCACACTCCTTACCACTACCACACCCCTTACCACTGCCACATACCTTAACACTGCCACAGTCCTTACCACTGCCACACCCCTTACCGCTGCCACACCCCTTACCACTGCCACACCCCTTACCACTGCCAACCCCTAACCACTGCCACACCCCTTACCACTGCCACACCCCTTACCACTGACACACCCCTTACCACTGACACACCCCTTACCACTGACACACCCCTTACCACTGCCACACTTTTTAACACTGCCACACCCGTTACCACTGCCACACCATTTCCACTGCCACATCCCTTACCATTGCCACACCCTTACCACTGCCACACTCCTTATCATTTCCACAGTCCTTACCACTACCAAGCCCTTAACACTACAACACCCCTTACCACTACCACACACCTTACCACTGCCACACTCCTTACCACTGCCACACCCCTACCACTGCCACACCCCTTACCACTGCCAACCCCTAACCCCTGCCACAGTCCTTACCACTGCCACACCACTTACCACTGCCACAGTCCTTAACACTGCCACAGTCCTTACCACTGCCACAGTCCTTACCACGGCCACACACCTTACCACTGCCACATCCCTTACCACTGCCACACCCCTTACCACTGCCACAGTCCTTACCACTGCCAAACTCCTTACCACTACCACACCCCTTACGACTGCCACAGTCTTTACCACTACCACACTTGTTACCACTGCCACACTCCTTACCAGTGCCAAACTCCTTACCACTGCCACACCCCTTACCACTGCCAACCCCTAACCACTGCCACAGTCCTTACCACTGCCACACCCATTATAACTGCCACAGTCCTTAACACTGCCACAGTCCTTACCACTGCCACAGTCCTTACCACGGCCACACACCTTACCACTGACACATCCCTTACCACTGCCACACCCCTTACCACTGCCACAGTCCTTACCACTGCCAAACTCCTTACCACTACCACACCCCTTACGACTGCCACAGTCTTTACCACTACCACACTTGTTACCACTGCCACACTCCTTACCAGTGCCAAACTCCTTAACACTGCCACACACCTTACCAATGCCACACCCCTTACCACTGCCACAGTCCTTACCACTGCCACAGTACTTACCACTGCCACACACCTTACCACTTCCACATCTCTTAACACTGCCACACTCCTTACCACTGCCACACTCCTTACCACTACCACACCCCTTACCACTGCCACATACCTTAACACTGCCACAGTCCTTACCACTGCCACACCCCTTACCGCTGCCACACCACTTACCACTGCCACACCCCTTACCGCTGCCAACCCCTAACCACTGCCACACCCCTTACCACTGCCACACCCCTTACTACTGCCACACCCCTTACCACAGCCACACCACTTACCACTGCCACAGTCCTTACCACTGCCACAGTCCTTACCACGGCCAAACCCCTTACCACTGCCACATCCCTTACCACTGACACACCCCTTACCACTGCCACAGTCCTTACCACTGCCACACCACTTACCACTGCCACACCCCTTACCACTGCCACAGTCCTTACCACTGCCACACTCCTTACCACTGCCACACACCTTACCACTGCCACAGTCCTTACCACTGCCACACCCCTTACCACCGCCACACCACTTATCACTGCTACACCCCTTAACACTGCCACCCCTTACCACTGCCACACCCCGTAACACTGCTACACCCCTCACCACTGCCACACTCCTTATCATTTCCACAGTCCTTACCACTACCATACCCCTTACCCCTACATCACCCCTTACCACTGCCACAATCCTTACCACTGCCACACCCCTTGCCACAGCCATGTTCCTTAGCACTGCCACACCGCTTACCACAGCCACACCCCTTACCACTGCCACACTCCTTAGCACTGCCACACCTCTTACCGCTGCCACACCCCTCAGCAGTTTCACACCCCTTAACACTGCCACACTCCTTACCACTGCCACACCCCTTAACACTGCCACATTCCTTACCACTGCCACAGTCCTTACCACTGCCACACCCCTTACCACTGCCACACCCCTTACCATTGCCACACCCCTTACCACTGCCACACACCTTACCACTGCCACCGTCTTTACCACTGCGACAATATTTACCACTTCCACAACCCTTACCACTACCACACCACTTCCACTGCCACACTCCTTACCACTGCGACAATACTTAACACTGCCACACACCTTATCACTGCCACACCCCTTACCACTGCCACAATCCCTAACACTGCCACACCCCTTACCACTGCCACCTTCCTTACCACTGCCGTACTCCTTACCACTGTTACACCCCTTACCATTTCCACAGTCCTTACCACTGCCACAGACCTTACCACTGCCACACTCCTTAACACTGCCACAATCCTTACCACTGCCACACCCCTTACAACTGCCACAATCCCTACCAATGCCAAACCCCTTACCACTGCCACAATACTTATCACTGCCACAGTCCTTACCACTACCACACCCCTTACCACTGCCACACTCCTTACCACTGCGACAATATTTACCACTACCGCATTTCTTATCACTGCCACACCCCTTACCATTGCTACACACCTTACCACTGCCACACCCCTTACCACTGCCACAGTCCTTACCACTTCCACAGTCCTTACCACTGCCAAACCCCTTACCACTGCCACACCACTTACCACTGCCACACCCCTTACCAGTGCAACAGTCCTTACCACAGCTACACCCCTTACACTGCCACAATCCTTACCACTGCCACACCCCTTGCCACAGCCATGTTCCTTAGCACTGCCACACCGCTTACCACAGCCACACCCCTTACCACTGCCACACACCTTACCACTGCCACCGTCCTTACCAATGTCACACTCCTTACCACTGCCAAACACCTTACCACTGCCACAGTCCTTACCACTGCCACACACCGTACTACAGCCATGTTCCTTACCACTGCCACACCCCTTACCACTGACACACCCCTTACCACTGCCACACTTTTTAACACTGCCACACCCGTTACCACTGCCACACCATTTCCACTGCCACATCCCTTACCATTGCCACACCCTTACCACTGCCACACTCCTTATCATTTCCACAATCCTTACCACTACCAAGCCTTTAACACTACAACACCCCTTACCATTACCACACACCTTACCACTGCCACACCCCTACCACTGCCACACCCCTTACCACTGCCAACCCCTACCACTGCCACAGTCCTTACCACTGCCACACCACTTACCACTGCCACACTCCTTAACATTGCCACAGTCCTTACCACTGCCACAGTCCTTACCACGGCCACACATCTTACCACTGCCACATCCCTTACCACTGCCACACTCCTTACCACTACCACACCGCTTACCATTCCTACAGTCCTTACCACTGCCACACTCCTTACCACTGCCACACCTCTTACCACTGCCACAGTCCTTACCACTGCCAAACTCGTTACCACTACCACACCCCTTACGACTGCCACAGTCTTTACCACTACCACACCAGTTACCACTGCCACTCCCTTACCACTGCCACACTCCTTACCACTGCCATACTCCTTACCAATGCCACACCCCTTACCAATGCCACACCCCTTACCACTGCCACAGTCCTTACCACTGCCACAGTCCTTACCACCGCCACACCCCTTACCACTGCCACAACACTTACCACTGCCACAGTCCTTACCACTGCCAAACTCCTTACCACTACCACACCCCTTACCACTGCCACATTCCTTACCACTGCCACAGTCCTTACAACTGCCACACCCATTACCACTGCCACAGTCCCTACCACTGCCACAGTCCTTACCACTGCCACACCCCTTATCGCTGCCACACCCCTTACCACTGCCACACCCCTTACCACTGCAAACACATAACCACTGCCACACCCCTTACCACTGCCACACCCCTTAACACTGCCATACCCCTTACCACTGCCGCACCCCTTGCCACTGCCACAGTCCCAACCACTGCCACAATACTAACCACTGCTAAACCCCTTAAAACTGCCACACCCCTTACCACTGCCACAGTCCCTACCACTGCCACACTCCCTACCACTGCCACACACCTTACCACTGCCAGACCCCTTACCACTGCCACACCCCTTACCACTGCCACACTCCTTACCACTGCACACTCCTTATCACTGCCACAATCCCTACCACTGTCACACCCCTTACTACTGCTACAATACTTACCACTGCCAGACCCCTTATCACTGCCACACCCCTTATCACTGCCACACCCCTTACCACTGCCACAATCACTACCACTGCCACACCCCTTACCACTGCCACAGTCCTTACCACTGCCACACCCCATACCATTGCCACAGTCCTTACCACTACCAAACCTCTTACCACTGCCACCTTACTTACCACTGCCATACTCCTTACCACTGCCACACCCCTTACAACTGCCACACCCCTTACCACTGCAACAGTCCTTACCACTGCTCCACTCCTTACAACTGCCACAATACTTACCACTGCCACACACATTACCACTGCCACACTCCTTACCACTACCACACCCCTTTCCACTGCCACAGTCCTTACCACTGCCACACCCCTTACCACTGCCACACTCCTTACCAGTGCCACACCCCTTACCACTGCCACATTCCTTACCACTGCCACAGTCCTTACCAGTGCCACACCCCTTATCACTGCAACACCCCTTACCATTGCCACACCCCTTACCACTGCCCCACTCCTTATCACTGCCACACGCCTTACCACTGCCACACCCCTTACCATTTCCACAACCCTTACCACTGATACACTCCTTATCCCTTCCACACAACTTACCACTGCCACAGTCCTTACCATGCCACACCCCTTACCACTGCCACACTCCTTACTACTGCTATACTCCTTAACACTGCCACACCCCTTACCACTGCCACACCCCTTACCACTACCACAATCCCTAACCCTGCCACACCCCTTACCACTGCCACACCCGTTAGCACTTCCACAACCCTTACCACTGTCACACTCCTTACCATTGCCACACCCCTTACCACTGCCACAGTCCTTACCACTGCCCCATTCCTTTCCACTTCCATACCCCTTACCACTGCCTCGCCCCTTACTACTGCCACAGTCCTTACCACTGCCACAGTCCTTACCACTGCCACACCCCTTACCACTACCACACCCCTTACCACTGCACACTCCTTATCACTGCACAATCCCTACCACTGCCACACCACTTACCACTGCCAAACTCCTTACCACTGCTACAATACTTAGAAATGCCACACTCCTTATCACTGCCACACCCCTTACCACTGCCACAATCCGTACCACTGCCACACCCCTTACCAGTGCCACAGTCTTTACCACTGCGACAATACTTACCACTACAACACCCCTTACCACTACCACACCCCTTACCACTGCCACACTCCTTACCACTGCTACACCCCTTACCACTGCCACACCCCTTATCCCTGCCACACCCCTTACCACTGCCACATCCCTTACCACTGCCACTGTCCTTACCACTGCCACACCCCTTACCACTACCACACCCCTTACCACTGCCATAGTGCTTACCACTGCCACAGTCCTTACCACTGCCACACCCCTTACCACTGCCATACTCCTTACCACTGCCACAACCCTTACCACTGCCACAGTCCTTATCAATGCCACAGTCCTTACCATGCCACAACCCTTACCACTGCCACACCCCTTACCACTGCCCCACCCCTTACCACTGCCACAGTCCTTACCACTGCCACACCCCTTACCACTACCACACCCCTTACCACTGCCATAGTCCTTACCACTGCCACAGTCCTTACAACTGCCACACACCTTACCACAGCCATGTTAT
Source organism: Microtus pennsylvanicus (assembly GCF_037038515.1). Lineage (NCBI taxonomy): Eukaryota > Metazoa > Chordata > Mammalia > Rodentia > Cricetidae > Microtus > Microtus pennsylvanicus. The sequence continues at coordinate 59,961,728 of NC_134601.1, read as the reverse complement.
TTACCACTGCCACACCCCTTACCACAGCCATACTCCTTGCCACTGCCACACCCCTTACCACTGCCACACCCCTTAACACAGCTACACCCCTTAACACTGCCAATCCTTACCACTGCCATATCCCTTACCACTGCCACACCCCTTACTACTACCACAATACTTATCACCGCCACAGTCCTTACCACTGCCACACCCCTTACCACTGCCACACCCCTTACCACTGCCACACTTTTTATCACTGCCAAAGCCCTTACCCCTGACACAACCCTACCACTGCCACACCCCTTACCACTGCACACTCCTTATCACTGCACAATCCCTACCACTGCCACACCACTTACCACTGCCACACTCCTTACCACTGCTACAATACTTAGAACTGCCACACTCCTTATCACTGCCACACCCCTTACCACTGCCACAATCCATACCACTGCCACACCCCTTACCAGTGCCACAGTCTTTACCACTGCGACAATACTTACCACTACAACACCCCTTACCACTACCACACCCCTTACCACTGCCACACTCCTTACCACTGCTACACCCCTTACCACTGCCACACCCCTTATCCCTGCCACACCCCTTACCACTGCCACATCCCTTACCACTGCCACACTCCTTACCACTGCCACACCAATTACCATTGCCACAATCCCTACCTCTGCTACACGTTTTACCACTGACACAGTCCTTATCACTGCCACACCCCTTACCACTACCACACCCCTTACGACTGCCACCCCCCTTACCACTGCCACAGTCCATACCACTACCGCACCCCTTATCACTGCCACACCCCTTACCACTGACACAGTCCTTACCACTGCCACACTACTTACCACTGCCACATCCTTACCACTGCCACACCCCTTACCACTGCCATACTCCTTACCACTGCCACAACCCTTACCACTGCCACAGTCCTTATCACTGCCACACTCCTTACCACTGCCCCACCCCTTACCACTGCCACACCCCTTAACACTGCCACCCCTTACCCCGCCACATCCCTACAATTGCCAGTCCCCTTCCCACTGCCAAATTCCTTAACACTGCCACCCCTTACCCCGCCACATCCCTTACCACAGCCATGTTACTTACCACTGCCACACCCCTTACCACAGCCATACTCCTTACCACTGCCAAACCCCTTACCACTGCCACACCCCTTACCTCGGCTACACCCCTTAACACTGCCACCCCTTACCCCGCCACATCCCTTACCACTGCCAGACCCTTACTACTACCACAATACTTATCACTGCCACACCCCTTACCACTGCCACACCCCTTACCACTGCGACACTTTTTATCACTGCCACACCCCTTACAACTGCCACACCCCTGCCACTGCCACAAACCTTACCACTGCCATACTCCTTACCACTGCCACACCCCTTATCACGGCAAAACCCCTTACCACTGCCACACAACTTACCACTGCCACAGTCCTTACCATGCCACACCCCTTACCACTGCCACACTACTTACTACTGCTATACTCCTTAACACTGACATACCCCTTACCACTGCAACACCCCTTACAACTGCCACAATCCCTAACCCTGCCACACCCCTTACCACAGCCACACCTGTTACCACTGCCATACCCCTTACCACTGCCGCACCCCTTGCCACTGCCACAGTCCCTACCTCTGCAACAATACTAACCACTGCTAAACCCCTTACCACTGCCACACCCCTTACCACCGCCACAGTCCCTACCACTGCCACACTCCTTACCACTGCCAAACCCTTACCACTGCCACACTCGTTACCACTGCACACTCCTTATCACTGCCACAATCCCTACCACTGCCACACCCATTATCACTGCCACACCCCTTAACACTGCCACACCCCTTACCACTGCCACAATCCCTACCACTGCCACACCCCTTACCACTGCCACAATCCTTACCACTGCCACACCCCATACCATTGCCACAGTCCTTACCACTACCAAACCTTTTACCACTGCCACCTTCCTTACCACTGCCATAGTCCTTACAACTGCCACACCCCTTACCACTGCCACAGTCCTTACCACTGCCCCACTCCTTAACACTGCCACAATACTTAACACTGCCACACCCATTACCACTCCCACACTCCTTACCACTACCACACCCCTTTCCACTGCCACAGTCCTTACCACTGCCACAGTCCTTACCACTGCCACAGTCCTTACCACTGCCACACTCCTTACAACTGCCACACCGCTAACCACTGCCACAGTCCTTACCACTGCCACACACCTTACTACAGACATGTTCCTTACCACTGCCACACCCCTTACCACTGACACACTCCTTACCACTGCCACACTTTTTAACACTCCCACACCCGTTACCACTGCCACACGATATCCACTACCACACCCCTTATCACTGCCACACAACTTACCACTGCCACAGTCCTTACCACTGCCACACCCCTTACCACTGCCACACCCCTTACCACTGCCACACCCCTTACCACTGCCACACTCCTTACCAGTGCCACACCCCTTATCACTGCAATACCCCTTACGACTGCCAAACCCCTTACCACTGCCACACACCTTATCACTGCCACACCCCTTACCACTGCCACACCCCTTACCATTTCCACACACCTTACCACTGATAAACTCCTTATCACGCCACACAACTTACCACTGCCACAGTCCTTACAATGCCACACCCCTTTCCACTGCCACACTCCTTACTACTGCTATACTTCTTAACACTGCCACACCCCTTACCACTGACACAGTCCTTACCACTACCACACCCTTTACTACTGCCTCAATCCCTAAACTTGCCACACCCCTTACCACTGCCACACCCGTTAGCACTTCCACAACCCTTACCATTCCAACACTCCTTACCACTGCCACACCCCTTACCACTGCCACACCACTTACGACTGCCACAGTCCTTACCACTGCCACACCCCTTACCACTGCCACCCACCTTACCACTGCCACAGTCCTTACCACTGACCCACCCCTTACCACTGCCACACCCCTTACCACTGCTACACCCCTTACCACTGCCACACTCCTTACCACTACCATACCTCTTACCACTACCAACCCCCTTACCACTACCACACACCTTACCACTGCCACACTCCTTACCACTGCCACACCCCTTACCACTGCCACACCCCTTACCACTGCTACACCCCTTACCACTGCCATAGTCCTTACCACTGCCACAGCCCTTACCACTGCCACACACCTTACCACAGCCATGTTATTTACCACTGCCACACCCCTTACCACAGCCATACTCCTTACCACTGCCACACCCCTTACCACTGCCACACCACTTACCACTGCCACACCCTTTACCACTGCCACACTCCTTATCACTGCCACACCACTTACCACTGCCACAGTCCTTACCACTACAACACCCCTTACCACTGCCACACTCCTTACCACTGCCACACCCCTTACCACTGCCACACACCTTACCACTGCTACACCCCTTACCACTGCCACACTCCTTACCACTACCATACTTCTTACCACTACCACCCCCCTTACCACTACCACACACCTTACCACTGCCACACTCCTTACCACTGCCACACCCCTTACCACTGCCACATTACTTACAGCTGCCACAATCCCTAACAGTGCCACACCCCTTACCACTGCCACAGTCCTTACCACTACCACACCCCTTACCACTGCCACACCCCTTACCACTGCCAAAGTCCTTACCACTGCCACAGTCCTTACCATGGCCAAACCCCTTACCACTGCCACACTCCTTACCAGTGCCACACCCCTTACCACAGCCACATTCCTTACCACTGCCACAGTCCTTACCAGTGCCGCACCCCTTATCACTGCAACACCCCTTACCATTGCCACACCCCTTACCACTGCCCCACTCCTTATCACTGCCACACCCCTTACCACTGCCACACCCCTTACCACTGCCATACCCCTTACCACTGCCGCACCCCTTGCCACTGCCACAGTCCCCACCACTGCCACAATACTAACAACTGCTAAACCCCTTAACACTGCCACACCCCTTACCACTGCCACACTCCTTACCACTGCCACACTCCTTACCACTGCCACAATACTTATCACTGCCACAGTCCTTACCACTGCCACACCCCTTACCACTGCGACACACCTTACCACTGCCATAGTCCTTACCACTGCAACACGCCTTACCTTGCCACACTCCTTACGACTGCCACACTCCTTCCAACTGCCACACCCCTTACAACTGCCACACCCATTAAAACTGCCACAGTCCTTACCACCTCCACAGTCCTTACCACTGCCACATCCCTTACCACTGCCACAGTCCCTACCACTGCCACACCCCTTACCACTGCCACACCCCTTACCACTGCCACACCCCTTACCACTGCCACTATCCTTACCACTGCCGCACCCCTTACCACTGATACACCCCGACCACTGCCACAGTCCTTATCACTGCCACAATACTAACCACTGCTAAACCCCTTACCACTGCTACACCTCTTACCACTGTCACAGTCCCTACCACGGACAGATTCCTTACCACTGCCACACCCCTTACCCCTGCCAGACCCCTTACCACTGCCACACCCCTTACCACTGCCACACCCCTTATCACTGCCACACCCCTTATCACTGCCACACCCCTTACCACTGCCACAATCCCTAGCAGTGCCACATCCCTTACCACTGCCACAGTCCTTACCACTGCCACACCCCAAACCATTGCCACACTCATTACCACTACCACACACCTTTCCACTGCCACAGACCTTACCACTGCCACACCCCTTACCACTGCCACACCGCTTACTACTGCCACAGTCCTTACCACTGCCACACACCTTATTACAGCCATGTTCCTTACCACTGCCACACCCCTTACCACAGCCACACTCCTTACCACTGCCACACCCCTTACCACCGCCACACCACTTATCACTGCTACACCCCTTAACACTGCCACCCCTTACCACTGCCACATCCCTTACCACTGCCACACCCCTTACCACCACTGCCACAGTCCTCACCACTGCCAGAGTCCTTACCACTGCCACAGTCCTTACCACTGCCACACCCCTTACCACTGCCACACACCTTACCACTGCCACAGTCCTTACCACTGCCACACCCCTTGCCACTGCCAAAACCCTACCACTGCCACACCCCTTACCACTGCCACACTCCTTATCTCTGACACACCACTTATCACTGCCACAGTCCTTACCACTGCCAGACCTCTTACCACTGACACATTCCTTCCCACTGCCTCACCTTCTAACACTGCTACACCCATTACCACTGCCACACCATTTCCACTGCCAAACCCCTTACCATTGCCACACCCCTTACCACTGCCACACTCCTTATCATTTCCACAGTCCTTACCACTACCAAGCCCTTACCACTACCACACACCTTACCACTGCCACTCCTTACCACTGCCACACCCCTTACCACTCCCACACCCCTTACCACTGCCACACCCCTTACCACTGCCACACCCCTTACCACTGCCACAGTCCTTACCACTGCCACCACCCTTACCACTGCCACACCCCTTACCATTTCCACACCCCTTACCACTGCCACACTCCTTATCACTGCCACACAACTTACCACTGCCACAGTCCGAACCATGCCACACCCCTTACCACTGCCACACTCCTTACCACTCCCACATCCCTTACCACTGCCACACCCCTTACCAATGCCACACCCCTTACCACTGCCACACCCCTTACCACCCCCACATCCCTTACCACTGCCACACCCCTTACCACTGCCACAGTCCTTACCACTGCCAAACTCCTTACCACTACCACACCCCTTACCACAGCCACAGTCCTTACCACTACCACACCAGTTACCACTGCCACACCCCTTACCACTGCCACACCACTTACCACTGCCACACTCCTTACCACTGCCACACCCCTTACCACTGCCTCACCCCTTACCACTGCCACACCCCTTACCACTGCCACACCCCTTACCACTGCCACACCCCTTACCACTGCCACACCCCTTACCACTGACAACCCCTAACCACTGCCAAACCTTTTACCACTGCCACACCCCTTACCACTGCCACAGTCCTTTCCACTGCCACACTCCTTACCACTGCCACACCCCTTACCACTGCCACAGTCCTTACCATTGCCACACTCCTTACCAATGCCACACCACTTAACAATGCCACACCCCTTACTACTGCCACAGTCCTTACCACTGCCATAGTCCTAACCACTGCCACACACCTTACCACTGCCACATCCCTTACCACTGCCACAGTCCTTACCACTGCCAAACTCCTTACCACTGCCACACCCCTTACCACTGCCACAGTCCTTACCACTGCCAAACTCCTTACAACTACCACACCCCTTACGACTGCAACAGTGTTTACCACTACCACACCTGTTACCACTGACACACTCCTTACCAGTGCCAAACTCCTTACCACTGCCACACCCCTTACTAATGCCACACCCCTTACCACTGCCACAGTCCTTTCCACTGCCACAGTCCTTACCACTGCCACACACCTTACCACTTCCACATCCCTTAACACTGCCACACTCCTTAACACTGCCACACTCCTTACCACTACCACACCCCTTACCACTGCCACATAACTTAACACTGCCACAGTCCTTACCACTGCCACACCTCTTACCGCTGCCACACCCCTTACCACTGCCACACCCCTTACCACTGCCAACCCCTAACCACTGCCACACACCTTACCACTGCCACACCCCTTACCACTGCCACACCCCTTACCACTGCCACACCCCTTACCACTGCCACAGTCCTTACCACTGCCACAGTCCTTACCACGGTTAAACCCCTTACCACTGCCACATCCCTTACCACTGACACACCCCTTACCACTGCCACAGTCCTTACCACTGCCACACCACTTACCACTGCCACACCCCTTACCACTGCCACAGTCCTTACCACTGCCACACTCCTTACCACTGCCACACACCTTACCACTACCACAGTCCTTACCACTACCACACCACTTACCACTGCCAACCCCTTACTACTGCCACTGTCCTTACCACTGCGACAATACTTATCACTGCCGCAGTCCTTACCGCTGCCACACCCTTTACCACGGCCAAAGAACTTACCACTGCCACACACCTTACCACTGCCACACTCCTTCCCACTACCACACCCCTTACCACTGCCACAGTTTTTACCACTGCCACAGTCCTTACCACTGCCACACTCCTTACCACTGCCACACCCCATACCACTGCCACACTCCTTACAACTGCCACACTCCTTACCACTGCCACACCCCTTACAACTGCCAAGTCTTTACCACTACCACACCAGTTACCACTGCTAAACCCCTTACCACTGCCACACTCGTTACCACTGAAACACTCTTTACCACTGCCACACCCCTTACCACTGCCACATCCCTTACAACGGCTACACCCCTTAACACTGCCACCCCTTACCACTGCCACACCCCTTACCTCTGCCACACCCCTTACCACTGCCACACCCCTTACCACTGCTACACCCCTCACCACTGCCACACTCCTTATCATTTCCACAGTCCTTACCACTACCATACCCCTTACCACTACCACACACTCTACCACTGCCACACTCCTTACCACTGCCACAGTCCTTACCACTGCCACACTCCTTATCACTGCCACACCCCTTACCACTGCCACAATCCCTACCATTGCCACACCCCTTACCACTGCCACATTCTTTACCACTGCGACAATATTTACCACTTCCACACCCCTTACCACTACCACACCCCTTCCACTCCCACACTCCTTACCACTGCGACAATACTTAACACTGCCACACACCTTATCACTGCCACACCCCTTACCACTGCCACAATCCCTAACACTGCCACAACCCTTACCACTGCCACAGTCCTTACCACTACCACACCCCATACCACTGTCACAGTCCTTACCGCTACCACACCCCTTACCACTGCCACCTTCCTTACCACTGCCATACTCCTTACCACTGTTACACCCCTTACCATTTCCACAGTCCTTACCACTCCCACACTCCTTACCACTGCGACCATACTTAACACTGCCACACACCTTATCACTGCCACACCCCTTACCACTGCCACAATCCCTACCAATGCCACACCCCTTACCACTGCCACACTCCTTACCACTGCCACAATACTTATCACTGCCACAGTCCTTACCACTACCACACCCCTTACCACTGCCACACTCCTTACCACTGCGACAATATTTACCACTGCCGCACTTCTTATCACTTCCACACCCCTTACCATTGCTACACTCTTTACCACTGCCACACACCTTACCACTGCCACACCCCTTACCACTGCCACAGTCCTTACCACTGCCACAGTCCTTACCACTGCCAAACCCCTTACCACTGCCACACCACTTACCACTGCCACACCCCTTACCAGTGCCACAGTCCTTACCACAGCTACACCCCTTACACTGCCACAATCCTTACCACTGCCACACCCCTTGCCACAGCCATGTTCCTTAGCACTGACACACCGCTTACCACAGCCACACCCCTTACCACTGCCACACCCCTTACCAGTGCCACCGTCTTTACCACTGTCACACTCTTTACCACTGCCACACACCTTACCACTGCCACAGTCCTTACCACTGCCACACACCTTACTACAGCCATGTTCCTTACCACTGCCACACCCCTTACCACTGACACACCCCTTACCACTGCCACACTTTTTAACACTGCCACACCCATTACCACTGCCACACCATTTCCACTGCCACATCCCTTACCATTGCCACACCCTTACCACTGCCACACTCCTTATCATTTCCACAGTCCTTACCACTACCAAGCCCTTAACACTACAACACCCCTTACCACTAACACACACATTACCACTGCCACACTCCTTACCACTGCCACACCCCTACCACTGCCACACCCCTTACCACTGCCAACCCCTAACCACTGCCACAGTCCTTACCACTGCCACACCCCTTACCACTGCCACAGTCCTTAACACTGCCACAGTCCTTACCACGGCCACACACCTTACCACTGCCACATCCCTTACCACTGCCACACCCCTTACCACTGCCACAGTCCTTACCACTGCCAAACTCCTTACCACTACCACACCCCTTACGACTGCCACAGTCTTTACCACTACCACACTTGTTACCACTGCCACACTCCTTACCAGTGCCAAACTCCTTACCACTGCCACACCCCTTACCACTGCCAACCTCTAACCACTGCCACAGTCCTTTCCACTGCCACACCCCTTACCACTGCCACAGTCCTTAACACTGCCACAGTCCTTACCACTGCCACAGTCCTTACCACGGCCACACACCTTACCACTGCCACATCCCTTACCACTGCCACACCCCTTACCACTGCCACAGTCCTTACCACTGCCAAACTCCTTACCACTACCACACCCCTTACGACTGCCACAGTCTTTACCACTACCACACTTGTTACCACTGCCACACTCCTTACCAGTGCCAAACTCCTTACCACTGCCACACCCCTTACCAATGCCACACCCCTTACCACTGCCACAGTCCTTACCACTGCCACAGTACTTACCACTGCCACACACCTTACCACTTCCAAATCTCTTAACACTGCCACACTCCTTACCACTGCCACACTCCTTACCACTACCACACCCCTTACCACTGCCACATACCTTAACACTGCCACAGTCCTTACAACTGCCACACCCCTTACCGCTGCCACACCCCTTACCACTGCCACACCCCTTACCACTGCCAACCCCTAACCACTGCCACACCCCTTACCACTGCCACACCCCTTACCACTGACACACCCCTTACCACTGACACACCCCTTACCACTGACACACCCCTTACCACTGCCACACTTTTTAACACTGCCACACCCGTTACCACTGCCACACCATTTCCACTGCCACATCCCTTACCATTGCCACACCCTTACCACTGCCACACTCCTTATCATTTCCACAGTCCTTACCACTACCAAGCCCTTAACACTACAACACCCCTTACCACTACCACACACCTTACCACTGCCACACTCCTTACCACTGCCACACCCCTACCACTGCCACACCCCTTACCACTGCCAACCCCTAACCCCTGCCACAGTCCTTACCACTGCCACACCACTTACCACTGCCACAGTCCTTAACACTGCCACAGTCCTTACCACTGCCACAGTCCTTACCACGGCCACACACCTTACCACTGCCACATCCCTTACCACTGCCACACCCCTTACCACTGCCACAGTCCTTACCACTGCCAAACTCCTTACCACTACCACACCCCTTACGACTGCCACAGTCTTTACCACTACCACACTTGTTACCACTGCCACACTCCTTACCAGTGCCAAACTCCTTACCACTGCCACACCCCTTACCACTGCCAACCCCTAAACACTGCCACAGTCCTTACCACTGCCACACCCATTATAACTGCCACAGTCCTTAACACTGCCACAGTCCTTACCACTGCCACAGTCCTTACCACGGCCACACACCTTACCACTGACACATCCCTTACCACTGCCACACCCCTTACCACTGCCACAGTCCTTACCACTGCCAAACTCCTTACCACTACCACACCCCTTACGACTGCCACAGTCTTTACCACTACCACACTTGTTACCACTGCCACACTCCTTACCAGTGCCAAACTCCTTAACACTGCCACACACCTTACCAATGCCACACCCCTTACCACTGCCACAGTCCTTACCACTGCCACAGTACTTACCACTGCCACACACCTTACCACTTCCACATCTCTTAACACTGCCACACTCCTTACCACTGCCACACTCCTTACCACTACCACACCCCTTACCACTGCCACATACCTTAACACTGCCACAGTCCTTACCACTGCCACACCCCTTACCGCTGCCACACCACTTACCACTGCCACACCCCTTACCGCTGCCAACCCCTAACCACTGCCACACCCCTTACCACTGCCACACCCCTTACTACTGCCACACCCCTTACCACAGCCACACCACTTACCACTGCCACAGTCCTTACCACTGCCACAGTCCTTACCACGGCCAAACCCCTTACCACTGCCACATCCCTTACCACTGACACACCCCTTACCACTGCCACAGTCCTTACCACTGCCACACCACTTACCACTGCCACACCCCTTACCACTGCCACAGTCCTTACCACTGCCACACTCCTTACCACTGCCACACACCTTACCACTGCCACAGTCCTTACCACTGCCACACCCCTTACCACCGCCACACCACTTATCACTGCTACACCCCTTAACACTGCCACCCCTTACCACTGCCACACCCCGTAACACTGCTACACCCCTCACCACTGCCACACTCCTTATCATTTCCACAGTCCTTACCACTACCATACCCCTTACCCCTACATCACCCCTTACCACTGCCACAATCCTTACCACTGCCACACCCCTTGCCACAGCCATGTTCCTTAGCACTGCCACACCGCTTACCACAGCCACACCCCTTACCACTGCCACACTCCTTAGCACTGCCACACCTCTTACCGCTGCCACACCCCTCAGCAGTTTCACACCCCTTAACACAGCCACAATCCTTACCACTGCCACACCCCTTAACACTGCCACATTCCTTACCACTGCCACAGTCCTTACCACTGCCACACCCCTTACCACTGCCACACCCCTTACCATTGCCACACCCCTTACCACTGCCACACACCTTACCACTGCCACCGTCTTTACCACTGCGACAATATTTACCACTTCCACAACCCTTACCACTACCACACCACTTCCACTGCCACACTCCTTACCACTGCGACAATACTTAACACTGCCACACACCTTATCACTGCCACACCCCTTACCACTGCCACAATCCCTAACACTGCCACACCCCTTACCACTGCCACCTTCCTTACCACTGCCGTACTCCTTACCACTGTTACACCCCTTACCATTTCCACAGTCCTTACCACTGCCACAGACCTTACCACTGCCACACTCCTTAACACTGCCACAATCCTTACCACTGCCACACCCCTTACAACTGCCACAATCCCTACCAATGCCAAACCCCTTACCACTGCCACAATACTTATCACTGCCACAGTCCTTACCACTACCACACCCCTTACCACTGCCACACTCCTTACCACTGCGACAATATTTACCACTACCGCATTTCTTATCACTGCCACACCCCTTACCATTGCTACACACCTTACCACTGCCACACCCCTTACCACTGCCACAGTCCTTACCACTTCCACAGTCCTTACCACTGCCAAACCCCTTACCACTGCCACACCACTTACCACTGCCACACCCCTTACCAGTGCAACAGTCCTTACCACAGCTACACCCCTTACACTGCCACAATCCTTACCACTGCCACACCCCTTGCCACAGCCATGTTCCTTAGCACTGCCACACCGCTTACCACAGCCACACCCCTTACCACTGCCACACACCTTACCACTGCCACCGTCCTTACCAATGTCACACTCCTTACCACTGCCAAACACCTTACCACTGCCACAGTCCTTACCACTGCCACACACCGTACTACAGCCATGTTCCTTACCACTGCCACACCCCTTACCACTGACACACCCCTTACCACTGCCACACTTTTTAACACTGCCACACCCGTTACCACTGCCACACCATTTCCACTGCCACATCCCTTACCATTGCCACACCCTTACCACTGCCACACTCCTTATCATTTCCACAATCCTTACCACTACCAAGCCTTTAACACTACAACACCCCTTACCATTACCACACACCTTACCACTGCCACACCCCTACCACTGCCACACCCCTTACCACTGCCAACCCCTACCACTGCCACAGTCCTTACCACTGCCACACCACTTACCACTGCCACACTCCTTAACATTGCCACAGTCCTTACCACTGCCACAGTCCTTACCACGGCCACACATCTTACCACTGCCACATCCCTTACCACTGCCACACTCCTTACCACTACCACACCGCTTACCATTCCTACAGTCCTTACCACTGCCACACTCCTTACCACTGCCACACCTCTTACCACTGCCACAGTCCTTACCACTGCCAAACTCGTTACCACTACCACACCCCTTACGACTGCCACAGTCTTTACCACTACCACACCAGTTACCACTGCCACTCCCTTACCACTGCCACACTCCTTACCACTGCCATACTCCTTACCAATGCCACACCCCTTACCAATGCCACACCCCTTACCACTGCCACAGTCCTTACCACTGCCACAGTCCTTACCACCGCCACACCCCTTACCACTGCCACAACACTTACCACTGCCACAGTCCTTACCACTGCCAAACTCCTTACCACTACCACACCCCTTACCACTGCCACATTCCTTACCACTGCCACAGTCCTTACAACTGCCACACCCATTACCACTGCCACAGTCCCTACCACTGCCACAGTCCTTACCACTGCCACACCCCTTATCGCTGCCACACCCCTTACCACTGCCACACCCCTTACCACTGCAAACACATAACCACTGCCACACCCCTTACCACTGCCACACCCCTTAACACTGCCATACCCCTTACCACTGCCGCACCCCTTGCCACTGCCACAGTCCCAACCACTGCCACAATACTAACCACTGCTAAACCCCTTAAAACTGCCACACCCCTTACCACTGCCACAGTCCCTACCACTGCCACACTCCCTACCACTGCCACACACCTTACCACTGCCAGACCCCTTACCACTGCCACACCCCCTTACCACTGCCACACTCCTTACCACTGCACACTCCTTATCACTGCCACAATCCCTACCACTGTCACACCCCTTACTACTGCTACAATACTTACCACTGCCAGACCCCTTATCACTGCCACACCCCTTATCACTGCCACACCCCTTACCACTGCCACAATCACTACCACTGCCACACCCCTTACCACTGCCACAGTCCTTACCACTGCCACACCCCATACCATTGCCACAGTCCTTACCACTACCAAACCTCTTACCACTGCCACCTTACTTACCACTGCCATACTCCTTACCACTGCCACACCCCTTACAACACCACACCCCTTACCACTGCAACAGTCCTTACCACTGCTCCACTCCTTACAACTGCCACAATACTTACCACTGCCACACACATTACCACTGCCACACTCCTTACCACTACCACACCCCTTTCCACTGCCACAGTCCTTACCACTGCCACACCCCTTACCACTGCCACACTCCTTACCAGTGCCACACCCCTTACCACTGCCACATTCCTTACCACTGCCACAGTCCTTACCAGTGCCACACCCCTTATCATTGCAACACCCCTTACCATTGCCACACCCCTTACCACTGCCCCACTCCTTATCACTGCCACACGCCTTACCACTGCCACACCCCTTACCATTTCCACAACCCTTACCACTGATACACTCCTTATCCCTTCCACACAACTTACCACTGCCACAGTCCTTACCATGCCACACCCCTTACCACTGCCACACTCCTTACTACTGCTATACTCCTTAACACTGCCACACCCCTTACCACTGCCACACCCCTTACCACTACCACAATCCCTAACCCTGCCACACCCCTTACCACTGCCACACCCGTTAGCACTTCCACAACCCTTACCACTGTCACACTCCTTACCATTGCCACACCCCTTACCACTGCCACAGTCCTTACCACTGCCCCATTCCTTTCCACTTCCATACCCCTTACCACTGCCTCGCCCCTTACTACTGCCACAGTCCTTACCACTGCCACAGTCCTTACCACTGCCACACCCCTTACCACTACCACACCCCTTACCACTGCACACTCCTTATCACTGCACAATCCCTACCACTGCCACACCACTTACCACTGCCAAACTCCTTACCACTGCTACAATACTTAGAAATGCCACACTCCTTATCACTGCCACACCCCTTACCACTGCCACAATCCGTACCACTGCCACACCCCTTACCAGTGCCACAGTCTTTACCACTGCGACAATACTTACCACTACAACACCCCTTACCACTACCACACCCCTTACCACTGCCACACTCCTTACCACTGCTACACCCCTTACCACTGCCACACCCCTTATCCCTGCCACACCCCTTACCACTGCCACATCCCTTACCACTGCCACTGTCCTTACCACTGCCACACCCCTTACCACTACCACACCCCTTACCACTGCCATAGTGCTTACCACTGCCACAGTCCTTACCACTGCCACACCCCTTACCACTGCCATACTCCTTACCACTGCCACAACCCTTACCACTGCCACAGTCCTTATCAATGCCACAGTCCTTACCATGCCACACCCCTTACCACTGCCACACCCCTTACCACTGCCCCACCCCTTACCACTGCCACAGTCCTTACCACTGCCACACCCCTTACCACTACCACACCCCTTACCACTGCCATAGTCCTTACCACTGCCACAGTCCTTACAACTGCCACACACCTTACCACAGCCATGTTATTTACCACTGCCACACCCCTTACCACAGCCATACTCCTTGCCACTGCCACACCCCTTACCACTGCCACACCCCTTAACACAGCTACACCCCTTAACACTGCCAATCCTTACCACTGCCATATCCCTTACCACTGCCACACCCCTTACTACTACCACAATACTTATCACCGCCACAGTCCTTACCACTGCCACACCCCTTACCACTGCCACACCCCTTACCACTGCCACACTTTTTATCACTGCCAAAGCCCTTACCCCTGACACAACCCTACCACTGCCACACCCCTTACCACTGCACACTCCTTATCACTGCACAATCCCTACCACTGCCACACCACTTACCACTGCCACACTCCTTACCACTGCTACAATACTTAGAACTGCCACACTCCTTATCACTGCCACACCCCTTACCACTGCCACAATCCATACCACTGCCACACCCCTTACCAGTGCCACAGTCTTTACCACTGCGACAATACTTACCACTACAACACCCCTTACCACTACCACACCCCTTACCACTGCCACACTCCTTACCACTGCTACACCCCTTACCACTGCCACACCCCTTATCCCTGCCACACCCCTTACCACTGCCACATCCCTTACCACTGCCACACTCCTTACCACTGCCACACCAATTACCATTGCCACAATCCCTACCTCTGCTACACGTTTTACCACTGACACAGTCCTTATCACTGCCACACCCCTTACCACTACCACACCCCTTACGACTGCCACCCCCCTTACCACTGCCACAGTCCATACCACTACCGCACCCCTTATCACTGCCACACCCCTTACCACTGACACAGTCCTTACCACTGCCACACTACTTACCACTGCCACATCCTTACCACTGCCACACCCCTTACCACTGCCATACTCCTTACCACTGCCACAACCCTTACCACTGCCACAGTCCTTATCACTGCCACACTCCTTACCACTGCCCCACCCCTTACCACTGCCACACCCCTTAACACTGCCACCCCTTACCCCGCCACATCCCTACAATTGCCAGTCCCCTTCCCACTGCCAAATTCCTTAACACTGCCACCCCTTACCCCGCCACATCCCTTACCACAGCCATGTTACTTACCACTGCCACACCCCTTACCACAGCCATACTCCTTACCACTGCCAAACCCCTTACCACTGCCACACCCCTTACCTCGGCTACACCCCTTAACACTGCCACCCCTTACCCCGCCACATCCCTTACCACTGCCAGACCCTTACTACTACCACAATACTTATCACTGCCACAGTCCTTACCACTGCCACACCCCTTACCACTGCCACACCCCTTACCACTGCGACACTTTTTATCACTGCCACACCCCTTACAACTGCCACACCCCTGCCACTGCCACAAACCTTACCACTGCCATACTCCTTACCACTGCCACACCCCTTATCACGGCAAAACCCCTTACCACTGCCACACAACTTACCACTGCCACAGTCCTTACCATGCCACACCCCTTACCACTGCCACACTACTTACTACTGCTATACTCCTTAACACTGACATACCCCTTACCACTGCAACACCCCTTACAACTGCCACAATCCCTAACCCTGCCACACCCCTTACCACAGCCACACCTGTTACCACTGCCATACCCCTTACCACTGCCGCTCCCCTTGCCACTGCCACAGTCCCTACCTCTGCAACAATACTAACCACTGCTAAACCCCTTACCACTGCCACACCCCTTACCACCGCCACAGTCCCTACCACTGCCACACTCCTTACCACTGCCAAACCCTTACCACTGCCACACTCGTTACCACTGCACACTCCTTATCACTGCCACAATCCCTACCACTGCCACACCCATTATCACTGCCACACCCCTTAACACTGCCACACCCCTTACCACTGCCACAATCCCTACCACTGCCACACCCCTTACCACTGCCACAATCCTTACCACTGCCACACCCCATACCATTGCCACAGTCCTTACCACTACCAAACCTTTTACCACTGCCACCTTCCTTACCACTGCCATAGTCCTTACAACTGCCACACCCCTTACCACTGCCACAGTCCTTACCACTGCCCCACTCCTTAACACTGCCACAATACTTAACACTGCCACACCCATTACCACTCCCACACTCCTTACCACTACCACACCCCTTTCCACTGCCACAGTCCTTACCACTGCCACAGTCCTTACCACTGCCACAGTCCTTACCACTGCCACACTCCTTACAACTGCCACACCGCTAACCACTGCCACAGTCCTTACCACTGCCACACACCTTACTACAGACATGTTCCTTACCACTGCCACACCCCTTACCACTGACACACTCCTTACCACTGCCACACTTTTTAACACTCCCACACCCGTTACCACTGCCACACGATATCCACTACCACACCCCTTATCACTGCCACACAACTTACCACTGCCACAGTCCTTACCACTGCCACACCCCTTACCACTGCCACACCCCTTACCACTGCCACACCCCTTACCACTGCCACACTCCTTACCAGTGCCACACCCCTTATCACTGCAATACCCCTTACGACTGCCAAACCCCTTACCACTGCCACACACCTTATCACTGCCACACCCCTTACCACTGCCACACCCCTTACCATTTCCACACACCTTACCACTGATAAACTCCTTATCACGCCACACAACTTACCACTGCCACAGTCCTTACAATGCCACACCCCTTTCCACTGCCACACTCCTTACTACTGCTATACTTCTTAACACTGCCACACCCCTTACCACTGACATGTCCTTACCACTACCACACCCTTTACTACTGCCTCAATCCCTAAACTTGCCACACCCCTTACCACTGCCACACCCGTTAGCACTTCCACAACCCTTACCATTCCAACACTCCTTACCACTGCCACACCCCTTACCACTGCCACACCACTTACGACTGCCACAGTCCTTACCACTGCCACACCCCTTACCACTGCCACCCACCTTACCACTGCCACAGTCCTTACCACTGACCCACCCCTTACCACTGCCACACCCCTTACCACTGCTACACCCCTTACCACTGCCACACTCCTTACCACTACCATACCTCTTACCACTACCAACCCCCTTACCACTACCACACACCTTACCACTGCCACACTCCTTACCACTGCCACACCCCTTACCACTGCCACACCCCTTACCACTGCTACACCCCTTACCACTGCCATAGTCCTTACCACTGCCACAGCCCTTACCACTGCCACACACCTTACCACAGCCATGTTATTTACCACTGCCACACCCCTTACCACAGCCATACTCCTTACCACTGCCACACCCCTTACCACTGCCACACCACTTACCACTGCCACACCCTTTACCACTGCCACACTCCTTATCACTGCCACACCACTTACCACTGCCACAGTCCTTACCACTACAACACCCCTTACCACTGCCACACTCCTTACCACTGCCACACCCCTTACCACTGCCACACACCTTACCACTGCTACACCCCTTACCACTGCCACACTCCTTACCACTACCATACTTCTTACCACTACCACCCCCCTTACCACTACCACACACCTTACCACTGCCACACTCCTTACCACTGCCACACCCCTTACCACTGCCACATTACTTACAGCTGCCACAATCCCTAACAGTGCCACACCCCTTACCACTGCCACAGTCCTTACCACTACCACACCCCTTACCACTGCCACACCCCTTACCACTGCCAAAGTCCTTACCACTGCCACAGTCCTTACCATGGCCAAACCCCTTACCACTGCCACACTCCTTACCAGTGCCACACCCCTTACCACAGCCACATTCCTTACCACTGCCACAGTCCTTACCAGTGCCGCACCCCTTATCACTGCAACACCCCTTACCATTGCCACACCCCTTACCACTGCCCCACTCCTTATCACTGCCACACTCCTTACCACTGGCACACCCCTTACCATTTCCACAACCCTTACCACTGATACACTCCTTATCCCTTCCACACAACTTACCACTGCCGCAGTCCTTACCATGCCACACCCCTTACCACTGCCACACTCCTTACTACTGCTATACTCCTTAACACTGCCAGACCCCTTACCACTGCCACACCCCTTACCACTGCCATAATCCCTAACACTGCCACACCCCTTACCACCTACACAGTCCTTACCACTACCACACCCTTTACCACTACCACAATCCCTATCCCTGCCACACCCCTTACCACTGCCACACCCGTTAGCACTTCCAAAACCCTTACCACTGCCACACTCCTTACCACTGCCACACCCCTTACCACTGCCACAGTCCTTACCACTGCCCCAGTCCTTACCACTGCCACACCCCTTACCACTGCCACCCCCCTTACTACTGCCACAGTCCTTACCACTGCCACACCCCTTACCACTGCCACACCCCTTACCACTGCCACAGTCCTTACCACTGCCACACTCCTTACCCCTGCCACAGTCCTTACCACTGCCACACCCCTTACCACTGCCATACTCCTTACCACTGCCACAACCCTTACCACTGCAACAGTCCTTACCACTGCCACAGTCCTTACCACTACCACACCCCTTACCACTGCCACACCCCTTACCACTGCCCCACCCCTTACCAATGCCACAGTCCTTACCACTGCCACACCCCTTACCACTACCACACCCCTTACCACTGCCATAGTCCTTACCACTGCCACAGTCCTTACAACTGCCACACACCTTACCACAGCCATGTTATTTACCACTGCCATACCCCTTACCACAGCCATACTCCTTACCACTGCCACACCCCTTACCCCAGCTACACCCCTTAACACTGCCAATTTTTACCACTGCCACATCCCTTACCACTGCCACACCCCTTACTACTACCACAATACTTATCACTGCCACAGTCCTTACCACTGCCACACCCCTTACCACTGCCACACCCCTTACCACTGCCACACTTTTTATCACTGCCAAACCCCTTACCCCTGCCACACCCCTACCACTGCCACACCCCTTACCACTGCACACTCCTTATCACTGCACAATCCCTACCACTGCCACACCACTTACCACTGCCACACTCCTTACCACTGCTACAATACTTAGAACTGCCACACTCCTTATCACTGCCACACCCCTTACCACTGCCACAATCCGTACCACTGCCATACCCCTTACCAGTGCCACAGTCTATACCACTGCGACAATACTTACCACTACCACACCCCTTACCACTGCCACACCCCTTACCTCTGCCCCACCCCTTACCACTGCCACAGTCCTTAACGCTGCCATACCTCTTACCACTACCACACCCCTTACCACTGCCATAGTCCTTACCACTTCCACAGTCCTTACCACTGCCACACACCTTACCACAGCCATGTTATTTACCACTGCCACACCCCTTACCACAGCCATACTCCTTACCACTGCCACACCCCTTACCACTGTCACACCCCTTACCACTGACACACCCCTTACCACTGCCACACCCCTTACCACAGCCATAGTCCTTACCACTGCCACACTCCTTATCACTGCCACACCCCTTACCACTGCCACAGTCCTTACCACTACAACACCCCTTACCACTGCCACACTCCTTAACACTGCCACACTCCTTAACCCTGCCACACCCCTTACCACTGCCACACCCCTTACCACTGCCACACCCCTTACCACTGCTACACCCCTTACCACTGCCACACACCTTATTATTTCCGCTATCCTTAACACTACCATACCTCT
This sequence comes from Microtus pennsylvanicus, assembly GCF_037038515.1. Lineage (NCBI taxonomy): Eukaryota > Metazoa > Chordata > Mammalia > Rodentia > Cricetidae > Microtus > Microtus pennsylvanicus. Next base: position 59,940,426 of record NC_134601.1, on the reverse strand, counting down.
TACCACTACCACACCCCTTACCACTACCACACACCTTACCACTGCCACACTCCTTACCACTTCCACACCCCTTAACACTGCCACACTCCTTATCACTGCCACACCCCTTACCATTGCCACATTCCTTACAACTGCGAAAATCCCTAACACTGCCACACCCCTTACAACTGCCACAGTCCTTACCACTACCACACCCCTTACCACTGCCACACCCCTTACCACTGCCAAAGTCCTTACCACTGCCACAGTCCTTACCACTGCCAAACCCCTTACCTCTGCCACACCCCTTACCACTGCCACACTCCTTACCACTGCCACACCCCGTACCACTGCCAGACGCCTTACACTGCCACACTCCTTACCACTGCATACTCCTTATCACTGCACAATCCCTACCACTGCCACACCACTTACCACTGCCACACTCCTTACCATTGCGACAATACTTACCACTGCCACACTACTTATCACTGCCACACCCCTTACCACTGCCACAATTCCTACCAATGCCACACCCCTTACCACTGCCACAGTCTTTACCACTGCGACAATACTTACCATTACCACACCCCTTACCACTGCCACATCCCTTACCACTGCCACACCACTTACCACTGCCACACCCCTTACCAGTGCCACAGTCCTTACCACAGCTACACCCCTTACACTGCCACACCCCGTACCACTGCCACACTCCCTACCACTGCCACAGTCCTTACCACTGCCACTGTCCTTACCACTGCCACACCCCTTACCACTGCCACACCCCTTACCACTGCCATCTTCCTTATCACTGCCACACCCTTTATCACTGCCACAGTCCTTACAACTGCCACAGTCCTTACCACTGCCATACCCCTTACCACTGCCACACCCCTTACCACTGCCACACCCTTTACTACTGCCAACCCTTAACCACTGACACACCCCTTACCAATGCCATAACCCTTACCACTGCAACACCCCTACCACTGCCACAGACCTTACCACTGTCACAGTCCTTACCACTGCCACAATCCTTACCACGGCCACACCCCTTACCACTGCCAAATCCCTTACCACTGCCACACTCCTTACCACTGCCACAGTCCTTACCACTGCCACAGTCCTTACCACTGCCACACACATTACCACTGACACACCCCTTACAACTGCCACAGTCCTTACCACTACCACACCACTTACCACTGCCACAGCCCTTACCACAGCCACTGTCCTTACCACTGCCACAATACTTATCACTGCCACAGTCCTTACCACTGCCACACACTTTACCACGGCCAAAGTGCTTACCACTGCCACAGACCTTACCACTGCCTCACTCCTTACCACTACCACACTCCTTACCACTGCTACATTCCTTACCACTGGCACACTCCGAACCACTACCACACCCCTTACCACTGCCACCGTCCTTACCACTGCCAAAGTCCTTACCACTGCCACACACCATACCACAGCAATGTTCCTTACCACTGCCACACCCCTTACCACAGCCATACTCCTTACCACTGCCACACCCCTTATTACTGCCACACCCATTACCACGGCTACACCCATTATCACTGCCATTCTTTACCACTGCTACATCCCTTACCACTGCCACACCCCTTACTACTGCCACAATAATAATCACTACCACTGTCCTTACCACTGCCACACCCCATACCACGGCCACACCCCTTACCACTACCACACCCCTACCACTGCCACACGCCTTAACACTGCCACACTCCTTATCACTGCCACACCACTTACCACTACCACAGTCCTTACCAGGGCCACACCCCTTACCACTGCCACACTTCTTACCATTGCCACACTCCTTAACACTTCCACACCCCTTACCACTGCCACAGTCCTTACCACTGCCACACTCCTTACCACTGCCACAGTCCTTACCACTGCCACACCCATTACCACTGCCATACTGCTTACCATTGCCACAACCCTTACCACTGCCGCAGTCCTTATCACTGCCACACCCCTTACCACTGCCCCACCCCTTACGACTGCCACAGTCCTTACCACTGCCACACCCCTTACCACTATCACACCCCTTACGACTGCCATTGTCCTTACCACTGCCACAGTCCCTACCACTGCCACACACCTTACCAAAGCCATGTTACTTACCAATGCCACACCCCTTACCACAGCCATACTCCTTACCACTGCCACACCCCTTACCACTGCCACACCCCTTACCACAGCTACACCCCTTAACACTGCCACCCCTTACCACTGCCACATCCCTTACCACTGCCACACCCCTTAATACTGCCAAAATTCTTATCACTGCCACAGTCCTTACCACTGGCACACCCCTTACCACTGCCACACCCCTAAACACTGCCACAATTTTTATCACTGCCACACCCCTTACCACTGCCACACCCCTACCACTGCCACACCCCTTACCACTGCCACACTCCTTATCACTGCCACACCACTTACCACTGCCACAGTCCTTAACCCTGCCACACCCCTAACCACTGCCACACCACTTACCACTGCCACACCCCTTACCACTGCCACACACCTTATCATTTGCACAGTCCTTACCACTACCATAACCCTTACCACCACCACACCCCTTACCACTACCACACACCTTACCACTGCCACACTCCTTACCACTGCTACACTCCTTACCACTTAAACACTCCTTATCACTGCCACACCCCTTACCACTGCCAGATTCCTTACCACTGCCACAATCCCTAACACTGCCACACCCCTTACCACTGACACACCCTTTAACACTGCCACACTCCTTACCACTGCCACACCCTTTAACACTGCCACACCCCTTACCACTACCACACCCTTTAACACTGCCACACTCCTTACCACTGCCACACCCCTTACCACTGCCAAAGACCTTACCACTGACAAAGTCCTTACCAGTGCCACACCCCATACCACAGCCACACCCCTTATCACTTCCACAGTCCTTACCACTGCCACACCCCTTACCACTGCCACACCCCTTACCACTGCCACAGTCCTTACCACTGCCACACCCCTTACCACTGCCAAAGTCCTTACTACAAGCACACCCCTTATCACTGCCACAGTCCTTACCACTGCCACACCCCTTGCCACAGCCATGTTCCTTACCAATGCCACACCCCTTACAAAAGCCAAACCCCTTACCACTGCCATATCCCTTACCACTGCCGCACCCTTGCCACTGCCACAATCCCTACCACTGCCACAATACTAACCACTGCTAAATCCCTTACCACTGCCACACTCCTTACAATTGCCACACCCCTTACCACTGCCACACCCCTTACCACTGCCATACCCCTTACCACTGCCGCACCCCTTTCACTGCCACAGTCCCCACCACTGCCACAATACTAACCACTGCTAAACCCCTTACCACTGCCACACTCCTTACCATTGCCACATCCCTTACCACTGCCCCACCCTTACCACAGCCAGAGTCCTTACCACTGCCACACCCCTTACCACTACCACACACCTTACCACTGCCACACCCCTTACCACTACCACAGTCCTGACCAATGCCACACCCCTTACCACCACTGCCACAGTCCTTACCACTGCCAGAGTCCTTACCACTGCCAAACCCCTTACCACTGCCACACCCATTACCACTCCCACAATCCTTACCACTGCCACACCCCTTACCACTGCCACAGTCCTTACTAATGCCAGAGTCCTTACCACTGCCACACTCCTTACCACTGCCACACTCCTTACCACTGCCACACCACTTACCACTTCCATACTATTTACCACTGCCACAGTCCTTACCACTACCATACCCCTTACCACTGCCACACCCCTTACCATTTCCACAGTCCTTACCACTGACACGGTCCTTAACACTGCCACAGTCCTTACTACTGCCACACTCCTTACCACTGCCACACCCCTTACCACTGCCAGAATCCTTACCACTGCCACACCCCTTACCATTGCCACAGTCCTTACCACTGCAACACCCCATACCACTGCCACAGTCCTTACAACTGCCACACTCCTTACCTTGCCACACTACTTACGACTGCCACAATCCTAACCACTGCCACACCCCTTACAACTGCCACACCCATTACCACTGCCACAGTCCTTACCACCTCCACAGTCCATACCACTGCCACACCCGTTACCACTGCCACACCCCTACCACTGCCACACCCCTTACCACTGCCACAGTCCTTACCACTGCCACACCCATTATCAATGCCACACACCTTATCACTGCCACACCCCTTACCACTGCCACAATCCCTAGCACTGCCACACCCCTTACCACTGCCACAGTCCTTACCACTGCCACACCCCATACCATTGCCACACTCCTTACCACTACCACACCACTTTCCACTGCCACAGTCCTTACCACTGCCACAGTCCTTACCACTGCCACACTCCTTACCACTGCCACACCGCTTACCACTGCCACAGTCCTTACCACTGCCACACACCTTATTACAGCCATGTTCCTTACCACTGCCACACCCCTTACCACAGCCACACTCCTTACCACTGCCACATCCCTTACCACTGCCACACCCCTTATCACTGCTACTCCCCTTAACACTGCCACCCCTTACCACTGCCACATCCCTTACCACTGCCACACCCCTTACCACTGCCACAATACTTATCACTGCCACAGTCCTTACCACTGCCAAACCCCTTACCACTGCCACACACCTTACCACTGCCATAGTCCTTACCACTGCCACACCCCTTACCTTGCCACACTCCTTACGACTGCCACACTCCTTACAACTGCCGCACCCCTTACAACTGCCACACCCATTAAAACTGCCACAGTCCTTACCACCTCCACAGTCCTTACCACTGCCACAGTCCTTACCACTGCCACACCCTTACCACTGCAACACCCCTTACCACTGCCACACACCTTATCACTGCCAAACCCCTTACCATGCGACAGTCCTTACCACTGCCACACCCCTTACCAGTGCCATTCTCCTTACTACTGCCACACTCCTTACCACTGCCACATCCCTTACCACTGCCACACTCCTTACCACTGCCACATCCCTTACCACTGCCACAGTCCCTACCACTGCCACACACCTTACCACTGCCACACCCCTTACCACTGCCACACCCCTTACCACTGCCACAATCCTTACCACTGCCGCACCCCTTACCACTGATACACCCCGACCACTGCCACAGTCCTTATCACTGCCACACTCCTTAACACTTCCACAATACTTATCACTGCCACAGTCCTTACCACTGCCACACCCCTTACCACTGCCACACACCTTACCACTGCCACAGTCCTTACCACTGCCACACCCCTTACCTTGCCACACTCCTTACGACTGCCACACTCCTTACAACTGCCACACCCCTTACAACTGCCACACCCATTAAAACTGCCACACCCCTTACCACTGCCACACTCCTTACTACTGCCACAGTCCTTACCACTGCCACAGTCCTTACCACGACCACAGTCCTTCCCACGGCCACACCCCTTAAGACTGCCACATCCCTTACCAATGCCACACCCCTTGTCACTGCCACAGTCCTTACCACTACCAAACCACTTACCACTGCCACACCCCTTCCACTGCCACAGTTCTTACCACTGCCACGTTCCTTACCCCTGCCACACTCCTTACCACAGCCAAAGTCCTTACCACTGCCACACTCCTTACCACTGCAACACTCCTTACCACTGCCACACTCCTTATCACTGTCAAACCCCTTACCACTGCCACAGTCCTTACGACTGCCACACCCCTTACCACTGCCACACACCTAACCACTACCACACCCCGTACCATAGCCACACACCTTATCACTGCCACACCCCTTATCACTGCAACAATCCTTACCACTGCAACACCCCTTACCACTGCCACATCCCTTACTATTTCCACACCCCTTACCACTGCCACACTCCTTATCACTGCCACACCACTTACCACTGCCACAGTCCTTACCATGACACACCCCTTACCAATGCCACACTCCTTACCACTGCTACAATCCTAACACTGCCACACCCCTTACCACAACCACAATCCTTACCACTGAAACACCCATTACCACTGCCACATCCATTACCACTGCCACACCCCTTACTACTGCCACAATACTTATTACTGCCACAGTCCTTACCACTGCCACACCCCTTACCACTGCCACACCCCTTACCACTGCCACAATTTTTATCATGCCACACCCCTTACCACTGCCACACCACTACAACTGCCACACCCCTTACCACTGCCACACCCCTTACCAGTGCCACACTCCTTATCATTTCCACAGTCCTTACCACTATCATATCCCTTACCAGTACCACACCCCTTACCACTACAACACACCTTACCACTGCCACACTCCTTACCAATGCCACAGTCCATACCATTGCCACAGTCCTTACCACTGCCACACCCCTTACCACTGACACACCCCTTACCACTGCAACAATCCCTAACACTTCCACACCCCTTACCACTGACACAGTCCTTACCACTACCACACCCTTTACCACTGCCACACTCCTTACCACTGCCACACACCTTACCACTGCCACAGTCCTTGCCACTGTCATAGTCCTTACCACTGCCACACACCTTAACACTGCCACACCCCTTACCACTGCCACAGTCTTACCACTGCCACAGCTTTTACCACTGCCACACACCTTACCACTGCCACACTCCTTACCACTGCGACAATACTTACCACTGCCACACTCCTTATCAATGCCACAGCCCTTACCACTGCCACAATCCCTACCACTGCCATACCCCTTACCACTGCCACACCCCTTACCACTAACACACCCTTACCACTACCACACACCTTACCACTGCCACACTCCTTACCACTGCCACACTCCTTACCACTGCCACACTTCTTATCACTGCCACACAGCTTACCACTGCCACACCCCTTACCTCTGCCACAAACCCTAACACTGCCAAACCCCTTACCACTGCCACACTCCTTATCATTTCCACAGTCCTTACCACTACCATACCATTTACCACTACCACACCCCTTACCAATGCCACAGTCGTTACCACTGCCACACCCCTTACCACTGCCACACCCCTTACCACTGCCAGAGTCCTTACCACTGCCACACTCCTTACCACTGCCACAGGCCTTACCACTGCCACACCCCTTACCACTGCCATACTCCTTACCACTGCCACAAACCTTACCACTGCCACAGTCCTTACGACGGCCACACCCCTTACCACTGCCCCACCCCTTACCACTGCCACAGTCCTTACCACTGCCACACCCCTTACCACTACCACACCCCTTACCACTGCCATAGTCCTTACCACTGCCACAGTCCTTAACACTGCCCCACCCCTTACCACTGCCGCACACCTTACCACTGACACAGTCCTTACCACTGCCACACCCCTTACCACTGCCACAGTCCTTACCACTGCCACACACCTTACCACAGCCAAGTTAATTACCACTGCCACACCCCTTACCACAGCCACACTCTTTACCAATACCACACCCCTTACCACGGCCACACCCCTTACCACTGTTACACCCCTTAAAACTGCCACCCATTAAAACTGCCACATCCCTTACCACTGCCACACCCCTTACCACTGCCACAATACTTATCACTGCCACAGTACTTACCACTGCCACACTCCTTACCACTGCCACACCACTTACCAATGCCACAGTCCTTACCACTGCCAGACCCCTTACCACTGCCACACTCATTACCACTGCCACACTTTTTAAAACTGGCAGATCCCTTACCACTGCCACACCATTTCCACTGCCACACCCCTTACCACTGCCACACCCCTTACCACTGCCACACTCCTTATCATTTCCACAGTCCTTACCACTACCATACCCCTTACCACTAGCACACCTGTTACCACTACCATACACCTTACCACTGCCACACTCCTTACCACTGCCAAACTCCTTGCCACTGCCACACTCCTTATCACTGCCACACCCCTTACCACTGCCACAGCCCTTACCACTGCCACACCCCTTACCACTGCCACACCCCTTACCACTGCCACCTTCCTTATCACTGCCACAGCCCTTACCACTGCCACAGTCCTTACAACTGGCATAGTCCTTACCACTGCCACACCCCTTACCACTGCCACACCCCTTACCACTGCCACACCCCTTACCACTGCCAACCCCTTACCACTGCCACACCCTTTACCACTACCACACCCCTTACCAATGCCACAGTCGTTACCACTGCCACACCCTTTACCACAGCCCTACTCCTTAACACTGCCACACCACTTACCACGGCCACACCGCTTACCCCAGCTACACCCCTTAACACTGCCACCCTTTACCACTGCCATATCCCTTACCACTGCCACACCCCTTACTACTGCCACAATACTTATCACTGCCACAATCCTTACCACTGCCACACCCCTTACCACTGTCACACCCCTAAACAATGCCACACTTTTTGTCACTGCCACACCCCTTACCACTGCCACATCCCTTACCACTGCCACACTCCTTATCACTGCCACACCACTTACCACTGCCACAGTCCTTAACCCTGCCACACCCCTAACCACTGCCACACCCCTTACCACTGCCACACACCTTACCACTTCCACACACCTTATCATTTCCACACTCCTTACCACTACCATACCCCTTACCACTACCACACCCTTTACCACTACCACACACCTTACCACTGCCACACCCCTTACCACTGACACAGTCCTTACCACTACCACACCCTTTACCACTGCCACACTCCTTACCACTGCCACACCCCTTACCACTGTCAAAGTCCTTACCACTGCCAAAGTCCTTATCAGTGCCACACCCCATACCACAGCCACACCCCTTATCACTGCCACAGTCCTTACCACTGCCACACCCCTTACCACTGCCATACCCCTTACCACTGCCACAGTCCTTACCACTGCCACACCCCTTACCACTGCCACAGTCGTTACCACAAGCACACCCCTTATCACTGCCACAGTCCTTACCACTGCCACACCACTTGCCACAGCCATGTTCTTTACCAATGCTACACCCCTTACCACTGCCACAACCCTTACCACTGCCACACCCCTTACCGCTACCACACCCCTTACCACTGCCACATCCCTTACCACTGCCACACCCCTTACCACTGCCACAGTCCTTACCACTGCAAAACTCCTTACCACTACCACACCCCTTACCACTGCCACAGTCTTTACCACTACCACACCAGTTACCACTGCCACACCACTTACCACTGCCACACACCTTACCAATGCCACACCCCTTAACACTGCCACGGTTCTTACCACTGCCACAGTCCTTACCACTGCCACAGTCCTTACCACTGCCACACCCCTTACCACTGCCACAGTCCTTACCATTGCCACAGTCCTTACCACTACCACACCCCTTACTACTGCCACAGTCCTTACAACTTCCACAGTCCTTACCACGGCCACAGTCCTTACCACTGCCACACACCTTAGCACAGCCATGTTCCTTACCACTGCCACACCCTTACCACAGCCATACTCCTTACCGCTGCCACACCCCTTCCACTCACACCCCTTACTACTGCCACAATACTTATCACTGCCACACCACTTACCACAGCCACAGTCCTTACCTCTGCCACACCCCTAACCACTGCCACAATCCTTACCACTGCCACACCCCTTACCATCCCTCACTCCTTATCAATGCCACACCACCTCCCACTGCCACAGTTCTTACCACTGCCACACCCCTTACCACGGCTATACTCCTTACCACTGCCACACTCCTTACCACTGCCACACCCCTTACCACTGCCACACCACTTACCACTGCCACACCCCATACCACTGGCACACCCCTCTGCACTGCCACACTCCTTATCATTTCCACAGTCCTTACCACTACCATACCCCTTACCACTACCACACCCCTTACCACTACCACACCCCTTACCACTGCCACACTCCTTACCACTGCCACACTCCTTACCACTGCCACATTCCTTATCACTGCCACATACTTTACCACTGCCACACCCGAACCACTGCCACAATCCCTAATACTACCACACCCCTTATCACTGCCACAGTCCTACCACTACAACATCCTTTACCACTGCCACACTCCTTAACACTGCCACACTCCTTAACTCTGCCACACTCCTTATCACTGCCACACCCCTTATCACTGCCACACCCCTTACCACTGCCACAATCCCTAACACTGCCACACCCCTTACCACTGCCACATTCCTTACCACTACCACACCCTTTACCACTGCCACACTCCTTACCACTGCCACACCCCTTAGCACTTCCACAACCCTTACCACTGCCACACTCCTTACCACTGCCACACCCCTTACCACTGCCACAGTCCTTACCACTGCCACACCACTTACCACTGCCACACCCCTTACCACTGCCACAGTCCTTACCACTGCCACACCCCTTACCACTGCCACACCCCTTACCACTGACACCCCTTAACACTGCCACCCCTTACCACTGCCACAGTCCTTACCATGCCACACCACTTACCACTGCCACACCCCTTACCACTGCCACATTCGTTATCACTGCCACACCCCTTACCATGCCACAATCCTTACCACTCCCACAGCACTTACCACTGTGACTATACTTATCACTGCCAAACTCCTTATCATTGCCACATCCCTTATTACTGCCACACTACTTACCACTGCCACACTCCTTACCACTGCCACACTCCTTACCACTGCCAAACTCCTTAACACTGCCACACTCCTTACCACTGCCACTGTCCTTACCACTGCCACACCCTTTACCACTGACCCACCCCTTACCACTGCCTCACACCTTACCACTGCCACTGTCCTTACCAGTGCCACACCCCTTACCACTACCACACACCTTACCACTGCCACACTCCTAACCACTGCTACACTCCTTACCACTTACACACTCCTTATCACTGCCACACCCCTTACCACTGCCACATTCCTTACCACTGCCACAATCCCTAACAGTGCCACACACCTTACCACTGACACTGTCCTTACCACAACCACACCCTTTACCACTGCCACACTCCTTACCACTGCCACATCCCTTACCACTGCCAAAGTCCTTACCACTGCCAAAGTCCTTACCAGTGCCACACCCCATACCACAGCCACACCCCTTATCACTGCCAAAGTCCTTACCACTGCCACACCCCTTACCACTGCCACACCCCTTACCACAAGCACACCACTTATCACTGCCACAGTCCTTACCACTGCCACACCCCTTGCCACAGCCATGTTCCTTACCAATGCCACACCCCTTACCACTGCCACAACCCTTACCACTGCCACACCCCTTACCGCTACCACACCCCTTACCACTGTCACATCCTTTACCACTGCCACACCCCTTACAACTGCCACAGTCCTTACCACTGCAAAACTCCTTACCACTACCACACCCCTTACCACTGCCACAGTCTTTACCACTACTACACCAGTTCCCACTGCCACACCCCTTACCATTGCCACACTCCTTACCAATGCCACACCCCTTACCACTGCCACGGTTCTTACCACTGCCACAGTCCTTACCACTGCCACACCCCTTACCACTGCCACAGTCCTTACCATGCCACACCCCTTACCACTGCCACAGCCCTTACCACTGTGACTATACTTATCACTGCCAAACTCCTTATCATTGCCACATCCCTTATTACTGCCACACTACTTACCACTGCCACACTCCTTACCACTGCCACGGTTCTTACCACTGCCACTGTCCTTACCACTGCCACACCCCTTACCACTGCCACAGTCCTTACCATGCCACACCCCTTACCACTGCCACACCCCTTACCACTGCCACGGTTCTTACCACTGCCACAGTCCTTACCACTGCCACACCCCTTACCACTGCCACAGTCCTTACCATGCCACACCCCTTACCACTGCCACACCCCTTACCACTGCCACATTCCTTATCACCGCCACACCCCTTACCATGCCACAATCCTTACCACTGCCACACCCCTTACCACTGCCACAGCCCTTACCACTGTGACTATACTTATCACTGCCAAACTCCTTATCATTGCCACATCCCTTATTACTGCCACACTACTTACCACTGCCACACTCCTTACCACTGCCACACTCCTTACCACTGCCACACTCCTTACCACTGCCACACTCCTTACCACTGCCACTGTCCTTACCACTGCCACACCCTTTACCACTGACCCACCCCTTACCACTGCCTCACACCTTACCACTGCCACAGTCCTTACCAGTGCCACACCCCTTACCACTACCACACACCTTACCACTGCCACACTCCTAACCACTGCTACACTCCTTACTACTTACATACTCCTTATCACTGCCACACCCCTTACCACTGCCACATTCCTTACCACTGCCACAATCCCTAACAGTGCCACACCCCTTACCACTGACACAGTCCTTACCACTACCACACCCTTTACCACTGCCACACTCCTTACCACTGCTACATCCCTTACCACTGCCAAAGTCCTTACCACTGCCAAAGTCCTTACCAGTGCCACACCCCATACCACAGCCACAACCTTATCACTGCCACAGTCGTTACCACTGCCACACCCCTTACCACTGCCACACCCCTTACCACAAGCACACCACTTATCACTGCCACAGTCCTTACCACTGCCACACCCCTTGCCACAGCCATGTTCCATACCAATGCCACACCCCTTACCACTGCCACAACCCTTACCACTGCCACACCCCTTACCGCTACCACACCCCTTACCACTGCCACATCCTTTACCACTGCCACAACCCTTACCACTGCCACAGTCCTTACCACTGCAAAACTCCTTACCACTACCACACCCCTTACCACTGCCAGAGTCTTTACCACTACTACACCAGTTCCCACTGCCACACCCCTTACCACTTCCACACTCCTTACCAATGCCACACCCCTTACCACTGCCACGGTTCTTACCACTGCCACAGTCCTTACCACTGCCACAGTCCTTACTACTGCCACACCCCTTACCACTGCCACAGTCCTTACCATTGCCACAGTCCTTACCACTACCACACCCCTTACCACTGCCACAGTTTTTACCACTTCCACAGTCCTTACCACTGCCACAGTCCTTACCACTGCCACACACCTTAGCACAGCCATGTTCCTTACCACTGTCACACCCCTTACCACAGCCATACTCCTTACCGCTGCCACACCCCTTCCACTGCCACACCCCTTACTAATGCCACAATACTTATCACTGCCACACCACTTACCACAGCCACAGTCCTTACGTCGGCCACAACCCTAACCACTGCCACAATCCTTACCACTGCCAGACCCCTTACCATCCCTCACTCCTTATCAATGCCACACCACCTCCCACTGCCACAGTCCTTACCACGGCCACACCCCTTACCACGGCTACACTCCTTACCACTGCCACACTCCTTACCACAGCCACACCCCTTACCACTGCCACACAACTTACCACTGCCACAACCCATACCACTGGCACACCCCTCAGCACTGCCACACTCCTTATCATTTCCACAGTCCTTACCACTACCATACCCCTTACCACTACCACACCCCTTACCACTACCACACACCTTACCACTGGCACACTCCTTACTACTGGCACACTCCTTACCACTGCCACATTCCTTATCACTGCCACATACCTTACCACTGCCACACCCGTTACCACTGCCACAATCCCTAACACTACCACACCCCTTATCACTGCCACAGTCCTACCACTACCACACCCTTTACCACTGCCACACTCCTTAACACTGCCACACTCCTTAACTCTGCCACACTCCTTATCACTGCCACACCCCTTATCACTGCCACACCCCTTACCACTGCCACAATCCCTAACACTGCCACACCCCTTACCACTGCCACATTCCTTACCACTACCACACCCTTTACCATTGCCACATTCATTACCACTGCTACACCCCTTAGCACTTCCACAACCCTTACCACTGCCACACTCCTTACCACTGCCACACCCCTTACCACTGCCACAGTCCTTACCACTGCCACACCCCTTACCACTGACACATTCCTTATCAGTGCCACACCCCTTACCATGCCACAATCCTTACCACTCCCACAGCCCTTACCACTGTGACTATACTTATCACTGCCAAACTCCTTATCATTGCCACATCCTTTATTACTGCCACACTACTTACCACTGCCACACTCCTTACAACTGCCACACTCCTTACCACTGCCAAACTCCTTAACACTGCCACACTTCTTACCACTGCCACTGTCCTTACCACTGCCATACCCTTTACCACTGATCCACCTCTTACCACTGCCTCACACCTTACCACTGCCACAGTCCTTACCAGTGCCACACCCCTTACCACTACCACACACCTTACCACTGCCACACTCCTAACCAATGCTACACTCCTTACCACTTACACACTCCTTATCACTGCCACACCCCTTACCATTGCCACATTCCTTACCACTGCCACAATCACTAACAGTGCCACACCCCTTACCACTGACACAGTCCTTACCACTACCAAACCTTTTACCACTGCCACACTCCTTACCACTGCCACACCCCTAACCACTGCCAAATTCCTTACCACTGCCAAAGTCCTTACCAGTGCCACACCCCATACCACAGCCACACCCCTTATCACTGCCACAGTCCTTACCACTGCCACACCCCTTACCACTGCCACACCCCTTACCACTGCCACAGTCCTTACCACTTCCACACACCTTACCACTGCCACAGTCCTTACCACTGCCACACCCCTTACCACTGCCGCACCCCTTGCCACTGCCACAGTCCCCACCACTGCCACACCCCTTACCACTACCACACACCTTACCACTGCCACACCCTTACCACTGCCAGAGTCCTTACCACTGCCACACCCCTTACCATTGCCACACCCCTTACCACTGCCACAACCTTACCACTGCCAGAGTCCTTACCACTGCCACACCCCTTACCACTACCACACACCTTACCACTGCCACACCCCTTACCACTACCACACACCTTACCACTGCCACACCCCTTACCACTACCACAGTCCTTACCAATGCCACACCCCTTACCACCACTGCCACAATCCTCACCACTGCCAGAGTCCTTACCACTGCCACACACCTTACCACTGCCACACCCATTACCACTCCCACAATCCTTACCACTGCCACACCCCTTACCACTGCCACAGTCCTTACCACTGCCAGAGTCCTTACCACTGCCACACTCCTTACCACTGCCACACTCCTTACCACTGCCACACCACTTACCACTGCCATACTATGTACCACTGCCACAGTCCTTACCACTACCATTCCCCTTACCACTGCCATACCCCTTACCATTTCCACAGTCCTTACCACTGCCACGGTCCTTAACAATGCCACAGTCCTTACTACTGCCACACCCCTTACCTTGCCACACTCCTTACGACTGCCACAATCCTTACCACTGCCACACCCTTTACAACTGCCACACCCATTACCACTGCCACAGTCCATACCACTGCCACACCCGTTACCACTGCCACACCCCTTACCACTGCCACAGCCCTTACGACTGCCACACTCCTTACCACTGCCACACTCCTTACCACTGCCACATTCCTTATCACTGCCACATAACTTACCACTGACACACCCGTTACCACTGCCACAATCCCTAACACTACCACACCCCCTATCACTGCCACAGTCCTACCACTACCACACCCTTTACCACTGCCACACTCCTTAACACTGCCACACTCCTTAACTCTGCCACACTCCTTATCACTGCCACAACCCTTATCACTGCCACACCCCTTACCACTGCCACAATCCCTAACACTGCCACACCCCTTACCACTGCCACATTCCTTACCACTACCACACCCTTTACCACTGCCACACTCCTTACCATTGCCACACCCCTTAGCACTTCCACAACCCTTACCACTGCCACACTCCTTACCACTGCCACACCCCTTATTACTGCCACAGTCCTTACCACTGCCACACCCCTTACCACTGCCACACCCCTTACCACTGCCACAGTCCTTACCACTGCCACACCCCTTACCACTGCCACAGTCCTTACCACTACCAAACCTTTTACCACTGCCACACTCCTTACCACTGCCACACCCCTTACCACTGCCAAATTCCTTACCACTGCCAAAGTCCTTACCAGTGCCACACCCCATACCACAGCCACACCCCTTATCACTGCCACAGTCCTTACCACTGCCACACTCCTTACCACTGCCACATTCCTTATCACTGCCACATACCTTACCACTGCCACACCCGTTACCACTGCCACAATCCCTAACACTACCACACCCCTTATCACTGCCACAGTCCTACCACTACCACACCCTTTACCACTGCCACACTCCTTAACACTGCCACACTCCTTAACTCTGCCACACTCCTTATCACTGCCACAACCCTTATCACTGCCACACCCCTTACCACTGCCACAATCCCTAACACTGCCACACCCCTTACCACTGCCACATTCCTTACCACTACCACACCCTTTACCACTGCCACACTCCTTACCATTGCCACACCCCTTAGCACTTCCACAACCCTTACCACTGCCACACTCCTTACCACTGCCACATCCCTTATTACTGCCACAGTCCTTACCACTGCCACACCCCTTACCACTGCCACACCCCATACCACTGCCACAGTCCTTACCACTGCCACACCCCTTACCACTGACACAGTCCTTACCACTACCAAACCTTTTACCACTGCCACACTCCTTACCACTGCCACACCCCTTACCACTGCCAAATTCCTTACCACTGCCAAAGTCCTTACCAGTGCCACACCCCATACCACAGCCACACCCCTTATCACTGCCACAGTCCTTACCACTGCCACACCCCTTACCACTGCCACACCCCTTACCACTGCCACAGTCCTTACCACTTCCACACCCCTTACCACTGCCACAATCCTTACCACTGCCACACACCTTACCACTGCCGCACCCCTTGCCACTGCCACAGTCCCCACCACTGCCACACCCCTTACCACTACCACACACCTTACCACTGCCACACCCTTACCACTGCCAGAGTCCTTACCACTGCCACACCCCTTACCATTGCCACACCCCTTACCACTGCCACACCCTTACCACTGCCAGAGTCCTTACCACTGCCACACCCCTTACCACTACCACACACCTTACCACTGCCACACCCCTTACCACTACCACACACCTTACCACTGCCACACCCCTTACCACTACCACAGTCCTTACCAATGCCACACCCCTTACCACCACTGCCACAATCCTCACCACTGCCAGAGTCCTTACCACTGCCACACCCCTTACCACTGCCACACCCATTACCACTCCCACAATCCTTACCACTGCCACACCCCTTACCACTGCCACAGTCCTTACCACTGCCAGAGTCCTTACCACTGCCACACTCCTTACCACTGCCACACTCCTTACCACTGCCACACCACTTACCACTGCCATACTATGTACCACTGCCACAGTCCTTACCACTACCATTCCCCTTACCACTGCCATACCCCTTACCATTTCCACAGTCCTTACCACTGCCACGGTCCTTAACAATGCCACAGTCCTTACTACTGCCACACCCCTTACCTTGCCACACTCCTTACGACTGCCACAATCCTTACCACTGCCACACCCTTTACAACTGCCACACCCATTACCACTGCCACAGTCCATACCACTGCCACACCCGTTACCACTGCCACACCCCTTACCACTGCCACACCCCTTACGACTGCCACACTCCTTACCACTGCCACACTCCTTACCACTGCCACATTCCTTATCACTGCCACTTACCTTACCACTGCCACACCCGTTACCACTGCCACAATCCCTAACACTACCACACCCCTTATCACTGCCACAGTCCTACCACTACCACACCCTTTACCACTGCCACACTCCTTAACAATGCCACACTCCTTAACTCTGCCACACTCCTTATCACTGCCACAACCCTTACCACTGCCACACCCCTTACCACTGCCACAATCCCTAACACTGCCACACCCCTTACCACTGCCACATTCCTTACCACTACCACACCCTTTACCACTGCCACACTCCTTACCATTGCCACAACCCTTAGCACTTCCACAACCCTTACCACTGCCACACTCCTTACCACTGCCACACCCCTTATTACTGCCACACCCCTTATTACTGCCACAGTCCTTACCACTGCCACACCCCTTACCACTGCCACACCCCTTACCACTGCCACAGTCCTTACCACTGCCACACCCCTTACCACTGCCACAGTCCTTACCATGCCACACAACTTACCACTGCCACACCCCTTACTACTGCCACATTCCTTATCACTGCCACACCCCTTACCATGCCACAATCCTTACCTCTCCCACAGCCCTTACCACTGTGACTATACTTATCACTGCCAAACTCCTTATCATTGCCACATCCCTTATTACTGCCACACTACTTACCACTGCCACACTCCTTACCACTGCCACACTCCTTACCACTGCCAAACTGCTTAACACTGCGACACTCCTTACCACTGCCACTGTCCTTACCACTGCCACACCCTTTACCACTGACCCACCCCTTACCACTGCCTCACACCTTACCACTGCCACAGTCCTTACCAGTGCCACACCCCTTACCACTACCACACACCTTACCACTGCCACACTCCTAACCACTGCTACACTTTTTACCACTTACACACTCCTTATCACTGCCACACCCCTTACCACTGCCACATTCCTTACCACTGCCACAATCACTAACAGTGCCACACCCCTTACCATTGACACAATCCTTACCACTACCACACCCTTTACAACTGCCACACTCCTTACCACTGCCACACCCCTTACCACTACCAAATTCCTTACCACTGCCAAAGTCCTTACCAGTGCCACACCCCATACCACAGCCACACCCCTTATCACTGCCACAGTCCTTACCACTGCCA
Organism: Microtus pennsylvanicus; assembly: GCF_037038515.1. Taxonomy (NCBI): domain Eukaryota; kingdom Metazoa; phylum Chordata; class Mammalia; order Rodentia; family Cricetidae; genus Microtus; species Microtus pennsylvanicus. The sequence goes on along the minus strand of NC_134601.1, from coordinate 59,921,378 downwards.
CACCCCTTACCTCTGCCACAGTCCTTACCACTGCCACACCCCTTACCACTGCCACACCCCTAACCACTGCCACAGTCCTTACCACAAGCACACCCCTTATCACTGCCACAGTCCTTACCACTGCCACACCCCTTACAACTGCTGCACCCCTTGCCACTGCAAAAGTCCCCACCACTGCCACAATACTAACCACTGCTAAACCCCTTACCACTGCCACACTCCTTACCACTGCCACACCCCTTACCACTGCCACACCCTTACCACTGCCAGAGTCCTTTCCACTGCCACACCCCTTACCACTACCACACAACTTACCACTACCACAGTCCTTACCAATGCCACACCCCTTACCACCACTGCCACAGTCCTCACCACTGCCAGAGTCCTTACCACTGCCACACCCCTTACCACTGCCACACCCATTACCACTCCCACAATCCTTACCACTGCCACACCCCTTACCACTGCCACAGTCCTTACCACTGCCAGAGTCCTTACCACTGCCACACTCCTTACCACTGCCACACTCCTTACCACTGCCACACCACTTACCACTGCCATACTATGTACCACTGCCACAGTCCTTACCACTACCATTCCCCTTACCATTGCCACACCCCTTACTATTTCCACAGTCCTTACCACTGAAACGGTCCTTAACACTGCCACAGTCCTTACTACTGCCACACTCCTTACCACTGCCACACCCCTTACCACTGCCAGAATCCTTACCACTGCCACACCCCTTACCACTGCCACACTCCTTACCACTGCAACACCCCATACCACTGTAAAGTCCTTACCACTGCCACACCCCTTACCTTGCCACACTCCTTACAACTGCCACAATCCTTACCACTGCCACACCCTTTAAAACTGCCACACCCATTACCACTGCCACAGTCCTTACCACCTCCACAGTCCATACCACTGCCACACCCGTTACCACTGCCACACCCCTTACCACTGCCACACCCCTTACGACTGCCACACTCCTTACCACTGCCACAGTCCTTACCACTGCCACACCCATTACCGCTGCCATACTCCTTACCACTGCCACAACCCTTACCACTGCTACAGTCCTTATCACTGCCACACCCCTTACCATTGCCCCACCCCTTACCACTGCCACAGTCCTTACCACTACCACACCCCTTACCACTGCCATTGTCCTTACCAATGCCACAGTCCCTACCACTGCCACACACCTTACCAAAGCCATGTTACTTACCACTGCCACACCCCTTACCACAGCCATACTCCTTACCACTGCCACACCCCTTACCACTGCAACACCCCTTACCAAGCAACACCCCTTAACACTGCCACCCCTTACCACTGCCACATCCCTTACCACTGCCACACCTTTTACTACTGCCACAATACTTATCACTGCCAAAATCCTTACCACTGGCACACCCCTTACCACTGCCACAGCCTAAACACTGCCACACTTTTTATCACTGCCACACCCCTTACCACTGCCACACCCCTACCACTGCCACACCCCTTTCCACTGCCACACTCCTTATCACTGCCACACCACTTACCACTGGCACAGTCCTTAACCCTGCCACACCCCTAACCACTGCCACACCCCTTACCACTGCCACACACCTTATCATTTCCACAGTCCTTACCACTACCATACCCCTTACCAGAACCACACCCCTTACCACTACCACACACCTTACCACTGCCACACTCCTTACCACTGCTACACTCCTTACCACTTACACACTCCTTATCACTGCCACACCCCTTACCACTGCCACATTCCTTACCAGTGCCACACCCCTTACCACTGACACAGTCTTTACCACTACCACACCCTTTACCACTGCCACACTCCTTACCACTGCCACACCCCTTACCACTGACAAAGTCCTTACCACTGACAAAGTCCTTACCAGTGCCACACCCCATAGTACAGCCACATCCCTTATCACTGCCACAGTCCTTACCACTGCCACACCCCTTACCACTGCCACACCCCTTACCACTGCCACAGTCCTTACCACTGCCACACCCCTTACCACTGCCACAGTCCTTACCACAAGCACACCCCTTATCACTGCCACAGTACTTACCACTGCCACACCCCTTGCCACAGCCATGTTCCTTACCAATGCCACACACCTTACCACAGCCAAACCCCTTACCACTGCCATACCCCTTACCACTGCCATACCCCTTGCCACTGCCACAGTCCCTACTACTGCCACAATACTAACCACTGCTAAACCCCTTACCACTGCCACACTCCTTACCATTGCCACACCCCTTACCACTGCCACACCCCTTACCACTGCCATACCCCTTACCACTGCCGCACCCCTTGCCACTGCCACAGTCCCCACCACTGCCACAATACTAACAACTGCTAAACCCCTTAACACTGCCACACCCCTTACCACTGCCACACTCCTTACCACTGCCACACTCCTTACCACTGCCACAATACTTATCACTGCCACAGTCCTTACCACTGCCACACCCCTTACCACTGCGACACACCTTACCACTGCCATAGTCCTTACCACTGCAACACGCCTTACCTTGCCACACTCCTTACGACTGCCACACTCCTTCCAACTGCCACACCCCTTACAACTGCCACACCCATTAAAACTGCCACAGTCCTTACCACCTCCACAGTCCTTACCACTGCCACATCCCTTACCACTGCCACAGTCCCTACCACTGCCACACCCCTTACCACTGCCACACCCCTTACCACTGCCACACCCCTTACCACTGCCACTATCCTTACCACTGCCGCACCCCTTACCACTGATACACCCCGACCACTGCCACAGTCCTTATCACTGCCACAATACTAACCACTGCTAAACCCCTTACCACTGCTACACCTCTTACCACTGTCACAGTCCCTACCACGGACAGATTCCATACCACTGCCACACCCCTTACCACTGCCAGACCCCTTACCACTGCCACACCCCTTACCACTGCCACACCCCTTATCACTGCCACACCCCTTATCACTGCCACACCCCTTACCACTGCCACAATCCCTAGCAGTGCCACACCCCTTACCACTGCCACAGTCCTTACCACTGCCACACCCCAAACCATTGCCACACTCATTACCACTACCACACACCTTTCCACTGCCACAGACCTTACCACTGCCACACCCCTTACCACTGCCACACCGCTTACTACTGCCACAGTCCTTACCACTGCCACACACCTTATTACAGCCATGTTCCTTACCACTGCCACACCCCTTACCACAGCCACACTCCTTACCACTGCCACACCCCTTACCACTGCCACACCCCTTATCACTGCTACACCCCTTAACACTGCCACCCCTTACCACTGCCACATCCCTTACCACTGCCACACCCCTTACCACCACTGCCACAGTCCTCACCACTGCCAGAGTCCTTACCACTGCCACAGTCCTTACCACTGCCACACCCCTTACCACTGCCACACACCTTACCACTGCCACAGTCCTTACCACTGCCACACCCCTTACCACTGCCAAAACCCTACCACTGCCACACCCCTTACCACTGCCACACTCCTTATCTCTGACACACCACTTATCACTGCCACAGTCCTTACCACTGCCAGACCTCTTACCACTGACACATTCCTTCCACTGCCACACCTTTTAACACTGCTACACCCATTACCACTGCCACACCATTTCCACTGCCACACCCCTTACCATTGCCACACCCCTTACCACTGCCACACTCCTTATCATTTCCACAGTCCTTACCACTACCAAGCCCTTACCACTACCACACACCTTACCACTGCCACTCCTTACCACTGCCACACACCTTACCACTCCCACACCCCTTACCACTGCCACACCCCTTACCACTGCCACACGCCTTACCACTGCCACAGTCCTTACCACTGCCACCACCCTTACCACTGCCACACCCCTTACCATTTCCACACCCCTTACCACTGCCACACTCCTTATCACTGCCACACAACTTACCACTGCCACAGTCCGTACCATGCCACACCCCTTACCACTGCCACACTCCTTACCACTCCCACATCCCTTACCACTGCCACACCCCTTACCAATGCCACACCCCTTACCACTGCCACACCCCTTACCACTGCCACACCCCTTACCACTGCCACACCCCTTACCACTGACAACCTCTAACCACTGCCAAACCTTTTACCACTGCCACACCCCTTACCACTGCCACAGTCCTTTCCACTGCCACACTCCTTACCACTGCCACACCCCTTACCACTGCCGCAGTCCTTACCACTGCCACACTCCTTACCAATGCCACACCACTTAACAATGCCACACCCCTTACTACTGCCACAGTCCTTACCACTGCCATAGTCCTTACCACTGCCACACACCTTACCACTGCCACATCCCTTACCACTGCCACAGTCCTTACCACTGCCACACTCCTTACCACTGCCACACCCCTTACCACTGCCACAGTCCTTACCACTGCCAAACTCCTTACAACTACCAAACCCCTTACGACTGCAACAGTGTTTACCACTACCACACCTGTTACCACTGACACACTCCTTACCAGTGCCAAACTCCTTACCACTGCCACACCCCTTACCAATGCCACACCCCTTACCACTGCCATAGTCCTTACCACTGCCACAGTCCTTACCACTGCCACACACCTTACGACTTCCACATCCCTTAACACTGCCACACTCCTTAACACTGCCACACTCCTTACCACTACCACACCCCTTACCACTGCCACATAACTTAACACTGCCACAGTCCTTACCACTGCCACACACCTTACCACTGCCACACCCCTTACCACTGCCACACACCTTACCAATGCCACAGTCCTTACCACTGCCACAGTCCTTACCACGGTTAAACCCCTTACCACTGCCACATCCCTTACCACTGACACACCCCTTACCACTGCCACAGTCCTTACCACTGCCACACTCCTTACCACTGCCACACACCTTACCACTACCACAGTCCTTACCACTACCACACCACTTACCACTGCCAACCCCTTACTACTGCCACTGTCCTTACCACTGCGACAATACTTATCACTGCCGCAGTCCTTACCGCTGCCACACCCTTTACCACGGCCAAAGAACTTACCACTGCCACACACCTTACCACTGCCACACTCCTTCCCACTACCACACCCCTTACCACTGCCACAGTTTTTACCACTGCCACAGTCCTTACCACTGCCACACTCCTTACCACTGCCACACCCCTTACCACTGCCACACCCCTTACAACTGCCAAGTCTTTACCACTACCACACCAGTTACCACTGCTACACCCCTTACCACTGCCACACTCGTTACCACTGAAACACTCTTTACCACTGCCACACCCCTTACCACTGCCACATCCCTTACAACGGCTACACCCCTTAACACTGCCACCCCTTACCACTGCCACACCCCTTACCTCTGCCACACCCCTTACCACTGCCACACCCCTTACCACTGCTACACCCCTCACCACTGCCACACTCCTTATCATTTCCACAGTCCTTACCACTACCATACCCCTTACCACTACCACACACTTTACCACTGCCACACTCCTTACCACTGCCACACCCCTTACCGCTGCCACACCCCTTAGCAGTTTCACACCCCTTAACACTGCCAAACTCCTTACCACTGCCACACCCCTTCACACTGCCACATTCCTTACCACTGCCACAGTCCTTACCACTGCCACACCCCTTACCACTGCCACACCCCTTACCACTGCCACACCCCTTACCACTGCCACACCCCTTACCACTGCCACAGTTCTTACCACTGCCACACCCCTTACCACTGCCACACCCCTTACCACTGCCACAGTCCTTACCACTGCCACACCCCTTACCACTGCCTCACCCCTTACCACTGCCACAATCCCTAACACTGCCACACCCCTTACCACTGCCACAGACCTTACCACTACCATACCCTTTACCACTGCCCCACTCCTTACCACTGGCACACCCCTTACCACTGCCACACAACTTACCACTGCCACACCCCTTACCACTGCCACACTCCTTACCACTGCCACACCCTTACCACTGCCACACCCCTTACCAGTGCCACACCCCTTACCACTGCCACAGTCCTTACCACTGCCACAGTCCTTACCACTGCCACACCCCTTACCACTAACACAACACTTACCACTGCCAGACCATTTACCACTGCAACACTCCTTACCACTGCACAATCCTTATCACTGCCACAATCCCTACCACTACCACATCCCTTACCACTGCCCCACCCCTTACCACTGTTACACCCCTTACCACTTCCAAGTCCTTACTACTGCCACAGTCCTTACCACTGCCACAGTCCTTACCACTGCCACACTCCTTATCACTGCCACACCCCTTACCACTGCCACAATCCCTACCATTGCCACACCCCTTACCACTGCCACATTCTTTACCACTGCGACAATATTTACCACTTCCACACCCCTTACCACTACCACACCCCTTCCACTCCCACACTCCTTACCACTGCGACAATACTTAACACTGCCACACACCTTATCACTGCCACCCCCCTTACCACTGCCACAATCCCTAACACTGCCACAACCCTTACCACTGCCACAGTCCTTACCACTACCACACCCCATACCACTGTCACAGTCCTTACCGCTACCACACCCCTTACCACTGCCACCTTCCTTACCACTGCCATACTCCTTACCACTGTTACACCCCTTACCATTTCCACAGTCCTTACCACTCCCACACTCCTTACCACTACGACCATACTTAACACTGCCACACACCTTATCACTGCCACACCCCTTACCACTGCCACAATCCCTACCAATGCCACACCCCTTACCACTGCCACACTCCTTACCACTGCCACAATACTTATCACTGCCACAGTCCTTACCACTACCACACCCCTTACCACTGCCACACTCCTTACCCCTGCGACAATATTTACCACTGCCGCACTTCTTATCACTTCCACACCCCTTACCATTGCTACACTCCTTACCACTGCCACACACCTTACCACTGCCACACCCCTTACCACTGCCACAGTCCTTACCACTGCCACAGTCCTTACCACTGCCAAACCCCTTACCACTGCCACACCACTTACCACTGCCACACCCCTTACCAGTGCCACAGTCCTTACCACAGCTACACCACTTACACTGCCACAATCCTTACCACTGCCACATCCCTTGCCACAGCCATGTTCCTTAGCACTGCCACACCGCTTACCACAGCCACACCCCTTACCACTGCCACACCCCTTACCAGTGCCACCGTCCTTACCACTGTCACACTCTTTACCACTGCCACACACCTTACCACTGCCACAGTCCTTACCACTGCCACACACCTTACTACAGCCATGTTCCTTACCACTGCCACACCCCTTACCACTGACACACCCCTTACCACTGACACACTTTTTAACACTGCCACACCCGTTACCACTGCCACACCATTTCCACTGCCACATCCCTTACCATTGCCACACCCTTACCACTGCCACACTCCTTATCATTTCCACAGTCCTTACCACTACCAAGCCCTTAACACTACAACACCCCTTACCACTAACACACACCTTACCACTGCCACACTCCTTACCACTGCCACACCCCTACCACTGCCACACCCCTTACCACTGCCAACCCCTAACCACTGCCACAGTCCTTACCACTGCCACACCCCTTACCACTGCCACAGTCCTTAACACTGCCACAGTCCTTACCACTGCCACAGTCCTTACCAAGGCCACACACCTTACCACTGCCACATCCCTTACCACTGCCACACCCCTTACCACTGCCACAGTCCTTACCACTGCCAAACTCCTTACCACTACCACACCCCTTACGACTGCCACAGTCTTTACCACTACCACACTTGTTACCACTGCCACACTCCTTACCAGTGCCAAACTCCTTACCACTGCCACACCCCTTACCACTGCCAACCCCTAACCACTGCCACAATCCTTACCACTGCCACACCCCTTACCACTGGCACAGTCCTTAACACTGCCACAGTCCTTACCACTGCCACAGTCCTTACCACGGCCACACACCTTACCACTTCCACATCCCTTACCACTGCCACACCCCTTACCACTGCCACAGTCCTTACCACTGCCAAACTCCTTACCACTACCACACCCCTTACGACTGCCACAGTCTTTACCACTACCACACTTGTTACCACTGCCACACTCCTTACCAGTGCCAAACTCCTTACCACTGCCACACCCCTTACCAATGCCACACCCCTTACCACTGCCACAGTCCTTACCACTGCCACAGTACTTACCACTGCCACACACCTTACCACTTCCAAATCTCTTAACACTGCCACACTCCTTACCACTGCCACACTCCTTACCACTACCACACCCCTTACCACTGCCACATACCTTAACACTGCCACAGTCCTTACCACTGCCACACCCCTTACCGCTGCCACACCCCTTACAACTGCCACACCCCTTACCACTGCCAACCCCTAACCACTGCCACACCCCTTACCACTGCCACACCCCTTACCACTGCCACACCCCTTACCACTGCCACACCCCTTACCACTGACACACCCCTTACCACTGCCACACTTTTTAACACTGCCACACCCGTTACCACTGCCACACCATTTCCACTGCCACATCCCTTACCATTGCCACACCCTTACCACTGCCACACTCCTTATCATTTCCACAGTCCTTACCACTACCAAGCCCTTAACACTACAACACCCCTTACCACTACCACACACCTTACCACTGCCACACTCCTTACCACTGCCACACCCCTACCACTGCCACACCCCTTACCACTGCCAACCGCTAACCACTGCCATAGTCCTTACCACTGCCACACCACTTACCACTGCCACAGTCCTTAACACTGCCACAGTCCTTACCACTGCCACAGTCCTTACCACGGCCACACACCTTACCCCTGCCACATCCCTTACCACTGCCACACCCCTTACCACTGCCACAGTCCTTACCACTGCCAAACTCCTTACCACTACCACACCCCTTACGACTGCCACAGTCTTTACCACTACCACACTTGTTACCACTGCCACACTCCTTACCAGTGCCAAACCTCTTACCACTGCCACACCCCTTACCACTGCCAACCCCTAACCACTACCACAGTCCTTACCACTGCCACACCCCTTACCACTGCCAAAGTCCTTAACACTGCCACAGTCCTTACCACTGCCACAGTCCTTACCACGGCCACACACCTTACCACTGACACATCCCTTACCATGCCACACCCCTTACCACTGCCACAGTCCTTACCACTGCCAAACTCCTTACCACTACCACACCCCTTACGACTGCCACAGTCTTTACCACTACCACACTTGTTACCACTGCCACACTCCTTACCAGTGCCAAACTCCTTACCACTGCCACACACCTTACCAATGCCACACCCCTTACCACTGCCACAGTCCTTACCACTGCCACACCCCTTACCGCTGCCACACCCCTTACCACTGCCACACCCCTTACCGCTGCCAACCCCTAACTACTGCCACACCCCTTACCACTGCCACACCCCTTACCACTGCCACACCCCTTACCACTGCCACACCCCTTACCAATGCCACACCCCTTACCACTGCCACAGTCCTTACCACGGCCAAACCCCTTACCACTGCCACATCCCTTACCACTGACACACCCCTTACCACTGCCACAGTCCTTACCACTGCCACACCACTTACCACTGCCACACCCCTTACCACTGCCAGAGTCCTTACCACTGCCACACTCCTTACCACTGCCACACACCTTACCACTACCACAATCCTTACCACTACCACACCACTTACCACTGCCAACCCCTTAATACTGCTACAGTCCTTACCACTGCCACACCCTTTACCACGGCCAAAGTACTTACCACTGCCACACACCTTACCACTGCCACACTCCTTCCCACTACCACACCCCTTACCCCTGCCACAGTTTTTACCACTGCCACAGTCCTTACCACTGCCACACTCCTTACCACTGCCACACCCCTTACCACTTCCACACTCCTTACAACTGCCACACTCCTTACCACTGCCACACCCCTTACGACTGCCAAGTCATTACCACTACCACACCAGTTACCACTGCTACACCCCTTACCACTGCCACACTCGTTACCACTGAAACACTCTTTACCACTGCCACACCCCTTACCACTGCCAAATCCCTTACCACGGCTACACCCCTTAACACTGCCACCCCTTACCACTGCCACACCCCATACCACTGCTACACCCCTCACCACTGCCACACTCCTTATCATTTCCACAGTCCTTACCACTACCATACCCCTTACCACTACAACACCCCTTACCACTACCACACACCTTACCATTGCCACACTCCTTACCACTGCCACACTCCTTAACACTGACACACCCCTTACCACTGCCTCACCCCGTACCACTGCCACAATCCCTAACACTGCCACACCCCTTAACTCTTCCAAATCCTTACCACTACCGCACCCTTTACCACTGCCACACTCCTTACCACTGCCACACCTCTTACCGCTGCCACACCCCTCAGCAGTTTCACACCCCTTAACACTGCCACACTCCTTACCACTGCCACACCCCTTAACACTGCCACATTCCTTACCACTGCCACAGTCCTTACCACTGCCACACCCCTTACCACTGCCACACCCCTTACCATTGCCACACCCCTTACCACTGCCACACCCCTTACCACTGCCACAGTCTTTACCACTGCGACAATATTTACCACTTCCACAACCCTTACCACTACCACACCACTTCCACTGCCACACTCCTTACCACTGCGACAATACTTAACACTGCCACACACCTTATCACTGCCACACCCCTTACCACTGCCACAATCCCTAACACTGCCACACCCCTTACCACTGCCACCTTCCTTACCACTGCCATACTCCTTACCACTGTTACACCCCTTACCATTTCCACAGTCTTTACCACTGCCACAGACCTTACCACTGCCACACTCCTTAACACTGCCACAATCCTTACCACTGCCACACCCCTTACCACTGCCACAGTCCTTACCACTGCCACAGTCCTTACCACTGCCAAACCCCTTACCACTGCCACACCACTTACCACTGCCACACCCCTTACCAGTGCCACAGTCCTTACCACAGCTACACCCCTTACACTGCCACAATCCTTACCACTGCCACACCCCTTGCCACAGCCATGTTCCTTAGCACTGCCACACCGCTTACCACAGCCACACCCCTTACCACTGCCACACCCCTTACCAGTGCCACCGTCCTTACCAATGTCACACTCCTTACCACTGCCAAACACCTTACCACTGCCACAGTACTTACCACTGCCACACACCTTACTACAGCCATGTTCCTTACCACTGCCACACCCCTTACCACTGACACACCCCTTACCACTGCCACACTTTTTAACACTGCCACACCCGTTACCACTGCCACACCATTTCCACTGCCACATCCCTTACCAATGCCACACCCTTACCACTGCCACACTCCTTATCATTTCCACAGTCCTTACCACTACCAAGCCTTTAACACTACAACACCCCTTACCACTACCACACACCTTACCACTGCCACACCCCTACCACTGCCACACCCCTTACCACTGTCAACCCCTAACCACTGCCACAGTCCTTACCACTGCCACACCCCTTACCACTGCCACAGTCCTTAACATTGCCACAGTCCTTACCACTGCCACAGTCCTTACCACGGCCACACATCTTACCACTGCCACATCCCTTACCACTGCCACACCCCTTACCACTGCCACAGTCCTTACCACTACCACACCACTTACCACTGCCACACCTCTTACCACTGCCACAGTCCTTACCACTGCCACACTCCTTACCACTGCAACACCCCTTACCACTGCCACAGTCCTTAACACTGCCACACTCCTTACCACTACCACACCGCTTACCATTCCCACAGTCCTTACCACTGCCACACTCCTTACCACTGCCACACCTCTTACCACTGCCACAGTCCTTACCACTGCCAAACTCGTTACCACTACCACACCCCTTACGACTGCCACAGTCTTTACCACAACCACACCAGTTACCACTGCCACTCCCTTACCACTGCCACACTCCTTACCACTGCCATACTCCTTACCAATGCCACACCCCTTACCAATGCCACACCCCTTACCACTGCCACAGTCCTTACCACTGCCACAGTCCTTACCACCGCCACACCCCTTACCACTGCCACAACCCTTACCACTGCCACAGTCCTTACCACTGCCAAACTCCTTACCACTACCACACCCCTTACCACTGCCACATTCCTTACCACTGCCACAGTCCTTACAACTGCCACACCCATTACCACTGCCACAGTCCCTACCACTGCCACAGTCCTTACCACTGCCACACCCCTTATCGCTGCCACACCCCTTACCACTGCCACACCCCTTACCACTGCAAACACATAACCACTGCCACACCCCTTACCACTGCCACCCCCCTTAATACTGCCATACCCCTTACCAATGCCGCACCCCTTGCCACTGCCACAGTCCCAACCACTGCCACAATACTAACCACTGCTAAACCCCTTAAAACTGCCACACCCCTTACCACTGCCACACTCCTTACCATGCACACTCCTTATCACTGCCACAATCCCTACCACTGTCACACCCCTTACTACTGCTACAACACTTACCACTGCCAGACCCCTTATCACTGCCACACCCCTTATCACTGCCACACCCCTTACCACTGCCACAATCACTACCACTGCCACACCCCTTACCACTGCCACAGTCCTTACCACTGCCACACCCCATACCATTGCCACAGTCCTTACCACTACCAAACCTCTTACCACTGCCACCTTACTTACCACTGCCATACTCCTTACCACTGCCACACCCCTTACAACTGCCACACCCCTTACCACTGCAACAGTCCTTACCACTGCCCCACTCCTTACAACTGCCACAATACTTACCACTGCCACACACATTACCACTGCCACACTCCTTACCACTACCACACCCCTTTCCACTGCCACAGTCCTTACCACTGCCACACCCCTTACCACTGCCACACTCCTTACCAGTGCCACACCCCTTACCACTGCCACATTCCTTACCACTGCCACAGTCCTTACCAGTGCCACACCCCTTATCACTGCAACACCCCTTACCATTGCCACACCCCTTACCACTGCCCCACTCCTTATCACTGCCACACTCCTTACCACTGCCACACCCCTTACCATTTCCACAACCCTTACCACTGATACACTCCTTATCCCTTCCACACAACTTACCACTGCCACAGTCCTTACCATGCCACACCCCTTACCACTGCCACACTCCTTACTACTGCTATACTCCTTAACACTGCCACACCCCTTACCACTGCCACACCCCTTACCACTACCACAATCCCTAACCCTGCCACACCCCTTACCACTGCCACACCCGTTAGCACTTCCACAACCCTTACCACTGTCACACTCCTTACCATTGCCACACCCCTTGCCACTGCCACAGTCCTTACCACTGCCCCATTCCTTTCCACTTCCATACCCCTTACCACTGCCTCGCCCCTTACTACTGCCACAGTCCTTACCACTGCCACAGTCCTTACCACTGCCACACCCTTACCACTACCACATCCCTTACCACTGCCATAGTGCTTACCACTGCTACAGTCCTTACCACTGCCACACCCCTTACCACTGCCATACTCCTTACCACTGCCACAACCCTTACCACTGCCACAGTCCTTATCAATGCCACAGTCCTTACCACTACCACACCCCTTACCACTGCCACACCCCTTACCACTGCCCCACCCCTTACCACTGCCACAGTCCTTACCACTGCCACACCCCTTACCACTACCACACCCCTTACCACTGCCATAGTCCTTACCACTGCCACAGTCCTTACAACTGCCACACACCTTACCACAGCCATGTTATTTACCACTGCCACACCCCTTACCACAGCCATACTCCTTGCCACTGCCACACCCCTTACCACTGCCACACCCCTTAACACAGCTACACCCCTTAACACTGCCAATCCTTACCACTGCCACATCCCTTACCACTGCCACACCCCTTACTACTACCACAATGCTTATCACCGCCACAGTCCTTACCACTGCCACACCCCTTACCACTGCGACACCCCTTACCACTGCCACACTTTTTATCACTGCCAAAGCCCTTACCCCTGACACAACACTACAACTGCCACACCCCTTACCACTGCACACTCCTTATCACTGCACAATCCCTACCACTGCCACACCACTTACCACTGCCAAACTCCTTACCACTGCTACAATACTTAGAAATGCCACACTCCTTATCACTGCCACACCCCTTACCACTGCCACAATCCGTACCACTGCCACACCCCTTACCAGTGCCACAGTCTTTACCACTGCGACAATACTTACCACTACAACACCCCTTACCACTACCACACCCCTTACCACTGCCACACTCCTTACCACTGCTACACCCCTTACCACTGCCACACCCCTTATCCCTGCCACACCCCTTACCACTGCCACATCCCTTACCACTGCCACAGTCCTTACCACTGCCACACCCCTTACCACTACCACACCGCTTACCACTGCCATAGTGCTTACCACTGCCACAGTCCTTACCACTGCCACACCCCTTACCACTGCCATACTCCTTACCACTGCCACAACCCTTAACACTGCCACAGTCCTTATCAATGCCACAGTCCTTACCACTACCACACCCCTTACCACTGCCACACCCCTTACCACTGCCCCACCCCTTACCACTGCCACAGTCCTTACCACTGCCACACCCCTTACCACTACCACACCCCTTACCACTGCCATAGTCCTTACCACTGCCACAGTCCTTACAACTGCCACACACCTTACCACAGCCATGTTATTTACCACTGCCACACCCCTTACCACAGCCATACTTCTTGCCACTGCCACACCCCTTACCACTGCCACACCCCTTAACACAGCTACACCCCTTAACACTGCCAATCCTTACCACTGCCACATCCCTTACCACTGCCACACCCCTTATTACTACCACAATACTTATCACCGCCACAGTCCTTACCACTGCCACACCCCTTACCACTGCCACACCCCTTACCACTGCCACACATTTTATCACTGCCAAAGCCCTTACCCCTGACACAACCCTACCACTGCCACACCCCTTACCACTGCACACTCCTTATCACTGCCACACCCCTTACCACTGCCACAATCCGTACCACTGCCACACCCCTTACCAGTGCCACAGTCTTTACCACTGCGACAATACTTACCACTACAACACCCCTTACCACTACCACACCCCTTACCACTGCCACACTCCTTACCACTGCTACACCCCTTACCACTGCCACACCCCTTATCCCTGCCACACCCCTTACCACTGCCACATCCCTTACCACTGCCACACTCCTTACCACTGCCACACCAATTACCATTGCCACAATCCCTACCTCTGCTACACGTTTTACCACTGACACAGTCCTTACCACTGCCACACCCCTTACCACTACCACACCCCTTACGACTGCCACCCCCCTTACCACTGCCACAGTCCTTACCACTACCGCACCCCTTACCACTGCCACACCCCTTACCATTGACACAGTCCTTACCACTGCCACACTCCTTACCACTGCCACAGTCCTTACCACTGCCACACCCCTTACCACTGCCATACTCCTTACCACTGCCACAACCCTTACCACTGCCACAGTCCTTATCACTGCCACACTCCTTACCACTGCCCCACCCCTTACCACTGCCACACCCCTTAACACTGCCACCCCTTACCCCGCCACATCCCTACCATTGCCACTCCCCTTCCCACTGCCAAATTCCTTAACACTGCCACCCCTTACCCCGCCACATCCCTTACCACAGCCATGTTACTTACCACTGCCACACCCCTTACCACAGCCATACTCCTTACCACTGCCAAACCCCTTACCACTGCCACACCCCTTACCTCGGCTACACCCCTTAACGCTGCCACCCCTTACCCCGCCACATCCCTTACCACTGCCAGACCCTTACTACTACCACAATACTTATCACTGCCACAGTCCTTACCACTGCCACACCCCTTACCACTGCCACACCCCTTACCACTGCCACAATTTTATCACTGCCAAACCCCTTACCACTGCCAAAGTCCTTACTACAAGCACACCCCTTATCACTGCCACAGTCCTTACCACTGCCACACCCCTTGCCACAGCCATGTTCCTTACCAATGCCACACCCCTTACCAAAGCCAAACCCCTTACCACTGCCATACCCCTTACCACTGCCGCACCCCTTTCACTGCCACAGTCCCCACCACTGCCACAATACTAACCACTGCTAAACCCCTTACCACTGCCACACTCCTTAACATTGCCACACCCCTTACCACTGCCACACCCCTTACCACTGCCATACCCCTTACCACTGCCACACCCCTTTCACTGCCACAGTCCCCACCACTGCCACAATACTAACCACTGCTAAACCCCTTACCACTGCCACACTCCTTAACATTGCCACACCCCTTACCACTGCCCCACCCTTACCACTGCCAGAGTCCTTACCACTGCCACACCCCTTACCACTACCACACACCTTACCACTGCCACACCCCTTACCACCACCACAGTCCTGACCAATGCCACACCCCTTACCACCACTGCCACAGTCCTTACCACTGCCAGAGTCCTTACCACTGCCAAACCCCTTACCACTGCCACACCCATTACCACTCCCACAATCCTTACCACTGCCACACCCCTTACCACTGCCACAGTCCTTACTACTGCCAGAGTCCTTACCACTGCCACACTCCTTACCACTGCCACACTCCTTACCACTGCCACACCACTTACCACTTCCATACTATTTACCACTGCCACAGTCCTTACCACTACCATACCCCTTACCACTGCCACACCCCTTACCATTTCCACAGTCCTTACCACTGACACGGTCCTTAACACTGCCACAGTCCTTACTACTGCCACACTCCTTACCACTGCCACACCCCTTACCACTGCCAGAATCCTTACCACTGCCACACCCCTTACCATTGCCACAGTCCTTACCACTGCAACACCCCATACCACTGCCACAGTCCTTACAACTGCCACACTCCTTACCTTGCCACACTACTTACGACTGCCACAATCCTTACCACTGCCACACCCCTTACAACTGCCACACCCATTACCACTGCCACAATCCTTACCACCTCCACAGTCCATACCACTGCCACACCCGTTATCACTGCCACACCCCTACCACTGCCACACCCCTTACCACTGCCACAGTCCTTACCACTGCCACACCCCTTATCAATGCCACACACCTTATCACTGCCACACCCCTTACCACTGCCACAATCCCTAGCACTGCCACACCCCTTACCACTGCCACAGTCCTTACCACTGCCACACCCCATACCATTGCCACACTCCTTACCACTAGCACACCTCTTTCCACTGCCACAGTCCTTACCACTGCCACAGTCCTTACCACTGCCACACTCCTTACCACTGCCACACCGCTTACCACTGCCACAGTCCTTTCCACTGCCACACACCTTATTACAGCCATGTTCCTTACCACTGCCACACCCCTTACCACAGCCACACTCCTTACCACTGCCACATCCCTTACCACTGCCACACCCCTTATCACTGCTACTCCCCTTAACACTGCCACCCCTTACCACTGCCACATCCCTTACCACTGCCACACTCCTTACCACTGCCACACCCCTTACCACTGCCACACACCTTATCACTGCCAAACCCCTTACCATGCGACAGTCCTTACCACTGCCACACCCCTTACCAGTGCCATTCTCCTTACTACTGCCACACTCCTTACCACTGCCACATCCCTTACCACTGCCACACTCCTTACCACTGACACATCCCTTACCACTGCCACAGTCCCTACCACTGCCACACACCTTACCACTGCCACACCCCTTACCACTGCCACACCCCTTACCACTGCCACAATCCTTACCACTGCCGCACCCCTTACCACTGATACACCCCGACCACTGCCACAGTCCTTATCACTGCCACACTCCTTAACACTTCCACAATACTTATCACTGCCACAGTACTTACCACTACCACACCCCTTACCACTGCCACACTCCTTACCACTGCGACAATACTTACCACTGCCCACCTCTTATCACTGCCAGACCTCTTACCACTGCTACACTCCTTACCACTGCCAGACTCCTTACCACTGCCACAACCCTTAACACTGCCAAACCGCTTACCACTGCCACACCCCTTACCAGTGCCACAGTCCTTAACACAGCCACACCCCTTGCCACAGCCATGTTCCTTACCACTGCCACACACTTAAAACAGCCACACCCCTTAGCACTGCCATAACCCTTACAACTGCCGCACCCCTTGCCACTGCCACAGTTCCTACCACTGCCACAATAGTAACCACTGCTAAACCCCTTACCACTGCCACACCCCTTACCACTGCCACAATCCCTAGCACTGCCACACCCCTTAACACTGCCACAGTCCTTACCACTGCCACACCCCAAACCATTGCCACACTCCTTACCACTACCACACACCTTTCCACTGCCACAGTCCTTACCACTGCCACAGTCCTTACCACTGCCACAGTCCTTACCACTACCACACTCCTTACCACTGCCACACCGCTTACTACTGCCACAGTCCTTACCACTGCCACACACCTTATTACAGCCATGTTCCTTACCACAGCCACACCCCTTACCACAACCACACTTCTTACCACTGCCACACCCCTTACCACTGCCACACCCCTTATCAATGCTACACCCCGTAAAACTGCCACCCCTTACCACTGCCACATCCCTTACCACTGCCACACCCCTTACCACTACCAAATACTTATCACTGCCACAGTCCTTACCACAGCCACACCCCTTACCACTGCCACACACCTTACCACTGCCACAGTCCTTACCACTGCCACACCCCTTACCACTGCCAAAACCCTACCACTGCCACACCCCTTACCACTGCCACACTCCTTATCTCTGACACACCACTTATCACTGCCACAGTCCTTACCACTGCCAGACCCCTTACCACTGACACACTCCTTCCCACTGCCACACCTTTTAACACTGCCACACCCATTACCACTGCCACACCATTTCCACTGCCACACCCCTTAACATTGCCACACCCCTTACCACTGCCACACTCCTTATCATTTCCACAGTCCTTACCACTACCAAGCCCTTACCACTACCACACACCTTACTTCTGCCACTAGTTACCACTGCCACACCACTTACCACTGCCACACCCCTTACCACTGCCACACCCCTTATCACTGCCACACCCCTTGCCACTGCCACACCCCTTACCACTGCCACCCTCCTTACCAGTGCCACACCCATTATCACTGCAACACCCCTTACCACTACCACACCCCTTACCACTGCCACACTTTTATCACTGCCACACCCCTTACCACTGCCACACCCCTTACCACTGCCACACCCCTTACCACTGCCACACCCCTTACCACTGCCACACTCCTTATCACTGCCACACCCCTTACCACTGCCACGCCCCTTACCATTTCCACACCCCTTACCACTGCCACACTCCTTATCACTGCCACACAACTTACCACTGCCACAGTCCTTACCATGCCACACCCCTTACCACTGCCACAGTCCTTACCACTGCCAAACTCCTTACCACAACCACACCCCTTACCACAGCCACGGTCCTTACCACTACCACACCAGTTACCACTGCCACACCCCTTACCACTGCCACACCACTTACCACTGCCACACTCCTTACCACTGCCACACCCCTTACCACTGCCTCACCCCTTACCACTGCCACACCCCTTACCACTGCCACACCCCTTACCACTGCCACACCGCTTACCACTGACAACCCCTAACCACTGCCAAACCTTTTTCCACTGCCACACCCCTTAACACTGCCACAGTCCTTTCCACTGCCACACTCCTTACCACTGCCACACACCTTACCACTGCCACAGTCCTTACCACTGCCACACTCCTTACCAATGCCACACCCCTTACCAATGCCACACCCCTTACCACTGCCACAGTCCTTACCACTGCCACAGTCCTTACCACTGCCACACACCTTACCACTGCCACATCCCTTACCACTGCCACAGTCCTTACCACTGCCACACTCCTTACCACTGCCACACCCCTTACCACTGCCACAGTCCTTACCACTGCCAAACTCCTTACCACTACCACACCCCTTACGACTGCCACAGTCTTTACCACTACCACACCTGTTACCACTGCCACACCCCTTACCAGTGCCAAATTCCTTACCACTGCCACACCCCTTACCAATGCCACACCCCTTACCACTGCCACAGTCCTTACCACTGCCACAGTCCTTACCACTGCCACACACCTTACCACTTCCACATCACTTAACACTGCCACACTCCTTACCACTGCCACACTCCTTACCACTACCACACCCCTTACCACTGCCACATACCTTAACACTGCCAAAGTCCTTACCACTGCCACACCCCTTACCGCTGCCACACCCCTTACCACTGCCACACCCCTTATCACTGCCAACCCCTAACCACTGCCACACCCCTTACCACTGCCACACCCCTTACCACTGCCACACCCCTTACCACTGCCACAGTCCTTACCACGGCCACACCCCTTACCACTGCCACATCCCTTACCACTGACACACCCCTTACCACTGCCACAGTCCTTACCACGGCCACACCACTTACCACTGCCACACCCCTTACCACTGCCACAGTCCTTACCACTGCCACACCACTTAGCACTGCCACACCCCTTACCACTGCCACACACCTTACCACTGCCAGACCCCTTACCACTGCCACACCCCTTACCACTGCCACACCTCTTATCACTGCCACACCCCTTATCACTGCCACACCCCTTACCACTGCCACAATCCCTAGCACTGCCACACCCCTTAACACTGCCACAGTCCTTACCACGGCCACACCCCAAACCATTGCCACACTCCTTACCACTACCACACACCTTTCCACTGCCACAGTCCTTACCACGGCCACAGTCCTTACCACTGCCACAGTCCTTACCACTACCACACTCCTTACCACTGCCACACCGCTTACTACTGCCACAGTCCTTACCACTGCCACACACCTTATTACAACCATGTTCCTTACCACTGCCACAGTCCTTACCACTGCCACACCCATTACCACTGCCATACTGCTCACCACTGCCACAACCCTTACCACTGCCACAGTCCTTATCACTGCCACACCCCTTACCACTGCCCCACCCCTTACCACTGCCACAGTCCTTACCACTGCCACACCCCTTACCACTATCACACCCCTTACGACTGCCATTGTCCTTACCACTGCCACAGTCCCTACCACTGCCCCACACGTTACCAAAGCCATGTTACTTACCACTGCCACACCCCTTACCACAGCCATACTCCTTACCACTGCCACACCCCTTACCACTGCCACACCCCTTACCACAGCTACACCCCTTAACACTGCCACCCCTTACCACTGCCACATCCCTTACCACTGCCACACCCCTTAATACTGCCAAAATACTTATCACTGCCACAATCCTTACCACTGGCACACCCCTTACCACTGCCACACCCCTAAACACTGCCACAATTTTTATCACTGCCACACCCCTTACCACTGCCACACCCCTACCACTGCCACACCCCTTACCACTGCCACACTCCTTATCACTGCCACACCACTTACCACTGCCACAGTCCTTAACCCTGCCACACCCCTAACCACTGCCACACCCTTACCACTGCCACACCCCTTACCACTGCCACACACCTTATCATTTCCACAGTCCTTACCACTACCATAACCCTTACCACCACCACACCCCTTACCACTACCACACACCTTACCACTGCCACACTCCTTACCACTGCTACACTCCTTACCACTTACACACTCCTTATCACTGCCACACCCCTTACCACTGCCAGATTCCTTACCACTGCCACAATCCCTAACAGTGCCACACCCCTTACCACTGACACAGTCCTTACCACTACCACACCCTTTAACACTGCCACACTCCTTACCACTGCCACACCCCTTACCACTGCCAAAGACCTTAACACTGACAAAGTCCTTACCAGTGCCACACCCCATACCACAGCCACACCCCTTATCACTTCCACAGTCCTTACCACTGCCACACCCCTTACCACTGCCACACCCCTTACCACTGCCACAGTCCTTACCACTGCCACACCCCTTACCACTGCCAAAGTCCTTACTACAAGCACACCCCTTATCACTGCCAAATTCCTTACCACTGCCACACCCCTTGCCACAGCCATGTTCCTTACCAATGCCACACCCCTTACCAAAGCCAAACCCCTTACCACTGCCAAAGCCCTTACCACTGCCGCACCCCTTTCACTGCCACAGTCCCCACCACTGCCACAATACTAACCACTGCTAAACCCCTTACCACTGCCACACTCCTTAACATTGCCACACCCCTTACCACTGCCACACCCCTTACCACTGCCATACCCCTTACCACTGCCACACCCCTTTCACTGCCACAGTCCCCACCACTGCCACAATACTAACCACTGCTAAACCCCTTACCACTGCCACACTCCTTAACATTGCCACACCCCTTACCACTGCCCCACCCTTACCACTGCCAGAGTCCTTACCACTGCCACACCCCTTACCACTACCACACACCTTACCACTGCCACACCCCTTACCACCACCACAGTCCTGACCAATGCCACACCCCTTACCACCACTGCCACAGTCCTTACCACTGCCAGAGTCCTTACCACTGCCAAACCCCTTACCACTGCCACACCCATTACCACTCCCACAATCCTTACCACTGCCACACCCCTTACCACTGCCACAGTCCTTACTACTGCCAGAGTCCTTACCACTGCCACACTCCTTACCACTGCCACACTCCTTACCACTGCCACACCACTTACCACTTCCATACTATTTACCACTGCCACAGTCCTTACCACTACCATACCCCTTACCACTGCCACACCCCTTACCATTTCCACAGTCCTTACCACTGACACGGTCCTTAACACTGCCACAGTCCTT
This sequence comes from Microtus pennsylvanicus, assembly GCF_037038515.1. Taxonomy (NCBI): domain Eukaryota; kingdom Metazoa; phylum Chordata; class Mammalia; order Rodentia; family Cricetidae; genus Microtus; species Microtus pennsylvanicus. The sequence goes on along the minus strand of NC_134601.1, from coordinate 59,898,107 downwards.
ACTACTGCCACACTCCTTACCACTGCCACACCCCTTACCACTGCCAGAATCCTTACCACTGCCACACCCCTTACCATTGCCACAGTCCTTACCACTGCAACACCCCATACCACTGCCACAGTCCTTACAACTGCCACACTCCTTACCTTGCCACACTACTTACGACTGCCACAATCCTTACCACTGCCACACCCCTTACAACTGCCACACCCATTACCACTGCCACAGTCCTTACCACCTCCACAGTCCATACCACTGCCACACCCGTTACCACTGCCACACCCCTACCACTGCCACACCCCTTACCACTGCCACAGTCCTTACCACTGCCACACCCCTTATCAATGCCACACACCTTATCACTGCCACACCCCTTACCACTGCCACAATCCCTAGCACTGCCACACCCCTTACCACTGCCACAGTCCTTACCACTGCCACACCCCATACCATTGCCACACTCCTTACCACTACCACACCTCTTTCCACTGCCACAGTCCTTACCACTGCCACAGTCCTTACCACTGCCACACTCCTTACCACTGCCACACCGCTTACCACTGCCACAGTCCTTACCACTGCCACACACCTTATTACAGCCATGTTCCTTAGCACTGCCACACCCCTTACCACAGCCACACTCCTTACCACTGCCACATCCCTTACCACTGCCACACCCCTTATCACTGCTACTCCCCTTAACACTGCCACCCCTTACCACTGCCACATCCCTTACCACTGCCACACCCCTTACCACTGCCACAATACTTATCACTGCCACAGTCCTTACCACTGCCAAACCCCTTACCACTGCCACACACCTTACCACTGCCATAGTCCTTACAACTGCCACACCCATTAAAACTGCCACAGTCCTTACCACCTCCACAGTCCTTACCACTGCCACAGTCCTTACCACTGCCACACCCTTACCACTGCAACACCCCTTACCACTGCCACACACCTTATCACTGCCAAACCCCTTACCATGCGACAGTCCTTACCACTGCCACACCCCTTACCAGTGCCATTCTCCTTACTACTGCCACACTCCTTACCACTGCCACATCCCTTACCACTGCCACACTCCTTACCACTGCCACATCCCTTACCACTGCCACAGTCCCTACCACTGCCACACACCTTACCACTGCCACACCCCTTACCACTGCCACACCCCTTACCACTGCCACAATCCTTACCACTGCCGCACCCCTTACCACTGATACACCCCGACCACTGCCACAGTCCTTATCACTGCCACACTCCTTAACACTTCCACAATACTTATCACTGCCACAGTACTTACCACTACCACACCCCTTACCACTGCCACACTCCTTACCACTGCGACAATACTTACCACTGCCCACCTCTTATCACTGCCAGACCTCTTACCACTGCTACACTCCTTACCACTGCCAGACTCCTTACCACTGCCACAACCCTTAACACTGCCAAACCCCTTACCACTGCCACACCCCTTACCAGTGCCACAGTCCTTAACACAGCCACACCCCTTGCCACAGCCATGTTCCTTACCACTGCCACACACTTACCACAGCCACACCCCTTAGCACTGCCATAACCCTTACAACTGCCGCACCCCTTGCCACTGCCACAGTTCCTACCACTGCCACAATACTAACCACTGCTAAACCCCTTACCACTGCCACACCCCTTACCACTGCCACAATCCCTAGCACTGCCACACCCCTTAACACTGCCACAGTCCTTACCACTGCCACACCCCAAACCATTGCCACACTCCTTACCACTACCACACACCTTTCCACTGCCACAGTCCTTACCACTGCCACAGTCCTTACCACTGCCACAGTCCTTACCACTACCACACTCCTTACCACTGCCACACCGCTTACTACTGCCACAGTCCTTACAACTGCCACACACCTTATTACAGCCATGTTCCTTACCACAGCCACACCCCTTACCACTGCCACACACCTTACCACTGCCACAGTCCTTACCACTGCCACACCCCTTACCACTGCCAAAACCCTACCACTGCCACACCCCTTACCACTGCCACACTCCTTATCTCTGACACACCACTTATCACTGCCACAGTTCTTACCACTGCCAGACCCCTTACCACTGACACACTCCTTCCCACTGCCACACCTTTTAACACTGCCACACCCATTACCACTGCCACACCATTTCCACTGCCACACCCCTTAACATTGCCACACCCCTTACCACTGCCACACTCCTTATCATTTCCACAGTCCTTACCACTACCAAGCCCTTACCACTACCACACACCTTACCTCTGCCACTCCTTACCACTGCCACACCACTTACCACTGCCACACCCCTTACCACTGCCACACCCCTTATCACTGCCACACCCCTTACCACTGCCACAGTCCTTACCACTGCCACCACCCTTACCACTGCCACACCCCTTGCCACTGCCACACCCCTTACCACTGCCACCCTCCTTACCAGTGCCACACCCATTATCACTGCAACACCCCTTACCACTACCTCACCCCTTACCACTGCCACAATTTTTATCACTGCCACACCCCTTACCACTGCCACACCCCTTACCACTGCCACACCCCTTACCACTGCCACACCCCTTACCACTGCCACACTCCTTATCACTGCCACACCCCTTACCACTGCCACGCCCCTTACCATTTCCACACCCCTTACCACTGCCACACTCCTTATCACTGCCACACAACTTACCACTGCCACAGTCCTTACCATGCCACACCCCTTACCACTGCCACAGTCCTTACCACTGCCAAACTCCTTACCACAACCACACCCCTTACCACAGCCACGGTCCTTACCACTACCACACCAGTTACCACTGCCACACCCCTTACCACTGCCACACCACTTACCACTGCCACACTCCTTACCACTGCCACACCCCTTACCACTGCCTCACCCCTTACCACTGCCACACCCCTTACCACTGCCACACCCCTTACCACTGCCACACCCCTTACCACTGCCACACCCCTTACCACTGACAACCCCTAACCACTGCCAAACCTTTTACCACTGCCACACCCCTTAACACTGCCACAGTCCTTTCCACTGCCACACTCCTTACCACTGCCACACACCTTACCACTGCCACAGTCCTTACCACTGCCACACTCCTTACCAATGCCACACCCCTTACCACTGCCACAGTCCTTACCACTGCCACAGTCCTTACCACTGCCACACACCTTACCACTGCCACATCCCTTACCACTGCCACAGTCCTTACCACTGCCACACTCCTTACCACTGCCACACCCCTTACCACTGCCACAGTCCTTACCACTGCCAAACTCCTTACCACTACCACACCACTTACGATTGCCACAGTCTTTACCACTACTACACCTGTTACCACTGCCACACCCCTTACCAGTGTCAAATTCCTTACCACTGCCACACCCCTTACCAATGCCACACCCCTTACCACTGCCACAGTCCTTACGACTGCCACAGTCCTTACCACTGCCACACACCTTACCACTTCCACATCACTTAACACTGCCACACTCCTTACCACTGCCACACTCCTTACCACTACCACACCCCTTACCACTGCCACATACCTTAACACTGCCAAAGTCCTTACCACTGCCACACCCCTTACCGCTGCCACACCCCTTACCACTGCCACACCACTTATCACTGCCAACCCCTAACCACTGCCACACCCCTTACCACTGCCACACCCCTTACCACTGCCACACCCCTTACCACTGCCACAGTCCTTACCACTGCCACAGTCCTTACCACGGCCACACCCCTTACCACTGCCACATCCCTTACCACTGACACACCCCTTACCACTGCCACAGTCCTTACCACGGCCACACCACTTACCACTGCCACACCCCTTACCACTGCCACAGTCCTTACCACTGCCACACCACTTAGGACTGCCACACCCCTTACCACTGCCACACACCTTACCACTGCCAGACCCCTTAACACTGCCACACCCCTTACCACTGCCACACCCCTTATCACTGCCACACACCTTACCACTGCCACAATCCCTAGCACTGCCACACCCCTTAACACTGCCACAGTCCTTACCACGGCCACACCCCAAACCATTGCCACACTCCTTACCACTACCACACACCTTTCCACTGCCACAGTCCTTACCACTGCCACAGTCCTTACCACTGCCACAGTCCTTACCACTACCACACTCCTTACCACTGCCACACCGCTTACTACTGCCACAGTCCTTACCACTGCCACACCCCTTACCACAGCCACACTTCTTACCACTGCCACACCCCTTACCACTGCCACACCCCTTATCAATGCTACACCCCTTAAAACTGCCACCCCTTACCACTGCCACATCCCTTACCACTGCCACACCCCTTACCACTGCCACAATACTTATCACTGCCACAGTCCTTACCACAGCCACACCCCTTACCACTGCCACATCCCTTACCACTGCCACACCCCTTACCACTGCCACAATACTTATCACTGCCACAGTCCTTACCACAGCCACACCCCTTACCACTGCCACACACCTTACCACTGCCACAGTCCTTACCACTGCCACACCCCTTACCACTGCCAAAACCCTACCACTGCCACACCCCTTACCACTGCCACACTCCTTATCTCTGACACACCACTTATCACTGCCACAGTCCTTACCACTGCCAGACCCCTTACCACTGACACACTCCTTCCCACTGCCACACCTTTTAACACTGCCACACCCATTACCACTGCCACACCATTTCCACTGCCACACCCCTTAACATTGCCACACCCCTTACCACTGCCACACTCCTTATCATGTCCACAGTCCTTACCACTACCAAGCCCTTACCACTACCACACACCTTACCACTGCCACTCCTTACCACTGCCACACCTCTTACCACTGCCACACCCCTTACCACTGCCACACCCCTTATCACTGCCACACCCCTTACCACTGCCACAGTCCTTACCACTGCCACCACCCTTACCACTGCCACACCCCTTGCCACTGCCACACCCCTTACCACTGCCACCCTCCTTACCAGTGCCACACCCATTATCACTGCAACACCCCTTACCACTACCTCACCCCTTACCACTGCCACACTTTTTATCACTGCCACACCCCTTACCACTGCCACACCCCTTACCACTGCCACACCCCTTACCACTGCCACACTCCTTATCACAGCTACACCCCTTACCACTGCCACACCCCTTACTATTTCCACACCCCTTACCACTGCCACACTCCTTATCACTGCCACACAACTTACCACTGCCACAGTCCTTACCATGCCACACCCCTTACCACTGCCACAGTCCTTACCACTGCCAAACTCCTTACCACAACCACACCCCTTACCACAGCCACAGTCCTTACCACTACCACACCAGTTACCACTGCCACACCCCTTACCACTGCCACACCACTTACCACAGCCACACTCCTTACCACTGCCACACCCCTTACCACTGCCTCACCCCTTACCACTGCCACACCCCTTACGACTGCCACACCCCTTACCACTGCCACACCCCTTACCACTGCCACACCCCTTACCACTGACAACCCCTAACCACTGCCAAACCTTGTACCACTGCCATACCCCTTACCACTGCCACAGTCCTTTCCACTGCCACACTCCTTACCACTGCCACACACCTTACCACTGCCACAGTCCTTACCACTGCCACACTCCTTACCAATGCCACACCCCTTACCAATGCCACAGTCCTTACCACTGCCACACTCCTTACCACTGCCACACCCCTTACCACTGCCACAGTCCTTACCACTGCCAAACTCCTTACCACTACCACACCACTTACGACTGCCACAGTCTTTACCACTACCACACCTGTTACCACTGCCACACTCCTTACCAGTGCCAAACTCCTTACCACTGCCACACCCCTTACCAATGCCATACCCCTTACCACTGCCACAGTCCTTACCACTGCCACAGTCCTTACCACTGCCACACACCTTACCACTTCCACATCACTTAACACTGCCACACTCCTTACTACTGCCACACTCCTTACCACTACCACACCCCTTACCAATGCCATACCCCTTACCACTGCCACAGTCCTTACCACTGCCACAGTCCTTACCACTGCCACACACCTTACCACTTCCACATCACTTAACACTGCCACACTCCTTACCACTGCCACACTCCTTACCACTGCCACACCCCTTACCACTGCCAACCCCTTACCACTGCCACAGTCCTTACCACTGCCACAGTCCTTACCACGGCCACACCCCTTACCACTGCCACATCCCTTACCACTGACACACCCCTTACCACTGCCACAGTCCTTACCACTGCCACACCACTTACCACTGCCACACCCCTTACCACTGCCACAGTCCTTACCACTGCCACACTCCTTACCACTGCCACACACCTTACCACTACCACAGTCCTTACCACTACCACACCACTTACCACTGCCAACCCCTTACTACTGCCACTGTCTTTACCACTGCGACAATACTTATCACTGCCACAGTCCTTACCACTGCCTCACCCTTTACCACGGCCAAATTACTTACCACTGCCACACACCTTACCACTGCCACACTCCTTCCCACTACCACACCCCTTACCACTGCCACAGTTTTTACCACTGCCACAGTCCTTACCACTGCCACACTCCTTACCACTGCCACACCCCTTACCACTGCCACACTCCTTACAACTGCCACACTCCTTACCACTGCCACACCCCTTACGACTGCCAAGTCTTTACCACTACCACACCAGTTACCACTGCTACACCCCTTACCACTGCCACACTCGTTACCACTGAAACACTCTTTACCACTGCCACACCCCTTACCACTGCCACATACCTTACCACGGCTACACCGTTAACACTGCCACCCCTTACCACTGCCACACCCCTTACCTCTGCCACACCCCTTACCACTGCCACACCCCTTACCACTGCCACACTCCTTATCATTTCCACTGTCCTTACCACTACCATACCCCTTACCACTACAACACCCCTTACCACTACCACACACCTTACCATTGCCACACTCTTTACCACTGCCACACTCCTTATCACTGACACACCCCTTACCACTGCCTCACCCCTTACCACTGCCACAATCCCTAACACTGCCACACCCCTTAACTCTTCCAAATCCTTTCCACTACCACACCCTTTACCACTGCCACACTCCTTACCACTGCCACACCCCTTACCGCTGCCACACCCCTTAGCAGTTTCACACCCCTTAACACTGCCACACTCCTTACCACTGACACACCCCTTAACACTGCCACATTCCTTTCCACTGCCACAGTCCTTACCACTGCCACACCCCTTACCACTGCCTCACCCCTTACCACTGCCACAATCCCTAACACTGCCACACCCCTTACCACTGCCACAGACCTTACCACTACCATACCTTATACCACTGCCCCACTCCTTACCACTGGCACACCCCTTACCACTGCCACACAACTTAGCACTGCCACACCCCTTACCACTGCCACACTCCTTACCACTGCCACACCCTTACCACTGCCACACCCCTTACCAGTGCCACACCCCTTACCACTGCCACAGTCCTTACCACTGCCACAGTCCTTACCACTGCCACACCCCTTACCACTAACACAACACTTACCACTGCCAGACCATTTACCACTGCAACACTCCTTACCACTGCACACTCCTTATCACTGCCATAATCCCTACCACTACCACATCCCTTACCACTGCCACACCCCTTACCACTGTTACACCCCTTACCACTTCCAAGTCCTTACCACTGCCACAGTCCTTACCACTGCCACAATCCTTACCACTGCCACACTCCTTATCACTGCCACACCCCTTACCACTGCCACAATCCCTACCATTGCCACACCCCTTACCACTGCCACATTCTTTACCACTGCGACAATATTTACCACTTCCACACCCCTTACCACTACCACACCCCTTCCACTCCTACACTCCTTACCACTGCGACAATACTTTACACTGCCACACAACTTATCACTGCCACACCCCTTACCACTGCCACAATCCCTAACACTGCCACAACCCTTACCACTGCCACAGTCCTTACCACTGCCACACCCCATACCACTGTCACAGTCCTTACCGATACCACATCCCTTACCACTGCCACCTTCCTTACCACTGCCATACTCCTTACCACTGTTACACCCCTTACCATTTCCACAGTCCTTACCACTGCCACAGACCTTACCACTGCCACACTCCTTAACACTGCCACAATCCTTACCACTGCCACACCCCTTACAACTGCCACAATCCCTACCAATGCCACACCCCTTACCACTGCCACACTCCTTACCACTGCCACAATACTTACTACTGCAACAGTCCTTACGACTACCACACCCCTTACCACTGCCACACCTCTTACCACTGCGACAATATTTACCACTGCCGCACTTTTTATCACTGCCACACCCCTTACCATTGCTACACTCCTTACCACTGCCACACACCTTACCACTGCCACACCCCTTACCACTGCCACAGTCCTTACCACTGCCACAGTCCTTACCACTGCCAAACCCCTTACCACTGCCACACCCCTTACCACTGCCACACACCTTACCAAGCCACAGTCCTTACCACAGCTACACCCCTTACACTGCCACAATCCTTACCACTGCCACACCCCTTGCCACAGACATGTTCCTTAGCACTGCCACACCGCTTACCACAGCCACACCCCTTACCACTGCCACACCCCTAAACAGTGCCACCGTCCTTACCACTTTCACACTCCTTATCACTGCCACACCCCTTACCACTGCCACAGTCCTTACCACTGCCACACACCTTACTACAGCCATGTTCCTTACCACTGCCACACCCCTTATCACTGACACACCCCTTACCACTGCCACACTTTTTAACACTGCCACACCCGTTACCAATGCCACACCATTTCCACTGCCACAACCCTTACCATTGCCACACCCTTACCACTGCCAAACTCCTTATCATTTCCACAGTCCTTACCACTACCAAGCCCTTAACACTACAACACCCCTTACCACTACCACAAACCTTACCACTGCCACACTCCTTACCACTGCCACACCCCTACCACTGCCACACCCCTTACCACTGCCAACCCCTAACCACTGCCACAGTCCTTACCACTGCAAAACCCCTTACCACTGCGACACTCCTTAACACTGCCACAGTCCTTATCACTGCCACAGTCCTTACCACGGCCACACACCTTACCACTGCCACATCCCTTACCACTGCCACACCCCTTAACACTGCCACAGTCCTTACCACTACCACACCACTTACCACTGCCACACCTCTTACCACTGCCACAGTCCTTACCAGTGCCACACTCCTTACCACTGCAACACCCTTTACCACTGCCACAGTCCTTAACACTGCCACAGTCCTTACCACTACCACACCGCTTACCACTGCCACAGTACTTACCACTGCCACACTCCTAACCACTGCCACACCTTTTACCACTGCCACAGTCCTTACCACTGCCAAACTCGTTACCACTACCACACCCCTTACAACTGCCACAGTCTTTACCACTACCACACCAGTTACCACTGCCACTCCCTTACCACTGCCACACTCCTTACCACTGCCAAACTCCTTACCACTACCACACCCCTTACCACTGCCACACCCCTTACAAATGCCACAGTCCCTACCACTGCCACAGTCCTTACCACTGCCACAACCCTTATCGCTGCCACACCCCTTACCAAAGCCACACCCCTTACCATTGCCAACACATAACCACTGCCACACCCCTTACCACTGCCACACCCCTTAACACTGCCATATCCCTTACCAATGCCGCACCCCTTGCCACTGCCACAGTCCCAACCACTGCCACAATACTAAACACTGCTAAACCCCTTAAAACTGCCACACCCCTTACCACTGCCACAGTCCCTACCACTGCCACACTCCCTACCACTGCCACACCCCTTACCACTGCAAGACCCCTTACCACCGCCACACCCCTTACCACTGCCACACTCCTTACCACTGCACACTCCTTATCACTGCCACAATCTCTACCACTGTCACACCCCTTACCACTGCTACAGTACTTACCACTGCCAGACCCCTTATCACTGCCACACCCCTTATCACTGCCACACCCCTTACCACTGCCACAATCCCTACCACTGCCACACCCCTTACCACTGCCACAGTCCTTACCACTGCCACACCCCATACCATTGCCACAGTCCTTACCACTACCAAACTTCTTACCACTGCCACCTTACTTACCACTGCCATACTCCTTACCACTTCCACACCCCTTACAACTGCCACACCCCTTACCACTGCAACAGTCCTTACCACTGCCCCACTCCTTACCACTGCCACAATACTTACCACTGCCACACACATTACCACTGCCACACTCCTTACCACTACCACACCCCTTTCTACTGCCACAGTCCTTACCACTGCCACACCCCTTACCACTGCCACACTCCTTACCAGTGCCACACCCCTTACCACTGCCACAGTCCTTACCACTGCCACAGTCCTTACCACGTCCACACCCCTTACCACTGCCACATCCCTTACCACTGACACACCCCTTACCACTGCCACAGTCCTTATCACTGCCACAACACTTACCACTGCCACACCCCTTACCACTGCCACAGCCCTTACCACTGCCACACTCCTTACCACTGCAACACACCTTACCACTACCACACCACTTACCACTGCCACTGTCCTTACCACTGCGACAATACTTATCACTGCCACAGTCCTTACCACTGCCACACCCCTTACCACTGCCACAGTTCTCACCACTGCCACACCCCTTACCACTGCCACACCCCTTACACTGCCACAGTCCTTACCACTGCCACACCCCTTACCACTGCCTCACCCCTTACCACTGCCACAATCCCTAACACTGCCACACCCCTTACCACTGCCACAGACCTTACCACTACCATACCCTTTACCACTGTTCCACTCCTTACCACTGGCACACCCCTTACCACTGCCACACAACTTACCACTGCCACACCCCTTACCACTGCCACACTCCTTACCACTGCCACACCCTTACCACTGCCACACCCCTTACCAGTGCCACACCCCTTACCACTGCCACAGTCCTTACCACTGCCACAGTCCTTACCACTGCCACACCCCTTACCACTAACACAACACTTACCACTGCCAGACCATTTACCACTGCAACACTCCTTACCACTGCACAGTCCTTATCACTGCCACAATCCCTACCACTACCACATCCCTTACCACTGCCACACCCCTTACCACTGTTACACCCATTACCACTTCCAAGTCCTTACCACTGCCACAGTCCTTACCACTGCCGCAATCCTTACCACTGCCACACTCCTTATCACTGCCACACCCCTTACCACTGCCACAATCCCTACCATTGCCACACCCCTTACCACTGCCACATTATTTACCACTGCGACAATATTTACCACTTCCATACCCCTTACCACTACCACACCCCTTCCACTCCCACACTCCTTACCACTGCGACAATACTTAACACTGCCACACACCTTATCACTGCCACACCCCTTACCACTGCCACAATCCCTAACACTGCCACAACCCTTACCACTGCCACAGTCCTTACCACTGCCACACCCCATACCACTGTCACAGTCCTTACCGCTACCACACCTCTTACCACTGCCACACTCCTTACCACTGCCACACCCTTACCACTGCCACACCCCTTACCAGTGCCACACCCCTTACCACTGCCACAGTCCTTACCACTGCCACAGTCCTTACCACTGCCACACCCCTTACCACTAACATAACACTTACCACTGCCAGACCATTTACCACTGCAACACTCCTTACCACTGCACAGTCCTTATCACTGCCACAATCCCTACCACTACCACATCCCTTACCACTGCCACACCCCTTACCACTGTTACACCCATTACCACTTCCAAGTCCTTACCACTGCCACAGTCCTTACCACTGCCACAATCCTTACCACTGCCACACTCCTTATCACTGCCACACCCCTTACCACTGCCACAATCCCTACCATTGCCACACCCCTTACCACTGCCACATTCTTTACCACTGCGACAATATTTACCACTTCCATACCCCTTACCACTACCACACCCCTTCCACTCCCACACTCCTTACCACTGCGACAATACTTAACACTGCCACACACCTTATCACTGCCACACCCCTTACCACTGCCACAATCCCTAACACTGCCACAACCCTTACCACTGCCACAGTCCTTACCACTGCCACACCCCATGCCACTGTCACAGTCCTTACCGCTACCACACCCCTTACCACTGCCACCTTCCTTACCACTGCCATACTCCTTACCACTGTTACACCCCTTACCATTTCCACAGTCCTTAACACTGCCACAGACCTTACCACTGTCACACTCCTTAACACTGCCACAATCCTTACCTCTGCCACACCCCTTACAACTGCCACAATCCCTACCAATGCCACACCCCTTACCACTGCCACACTCCTTACCACTGCCACAATACTTATCACTGCCACAGTCCTTACCACTACCACACCCCTTACCACTGCCACACTCCTTACCACTGCGACAATATTTACCACTGCCGCACTTCTTATCACTGCCACACCCCTTACCATTGCTACACTCCTTACCACTGCCACACACCTTACCACTGCCACACCCCTTACCACTGCCACAGTCCTTACCACTGCCACAGTCCTTACCACTGCCACAGTCCTTACCACTGCCACACCCCTTACCACTGCCACACCCCTTACCACTGCCACACACCTTACCAGTGCCACAGTCCTTACCACAGCTACACCCCTTACACTGCCACAATCCTTACCACTGCCACACCCCTTGCAACAGCCATGTTCCTTAGCACTGCCTCACCGCTTACCACAGCCACACCCCTTACCACTGCCACACCCCTTACCAGTGCCACCGTCCTTACCACTGTCACACTCCTTACCACTGCCACACCCCTTACCACTGCCACAGTCCTTACCACTGCCACACATCTTACCACTGCCACAGTCCTTACCACTGCCACACCCCTTACCACTGACACACCCCTTACCACTGCCACAGTCCTTACCAGTGCCACACTCCTTACCACTGCAACACCCTTTACCACTGCCACAGTCCTTAACACTGCCACAGTCCTTACTACAGCCATGTTCCTTACCACTGCCACACCCCTTACCACTGACACACCCCTTACCACTGCCACACTTTTTAACACTGCCACACCCGTTACCAATGCCACACCATTTCCACTGCCACAACCCTTACCATTGCCACACCCTTACCACTGCCAAACTCCTTATCATTTCCACAGTCCTTACCACTACCAAGCCCTTAACACTACAACACCCCTTACCACTACCACAAACCTTACCACTGCCACACTCCTTACCACTGCCACACTCCTACCACTGCCACACCCCTTACCACTGCCAACCCCTAACCACTGCCACAGTCCTTACCACTGCAAAACCCCTTACCACTGCGACACTCCTTAACACTGCCACAGTCCTTATCACTGCCACAGTCCTTACCACGGCCACACACCTTACCACTGACACATCCCTTACCACTGCCACACCCCTTAACACTGCCACAGTCCTTGCCACTACCACACCACTTACCACTGCCACACCTCTTACCACTGCCACAGTCCTTACCAGTGCCACACTCCTTACCACTGCAACACCCTTTACCACTGCCACAGTCCTTAACACTGCCACAGTCCTTACCACTACCACACCGCTTACCACTGCCACAGTACTTACCACTGCCACACTCCTAACCACTGCCACACCTCTTACCACTGCCACAGTCCTTACCACTGCCAAACTCGTTACCACTACCACACCCCTTACAACTGCCACAGTCTTTACCACTACCACACCAGTTACCACTGCCACTCCCTTACCACTGCCACACTCCTTACCACTGCCAAACTCCTTACAACTACCACACCCCTTACCACTGCCACACCCCTTACAAATGCCACAGTCCCTACCACTGCCACAGTCCTTACCACTGCCACACCCCTTATCGCTGCCACACCCCTTACCAAAGCCACACCCCTTACCATTGCCAACACGTAACCACTGCCACACCCCTTACCACTGCCACACCCCTTAACACTGCCATATCCCTTACCACTGCCGCACCCCTTGCCACTGCCACAGTCCCAACCACTGCCACAATACTAACCACTGCTAAACCCCTTAAAACTGCCACACCCCTTACCACTGCCACAGTCCCTACCACTGCCACACTCCCTACCACTGCCACACCCCTTACCACTGCAAGACCCCTTACCACCGCCACACCCCTTACCACTGCCACACTCCTTACCACTGCACACTCCTTATCACTGCCACAATCCCTACCACTGTCACACCCCTTACCACTGCTACAGTACTTACCACTGCCAGACCCCTTATCACTGCCACACCCCTTTTCACTGCCACACCCCTTACCACTGCCACAATCCCTACCACTGCCACACCCCTTACCACTGCCACAGTCCTTACCACTGCCACACCCCATACCATTGCCACAGTCCTTACCACTACCAAACTTCTTACCACTGCCACCTTACTTACCACTGCCATACTCCTTACCACTGCCACACCCCTTACAACTGCCACACCCCTTACCACTGCAACAGTCCTTACCACTGCCCCACTCCTTACCACTGCCACAATACTTACCACTGCCACACACATTACCACTGCCACACTCCTTACCACTACCACACCCCTTTCTACTGCCACAGTCCTTACCACTGCCACACCCCTTACCACTGCCACAATCCTTACCAGTGCCACACCCCTTACCACTGCCACAGTCCTTACCACTGCCACAGTCCTTACCACGTCCACACCCATTACCACTGCCACATCCCTTACCACTGACACACCCCTTACCACTGCCACAGTCCTTATCACTGCCACACCACTTACCACTGCCACACCCCTTACCAATGCCACAGCCCTTACCACTGCCACACTCCTTACCACTGCAACACACCTTACCACTACCACACCACTTACCACTGCCACTGTCCTTACCACTGCGACAATACTTATCACTGCCACAGTCCTTACCACTGCCACACCCCTTACCACTGCCACAGTTCTTACCACTGCCACACCCCTTACCACTGCCACACCCCTTACACTGCCACAGTCCTTACCACTGCCTCACCCCTTACCACTGCCGCACCCCTTACCACTGCCACAATCCCTAACACTGCCACACCCCTTACCACTGCCACAGACCTTACCACTACCATACCCTTTACCACTGCCCCACTCCTTACCACTGGCACACCCCTTACCACTGCCACACAACTTACCACTGCCACACCCCTTACCACTGCCACACTCCTTACCACTGCCACACACTTACCACTGCCACACCCCTTACCAGTGCCACACCCCTTACCACTGCCACAGTCCTTACCACTGCCACAGTCCTTACCACTGCCACACCCCTTACCACTAACACAACACTTACCACTGCCAGACCATTTACCACTGTAACACTCCTTACCACTGCACAGTCCTTATCACTGCCACAATCCCTACCACTACCACATCCCTTACCACTGCCACACCCCTTACCACTGTTACACCCATTACCACTTCCAAGTCCTTACCACTGCCACAGTCCTTACCACTGCCACACACCTTACCAGTGCCACAGTCCTTACCACAGCTACACCCCTTACACTGCCACAATCCTTACCACTGCCACACCCCTTGCCACAGCCATGTTCCTTAGCACTGCCACACCGCTTACCACAGCCACACCCCTTACCACTGCCACACCCCTTACCAGTGCCACCGTCCTTACCACTGTCACACTCCTTACCACTGCCACACCCCTTACCACTGCCACAGTCCTTACCACTGCCACACATCTTACTACAGCCATGTTCCTTACCACTGCCACACCCCTTACCACTGACACACCCCTTACCACTGCCACACTTTTTAACACTGCCACACCCGTTACCACTGCCACACCATTTCCACTGCCACAACCCTTACCATTGCCACACCCTTACCACTGCCACACTCCTTATCATTTCCACAGTCCTTACCACTACCAAGCCCTTAACACTACAACACCCCTTACCACTACCACACACCTTACCACTGCCACACTCCTTACCACTGCCACACCCCTACCACTGCCACACCTCTTACCACTGCCAACCCCTAACCACTGCCACAGTCTGTACCACTGCCACACCCCTTACCACTGCCACAGTCCTTAACACTGCCACAGTCCTTACCACTGCCACAGTCCTTACCACGGCCACACACCTTACCACTGCCACATCCCTTACCACTGCCACACCCCTTACCACTGCCACAGTCCTTACCACTGCCACACTCCTTACCACTGCCACAGTCCTTACCACTGCCACACCACTTACCACTGCCATACTCCTTACCACTGCCACAACCCTTACCACTGCCACAGTCCTTATCACTGCCACAGTCCTTACCACTACCACACCCCTTACCACTGCCACACCCCTTACCACTGCCCCACCCCTTACCACTGCCGCAGTCCTTACCACTGCCACACCCCTTACCACTACCACACCCCTTACCACTGCCATAGTCCTTACCACTGCCACAGTCCTTACAACTGCCACACACCTTACCACAGCCATGTTATTTACCACTGCCACACCCCTTACCACAGCCATACTCCTTACCACTGCCACACCCCTTATCACTGCCACACCCCTTACCACAGCTAAACCCCTTAACACTGCCAATCCTTACCACTGCCACATCCCTTACCACTGCCACACCCCTTACTGCTACCACAATACTTATCACTGCCACAGTCCTTACCACTGCCACACCCCTTACCACTGCCACACCCCTTACCACTGCCAAACCCTTACCACTGCCACAGTCCTTACCACTGCCAAAACCCTTACAACTGCCACACCCCTGCCACTGCCACAAACCTTACCACTGCCATACTCCTTACCACTGCCACACTCCTTACCACTGCCACACTCCTTACCACTGCCACACTCCGTCCCACTGCCAGACGCCTTATACTGCCACACTCCTTACCACTGCACACTCCTTATCACTGCACAATCCCTACCACTGCCACACCACTTACCACTGCCACACTCCTTACCACTGCGACAATACTTACCACTGCCACACTACTTATCACTGCCACACCCCTTACCACTGCCACAATTCCTACCAATGCCACACCCCTTACCACTGCCACAGTCTTTACCACTGACACACGTTTTACCACTGACACCTTCCTTACCACTGCCAACCCCCATACCACTGCCACAGTTCTTAACACTGCCACACCCCTTACCACTGCCACACCCGTTACCACTGCCACACTCCTTATCACTGCCACACCACTTACCACTGCCACAGTCCTTACCACTGCCACACCCCTTACGACTGCCACACTCCTTACCACTGCCACACTCCATAACACTGCCACAACCCTTACCACTGCCACACCCCTTACCACTGCCACACCCCTTAACACTTCCACACCCCTTACCACTGCCACATTCCTTACCACTGCCACACCCCTTACCACTACGACACCCCGTAACACTGCCACACCCCTTACCACTGCCACAGTCCTTACCACTGCCACAGTCCTTACCACTGCCACACCCCTTACCACTGCCACACCCCTTACCACTGCCACACCCCTTACCCCTGCCACATCCCTAACCACTGCCACACCCCTTGCCACTGCCACAGTCCCTACCACTGCCACAATACTAACCACTGCTAAACCCCTTATCACTGCCACACCCCTTACCACTGCCACAGTCCCTACCACTGCCACACTCCTTACCACTGCCAGACCCCTTACCACTGCCACACCCCTTACCACTGCCACACTCCTTACCACTGCCAAAGTCCTTACCACTGCCACACCCCTTACCACTGCCAAAACACTTACCACTGCCAGACCCTTTACCACTGCAACACTCCTTACGACTGCACACTCCTTATCACTGCCACAATCCCTACCACTGTCACACCCCTTACCACTGCCAAAGACCTTACCACTACCATACCCTTTACCACTGCCCCACACCTTACCACTGGCACACCCCTTACCACTGCCACACAACTTACCACTGCCAAACCCCTTACCACTGCCACACTCCTTACCACTGCCACACCCTTACCACTGCCACACCCCTTACCAGTGCCACACCCCTTACCACTGCCACAGTCCTTACCACTGCCACAGTCCTTACCACTGCCACACCCCTTACCACTGCCAAAACACTTACCACTGCCAGACCCTTTACCACTGCAACACTCCTTACCACTGCACACTCCTTATCACTGCGACAATCCCTACCACTACCACATCCCTTACCACTGCCACAACCCTTACCACTGTTACACCCCTTACCACTTCCAAAGTCCTTAGCACTGCCACAGTCCTTACCACTGTCACACTCCTTACCACTGCCACACTCCTTATCACTGCCACACCCTTTACCACTGCCACAATCCCTACTATTGCCACACCCCTTACCACTGCCACATTCTTTAACACTGCGACAATATTTACCACTACCACACCCCTTACCACTACCACACCCCTTCCACTCCCACAGTCCTTACCACTGCGACAATAGTTACCACTGCCACACTCCTTATCACTGCCACACCCCTTACCACTGCCACAAACCCTAACACTGCCACAACCCTTACCACTGCCACAGTCCTTACCACTGCCACACCCCATACCACTGTCACAGTCCTTACCGCTACCACACCCCTTACCACTGCCACCTTCCTTATTACTGCCATACTCCTTACCACTGTTACACCCCTTACCACTTCCACAGTCCTTACCACTGCCACACTCCTTACAACTGCCACAGTCCTTACCACTGCCACACTCCTTAACACTGCCACAATCCTTACCACTGCCACACCCCTTACAACTGCCACAATCCCTACCAATGCCACACCCCTTACCACTGCCAACACCTAACCACTGCCACACCCCTTAGCACTGCCACACCCCTTAACACTGCCATACCCATTACCACTGCCGCACCCCTTGCCACTGCCACAGACCCAACCACTGCCACAATACTAACCACTGCTAAACCCCTTAAAACTGCCACACCCATTACCACTGCCACAGTCCCTACCACTGCCACATTCCCTACCACTGCCACACCACTTACCACTGCCAGACCCCTTACCACTGCCACATCCCTTACCACTGCCACACTCCTTACCACTGCACACTCCTTATCACTGCCACAATCCCTACCGCTGTCACACCCCTTACCACTGCTACAGTACTTACCACTGCCAGACCCCTTATCACTGCCACACCCCTTATCACTGCCACACCCCTTACCACTGCCACAATCCCTACCACTGCCACACCCCTTACCCCTGCCACAGTCCTTACCACTGCCACACCCCATACCATTGCCACAGTCCTTACCACTACCAAACCTCTTACCACTGCCACCTTACTTACCACTGCCATACTCCTTACCACTGCCACACCCCTTACAACTGCCACACCCCTTACCACTGCAACAGTCCTTACCACTGCCCCACTCCTTACCACTGCCACAATACTTACCACTGCCACACACATTACCACTGCCACACTCCTTACCACTACCACACCCCTTTCCACTGCCACAGTCCTTACCACTGCCACAGTCCTTACCACTGCCACAGTCCTTACCACTGCCACACTCCTTACCACTGCCACACAGCTTACCACTGCCACAGTCCTTACCACTGCCACACACCTTACTACAGCCATGTTCCTTTCCACTGCCATACCCCTTACCACTGACACACTCCTTACTACTGCCACATTTTTTAACACTGCCACACCCGTTACCACTGCCACACCATTTCCACTGCCACATTTCTTACCATTGCCACACCCTTACCACTGCCACACCCCTCATCATTTCCACAGTCCTTACCACTACCAAGCTCTTACCACTACCACACCCCTTACTACTACCACACACCTTACCACTGCCACACTCCTTACCACTGCCACACTCCTTAGCACTGACACACCCGTTATCACTGCAACACCACTTACCACTGCCACATACCTTAGCACTGCCACACCCCTTACCACTGCCACACCACTTACCACTGCCACACCACTTACCACTGCCACACTCCTTACCAGTGCCACACTCCTTATCACTGCAACACCCCTTACCACTGCCACACCCCTTACCACTGCCCCACTCCTTATCACTGCCACACTCCTTACCACTGCCACACCCCTTACCATTTCCACAACCCTTACCACTGATACACTCCTTATCCCTTCCACACAACTTACCACTGCCACAGTCCTTACCATGCCACACCCCTTACCACTGCCACAATCCTTACTACTGCTATACTCCTTAACACTGCCACACCCCTTACCACTGCCACACCCCTTACCACTGCCACAATCCCGAACACTGCTACACCCCTTACCAATGACACAGTCCTTACCACTACCAAACCCTTTACCACTACCACAATCCCTATCCCTGCCACACCCCTTACCACTGCCACACCCGTTAGCACTTCCACAACCCTTACCACTGCCACAGTCCTTACCACTGCCACACCCCTTACCACTGCCACAGTCCTTACCACTGCCCCAGTCCTTACCACTGCCACACCCCTTACCACTGCCACCCCCCTTACTACTGCCACAGTCCTTACCACTGCCACACCCCTTACCACTGCCACACCCCTTACCACTGCCCCAGTACTTACCACTGCCACACCCCTTACCACTGCCACCCCCCTTACTACTGCCAAAGTCCTTACCACTGCCACACCCCTTACCACTGCCACACCCCTTACCACTGCCACAGTCCTTACCACTGCCACACCCCTTACCACTGCCATACTCCTTACGACTGCCACAACCCTTACCACTGCCACAGTCCTTATCATTGCCACAGTCCTTATCACTACCACACACCTTACCACTGCCACACCCCTTACCACTGCCCCACCCCTTACCACTGCCAAAGTCCTTACCATTGCCTCACCCCTTACCACTACCACACCCATTACCACTGCCATAGTCCTTACTACTGCCACAGTCCTTACAACTGCCACACACCTTACCACAGCCATGTTATTTACCACTGCCACACCCCTTACCACAGCCATACTCCTTACCAGTGCCACACCCCTTATCACTGCAACACCCCTTACCACTGCCACACCCCTTACCACTGCCCCACTCCTTATCACTGCCACACTCCTTACCACTGCCACACCCCTTACCATTTCCACAACCCTTACCACTGATACACTCCTTATCCCTTCCATACAACTTACCACTGCCACAGTCCTTACCATGCCACACCCCTTACCACTGCCACAATCCTTACTACTGCTATACTCCTTAACACTGCCACACCCCTTACCACTGCCACACCCCTTACCACTGCCAAAGTCCTTACCACTGCCACACTCCTTACCACTGCCACAGTCCTTACCACTGCCACACCCCTTACCACTGCCATACTCCTTACCACTGCCACAACCCTTACCACTGCCACAGTCCTTATCACTGCCACAGTCCTTATCACTACCACACACCTTACCACTGCCACACCCCTTACCACTGCCCCACCCCTTACCACTGCCAAAGTCCTTACCACTGCCTCACCCCTTACCACTACCACACCCCTTACCACTGCCATAGTCCTTACCACTGCCACAGTCCTTACAACTGCCACACACCTTACCACAGCCATGTTATTTACCACTGCGACACCCCTTACCACAGCCATACTCCTTGACACTGCCACACCCCTTACCACTGCCACACCCCTTACCACAGCTACACCCCTTAACACTGCCAATCCTTACCACTGCCACATCCCTTACCACTGCCACACCCCTTACTACTACCACAATACTTATCACTGCCACAGTCCTTACCACTGCCACACCCCTTACCACTGCCACACCCCTTACCAATGCCACACTTTTTAAAACTGCCACACCCCTTACCACTGCCACACCCCTACCACTGCCACACCCCTTACCACTGCCACACTCCTTACCAATACCACACCCCTTACCACTGCCATACTCCTTACCACTGCCACACCCCTTACCACTGCCACAGTCCTTACCACTGCAACACCCCTTACCACTGCCACACTCCTTACTACTGCAACACCTCTTACCACTGCCGCACCACTTACCACTACCACAGTCCTTACCACTGCCATACCCCTTGCCTCTGCCAAACTCCTTATCACTGCCACACCCCTTACCACTGCCACAATCCGTACCACTGCCACACCCCTTACCAGTGCCACAGTCTTTACCACTGCGACAATACTTACCACTACCACACCCCTTACCACTGCCACACTCCTTACCACTGCTACACCCCTTACCACTGCCACACCTTTTATCCCTGCCACACCCCTTACCACTGCCACATCCCTTACCACTGCCACACTCCTTACCACTGCCACACTCCTTAACCCTGCCACACCCCTTACCAGTGCCACACCATTTCCACTGCCACTACCCTTACCACTGACACACCCCTTACCACTGCCACACTGCTTATCATTTCCACAGTCCTTACCACTGCCAGACTCCTTACCACTACCACAGTCCTTACCACTGCCACATTCCTTACCACTGCCACACCCCTTACCACTGCCCCACCCCTTACCACTGCCTCACACCTTACCACTGCCACAATCATTACCACTGCCACACCCCTTACCACTGCCACAGTCCTTACCACTGCCACACCCCTTACCACTGCCACAGTCATAAACATGCCACACCCCTTACCACTGCCACACCCCTTACCATGCCACAGTCCTTACCACTGCCACACCCCTTACCACAGCCACACCCTTTACCACTGCCACACTCCTTACCACTGAATCACCCCTTACCACTGCCACAGTCCTTACCACTGCCACACCCCTTACCACTGCCACATCCCTTCCACTGCCACAATCCTTACCCCTGCCACACCCCTTACCACTGCCACAATCCCTACCACTGCAACACCCCTTACCACTGCCACAGTCCTTACCACTGCCCCACCCCAAACCACTGCACATCCCTTACCACTGCCACACCCCTTACCACTGCCACACCCCTTACCACTGCCACACTCATCACTGCCACACCCCTTACCACTGCCACACCCGTTACCATTTCCCCACTCCTTACCACTGCCACACTCCTTATCACTGCGACACCCCTTACCACTGCCTCATCCCTTACCACTCCCACACCTCTTACCACTGCCACAGTCCTGACCACTGCCACACTCCTTAACACTACCACACCCCTTACCAATGCCACAATCCCTACCACTGCCACAATACTAACCACTGCTAAACCCCTTACCACTGCCACACTCCTTACCATTGCCACATCCCTTACCACTGCCCCACCCTTACCACAGCCAGAGTCCTTACCACTGCCACACCCCTTACCACTACCACACACCTTACCACTACCACACCCCTTACCACTACCACAGTCCTGACCAATGCCACACCCCTTACCACCACTGCCACAGTCCTTACCACTGCCAGAGTCCTTACCACTGCCAAACCCCTTACCACTGCCACACCCATTACCACTCCCACAATCCTTACCACTGCCACACCCCTTACCACTGCCACAGTCCTTACTAATGCCAGAGTCCTTACCACTGCCACACTCCTTACCACTGCCACACTCCTTACCACTGCCACACCACTTACCACTTCCATACTATTTACCACTGCCACAGTCCTTACCACTACCATACCCCTTACCACTGCCACACCCCTTACCATTTCCACAGTCCTTACCACTGACACGGTCCTTAACACTGCCACAGTCCTTACTACTGCCACACTCCTTACCACTGCCACACCCCTTACCACTGCCAGAATCCTTACCACTGCCACACCCCTTACCATTGCCACAGTCCTTACCACTGCAACACCCCATACCACTGCCACAGTCCTTACAACTGCCACACTCCTTACCTTGCCACACTACTTACGACTGCCACAATCCTAACCACTGCCACACCCCTTACAACTGCCACACCCATTACCACTGCCACAGTCCTTACCACCTCCACAGTCCATACCACTGCCACACCCGTTACCACTGCCACACCCCTACCACTGCCACACCCCTTACCACTGCCACAGTCCTTACCACTGCCACACCCATTATCAATGCCACACACCTTATCACTGCCACACCCCTTACCACTGCCACAATCCCTAGCACTGCCACACCCCTTACCACTGCCACAGTCCTTACCACTGCCACACCCCATACCATTGCCACACTCCTTACCACTACCACACCACTTTCCACTGCCACAGTCCTTACCACTGCCACAGTCCTTACCACTGCCACACTCCTTACCACTGCCACACCGCTTACCACTGCCACAGTCCTTACCACTGCCACACACCTTATTACAGCCATGTTCCTTACCACTGCCACACCCCTTACCACAGCCACACTCCTTACCACTGCCACATCCCTTACCACTGCCACACCCCTTATCACTGCTACTCCCCTTAACACTGCCACCCCTTACCACTGCCACATCCCTTACCACTGCCACACCCCTTACCACTGCCACAATACTTATCACTGCCACAGTCCTTACCACTGCCAAACCCCTTACCACTGCCACACACCTTACCACTGCCATAGTCCTTACCACTGCCACACCCCTTACCTTGCCACACTCCTTACGACTGCCACACTCCTTACAACTGCCGCACCCCTTACAACTGCCACACCCATTAAAACTGCCACAGTCCTTACCACCTCCACAGTCCTTACCACTGCCACAGTCCTTACCACTGCCACACCCTTACCACTGCAACACCCCTTACCACTGCCACACACCTTATCACTGCCAAACCCCTTACCATGCGACAGTCCTTACCACTGCCACACCCCTTACCAGTGCCATTCTCCTTACTACTGCCACACTCCTTACCACTGCCACATCCCTTACCACTGCCACACTCCTTACCACTGCCACATCCCTTACCACTGCCACAGTCCCTACCACTGCCACACACCTTACCACTGCCACACCCCTTACCACTGCCACACCCCTTACCACTGCCACAATCCTTACCACTGCCGCACCCCTTACCACTGATACACCCCGACCACTGCCACAGTCCTTATCACTGCCACACTCCTTAACACTTCCACAATACTTATCACTGCCACAGTCCTTACCACTGCCACACCCCTTACCACTGCCACACACCTTACCACTGCCACAGTCCTTACCACTGCCACACCCCTTACCTTGCCACACTCCTTACGACTGCCACACTCCTTACAACTGCCACACCCCTTACAACTGCCACACCCATTAAAACTGCCACACCCCTTACCACTGCCACACTCCTTACTACTGCCACAGTCCTTACCACTGCCACAGTCCTTACCACGACCACAGTCCTTCCCACGGCCACACCCCTTAAGACTGCCACATCCCTTACCAATGCCACACCCCTTGTCACTGCCACAGTCCTTACCACTACCAAACCACTTACCACTGCCACACCCCTTCCACTGCCACAGTTCTTACCACTGCCACGTTCCTTACCCCTGCCACACTCCTTACCACAGCCAAAGTCCTTACCACTGCCACACTCCTTACCACTGCAACACTCCTTACCACTGCCACACTCCTTATCACTGTCAAACCCCTTACCACTGCCACAGTCCTTACGACTGCCACACCCCTTACCACTGCCACACACCTAACCACTACCACACCCCGTACCATAGCCACACACCTTATCACTGCCACACCCCTTATCACTGCAACAATCCTTACCACTGCAACACCCCTTACCACTGCCACATCCCTTACTATTTCCACACCCCTTACCACTGCCACACTCCTTATCACTGCCACACCACTTACCACTGCCACAGTCCTTACCATGACACACCCCTTACCAATGCCACACTCCTTACCACTGCTACAATCCTAACACTGCCACACCCCTTACCACAACCACAATCCTTACCACTGAAACACCCATTACCACTGCCACATCCATTACCACTGCCACACCCCTTACTACTGCCACAATACTTATTACTGCCACAGTCCTTACCACTGCCACACCCCTTACCACTGCCACACCCCTTACCACTGCCACAATTTTTATCATGCCACACCCCTTACCACTGCCACACCACTACAACTGCCACACCCCTTACCACTGCCACACCCCTTACCAGTGCCACACTCCTTATCATTTCCACAGTCCTTACCACTATCATATCCCTTACCAGTACCACACCCCTTACCACTACAACACACCTTACCACTGCCACACTCCTTACCAATGCCACAGTCCATACCATTGCCACAGTCCTTACCACTGCCACACCCCTTACCACTGACACACCCCTTACCACTGCAACAATCCCTAACACTTCCACACCCCTTACCACTGACACAGTCCTTACCACTACCACACCCTTTACCACTGCCACACTCCTTACCACTGCCACACACCTTACCACTGCCACAGTCCTTGCCACTGTCATAGTCCTTACCACTGCCACACACCTTAACACTGCCACACCCCTTACCACTGCCACAGTCTTACCACTGCCACAGCTTTTACCACTGCCACACACCTTACCACTGCCACACTCCTTACCACTGCGACAATACTTACCACTGCCACACTCCTTATCAATGCCACAGCCCTTACCACTGCCACAATCCCTACCACTGCCATACCCCTTACCACTGCCACACCCCTTACCACTAACACACCCTTACCACTACCACACACCTTACCACTGCCACACTCCTTACCACTGCCACACTCCTTACCACTGCCACACTTCTTATCACTGCCACACAGCTTACCACTGCCACACCCCTTACCTCTGCCACAAACCCTAACACTGCCAAACCCCTTACCACTGCCACACTCCTTATCATTTCCACAGTCCTTACCACTACCATACCATTTACCACTACCACACCCCTTACCAATGCCACAGTCGTTACCACTGCCACACCCCTTACCACTGCCACACCCCTTACCACTGCCAGAGTCCTTACCACTGCCACACTCCTTACCACTGCCACAGGCCTTACCACTGCCACACCCCTTACCACTGCCATACTCCTTACCACTGCCACAAACCTTACCACTGCCACAGTCCTTACGACGGCCACACCCCTTACCACTGCCCCACCCCTTACCACTGCCACAGTCCTTACCACTGCCACACCCCTTACCACTACCACACCCCTTACCACTGCCATAGTCCTTACCACTGCCACAGTCCTTAACACTGCCCCACCCCTTACCACTGCCGCACACCTTACCACTGACACAGTCCTTACCACTGCCACACCCCTTACCACTGCCACAGTCCTTACCACTGCCACACACCTTACCACAGCCAAGTTAATTACCACTGCCACACCCCTTACCACAGCCACACTCTTTACCAATACCACACCCCTTACCACGGCCACACCCCTTACCACTGTTACACCCCTTAAAACTGCCACCCATTAAAACTGCCACATCCCTTACCACTGCCACACCCCTTACCACTGCCACAATACTTATCACTGCCACAGTACTTACCACTGCCACACTCCTTACCACTGCCACACCACTTACCAATGCCACAGTCCTTACCACTGCCAGACCCCTTACCACTGCCACACTCATTACCACTGCCACACTTTTTAAAACTGGCAGATCCCTTACCACTGCCACACCATTTCCACTGCCACACCCCTTACCACTGCCACACCCCTTACCACTGCCACACTCCTTATCATTTCCACAGTCCTTACCACTACCATACCCCTTACCACTAGCACACCTGTTACCACTACCATACACCTTACCACTGCCACACTCCTTACCACTGCCAAACTCCTTGCCACTGCCACACTCCTTATCACTGCCACACCCCTTACCAATGCCACAGCCCTTACCACTGCCACACCCCTTACCACTGCCACACCCCTTACCACTGCCACCTTCCTTATCACTGCCACAGCCCTTACCACTGCCACAGTCCTTACAACTGGCATAGTCCTTACCACTGCCACACCCCTTACCACTGCCACACCCCTTACCACTGCCACACCCCTTACCACTGCCAACCCCTTACCACTGCCACACCCTTTACCACTACCACACCCCTTACCAATGCCACAGTCGTTACCACTGCCACACCCTTTACCACAGCCCTACTCCTTAACACTGCCACACCACTTACCACGGCCACACCGCTTACCCCAGCTACACCCCTTAACACTGCCACCCTTTACCACTGCCATATCCCTTACCACTGCCACACCCCTTACTACTGCCACAATACTTATCACTGCCACAATCCTTACCACTGCCACACCCCTTACCACTGTCACACCCCTAAACAATGCCACACTTTTTGTCACTGCCACACCCCTTACCACTGCCACATCCCTTACCACTGCCACACTCCTTATCACTGCCACACCACTTACCACTGCCACAGTCCTTAACCCTGCCACACCCCTAACCACTGCCACACCCCTTACCACTGCCACACACCTTACCACTTCCACACACCTTATCATTTCCACACTCCTTACCACTACCATACCCCTTACCACTACCACACCCTTTACCACTACCACACACCTTACCACTGCCACACCCCTTACCACTGACACAGTCCTTACCACTACCACACCCTTTACCACTGCCACACTCCTTACCACTGCCACACCCCTTACCACTGTCAAAGTCCTTACCACTGCCAAAGTCCTTATCAGTGCCACACCCCATACCACAGCCACACCCCTTATCACTGCCACAGTCCTTACCACTGCCACACCCCTTACCACTGCCATACCCCTTACCACTGCCACAGTCCTTACCACTGCCACACCCCTTACCACTGCCACAGTCGTTACCACAAGCACACCCCTTATCACTGCCACAGTCCTTACCACTGCCACACCACTTGCCACAGCCATGTTCTTTACCAATGCTACACCCCTTACCACTGCCACAACCCTTACCACTGCCACACCCCTTACCGCTACCACACCCCTTACCACTGCCACATCCCTTACCACTGCCACACCCCTTACCACTGCCACAGTCCTTACCACTGCAAAACTCCTTACCACTACCACACCCCTTACCACTGCCACAGTCTTTACCACTACCACACCAGTTACCACTGCCACACCACTTACCACTGCCACACACCTTACCAATGCCACACCCCTTAACACTGCCACGGTTCTTACCACTGCCACAGTCCTTACCACTGCCACAGTCCTTACCACTGCCACACCCCTTACCACTGCCACAGTCCTTACCATTGCCACAGTCCTTACCACTACCACACCCCTTACTACTGCCACAGTCCTTACAACTTCCACAGTCCTTACCACGGCCACAGTCCTTACCACTGCCACACACCTTAGCACAGCCATGTTCCTTACCACTGCCACACCCTTACCACAGCCATACTCCTTACCGCTGCCACACCCCTTCCACTCACACCCCTTACTACTGCCACAATACTTATCACTGCCACACCACTTACCACAGCCACAGTCCTTACCTCTGCCACACCCCTAACCACTGCCACAATCCTTACCACTGCCACACCCCTTACCATCCCTCACTCCTTATCAATGCCACACCACCTCCCACTGCCACAGTTCTTACCACTGCCACACCCCTTACCACGGCTATACTCCTTACCACTGCCACACTCCTTACCACTGCCACACCCCTTACCACTGCCACACCACTTACCACTGCCACACCCCATACCACTGGCACACCCCTCTGCACTGCCACACTCCTTATCATTTCCACAGTCCTTACCACTACCATACCCCTTACCACTACCACACCCCTTACCACTACCACACCCCTTACCACTGCCACACTCCTTACCACTGCCACACTCCTTACCACTGCCACATTCCTTATCACTGCCACATACTTTACCACTGCCACACCCGAACCACTGCCACAATCCCTAATACTACCACACCCCTTATCACTGCCACAGTCCTACCACTACAACATCCTTTACCACTGCCACACTCCTTAACACTGCCACACTCCTTAACTCTGCCACACTCCTTATCACTGCCACACCCCTTATCACTGCCACACCCCTTACCACTGCCACAATCCCTAACACTGCCACACCCCTTACCACTGCCACATTCCTTACCACTACCACACCCTTTACCACTGCCACACTCCTTACCACTGCCACACCCCTTAGCACTTCCACAACCCTTACCACTGCCACACTCCTTACCACTGCCACACCCCTTACCACTGCCACAGTCCTTACCACTGCCACACCACTTACCACTGCCACACCCCTTACCACTGCCACAGTCCTTACCACTGCCACACCCCTTACCACTGCCACACCCCTTACCACTGACACCCCTTAACACTGCCACCCCTTACCACTGCCACAGTCCTTACCATGCCACACCACTTACCACTGCCACACCCCTTACCACTGCCACATTCGTTATCACTGCCACACCCCTTACCATGCCACAATCCTTACCACTCCCACAGCACTTACCACTGTGACTATACTTATCACTGCCAAACTCCTTATCATTGCCACATCCCTTATTACTGCCACACTACTTACCACTGCCACACTCCTTACCACTGCCACACTCCTTACCACTGCCAAACTCCTTAACACTGCCACACTCCTTACCACTGCCACTGTCCTTACCACTGCCACACCCTTTACCACTGACCCACCCCTTACCACTGCCTCACACCTTACCACTGCCACTGTCCTTACCAGTGCCACACCCCTTACCACTACCACACACCTTACCACTGCCACACTCCTAACCACTGCTACACTCCTTACCACTTACACACTCCTTATCACTGCCACACCCCTTACCACTGCCACATTCCTTACCACTGCCACAATCCCTAACAGTGCCACACACCTTACCACTGACACTGTCCTTACCACAACCACACCCTTTACCACTGCCACACTCCTTACCACTGCCACATCCCTTACCACTGCCAAAGTCCTTACCACTGCCAAAGTCCTTACCAGTGCCACACCCCATACCACAGCCACACCCCTTATCACTGCCAAAGTCCTTACCACTGCCACACCCCTTACCACTGCCACACCCCTTACCACAAGCACACCACTTATCACTGCCACAGTCCTTACCACTGCCACACCCCTTGCCACAGCCATGTTCCTTACCAATGCCACACCCCTTACCACTGCCACAACCCTTACCACTGCCACACCCCTTACCGCTACCACACCCCTTACCACTGTCACATCCTTTACCACTGCCACACCCCTTACAACTGCCACAGTCCTTACCACTGCAAAACTCCTTACCACTACCACACCCCTTACCACTGCCACAGTCTTTACCACTACTACACCAGTTCCCACTGCCACACCCCTTACCATTGCCACACTCCTTACCAATGCCACACCCCTTACCACTGCCACGGTTCTTACCACTGCCACAGTCCTTACCACTGCCACACCCCTTACCACTGCCACAGTCCTTACCATGCCACACCCCTTACCACTGCCACAGCCCTTACCACTGTGACTATACTTATCACTGCCAAACTCCTTATCATTGCCACATCCCTTATTACTGCCACACTACTTACCACTGCCACACTCCTTACCACTGCCACGGTTCTTACCACTGCCACTGTCCTTACCACTGCCACACCCCTTACCACTGCCACAGTCCTTACCATGCCACACCCCTTACCACTGCCACACCCCTTACCACTGCCACGGTTCTTACCACTGCCACAGTCCTTACCACTGCCACACCCCTTACCACTGCCACAGTCCTTACCATGCCACACCCCTTACCACTGCCACACCCCTTACCACTGCCACATTCCTTATCACCGCCACACCCCTTACCATGCCACAATCCTTACCACTGCCACACCCCTTACCACTGCCACAGCCCTTACCACTGTGACTATACTTATCACTGCCAAACTCCTTATCATTGCCACATCCCTTATTACTGCCACACTACTTACCACTGCCACACTCCTTACCACTGCCACACTCCTTACCACTGCCACACTCCTTACCACTGCCACACTCCTTACCACTGCCACTGTCCTTACCACTGCCACACCCTTTACCACTGACCCACCCCTTACCACTGCCTCACACCTTACCACTGCCACAGTCCTTACCAGTGCCACACCCCTTACCACTACCACACACCTTACCACTGCCACACTCCTCACCACTGCTACACTCCTTACTACTTACATACTCCTTATCACTGCCACACCCCTTACCACTGCCACATTCCTTACCACTGCCACAATCCCTAACAGTGCCACACCCCTTACCACTGACACAGTCCTTACCACTACCACACCCTTTACCACTGCCACACTCCTTACCACTGCTACATCCCTTACCACTGCCAAAGTCCTTACCACTGCCAAAGTCCTTACCAGTGCCACACCCCATACCACAGCCACAACCTTATCACTGCCACAGTCGTTACCACTGCCACACCCCTTACCACTGCCACACCCCTTACCACAAGCACACCACTTATCACTGCCACAGTCCTTACCACTGCCACACCCCTTGCCACAGCCATGTTCCATACCAATGCCACACCCCTTACCACTGCCACAACCCTTACCACTGCCACACCCCTTACCGCTACCACACCCCTTACCACTGCCACATCCTTTACCACTGCCACAACCCTTACCACTGCCACAGTCCTTACCACTGCAAAACTCCTTACCACTACCACACCCCTTACCACTGCCAGAGTCTTTACCACTACTACACCAGTTCCCACTGCCACACCCCTTACCACTTCCACACTCCTTACCAATGCCACACCCCTTACCACTGCCACGGTTCTTACCACTGCCACAGTCCTTACCACTGCCACAGTCCTTACCACTGCCACACCCCTTACCACTGCCACAGTCCTTACCATTGCCACAGTCCTTACCACTACCACACCCCTTACCACTGCCACAGTTTTTACCACTTCCACAGTCCTTACCACTGCCACAGTCCTTACCACTGCCACACACCTTAGCACAGCCATGTTCCTTACCACTGTCACACCCCTTACCACAGCCATACTCCTTACCGCTGCCACACCCCTTCCACTGCCACACCCCTTACTAATGCCACAATACTTATCACTGCCA
Organism: Microtus pennsylvanicus; assembly: GCF_037038515.1. Taxonomy (NCBI): domain Eukaryota; kingdom Metazoa; phylum Chordata; class Mammalia; order Rodentia; family Cricetidae; genus Microtus; species Microtus pennsylvanicus. The sequence continues at coordinate 59,864,652 of NC_134601.1, read as the reverse complement.
CACCACTTACCACAGCCACAGTCCTTACGTTGGCCACAACCCTAACCACTGCCACAATCCTTACCACTGCCAGACCCCTTACCATCCCTCACTCCTTATCAATGCCACACCACCTCCCACTGCCACAGTCCTTACCACGGCCACACCCCTTACCACGGCTACACTCCTTACCACTGCCACACTCCTTACCACAGCCACACCCCTTACCACTGCCACACAACTTACCACTGCCACAACCCATACCACTGGCACACCCCTCAGCACTGCCACACTCCTTATCATTTCCACAGTCCTTACCACTACCATACCCCTTACCACTACCACACCCCTTACCACTACCACACACCTTACCACTGGCACACTCCTTACTACTGGCACACTCCTTACCACTGCCACATTCCTTATCACTGCCACATACCTTACCACTGCCACACCCGTTACCACTGCCACAATCCCTAACACTACCACACCCCTTATCACTGCCACAGTCCTACCACTACCACACCCTTTACCACTGCCACACTCCTTAACACTGCCACACTCCTTAACTCTGCCACACTCCTTATCACTGCCACACCCCTTATCACTGCCACACCCCTTACCACTGCCACAATCCCTAACACTGCCACACCCCTTACCACTGCCACATTCCTTACCACTACCACACCCTTTACCATTGCCACACTCATTACCACTGCTACACCCCTTAGCACTTCCACAACCCTTACCACTGCCACACTCCTTACCACTGCCACACCCCTTACCACTGCCACAGTCCTTACCACTGCCACACCCCTTACCACTGACACATTCCTTATCAGTGCCACACCCCTTACCATGCCACAATCCTTACCACTCCCACAGCCCTTACCACTGTGACTATACTTATCACTGCCAAACTCCTTATCATTGCCACATCCTTTATTACTGCCACACTACTTACCACTGCCACACTCCTTACAACTGCCACACTCCTTACCACTGCCAAACTCCTTAACACTGCCACACTTCTTACCACTGCCACTGTCCTTACCACTGCCATACCCTTTACCACTGATCCACCTCTTACCACTGCCTCACACCTTACCACTGCCACAGTCCTTACCAGTGCCACACCCCTTACCACTACCACACACCTTACCACTGCCACACTCCTAACCAATGCTACACTCCTTACCACTTACACACTCCTTATCACTGCCACACCCCTTACCATTGCCACATTCCTTACCACTGCCACAATCACTAACAGTGCCACACCCCTTACCACTGACACAGTCCTTACCACTACCAAACCTTTTACCACTGCCACACTCCTTACCACTGCCACACCCCTAACCACTGCCAAATTCCTTACCACTGCCAAAGTCCTTACCAGTGCCACACCCCATACCACAGCCACACCCCTTATCACTGCCACAGTCCTTACCACTGCCACACCCCTTACCACTGCCACACCCCTTACCACTGCCACAGTCCTTACCACTTCCACACACCTTACCACTGCCACAGTCCTTACCACTGCCACACCCCTTACCACTGCCGCACCCCTTGCCACTGCCACAGTCCCCACCACTGCCACACCCCTTACCACTACCACACACCTTACCACTGCCACACCCTTACCACTGCCAGAGTCCTTACCACTGCCACACCCCTTACCATTGCCACACCCCTTACCACTGCCACAACCTTACCACTGCCAGAGTCCTTACCACTGCCACACCCCTTACCACTACCACACACCTTACCACTGCCACACCCCTTACCACTACCACACACCTTACCACTGCCACACCCCTTACCACTACCACAGTCCTTACCAATGCCACACCCCTTACCACCACTGCCACAATCCTCACCACTGCCAGAGTCCTTACCACTGCCACACACCTTACCACTGCCACACCCATTACCACTCCCACAATCCTTACCACTGCCACACCCCTTACCACTGCCACAGTCCTTACCACTGCCAGAGTCCTTACCACTGCCACACTCCTTACCACTGCCACACTCCTTACCACTGCCACACCACTTACCACTGCCATACTATGTACCACTGCCACAGTCCTTACCACTACCATTCCCCTTACCACTGCCATACCCCTTACCATTTCCACAGTCCTTACCACTGCCACGGTCCTTAACAATGCCACAGTCCTTACTACTGCCACACCCCTTACCTTGCCACACTCCTTACGACTGCCACAATCCTTACCACTGCCACACCCTTTACAACTGCCACACCCATTACCACTGCCACAGTCCATACCACTGCCACACCCGTTACCACTGCCACACCCCTTACCACTGCCACAGCCCTTACGACTGCCACACTCCTTACCACTGCCACACTCCTTACCACTGCCACATTCCTTATCACTGCCACATAACTTACCACTGACACACCCGTTACCACTGCCACAATCCCTAACACTACCACACCCCCTATCACTGCCACAGTCCTACCACTACCACACCCTTTACCACTGCCACACTCCTTAACACTGCCACACTCCTTAACTCTGCCACACTCCTTATCACTGCCACAACCCTTATCACTGCCACACCCCTTACCACTGCCACAATCCCTAACACTGCCACACCCCTTACCACTGCCACATTCCTTACCACTACCACACCCTTTACCACTGCCACACTCCTTACCATTGCCACACCCCTTAGCACTTCCACAACCCTTACCACTGCCACACTCCTTACCACTGCCACACCCCTTATTACTGCCACAGTCCTTACCACTGCCACACCCCTTACCACTGCCACACCCCTTACCACTGCCACAGTCCTTACCACTGCCACACCCCTTACCACTGCCACAGTCCTTACCACTACCAAACCTTTTACCACTGCCACACTCCTTACCACTGCCACACCCCTTACCACTGCCAAATTCCTTACCACTGCCAAAGTCCTTACCAGTGCCACACCCCATACCACAGCCACACCCCTTATCACTGCCACAGTCCTTACCACTGCCACACTCCTTACCACTGCCACATTCCTTATCACTGCCACATACCTTACCACTGCCACACCCGTTACCACTGCCACAATCCCTAACACTACCACACCCCTTATCACTGCCACAGTCCTACCACTACCACACCCTTTACCACTGCCACACTCCTTAACACTGCCACACTCCTTAACTCTGCCACACTCCTTATCACTGCCACAACCCTTATCACTGCCACACCCCTTACCACTGCCACAATCCCTAACACTGCCACACCCCTTACCACTGCCACATTCCTTACCACTACCACACCCTTTACCACTGCCACACTCCTTACCATTGCCACACCCCTTAGCACTTCCACAACCCTTACCACTGCCACACTCCTTACCACTGCCACATCCCTTATTACTGCCACAGTCCTTACCACTGCCACACCCCTTACCACTGCCACACCCCATACCACTGCCACAGTCCTTACCACTGCCACACCCCTTACCACTGACACAGTCCTTACCACTACCAAACCTTTTACCACTGCCACACTCCTTACCACTGCCACACCCCTTACCACTGCCAAATTCCTTACCACTGCCAAAGTCCTTACCAGTGCCACACCCCATACCACAGCCACACCCCTTATCACTGCCACAGTCCTTACCACTGCCACACCCCTTACCACTGCCACACCCCTTACCACTGCCACAGTCCTTACCACTTCCACACCCCTTACCACTGCCACAATCCTTACCACTGCCACACACCTTACCACTGCCGCACCCCTTGCCACTGCCACAGTCCCCACCACTGCCACACCCCTTACCACTACCACACACCTTACCACTGCCACACCCTTAACACTGCCAGAGTCCTTACCACTGCCACACCCCTTACCATTGCCACACCCCTTACCACTGCCACACCCTTACCACTGCCAGAGTCCTTACCACTGCCACACCCCTTACCACTACCACACACCTTACCACTGCCACACCCCTTACCACTACCACACACCTTACCACTGCCACACCCCTTACCACTACCACAGTCCTTACCAATGCCACACCCCTTACCACCACTGCCACAATCCTCACCACTGCCAGAGTCCTTACCACTGCCACACCCCTTACCACTGCCACACCCATTACCACTCCCACAATCCTTACCACTGCCACACCCCTTACCACTGCCACAGTCCTTACCACTGCCAGAGTCCTTACCACTGCCACACTCCTTACCACTGCCACACTCCTTACCACTGCCACACCACTTACCACTGCCATACTATGTACCACTGCCACAGTCCTTACCACTACCATTCCCCTTACCACTGCCATACCCCTTACCATTTCCACAGTCCTTACCACTGCCACGGTCCTTAACAATGCCACAGTCCTTACTACTGCCACACCCCTTACCTTGCCACACTCCTTACGACTGCCACAATCCTTACCACTGCCACACCCTTTACAACTGCCACACCCATTACCACTGCCACAGTCCATACCACTGCCACACCCGTTACCACTGCCACACCCCTTACCACTGCCACACCCCTTACGACTGCCACACTCCTTACCACTGCCACACTCCTTACCACTGCCACATTCCTTATCACTGCCACTTACCTTACCACTGCCACACCCGTTACCACTGCCACAATCCCTAACACTACCACACCCCTTATCACTGCCACAGTCCTACCACTACCACACCCTTTACCACTGCCACACTCCTTAACAATGCCACACTCCTTAACTCTGCCACACTCCTTATCACTGCCACAACCCTTACCACTGCCACACCCCTTACCACTGCCACAATCCCTAACACTGCCACACCCCTTACCACTGCCACATTCCTTACCACTACCACACCCTTTACCACTGCCACACTCCTTACCATTGCCACAACCCTTAGCACTTCCACAACACTTACCACTGCCACACTCCTTACCACTGCCACACCCCTTATTACTGCCACACCCCTTATTACTGCCACAGTCCTTACCACTGCCACACCCCTTACCACTGCCACACCCCTTACCACTGCCACAGTCCTTACCACTGCCACACCCCTTACCACTGCCACAGTCCTTACCATGCCACACAACTTACCACTGCCACACCCCTTACTACTGCCACATTCCTTATCACTGCCACACCCCTTACCATGCCACAATCCTTACCTCTCCCACAGCCCTTACCACTGTGACTATACTTATCACTGCCAAACTCCTTATCATTGCCACATCCCTTATTACTGCCACACTACTTACCACTGCCACACTCCTTACCACTGCCACACTCCTTACCACTGCCAAACTGCTTAACACTGCCACACTCCTTACCACTGCCACTGTCCTTACCACTGCCACACCCTTTACCACTGACCCACCCCTTACCACTGCCTCACACCTTACCACTGCCACAGTCCTTACCAGTGCCACACCCCTTACCACTACCACACACCTTACCACTGCCACACTCCTAACCACTGCTACACTTTTTACCACTTACACACTCCTTATCACTGCCACACCCCTTACCACTGCCACATTCCTTACCACTGCCACAATCACTAACAGTGCCACACCCCTTACCATTGACACAATCCTTACCACTACCACACCCTTTACAACTGCCACACTCCTTACCACTGCCACACCCCTTACCACTACCAAATTCCTTACCACTGCCAAAGTCCTTACCAGTGCCACACCCCATACCACAGCCACACCCCTTATCACTGCCACAGTCCTTACCACTGCCACACCCCTTACCTCTGCCACAGTCCTTACCACTGCCACACCCCTTACCACTGCCACACCCCTAACCACTGCCACAGTCCTTACCACAAGCACACCCCTTATCACTGCCACAGTCCTTACCACTGCCACACCCCTTACAACTGCTGCACCCCTTGCCACTGCAAAAGTCCCCACCACTGCCACAATACTAACCACTGCTAAACCCCTTACCACTGCCACACTCCTTACCACTGCCACACCCCTTACCACTGCCACACCCTTACCACTGCCAGAGTCCTTTCCACTGCCACACCCCTTACCACTACCACACAACTTACCACTACCACAGTCCTTACCAATGCCACACCCCTTACCACCACTGCCACAGTCCTCACCACTGCCAGAGTCCTTACCACTGCCACACCCCTTACCACTGCCACACCCATTACCACTCCCACAATCCTTACCACTGCCACACCCCTTACCACTGCCACAGTCCTTACCACTGCCAGAGTCCTTACCACTGCCACACTCCTTACCACTGCCACACTCCTTACCACTGCCACACCACTTACCACTGCCATACTATGTACCACTGCCACAGTCCTTACCACTACCATTCCCCTTACCATTGCCACACCCCTTACTATTTCCACAGTCCTTACCACTGAAACGGTCCTTAACACTGCCACAGTCCTTACTACTGCCACACTCCTTACCACTGCCACACCCCTTACCACTGCCAGAATCCTTACCACTGCCACACCCCTTACCACTGCCACACTCCTTACCACTGCAACACCCCATACCACTGTAAAGTCCTTACCACTGCCACACCCCTTACCTTGCCACACTCCTTACAACTGCCACAATCCTTACCACTGCCACACCCTTTAAAACTGCCACACCCATTACCACTGCCACAGTCCTTACCACCTCCACAGTCCATACCACTGCCACACCCGTTACCACTGCCACACCCCTTACCACTGCCACACCCCTTACGACTGCCACACTCCTTACCACTGCCACAGTCCTTACCACTGCCACACCCATTACCGCTGCCATACTCCTTACCACTGCCACAACCCTTACCACTGCTACAGTCCTTATCACTGCCACACCCCTTACCATTGCCCCACCCCTTACCACTGCCACAGTCCTTACCACTACCACACCCCTTACCACTGCCATTGTCCTTACCAATGCCACAGTCCCTACCACTGCCACACACCTTACCAAAGCCATGTTACTTACCACTGCCACACCCCTTACCACAGCCATACTCCTTACCACTGCCACACCCCTTACCACTGCAACACCCCTTACCAAGCAACACCCCTTAACACTGCCACCCCTTACCACTGCCACATCCCTTACCACTGCCACACCTTTTACTACTGCCACAATACTTATCACTGCCAAAATCCTTACCACTGGCACACCCCTTACCACTGCCACAGCCTAAACACTGCCACACTTTTTATCACTGCCACACCCCTTACCACTGCCACACCCCTACCACTGCCACACCCCTTTCCACTGCCACACTCCTTATCACTGCCACACCACTTACCACTGGCACAGTCCTTAACCCTGCCACACCCCTAACCACTGCCACACCCCTTACCACTGCCACACACCTTATCATTTCCACAGTCCTTACCACTACCATACCCCTTACCAGAACCACACCCCTTACCACTACCACACACCTTACCACTGCCACACTCCTTACCACTGCTACACTCCTTACCACTTACACACTCCTTATCACTGCCACACCCCTTACCACTGCCACATTCCTTACCAGTGCCACACCCCTTACCACTGACACAGTCTTTACCACTACCACACCCTTTACCACTGCCACACTCCTTACCACTGCCACACCCCTTACCACTGACAAAGTCCTTACCACTGACAAAGTCCTTACCAGTGCCACACCCCATAGTACAGCCACATCCCTTATCACTGCCACAGTCCTTACCACTGCCACACCCCTTACCACTGCCACACCCCTTACCACTGCCACAGTCCTTACCACTGCCACACCCCTTACCACTGCCACAGTCCTTACCACAAGCACACCCCTTATCACTGCCACAGTACTTACCACTGCCACACCCCTTGCCACAGCCATGTTCCTTACCAATGCCACACACCTTACCACAGCCAAACCCCTTACCACTGCCATACCCCTTACCACTGCCATACCCCTTGCCACTGCCACAGTCCCTACTACTGCCACAATACTAACCACTGCTAAACCCCTTACCACTGCCACACTCCTTACCATTGCCACACCCCTTACCACTGCCACACCCCTTACCACTGCCATACCCCTTACCACTGCCGCACCCCTTGCCACTGCCACAGTCCCCACCACTGCCACAATACTAACAACTGCTAAACCCCTTAACACTGCCACACCCCTTACCACTGCCACACTCCTTACCACTGCCACACTCCTTACCACTGCCACAATACTTATCACTGCCACAGTCCTTACCACTGCCACACCCCTTACCACTGCGACACACCTTACCACTGCCATAGTCCTTACCACTGCAACACGCCTTACCTTGCCACACTCCTTACGACTGCCACACTCCTTCCAACTGCCACACCCCTTACAACTGCCACACCCATTAAAACTGCCACAGTCCTTACCACCTCCACAGTCCTTACCACTGCCACATCCCTTACCACTGCCACAGTCCCTACCACTGCCACACCCCTTACCACTGCCACACCCCTTACCACTGCCACACCCCTTACCACTGCCACTATCCTTACCACTGCCGCACCCCTTACCACTGATACACCCCGACCACTGCCACAGTCCTTATCACTGCCACAATACTAACCACTGCTAAACCCCTTACCACTGCTACACCTCTTACCACTGTCACAGTCCCTACCACGGACAGATTCCATACCACTGCCACACCCCTTACCACTGCCAGACCCCTTACCACTGCCACACCCCTTACCACTGCCACACCCCTTATCACTGCCACACCCCTTATCACTGCCACACCCCTTACCACTGCCACAATCCCTAGCAGTGCCACACCCCTTACCACTGCCACAGTCCTTACCACTGCCACACCCCAAACCATTGCCACACTCATTACCACTACCACACACCTTTCCACTGCCACAGACCTTACCACTGCCACACCCCTTACCACTGCCACACCGCTTACTACTGCCACAGTCCTTACCACTGCCACACACCTTATTACAGCCATGTTCCTTACCACTGCCACACCCCTTACCACAGCCACACTCCTTACCACTGCCACACCCCTTACCACTGCCACACCCCTTATCACTGCTACACCCCTTAACACTGCCACCCCTTACCACTGCCACATCCCTTACCACTGCCACACCCCTTACCACCACTGCCACAGTCCTCACCACTGCCAGAGTCCTTACCACTGCCACAGTCCTTACCACTGCCACACCCCTTACCACTGCCACACACCTTACCACTGCCACAGTCCTTATCACTGCCACACCCCTTACCACTGCCAAAACCCTACCACTGCCACACCCCTTACCACTGCCACACTCCTTATCTCTGACACACCACTTATCACTGCCACAGTCCTTACCACTGCCAGACCTCTTACCACTGACACATTCCTTCCCACTGCCACACCTTTTAACACTGCTACACCCATTACCACTGCCACACCATTTCCACTGCCACACCCCTTACCATTGCCACACCCCTTACCACTGCCACACTCCTTATCATTTCCACAGTCCTTACCACTACCAAGCCCTTACCACTACCACACACCTTACCACTGCCACTCCTTACCACTGCCACACACCTTACCACTCCCACACCCCTTACCACTGCCACACCCCTTACCACTGCCACACGCCTTACCACTGCCACAGTCCTTACCACTGCCACCACCCTTACCACTGCCACACCCCTTACCATTTCCACACCCCTTACCACTGCCACACTCCTTATCACTGCCACACAACTTACCACTGCCACAGTCCGTACCATGCCACACCCCTTACCACTGCCACACTCCTTACCACTCCCACATCCCTTACCACTGCCACACCCCTTACCAATGCCACACCCCTTACCACTGCCACACCCCTTACCACTGCCACACCCCTTACCACTGCCACACCCCTTACCACTGACAACCTCTAACCACTGCCAAACCTTTTACCACTGCCACACCCCTTACCACTGCCACAGTCCTTTCCACTGCCACACTCCTTACCACTGCCACACCCCTTACCACTGCCGCAGTCCTTACCACTGCCACACTCCTTACCAATGCCACACCACTTAACAATGCCACACCCCTTACTACTGCCACAGTCCTTACCACTGCCATAGTCCTTACCACTGCCACACACCTTACCACTGCCACATCCCTTACCACTGCCACAGTCCTTACCACTGCCACACTCCTTACCACTGCCACACCCCTTACCACTGCCAAAGTCCTTACCACTGCCAAACTCCTTACAACTACCAAACCCCTTACGACTGCAACAGTGTTTACCACTACCACACCTGTTACCACTGACACACTCCTTACCAGTGCCAAACTCCTTACCACTGCCACACCCCTTACCAATGCCACACCCCTTACCACTGCCATAGTCCTTACCACTGCCACAGTCCTTACCACTGCCACACACCTTACGACTTCCACATCCCTTAACACTGCCACACTCCTTAACACTGCCACACTCCTTACCACTACCACACCCCTTACCACTGCCACATAACTTAACACTGCCACAGTCCTTACCACTGCCACACACCTTACCACTGCCACACCCCTTACCACTGCCACACACCTTACCAATGCCACAGTCCTTACCACTGCCACAGTCCTTACCACGGTTAAACCCCTTACCACTGCCACATCCCTTACCACTGACACACCCCTTACCACTGCCACAGTCCTTACCACTGCCACACCACTTACCACTGCCACACCCCTTACCACTGCCACAGTCCTTACCACTGCCACACTCCTTACCACTGCCACACACCTTACCACTACCACAGTCCTTACCACTACCACACCACTTACCACTGCCAACCCCTTACTACTGCCACTGTCCTTACCACTGCGACAATACTTATCACTGCCGCAGTCCTTACCGCTGCCACACCCTTTACCACGGCCAAAGAACTTACCACTGCCACACACCTTACCACTGCCACACTCCTTCCCACTACCACACCCCTTACCACTGCCACAGTTTTTACCACTGCCACAGTCCTTACCACTGCCACACTCCTTACCACTGCCACACCCCTTACCACTGCCACACCCCTTACAACTGCCAAGTCTTTACCACTACCACACCAGTTACCACTGCTACACCCCTTACCACTGCCACACTCGTTACCACTGAAACACTCTTTACCACTGCCACACCCCTTACCACTGCCACATCCCTTACAACGGCTACACCCCTTAACACTGCCACCCCTTACCACTGCCACACCCCTTACCTCTGCCACACCCCTTACCACTGCCACACCCCTTACCACTGCTACACCCCTCACCACTGCCACACTCCTTATCATTTCCACAGTCCTTACCACTACCATACCCCTTACCACTACCACACACTTTACCACTGCCACACTCCTTACCACTGCCACACCCCTTACCGCTGCCACACCCCTTAGCAGTTTCACACCCCTTAACACTGCCAAACTCCTTACCACTGCCACACCCCTTCACACTGCCACATTCCTTACCACTGCCACAGTCCTTACCACTGCCACACCCCTTACCACTGCCACACCCCTTACCACTGCCACACCCCTTACCACTGCCACACCCCTTACCACTGCCACAGTTCTTACCACTGCCACACCCCTTACCACTGCCACACCCCTTACCACTGCCACAGTCCTTACCACTGCCACACCCCTTACAACTGCCTCACCCCTTACCACTGCCACAATCCCTAACACTGCCACACCCCTTACCACTGCCACAGACCTTACCACTACCATACCCTTTACCACTGCCCCACTCCTTACCACTGGCACACCCCTTACCACTGCCACACAACTTACCACTGCCACACCCCTTACCACTGCCACACTCCTTACCACTGCCACACCCTTACCACTGCCACACCCCTTACCAGTGCCACACCCCTTACCACTGCCACAGTCCTTACCACTGCCACAGTCCTTACCACTGCCACACCCCTTACCACTAACACAACACTTACCACTGCCAGACCATTTACCACTGCAACACTCCTTACCACTGCACAATCCTTATCACTGCCACAATCCCTACCACTACCACATCCCTTACCACTGCCCCACCCCTTACCACTGTTACACCCCTTACCACTTCCAAGTCCTTACTACTGCCACAGTCCTTACCACTGCCACAGTCCTTACCACTGCCACACTCCTTATCACTGCCACACCCCTTACCACTGCCACAATCCCTACCATTGCCACACCCCTTACCACTGCCACATTCTTTACCACTGCGACAATATTTACCACTTCCACACCCCTTACCACTACCACACCCCTTCCACTCCCACACTCCTTACCACTGCGACAATACTTAACACTGCCACACACCTTATCACTGCCACCCCCCTTACCACTGCCACAATCCCTAACACTGCCACAACCCTTACCACTGCCACAGTCCTTACCACTACCACACCCCATACCACTGTCACAGTCCTTACCGCTACCACACCCCTTACCACTGCCACCTTCCTTACCACTGCCATACTCCTTACCACTGTTACACCCCTTACCATTTCCACAGTCCTTACCACTCCCACACTCCTTACCACTACGACCATACTTAACACTGCCACACACCTTATCACTGCCACACCCCTTACCACTGCCACAATCCCTACCAATGCCACACCCCTTACCACTGCCACACTCCTTACCACTGCCACAATACTTATCACTGCCACAGTCCTTACCACTACCACACCCCTTACCACTGCCACACTCCTTACCCCTGCGACAATATTTACCACTGCCGCACTTCTTATCACTTCCACACCCCTTACCATTGCTACACTCCTTACCACTGCCACACACCTTACCACTGCCACACCCCTTACCACTGCCACAGTCCTTACCACTGCCACAGTCCTTACCACTGCCAAACCCCTTACCACTGCCACACCACTTACCACTGCCACACCCCTTACCAGTGCCACAGTCCTTACCACAGCTACACCACTTACACTGCCACAATCCTTACCACTGCCACATCCCTTGCCACAGCCATGTTCCTTAGCACTGCCACACCGCTTACCACAGCCACACCCCTTACCACTGCCACACCCCTTACCAGTGCCACCGTCCTTACCACTGTCACACTCTTTACCACTGCCACACACCTTACCACTGCCACAGTCCTTACCACTGCCACACACCTTACTACAGCCATGTTCCTTACCACTGCCACACCCCTTACCACTGACACACCCCTTACCACTGACACACTTTTTAACACTGCCACACCCGTTACCACTGCCACACCATTTCCACTGCCACATCCCTTACCATTGCCACACCCTTACCACTGCCACACTCCTTATCATTTCCACAGTCCTTACCACTACCAAGCCCTTAACACTACAACACCCCTTACCACTAACACACACCTTACCACTGCCACACTCCTTACCACTGCCACACCCCTACCACTGCCACACCCCTTACCACTGCCAACCCCTAACCACTGCCACAGTCCTTACCACTGCCACACCCCTTACCACTGCCACAGTCCTTAACACTGCCACAGTCCTTACCACTGCCACAGTCCTTACCAAGGCCACACACCTTACCACTGCCACATCCCTTACCACTGCCACACCCCTTACCACTGCCACAGTCCTTACCACTGCCAAACTCCTTACCACTACCACACCCCTTACGACTGCCACAGTCTTTACCACTACCACACTTGTTACCACTGCCACACTCCTTACCAGTGCCAAACTCCTTACCACTGCCACACCCCTTACCACTGCCAACCCCTAACCACTGCCACAATCCTTACCACTGCCACACCCCTTACCACTGGCACAGTCCTTAACACTGCCACAGTCCTTACCACTGCCACAGTCCTTACCACGGCCACACACCTTACCACTTCCACATCCCTTACCACTGCCACACCCCTTACCACTGCCACAGTCCTTACCACTGCCAAACTCCTTACCACTACCACACCCCTTACGACTGCCACAGTCTTTACCACTACCACACTTGTTACCACTGCCACACTCCTTACCAGTGCCAAACTCCTTACCACTGCCACACCCCTTACCAATGCCACACCCCTTACCACTGCCACAGTCCTTACCACTGCCACAGTACTTACCACTGCCACACACCTTACCACTTCCAAATCTCTTAACACTGCCACACTCCTTACCACTGCCACACTCCTTACCACTACCACACCCCTTACCACTGCCACATACCTTAACACTGCCACAGTCCTTACCACTGCCACACCCCTTACCGCTGCCACACCCCTTACAACTGCCACACCCCTTACCACTGCCAACCCCTAACCACTGCCACACCCCTTACCACTGCCACACCCCTTACCACTGCCACACCCCTTACCACTGCCACACCCCTTACCACTGACACACCCCTTACCACTGCCACACTTTTTAACACTGCCACACCCGTTACCACTGCCACACCATTTCCACTGCCACATCCCTTACCATTGCCACACCCTTACCACTGCCACACTCCTTATCATTTCCACAGTCCTTACCACTACCAAGCCCTTAACACTACAACACCCCTTACCACTACCACACACCTTACCACTGCCACACTCCTTACCACTGCCACACCCCTACCACTGCCACACCCCTTACCACTGCCAACCGCTAACCACTGCCATAGTCCTTACCACTGCCACACCACTTACCACTGCCACAGTCCTTAACACTGCCACAGTCCTTACCACTGCCACAGTCCTTACCACGGCCACACACCTTACCCCTGCCACATCCCTTACCACTGCCACACCCCTTACCACTGCCACAGTCCTTACCACTGCCAAACTCCTTACCACTACCACACCCCTTACGACTGCCACAGTCTTTACCACTACCACACTTGTTACCACTGCCACACTCCTTACCAGTGCCAAACCTCTTACCACTGCCACACCCCTTACCACTGCCAACCCCTAACCACTACCACAGTCCTTACCACTGCCACACCCCTTACCACTGCCAAAGTCCTTAACACTGCCACAGTCCTTACCACTGCCACAGTCCTTACCACGGCCACACACCTTACCACTGACACATCCCTTACCATGCCACACCCCTTACCACTGCCACAGTCCTTACCACTGCCAAACTCCTTACCACTACCACACCCCTTACGACTGCCACAGTCTTTACCACTACCACACTTGTTACCACTGCCACACTCCTTACCAGTGCCAAACTCCTTACCACTGCCACACACCTTACCAATGCCACACCCCTTACCACTGCCACAGTCCTTACCACTGCCACACCCCTTACCGCTGCCACACCCCTTACCACTGCCACACCCCTTACCGCTGCCAACCCCTAACTACTGCCACACCCCTTACCACTGCCACACCCCTTACCACTGCCACACCCCTTACCACTGCCACACCCCTTACCAATGCCACACCCCTTACCACTGCCACAGTCCTTACCACGGCCAAACCCCTTACCACTGCCACATCCCTTACCACTGACACACCCCTTACCACTGCCACAGTCCTTACCACTGCCACACCACTTACCACTGCCACACCCCTTACCACTGCCAGAGTCCTTACCACTGCCACACTCCTTACCACTGCCACACACCTTACCACTACCACAATCCTTACCACTACCACACCACTTACCACTGCCAACCCCTTAATACTGCTACAGTCCTTACCACTGCCACACCCTTTACCACGGCCAAAGTACTTACCACTGCCACACACCTTACCACTGCCACACTCCTTCCCACTACCACACCCCTTACCCCTGCCACAGTTTTTACCACTGCCACAGTCCTTACCACTGCCACACTCCTTACCACTGCCACACCCCTTACCACTTCCACACTCCTTACAACTGCCACACTCCTTACCACTGCCACACCCCTTACGACTGCCAAGTCATTACCACTACCACACCAGTTACCACTGCTACACCCCTTACCACTGCCACACTCGTTACCACTGAAACACTCTTTACCACTGCCACACCCCTTACCACTGCCAAATCCCTTACCACGGCTACACCCCTTAACACTGCCACCCCTTACCACTGCCACACCCCATACCACTGCTACACCCCTCACCACTGCCACACTCCTTATCATTTCCACAGTCCTTACCACTACCATACCCCTTACCACTACAACACCCCTTACCACTACCACACACCTTACCATTGCCACACTCCTTACCACTGCCACACTCCTTAACACTGACACACCCCTTACCACTGCCTCACCCCGTACCACTGCCACAATCCCTAACACTGCCACACCCCTTAACTCTTCCAAATCCTTACCACTACCGCACCCTTTACCACTGCCACACTCCTTACCACTGCCACACCTCTTACCGCTGCCACACCCCTCAGCAGTTTCACACCCCTTAACACTGCCACACTCCTTACCACTGCCACACCCCTTAACACTGCCACATTCCTTACCACTGCCACAGTCCTTACCACTGCCACACCCCTTACCACTGCCACACCCCTTACCATTGCCACACCCCTTACCACTGCCACACCCCTTACCACTGCCACAGTCTTTACCACTGCGACAATATTTACCACTTCCACAACCCTTACCACTACCACACCACTTCCACTGCCACACTCCTTACCACTGCGACAATACTTAACACTGCCACACACCTTATCACTGCCACACCCCTTACCACTGCCACAATCCCTAACACTGCCACACCCCTTACCACTGCCACCTTCCTTACCACTGCCATACTCCTTACCACTGTTACACCCCTTACCATTTCCACAGTCTTTACCACTGCCACAGACCTTACCACTGCCACACTCCTTAACACTGCCACAATCCTTACCACTGCCACACCCCTTACCACTGCCACAGTCCTTACCACTGCCACAGTCCTTACCACTGCCAAACCCCTTACCACTGCCACACCACTTACCACTGCCACACCCCTTACCAGTGCCACAGTCCTTACCACAGCTACACCCCTTACACTGCCACAATCCTTACCACTGCCACACCCCTTGCCACAGCCATGTTCCTTAGCACTGCCACACCGCTTACCACAGCCACACCCCTTACCACTGCCACACCCCTTACCAGTGCCACCGTCCTTACCAATGTCACACTCCTTACCACTGCCAAACACCTTACCACTGCCACAGTACTTACCACTGCCACACACCTTACTACAGCCATGTTCCTTACCACTGCCACACCCCTTACCACTGACACACCCCTTACCACTGCCACACTTTTTAACACTGCCACACCCGTTACCACTGCCACACCATTTCCACTGCCACATCCCTTACCAATGCCACACCCTTACCACTGCCACACTCCTTATCATTTCCACAGTCCTTACCACTACCAAGCCTTTAACACTACAACACCCCTTACCACTACCACACACCTTACCACTGCCACACCCCTACCACTGCCACACCCCTTACCACTGTCAACCCCTAACCACTGCCACAGTCCTTACCACTGCCACACCCCTTACCACTGCCACAGTCCTTAACATTGCCACAGTCCTTACCACTGCCACAGTCCTTACCACGGCCACACATCTTACCACTGCCACATCCCTTACCACTGCCACACCCCTTACCACTGCCACAGTCCTTACCACTACCACACCACTTACCACTGCCACACCTCTTACCACTGCCACAGTCCTTACCACTGCCACACTCCTTACCACTGCAACACCCCTTACCACTGCCACAGTCCTTAACACTGCCACACTCCTTACCACTACCACACCGCTTACCATTCCCACAGTCCTTACCACTGCCACACTCCTTACCACTGCCACACCTCTTACCACTGCCACAGTCCTTACCACTGCCAAACTCGTTACCACTACCACACCCCTTACGACTGCCACAGTCTTTACCACAACCACACCAGTTACCACTGCCACTCCCTTACCACTGCCACACTCCTTACCACTGCCATACTCCTTACCAATGCCACACCCCTTACCAATGCCACACCCCTTACCACTGCCACAGTCCTTACCACTGCCACAGTCCTTACCACCGCCACACCCCTTACCACTGCCACAACCCTTACCACTGCCACAGTCCTTACCACTGCCAAACTCCTTACCACTACCACACCCCTTACCACTGCCACATTCCTTACCACTGCCACAGTCCTTACAACTGCCACACCCATTACCACTGCCACAGTCCCTACCACTGCCACAGTCCTTACCACTGCCACACCCCTTATCGCTGCCACACCCCTTACCACTGCCACACCCCTTACCACTGCAAACACATAACCACTGCCACACCCCTTACCACTGCCACCCCCCTTAATACTGCCATACCCCTTACCAATGCCGCACCCCTTGCCACTGCCACAGTCCCAACCACTGCCACAATACTAACCACTGCTAAACCCCTTAAAACTGCCACACCCCTTACCACTGCCACACTCCTTACCACTGCACACTCCTTATCACTGCCACAATCCCTACCACTGTCACACCCCTTACTACTGCTACAACACTTACCACTGCCAGACCCCTTATCACTGCCACACCCCTTATCACTGCCACACCCCTTACCACTGCCACAATCACTACCACTGCCACACCCCTTACCACTGCCACAGTCCTTACCACTGCCACACCCCATACCATTGCCACAGTCCTTACCACTACCAAACCTCTTACCACTGCCACCTTACTTACCACTGCCATACTCCTTACCACTGCCACACCCCTTACAACTGCCACACCCCTTACCACTGCAACAGTCCTTACCACTGCCCCACTCCTTACAACTGCCACAATACTTACCACTGCCACACACATTACCACTGCCACACTCCTTACCACTACCACACCCCTTTCCACTGCCACAGTCCTTACCACTGCCACACCCCTTACCACTGCCACACTCCTTACCAGTGCCACACCCCTTACCACTGCCACATTCCTTACCACTGCCACAGTCCTTACCAGTGCCACACCCCTTATCACTGCAACACCCCTTACCATTGCCACACCCCTTACCACTGCCCCACTCCTTATCACTGCCACACTCCTTACCACTGCCACACCCCTTACCATTTCCACAACCCTTACCACTGATACACTCCTTATCCCTTCCACACAACTTACCACTGCCACAGTCCTTACCATGCCACACCCCTTACCACTGCCACACTCCTTACTACTGCTATACTCCTTAACACTGCCACACCCCTTACCACTGCCACACCCCTTACCACTACCACAATCCCTAACCCTGCCACACCCCTTACCACTGCCACACCCGTTAGCACTTCCACAACCCTTACCACTGTCACACTCCTTACCATTGCCACACCCCTTGCCACTGCCACAGTCCTTACCACTGCCCCATTCCTTTCCACTTCCATACCCCTTACCACTGCCTCGCCCCTTACTACTGCCACAGTCCTTACCACTGCCACAGTCCTTACCACTGCCACACCCTTACCACTACCACATCCCTTACCACTGCCATAGTGCTTACCACTGCCACAGTCCTTACCACTGCCACACCCCTTACCACTGCCATACTCCTTACCACTGCCACAACCCTTACCACTGCCACAGTCCTTATCAATGCCACAGTCCTTACCACTACCACACCCCTTACCACTGCCACACCCCTTACCACTGCCCCACCCCTTACCACTGCCACAGTCCTTACCACTGCCACACCCCTTACCACTACCACACCCCTTACCACTGCCATAGTCCTTACCACTGCCACAGTCCTTACAACTGCCACACACCTTACCACAGCCATGTTATTTACCACTGCCACACCCCTTACCACAGCCATACTCCTTGCCACTGCCACACCCCTTACCACTGCCACACCCCTTAACACAGCTACACCCCTTAACACTGCCAATCCTTACCACTGCCACATCCCTTACCACTGCCACACCCCTTACTACTACCACAATGCTTATCACCGCCACAGTCCTTACCACTGCCACACCCCTTACCACTGCGACACCCCTTACCACTGCCACACTTTTTATCACTGCCAAAGCCCTTACCCCTGACACAACACTACAACTGCCACACCCCTTACCACTGCACACTCCTTATCACTGCACAATCCCTACCACTGCCACACCACTTACCACTGCCAAACTCCTTACCACTGCTACAATACTTAGAAATGCCACACTCCTTATCACTGCCACACCCCTTACCACTGCCACAATCCGTACCACTGCCACACCCCTTACCAGTGCCACAGTCTTTACCACTGCGACAATACTTACCACTACAACACCCCTTACCACTACCACACCCCTTACCACTGCCACACTCCTTACCACTGCTACACCCCTTACCACTGCCACACCCCTTATCCCTGCCACACCCCTTACCACTGCCACATCCCTTACCACTGCCACAGTCCTTACCACTGCCACACCCCTTACCACTACCACACCGCTTACCACTGCCATAGTGCTTACCACTGCCACAGTCCTTACCACTGCCACACCCCTTACCACTGCCATACTCCTTACCACTGCCACAACCCTTAACACTGCCACAGTCCTTATCAATGCCACAGTCCTTACCACTACCACACCCCTTACCACTGCCACACCCCTTACCACTGCCCCACCCCTTACCACTGCCACAGTCCTTACCACTGCCACACCCCTTACCACTACCACACCCCTTACCACTGCCATAGTCCTTACCACTGCCACAGTCCTTACAACTGCCACACACCTTACCACAGCCATGTTATTTACCACTGCCACACCCCTTACCACAGCCATACTTCTTGCCACTGCCACACCCCTTACCACTGCCACACCCCTTAACACAGCTACACCCCTTAACACTGCCAATCCTTACCACTGCCACATCCCTTACCACTGCCACACCCCTTACTACTACCACAATACTTATCACCGCCACAGTCCTTACCACTGCCACACCCCTTACCACTGCCACACCCCTTACCACTGCCACACATTTTATCACTGCCAAAGCCCTTACCCCTGACACAACCCTACCACTGCCACACCCCTTACCACTGCACACTCCTTATCACTGCCACACCCCTTACCACTGCCACAATCCGTACCACTGCCACACCCCTTACCAGTGCCACAGTCTTTACCACTGCGACAATACTTACCACTACAACACCCCTTACCACTACCACACCCCTTACCACTGCCACACTCCTTACCACTGCTACACCCCTTACCACTGCCACACCCCTTATCCCTGCCACACCCCTTACCACTGCCACATCCCTTACCACTGCCACACTCCTTACCACTGCCACACCAATTACCATTGCCACAATCCCTACCTCTGCTACACGTTTTACCACTGACACAGTCCTTACCACTGCCACACCCCTTACCACTACCACACCCCTTACGACTGCCACCCCCCTTACCACTGCCACAGTCCTTACCACTACCGCACCCCTTACCACTGCCACACCCCTTACCATTGACACAGTCCTTACCACTGCCACACTCCTTACCACTGCCACAGTCCTTACCACTGCCACACCCCTTACCACTGCCATACTCCTTACCACTGCCACAACCCTTACCACTGCCACAGTCCTTATCACTGCCACACTCCTTACCACTGCCCCACCCCTTACCACTGCCACACCCCTTAACACTGCCACCCCTTACCCCGCCACATCCCTACCATTGCCACTCCCCTTCCCACTGCCAAATTCCTTAACACTGCCACCCCTTACCCCGCCACATCCCTTACCACAGCCATGTTACTTACCACTGCCACACCCCTTACCACAGCCATACTCCTTACCACTGCCAAACCCCTTACCACTGCCACACCCCTTACCTCGGCTACACCCCTTAACGCTGCCACCCCTTACCCCGCCACATCCCTTACCACTGCCAGACCCTTACTACTACCACAATACTTATCACTGCCACAGTCCTTACCACTGCCACACCCCTTACCACTGCCACACCCCTTACCACTGCCACAATTTTATCACTGCCAAACCCCTTACCACTGCCAAAGTCCTTACTACAAGCACACCCCTTATCACTGCCACAGTCCTTACCACTGCCACACCCCTTGCCACAGCCATGTTCCTTACCAATGCCACACCCCTTACCAAAGCCAAACCCCTTACCACTGCCATACCCCTTACCACTGCCGCACCCCTTTCACTGCCACAGTCCCCACCACTGCCACAATACTAACCACTGCTAAACCCCTTACCACTGCCACACTCCTTAACATTGCCACACCCCTTACCACTGCCACACCCCTTACCACTGCCATACCCCTTACCACTGCCACACCCCTTTCACTGCCACAGTCCCCACCACTGCCACAATACTAACCACTGCTAAACCCCTTACCACTGCCACACTCCTTAACATTGCCACACCCCTTACCACTGCCCCACCCTTACCACTGCCAGAGTCCTTACCACTGCCACACCCCTTACCACTACCACACACCTTACCACTGCCACACCCCTTACCACCACCACAGTCCTGACCAATGCCACACCCCTTACCACCACTGCCACAGTCCTTACCACTGCCAGAGTCCTTACCACTGCCAAACCCCTTACCACTGCCACACCCATTACCACTCCCACAATCCTTACCACTGCCACACCCCTTACCACTGCCACAGTCCTTACTACTGCCAGAGTCCTTACCACTGCCACACTCCTTACCACTGCCACACTCCTTACCACTGCCACACCACTTACCACTTCCATACTATTTACCACTGCCACAGTCCTTACCACTACCATACCCCTTACCACTGCCACACCCCTTACCATTTCCACAGTCCTTACCACTGACACGGTCCTTAACACTGCCACAGTCCTTACTACTGCCACACTCCTTACCACTGCCACACCCCTTACCACTGCCAGAATCCTTACCACTGCCACACCCCTTACCATTGCCACAGTCCTTACCACTGCAACACCCCATACCACTGCCACAGTCCTTACAACTGCCACACTCCTTACCTTGCCACACTACTTACGACTGCCACAATCCTTACCACTGCCACACCCCTTACAACTGCCACACCCATTACCACTGCCACAATCCTTACCACCTCCACAGTCCATACCACTGCCACACCCGTTATCACTGCCACACCCCTACCACTGCCACACCCCTTACCACTGCCACAGTCCTTACCACTGCCACACCCCTTATCAATGCCACACACCTTATCACTGCCACACCCCTTACCACTGCCACAATCCCTAGCACTGCCACACCCCTTACCACTGCCACAGTCCTTACCACTGCCACACCCCATACCATTGCCACACTCCTTACCACTAGCACACCTCTTTCCACTGCCACAGTCCTTACCACTGCCACAGTCCTTACCACTGCCACACTCCTTACCACTGCCACACCGCTTACCACTGCCACAGTCCTTTTCACTGCCACACACCTTATTACAGCCATGTTCCTTACCACTGCCACACCCCTTACCACAGCCACACTCCTTACCACTGCCACATCCCTTACCACTGCCACACCCCTTATCACTGCTACTCCCCTTAACACTGCCACCCCTTACCACTGCCACATCCCTTACCACTGCCACACTCCTTACCACTGCCACACCCCTTACCACTGCCACACACCTTATCACTGCCAAACCCCTTACCATGCGACAGTCCTTACCACTGCCACACCCCTTACCAGTGCCATTCTCCTTACTACTGCCACACTCCTTACCACTGCCACATCCCTTACCACTGCCACACTCCTTACCACTGACACATCCCTTACCACTGCCACAGTCCCTACCACTGCCACACACCTTACCACTGCCACACCCCTTACCACTGCCACACCCCTTACCACTGCCACAATCCTTACCACTGCCGCACCCCTTACCACTGATACACCCCGACCACTGCCACAGTCCTTATCACTGCCACACTCCTTAACACTTCCACAATACTTATCACTGCCACAGTACTTACCACTACCACACCCCTTACCACTGCCACACTCCTTACCACTGCGACAATACTTACCACTGCCCACCTCTTATCACTGCCAGACCTCTTACCACTGCTACACTCCTTACCACTGCCAGACTCCTTACCACTGCCACAACCCTTAACACTGCCAAACCCCTTACCACTGCCACACCCCTTACCAGTGCCACAGTCCTTAACACAGCCACACCCCTTGCCACAGCCATGTTCCTTACCACTGCCACACACTTACCACAGCCACACCCCTTAGCACTGCCATAACCCTTACAACTGCCGCACCCCTTGCCACTGCCACAGTTCCTACCACTGCCACAATACTAACCACTGCTAAACCCCTTACCACTGCCACACCCCTTACCACTGCCACAATCCCTAGCACTGCCACACCCCTTAACACTGCCACAGTCCTTACCACTGCCACACCCCAAACCATTGCCACACTCCTTACCACTACCACACACCTTTCCACTGCCACAGTCCTTACCACTGCCACAGTCCTTACCACTGCCACAGTCCTTACCACTACCACACTCCTTACCACTGCCACACCGCTTACTACTGCCACAGTCCTTACAACTGCCACACACCTTATTACAGCCATGTTCCTTACCACAGCCACACCCCTTACCACTGCCACACACCTTACCACTGCCACAGTCCTTACCACTGCCACACCCCTTACCACTGCCAAAACCCTACCACTGCCACACCCCTTACCACTGCCACACTCCTTATCTCTGACACACCACTTATCACTGCCACAGTTCTTACCACTGCCAGACCCCTTACCACTGACACACTCCTTCCCACTGCCACACCTTTTAACACTGCCACACCCATTACCACTGCCACACCATTTCCACTGCCACACCCCTTAACATTGCCACACCCCTTACCACTGCCACACTCCTTATCATTTCCACAGTCCTTACCACTACCAAGCCCTTACCACTACCACACACCTTACCTCTGCCACTCCTTACCACTGCCACACCACTTACCACTGCCACACCCCTTACCACTGCCACACCCCTTATCACTGCCACACCCCTTACCACTGCCACAGTCCTTACCACTGCCACCACCCTTACCACTGCCACACCCCTTGCCACTGCCACACCCCTTACCACTGCCACCCTCCTTACCAGTGCCACACCCATTATCACTGCAACACCCCTTACCACTACCTCACCCCTTACCACTGCCACACTTTTTATCACTGCCACACCCCTTACCACTGCCACACCCCTTACCACTGCCACACCCCTTACCACTGCCACACCCCTTACCACTGCCACACTCCTTATCACTGCCACACCCCTTACCACTGCCACGCCCCTTACCATTTCCACACCCCTTACCACTGCCACACTCCTTATCACTGCCACACAACTTACCACTGCCACAGTCCTTACCATGCCACACCCCTTACCACTGCCACAGTCCTTACCACTGCCAAACTCCTTACCACAACCACACCCCTTACCACAGCCACGGTCCTTACCACTACCACACCAGTTACCACTGCCACACCCCTTACCACTGCCACACCACTTACCACTGCCACACTCCTTACCACTGCCACACCCCTTACCACTGCCTCACCCCTTACCACT
Organism: Microtus pennsylvanicus; assembly: GCF_037038515.1. Taxonomy (NCBI): domain Eukaryota; kingdom Metazoa; phylum Chordata; class Mammalia; order Rodentia; family Cricetidae; genus Microtus; species Microtus pennsylvanicus. Next base: position 59,838,977 of record NC_134601.1, on the reverse strand, counting down.
GCCACACCCCTTACCACTGCCACACCCCTTACCACTGCCACACCCCTTACCACTGCCACACCCCTTACCACTGACAACCCCTAACCACTGCCAAACCTTTTACCACTGCCACACCCCTTAACACTGCCACAGTCCTTTCCACTGCCACACTCCTTACCACTGCCACACACCTTACCACTGCCACAGTCCTTACCACTGCCACACTCCTTACCAATGCCACACCCCTTACCACTGCCACAGTCCTTACCACTGCCACAGTCCTTACCACTGCCACACACCTTACCACTGCCACATCCCTTACCACTGCCACAGTCCTTACCACTGCCACACTCCTTACCACTGCCACACCCCTTACCACTGCCACAGTCCTTACCACTGCCAAACTCCTTACCACTACCACACCACTTACGATTGCCACAGTCTTTACCACTACTACACCTGTTACCACTGCCACACCCCTTACCAGTGCCAAATTCCTTACCACTGCCACACCCCTTACCAATGCCACACCCCTTACCACTGCCACAGTCCTTACGACTGCCACAGTCCTTACCACTGCCACACACCTTACCACTTCCACATCACTTAACACTGCCACACTCCTTACCACTGCCACACTCCTTACCACTACCACACCCCTTACCACTGCCACATACCTTAACACTGCCAAAGTCCTTACCACTGCCACACCCCTTACCGCTGCCACACCCCTTACCACTGCCACACCCCTTATCACTGCCAACCCCTAACCACTGCCACACCCCTTACCACTGCCACACCCCTTACCACTGCCACACCCCTTACCACTGCCACAGTCCTTACCACTGCCACAGTCCTTACCACGGCCACACCCCTTACCACTGCCACATCCCTTACCACTGACACACCCCTTACCACTGCCACAGTCCTTACCACGGCCACACCACTTACCACTGCCACACCCCTTACCACTGCCACAGTCCTTACCACTGCCACACCACTTAGGACTGCCACACCCCTTACCACTGCCACACACCTTACCACTGCCAGACCCCTTACCACTGCCACACCCCTTACCACTGCCACACCCCTTATCACTGCCACACCCCTTACCACTGCCACAATCCCTAGCACTGCCACACCCCTTAACACTGCCACAGTCCTTACCACGGCCACACCCCAAACCATTGCCACACTCCTTACCACTACCACACACCTTTCCACTGCCACAGTCCTTACCACTGCCACAGTCCTTACCACTGCCACAGTCCTTACCACTACCACACTCCTTACCACTGCCACACCGCTTACTACTGCCACAGTCCTTACCACTGCCACACCCCTTACCACAGCCACACTTCTTACCACTGCCACACCCCTTACCACTGCCACACCCCTTATCAATGCTACACCCCTTAAAACTGCCACCCCTTACCACTGCCACATCCCTTACCACTGCCACACCCCTTACCACTGCCACAATACTTATCACTGCCACAGTCCTTACCACAGCCACACCCCTTACCACTGCCACATCCCTTACCACTGCCACACCCCTTACCACTGCCACAATACTTATCACTGCCACAGTCCTTACCACAGCCACACCCCTTACCACTGCCACACACCTTACCACTGCCACAGTCCTTACCACTGCCACACCCCTTACCACTGCCAAAACCCTACCACTGCCACACCCCTTACCACTGCCACACTCCTTATCTCTGACACACCACTTATCACTGCCACAGTCCTTACCACTGCCAGACCCCTTACCACTGACACACTCCTTCCCACTGCCACACCTTTTAACACTGCCACACCCATTACCACTGCCACACCATTTCCACTGCCACACCCCTTAACATTGCCACACCCCTTACCACTGCCACACTCCTTATCATGTCCACAGTCCTTACCACTACCAAGCCCTTACCACTACCACACACCTTACCACTGCCACTCCTTACCACTGCCACACCTCTTACCACTGCCACACCCCTTACCACTGCCACACCCCTTATCACTGCCACACCCCTTACCACTGCCACAGTCCTTACCACTGCCACCACCCTTACCACTGCCACACCCCTTGCCACTGCCACACCCCTTACCACTGCCACCCTCCTTACCAGTGCCACACCCATTATCACTGCAACACCCCTTACCACTACCTCACCCCTTACCACTGCCACACTTTTTATCACTGCCACACCCCTTACCACTGCCACACCCCTTACCACTGCCACACCCCTTACCACTGCCACACTCCTTATCACAGCTACACCCCTTACCACTGCCACACCCCTTACTATTTCCACACCCCTTACCACTGCCACACTCCTTATCACTGCCACACAACTTACCACTGCCACAGTCCTTACCATGCCACACCCCTTACCACTGCCACAGTCCTTACCACTGCCAAACTCCTTACCACAACCACACCCCTTACCACAGCCACAGTCCTTACCACTACCACACCAGTTACCACTGCCACACCCCTTACCACTGCCACACCACTTACCACAGCCACACTCCTTACCACTGCCACACCCCTTACCACTGCCTCACCCCTTACCACTGCCACACCCCTTACGACTGCCACACCCCTTACCACTGCCACACCCCTTACCACTGCCACACCCCTTACCACTGACAACCCCTAACCACTGCCAAACCTTGTACCACTGCCATACCCCTTACCACTGCCACAGTCCTTTCCACTGCCACACTCCTTACCACTGCCACACACCTTACCACTGCCACAGTCCTTACCACTGCCACACTCCTTACCAATGCCACACCCCTTACCAATGCCACAGTCCTTACCACTGCCACACTCCTTACCACTGCCACACCCCTTACCACTGCCACAGTCCTTACCACTGCCAAACTCCTTACCACTACCACACCACTTACGACTGCCACAGTCTTTACCACTACCACACCTGTTACCACTGCCACACTCCTTACCAGTGCCAAACTCCTTACCACTGCCACACCCCTTACCAATGCCATACCCCTTACCACTGCCACAGTCCTTACCACTGCCACAGTCCTTACCACTGCCACACACCTTACCACTTCCACATCACTTAACACTGCCACACTCCTTACTACTGCCACACTCCTTACCACTACCACACCCCTTACCAATGCCATACCCCTTACCACTGCCACAGTCCTTACCACTGCCACAGTCCTTACCACTGCCACACACCTTACCACTTCCACATCACTTAACACTGCCACACTCCTTACCACTGCCACACTCCTTACCACTGCCACACCCCTTACCACTGCCAACCCCTTACCACTGCCACAGTCCTTACCACTGCCACAGTCCTTACCACGGCCACACCCCTTACCACTGCCACATCCCTTACCACTGACACACCCCTTACCACTGCCACAGTCCTTACCACTGCCACACCACTTACCACTGCCACACCCCTTACCACTGCCACAGTCCTTACCACTGCCACACTCCTTACCACTGCCACACACCTTACCACTACCACAGTCCTTACCACTACCACACCACTTACCACTGCCAACCCCTTACTACTGCCACTGTCTTTACCACTGCGACAATACTTATCACTGCCACAGTCCTTACCACTGCCTCACCCTTTACCACGGCCAAATTACTTACCACTGCCACACACCTTACCACTGCCACACTCCTTCCCACTACCACACCCCTTACCACTGCCACAGTTTTTACCACTGCCACAGTCCTTACCACTGCCACACTCCTTACCACTGCCACACCCCTTACCACTGCCACACTCCTTACAACTGCCACACTCCTTACCACTGCCACACCCCTTACGACTGCCAAGTCTTTACCACTACCACACCAGTTACCACTGCTACACCCCTTACCACTGCCACACTCGTTACCACTGAAACACTCTTTACCACTGCCACACCCCTTACCACTGCCACATACCTTACCACGGCTACACCGTTAACACTGCCACCCCTTACCACTGCCACACCCCTTACCTCTGCCACACCCCTTACCACTGCCACACCCCTTACCACTGCCACACTCCTTATCATTTCCACTGTCCTTACCACTACCATACCCCTTACCACTACAACACCCCTTACCACTACCACACACCTTACCATTGCTACACTCTTTACCACTGCCACACTCCTTATCACTGACACACCCCTTACCACTGCCTCACCCCTTACCACTGCCACAATCCCTAACACTGCCACACCCCTTAACTCTTCCAAATCCTTTCCACTACCACACCCTTTACCACTGCCACACTCCTTACCACTGCCACACCCCTTACCGCTGCCACACCCCTTAGCAGTTTCACACCCCTTAACACTGCCACACTCCTTACCACTGACACACCCCTTAACACTGCCACATTCCTTTCCACTGCCACAGTCCTTACCACTGCCACACCCCTTACCACTGCCTCACCCCTTACCACTGCCACAATCCCTAACACTGCCACACCCCTTACCACTGCCACAGACCTTACCACTACCATACCTTTTACCACTGCCCCACTCCTTACCACTGGCACACCCCTTACCACTGCCACACAACTTAGCACTGCCACACCCCTTACCACTGCCACACTCCTTACCACTGCCACACCCTTACCACTGCCACACCCCTTACCAGTGCCACACCCCTTACCACTGCCACAGTCCTTACCACTGCCACAGTCCTTACCACTGCCACACCCCTTACCACTAACACAACACTTACCACTGCCAGACCATTTACCACTGCAACACTCCTTACCACTGCACACTCCTTATCACTGCCATAATCCCTACCACTACCACATCCCTTACCACTGCCACACCCCTTACCACTGTTACACCCCTTACCACTTCCAAGTCCTTACCACTGCCACAGTCCTTACCACTGCCACAATCCTTACCACTGCCACACTCCTTATCACTGCCACACCCCTTACCACTGCCACAATCCCTACCATTGCCACACCCCTTACCACTGCCACATTCTTTACCACTGCGACAATATTTACCACTTCCACACCCCTTACCACTACCACACCCCTTCCACTCCTACACTCCTTACCACTGCGACAATACTTTACACTGCCACACAACTTATCACTGCCACACCCCTTACCACTGCCACAATCCCTAACACTGCCACAACCCTTACCACTGCCACAGTCCTTACCACTGCCACACCCCATACCACTGTCACAGTCCTTACCGATACCACATCCCTTACCACTGCCACCTTCCTTACCACTGCCATACTCCTTACCACTGTTACACCCCTTACCATTTCCACAGTCCTTACCACTGCCACAGACCTTACCACTGCCACACTCCTTAACACTGCCACAATCCTTACCACTGCCACACCCCTTACAACTGCCACAATCCCTACCAATGCCACACCCCTTACCACTGCCACACTCCTTACCACTGCCACAATACTTACTACTGCAACAGTCCTTACGACTACCACACCCCTTACCACTGCCACACCTCTTACCACTGCGACAATATTTACCACTGCCGCACTTTTTATCACTGCCACACCCCTTACCATTGCTACACTCCTTACCACTGCCACACACCTTACCACTGCCACACCCCTTACCACTGCCACAGTCCTTACCACTGCCACAGTCCTTACCACTGCCAAACCCCTTACCACTGCCACACCCCTTACCACTGCCACACACCTTACCAAGCCACAGTCCTTACCACAGCTACACCCCTTACACTGCCACAATCCTTACCACTGCCACACCCCTTGCCACAGACATGTTCCTTAGCACTGCCACACCGCTTACCACAGCCACACCCCTTACCACTGCCACACCCCTTACCAGTGCCACCGTCCTTACCACTTTCACACTCCTTATCACTGCCACACCCCTTACCACTGCCACAGTCCTTACCACTGCCACACACCTTACTACAGCCATGTTCCTTACCACTGCCACACCCCTTATCACTGACACACCCCTTACCACTGCCACACTTTTTAACACTGCCACACCCGTTACCAATGCCACACCATTTCCACTGCCACAACCCTTACCATTGCCACACCCTTACCACTGCCAAACTCCTTATCATTTCCACAGTCCTTACCACTACCAAGCCCTTAACACTACAACACCCCTTACCACTACCACAAACCTTACCACTGCCACACTCCTTACCACTGCCACACCCCTACCACTGCCACACCCCTTACCACTGCCAACCCCTAACCACTGCCACAGTCCTTACCACTGCAAAACCCCTTACCACTGCGACACTCCTTAACACTGCCACAGTCCTTATCACTGCCACAGTCCTTACCACGGCCACACACCTTACCACTGCCACATCCCTTACCACTGCCACACCCCTTAACACTGCCACAGTCCTTACCACTACCACACCACTTACCACTGCCACACCTCTTACCACTGCCACAGTCCTTACCAGTGCCACACTCCTTACCACTGCAACACCCTTTACCACTGCCACAGTCCTTAACACTGCCACAGTCCTTACCACTACCACACCGCTTACCACTGCCACAGTACTTACCACTGCCACACTCCTAACCACTGCCACACCTTTTACCACTGCCACAGTCCTTACCACTGCCAAACTCGTTACCACTACCACACCCCTTACAACTGCCACAGTCTTTACCACTACCACACCAGTTACCACTGCCACTCCCTTACCACTGCCACACTCCTTACCACTGCCAAACTCCTTACCACTACCACACCCCTTACCACTGCCACACCCCTTACAAATGCCACAGTCCCTACCACTGCCACAGTCCTTACCACTGCCACAACCCTTATCGCTGCCACACCCCTTACCAAAGCCACACCCCTTACCATTGCCAACACATAACCACTGCCACACCCCTTACCACTGCCACACCCCTTAACACTGCCATATCCCTTACCAATGCCGCACCCCTTGCCACTGCCACAGTCCCAACCACTGCCACAATACTAAACACTGCTAAACCCCTTAAAACTGCCACACCCCTTACCACTGCCACAGTCCCTACCACTGCCACACTCCCTACCACTGCCACACCCCTTACCACTGCAAGACCCCTTACCACCGCCACACCCCTTACCACTGCCACACTCCTTACCACTGCACACTCCTTATCACTGCCACAATCTCTACCACTGTCACACCCCTTACCACTGCTACAGTACTTACCACTGCCAGACCCCTTATCACTGCCACACCCCTTATCACTGCCACACCCCTTACCACTGCCACAATCCCTACCACTGCCACACCCCTTACCACTGCCACAGTCCTTACCACTGCCACACCCCATACCATTGCCACAGTCCTTACCACTACCAAACTTCTTACCACTGCCACCTTACTTACCACTGCCATACTCCTTACCACTGCCACACCCCTTACAACTGCCACACCCCTTACCACTGCAACAGTCCTTACCACTGCCCCACTCCTTACCACTGCCACAATACTTACCACTGCCACACACATTACCACTGCCACACTCCTTACCACTACCACACCCCTTTCTACTGCCACAGTCCTTACCACTGCCACACCCCTTACCACTGCCACACTCCTTACCAGTGCCACACCCCTTACCACTGCCACAGTCCTTACCACGTCCACACCCCTTACCACTGCCACATCCCTTACCACTGACACACCCCTTACCACTGCCACAGTCCTTATCACTGCCACAACACTTACCACTGCCACACCCCTTACCACTGCCACAGCCCTTACCACTGCCACACTCCTTACCACTGCAACACACCTTACCACTACCACACCACTTACCACTGCCACTGTCCTTACCACTGCGACAATACTTATCACTGCCACAGTCCTTACCACTGCCACACCCCTTACCACTGCCACAGTTCTCACCACTGCCACACCCCTTACCACTGCCACACCCCTTACACTGCCACAGTCCTTACCACTGCCACACCCCTTACCACTGCCTCACCCCTTACCACTGCCACAATCCCTAACACTGCCACACCCCTTACCACTGCCACAGACCTTACCACTACCATACCCTTTACCACTGTTCCACTCCTTACCACTGGCACACCCCTTACCACTGCCACACAACTTACCACTGCCACACCCCTTACCACTGCCACACTCCTTACCACTGCCACACCCTTACCACTGCCACACCCCTTACCAGTGCCACACCCCTTACCACTGCCACAGTCCTTACCACTGCCACAGTCCTTACCACTGCCACACCCCTTACCACTAACACAACACTTACCACTGCCAGACCATTTACCACTGCAACACTCCTTACCACTGCACAGTCCTTATCACTGCCACAATCCCTACCACTACCACATCCCTTACCACTGCCACACCCCTTACCACTGTTACACCCATTACCACTTCCAAGTCCTTACCACTGCCACAGTCCTTACCACTGCCGCAATCCTTACCACTGCCACACTCCTTATCACTGCCACACCCCTTACCACTGCCACAATCCCTACCATTGCCACACCCCTTACCACTGCCACATTATTTACCACTGCGACAATATTTACCACTTCCATACCCCTTACCACTACCACACCCCTTCCACTCCCACACTCCTTACCACTGCGACAATACTTAACACTGCCACACACCTTATCACTGCCACACCCCTTACCACTGCCACAATCCCTAACACTGCCACAACCCTTACCACTGCCACAGTCCTTACCACTGCCACACCCCATACCACTGTCACAGTCCTTACCGCTACCACACCTCTTACCACTGCCACACTCCTTACCACTGCCACACCCTTACCACTGCCACACCCCTTACCAGTGCCACACCCCTTACCACTGCCACAGTCCTTACCACTGCCACAGTCCTTACCACTGCCACACCCCTTACCACTAACATAACACTTACCACTGCCAGACCATTTACCACTGCAACACTCCTTACCACTGCACAGTCCTTATCACTGCCACAATCCCTACCACTACCACATCCCTTACCACTGCCACACCCCTTACCACTGTTACACCCATTACCACTTCCAAGTCCTTACCACTGCCACAGTCCTTACCACTGCCACAATCCTTACCACTGCCACACTCCTTATCACTGCCACACCCCTTACCACTGCCACAATCCCTACCATTGCCACACCCCTTACCACTGCCACATTCTTTACCACTGCGACAATATTTACCACTTCCATACCCCTTACCACTACCACACCCCTTCCACTCCCACACTCCTTACCACTGCGACAATACTTAACACTGCCACACACCTTATCACTGCCACACCCCTTACCACTGCCACAATCCCTAACACTGCCACAACCCTTACCACTGCCACAGTCCTTACCACTGCCACACCCCATGCCACTGTCACAGTCCTTACCGCTACCACACCCCTTACCACTGCCACCTTCCTTACCACTGCCATACTCCTTACCACTGTTACACCCCTTACCATTTCCACAGTCCTTAACACTGCCACAGACCTTACCACTGTCACACTCCTTAACACTGCCACAATCCTTACCTCTGCCACACCCCTTACAACTGCCACAATCCCTACCAATGCCACACCCCTTACCACTGCCACACTCCTTACCACTGCCACAATACTTATCACTGCCACAGTCCTTACCACTACCACACCCCTTACCACTGCCACACTCCTTACCACTGCGACAATATTTACCACTGCCGCACTTCTTATCACTGCCACACCCCTTACCATTGCTACACTCCTTACCACTGCCACACACCTTACCACTGCCACACCCCTTACCACTGCCACAGTCCTTACCACTGCCACAGTCCTTACCACTGCCACAGTCCTTACCACTGCCACACCCCTTACCACTGCCACACCCCTTACCACTGCCACACACCTTACCAGTGCCACAGTCCTTACCACAGCTACACCCCTTACACTGCCACAATCCTTACCACTGCCACACCCCTTGCAACAGCCATGTTCCTTAGCACTGCCTCACCGCTTACCACAGCCACACCCCTTACCACTGCCACACCCCTTACCAGTGCCACCGTCCTTACCACTGTCACACTCCTTACCACTGCCACACCCCTTACCACTGCCACAGTCCTTACCACTGCCACACATCTTACCACTGCCACAGTCCTTACCACTGCCACACCCCTTACCACTGACACACCCCTTACCACTGCCACAGTCCTTACCAGTGCCACACTCCTTACCACTGCAACACCCTTTACCACTGCCACAGTCCTTAACACTGCCACAGTCCTTACTACAGCCATGTTCCTTACCACTGCCACACCCCTTACCACTGACACACCCCTTACCACTGCCACACTTTTTAACACTGCCACACCCGTTACCAATGCCACACCATTTCCACTGCCACAACCCTTACCATTGCCACACCCTTACCACTGCCAAACTCCTTATCATTTCCACAGTCCTTACCACTACCAAGCCCTTAACACTACAACACCCCTTACCACTACCACAAACCTTACCACTGCCACACTCCTTACCACTGCCACACTCCTACCACTGCCACACCCCTTACCACTGCCAACCCCTAACCACTGCCACAGTCCTTACCACTGCAAAACCCCTTACCACTGCGACACTCCTTAACACTGCCACAGTCCTTATCACTGCCACAGTCCTTACCACGGCCACACACCTTACCACTGACACATCCCTTACCACTGCCACACCCCTTAACACTGCCACAGTCCTTGCCACTACCACACCACTTACCACTGCCACACCTCTTACCACTGCCACAGTCCTTACCAGTGCCACACTCCTTACCACTGCAACACCCTTTACCACTGCCACAGTCCTTAACACTGCCACAGTCCTTACCACTACCACACCGCTTACCACTGCCACAGTACTTACCACTGCCACACTCCTAACCACTGCCACACCTCTTACCACTGCCACAGTCCTTACCACTGCCAAACTCGTTACCACTACCACACCCCTTACAACTGCCACAGTCTTTACCACTACCACACCAGTTACCACTGCCACTCCCTTACCACTGCCACACTCCTTACCACTGCCAAACTCCTTACAACTACCACACCCCTTACCACTGCCACACCCCTTACAAATGCCACAGTCCCTACCACTGCCACAGTCCTTACCACTGCCACACCCCTTATCGCTGCCACACCCCTTACCAAAGCCACACCCCTTACCATTGCCAACACGTAACCACTGCCACACCCCTTACCACTGCCACACCCCTTAACACTGCCATATCCCTTACCACTGCCGCACCCCTTGCCACTGCCACAGTCCCAACCACTGCCACAATACTAACCACTGCTAAACCCCTTAAAACTGCCACACCCCTTACCACTGCCACAGTCCCTACCACTGCCACACTCCCTACCACTGATACACCCCTTACCACTGCAAGACCCCTTACCACCGCCACACCCCTTACCACTGCCACACTCCTTACCACTGCACACTCCTTATCACTGCCACAATCCCTACCACTGTCACACCCCTTACCACTGCTACAGTACTTACCACTGCCAGACCCCTTATCACTGCCACACCCCTTTTCACTGCCACACCCCTTACCACTGCCACAATCCCTACCACTGCCACACCCCTTACCACTGCCACAGTCCTTACCACTGCCACACCCCATACCATTGCCACAGTCCTTACCACTACCAAACTTCTTACCACTGCCACCTTACTTACCACTGCCATACTCCTTACCACTGCCACACCCCTTACAACTGCCACACCCCTTACCACTGCAACAGTCCTTACCACTGCCCCACTCCTTACCACTGCCACAATACTTACCACTGCCACACACATTACCACTGCCACACTCCTTACCACTACCACACCCCTTTCTACTGCCACAGTCCTTACCACTGCCACACCCCTTACCACTGCCACAATCCTTACCAGTGCCACACCCCTTACCACTGCCACAGTCCTTACCACTGCCACAGTCCTTACCACGTCCACACCCATTACCACTGCCACATCCCTTACCACTGACACACCCCTTACCACTGCCACAGTCCTTATCACTGCCACACCACTTACCACTGCCACACCCCTTACCAATGCCACAGCCCTTACCACTGCCACACTCCTTACCACTGCAACACACCTTACCACTACCACACCACTTACCACTGCCACTGTCCTTACCACTGCGACAATACTTATCACTGCCACAGTCCTTACCACTGCCACACCCCTTACCACTGCCACAGTTCTTACCACTGCCACACCCCTTACCACTGCCACACCCCTTACACTGCCACAGTCCTTACCACTGCCTCACCCCTTACCACTGCCGCACCCCTTACCACTGCCACAATCCCTAACACTGCCACACCCCTTACCACTGCCACAGACCTTACCACTACCATACCCTTTACCACTGCCCCACTCCTTACCACTGGCACACCCCTTACCACTGCCACACAACTTACCACTGCCACACCCCTTACCACTGCCACACTCCTTACCACTGCCACACACTTACCACTGCCACACCCCTTACCAGTGCCACACCCCTTACCACTGCCACAGTCCTTACCACTGCCACAGTCCTTACCACTGCCACACCCCTTACCACTAACACAACACTTACCACTGCCAGACCATTTACCACTGTAACACTCCTTACCACTGCACAGTCCTTATCACTGCCACAATCCCTACCACTACCACATCCCTTACCACTGCCACACCCCTTACCACTGTTACACCCATTACCACTTCCAAGTCCTTACCACTGCCACAGTCCTTACCACTGCCACACACCTTACCAGTGCCACAGTCCTTACCACAGCTACACCCCTTACACTGCCACAATCCTTACCACTGCCACACCCCTTGCCACAGCCATGTTCCTTAGCACTGCCACACCGCTTACCACAGCCACACCCCTTACCACTGCCACACCCCTTACCAGTGCCACCGTCCTTACCACTGTCACACTCCTTACCACTGCCACACCCCTTACCACTGCCACAGTCCTTACCACTGCCACACATCTTACTACAGCCATGTTCCTTACCACTGCCACACCCCTTACCACTGACACACCCCTTACCACTGCCACACTTTTTAACACTGCCACACCCGTTACCACTGCCACACCATTTCCACTGCCACAACCCTTACCATTGCCACACCCTTACCACTGCCACACTCCTTATCATTTCCACAGTCCTTACCACTACCAAGCCCTTAACACTACAACACCCCTTACCACTACCACACACCTTACCACTGCCACACTCCTTACCACTGCCACACCCCTACCACTGCCACACCTCTTACCACTGCCAACCCCTAACCACTGCCACAGTCTGTACCACTGCCACACCCCTTACCACTGCCACAGTCCTTAACACTGCCACAGTCCTTACCACTGCCACAGTCCTTACCACGGCCACACACCTTACCACTGCCACATCCCTTACCACTGCCACACCCCTTACCACTGCCACAGTCCTTACCACTGCCACACTCCTTACCACTGCAACACCCCTTACCACTGCCACAGTCCTTAACACTGCCACACTCCTTACCACTACCACACCGCTTACCACTGCCACAGTCCTTACCACTGCCACACTCCTTACCACTGCCACACCTCTTACCACTGCCACAGTCCTTACCACTGCCAAACTCGTTACCACTACCACACCCCTTAGGACTGCCACAGTCTTTACCACTACCACACCAGTTACCACTGCCACTCCCTTACCACTGCCACACTCCTTACCACTGCCATACTCCTTAACAATGCCACAGCCCTTACCAATGCCACACCCCTTACCACTGCCACAGTCCTTACCACCGCCACACCCCTTAACACTGCCACAACCCTTACCACTGCCACAGTCCTTACCACTGCCACACCCCTTACCACTGCCACCCCCCTTACTACTGCCACAGTCCTTACCACTGCCACACCCCTTACCACTGCCACACCCCTTACCACTGCCACACTCCTTACCACTGCCACAGTCCTTACCACTGCCACACCACTTACCACTGCCATACTCCTTACCACTGCCACAACCCTTACCACTGCCACAGTCCTTATCACTGCCACAGTCCTTACCACTACCACACCCCTTACCACTGCCACACCCCTTACCACTGCCCCACCCCTTACCACTGCCGCAGTCCTTACCACTGCCACACCCCTTACCACTACCACACCCCTTACCACTGCCATAGTCCTTACCACTGCCACAGTCCTTACAACTGCCACACACCTTACCACAGCCATGTTATTTACCACTGCCACACCCCTTACCACAGCCATACTCCTTACCACTGCCACACCCCTTATCACTGCCACACCCCTTACCACAGCTAAACCCCTTAACACTGCCAATCCTTACCACTGCCACATCCCTTACCACTGCCACACCCCTTACTGCTACCACAATACTTATCACTGCCACAGTCCTTACCACTGCCACACCCCTTACCACTGCCACACCCCTTACCACTGCCAAACCCTTACCACTGCCACAGTCCTTACCACTGCCAAAACCCTTACAACTGCCACACCCCTGCCACTGCCACAAACCTTACCACTGCCATACTCCTTACCACTGCCACACTCCTTACCACTGCCACACTCCTTACCACTGCCACACTCCGTCCCACTGCCAGACGCCTTATACTGCCACACTCCTTACCACTGCACACTCCTTATCACTGCACAATCCCTACCACTGCCACACCACTTACCACTGCCACACTCCTTACCACTGCGACAATACTTACCACTGCCACACTACTTATCACTGCCACACCCCTTACCACTGCCACAATTCCTACCAATGCCACACCCCTTACCACTGCCACAGTCTTTACCACTGACACACGTTTTACCACTGACACCTTCCTTACCACTGCCAACCCCCATACCACTGCCACAGTTCTTAACACTGCCACACCCCTTACCACTGCCACACCCGTTACCACTGCCACACTCCTTATCACTGCCACACCACTTACCACTGCCACAGTCCTTACCACTGCCACACCCCTTACGACTGCCACACTCCTTACCACTGCCACACTCCATAACACTGCCACAACCCTTACCACTGCCACACCCCTTACCACTGCCACACCCCTTAACACTTCCACACCCCTTACCACTGCCACATTCCTTACCACTGCCACACCCCTTACCACTACGACACCCCGTAACACTGCCACACCCCTTACCACTGCCACAGTCCTTACCACTGCCACAGTCCTTACCACTGCCACACACCTTACCACTGCCACACCCCTTACCACTGCCACACCCCTTACCCCTGCCACATCCCTAACCACTGCCACACCCCTTGCCACTGCCACAGTCCCTACCACTGCCACAATACTAACCACTGCTAAACCCCTTATCACTGCCACACCCCTTACCACTGCCACAGTCCCTACCACTGCCACACTCCTTACCACTGCCAGACCCCTTACCACTGCCACACCCCTTACCACTGCCACACTCCTTACCACTGCCAAAGTCCTTACCACTGCCACACCCCTTACCACTGCCAAAACACTTACCACTGCCAGACCCTTTACCACTGCAACACTCCTTACCACTGCACACTCCTTATCACTGCCACAATCCCTACCACTGTCACACCCCTTACCACTGCCAAAGACCTTACCACTACCATACCCTTTACCACTGCCCCACACCTTACCACTGGCACACCCCTTACCACTGCCACACAACTTACCACTGCCAAACCCCTTACCACTGCCACACTCCTTACCACTGCCACACCCTTACCACTGCCACACCCCTTACCAGTGCCACACCCCTTACCACTGCCACAGTCCTTACCACTGCCACAGTCCTTACCACTGCCACACCCCTTACCACTGCCAAAACACTTACCACTGCCAGACCCTTTACCACTGCAACACTCCTTACCACTGCACACTCCTTATCACTGCGACAATCCCTACCACTACCACATCCCTTACCACTGCCACAACCCTTACCACTGTTACACCCCTTACCACTTCCAAAGTCCTTAGCACTGCCACAGTCCTTACCACTGTCACACTCCTTACCACTGCCACACTCCTTATCACTGCCACACCCTTTACCACTGCCACAATCCCTACTATTGCCACACCCCTTACCACTGCCACATTCTTTAACACTGCGACAATATTTACCACTACCACACCCCTTACCACTACCACACCCCTTCCACTCCCACAGTCCTTACCACTGCGACAATAGTTACCACTGCCACACTCCTTATCACTGCCACACCCCTTACCACTGCCACAAACCCTAACACTGCCACAACCCTTACCACTGCCACAGTCCTTACCACTGCCACACCCCATACCACTGTCACAGTCCTTACCGCTACCACACCCCTTACCACTGCCACCTTCCTTATTACTGCCATACTCCTTACCACTGTTACACCCCTTACCACTTCCACAGTCCTTACCACTGCCACACTCCTTACAACTGCCACAGTCCTTACCACTGCCACACTCCTTAACACTGCCACAATCCTTACCACTGCCACACCCCTTACAACTGCCACAATCCCTACCAATGCCACACCCCTTACCACTGCCAACACCTAAACACTGCCACACCCCTTAGCACTGCCACACCCCTTAACACTGCCATACCCATTACCACTGCCGCACCCCTTGCCACTGCCACAGACCCAACCACTGCCACAATACTAACCACTGCTAAACCCCTTAAAACTGCCACACCCATTACCACTGCCACAGTCCCTACCACTGCCACATTCCCTACCACTGCCACACCACTTACCACTGCCAGACCCCTTACCACTGCCACATCCCTTACCACTGCCACACTCCTTACCACTGCACACTCCTTATCACTGCCACAATCCCTACCGCTGTCACACCCCTTACCACTGCTACAGTACTTACCACTGCCAGACCCCTTATCACTGCCACACCCCTTATCACTGCCACACCCCTTACCACTGCCACAATCCCTACCACTGCCACACCCCTTACCCCTGCCACAGTCCTTACCACTGCCACACCCCATACCATTGCCACAGTCCTTACCACTACCAAACCTCTTACCACTGCCACCTTACTTACCACTGCCATACTCCTTACCACTGCCACACCCCTTACAACTGCCACACCCCTTACCACTGCAACAGTCCTTACCACTGCCCCACTCCTTACCACTGCCACAATACTTACCACTGCCACACACATTACCACTGCCACACTCCTTACCACTACCACACCCCTTTCCACTGCCACAGTCCTTACCACTGCCACAGTCCTTACCACTGCCACAGTCCTTACCACTGCCACACTCCTTACCACTGCCACACAGCTTACCACTGCCACAGTCCTTACCACTGCCACACACCTTACTACAGCCATGTTCCTTTCCACTGCCATACCCCTTACCACTGACACACTCCTTACTACTGCCACATTTTTTAACACTGCCACACCCGTTACCACTGCCACACCATTTCCACTGCCACATTTCTTACCATTGCCACACCCTTACCACTGCCACACCCCTCATCATTTCCACAGTCCTTACCACTACCAAGCTCTTACCACTACCACACCCCTTACTACTACCACACACCTTACCACTGCCACACTCCTTACCACTGCCACACTCCTTAGCACTGACACACCCGTTATCACTGCAACACCACTTACCACTGCCACATACCTTAGCACTGCCACACCCCTTACCACTGCCACACCACTTACCACTGCCACACCACTTACCACTGCCACACTCCTTACCAGTGCCACACTCCTTATCACTGCAACACCCCTTACCACTGCCACACCCCTTACCACTGCCCCACTCCTTATCACTGCCACACTCCTTACCACTGCCACACCCCTTACCATTTCCACAACCCTTACCACTGATACACTCCTTATCCCTTCCACACAACTTACCACTGCCACAGTCCTTACCATGCCACACCCCTTACCACTGCCACAATCCTTACTACTGCTATACTCCTTAACACTGCCACACCCCTTACCACTGCCACACCCCTTACCACTGCCACAATCCCGAACACTGCTACACCCCTTACCAATGACACAGTCCTTACCACTACCAAACCCTTTACCACTACCACAATCCCTATCCCTGCCACACCCCTTACCACTGCCACACCCGTTAGCACTTCCACAACCCTTACCACTGCCACAGTCCTTACCACTGCCACACCCCTTACCACTGCCACAGTCCTTACCACTGCCCCAGTCCTTACCACTGCCACACCCCTTACCACTGCCACCCCCCTTACTACTGCCACAGTCCTTACCACTGCCACACCCCTTACCACTGCCACATCCCTTACCACTGCCCCAGTACTTACCACTGCCACACCCCTTACCACTGCCACCCCCCTTACTACTGCCAAAGTCCTTACCACTGCCACACCCCTTACCACTGCCACACCCCTTACCACTGCCACAGTCCTTACCACTGCCACACCCCTTACCACTGCCATACTCCTTACGACTGCCACAACCCTTACCACTGCCACAGTCCTTATCACTGCCACAGTCCTTATCACTACCACACACCTTACCACTGCCACACCCCTTACCACTGCCCCACCCCTTACCACTGCCAAAGTCCTTACCATTGCCTCACCCCTTACCACTACCACACCCATTACCACTGCCATAGTCCTTACTACTGCCACAGTCCTTACAACTGCCACACACCTTACCACAGCCATGTTATTTACCACTGCCACACCCCTTACCACAGCCATACTCCTTACCAGTGCCACACCCCTTATCACTGCAACACCCCTTACCACTGCCACACCCCTTACCACTGCCCCACTCCTTATCACTGCCACACTCCTTACCACTGCCACACCCCTTACCATTTCCACAACCCTTACCACTGATACACTCCTTATCCCTTCCATACAACTTACCACTGCCACAGTCCTTACCATGCCACACCCCTTACCACTGCCACAATCCTTACTACTGCTATACTCCTTAACACTGCCACACCCCTTACCACTGCCACACCCCTTACCACTGCCACAGTCCTTACCACTGCCACACTCCTTACCACTGCCACAGTCCTTACCACTGCCACACCCCTTACCACTGCCATACTCCTTACCACTGCCACAACCCTTACCACTGCCACAGTCCTTATCACTGCCACAGTCCTTATCACTACCACACACCTTACCACTGCCACACCCCTTACCACTGCCCCACCCCTTACCACTGCCAAAGTCCTTACCACTGCCTCACCCCTTACCACTACCACACCCCTTACCACTGCCATAGTCCTTACCACTGCCACAGTCCTTACAACTGCCACACACCTTACCACAGCCATGTTATTTACCACTGCGACACCCCTTACCACAGCCATACTCCTTGACACTGCCACACCCCTTACCACTGCCACACCCCTTACCACAGCTACACCCCTTAACACTGCCAATCCTTACCACTGCCACATCCCTTACCACTGCCACACCCCTTACTACTACCACAATACTTATCACTGCCACAGTCCTTACCACTGCCACACCCCTTACCACTGCCACACCCCTTACCAATGCCACACTTTTTAAAACTGCCACACCCCTTACCACTGCCACACCCCTACCACTGCCACACCCCTTATCCTCTGCCACACTCCTTACCAATACCACACCCCTTACCACTGCCATACTCCTTACCACTGCCACACCCCTTACCACTGCCACAGTCCTTACCACTGCAACACCCCTTACCACTGCCACACTCCTTACTACTGCAACACCTCTTACCACTGCCGCACCACTTACCACTACCACAGTCCTTACCACTGCCATACCCCTTGCCTCTGCCAAACTCCTTATCACTGCCACACCCCTTACCACTGCCACAATCCGTACCACTGCCACACCCCTTACCAGTGCCACAGTCTTTACCACTGCGACAATACTTACCACTACCACACCCCTTACCACTGCCACACTCCTTACCACTGCTACACCCCTTACCACTGCCACACCTTTTATCCCTGCCACACCCCTTACCACTGCCACATCCCTTACCACTGCCACACTCCTTACCACTGCCACACTCCTTAACCCTGCCACACCCCTTACCAGTGCCACACCATTTCCACTGCCACTACCCTTACCACTGACACACCCCTTACCACTGCCACACTGCTTATCATTTCCACAGTCCTTACCACTGCCAGACTCCTTACCACTACCACAGTCCTTACCACTGCCACATTCCTTACCACTGCCACACCCCTTACCACTGCCCCACCCCTTACCACTGCCTCACACCTTACCACTGCCACAATCATTACCACTGCCACACCCCTTACCACTGCCACAGTCCTTACCACTGCCACACCCCTTACCACTGCCACAGTCATAAACATGCCACACCCCTTACCACTGCCACACCCCTTACCATGCCACAGTCCTTACCACTGCCACACCCCTTACCACAGCCACACCCTTTACCACTGCCACACTCCTTACCACTGAATCACCCCTTACCACTGCCACAGTCCTTACCACTGCCACACCCCTTACCACTGCCACATCCCTTCCACTGCCACAATCCTTACCCCTGCCACACCCCTTACCACTGCCACAATCCCTACCACTGCAACACCCCTTACCACTGCCACAGTCCTTACCACTGCCCCACCCCAAACCACTGCACATCCCTTACCACTGCCACACCCCTTACCACTGCCACACCCCTTACCACTGCCACACTCATCACTGCCACACCCCTTACCACTGCCACACCCGTTACCATTTCCCCACTCCTTACCACTGCCACACTCCTTATCACTGCGACACCCCTTACCACTGCCTCATCCCTTACCACTCCCACACCTCTTACCACTGCCACAGTCCTGACCACTGCCACACTCCTTAACACTACCACACCCCTTACCAATGCCACATTCCTTACCACTACCACACCAGTTACCACTGCCACACGCCTTACCACTGCCACACTCCTTACCACTGCCACACTCCTTACAACTGCCACACCCCTCACCACTGCCACAGTCCTTACCACTGCCACAGTCCTTACCACTGCCACACCACTTACCACTGCCAAACCACTTACCACTGCCACACCCCTTACCTCTGCCACACCCCTTACCACTAACACACCCCTTACCACTGCCACACCCCTTACCACTGCCACAGTCATTACCAAGACCACAGTCCTTTCCACGGACACACCCCTTACCACTGCCACATACCTTACCACTGCCACACCCCTTACCACTGCCACAGTCCTTACCACTACCACACCACTTACCACTGCCACACCACTTACCACTGCCACAGTCCTTACCACTGCCACAGTCCTTACCACTGCCACACTCCTTACAACGGCCAAAGTCCTTACCACTGCCACAGTCCTTACTACTGCCACACTCCTTACCACTACCACACCCCTTTCCACTGCCACAGTCCTTACCACTGCCACAGTCTTTTCCACTGCCACAGTCCTTACCACTGCCACATTCCTTACCACTGCCACACCCCTTACCACTGCCACAGTACTTACCACTGCCATACACCTTACACAGCCATGTTATTTACCACTGCCACACCCCTTACCACTGCCACAATACTTATCACTGCCACAGTCCTTAACATTGTCACACCCCTTAACACTGCCACACCCCTTACCACTGCAGCAGTCCTTACCACTGCCACACCACTTACCACTGCCACACCGCTACCACTGCCACACTCCTTACCACAGCCACACTCCTTATCACTGCCATACCACTTACCACTGCCACAGTCCTTACCACTCCCAGACCCCTTACCACTGCCAAACTCATTACCACTGCCACACTCCTTAACCCTGCCACACCCCTTACCAGTGCCACACCATTTCCACTGCCACTACCCTTACCACTGACACACCCCTTACCACTGCCACACTGCTTATCATTTCCACAGTCCTTACCACTGCCAGACTCCTTACCACTACCACAGTCCTTACCACTGCCACATTCCTTACCACTGCCACACCCCTTACCACTGCCCCACCCCTTACCACTGCCTCACACCTTACCACTGCCACAATCATTACCACTGCCACACCCCTTACCACTGCCACAGTCCTTACCACTGCCACACCCCTTACCACTGCCACAGTCATAAACATGCCACACCCCTTACCACTGCCACACCCCTTACCATGCCACAGTCCTTACCACTGCCACACCCCTTACCACAGCCACACCCTTTACCACTGCCACACTCCTTACCACTGAATCACCCCTTACCACTGCCACAGTCCTTACCACTGCCACACCCCTTACCACTGCAACACCCCTTACCACTGCCACATCCCTTCCACTGCCACAATCCTTACCCCTGCCACACCCCTTACCACTGCCACAATCCCTACCACTGCCACACCCCTTACCACTGCCACAGTCCTTACCACTGCCCCACCCCAAACCACTGCACATCCCTTACCACTGCCACACCCCTTACCACTGCCACACCCCTTACCACTGCCACACTCATCACTGCCACACCCCTTACCACTGCCACACCCGTTACCATTTCCCCACTCCTTACCACTGCCACACTCCTTATCACTGCGACACCCCTTACCACTGCCTCATCCCTTACCACTCCCACACCTCTTACCACTGCCACAGTCCTGACCACTGCCACACTCCTTAACACTACCACACCCCTTACCAATGCCACATTCCTTACCACTACCACACCAGTTACCACTGCCACACGCCTTACCACTGCCACACTCCTTACCACTGCCACACTCCTTACAACTGCCACACCCCTCACCACTGCCACAGTCCTTACCACTGCCACAG
Organism: Microtus pennsylvanicus; assembly: GCF_037038515.1. Classification (NCBI taxonomy): domain Eukaryota; kingdom Metazoa; phylum Chordata; class Mammalia; order Rodentia; family Cricetidae; genus Microtus; species Microtus pennsylvanicus. The sequence goes on along the minus strand of NC_134601.1, from coordinate 59,816,029 downwards.
TCCTTACCACTGCCACACCACTTACCACTGCCAAACCACTTACCACTGCCACACCCCTTACCTCTGCCACACCCCTTACCACTAACACACCCCTTACCACTGCCACACCCCTTACCACTGCCACAGTCATTACCAAGACCACAGTCCTTTCCACGGACACACCCCTTACCACTGCCACATACCTTACCACTGCCACACCCCTTACCACTGCCACAGTCCTTACCACTACCACACCACTTACCACTGCCACACCACTTACCACTGCCACAGTCCTTACCACTGCCACAGTCCTTACCACTGCCACACTCCTTACAACGGCCAAAGTCCTTACCACTGCCACAGTCCTTACTACTGCCACACTCCTTACCACTACCACACCCCTTTCCACTGCCACAGTCCTTACCACTGCCACAGTCTTTTCCACTGCCACAGTCCTTACCACTGCCACATTCCTTACCACTGCCACACCCCTTACCACTGCCACAGTACTTACCACTGCCATACACCTTACACAGCCATGTTATTTACCACTGCCACACCCCTTACCACTGCCACAATACTTATCACTGCCACAGTCCTTAACATTGTCACACCCCTTAACACTGCCACACCCCTTACCACTGCAGCAGTCCTTACCACTGCCACACCACTTACCACTGCCACACCGCTACCACTGCCACACTCCTTACCACAGCCACACTCCTTATCACTGCCATACCACTTACCACTGCCACAGTCCTTACCACTCCCAGACCCCTTACCACTGCCAAACTCATTACCACTGCCACACTTTTTAACACTGCCAGACCCCTTACCACTGCCACAACATTTCCACTGTCACAACCCTTACCACTGACACACCCCTTACCACTGCCACATTCCTTATCATTTCCACAGTCCTTACCACTACCATACCCCTTACCACTACCACACACCTTACCACTGACACACTCCTTACCACTGCCACACTCCTTACCACTGCCACACTCCTTATCACTGTCAAACCCCTTACCACTGCCACAGTCCTTTCCACTGCCACACCCCTTACCACTGCGACAATACTTACCACTACCACACCCCATACCACTACCACACCCCTTACCACTGCCACATCACTTACCACTGCAACACCCCTTACCACTGCCACACTCCTTACCAGTGCCACACCCATTACCACTGCCACACACCTTAGCACTGCCACACCCCTTACCACTGCCACACCCCTTACCACTGCCACACCACTTACCACTGCCACACTCCTTACCAGTGCCACACCCCTTATCACTGCAACACCCCTTACCACTGCCACACCCCTTACCACTGCCCCACTCCTTATCACTGCCACACTCCTTACCACTGCAACACCCCTTACCATTTCCACAACCCTTACCGCTGATACACTCCTTATCCCTTCCACACAACTTACCACTGCCACAGTCCTTACGATGCCACACCCCTTACCACTGCCACAATCCTTACTACTGCTATACTCCTTAACACTGCCACACCCCTTACCACTGCCACACCCCTTACCACTGCCACAATCCCGAACACTGCTACACCCCTTACCAATGACACAGTCCTTACCATACCACACCCTTTACCACTACCACAATCCCTATCCCTGCCATACCCCTTACCACTGGCACACCTGTTAGCACTTCCACAACCCTTACCACTGCCACAGTCCTTACCACTGCCACACCCCTTACCACTGCCACAGTCCTTACCACTGCCCCAGTCCTTACCACTGCCACACCCCTTACCACTGCCACCCCCCTTACTACTGCCACAGTCCTTACCACTGCCACACCCCTTACCACTGCCACACCCCTTACCACTGCCACAGTCCTTACCACTGCCCCAGTCCTTACCACTGCCACACCCCTTACCACTGCCACCCCCCTTACTACTGCCACAGTCCTTACCACTGCCACACCCCTTACCACTGCCACACCCCTTACCACTGCCACAGTCCTTACCACTGCCACACCCCTTACCACTGCCATACTCCTTACCACTGCCACAACCCTTACCACTGCCAGAGTCCTTATCACTGCCACAGTCCTTATCACTACCACACACCTTACCACTGCCACACCCCTTACCACTGCCCCACCCCTTACCACTGCCAAAGTCCTTACCACTGCCTCACCCCTTACCACTACCACACCCATTACCACTGCCATAGTCCTTACTACTGCCACAGTCCTTACAACTGCCACACACCTTACCACAGCCATGTTATTTACCACTGCCACACCCCTTACCACAGCCATACTCCTTACCAGTGCCACACCCATTATCACTGCAACACCCCTTACCACTGCCACACCCCTTACCACTGCCCCACTCCTTATCACTGCCACACTCCTTACCACTGCCACACCCCTTACCATTTCCACAACCCTTACCACTGCTACACTCCTTATCCCTTCCATACAACTTACCACTGCCACAGTCCTTACCATGCCACACCCCTTACCACTGCCACAATCCTTACTACTGCTATACTCCTTAACACTGCCACACCCCTTACCACTGCCACACCCCTTACCACTGCCACAGTCCTTACCACTGCCACACTCCTTACCACTGCCACAGTCCTTACCACTGCCACAGCCCTTACCACTGCCATACTCCTTACCACTGCCACAACCCTTACCACTGCCACAGTCCTTATCACTGCCACAGTCCTTATCACTACCACACACCTTACCACTGCCACACCACTTACCACTGCCCCACCCCTTACCACTGCCAAAGTCCTTACCACTGCCTCACCCCTTACCACTACCACACCCCTTACCACTGCCATAGTCCTTACCACTGCCACAGTCCTTACAACTGCCACACACCTTACCACAGCCATGTTATTTACCATTGCGACACCTCTTACCACAGCCATACTCCTTGACACTGCCACACCCCTTACCACTGCCACACCCCTTACCACAGCTACACCCCTTAACACTGCCAATCCTTACCACTGCCACATCCCTTACCACTGCCACACCCCTTACTACTACCACAATACTTATCACTGCCACAGTCCTTACCACTGCCACACCCCTTACCACTGCCACACCCCTTACCACTGCCACACTTTTTATAACTGCCACACCCCTTACCACAGCCACACCCCTACCACTGCCACACCCCTTACCACTGCCACACTCCTTACCAATACCACACCCCTTACCACTGCCATACTCCTTACCACTGCCACACCCCTTACCACTGCCACAGTCCTTGCCACTGCAACACCCCTTACCACTGCCACACTCCTTACTACTGCAACACCTCTTACCACTGCCGCACCACTTACCACTACCACAGTCCTTACCACTGCCATACCCCTTGCCTCTGCCACACTCCTTATCACTGCCACACCCCTTACCACTGCCACAATCCGTACCACTGCCACACCCCTTACCAGTGCCACAGTCTTTACCACTGCGACAATACTTACCACTACCACACCCCTTACCACTGCCACACTCCTTACCACTGCTACACCCCTTACCACTGCCACACCTTTTATCCCTGCCACACCCCTTACCACTGCCACATCCCTTACCACTGCCACACTCCTTACCACTGCCACACTCCTTAACCCTGCCACACCCCTTACCAGTGCCACACCATTTCCACTGCCACTACCCTTACCACTGCCACACCCCTTACCACTGCCACACTGCTTATCATTTCCACAGTCCTTACCACTGCCAGACTCCTTACCACTACCACAGTCCTTACCACTGCCACATTCCTTACCACTGCCACACCCCTTACCACTGCCCCACCCCTTACCACTGCCTCACACCTTACCACTGCCACAATCATTACCACTGCCACACCCCTTACCACTGCCACAGTCCTTACCACTGCCACACCCCTTACCACTGCCACAGTCCTAAACATGCCACACCCCTTACCACTGCCACACCCCTTACCATGCCACAGTCCTTACCACTGCCACACCCCTTACCACTGCCACACCCTTTACCACTGCCACACTCCTTACCACTGAATCACCCCTTACCACTGCCACAGTCCTTACCACTGCCACACCCCTTACCACTGCAACACCCCTTACCACTGCCACATCCCTTCCACTGCCACAATCCTTACCCCTGCCACACCCCTTACCACTGCCACAATCCCTACCACTGCCACAACCCTTACCACTGCCACAGTCCTTACCACTGCCCCACCCCAAACCACTGCACATCCCTTACCACTGCCACACCCCTTACCACTGCCACACCCCTTACCACTGCCACACTCATCACTGCCACACCCCTTACCACTGCCACACCCGTTACCATTTCCCCACTCCTTACCACTGCCACACTCCTTATCACTGCGACACCCCTTACCACTGCCTCATCCCTTACCACTCCCACACCTCTTACCACTGCCACAGTCCTGACCACTGCCACACTCCTTAACACTACCACACCCCTTACCAATGCCACATTCCTTACCACTACCACACCAGTTACCACTGCCACACCCCTTACCACTGCCACACTCCTTACCACTGCCACACTCCTTACAACTGCCACACCCCTCACCACTGCCACAGTCCCTACCACTGCCACAGTCCTTACCACTGCCACACCACTTACCACTGCCAAACCACTTACCACTGCCACACCCCTTACCTCTGCCACACCCCTTACCACTAACACACCCCTTTCCACTGCCACACCCCTTACCACTGCCACAGTCATTACCAAGACCACAGTCCTTTCCACGGACACACCCCTTACCACTGCCACATACCTTACCACTGCCACACCCCTTACCACTGCCACAGTCCTTACCACTACCACACCACTTACCACTGCCACACCACTTACCACTGCCACAGTCCTTACCACTGCCACAGTCCTTACCACTGCCACACTCCTTACAACGGCCAAAGTCCTTACCACTGCCACAGTCCTTACTACTGCCACACTCCTTACCACTACCACACCCCTTTCCACTGCCACAGTCCTTACCACTGCCACAGTCTTTTCCACTGCCACAGTCCTTACCACTGCCACATTCCTTACCACTGCCACACCCCTTACCACTGCCACAGTACTTACCACTGCCATACACCTTACACAGCCATGTTATTTACCACTGCCACACCCCTTACCACTGCCACAATACTTATCACTGCCACAGTCCTTAACATTGTCACACCCCTTAACACTGCCACACCCCTTACCACTGCAGCAGTCCTTACCACTGCCACACCACTTACCACTGCCACACCGCTACCACTGCCACACTCCTTACCACAGCCACACTCCTTATCACTGCCATACCACTTACCACTGCCACAGTCCTTACCACTCCCAGACCCCTTACCACTGCCAAACTCATTACCACTGCCACACTTTTTAACACTGCCAGACCCCTTACCACTGCCACAACATTTCCACTGCCACAACCCTTACCACTGACACACCCCTTACCACTGCCACATTCCTTATCATTTCCACAGTCCTTACCACTACCATACCCCTTACCACTACCACACACCTTACCACTGCCACACTCCTTATCACTGTCAAACCCCTTACCACTGCCACAGTCCTTTCCACTGCCACACCCCTTACCACTGCGACAATACTTACCACTACCACACCCCATACCACTACCACACCCCTTACCACTGCCACATCACTTACCACTGCAACACCCCTTACCACTGCCACACCCGTTACCACTGCCACAGCCCTTACCACTGCCACACTCCTTATCATTTCCACAGTCCTTACTACTACCATACCCCTTACCAGTACCACACCCCTTACCACTACCACACACCTTACCACTGCCACACTCCTTATCACTGCCACACTCCTTACCACTGCCACACTCCTTATCACTGCCACACCCCTTACAACTGCCACACCCCTTACCACTGCCACAATCCCTAACACTGCCACACCCCTTAACACTGCCACAGTCCTTACGACTACCACACCCTTTACCACTGCCAAACTCCTTACCACTGCCACAACCCTTACCACTGCCACACCCCTAAGCACTTCCACACTCCTTACCACTGCCACACTCCTTACCATTGCCACACCCCTTACCACTACGACACCCCTTACCAATGCCACACCCCTTACCACTGCCACAGACCTTACCACTGCCACACCCCTTACCACTGCCACACCCCTTACCACTGCCACAACCCTTACCATGCCACAGACCTTACCACTGCCACACCCCTTACCACTGCCACACCCCTTACCACTGCCACACTCCTTACCACTGAAACACCCCTTACCACTGATACAGTCCTTACCACTGCCACACCCCTTAACACTGCCACACCCCTTACCACTGCCACACCCCTTCCACTGCCACACTCCTTACCTCTGCCACACCCCTTACAACTGCGACAATCCCTACCACTGCCAAACCCCTTACCACTGCCACAGTCCTTACCACTGCCACACCCCATACCACTGCAACACCACTTACCACTGCAACACCCCTTATCACTGCAACACCCCTTACCACTACCACACCCCTTACCACTGCCACACTCCTTATGACTGCAACACCCCTTACCACTACCACACCCCTTACCACTGCCACACTCCTTATGACTGCCACACTCCTTATCACTGCCACACCCCTTACCACTGCAACATTCCTTACCACTGCCACAACCCTTACCACTGCCACAGTACTGACCACTGCCAGACTCCTTACAGCTACCACACCACTTACCACTGCCACATTCCTTACCACTACCACACCAGTTAACACCGCCACACCGCTTACCACTGCCACACTCCTTACCACTGCCACACCCCTTACCACTGCCACAAACCTTATCAACGCATCATGCCTTACCACCGCCACACCCCTTACCACTACCACACCCCTTACCACCGCCACACCCCTTACCACTGCCACACCCCTTACCACTGCAACACCCCTTACCACTGCCACACCCCTTACCTCTGCCACACCACTTACCACTGCCACTGTCCTTACCTCTGCCACAGTCCCTACCACGACCACAGTCCTTCCCACGGCCACACCCGTTAACACTGCTACATCCCTTACCAATGCCACACCCCTTACCACTGCCACAGTCTTTACCACTACCACACCACTTACCACTGCCTCACACTTCCACTGCCACAGTCCTTACCACTGCCACGTTCCTTACCACTGCCACACTCCTTACCACGGCCAAAGTCCTTACCACTGCCACAGTCCCTACCACGACTACAGTCCTTCCCACGGCCACACCCGTTAACACTGCTACATCCCTTACCAATGCCACACCCCTTACCACTGCCACAGTCTTTACCACTACCACACCACTTACCACTGCCTCACCCTTCCACTGCCACAGTCCTTACCACTGCCACATTCCTTACCACTGCCACACTCCTTACCACGGCCAAAGTCCTTACCACTGCCACAGTCCTTACAACTGCCACGTTCCTTACCACTGCCACACTCCTTACCACGGCCAAAGTCCTTACCACTGCCACACTCCTTACCACTGCCACACCCCTTACCACTGCCACAGACCTTACCACTGCCACACACCTTACCACAGCCATGTTATTTACCACTGCCACACCCCATACCACTGCCACACTCCTAATCACTGCCATATTACTTAACACTGCCACAGTTCTTACCACTGCCAGACCCCTTACCACTGCCACACTCATTACCACTGCCACAACCCTTACTACTGCCACACCCCTTACCACTGCCACACTCTTTATCATTTCCACAGTCCTTACCACTACGATACCCCTTACCACTACCACACCCTTTACCACTGCCACATTCCTTACCACTGCCACACCCCTTACCACTACGACACCCCTTACCACTGCCACAGTCCTTACCACTGCCATACCTCTTACCACTGCCACACTCCTTATCATTTCCACAGTCCTTACCACTAACATACCCCTTACCACTACCACAACCCTAACCAATAACACACCTTATCACTGCCACACCACTTACCACTGCCACAGTCCTTACCATGCCACACCCCTTACCACTGCCACACCCCTTACCACTGACACACCCCTTAACACTGCCACATCCCTTACCCCTGCCACACCCCTTACCACTGCCACAGTCCTTACCACTGCAAAACTCCTTACCACTACCACACCCCTTACCACTGCCACAGTCTTTACCACTACCACACCAGTTACCACTGCCACACCCCTTAGCACTGCCACAATCCTTACCAATTCCACACCCCTTACCATTGCCACTGTCCTAACCACTGCCAGAGTCCTTACCACTGCCACACCCCTTACCACTGCCACAGTCCTTACCACTGCCACAGTCCTTACCACTGCCACACTCCTTACCACTACCACACCCCTTACCACTGCCACATTACTTACCACTGCCACATCCCTTACCACTGCCACAATGCCTACCACTGCCACAGTCCTTACCACTACCACACCACTTACCAATGCCACAAACCTTACCACTGTGACTATAATTACCACTGCCAACTCCTTATCACTGCCACATTCCTTACTACTGCAACACTCCTTACCACTGCCACACTCCTTACCACTTCCACACCCCTTACCACTGCCACACTCCTTACCACATCCACAGTCCTTACCGCTGCCACAGTCCTTACCACTGCCACACCCCTTAGCACTGCCCCACCCCTTACCACTGCCTCACCCCTTACCACTGCCACAGTCCTTACTACTGCCACACCCCTTACCACTGCCACAGTCCTTACCACTGCCACACCCCTTACCACTGCCACACCACTTACCACTGCCACAACACTTACCACTGCCACACTCCTTACCACTGAAACACCCCTTACCACTGCCACACTCCTTACCACTGCCACACCCCTTACCACTGCCACACCCCTTACCACTGCCACACCCCTTCCACTGCCACTCTCCTTACCACTGCCACACCGCTTACAACTGCCACAATCCCTACCACTGCCACAGCCCTTACCACTGCCACAGTCCTTACCACTGCCACACCCCATACCACTGCCACACCCCTTACCACTGCCACACCCCTTATCACTGCAACACCCCTTACCACTGCCACACCACTTACCACTGCCACACTCCTTATCACTGCCACACCCCTTACCACTGCCACAATGCTTACCATTTCCCCACTCCTTACCATTGCCACAGTCCTTATCACTGCCACACCCCTTACCACTGCAACATTCCTTACCACTGCCTCACCCCTTACCACTGCCACAGTCCTGACCACTGCCAGACTCCTTACAACTACCACACCCCTTACCACTGCCACATTCCTTACCAGTAACACACCAGTTACCACCGCCACACCCTTACCACTGCCACACCCCTAAACACTGCCACACCCCTTACCACTGCCAAACCCCTTACCCCCGCCACACCCCTTACCACCGCCACACCCCTTACCACTACAACACCCCTTACCACCGACACACCCCTTACCACTGCCACACCCCTTAACACTGCCACAGCCCTTACCACTGCCACACACCTTACCTCTGCCACACCCCTTACCACTGCAACAGTCCTTACCACTGCCACAGTCCTGACCACGCACACAGTCCTTCCCACATCCACACCCCTTAACACTGCCACATCCCGTACCAATGCCACACCCCTTACCACTGCCACAGTCCTTACCACTACCACACCACTTACCACTGCCACACCCCTTCAACTGCCACAGTCCTTACCACTGCCACGTTCCTTACCCCTGCCACACTCCTTACCACGGTCAAAGTCCTTACCACTGCCACAGTCCATACCACTGCCACACTCCTTACCACTACCACACCCCTTTCCACTGCCACAGTCCTTACCACTGCCACAGGCTTTTCCAATGCCACAGACCTTACCACTGCCACACTCCTTACCACTGCCACACCCCTTACCACTGCCTCAGTCCTTATCACTGCCATACACCTTACCACAGCCATGTTATTTACCACTGCCACACCCCTTACCACTGCCACAGTCCTTACCACTACCACACCACTTACCACTGCCACACCCCTTCAACTGCCACAGTCCTTACCACTGCCACGTTCCTTACCCCTGCCACACTCCTTACCACGGTCAAAGTCCTTACCACTGCCACACCCCTTACCACTGCCACAATTCCTACCAATGCCACACCCCTTACCACTGCCACAGTCTTTACCACTGACACACGTTTTACCACTGACACCTTCCTTACCACTGCCAACCCCCATACCACTGCCACAGTTCTTACCACTGCCAGACCCCTTACCACTGCCACACTCATTACCACTGCCACACTTTTTAACACTGCCAGACCCCTTACCACTGCCACACCATTTCCACTGCCACAACCCTTACTTCTGCCACACCCCTTACCACTTCCATACTCCTTATCATTTCCACAGTCCTTACCACTACGATACCCCTTACCACTACCACACTCCTTACCACTACCACACACCATACCACTGCCACACTCCTTACCACTGCCACACCCCTTACAACTGCCACACCCCTTACCAATGCCACAATCCCTAACACTGCCACACCCCTTACCACTGCCACAGACCTTACCACTGCCACACACCTTAACACAGCCAAGTTAATTACCACTGCCACACCCCTTACCACAGCCACACTCTTTACCAATACCACACCCCTTTCCACGGCCACATCCCTTACCACTGTTACACCCCTTAAAACTGCCACCCCTTAAAACTGCCATATCCCTTACCACTGCCACACCCTTTACCACTGCCACAGTCCTTACCAATGCCAGACCCCTTACCACTGCAACACTCATTACCACTGAAACACTTTTTAAAACTGGCAGATCCCTTACCACTGCCACACCATTTCCACTGCCACACCCCTTACCACTGCCACCCCCCTTACCACTGCCACACTCCTTATCATTTCAACAGTCCTTACCACTACCATACCCCTTACCACTAGCACACCTGTTACCACTACCACACACCTTACCACTACCACACTCCTTACCACTGCCACACTCCTTGCCACTGCCACACTCCTTATCACTGCCACACCCCTTACCACTGCCACAGCCCTTACCACTGCCACACCTCTTACCACTGCCACACCCTTTACCACTGCCACACCCCTTAAAACTGCCACCTTCCTTACCACTGCCAACCCCTTACCACTGCCACACCCCTTACCACTGCCATACCCCTTACCACTGCAACACCCCTTACCACTGCCACAGTCCTTACCACTGCCACAGTCCTTACCACTGCCACAATCCTTACCACGGCCACACCCCTTACCACTGCCAAATCCCTTACCATTGCCACACACCTTACCACTGCCACCGTCCTTACCACTGCCACACACCTTACCACTGCCACACACCTTACCACTGCCACAGTCCTTACCACTACCACACCACTTACCACTGTCACACCCCTTACCACAGCCACTGTCCTTACCACTGCCGCAATACTTATCACCTCCACAGTCCTTACCACTGCCACACACTTTACCACGGCCAAAGTGCTTACCACTGCCACAGACCTTACCACTGCCACACTCCTTTCTACTGCCACATTCCTTACCACTGCCACAATTTTATCACTGCCACAATCCTTACCACTGGCACACCCCTTACCACTACCACACCCCTTACCACTGCCATAGTCCTTACCACTGCCACAGTCCTTACCACTGCCACACCCCTTACCACTGCCACACCCCTTACCACTGCCACAATTTTATCACTGCCACAGTCCTTACCACTGGACACAACATACCACTGCCACAGGAATTACCACTACCACACCCCTACCACTGCCACACCCCTTAACACTGCCACACTCCTTATCACTGCCACACCACTTACCACTACCACAGTCCTTACCACTGCCACACCCCTACCACTGCCACACTCCTTACCACTGCTACACACCTTAACACTTCCACACCCCTTACCACTGCCACAGTCTTTAACACTGCCACACCCCCTACCACTGCCACACCCCTTACCACTGCCACAGTCCTTACCACTGCCACACTCCTTACCACTGCCACAGGCCTTACCACTGCCACACCCCTTACCACTGCCATACTCCTTACCACTGCCATAGTCCTTACCACTGCCACAGTCCTTAACACTGCCCCACCCCTTACCACTGCTGCACACCTTACCACTGACACAGTCCTTACCACTGCCACACCCCTTACCACTGCCACAGTCCTTACCACTGCCACACACCTTACCACAGCCAAGTTAATTACCACTGCCACTCCCCTTACCACAGCCACACTCTTTACCAATACCACACCCCTTACCACGGCCACACCCCTTACCACTGTTACACCCCTTAAAACTGCCACCCCTTAAAACTGCCACATCCCTTATCACTGCCACACCCCTTACCACTGCCACAATACTTATCAATGCCACAGTACTTACCACTGCCACACCCCTTACCACTGCCACAATACTTATCAATGCCACAGTACTTACCACTGCCACACCACTTACCACTGCCACAGTCCTTACCACTGCCAGACCCCTAACCACTGCCACACTCATTACCACTGCCACACTTTTTAAAACTGGCAGATCCCTTACCACTGCCACACCATTTCCACTGCCACACCCCTTACCACTGCCACACCCCTTACCACTGCCACACTCCTTATCATTTCCACAGTCCTTACCACTACCATACCCCTTACCACTAGCACACCTGTTACCACTACCATACACCTTACCAGTGCCACACTCCTTACCACTGCCAAACTCCTTGCCACTGCCACACTCCTTATCACTGCCACACCCCTTACCACTGCCACAGCCCTTACCACTGCCACACCCCTTACCACTGCCACACCCCTTACCACTGCCACCTTCCTTATCACTGCCACACCCCTTACCACTGCCACAGTCCTTACAACTGGCATAGTCCTTACCACTGCCACACCCCTTACCACTGCCACACCCCTTACCACTGCCACACCCCTTACCACTGCCACACCCCTTCCACTGCCACTCTCCTTACCACTGCCACACCGCTTACAACTGCCACAATCCCTACCACTGCCACAGCCCTTACCACTGCCACAGTCCTTACCACTGCCACACCCCATACCACTGCCACACCCCTTACCACTGCCACACCCCTTATCACTGCAACACCCCTTACCACTGCCACACCCCTTACCACTGCCACACTCCTTATCACTGCCACACCCCTTACCACTGCCACAATGCTTACCATTTCCCCACTCCTTACCATTGCCACAGTCCTTATCACTGCCACACCCCTTACCACTGCAACATTCCTTACCACTGCCTCACCCCTTACCACTGCCACAGTCCTGACCACTGCCAGACTCCTTACAACTACCACACCCCTTACCACTGCCACATTCCTTACCAGTAACACACCAGTTACCACCGCCACACCCTTACCACTGCCACACCCCTAAACACTGCCACACCCCTTACCACTGCCAAACCCCTTACCCCCGCCACACCCCTTACCACCGCCACACCCCTTACCACTACAACACCCCTTACCACCGACACACCCCTTACCACTGCCACACCCCTTAACACTGCCACACCCCTTACCACTGCCACACACCTTACCTCTGCCACACCCCTTACCACTGCAACAGTCCTTACCACTGCCACAGTCCTGACCACGCACACAGTCCTTCCCACATCCACACCCCTTAACACTGCCACATCCCGTACCAATGCCACACCCCTTACCACTGCCACAGTCCTTACCACTACCACACCACTTACCACTGCCACACCCCTTCAACTGCCACAGTCCTTACCACTGCCACGTTCCTTACCCCTGCCACACTCCTTACCACGGTCAAAGTCCTTACCACTGCCACAGTCCCTACCACTGCCACACTCCTTACCACTACCACACCCCTTTCCACTGCCACAGTCCTTACCACTGCCACAGGCTTTTCCAATGCCACAGACCTTACCACTGCCACACTCCTTACCACTGCCACACCCCTTACCACTGCCTCAGTCCTTATCACTGCCATACACCTTACCACAGCCATGTTATTTACCACTGCCACACCCCTTACCACTGCCACACTCCTAATCACTGCCATACAACTTAGCACTGCCACAGTTCTTACCACTGCCAGACCCCTTACCACTGCCACACTCATTACCACTGCCACACTTTTTAACACTGCCAGACCCCTTACCACTGCCACACCATTTCCACTGCCACAACCCTTACTTCTGCCACACCCCTTACCACTTCCAAACTCCTTATCATTTCCACAGTCCTTACCACTACGATACCCCTTACCACTACCACACTCCTTACCACTACCACACACCATACCACTGCCACACTCCTTACCACTGCCACACCCCTTACAACTGCCACACCCCTTACCAATGCCACAATCCCTAACACTGCCACACCCCTTACCACTGCCACAGTCCTTATCACTGCCACACACCTTACCACAGCCAAGTTAATTACCACTGCCACACCCCTTACCACAGCCACACTCTTTACCAATACCACACCCCTTACCACGGCCACACCCCTTACCACTGTTACACCCCTTAAAACTGCCACCCCTTAAAACTGCCATATACCTTACCACTGCCACACCCCTTACCACTGCCACAGTCCTTACCAATGCCAGACCCCTTACCACTGCAACACTCATTACCACTGAAACACTTTTTAAAACTGGCAGATCCCTTACCACTGCCACACCATTTCCACTGCCACACCCCTTACCACTGCCACCCCCCTTACCACTGCCACACTCCTTATCATTTCAACAGTCCTTACCACTACCATACCCCTTACCACTAGCACACCTGTTACCACTACCACACACCTTACCACTACCACACTCCTTACCACTGCCACACTCCTTGCCACTGCCACACTCCTTATCACTGCCACACCCCTTACCACTGCCACAGCCCTTACCACTGCCACACCTCTTACCACTGCCACACCCTTTACCACTGCCACACCCCTTAAAACTGCCACCTTCCTTACCACTGCCAACCCCTTACCACTGCCACACCCCTTACCACTGCCATACCCCTTACCACTGCAACACCCCTTACCACTGCCACAGTCCTTACCACTGCCACAGTCCTTACCACTGCCACAATCCTTACCACGGCCACACCCCTTACCACTGCCAAATCCCTTACCACTGCCACACACCTTACCACTGCCACCGACCTTACCACTGCCACACACCTTACCACTGCCACACCCCTTACCACTGCCACAGTCCTTACCACTACCACACCACTTACCACTGTCACACCCCTTACCACAGCCACTGTCCTTACCACTGCCGCAATACTTATCACCTCCACAGTCCTGACCACTGCCACACACTTTACCACGGCCAAAGTGCTTACCACTGCCACAGACCTTACCACTGCCACACTCCTTACTACTGCCACATTCCTTACCACTGCCACAATTTTATCACTGCCACAATCCTTACCACTGCCACACCCCTTAACACTACCACACCCCTTACCACTGCCATAGTCCTTACCACTGCCACAGTCCTTACCACTGCCACACCCCTTACCACTGCCACACCCCTTACTACTGCCACAATTTTATCACTGCCACAGTCCTTACCACTGGACACAACATACCACTGCCACAGTAATTACCACTACCACACCCCTACCACTGCCACACCCCTTAACACTGCCACACTCCTTATCACTGCCACACCACTTACCACTACCACAGTCCTTACCACTGCCACACCCCTACCACTGCCACACTCCTTACCACTGCTACACTCCTTAACACTTCCACATCCCTTACCACTGCCACAGTCTTTACCACTGCCACACCCCTTACCACTGCCACACCCCTTACCACTGCCACAGTCCTTACCACTGCCACACTCCTTACCACTGCCACAGGCCTTACCACTGCCACACCCCTTACCACTGCCATACTCCTTACCACTGCCATAGTCCTTACCACTGCCACAGTCCTTAACACTGCCCCACCCCTTACCACTGCTGCACACCTTACCACTGACACAGTCCTTACCACTGCCACACCCCTTACCACTGCCACAGTCCTTACCACTGCCACACACCTTAAAACAGCCAAGTTAATTACCACTGCCACACCCCTTACCACAGCCACACTCTTTACCAATACCACACCCCTTACCACGGCCACACCCCTTACCACTGTTACACCCCTTAAAACTGCCACCCCTTAAAACTGCCACATCCCTTATCACTGCCACACCCCTTACCACTTCCACAATACTTATCAATGCCACAGTACTTACCACTGCCACACCCCTTACCACTGCCACAATACTTATCAATGCCACAGTACTTACCACTGCCACACCACTTACCACTGCCACAGTCCTTACCACTGCCAGACCCCTAACCACTGCCACACTCATTACCACTGCCACACTTTTTAAAACTGGCAGATCCCTTACCACTGCCACACCATTTCCACTGCCACACCCCTTACCACTGCCACACCCCTTACCACTGCCACACTCCTTATCAATTCCACAGTCCTTACCACTACCATACCCCTTACCACTAGCACACCTGTTACCACTACCATACACCTTACCAGTGCCACACTCCTTACCACTGCCAAACTCCTTGCCACTGCCACACTCCTTATCACTGCCACACCCCTTACCACTGCCACAGCCCTTACCACTGCCACACCCCTTACCACTGCCACACCCCTTACCACTGCCACCTTCCTTATCACTGCCACACCCCTTACCACTGCCACAGTCCTTACAACTGGCATAGTCCTTACCACTGCCACACCCCTTACCACTGCCACACCCCTTACCACTGCCACACCCCTTACCACTGCCAACCCCTTACCACTGCCACACCCTTTACCACTGCCATACCCCTTACCACTGCAAAACCACTTACCACTGCCACAGTCCTTACCACTCCCACAGTCCTTACCACTGCCACAATCCTTACCACGACCACACCCCTTACCACTGCCAAATCCCTTACCACTGCCACACACCTTACCACTGCCACAGTCCTTACCACTGCCACACACCTTACCACTGCCACACCCCTTACAACTGCCACAGTCCTTACCACTACCACACCACTTACCACTGCCACACCCCTTACCACAGCCACTGTCCTTACCACTGCCACAATACTTATCACCTCCACAGTCCTTACCACTGCCACACACTTTACCATGGCCAAAGTGCTTAACACTGCCAAAGACCTTACCACTGCCACATTACTTATCACCTCCACAGTCCTTACCACTGCCACACACTTTACCACGGCCAAAGTGCTTACCACTGCCACAGACCTTACCACTGCCACACTCCTTACCACTGCCACATTCCTTACCACTGCCACAATTTTATCACTGCCACAATCCTTACCACTGCCACACCCCTTACCACTACCACACCCCTTACCACTGCCATAGTCCTTACCACTGCCACAGTCCTTACCACTGCCACACCCCTTACCACTGCCACACCCCTTACCACTGCCACAATTTTATCACTGCCACAGTCCTTACCACTGGACACAACATACCACTGCCACACCCCTTACCACTACCACACCCCTACCACTGCCACACCCCTTAACACTGCCACACTCCTTATCACTGCCACACCACTTACCACTACCACAGTCCTTACCACTGCCACACCCCTATCACTGCCACACTCCTTACCACTGCTACACTCCTTAACACTTCCACACCCCTTACCACTGCCACAGTCCTTACCACTGCCACACCCCTTACCACTGCGACACCCCTTACCACTGCCACAGTCCTTACCACTGCCACACTCCTTACCACTGCCACAGGCCTTACCACTGCCACACCCCTTACCACTGCCATACTCCTTACCACTGCCACAAACCTTACCACTGCCACAGTCTTTACGACGGCCACACCCCTTACCACTGCCCCACACCTTACCACTGCCACAGTGCTTACCACTGCCACACCCCTTACCACTACCACACCCCTTACCACTGCCATAGTCCTTACCACTGCCACAGTCCTTAACACTGCCCCACCCCTTACCACTGCCGCACACCTTACCACTGACACAGTCCTTACCACTGCCACACCCCTTACCACTGCCACAGTCCTTACCACTGCCACACACCTTACCACAGCCAAGTTAATTACCACTGCCACACCCCTTACCACAGCCACACTCTTTACCAATACCACAGCCCTTACCACGGCCACACCCCTTACCACTGTTACACCCCTTAAAACTGCCACCCCTTAAAACTGCCACATCCCTTACCACTGCCACACCCCTTACCACTGCCACAATACTTATCACTGCCACAGTACTTACCACTGCCACACTCCTTACCACTGCCACACCACTTACCACTGCCACAGTCCTTACCACTGCCAGACCCCTAACCACTGCCACACTCATTACCACTGCCACACTTTTTAAAACTGGCAGATAACTTACCACTGCCACACCATTTCCACTGCCACACCCCTTACCACTGCCACACCCCTTACCACTGCCACACTCCTTATCATTTCCACAGTCCTTACCACTACCATACCCCTTACCACTAGCACACCTGTTACCACTACCATACACCTTACCACTGCCACACTCCTTACCACTGCCAAACTCCTTGCCACTGCCACACTCCTTATCACTGCCACACCCCTTACCACTGCCACAGCCCTTACCACTGCCACACCCCTTACCACTGCCACACCCCTTACCACTGCCACACTCCTTATCACTGCCACACCCCTTACCACTGCCACAGTCCTTACAACTGGCATAGTCCTTACCACTGCCACACCCCTTACCACTGCCACACCCCTTACCACTGCCACACCCCTTACCACTGCCAACCCCTTACCACTGCCACACCCTTTACCACTGCCATACCCCTTACCACTGCAACACCACTTACCACTGCCACAGTCCTTACCACTGCCACAGTCCTTACCACTGCCACAATCCTTACCACGGCCCACCCCTTACCACTGCCAAATCCCTTACCACTGCCACACACCTTACCACTGCCACAATCCTTACCACTGCCACACCCCTTACCACTACCACACCCCTTACCACTGCCATAGTCCTTACCACTGCCACAGTCCTTACCACTGCCACACCCCTTACAACTGCCACACCCCTTACCACTACCACACCCCTTACCACTGCCATAGTCCTTACCACTGCCACAGTCCTTAACACTGCCCCACCCCTTACCACTGCCGCACACCTTACCACTGACACAGTCCTTACCACTGCCACACCCCTTACCACTGCCACAGTCCTTACCACTGCCACACACCTTACCACAGCCAAGTTAATTACCACTGCCACACCCCTTACCACAGCCACACTCTTTACCAATACCACAGCCCTTACCACGGCCACACCCCTTACCACTGTTACACCCCTTAAAACTGCCACCCCTTAAAACTGCCACATCCCTTACCACTGCCACACCCCTTACCACTGCCACAATACTTATCACTGCCACAGTACTTACCACTGCCACACTCCTTACCACTGCCACACCACTTACCACTGCCACAGTCCTTACCACTGCCAGACCCCTAACCACTGCCACACTCATTACCACTGCCACACTTTTTAAAACTGGCAGATAACTTACCACTGCCACACCATTTCCACTGCCACACCCCTTACCACTGCCACACCCCTTACCACTGCCACACTCCTTATCATTTCCACAGTCCTTACCACTACCATACCCCTTACCACTAGCACACCTGTTACCACTACCATACACCTTACCACTGCCACACTCCTTACCACTGCCAAACTCCTTGCCACTGCCACACTCCTTATCACTGCCACACCCCTTACCACTGCCACAGCCCTTACCACTGCCACACCCCTTACCACTGCCACACCCCTTACCACTGCCACACTCCTTATCACTGCCACACCCCTTACCACTGCCACAGTCCTTACAACTGGCATAGTCCTTACCACTGCCACACCCCTTACCACTGCCACACCCCTTACCACTGCCACACCCCTTACCACTGCCAACCCCTTACCACTGCCACACCCTTTACCACTGCCATACCCCTTACCACTGCAACACCACTTACCACTGCCACAGTCCTTACCACTGCCACAGTCCTTACCACTGCCACAATCCTTACCACGGCCCACCCCTTACCACTGCCAAATCCCTTACCACTGCCACACACCTTACCACTGCCACAATCCTTACCACTGCCACACCCCTTACCACTACCACACCCCTTACCACTGCCATAGTCCTTACCACTGCCACAGTCCTTACCACTGCCACACCCCTTACAACTGCCACACCCCTTACCACTGCCATACCCCTTACCACTGCAACACCACTTACCACTGCGACAGTCCTTACCACTGCCACAGTCCTTACCACTGCCACCGTCCTTACCACTGCCACACACCTTACCACTGCCACACCCCTTACCACTGCCACAGTCCTTACCACTACCACACCACTTACAACTGCCACACCCCTTACCACAGCCACTGTCCTTACCACTGCCACAATACTTATCACCTCCACAGTCCTTACCACTGCCACACACTTTACCACGGCCAAAGTGCTTACCACTGCCACAGACCTTACCACTGCCACACTCCTTACCACTGCCACATTCCTTACCACTGCCACAATTTTATCACTGCCACAATCCTTACCACTGCCACACCCCTTACCACTACCACACCCCTTACCACTGCCATAGTCCTTACCACTGCCACAGTCCTTACCACTGCCACACCCCTTACCACTGCCACACTCCTTACCACTGCCACACCCCTTACCACTGCCACAATTTTATCACTGCCACAGTCCTTACCACTGCCACACCACATACCACTGCCACAGCCCTTACCACTACCACACCCCTACCACTGCCACACCCCTTAACACTGCCACACTCCTTATCACTGCCACACCACTTACCACTACCACAGTCCATACCACTGCCACACCCCTTACCATTGCCACACTCCTTACCACTGCCACACTCCTTAACACTTCCACACCCCTTACCACTGCCACAGTCCTTACCACTGCCACACCCCTCACCACTGCCACACCCCTTACCACTGCCACAGTCTTTACCACTGCCACACTCCTTACCACTGCCACAGGCCTTACCACTGCCACACCCCTTACCACTGCCATACTCCTTACCACTGCCACAACCCTTACCACTGCCACAGTCCTTACGACTGCCACACCCCTTAACACTGCCCCACCCCTTACCACTGCCACAGTCCTTACCACTGCCACATCCCTTACCACTACCACACCCCTTACCACTGCCATAGTCCTTACCACTGCCACAGTCCTTACCACTGCCACACACCTTATCAAAGCCATGTTATTTACCACTGCCACACCCCTTACCACAGCCATACTCCTTACCACTGCCACACCCCTTATCACAGCTAGACCCCTTAACACTGCCACCCTTTAACACTGCCACATCCCTTACCACTGCCACACCCCTTACTACTGCCAAAATACTTATCACTGACACAGTCCATACCACTGCCACACCCCTTACCACTGCAACACTTCTAAACACTGCCACACTTTTTATCACTGCCACACCCCTTACCACTGCCACACCCCTACCCCTGCCACACCCTTTACCCCTGCCACACTCCTTACCACTGCGACACACCTTACCAATGCCAAAGTCCTTACCAAGGCCACAGTCCTTACCACTGCCACACCCCTTACCACAGCCACACTCCTTATCACTGCCACAGTCCTTACCAATGCCACACTCCTTACCACTGCCACACCCCTTACCACTGCCACAGTCCTTACCACTGCCACACTCCTTACCACTGCCACACTCCTTACCACTGCCACACCCCTTACCAATGCCATACTCCTTACCACTGCCACACCCCTTATCACTGCCACAGTCCTTACCAATGCCACACCCCTTACCACTGCCACACCCCTTACCACTGCCACAGTCCTTACCACTGCCACACCCCTTACCACTGCCACACTTCTTGCCACTGCCAACCCCTTACCACTGCCACACTCCTTACCACTGCCACACCCCATACCATTGCCAGATGCCTTACACTGCCACACTCCTTACCACTGCACACTCCTTATCACTGCACAATCCCTACCACTGCCACACCACTTACCACTGCCACACTCCTTACCACTGCGACAATACTTACCACTGCCACACTCCTTATCACTGCCACACCCCTTACCACTGCCTCAAACTGTACCACTGCCACACCCCTTACTACTGCCACAGCCTTTACCACCTCGACAATACTTACCACTACCACACCCCTTACCACTGCCACATCCCTTACCACTGACATACTTTTTATCACTGCCACACCCCTTACCACTGCCACAATTCTTCCCACTGCCACACGTTTTACCACTGACACATTCCTTACCACTGCCACACCCCATACCACTGCCACTGTCCTTAACACTGCCACACGCCTTACCACTGCCACACCCCTTACCAGTGTCACACTCCTTATCACTGCCACACCACTAACCACTGCCACAACCCTTACCACTGCCACAGTCCTTACAACTGACACACACCTTACCAAAGCCATGTTACTTACCACTGCAACACCCTTTACCACAGCCATACTCCTTACCACTGCCACACCCCTTACCACAGCTACACCCCTTAACACTGCCACCCCTTACCTTGCCACAACCCTTACCACTGCCACACCCCTTACTACTGCCACAACACTTATCACTGCCACAGTCCTTACCACTGCCACACCCCTTACCACTGCCACACCCCTTACCACTGCCACACCCTAAACACTGCCACACTTTTTATCACTGCTACACCCCTTACCACTGCCACACCCCTACCACTGCCACACCACTTTGCACTGCCACACTCCTTATCACTGCCACACCCCTTACCATGCCACAGTCCTAACCACTGCCACACCCCTTACCACTGCGGCACCTCTTACCACTGCCACACTCCTTACCACTGACACACCCCTTACCACTGCCACAGTCCTTACCACTGACACACCCCTTACCACTGCCACACCCCTTACCACTGCCAAACCCCGTACCACTGCCACAGTCCCTACCACTGCCACACCCCTTACCACTACCACTGTCCTTACCACTGCCAGACCCCTTACCACTGCCACACTCATTACCACTGCCACACCCCTTACCACTGCCACAGCCAGTACCACTGCCACACCCCTTACCACTGCCACACCCCTTACCACTGCCACAGTCCTTACCACTGCCACACCCCTTACCACTGCCACAGTCCTTACCACTGACACACCACTTACCACTGCCACATCCCTTACCTCTGCCACACCACTTACCACTGCCACACTCCTTACCACTGCCACAGTTTTTACCACTGCCACTGTCCTTACCACTGCCACACCCCTTACCACTGACACACCCAATACCACTGCCTCACCCTTTACCACTGCCACAGTCCTTACCACTGCCACACCCCTTACCACTGCCACAGTCCTTACCACTGCCACAGTCCTTACCATGCCACAGCCCTTACCACTGCCACACCACTTTCCACTGCCACACTCCTTATCACTGCCACACCCCTTAAGATGCCACAGTCCTTACCACTGCCAAACCCATTACCACTGCTACACACCTTACCACTGACACACTCCTTAGGACTGAAACACCCCTTACAACTGCCACAGTCCTTACCACTGCCACACCCCTTACCACTGCCACACCCCTTACCACTGCCACACCCCTTACCACTGCCACACCCCTTACCACAGCTACACCCCTTAACACTGCCACCCTTACCTTGCCACATCCCTTACCACTGCCACACCCCTTACTACTGCCACACCCCATACCACTGCCACAGCCTAAACACTGCCACACTTTTTATCACTGCCACACCCCTTACCACTGCCACACCCCGTACCACTGCCACACTCCCTACCACTGCCACAGTCCTTACCACTGCCACTGTCCTTACCACTGCCAGACCCCTTACCACTGCCACTCTCATTACCACTGCCACACTTTTTAACACTGCCAGATCCCTTACCACTGCCACACCATTTCCACTGCCACACCCCTTACCACTGCCACACCCCTTACCACTGCCACACTCCTTATCATTTCCACAGTCCTTACCACTACCATACCCCTTACCACTAGCACACCTGTTACCACCTCCACACAACTTACCACTGCCACACTCCTTACCACTGCCACACTCCTTACCACTGCCACACTCCTTATCACTGCCACACCCCTTACCACTGCCACAGCTCTTACCACTGCCATACCCCTTACCACTGCCACACCCCTTACCACTGCCACACCCCTTACCACTGCAATCATCCTTATCACTGCCACACCCCTTACCACTGCCACAGTCCTTACAACTGCCACAGTCCTTACCACTGCCACACCCCTTACCACTGCCACACCCCTTTCCACTGCCTCACCCTTTACCACTGCAAACCCCTTACCACTGCCACACCCCTTACCACTGCCATACCCCTTACCACTGCAACACCCCTTACCACAGCCACAGTCCTTACCACTGCCAGAGTCCTTACCACTGCCACAATCCTTACCACGGCCACACCCCTTACCACTGACAAATCCCTTACCACTGCCACACCCCTTACCACTGACACAGTCCTTACCACTGCCACAGTCCTTACCACTGCCACACACCTTACCACTGACACACCCCTTACCACTGCCACAGTCTTTACCACTACCACACCACTTACCACTGCCACACCCCTTACCACAGCCACTGTCCTTACCACTGCCACAATACTTATCACTGCCACAGTCCTTACCACTGCCACACACTTTACGATGGCCAAAGTGCTTACCACTGCCACAGACCTTACCACTGCCACACTCCTTACCACTACCACACTCCTTACCACTGCCACATTCCTTACCACTGCCACACTCCTAACCACTACCACACCCCTTACCACTGCCACAGTCCTTACCACTGCCAAACCCCTTACCACTGCCACAGTTTTTACCACTGCCACAGTCCTTACCACTGCCACACACCTTACCACTGACACACCCCTTACCACTGCCACAGTCCTTACCACTACCACACCACTTACCACTGCCACACCCCTTACCACAGCCATGTTCCTTACCACTGCCACACCCCTTACCACAGCCATACTCCATACCACTGCCACACCCCTTATTACTGCCACACCCATTACCATGGCTACACCCCTTAACACTGCCCTTCCTTACCATTGCCACATCCCTTACCACTGCCACACCCCTTACTACTGCCACAACAATTATCACTACCACAGTCCTTCCCACTGCCACACCCCTTACCACTGCCACACCCCTTACCACTCCCACAATTTTATCACTGCCACAGTCCTTACCACTGACACACCCCATACCACTGCCACACCCTTTACCACTACCACACCC
Organism: Microtus pennsylvanicus; assembly: GCF_037038515.1. Taxonomy (NCBI): domain Eukaryota; kingdom Metazoa; phylum Chordata; class Mammalia; order Rodentia; family Cricetidae; genus Microtus; species Microtus pennsylvanicus. The sequence continues at coordinate 59,790,448 of NC_134601.1, read as the reverse complement.
CTAACACTGCCACACCCCTTAACACTGCCACACTCCTTATCACTGCCACACCACTTACCACTACCACAATCCTTACCACTGCCACACCCCTTACCACTGCCACACTCCTTACCACTGCCACAATCCTTAACACTTCCACACCCTTTACCACTGCCACAGTCCTTACCACTGCCACACCCCTTACCACTGCCACACCCCTTACCAATGCCACAGTCCTTACCACTGCCACACTCCTTACCACTGCCACAGTCCTTACCACTGCCACACCCCTTACCACTGCCATACTCCTTACCACTACCACAACCCTTACCACTGCCACAGTCCTTATCACTGCCACACCCCTTACCACTGCCCCACCCCTTACCACTGCCACAGTCCTTACCACTGCCACACCCCTTACCACTACCACAGCCCTTACCACTGCCATAGTCCTTACCAATGCCACAGTCCCTACCACTGCCACACACCTTACCAAAGCCATGTTACTTACCACTGCCACACCCCTTACCACAGCCCTACTCCTTACCACTCCCACACCCCTTACAACGGCCACACCGCTTACCACAGCTACACCCCTTAACACTGCCACCTCTTACCACTGCCATATCCCTTACCACTGCCACACCCCTTACTACTGCCACAATACTTATCACTGCCACAATCCTTACCACTGCCACACCCCTAACCACTGCCACACCCCTAAACACTGCCACACTTTTTGTCACTGCCACACCCCTTACCACTGCCACACCCCTACCACTGCCACATCCCTTACCACTGCCACACTCCTTATCACTGCCACACCCCTTACCACTGCCACACACCTTACCACTGCCACACACCTTATCATTTCCACACTCCTTACCACTACCATACCCCTTACCACTACCACACCCTTTACCACTACCACACACCTTACCACTGCCACACTCCTTACCACTGCTACACTCCTTACCACTTACACACTCCTTATCACTGCCACACCCCTTACCACTGCCACATTCCTTACCACTGCCACAAACCCTAACAGTGCCATACCCCTTACCACTGACACAGTCCTTACCACTACCACACCCTTTACCACTGCCACACTCCTTACCACTGCCACACCCCTTACCACTGTCAAAGTCCTTACCACTGCCAAAGTCCTTATCAGTGCCACACCCCATACCACAGCCACACCCCTTATCACTGCCACAGTCCTTACCACTGCCACACCCCTTACCACTGCCACACCCCTTACCACTGCCACAGTCCTTACCACTGCCACACCCCTTACCACTGCCACAGTCGTTACCACAAGCACACCCCTTATAACTGCCACAGTCCTTACCACTGCCACACCACTTGCCACAGCCATGTTCCTTACCAATGCCACACCCCTTACCACTGCCACAACTCTTAATACTGCCACACCCCTTACCGCTACCACACCCCTTACCACTGCCACATCCCTTACCACTGCCACACCCCTTACCACTGCAACAGTCCTTACCACTGCAAAACTCCTTACCACTACCACACCCCTTACCACTGCCACAGTCTTTACCACTACCACACCAGTTACCACTGCCACACCACTTACCACTGCCACACACCTTACCAATGCCACACCCCTTAACACTGCCGCGGTTCTTACCACTGCCACAGTCCTTACCACTGCCACAGTCCTTACCACTGCCACACCCCTTACCACTGCCACAGTCCTTACCATTGCCACAGTCCTTACCACTACCACACCCCTTACCACTGCCACAGTCCTTACAACTTCCACAGTCCTTACCACTGCCACAGTCCTTACCACTGCCACAAACCTTAGCACAGCCATGTTCCTTACCACTGCCACACCCCTTACCACAGCCATACTCCTTACCGCTGCCACAACCCTTCCACTGCCACACCCCTTACTACTGCCACAATACTTATCACTGCCACACCACTTACCACAGCCACAGTCCTTACCTCTGCCACACCCCTAACCACTGCCACAATCCTTACCACTGCCACACCCCTTACCATCCCTCACTCCTTATCAATGCCACACCACCTCCCACTGCCACAGTCCTTACCACTGCCACACCCCTTACCACGGCTACACTCCTTACCACTGCCACACTCCTTACCACTGCCATACCCCTTACCACTGCCACACCACTTACCACTGCCACACCCCATACCACTGGCACACCCCTCAGCACTGCCACACTCCTTATCATTTCCACAGTCCTTACCGCTACCATACCCCTTACCACTACCACACCCCTTAACACTACCACACACCTTACCACTGCCACACTCCTTACCACTGCCACACTCCTTACCACTGCCACATTCCTTATCACTGCCACATACCTTACCACTGCCACACCCGAACCACTGCCACAATCCCTAATACTACCACACCCCTTATCACTGCCACAGTCCTACCACTACAACACCCTTTACCACTGCCACACTCCTTAACACTGCCACACTCCTTAACTCTGCCACACTCCTTATCACTGCCACACCCCTTATCACTGCCACACCCCTTACCACTGCCACAATCCCTAACACTGCCACACCCCTTACCACTGCCACATTCCTTACCACTACCACACCCTTTACCACTGCCACACCCTTTACCACTGCCACACTCCTTACCACTGCCACACCCCTTACCACTGTCAAAGTCCTTACCACTGCCAAAGTCCTTATCAGTGCCACACCCCATACCACAGCCACACCCCTTATCACTGCCACAGTCCATACCACTGCCACACCCCTTACCACTGCCACACCCCTTACCACTGTCACAGTCCTTACCACTGCCACACCCCTTACCAATGCCACAGTCGTTAACACAAGCACACCCCTTATCACTGCCACAGTCCTTACCACTGCCACACCACTTGCCACAGCCATGTTCCTTACCAATGCCACACCCCTTACCACTGCCACAACTCTTAATACTGCCACACCCCTTACCGCTACCACACCCCTTACCACTGCCACATCCCTTACCACTGCCACACCCCTTACCACTGCAACAGTCCTTACCACTGCAAAACTCCTTACCACTACCACACCCCTTACCACTGCCACAGTCTTTACCACTACCACACCAGTTACCACTGCCACACCACTTACCACTGCCACACACCTTACCAATGCCACACCCCTTAACACTGCCGCGGTTCTTACCACTGCCACAGTCCTTACCACTGCCACAGTCCTTACCACTGCCACACCCCTTACCACTGCCACAGTCCTTACCATTGCCACAGTCCTTACCACTACCACACCCCTTACCACTGCCACAGTCCTTACAACTTCCACAGTCCTTACCACTGCCACAGTCCTTACCACTGCCACACACCTTAGCACAGCCATGTTCCTTACCACTGCCACACCCCTTACCACAGCCATACTCCTTACCGCTGCCACAACCCTTCCACTGCCACACCCCTTACTACTGCCACAATACTTATCACTGCCACACCACTTACCACAGCCACACTCCTTACCTCTGCCACACCCCTAACCACTGCCACAATCCTTACCACTGCCACACCCCTTACCATCCCTCACTCCTTATCAATGCCACACCACCTCCCACTGCCACAGTCCTTACCACTGCCACACCCCTTACCACGGCTACACTCCTTACCACTGCCACACTCCTTACCACTGCCACACCCCTTACCACTGCCACACCACTTACCACTGCCACACACCATACCACTGGCACACCCCTCAGCACTGCCACACTCCTTATCATTTCCACAGTCCTTACCGCTACCATACCCCTTACCACTACCACACCCCTTACCACTACCACACACCTTACCACTGCCACACTCCTTACCACTGCCACACTCCTTACCACTGCCACATTCCTTATCACTGCCACATACCTTACCACTGCCACACCCGAACCACTGCCACAATCCCTAATACTACCACACCCCTTATCACTGCCACAGTCCTACCACTACAACACCCTTTACCACTGCCACACTCCTTAACACTGCCACACTCCTTAACTCTGCCACACTCCTTATCACTGCCACACCCCTTATCACTGCCACACCCCTTACCACTGCCAGAATCCCTAACACTGCCACACCCCTTACCACTGCCACATTCCTTACCACTACCACACCCTTTACCACTGCCACACTCCTTACCACTGCCACACCCCTTAGCACTTCCACAACCCTTACCACTGCCACACTCCTTACCACTGCCACACCCCTTACCACTGCCACAGTCCTTACCACTGCCACACCCCTTACCACTGCCACACCCCTTACCACTGCCACAGTCCTTACCACTGCCACACTCCTTACCACTGCCACACCCCTTACCACTGCCACAGTCCTTACCACTGCCACACCCCTTACCACTGCCACAGTCCTTACCATGCCACACCACTTACCACTGCCACACCCCTTACCACTGCCACATTCCTTATCACTGCCACACCCCTTACCATGACACAATCCTTACCACTCCCACAGCACTTACCACTGTGACTATACTTATCACTGCCAAACTCCTTATCATTGCCACATCCCTTATTACTGCCACACTACTTACCACTGCCACACTCCTTACCACTGCCACACTCCTTACCACTGCCAAACTCCTTAACACTGCCACACTCCTTACCACTGCCACTGTCCTTACCACTGCCACACCCTTTACCACTGACCCACCCCTTACCACTGCCTCACACCTTACCAATGCCACAGTCCTTACCAGTGCCAAACCCCTTACCACTACCACACACCTTACCACTGCCACACTCCTAACCAATGCTACACTCCTTACCACTTACACACTCCTTATCACTGCCACACCCCTTACCACTGCCACATTCCTTACCACTGCCACAATCCCTAACAGTGCCACACCCCTTATCACTGACACAGTCCTTACCACTACCACACCCTTTACCACTGCCACACTCCTTACCACTGCCATATCCCTACCACTGCCAAAGTCCTTACCACTGCCAAAGTACTTACCAGTGCCACACCCCATACCACAGCCACACCCCTTATCACTGCCACAGTCCTTACCACTGCCACACCCCTTACCACTGCCACACCCCTTACCACAAGCACAACACTTATGACTGCCACAGTCCTTACCACTGCCACACCCCTTGCCACAGCCATGTTCCTTACCAATGCCACACCCCTTACCACTGCCACAACCCTTACCACTGCCACACCCCTTACCGCTACCACACACCTTACCACTGCCACATCCTTTACCACTGCCACACCCCTTACCACTGCCACAGTCCTTACCACTGCAAAACTCCTTACCACTACCACACCCCTTACCACTGCCACAGTCTTTACCACTACTACACCAGTTCCCACTGCCACACCCCTTACCACTGCCACACTCCTTACCAATGCCACACCCCTTACCACTGCCACGGTTCTTACCACTGCCACAGTCCTTACCACTGCCACACCCCTTACCACTGCCACAGTCCTTACCATGCCACACCCCTTACCACTGCCACACCGCTTACCACTGCCACATTCCTTATCACTGCCACACCCCTTACCATGCCACAATCCTTACCACTGCCACACCCCTTACCACTGCCACAGCCCTTACCACTGTGACTATACTTATCACTGCCAAACTCCTTATCATTGCCACATCCCTTATTACTGCCACACTACTTACCACTGCCACACTCCTTACCACTGCCACACTCCTTACCACTGCCACACTCCTTACCACTGCCACACTCCTTACCACTGCCACTGTCCTTACCACTGCCACACCCTTTACCACTGACCCACCCCTTACCACTGCCTCACACCTTACCACTGCCACAGTCCTAACCAGTGCCACACCCCTTACCACTACCACACACCTTACCACTGCCACACTCCTAACCACTGCTACACTCCTTACCACTTACATACTCCTTATCACTGCCACACCCCTTACCACTGCCACATTCCTTACCACTGCCACAATCCCTAACAGTGCCACACCCCTTACCACTGACATAGTCCTTACCACTACCACACCCTTTACCACTGCCACACTCCTTACCTCTGCTACATCACTTACCACTGCCAAAGTCCTTACCACTGCCAAAGTCCTTACCAGTGCCACACCCCATACCACAGCCACACCCTTATCACTGCCACAGTCCTTACCACTGCCACACCCCTTACCACTGCCACACCCCTTACCACAAGCACACCACTTATCACTGCCACAGTCCTTACCACTGCCACACCCCTTGACACAGCCATGTTCCTTACCAATGCCACACCCCTTACCACTGCCACAACCCTTACCACTGCCACACCCCTTACCGCTACCACACCCCTTACCACTGCCACATCCTTTACCACTGCCACACCCCTTACCACTGCCACAGTCCTTACCACTGCAAAACTCCTTACCACTACCACACCCCTTACCACTGCCACAGTCTTTACCACTACTACACCAGTTCCCACTGCCACACCCATTTATACTGCCACACTCCTTACCAATGCCACACCCCTTACCCCTGCCACGGTTCTTAACAATGCCACAGTCCTTGCTACTGCCACACCCCTTACCACTGCCACAGTCCTTACCACTGCAACACCCCATACCACTGCCAAAGTCCTTACCACTGCCACACCCCTTACCTTGCCACACTCCTTACGACTGCCACAATCCTTACCACTGCCCCACCCTTTACAACTGCCACACCCATTACCACTGCCACAGTCCTTACCACCTCCACAGTCCATACCACTGCCACACCCGTTACCACTGCCACACCCCTTACCACTGCCACACCTCTTACCACTGCCACACTCCTTACCACTGCCACACTCCTTACCACTGCCACATTCCTTATCACTGCCACATACCTTACCACTGCCACACCCGTTACCACTGCCACAATCCCTAACACTACCACACCCTTTACCACTGCCACACTCCTTAACACTGCCACACTCCTTAACTCTGCCACACTCCTTATCACTGCCACAACCCTTATCCCTGCCACACCCCTTACCACTGCCACAATCCCTAACACTGCCACACCCCTTACCACTGCCACATTCCTTACCACTACCACACCCTTTACCACTGCCACACTCCTTACCATTGCCACACCCCTTAGCACTTCCACAACCCTTACCACTGCCACACTCCTTACCACTGCCACACCCCTTACCACTGCCACACCCCTTACCACTGCCACAGTCCTTACCACTGCCACAACCCTTACCACTGCCACAGTCCTTACCATGCCACACCACTTACTTCTGCCACACCCCTTACCACTGCCACATTCCTTATCACTGCCACACCCCTTACCATGCCAGAATCCTTACCACTCCCACAGCCCTTACCACTGTGACTATACTTATCACTGCCAAACTCCTTATCATTGCCACATCCCTTATTACTGCCACACTACTTACCACTGCCACACTCCTTACCACTGCCACACTCCTTACCACTGCCAAACTCCTTAACACTGCCACACTCCTTACCACTGCCACTGTCCTTACCACTTCCACACCCTTTACCACTGACCCACCCCTTACCACTGCCTCACACCTTACCACTGCCACAGTCCTTACCAGTGCCACACCCCTTACCACTACCACACACCTTACCACTGCCACACTCCTAACCACTGCTACACTCCTTACCACTTACACACTCCTTATCACTGCCACACCCCTTACCACTGCCACATTCCTTACCACTGCCACAATCACTAACAGTGCCACACCCCTTACCACTGACACAATCCTTACCACTACCACACCCTTTACCACTGCCACAGTCCTTACCACTTCCACACCCCTTACCACTGCCACAGTCCTTACCACAAGCACACCCCTTATCACTGCCACAGTCCTTACCACTGCCACACCCCTTACCACTGCCGCACACCTTGCCACTGCCACAGTCCCCACCACTGCCACAATACTAACCACTGCTAAACACCTTACCACTGCCACACTCCTTACCATTTCCACACCCCTTACCACTGCCACACCCTTACCACTGCCAGAGTCCTTACCACTGCCACACACCTTACCACTACCACACACCTTACCACTGCCACACCCCTTACCACTACCACAGTCCTTACCAATGCCACACCCCTTACCACCACTGCCACAGTCCTCACCACTGCCAGAGTCCTTACCACTGCCACACCCCTTACCACTGCCACACCCATTACCACTCCCACAATCCTTACCACTGCCACACCCCTTACCACAAGAACAGTCCTTACCAATGCCAGAGTCCTTACCACTGCCACACTCCTTACCACTGCCAAACTCCTTACCACTGCCACACCCCTTACCACTGCCACAGTCCTTACCAGAACCACACCCCTTACCACTACCACACACCTTACCACTGCCACACTCCTAACCACTGCTACACTCCTTACCACTTACACACTCCTTATCACTGCCACACCCCTTACCACTGCCACATTCCTTACCACTGCCATAATCACTAACAGTGCCACACCCCTTACCACTGACACAGTCCTTACCACTACCACACCCTTTACCACTGCAACACTCCTTACCACTGCCACACCCCTTACCACTACCAAATTCCTTACCACTGCCAAAGTCCTTACCAGTGCCACACCCCATACCACAGCCACACTCCTTATCACTGCCACAGTCCTTACCACTGCCACACCCCTTACCACTGCCACACCCCTTACCACTGCCACAGTCCTTACCACTGCCACACCCCTTACCACTGCCACAGTCCTTACCACAAGCACACCCCTTATCACTGCCAGAGTCCTTACCACTGCCGCACCCCTTACCACTGCTGCACCCCTTGCCACTGCCACAGTCCCCACCACTGCCACAATACTAACCACTGCTAAACCCCTTACCACTGCCACACTCCTTAGCACTGCCACACCCCTTACCACTGCCACACCCTTACCACTGCCAGAGTCCTTACCACTGCCACACCCCTTACCACTACCACACAACTTACCACTACCACAGTCCTTACCAATGCCACACCCCTTACCACCACTGCCACAGTCCTCACCACTGCCAGAGTCCTTACCACTGCCACACCCCTTACCACTGCCACACCCATTACCACTCCCACAATCCTTACCACTCCACTCCCACAATCCTTACCACTGCCACAGTCTTTACCACTGCCAGAGTCCTTACCACTGCCACACTCCTTACCACTGCCACACTCCTTACCACTGCCACACCACTTACCACTGCCATACTATGTACCACTGCCACAGTCCTTACCACTACCATTCCCCTTACCACTGCCACACCCCTTACTATTACCACAGTCCTTACCACTGCCACGTTCCTTAACACTGCCACAGTCCTTACTACTGCCACACTCCTTACCACTGCCACACCCCTTACCACTGCCAGAATCCTTACCACTGCCACACCCCTTACCACTGCCACAGTCCTTACCACTGCAACACCCCATACCACTGCCAAAGTCCTTACCACTACCACACCCCTTACCTTGCCACACTCCTTACAACTGCCACAATCCTTACCACTGCCACACCCTTTACAACTGCCACACCCATTACCACTGCCACAGTCCTTACCACCTCCACAGTCCATACCACTGCCACACCCGTTACCACTGCCACACCCCTTACCACTGCCACACCCCTTACGACTGCCACACTCCTTACCACTGCCACAGTCCTTACCACTGCCACACCCATTACCGCTGCCATACTCCTTACCACTGCCACAACCCTTACCACTGCTACAGTCCTTATCACTGCCACACCCCTTACCATTGCCCCACCCCTTACCACTGCCACAGTCCTTACCACTACCACACCCATTACCACTGCCATTGTCCTTACCAATGCCACAGTCCCTACCACTGCCACACACCTTACCAAAGCCATGTTACTTACCACTGCCACGCCCCTTACCACAGCCACATCCCTTATCACTGCCACAGTCCTTACCACTGCCACACCCCTTACCACTGCTACACCCCTTACCACTGCCACAGTCCTTACCACTGCCACACCCCTTACCACTGCCACAGTCCTTACCACAAGCACACCCCTTATCACTGCAACAGTACTTACCACTGCCACACCCCTTGCCACAGCCATGTTCCTTACCAATGCCACACCCCTTACCACAGCCAAACCCCTTACCACTGCCATACCCCTTACCACTGCCGCACCCCTTGCCACTGCCACAGTCCCTACCACTGCCACAATACTAACCACTGCTAAACCCCTTACCACTGCTACACTCCTTACCATTGCCACACCCCTTACCACTGCCACACCCCTTACCACTGCCATACCCCTTACCACTGCCGCACCCCTTGCCACTGCCACAGTCTTCACCACTGCCACAATACTAACAACTGCTAAACCCCTTAACACTGCCACACCCCTTACCACTGCCACACTCCTTACCACTGCCACAATACTTATCACTGCCACAGTCCTTACCACTGCCACACCCCTTGCCACTGCGACACACCTTACCACTGCCATAGTCCTTACCACTGCAACACCCCTTACCTTGCCACACTCCTTACGACTGCCACACTCCTTACAACTGCCACACCCCTTACAACTGCCACACCCATTAAAACAGCCACAGTCCTTACCACTTCCACAGTCCTTACCACTGCCACATCCCTTACCACTGCCACAGTCCCTACCACTGCCACACCCCTTACCACTGCCACACCCCTTACCACTGCCACACCCCTTACCACTGCCACTATCCTTACCACTGCCGCACCCCTTACCACTGATACACCCCGACCACTGCCACAGTCCTTATCACTGCCACAATCCTTGCCACTGCTAAACCCCTTACCACTGCTACACCTCTTACCACTGCCACAGTCCCTACCACTGACAGATTCCTTACCACTGCCACACCCCTTACCACTGCCAGACCCCTTACCACTGCCACACCCCTTACCACTGCCACACCCCTTATCACTGCCACACCCCTTATCACTGCCACACCCCTTACCACTGCCACAATCCCTAGCAGTGCCACACCCCTTATCACTGCCACAGTCCTTACCACTTCCACACCCCAAACCATTGCCACACTCATTACCACTACCACACACCTTTCCACTGCCACAGTCCTTACCACTGCCACACCCCTTACCACTGCCACACCGCTTACTACTGCCACAGTCCTTACCACTGCCACACACCTTATTACAGCCATGTTCCTTACCACTGCCACACCCCTTACCACAGCCACACTCCTTACCACTGCCACACCCCTTACCACTGCCACACCCTTTATCACTTCTACACCCCTTAACACTGCCACCCCTTACCACTGCCACATCCCTTACCACTGCCACACCCCTTACCACTGCCACAATACTTATCACTGCCACAGTCCTTACCACTGCCACACCCCTTACCACTGCCACACACCTTACCACTGTCACAGTCCTTACCACTGCCACACCCCTTACCACTGCCACAACCCTACCACTGCCACACCCCTTACCACTGCCACACTCCTTATCTCTGACACACCACTTATCACTGCCACAGTCCTTACCACTGCCAGACCGCTTACCACTGACACACTCCTTCCCACTGCCACACCTTTTAACACTGCCACACCCATTACCACTGCCACACCATTTCCACTGCCACACCCCTTACCATTGCCACACCCCTTACCACTGCCACACTCCTTATCATTTCCACAGTCCTTACTACTACAAAGCCCTTACCACTACCACACACCTTACCACTGCTACACCCCTTACCACTGCCACAGTCCTTACCACTGCCACCACCCTTACCACTGCCACACCCCTTACCACTGCCACACCCCTTACCACTGCCACCCTCCATACCAGTGCCACACCCATCATAACTGCAACACCCCTTACCACTACAACACCCCTTACCAGTGCCATACTTTTTATTACTGCCACACCCCTTACCACTGCCACACCCCTTACCACTGCCACACCCCTTACCACTGCCACACCCCTTACCACTGCCACACTCCTTATCACTGCCACACCCCTTACCACTGCCACACCCCTTACCATTTCCACACCCCTTACCACTGCCACACTCCTTATCACTGCCACACAACTTACCACTGCCACAGTCCTTACCATGCCACACCCCTTACCACTGCCACACTCCTTACCACTCCCACATCCCTTACCACTGACACACCCCTTACCAATGCTACACCCCTTACCACTGCCACACCCCTTACCACCCCCACATCCCTTACCACTGCCACACCCCTTACCACTGCCACAGTCCTTACCACTGCCAAACTCCTTACCACTACCACACCCCTTACCACAGCCACAGTCCTTACCACTACCACACCAGTTACCACTGCCACACCCCTTACCACTGCCACACCACTTACCACTGCCACACTAATTACCACTGCCACACCCCTTAGCACTGCCTCACCCCTTACCACTGCCACACCCCTTACCACTGCCACACCCCTTACCACTGCCACACCCCTTACCACTGACAACCCCTAACCACGGCCAAATCTTTTACCACTGCCACACCCCTTACCACTGCCACAGTCCTTTCCACTGCCACACTCCTTACCACTGCCACACCCCTTACCACTGCCACAGTCCTTACTTCTGCCACACTCCTTACCAATGCCACACCCCTTACCAATGCCACACCCCTTACCACTGCCACAGTCCTTACCACTGCCATAGTCCTGACCACTGCCACACACCTTACCACTGCCACATCCCTTTCCACTGCCACAGTCCTTACCACAGCCAAACTCCTTACTACTACCACACCCCTTACCACTGCCACAGTCTTTACCACTACCATACCTGTTACCACTGCCACACTCCTTACAGGTGCCAAACTCCTTACCACTGCCACACCCCTTACCAATGCCACACCCCTTACCACTGCCACAGTCCTTACCACTGCCACAGTCCTTACCACTGCCACACACCTTACCACTTCCACATCCCTTAACACTGCCACACTCCTTACCACTGCCACATTCCTTACCACTACCACACCACTTACCACTGCCACATTCCTTAACACTGCCACAGTCCTTACCACTGCCACACCCCTTACTGCTGCCACACCCCTTACCACTGCCACACCCCTTACCACTGCCAACCCCTAACCACTGCCACACCCCTTACCACTGGCACACCCCTTACCACTGCCACACCCCTTACCACTGCCACACCCCTTACCACTGCCACAGTCCTTTCCACGGCCACACCCCTTACCACTGCCACATCCCTTTCCACTGACACACCCCTTACCACTGCCACAGTCCTTACCACTGCCACACCACTTACCACTGCCACACCCCTTACCACTGCTACAGTCCTTACCACTGCCACACTCCTTACCACTGCCACACACCTTACCACTACCACAGTCCTTACCACTACCACACCACTTACCACTGCCAACCTCTTACTACTGCCACTGTCCTTACCACCGCGACAATACTTATCACTGCCACAGTCCTTACCACTGCCACACACTTTACCACGGCCAAAGTTCTTACCACTGCCACACTCCTTAGCACTGCCACACTCCTTCCCACTACCACACCCCTTACCACTGCCACAGTTTTTACAACTGCCACAGTCCTTACCACTGCCACACCCCTTACCACTGCCACACTCCTTACAACTGCCACACTCCTTACCACTGCCACACCCCTTACGACTGCCAAGTCTTTACCACTACCACACCAGTTACCACTGCTACACCCCTTACCACTGCCACACTCGTTACCACTGAAACACTCTTTACCACTGCCACACCCCTTACCACTGCCACATCCCTTACCACGGCTACACCCCTTAACACTGCCACCCCTTACCAATGCCACACCCCTTACCTCTGCCACACCCCTTACCACTGCCACACCCCTTACCACTGCTATACCCCTCACCACTGCCACACTCCTTATCATTTCCACAGTCCTTACCACTACCATACCCCTTACCACTACAACACCCTTTACCACTACCACACACCTTACCATTGCCACACTCCTTACCACTGCCACACTCCTTATCACTGACACACCCCTTACCACTGCCTCACCCCTTACCACTGCCACAATCCCTAACACTGCCACACCCCTTAACTCTTCCAAATCCTTACCACTACCACACCCTTTACCACTGCCACACTCCTTACCACTGCCACACCCCTTACCGCTGCCACACCCCTTAGCAGTTTCACACCCCTTAACACTGCCACACTCCTTACCACTGCCACACCCCTTAACACTGCCACATTCCTTACCACTGCCACAGTCCTTACCACTGCCACACCCCTTACCACTGCCACACCCCTTACCACTGCCACACCCCTTACCACTGCCACACCCCTTACCACTGCCACAGTTCTTACCACTGCCACACCCCTTACCACTGCCACACCCCTTAACACTGCCACAGTCCTTACCACTGCCACACCCCTTACCACTGCCACACCCCTTACCACTGCCACAATCCCTAACACTGCCACTCCCCTTACCACTGCCACAGACCTTACCACTACCATACCCTTTACCACTGCCCCACTCCTTACCAATGGCACACCCCTTACCACTGCCACACAACTTACCACTGCCACACCCCTTACCACTGCCACACTCCTTACCACTGCCACACCATTACCACTGCCACACCCCTTACCACTGCCACACCCCTTACCATTGCCAAAGTCCTTACCACTGCCACAGTCCTTACCACTGCCACACCCCTTACCACTGCCACACTCCTTATCACTGCCACACCCCTTACCACTGCGACAATACTTACCACTGCCACACACCTTATCACTGCCACACCCCTTACCACTGCCACAATCCCTAACACTGCCACAACCCTTACCACTGCCACAGTCCTTACCACTGCCACACCCCATACCACTGTCACAGTCCTTACCGCTACCACACCCCTTACCACTGCCACCTTCCTTACCACTGCCATACTCCTTACCACTGTTACACCCCTTACCACTTCCACAGTCCTTACCACTGCCACAGTCCTTACCACTGCCACACTCCTTAACACTGCCACAATCCTTACCACTGCCACACCCCTTACAACTGCCACAATCCCTACCAATGCCACACCCCTTACCACTGCCACACTCCTTACCACTGCCACAATACTTATCACTGCCACAGTCCTTACCACTACCACACCCCTTACCACTGCCACAATCCTTACCACTGCGACAATATTTACCACTGCCAAACTTCTTATCACTGCCACCCCCCTTACCATTGCTACACTCCTTACCACTGCAACACTCCTAACCACTGCCACACCCCTTAACACTGCCACACTCCTTACCACTGCCACATCCCATACCACTGCCAGACGCCTTACACTGCCACACTCCTTACCACTGAACACTCCTTTTCACTGCAAAATCCCTACCACTGCCACACCACTTACCACTGCCACACTCCTTACCACTGCGACAATACTTACCAGTGCCACACTCCTTATCACTGCCACACCCCTTACCACTGACTCAAACCGTACCAATGCCACACCCCTTACTACTGCCACAGTCCTTACCACTGCGACAATACTTATCACTACCACACCCCTTACCACTTTCTACATCCCTTACCACTGCCACACCTCTTACCACTGCCACAATCCTTCCCACTGTCACACGTTTTACCACTGACACATTCCTTACCACTGCCACAACCCATACCACTGCCACACCCCTTACCATTGCCACACTCCTTATCACTGCCATACCACTTACCACTGCCACAGTCCTTACCACTGCCCCACCACTTAACGCTGCCACACTCCTTACCACTGCCACACTCCTTAACACTGCCACACCCCTTACCACTGCCACACCCGTTACCACTGCCACACTCCTTACCACTGCCACACCCCTTACCACGACGAAACCCCTTACCACTTCCACAGCCCTTACCACTGCCACAGTCAGTACCACTGCCACAGTCAGTACCTCTGCCACACCCCTAACCACTGCCACACCACTTTGCACTGCCACACTCCTTATCACTGCCACACCCCTTAACATGCCACAGTCCTTACCACTGCCACACCCCGTACCACTGCCTCACCCCTTACCACTGCCACACTCCTTACCACTGAAACACTCCTTACTACTGCCACAGTCCTTACCACTGACACACCCCTTACTACTGCACACCCTTTACCACTGCCACACCCCGTACCACTGCCACACTCCCTACCACTGCCACAGTCCTTACCACTGCCACTGTCCTTACCACTGCCACACCCCTTACCACTGACCCACCCAATACCATTGCCTCAACCCTTACCACTGCCACAGTCCTTACCACTGCCACACCCCTTACCACTGCCACAGTCCTTACCACAGCCACACCCCTTAGCACTGCCACAGTCCTTACCATGCCACACCCCTTACCACTGCCACACCACTTTCCACTGCCACACTCCTTATCACTGCAACACCCCTTACCATTCCACAGTCCTTACCACTGCCACACCCCTTACCACTGCCACACCCCTTACCACTGCCACACTCCTTAGGACTGAAACACCCCTTACCACTGCCACAGTCCTTACCACTGCCACACCCCT
Organism: Microtus pennsylvanicus; assembly: GCF_037038515.1. Classification (NCBI taxonomy): domain Eukaryota; kingdom Metazoa; phylum Chordata; class Mammalia; order Rodentia; family Cricetidae; genus Microtus; species Microtus pennsylvanicus. The sequence continues at coordinate 59,773,777 of NC_134601.1, read as the reverse complement.
TACCACTGCCGCACCCCTTACCACAGCCACACCCCTTACCACTGCCACACTCCTTACCACTGCCACACCCCGTACCACTGCCAGAATCCCTACCACTGCCACAGCCCTTACCACTGCCACATTCCTTACCACTGCCACACCCCTTACCACTGCCACATCCCTTACCACTGCCACACCCCTTACCACTGCCACACTCATTACCACTGCCAAACTTTTTAACACTGCCAGATCCCTTACCACTGCCACACCATTTCCACTGCCACAGCTATTACCACTGCCACAACCCTTACCACTGCCAGACCCCTTACCACTGCCAAACCCCTTACCACTGCCATCTTCCTTATCACTGCCACACCCCTTACCACTGCCCCAGTCCTTACAACTGCCACAGTCCTTACCACTGCCACACCCCTTACCACTGCCACACCCCTTACCACTGCCACACCCTTTACTACTGCCAACCCTTAACCACTGCCACACCCCTTACCACTGCCATAACCCTTACCACTGCAACACCCCTTACCACTGCCACAGTCCTTACCACTGTCACAGTTCTTACCATTGCCACAATCCTTACCACGGCCACACCCCTTACCACTGCCAAATCCCTTACCACTGCCACACTCCTTACCACTGCCACAGTCCTTACCACTGCCACAATCCTTACCACTGCCATACACATTACCACTGAACACCCCTTACAACTGCCACAGTCCTTACCACTACAACACCACTTACCACTGCCACAGCCCTTACCACAGCCACTGTCCTTACCACTGCCACAATACTTATCACTGCCACAGTCCTTACCACTGCCACACACTTTACCACGGCCAAAGTGCTTACCACTGCCACAGACCTTACCACTGCCTCACTCCTTACCACTACCACACTCCTTACTACTGCTACATTCCTTACCACTGGCACATCCGAACAACTACCACACCCCTTACCACTGCCACCATCCGTACCACTGCCAAAGTCCTTACCACTGCCACACACCATACCACAGCCATGTTCCTTACCACTGCCACACCCCTTACCACAGCCATACTCCTTACCACTGCCACACCCCTTATTACTGCCACACCCATTACCATGGCTACACCCATTATCACTGGCATTCTTTACCACTGCTACATCCTTTACCACTGCCACACCCCTTACTACTGCCACAATAATTATCACTACCACAGTCCTTACCACTGCCACACCCCTTAACACTGCCCACCCCTTACCACTGCCACAATTTTATCACTGCCACAGTCCTTACCACTGCCACACCCCATACCACTGCCACACCCCTTACCACTACCACACCCCTACCACTACCACACCCCTTAACACTGCCACACTCCTTATCACTGCCACACCACTTACCACTACCACAGTCCTTACCAGGGCCACACCCCTTACCACTGCCACACTCTTTACCACTGCCACACTCCTTAACACTTCCACACCCCTTACCACTGCCACAGTTTTTACCACTGCCACACCCCTTACCACGGCCACACCCCTTACCACTGCCACAGTCCTTACCACTGCCACACTCCTTACCACTGCCACAGTCCTTACCAGTGCCACACCCATTACCACTGCCACAACCCTTACCACTGCCACAGTCCTTATCACTGACACACCCCTTACCACTGCCCCACCCCTTACCACAGCCACAGTCCTTACCACTGCCACACCCCTTATCACTACCACACCCCTTACCACTGCCATTGTCCTTACCACTGCCACAGTCCCTACCACTGCCACACACCTTACCAAAGCCATGTTACTTACCACTGCCACACCCCTTACCACAGCCATACTCCTTACCACTGCCACACCCCTTACCACTGCCACACCCCTTACCACAGCTACACCCCTTAACACTGCCACCCCTTACCACTGCCACATCCCTTACCACTGCCACACCCCTTAATACTGCCACAATACTTATCACTGCCACAATCCTTACCACTGGCACACCCCTTACCACTGCCACACCCCTAAACACTGCCACAATTTTTATCACTGCCACACCCCTTACCACTGCCACACTCCTTATCACTGCCACAACACTTACCACTGCCACAGTCCTTAACCCTGCCACAACCCTAACCACTACCACACACCTTACCACTGCCACACTCCTTATCACTGCCACACCCCTTACCACTGCCAGATTTCTTACTACTGCCACAATCCCTAACAGTGCCACAACCCTTACCACTGACACAGTCCTTACCACTACCACACCCTTTACCACTGCCACACTCTTTACCACTGCCACACCCCTTACCACTGCCAAAGACCTTACCCCTGACAAAGTCCTTACCAGTGCCACACCCCATACCACAGCCACACCCCTTATCACTGCCACAGTCCTTACCACTGCCACTCCCCTTACCACTGCCACACCCCTTACCACTGCCACAGTCCTTACCACTGCCACACCCCTTACCACTGCCACAGTCCTTACTACAAGCACACCCCTTATCACTGCCACAGTCCTTAACACTGCCACAACCCTTGCCACAGCCATGTTCCTTACCAATGCCACACCCCTTACCACAGCCAAACCCCTTACCACTGCCATACCCCTCACCACTGCCGCACCCCTTGCCACTGCCACAGTCCCTACCACTGCCACAATACTAACCACTGCTAAACCCCTTACCACTGCCACACTCCTTACCATTGCCACACCCCTTACCACTGCCATACCCCTTACCACTGCCATACCCCTTACCACTGCCGCACCCCTTTCACTGCCACAGTCCCCACCACTGCCACAATACTAACCACTGCTAAACCCCTTACCACTGCCACACTCCTTACCATTGCCACACCCCTTACCACTGCCCCACCCTTACCACTGCCAGAGTCCTTACCACTGCCACACCGCTTACCACTACCACACACCTTACCACTGCCACACCCTTTACCACTACCACAGTCCTGACCAATGCCACACCCCTTACCACCACTGCCACAGTCCTTACCACTGCCAGAGTCCATACCACTGCCACACCCCTTACCACTGCCACACCCATTACCACTCCCACAATCCTTACCACTGCCACACCCCTTACCACTGCCACAGTCCTTACCACTGCCAGAGTCCTTACCACTGCCACACTCCTTACCATTGCCACACTCCTTACCACTGCCACAGCACTTACCACTGCCATACTATTTACCACTGCCACAGTCCTTACCACTACCATACCCCTTACCACTGCCACACCCCTTACCATTTCCACAGTCCTTACCACTGCCACGGTCCTTAACACTGCCACAGTCCTTACTACTGCCACAGTCCTTACCACTGCCACACCCCTTACCACTGCCAGAATCCTTACCACTGCCACACCCCTTACCACTGCCACAGTCCTTACCACTGCAACACCCCATACCTCTGCCACAGTCCTTACAACTCCCACACCCCTTACCTTGCCACACTCCTTACGACTGCCACAATCCTTACCACTGACACACCCCTTACAACTGCCACACCCATTACCACTGCCACAGTCCTTACCACCTCCACAGTCCATACCACTGCCACACCCGTTACCACTGCCACACCCCTTACCACTGCCACACCCCTTACCACTGCCACAGTCCTTACGACTGCCACACCCCTTATCACTGCCACACACCTTATCACTGCCACAGTCCTTACCACTGCCACAGTCTTTACCACTGCCACTCTCCTTACCACTGCCACACCGCTTACCACTGCCACAGTCCTTACCACTGCCACACACCTTATTACAGCCATGTTCCTTACCACTGCCACCCCCCTTACCACAGCCACACTCCTTACCACTGCCACATCCCTTACCACTGAAACACCCCTTATCACTGCTACACCCCTTAACACTGCCACCCCTTACCACTGCCACATCCCTTACCACTGCCACACCCCTTACCACTGCCACAATACTTATCACTGCCACAGTCCTTACCACTGCCACACCCCTTACCACTGCCACACTCCTTACGACTGCCACACTCCTTACAACTGCCACACCCCTTACAACTGCCACACCAATTAAAACTGCCACAGTCCTTACCACCTCCACAGTCCTTACCACTGCCACATCCCTTACCACTGCCACAGTCCCTACCACTGCCACACCCCTTACCACTGCCACACCCCTTACCACTGCCACAGCCCCTACCACTGCCACACCCCTTACCACTGCCGCACCCCTTACCACTGATACACCCCGACCACTGCCACAGTCCTTATCACTGCCACACTCCTTAACACTTCCACAATACTTATCACTGCCACAGTACTTACCACTACCACACCCCTTACCACTGCCAAACTCCTTACCACTGCGACAATACTTACCACTGCCCACTTCCTATCACTGCCAGACCTCTTACCACTGCTATACTCCTTACCACTGCCAGACTCCTTACCACTGCCACAACCCTTAACACTGCCACACCCCTTGCCACAGCCATGTTCCTTACCACTGCCATACCCCTTACCACAGCCACACACCGTAGCACTGCCATACCCCTTACCACTGAAGCACCCCTTGCCACTGCCACAGTCCCTACCACTGCCACAATACTAACCACTGCTAAACCCCTTACCACTGCCACAGTCCCTACCACTGCCAGATTCCTTACCACTGCCACACCCCTTACCACTGCCAAAACCCTACCACTGCCACACCCCTTACCACTGCCACACTCCTTATCTCTGACACACCACTTATCACTGCCACAGTCCTTACCACTGCCAGACGCCTTACCACTGACACACTCCTTCGCACTGCCACACCTTTTAACACTGCCACACCCATTTCCACTGCCACACCATTTCCACTGCCACACCCCTTACCATTGCCACACCCCTTACCACTACCACACTCCTTATCATTTCCACAGTCCTTACCACTACCAAGCCCTTACCACTACCATACACCTTACCACTGACACCCCTTACCATGCCACACCCCTTACCACTCCCACACCCCTTACCACTGCCACACCCCTTACCATTTCCACACCCCTTACCACTGCCACAGTCCTTACCACTGCCACCACCCTTACCACTGCCACACCCCTTACCATTTCCACACCCCTTACCACTGCCACACTCCTTATCACTGCCACACAACTTACCACTGCCACAGTCCGTACCATGCCACACCCCTTACCACTGCCACACTCCTTACCACTCCCACATCCCTTACCACTGCCACACCCCTTACCAATGCCACACCCCTTACCACTGCCACACCCCTTACCACCCCCACATCCCTTACCACTGCCACACCCCTTACCACTGCCACAGTCCTTACCACTGCCAAACTCCTTAACACTACCACACCCCTTACCACAGCCACAGTCCTTACCACTACCACACCAGTTACCACTGCCACACGCCTTACCACTGCCACACCACTTACCACTGCCACACTCCTTACCACTGCCACACCCCTTACCACTGCCTCACCCCTTACCACTGCCACACCCCTTACCACTGCCACACCCCTTACCACTGCCACACCCCTTACCACTGCCACACCCCTTACCACAGACAACCCCTAATCACTGCCAAACCTTTTACCACTGCCACACCCCTTACCACTGCCACATTCCTTTCCACTGCCACACTCCTTACCACTGCCACACCCCTTACCACTGCCACAGTCCTTACCACTGCCACACTCCTTACCAATGCCACACCATTTAACAATGCCACACCCCTTACCACTGCCACAGTCCTTACCACTGCCATAGTCCTTACCACTGCCACATACCTTACCACTGCCACATCCCTTACCACTGCCACAGTCCTTACCACTGCCACACTCCTTACCACTGCCACACCCCTTACCACTGCCACAGTCCTTACCACTGCCACATTCCTTATCACTGCCACACCCCTTACCATGACACAATCCTTACCACTCCCACAGCACTTACCACTGTGACTATACTTATCACTGCCAAACTCCTTATCATTGCCACATCCCTTATTACTGCCACACTACTTACCACTGCCACACTCCTTACCACTGCCACACTCCTTACCACTGCCAAACTCCTTACCACTACCACACCCCTTACGACTGCCACAGTGTTTACCACTACCACACCTGTTACCACTGACACACTCCTTACCAGTGCCAAACTCCTTACCACTGCCACACCCCTTACCAATGCCACACCCCTTACCACTGCCACAGTCCTTAGGACTGCCACACCACCTACCACTGCCACACCCCTTACCACTGCCACATCCCTTACCATTGCCACACTCCTTACCACTGCCACACCAATTACCATTGCCACAATCCCTACCTCTGCTACACGTTTTACCACTGACACAGTCCTTACCACTGCCACACCCGTTACCACTACCACACCCCTTACCACTGCCACCCCACTTACCACTGCCACAGTCCTTACCACTACCGCACCCCTTACCACTGCCACACCCCTTACCACTGCCACAGTCCTTACCACTGCCACACTCCTTACCACTGCCACAGTCCTTACCACTGCCACACCCCTTACCACTGCCATACTCCTTACCACTGCCACAACCCTTACCATTGCCACAGTCCTTATCACTGCCACAGTCCTTACCACTGCCACACCCCTTACCACTGCCATACTCCTTACCACTGCCACAACCCTTACCCCTGCCACAGTCCTTATCACTGCCACAGTCCTTACCACTGCCACACCCCTTAACACTGCCAGCCCTTACCCCGCCACATCCCTTACCACTGCCACAGTCCTTACTACTGCCAAGGTCCTTACCACTGCCACACCCCTTACCACTGCCATACTACTTACCACTGCCTCAACCCTTACCACTGCCACAGTCCTTATCACTGCCACACTCCTTACCACTGCCACAGTCCTTACCACTGCCACACCCCTTACCACTGCCATACTCCTTACCACTGCCACAACCCTTACCACTGCCACAGTCCTTATCACTGCCACATCCCTTAACACTGCCACCCCTTACCCCGCCACATCCCTTACCACTGCCACACCCCTTACCACTGCCACATTCCTTAACACTGCCAGCCCTTACCCCACCACATACCTTACCACAGCCATGTTACTTACCACTGCCACACCCCTTACCACAGCCACACCCCTTACCACTGCCAAACCCCTTACCACTGCCACACTCCTTATCACTGCCACACAACTTACCACTGCCACAGTCAGTACCATGCCACACCCCTTACCACTGCCACACTCCTTACCACTCCCACATCCCTTACCACTGCCACACCCCTTACCAATGCCACACCCCTTACCACTGCCACACCCCTTACCACCCCCACATCCCTTACCACTGCCACACACCTTACCACTGCCACAGTCCTTACCACTGCCAAAGTCCTTACCACTACTACACCCCTTACCACAGCCACAGTCCTTACCACTACCACACCAGTTACCACCGCCACACCCCTTACCACTGCCACACCACTTACCACTGCCACACTCCTTACCACTGCCACACCCCTTACCACTGCCTCACCCCTTACCACTGCCACAACCCTTACCACTGCCACACCCATTACCACTGCCACACCCTTTACCACTGCCACACCCCTTACCACTGACAACCCCTAACCACTGCCAAACCTTTTACCACTGCCACACCCCTTACCACTGCCACAGTCCTTTCCACTGCCACACTCCTTACCACTGCCACACCCCTTACCACTGCCACAGTCCTTACCAAAGCCACACTCCTTACCAATGCCACACCATTTAACAATGCCACACCCCTTACCACTGCCACAGTCCTTACCACTGCCATAGTCCTTACCACTGCCACATACCTTACCACTGCCACATCCCTTACCACTGCCACAGTCCTTACCACTGCCACACTCCTTACCACTGCCACACCCCTTACCACTGCCACAGTCCTTACCACTGCCAAACTCCTTACCACTACCACACCCCTTACGAATGCCACAGTGTTTACCACTACCACACCTGTTACCACTGACACACTCCTTACCAGTGCCAAACTCCTTACCACTGCCACACCCCTTACCAATGCCACACCCCTTACCACTGCCACAGTCCTTAGGACTGCCACACCCCTTGCCACTGCTATACTTCTTAACACTGCCACACCCCTTACCAATGCCACAATCCCTAGCACTGCCACACCCCTTACCACTGCCACAGTCCTTACCACTGCCACACCCCAAACCATTGCCACACTCCTTACCACTACCACACACCTTTCCACTGCCACAGTCCTTACCACTGCCACAGTCCTTACCACTACCACACCCTTTACTACTGCCTCAATCCCTAACCTTGCCACACTCCTTACCACTGCCACACCCCTTACCACTGCCACACCACTTACGACTGCCACAGTCCTTACCACTGCCACACCCCTTACCACTGCCACCCACCTTACCACTGCCACAGTCCTTACCACTGACCCACCCCTTACCATTGCACAGTCCTTAACACTGCCATACCCCTTACCACTACCACACCCCTTACCACTGCCATAGTCCTTACCACTTCCACAGTCCTTACCACTGCCACACACCTTACCACAGCCATGTGATTTACCACTGCCACACCCCTTACCACAGCCATACTCCTTACCACTGCCACACCCCTTACCACTGCCACACCCCTTACCACTGCCACACCCCTTACCACTGCCACACTCCTTATCACTGCCACACCACTTACCACTGCCACAGTCCTTACCACTACAACACCCCTTACCACTGCCACACTCCTTACCACTGCCACACCCCTTACTACTGCCACACCCCTTACCACTGCTACACCCCTTACCACTGCCACACTCCTTACCACTACCATACCTCTTACCACTACCACCCCCCTTACCACTACCACACACCTTACCACTGCCACACTCCTTACCACTGCCACACCCCTTACCACTGCCACATTCCTTACAACTGCCACAATCCCTAACAGTGCCACACCCCTTACCACTGCCACAGTCCTTACCACTACCACACCCCTTACCACTGCCACACCCCTTACCACTGCCAAAGTCCTTACCACTGCCACAGTCCTTACCACTGCCAAACCCCTTACCACTGCCACACTCCTTACCAGTGCCACACCCCTTACCACTGCCACATTCCTTACCACTGCCACAGTCCTTACCAGTGCCGCACCCCTTATCACTGCAACACCCCGTACCATTGCCACACCCCTTACCACTGCCCCACTCCTTATCACTGCCACACTCCTTACCACTGCCACACCCCTTACCATTTCCACAACTCTTACCACTGATACACTCCTTATCCCTTCCACACAACTTACCACTGCCACAGTCCTTACCATGCCACACCCCTTACCACTGCCACACTACTTACTACTGTTATACTCCTTAACACTGCCACACCCCTTACCACTGCCACACCCCTTCCCACTGCCACAATCCCTAACACTGCCACACCCCTTACCACCTACACAGTCCTTACCACTACCACACCCTTTACCACTACCACAATCCCTATCCCTGCCACACCCCTTACCACTGCCACACCCGTTAGCACTTCCACAACCCTTACCACTGCCACACCCCTTACCACTGCCACACCCCTTACCACTGCCACAGTCCTTACCACTGCCCCAGTCCTTACCACTGCCACACCCCTTACCACTGCCACCCCCCTTACTACTGCCACAGTCCTTACCACTGCCACACCCCTTACCACTGCCACACACCTTACCACTGCCACAGTCCTTACCACTGCCACAACCCTTACCACTGCCACAGTCGTTATCACTGCCACAGTCCTTACCACTGCCACAACCCTTACCACTGCCACAGTCGTTATCACTGCCACAGTCCTTACCACTACCACACCCCTTACCACTGCCCCACCCCTTACCAATGCCACAGTCCTTACCACTGCCACACACCTTACCACTACCACACCCCTTACCACTGCCATAGTCCTTACCACTGCCACAGTCCTTACAACTGCCACACACCTTACCACAGCCATGTTATTTACCACTGCCACACCCCTTACCACAGCCATACTCCTTACCACTGCCACACCCCTTACCACTGCCACACCCCTTACCACAGCAACACCCCTTAACACTGCCAATCCTTACCACTGCCACATCCCTTACCACTGCCACACCCCTTACTACTACCACAATACTTATCACTGCCACAGTCCTTACCACTGCCACAGTCCTTACCACTGCCACACCCCTTACCACTGCCACACTTTTTACCACTGCCAAACCCCTTACCCCTGCCACACCCCTACCACTGCCACACCCCTTACCACTGCACACTCCTTATCACTGCACAATCCCTACCACTGCCACACCACTTACCACTGCCACACTCCTTACCACTGCTACAATACTTAGAACTGCCACACTGCTTATCACTGCCACACCCCTTACCACTGCCACAATCCGTACCACTGCCACACCCCTTACCAGTGCCACAGTCTTTACCACTGCGACAATACTTACCACTACCACACCCCTTACCACTGCCACACCCCTTACCACTGCCCCACCCCTTACCACTGCCACAGTCCTTAACGCTGCCATACCCCTTACCACTACCACACCCCTTACCACTGCCATAGTCCTTACCACTGCCACAGTCCTTACCACTACCACACACCTTACCACAGCCATGTTATTTACCACTGCCACACCCCTTACCACAGCCATACTCTTTACCACTGCCACACCCCTTACCACTGCCACACCCCTTACCACTGCCACACCCCTTACCACAGCCATACTCCTTACCACTACCACACTCCTTATCACTGCCACACCCCTTACCACTGCCACAGTCCTTACCACTACAACACCCCTTACCACTGCCACACTCCTTACCACTGCTACACTCCTTAACCCTGCCACACCCCTTACCACTGCCACACCCCTTACCACTGCCACACCCCTTACCACTGCTACACCCCTTACCACTGCCACACACCTTATTATTTCCGCTATCCTTAACACTACCATACCTCTTACCACTACCACACCCCTTACCACTACCACACACCTTACCACTGCCACACTCCTTACCACTGCCACACCCCTTAACACTGCCACACTCCTTATCACTGCCACACCCCTTACCACTGCCACATTCCTTACAACTGCGACAATCCCTAACAGTGCCACACCCCTTACACTGCCACAGTCCTTACCACTACCACACCCCTTACCACTGCCACACCCCTTACCACTGCCAAAGTCCTTACCACTGCCACAGTCCTTACCACTGCCAAACCCCTTACCACTGCCACACCCCTTACCACTGCCACACTCATTACCACTGCCACACCCCGTACCACTGCCAGACGCCTTACACTGCCACACTCCTTACCACTGCATACTCCTTATCACTGCACAATCCCTACCACTGCGACACCACTTACCACTGCCACACTCCTTACCATTGCGACAATACTTACCACTGCCACACTACTTATCACTGCAACACCCCTTACCACTGCCACACCACTTACCACTGCCACACCCCTTACCAGTGCCACAGTCCTTACCACAGCTACACCCCTTTCACTGCCACACCCCGTACCACTGCCACACTCCCTACCACTGCCACAGTCCTTACCACTGCCACTGTCCTTACCACTGCCACACTTCTTACCACTGACCCACCCAATACCATTGCCTAACCCCTTACCACTGCCACAGTCCTTACCATGCCACACCCCTTACCACTGCCACATCACTTTCCACTGCCATACTCCTTATCACTGCAAAACCCCTTACCATTCCACAGTCCTTACCACTGCCACACCCCTTACCACTGCCACACTCCTTACCACTGCCACACCCCTTACCACTGCCAGAATCCCTACCACTGCCACACCCCTTACCACTGCCACAGTCCTTATCACTGCCACACACCATACCACTGCCACACCCCTTACCACTGCCACACTCATTACCACTGCCAAACTTTTTAACACTGCCAGATCCCTTACCACTGCCACACCATTTCCACTGCCACACCCCTTACCACTGCCACACCCCTTACCACTGCCACACTCCTTATCATTTCCACAGTCCTTATCACTACCATACCCCTTACGACTAGCACACCTGTTACCACCTCCACACACCTTACCACTGCCACACTCCTTACCTCTGCCACACTCCTTACCACTGCCACACTCCTTATCACTGCCACACCCCTTACCACTGCCACAGCTCTTACCACTGCCACACCCCTTAGCACTGCCACACCCCTTACCACAGCCACACCCCTTACCACTGCCATCTTCCTTATCACTGCCACACCCCTTATCACTGCCACAGTCCTTACAACTGCCACAGTCCTTACCACTGCCACACCCCTTACCAATGCCATAACCCTTACCACTGCAACACCCCTTACCACTGCCACAGTCCTTACCACTGTCACAGTCCTTACCACTGCCACAATCCTTACCACGGCCACACCCCTTACCACTGCCAAATCCCTTACCACTGCCACACTCCTTACCACTGCCACAGTCCTTACCACTGCCACAGTCCTTACCACTGCCACACACATTACCACTGACACACCCCTTACAACTGCCACAGTCCTTACGACTACCACACCACTTACCACTGCCACAGCCCTTATCACACCCACTGTCCTTACCACTGCCACAATACTTATCACTGCCACAGTCCTTACCACTGCCACACACTTTACCACGGCCAAAGTGCTTAACACTGCCACAGACCTTACCACTGCCTCACTCCTTACCACTACCACACTCCTTACCACTGCTACATTCCTTACCACTGGCACACTCCGAACCACTACCACACCCCTTACCACTGCCACCGTCCTTACCACTGCCAAAGTCCTTACCACTGCCACACACCATACCACAGCCATGTTCCTTACCACTGCCACACCCCTTACCACAGCCATATTCCTTACCACTGCCACACCCCTTATTACTGCCACACCCATTACCACGGCTACACCCATTATCACTGCCATTCTTTACCACTGCTACATCCCTTACCACTGCCACACCCCTTACTACTGCCACAATAATAATCACTACCACTGTCCATACCACTGCCACACCCCTTAACACTGCCCACCCCTTACCACTGCCACAATTTTATCACTGCCACAGTCCTAACCACTGCCACACCCCATACCACGGCCACACCCCTTACCACTACCACACCCCTACCACTGCCACACCCCTTAACACTGCCACACTCCTTATCACTGCCACACCACTTACCACTACCACAGTCCTTACCAGGGCCATACCCCTTACCACTGCCACACTCCTTACCACTGCCACACTCCATAACACTTCCACACCCCTTACCACTGCCACAGTCCTTACCACTGCCACACTCCTTACCACTGCCACAGTCCTTACCACTGGCACACCCATTACCACTGCCATACTGCTTACCACTGCCACAACCCTTACCACTGCCACAGTCCTTATCACTGCCACACCCCTTACCACTGCCCCACCCCTTACCACTGCCACAGTCCTTACCACTGCCACACCCCTTACCACTATCACACCCCTTACCACTGCCATTGTCCTTACCACTGCCACAGTCCCTACCACTGCCACACTCCTTACCAAAGCCATGTTACTTACCACTGCCACACCCCTTACCACAGCCGTACTCCTTACCACTGCCACACCCCTTACCACTGCCACACCCCTTACCACAGCTACACCCCTTAACACTGCCACCCCTTACCACTGCCACATCCCTTACCACTGCCACACCCCTTAATACTGCCAAAATACTTATCACTGCCACAATCCTTACCACTGGCACACCCCTTACCACTGCCACACCCCTAAACACTGCCACAATTTTTATCACTGCCACACCCCTTACCACTGCCACACCCCTACCACTGCCACACCCCTTACCACTGCCACACTCCTTATCACTGCCACACCACTTACCACTGCCACAGCCCTTAACCCTGCCACACCCCTAACCACTGCCACACCCCTTACCACTGCCACACACCTTACCACTGCCACACTCCTTACCACTGCTACACTCCTTACCACTGCCACAATCCCTAACAGTGCCACACCCCTTACCACTGCCAGATTCCTTACCACTGCCACAATCCCGAACAGTGCCACACCCCTTACCACTGACACAGTCCTTACCACTACCACACCCTTTACCACTGCCACACTCCTTACCACTGCCACACCCTTTACCACTGCCAAAGACCTTACCACTGACAAAGTCCTTACCAGTGCCACACCCCGTACCACAGCCACACCCCTTATCACTGCCACAGTCCTTACCACTGCCACACCCCTTGCCACAGCCATGTTCCTTACCAATTCCACACCCCTTACCAAAGCCAAACCCCTTACCACTGCCATACCCCTTACCACTGCCGCACCCTTGCCACTGCCACAGTCCCTACCACTGCCACAATACTAACCACTGCTAAACCCCTTACCACTGCCACACTCCTTACCATTGCCACACCCCTTACCACTGCAACACCCCTTACCACTGCCATACCCCTTACCACTGCCGCACCCCTTTCACTGCCACAGTCCCCACCACTGCCACAATACTAACCACTGCTAAACACCTTACCACTGCCACACTCCTTAACATTGCCGCACCCCTTACCACTGCCCCACCCTTACCACTGCCAGAGTCCTTACCACTGCCACACCCCTTACCACTACCACACACCTTACCACTGCCACACCCCTTACCACTACCACAGTCCTGACCAATGCCACACCCCTTACCACCACTGCCACAGTCCTTACCACTGCCAGAGTCCTTACCACTGCCAAACCCCTTACCACTGCCACACCCATTACCACTCCTACAATCCTTACCACTGCCACACCCCTTACCACTGCCACAGTCCTTACCACTGCCAGAGTCCTTACCACTGCCACACTCCTTACCACTGCCACACTCCTTACCACTGCCACACCACTTACCACTTCCATACTATTTACCACTGCCACAGTCCTTACCACTACCATACCCCTTACCACTGCCACACCCCTTACCATTTCCACAGTCCTTACCACTGCCACGGTCCTTAACACTGCCACAGTCCTTACTACTGCCACACTCCTTACCACTGCCACACCCCTTACCACTGCCAGAATCCTTACCACTGCCACACCCCTTACCACTGCCACAGTCCTTACCACTGCAACACCCCATACCACTGCCACAGTCCTTACCACTGCCACACTCCCTACCTTGCCACACTCCTTACAACTGCCACAATCCTTACCACTGCCACACCCCTTACAACTGCCACACCCATTACCACTGCCACAGTCCTTACCACCTCCACAGTCCATACCACTGCCACACCCGTTACCACTGCCACAGCCATACCACTGCCACACCCCTTACCACTGCCACAGTCCTTACCACTGCCACACCCCTTATCACTGCCACACACCTTATCACTGCCACACCCCTTACCACTGCCACAGTCCTTACCACTGCCACACCCTTTACCACGGCCAAATTACTTACCACTGCCACACACCTTACCACTGCCACACTCCTTCCCACTACCACACCCCTTACCACTGCCACAGTTTTTACTACTGCCACAGTCCTTACCACTGCCACACTCCTTACCACTGCCACACCCCTTACCACTGCCACACTCCTTACAACTGCCACACTCCTTACCACTGCCACACCCCTTACGACTGCCAAGTCTTTACCACTACCACACCAGTTACCACTGCTACACCCCTTACCACTGCCACACTCGTTACCACTGAAACACTCTTTACCACTGCCACACCCCTTACCACTGCCACATACCTTACCACGGCTACACCCCTTAACACTGCCACCCCTTACCACTGCCACACCCGTTACCTCTGCCACACCCCTTACCACTGCCACACCCCTTACCACTGCTACACCCCTCACCACTGCCACACTCCTTATCATTTCCACAGTCCTTACCACTACCATACCCCTTACCACTACAACACCCCTTACCACTGCCACACACCTTACCATTGCCACACCCTTTACCACTGCCACACTCCTTATCACTGACACACCCCTTACCACTGCCTCACCCCTTACCACTGCCACAATCCCTAACACTGTCACACCCCTTAACTCTTCCAAATCCTTACCACTACCACACCCTTTACCACTGCCACACTCCTTACCACTGCCACACCCCTTATCGCTGCCACACCCCTTAGCAGTTTCACACCCCTTAACACTGCCACACTCCTTACCACTGACACACCCCTTAACACTGCCACATTCCTTACCACTGCCACAGTCCTTACCACTGCCACACCCCTTACCACTGCCTCACCCCTTACCACTGCCACAATCCCTAACACTGCCACACCCCTTACCACTGCCACAGACCTTACCACTACCATACCCTTTACCACTGCCCCACTCCTTACCACTGGCACACCCCTTACCACTGCCACACAACTTACCACTGCCACACCCCTTACCACTGCCACACTCCTTACCACTGCCACACCCTTACCACTGCCACACCCCTTACCACTGCCACACCCCTTACCACTGCCACAGTCCTTACCACTGCCACACCCTTACCACTGCCACACCCCTACAACTGCCACACCCCTTACCACTGCCACAGTCCTTACCACTGCCACACCCCTTATCACTGCAACACACCTTATCACTGCCACACCCCTTACCACTGCCACAATCCCTAGCACTGCCACACCCCTTACCACTGCCACAGTCCTTACCACTGCCACACCCCATACCATTGCCACACTCCTTACCACTACCACACCACTTTCCACTGCCACAGTCCTTACCACTGCCACAGTCCTTAAGACTGCCACACTCCTTACCACTGCCACACCGCTTACCACTGCCACAGTCCTTACCACTGCCACACACCTTATTACAGACATGTTCCTTAACACTGCCACACCCCTTACCACAGCCACACTCCTTACCACTGCCACATCCCTTACCACTGCCACACCCCTTATCACTGCTACACCCCTTAACACTGCCACCCCTTACCACTGCCACATCCCTTACCACTGCCACACCCCTTACCACTGCCACAATACTTATCACTGCCAAACCCCTTACCTTGCCACACTCCTTACGACTGCCACACTCCTTACAACTGCCGCACCCCTTACAACTGCCACACCCATTAAAACTGCCACAGTCCTTACCACCTCCACAGTCCTTACCACTGCCACAGTCCTTACCACTGCCACACCCTTACCACTGCAACACCCCTTACCACTGCCACACACCTTATCACTGCCAAACCCCTTACCATGCGACAGTCCTTACCACTGCCACACCCCTTACCAGTGCCATTCTCCTTACTACTGCCACACTCCTTACCACTGCCACATCCCTTACCACTGCGACAGTCCCTACCACTGCCACACACCTTACCACTGCCACACCCCTTACCACTGCCACAATCCTTACCACTGCCGCACCCCTTACCACTGATACACCCCGACCACTGCCACAGTCCTTATCACTGCCACACTCCTTAACACTTCCACAATACTTATCACTGCCACAGTACTTACCACTACCACACCTCTTACCACTGCCACACTCCTTACCACTGCGACAATACTTACCACTGCCCACTTCTTATCACTGCCAGACCTCTTACCACTTCTACACTCCTTACCACTGCCAGACTCCTTACCACTGCCACAACTCTTAACACTGCCAAACCCCTTACCACTGCCACAGTCCTTACCATGCCACAGTCCTTACCACTGCCGAACCCCTTACCACTACCACACCACTTACCACTGCCACACCCCTTACCAGTGCCACAGTCCTTAACACAGCCACACCCCTTGCCACAGCCATGTTCCTTACCACTGCCACACCCCTTACCACAGCCACACCCCTTAGCACTGCCATAACCCTTACAACTGCCGCACCCCTTGCCACTGCCACAGTTCCTACCACTGCCACAATACTAACCACTGCTAAACCCCTTACCACTGCCACACCCCTTACCACTGCCACAGTCCTTACCACTGCCACACCCCAAACCATTGCCACACTCCTTACCACTACCACACACCTTTCCACTGCCACAGTCCTTACCACTGCCACAGTCCTTACCACTGCCACAGTCCTTACCACTACCACACTCCTTACCACTGCCACACCGCTTACTACTGCCACAGTCCTTACCACTGCCACACACCTTATTACAGCCATGTTCCTTACCACAGCCACACCCCTTACCACAGCCACACTTCTTACCACTGCCACACCCCTTACCACTGCCACACCCCTTATCAATGCTACACCCCTTAAAACTGCCACCCCTTACCACTGCCACATCCCTTACCACTGCCACACCCCTTACCACTGCCACAATACTTATCACTGCCACAGTCCTTACCACAGCCACACCCCTTACCACTGCCACACACCTTACCACTGCCACAGTCCTTAACACCCACACCCCTTACCACTGCCAAAACCCTACCACTGCCACACCCCTTACCACTGCCACACTCCTTATCTCTGACACACCACTTATCACTGCCACAGTCCTTACCACTGCCAGACCCCTTACCACTGACACACTCCTTCCCACTGCCACACCTTTTAACACTGCCACACCCATTACCACTGCCACACCATTTCCACTGCCACACCACTTAACATTGCCACACCCCTTACCACTGCCACACTCCTTATCATTTCCACAGTCCTTACCACTACCAAGACCTTACCACTACCACACACCTTACCACTGCCACTCCTTACCACTGCCACACCTCTTACCACTGCCACACCCCTTACCACTGCCACACCCCTTATCACTGCCACACCCCTTACCACTGCCACAGTCCTTACCACTGCCACCACCCTTACCACTTCCACACCCCTTGCCACTGCCACACCCCTTACCACTGCCACCCTCCTTACCAGTGCCACACCCATTATCACTGCAACACCCCTTACCACTACCACACCCCTTACCACTGCCACACTTTTTATCACTGCCACACCCCTTACCACTGCCACACCCCTTACCACTGCCACACCGCTTACCACTGCCACACCCCTTACCACTGCCACACTCCTTATCACTGCCACACCCCTTACCACTGCCACACCCCTTACCATTTCCACACTCCTTACCACTGCCACACTCCTTATCACTGCCACACAACTTACCACTGCCACAGTCCTTACCATGCCACACCCCTTACCACTGCCACAGTCCTTACCACTGCCAAACTCCTTACCACAACCACACCCCTTACCACAGCCACAGTCCTTACCACTACCACACCAGTTACCACTGCCACACCCCTTACCACTGCCACACCACTTACCACTGCCACACTCCTTACCACTGCCACACCCCTTACCACTGCCTCACCCCTTACCACTGCCACACCCCTTACCACTGCCACACCCCTTACCACTGCCACACCCCTTACCACTGCCACACCCCTTACCACTGACAACCCCTAACCACTGCCAAACCTTTTACCACTGCCACACCCCTTACCACTGCCACAGTCCTTTCCACTGCCACACTCCTTACCACTGCCCCACACCTTACCACTGCCACAGTCCTTACCACTGCCACACCCCTTACCAATGCCACACCCCTTACCACTGCCACAGTCCTTACCACTGCCATAGTCCTTACCACTGCCACACACCTTACCACTGCCACATACCTTACCACTGCCACAGTCCTTACCACTGCCACATTCCTTACCACTGCCACACCCCTTACCACTGCCACAGTCCTTACCACTGCCAAACTCCTTACCACTACCAAACCACTTACGACTGCCACAGTCTTTACCACTACCACACCTGTTACCACTGCCACACTCCTTACCAGTGCCAAACTCCTAACCACTGCCACACCCCTTACCAATGCCACACCCCTTACCACTGCCACAATCCTTACCACTGCCACAGTCCTTACCACTGCCACACACCTTACCACTTCCACATCACTTAACACTGCCATACTCCTTACCACTGCCACACTCCTTACCACTACCACACCCCTTACCACTGCCACATACCTTAACACTGCCACAGTCCTTACCACTGCCACACCCCTTACCGCTGCCACACCCCTTACCACTGCCACACCCCTTACCACTGCCAACCCCTAACCACTGCCACACCCCTTACCACTGCCACACCCCTTACCACTGCCACACCCCTTACCACTGCCACAGTCCTTACCACTGCCACAGTCCTTACCACGGCCACACCCCTTACCACTGCCATATCCCTTACCACTGACACACCCCTTACCACTGCCACAGTCCTTACCACTGCCACACACCTTACCACTTCCACATCACTTAACACTGCCATACTCCTTACCACTGCCACCACCCTTACCACTTCCACACCCCTTGCCACTGCCACACCCCTTACCACTGCCACCCTCCTTACCAGTGCCACACCCATTATCACTGCAACACCCCTTACCACTACCACACCCCTTACCACTGCCACACTTTTTATCACTGCCACACCCCTTACCACTGCCACACCCCTTACCACTGCCACACCGCTTACCACTGCCACACCCCTTACCACTGCCACACTCCTTATCACTGCCACACCCCTTACCACTGCCACACCCCTTACCATTTCCACACTCCTTACCACTGCCACACTCCTTATCACTGCCACACAACTTACCACTGCCACAGTCCTTACCATGCCACACCCCTTACCACTGCCACAGTCCTTACCACTGCCAAACTCCTTACCACAACCACACCCCTTACCACAGCCACAGTCCTTACCACTACCACACCAGTTACCACTGCCACACCCCTTACCACTGCCACACCACTTACCACTGCCACACTCCTTACCACTGCCACACCCCTTACCACTGCCTCACCCCTTACCACTGCCACACCCCTTACCACTGCCACACCCCTTACCACTGCCACACCCCTTACCACTGCCACACCCCTTACCACTGACAACCCCTAACCACTGCCAAACCTTTTACCACTGCCACACCCCTTACCACTGCCACAGTCCTTTCCACTGCCACACTCCTTACCACTGCCCCACACCTTACCACTGCCACAGTCCTTACCACTGCCACACCCCTTACCAATGCCACACCCCTTACCACTGCCACAGTCCTTACCACTGCCATAGTCCTTACCACTGCCACACACCTTACCACTGCCACATACCTTACCACTGCCACAGTCCTTACCACTGCCACATTCCTTACCACTGCCACACCCCTTACCACTGCCACAGTCCTTACCACTGCCAAACTCCTTACCACTACCAAACCACTTACGACTGCCACAGTCTTTACCACTACCACACCTGTTACCACTGCCACACTCCTTACCAGTGCCAAACTCCTAACCACTGCCACACCCCTTACCAATGCCACACCCCTTACCACTGCCACAATCCTTACCACTGCCACAGTCCTTACCACTGCCACACACCTTACCACTTCCACATCACTTAACACTGCCATACTCCTTACCACTGCCACACTCCTTACCACTACCACACCCCTTACCACTGCCACATACCTTAACACTGCCACAGTCCTTACCACTGCCACACCCCTTACCGCTGCCACACCCCTTACCACTGCCACACCCCTTACCACTGCCAACCCCTAACCACTGCCACACCCCTTACCACTGCCACACCCCTTACCACTGCCACACCCCTTACCACTGCCACAGTCCTTACCACTGCCACAGTCCTTACCACGGCCACACCCCTTACCACTGCCATATCCCTTACCACTGACACACCCCTTACCACTGCCACAGTCCTTACCACTGCCACACCCTTTACCACTGCCACACCGCTTACCAATGCCACACCCCTTACCACTGCCACAGTCCTTACCACTTCCACACCCCTTACCTCTGCCACACCCCTTACCACTGCCACACTTTTTATCACTGCCACACCCCTTACCACTGCCACACCCCTTACCACTGCCACACCGCTTACCACTGCCACACCCCTTACCACTGCCACACTCCTTATCACTGCCACACCCCTTACCACTGCCACACCCCTTACCATTTCCACACTCCTTACCACTGCCACACTCCTTATCACTGCCACACAACTTAGCACTGCCACAGTCCTTACCATGCCACACCCCTTACCACTGCCACAGTCCTTACCACTGCCAAACTCCTTACCACAACCACACCCCTTACCACAGCCACAGTCCTTACCACTACCACACCAGTTACCACTGCCACACCCCTTACCACTGCCACACCACTTACCACTGCCACACTCCTTACCACTGCCACACCCCTTACCACTGCCTCACCCCTTACCACTGCCACACCCCTTACCACTGCCACACCCCTTACCACTGCCACACCCCTTACCACTGCCACACCCCTTACCACTGACAACCCCTAACCACTGCCAAACCTTTTACCACTGCCACACCCCTTACCACTGCCACAGTCCTTTCCACTGCCACACTCCTTACCACTGCCCCACACCTTACCACTGCCACAGTCCTTACCACTGCCACACCCCTTACCAATGCCACACCCCTTACCACTGCCACAGTCCTTACCACTGCCATAGTCCTTACCACTGCCACACACCTTACCACTGCCACATACCTTACCACTGCCACAGTCCTTACCACTGCCACATTCCTTACCACTGCCACACCCCTTACCACTGCCACAGTCCTTACCACTGCCAAACTCCTTACCACTACCAAACCACTTACGACTGCCACAGTCTTTACCACTACCACACCTGTTACCACTGCCACACTCCTTACCAGTGCCAAACTCCTTACCACTGCCACACCCCTTACCAATGCCACACCCCTTACCACTGCCACAATCCTTACCACTGCCACAGTCCTTACCACTGCCACACACCTTACCACTTCCACATCACTTAACACTGCCATACTCCTTACCACTGCCACACTCCTTACCACTACCACACCCCTTACCACTGCCACATACCTTAACACTGCCACAGTCCTTACCACTGCCACACCCCTTACCGCTGCCACACCCCTTACCACTGCCACACCCCTTACCACTGCCAACCCCTAACCACTGCCACACCCCTTACCACTGCCACACCCCTTACCACTGCCACACCCCTTACCACTGCCACAGTCCTTACCACTGCCACAGTCCTTACCACGGCCACACCCCTTACCACTGCCATATCCCTTACCACTGACACACCCCTTACCACTGCCACAGTCCTTACCACTGCCACACCCTTTACCACTGCCACACCGCTTACCAATGCCACACCCCTTACCACTGCCACAGTCCTTACCACATCCACACCCCTTACCTCTGCCACACCCCTTACCACTGCCACACCCCTTACCCCTGCTACACCCCTCACCACTGCCACACTCCTTATCATTTCCACAGTCCTTACCACTACCATACACCTTACCACTACAACACCCCTTACCACTACCACACACCTTACCATTGCCACACTCTTTACCACTGCCACACTCCTTATCACTGACACACCCCTTACCACTGCCTCACCCCTTACCACTGCCACAATCCCTAACACTGCCACACCCCTTAACTCTTCCAAATCCTTACCACTACCACACCCTTTACCACTGCCACACTCCTTACCACTGCCACACCCCTTACCGCTGCCACACCCCTTAGCAGTTTCGAACCCCTTAACACTGCCACACTCCTTACCACTGACACACCCCTTAACACTGCCACATTCCTTACCACTGCCACACTCCTTACCACTGCCACACCCTTACCACTGCCACACCCCTTACCAGTGCCACACCCCTTACCACTGCCACAGTCCTTACCACTGCCACAGTCCTTACCACTGCCACACCCCTTACCACTAACACAACACTTACCACAGCCAGACCATTTACCACTGCAACAGTCCTTACCCCTGCACACTCCTTATCACTGCCACAATCCCTACCACTACCACATCCCTAACCACTGCCACACCCCTTACCACTGTTACACCCCTTACCACTTCCAAGTCCTTACCACTGCCACAGTCCTTACCACTGCCACAATCCTTACCACTGCCACACTCCTTATCACTGCCACACCCCTTACCACTGCCACAATCCCTACCATTGCCACACCCCTTACCACTGCCACATTCTTTACCACTGCGACAATATTTACCACTTCCACACCCCTTACCACTACCACACCCCTTCCACTCCTACACTCCTTACCACTGCGACAATACTTTACATTGCCACACACCTTATCACTGCCACACCCCTTACCACTGCCACAATCCCTAACACTGCCACAACCCTTACCAGTGCCACAGTCCTTACCACTGCCACACCCCATACCACTGTCACAGTCCTTACCGAATCCACATCCCTTACCACTGCCACCTTCCTTACCACTGCCATACTCCTTACCACTGTTACACCCCTTACCATTTCCACAGTCCTTACCACTGCCACAGACCTTACCACTGCCACACTCCTTAACACTGCCACAATCCTTACCACTGCCACACCCCTTACAACTGCCACAATCCCTACCAATGCCACACCCCTTACCACTGCCACACTCCTTACCACTGCCACACCCCTTACCACTGCCACACCCCTTACCACTGCCACAGTCCTTACCACTGCCACAGTCCTTACCACTGCCAAACCCCTTACCACTGCCACACCATTTACCACTGCCACACACCTAACCAGTGCCACAGTCCTTACCACAGCTACACACCTTACACTGCCACAATCCTTACCACTGCCACACCCCTTGCCACAGACATGTTCCTTAGCACTGCCACACCGCTTACCACAGCCACACCCCTTACCACTGCCACACCCCTTACCAGTGCCACCGTCCTTACCACTTTCACACTCCTTACCACTGCCACACCCCTTACCACTGCCACAGTCCTTACCACTGCCACACACCTTACTACAGCCATGTTCCTTACCACTGCCACACCCCTTACCACTGACACACCCCTTACCACTGCCCCACTTTTTAACACTGCCACACCCGTTACCACTGCCACACCATTTCCACTGCCACAACCCTTACCATTGCCACACCCTTACCACTGCCAAACTCCTTATCATTTCCACAGTCCTTACCACTACAAAGCCCTTAACACTACAACACCCCTTACCACTACCACAAACCTTACCACTGCCACACTCCTTACCACTGCCACACCCCTACAACTGCCACACCCCTTACCACTGCCAACCCCTAAACACTGCCACAGTCCTTACCACTGCAAAACCCCTTACCACTGCCACACTTTTTAACACTGCCACAGTCCTTACCACTGCCACAGTCCTTACCACGGCCACACACCTTACCACTGCCACATCCCTTACCACTGCCACACCCCTTACCACTGCCACAGTCCTTACCACTACCACACCACTTACCACTGCCACACCTCTTACCACTGCCACAGTCCTTAACACTGCCATACTCCTTACCACTGCAATACCCTTTACCACTGCCACAGTCCTTAACACTGCCACAGTCCTTACCACTACCACACCGCTTACCACTGCCACAGTCCTTACCACTGCCACACTCCTAACAACTGCCACACCTCTTACCACTGCCACAGTCCTTACCACTGCCAAACTCGTTACCACTACCACACCCCTTACAACTGCCACAGTCTTTACCACTACCACACCAGTTACCACTGCCACTCCCTTACCACTGCCACACTCCTTACCACTGCCAAACTCCTTACCACTACCACACCCCTTACCACTGCCACATTCCTTACCACTGCCACAGTCCTTACAACTGCCACACCCCTTACAACTGCCACAGTCCCTACCACTGCCACAGTCCTTACCACTGCCACACACCTTATCGCTGCCACACCCCTTACCACTGCCACACCCCTTACCACTGCCAACACATAACCACTGCCACACCCCTTACCACTGCCACACCCCTTAACACTGCCATACCCCTTACCACTGCCGCACCCCTTGCCACTGCCACAGTCCCAACCACTGCCACAATACTAAACACTGCTAAACCCCTTAAAACTGCCACACCCGTTACCACTGCCACAGTCCCTACCACTGCCACACTCCCTACCACTGCCACACCCCTTACCACTGCAAGACCCCTTACCACTGCCACACCCCTTACCACTGCCACACTCCTTACCACTGCACACTCCTTATCACTGCCACAATCCCTACCACTGTCACACCCCTTACCACTGCTACAGTACTTACCACTGCCAGACCCCTTATCACTGCCACACCCCTTATCACTGCCACACTCCTTATCACTGCCACAATCCCTACCACTGCCACACCCCTTACCACTGCCACAGTCCTTACCACTGCCACACCCCATACCATTGCCACATTCCTTACCACTACCAAACTTCTTACCACTGCCACCTTACTTACCACTGCCATACTCCTTACAACTGCCACACCCCTTACAACTGCCACACCCCTTACCACTGCCACAGTCCTTACCACTGCCACACACATTACCACTGCCACACTCCTTACCACTACCACACCCCTTTCTACTGCCACAGTACTTACCACTGCCACACCTCTTACCACTGCCACAGTCCTTACCACTGCCACACTCCTTACCAATGCCACACCCCTTACCAATGCCACACCCCTTACCACTGCCACAGTCCTTACCCTTGCCATAGTCCTTACCACTGCCACACACCTTACCACTGCCACATCCCTTACCACTGCCACTGTCCTTACCACTGCCACACTCCTTACCACTGCCACACCCCTTACCACTGCCACAGTCCTTACCACTGCCATACTCCTTACCACTACCACACCACTTACGACTGCCACAGTCTTTACCACTACCACCCCTGTTACCACTGCCACACTCCTTACCAGTGCCAAACTCCTTACCACTGCCACACCCCTTACCAATGCCACACCCCTTACCACTGCCACAGTCCTTACCACTGCCACAGTCCTTACCACTGCCACACACCTTACCACTTCCACATCACTTAACACTGCCACACTCCTTACCACTGTCACACTCCTTACCACTACCACACCCCTTACCACTGTCACATACCTTAACACTGCCACAGTCCTTACCACTGCCACACCCCTTACCGCTGCCACACCCCTTACCACTGCCACACCCATTACCACTGCCAACCCCTAACCACTGCCACACCCCTTACCACTGCCACACCCCTTACCACTGCCACACCCCTTACCACTGCCACAGTCCTTACCACTGACACACCCCTTAACACTGCCACAGTCCTTACCACTGCCACACCACTTACCACTGCCACACCCCTTACCACTGCCACAGTTCTTACCACTGCCATACTCCTTACCACTGCCACACACCTTACCACTACCACAGTCCTTACCACTACCACACCACTTACCACTGCCAACCCCTTACTACTGCCACTGTCTTTACCATTGCGACAATACTTATCACTGCCACAGTCCTTACCACTGCCACACCTTTTACCACGGCCAAATTACTTACCACTGCCACACACCTTACCACTGCCACACTCCTTCTCACTACCACACCCCTTACCACTGCCACAGTTTTTACCACTGCCACAGTCCTTACCACTGCCACACTCCTTACCACTGCCACACCCCTTACCACTGCCACACCCCTTACCACTGCTACACCCCTCACCACTGCCACACTCCTTATCATTTCCACAGTCCTTACCACTACCATACCCCTTACCACTACAACACCCCTTACCACTTCCACACACCTTACCATTGCCACACTCTTTACCACTGCCACACTCCTTATCACTGACACACCCCTTACCACTGCCTCACCCCTTACCACTGCCACAATCCCTAACACTGCCACACCCCTTAAGTCTTCCAAATCCTTACCACTACCACACCCTTTACCACTGCCACACTCCTTACCACTGCCACACCCCTTACCGCTGCCACACCCCTTAGCAGTTTAACACCCCTTAACACTGCCACACTCCTTACCACTGACACACCCCTTAACACTGCCACATTCCTTACCACTGCCACAGTCCTTACCACTGCCACACCCCTTACCACTGCCTCACCCCTTACCACTGCCACAATCCCTAACACTGCCACACCCCTTTTCACTGCCACAGACCTTACCACTACCATACCCTTTACCACTGCCCCACTCCTTACCACTGGCACACCCCTTACCACTGCCACACAACTTACCACTGCCACACCCCTTACCACTGCCACACCTCTTACCACTGCCACACCCCTTACCACTGCCACAGTCCTTACCACTGCCACACCCTTACCACTGCCACACCCCTACCACTGCCACACCCCTTACCACTGCCACAGTCCTTACCACTGCCACACCCCTTATCACTGCCACACACCTTATCACTGCCACACCTCTTACCACTGCCACAATCCCTAGCACTGCCACACCCCTTACCACTGCCACAGTCTTTACCACTGCCACACCCCATACCATTGCCACACTCCTTACCACTACCACACCACTTTCCACTGCCACAGTCCTTACCACTGCCACAGTCCTTACCACTGCCATACTCCTTACCACTGCCACACCGCTTACCACTGCCACAGTCCTTACCACTGCCACACACCTTATTACAGCCATGTTCCTTAACACTGCCACACCCCTTACCACAGCCACACTCCTTACCACTGCCACATCCCTTACCACTGCCACACCCCTTATCACTGCTACACCCCTTAACACTGCCACCCCTTACCACTGCCACATCCCTTACCACTGCCACACCCCTTACCACTGCCACAATACTTATCACTGCCAAACCCCTTACCTTGCCACACTCCTTACGACTGCCACACTCCTTACAACTGCCGCACCCCTTACAACTGCCACACCCATTAAAACTGCCACAGTCCTTACCACCTCCACAGTCCTTACCACTGCCACAGTCCTTACCACTGCCACACCCTTACCACTGCAACACCCCTTACCACTGCCACACACCTTATCACTGCCAAACCCCTTACCATGCGACAGTCCTTACCACTGCCACACCGCTTACCAGTGCCATTCTCCTTACTACTGCCACACTCCTTACCACTGCCACATCCCTTACCACTGCGACAGTGCCTACCACTGCCACACACCTTACCACTGCCACACCCCTTACCACTGCCACAATCCTTACCACTGCCGCACCCCTTACCACTGATACACCCCGACCACTGCCACAGTCCTTATCACTGCCACACTCCTTAACACTTCCACAATACTTATCACTGCCACAGTACTTACCACTACCACACCCCTTACCACTGCCACAGTCCTTACCATGCCACAGTCCTTACCACTGCCGAACCCCTTACCACTACCACACCACTTACCACTGCCACACCCCTTACCAGTGCCACAGTCCTTAACACAGCCACACCCCTTGCCACAGCCATGTTCCTTACCACTGCCACACCCCTTACCACAGCCACACCCCTTAGCACTGCCATAACCCTTACAACTGCTGCACCCCTTGCCACTGCCACAGTTCCTACCACTGCCACAATACTAACCACTGCTAAACCCCTTACCACTGCCACAGTCCCTACCACTGCCAGATTCCTTACTACTGCCACACACCTTACCACTGCCAGACCCCTTATCACTGCCACACCCTTTACCACTGCCACACCCCTTATCACTGCCACACCCCTTATCACTGCCACACCCCTTACCACTGCCACAATCCCTAGCACTGCCACACCCCTTAACACTGCCACAGTCCTTACCACTGCCACACCCCAACCCATTGCCACACTCCTTACCACTACCACACACCTTTCCACTGACACAGTCCTTACCACTGCCACAGTCCTTACCACTGCCACAGTCCTTACCACTACCACACTCCTTACCACTGCCACACCGCTTACTACTGCCACAGTCCTTACCACTGCCACACACCTTATTACAGCCATGTTCCTTACCACAGCCACACCCCTTACCACAGCCACACTTCTTACCACTGCCACACCCCTTACCACTGCCACACCCCTTATCAATGCTACAACCCTTAAAACTGCCACCCCTTACCACTGCCACATCCCTTACCACTGCCACACCCCTTACCACTGCCACAATACTTATCACTGCCACAGTCCTTACCACAGCCACACCCCTTACCACTTCCACACACCTTACCACTGCCACACTCCTTATCTCTGACACACCACTTATCACTGCCACAGTCCTTACCACTGCCAGACCCCTTACCACTGACACACTCCTTCCCACTGCCACACATTTTAACACTGCCACACCCATTACCACTGCCACACCATTTCCACTGCCACACCACTTAACATTGCCACACCCCTTACCACTGCCACACTCCTTATCATTTCCACAGTCCTTACCACTACCAAGCCCTTACCACTACCACACACCTTACCACTGCCACTCCTTACCACTGCCACACCTCTTACCACTGCCACACCCCTTACCACTGCCACACCCCTTATCACTGCCACACCCCTTACCACTGCCACAGTCCTTACCACTGCCACCACCCTTACCACTGCCACACCCCTTGCCACTGCCACACCCCTTACCACTGCCACCCTCCTTACCAGTGCCACACCCATTATCACTGCAACACCCCTTACCACTACCACACCCCTTACCACTGCCACACTTTTTATCACTGCCACACCCCTTACTACTGCCACACCCCTTACCACTGCCACACCCCTTACCACTGCCACACCCCTTACCACTGCCACACTCCTTATCACTGCCACACCCCTTACCACTGCCACACCCCTTACCATTTCCACACCCCTTACCACTGCCACACTCCTTATCACTGCCACACAACTTACCACTGCCACAGTCCTTACCATGCCACACCCCTTACCACTGCCACAGTCCTTACCACTGCCAAACTCCTTACCACAACCACACCCCTTACCACAGCCACAGTCCTTACCACTACCACACCAGTTACCACTGCCACACCCCTTACCACTGCCACACCACTTACCACTGCCACACTCCTTACCACTGCCACACCCCTTACCACTGCCTCACCCCTTACCACTGCCACAATCCCTAACACTGCCACACCCCTTAACTCTTCCAAATCCTTACCACTACCACACCCTTAACCACTGCCACACTCCTTACCACTGCCACACCCCTTACCGCTGCCACACCCCTTAGCAGTTTCACACCCCTTAACACTGCCACACTCCTTACCACTGACACACCCCTTAACACTGCCACATTCCTTACCACTGCCACAGTCCTTACCACTGCCACACCCCTTACCACTGCCTCACCCCTTACCACTGCCACAATCCCTAACACTGCCACACCCCTTTTCACTGCCACAGACCTTACCACTACCATACCCTTTACCACTGCCCCACTCCTTACCACTGGCACACCCCTTACCACTGCCACACAACTTACCACTGCCACACCCCTTACCACTGCCACACTCCTTACCACTGCCACACCCTTACCACTGCCACACCCCTTACCAGTGCCACACCCCTTACCACTGCCACAGTCCTTACCACTGCCACACCCTTACCACTGCCACACCCCTACCACTGCCACACCCCTTACCACTGCCACAGTCCTTACCACTGCCACACCCCTTATCACTGCCACACACCTTATCACTGCCACACCTCTTACCACTGCCACAATCCCTAGCACTGCCACACCCCTTACCACTGCCACAGTCTTTACCACTGCCACACCCCATACCATTGCCACACTCCTTACCACTACCACACCACTTTCCACTGCCACAGTCCTTACCACTGCCACAGTCCTTACCACTGCCATACTCCTTACCACTGCCACACCGCTTACCACTGCCACAGTCCTTACCACTGCCACACACCTTATTACAGCCATGTTCCTTAACACTGCCACACCTCTTACCACAGCCACACTCCTTACCACTGCCACATCCCTTACCACTGCCACACCCCTTATCACTGCTACACCCCTTAACACTGCCACCCCTTACCACTTCCACATCCCTTACCACTGCCACACCCCTTACCACTGCCACAATACTTATCACTGCCAAACCCCTTACCTTGCCACACTCCTTACGACTGCCACACTCCTTACAACTGCCGCACCCCTTACAACTGCCACACCCATTAAAACTGCCACAGTCCTTACCACCTCCACAGTCCTTACCACTGCCACAGTCCTTACCACTGCCACACCCTTACCACTGCAACACCCCTTACCACTGCCACACACCTTATCACTGCCAAACCCCTTACCATGCGACAGAACTTACCACTGCCACACCCCTTACCAGTGCCATTCTCCTTACTACTGCCACACTCCTTACCACTGCCACATCCCTTACCACTGCGACAGTGCCTACCACTGCCACACACCTTACCACTGCCACACCCCTTACCACTGCCACAATCCTTACACTGCCGCACCCCTTACCACTGATACACCCCGACCACTGCCACAGTCCTTATCACTGCCACACTCCTTAACACTTCCACAATACTTATCACTGCCACAGTACTTACCACTACCACACCCCTTACCCCTGCCACACTCCTTACCACTGCGACAATACTTACCACTGCCCAATTCTTATCACTGCCAGACCTCTTACCACTGCTACACTCCTTACCACTGCCAGACTCCTTACCACTGCCACAACCCTTAACACTGC
Organism: Microtus pennsylvanicus; assembly: GCF_037038515.1. NCBI lineage: Eukaryota > Metazoa > Chordata > Mammalia > Rodentia > Cricetidae > Microtus > Microtus pennsylvanicus. The sequence goes on along the minus strand of NC_134601.1, from coordinate 59,740,948 downwards.
CAAACCCCTTACCACTGCCACAGTCCTTACCATGCCACAGTCCTTACCACTGCCGAACCCCTTACCACTACCACACCACTTACCACTGCCACACCCCTTACCAGTGCCACAGTCCTTAACACAGCCACACCCCTTGCTACAGCCATGTTCCTTACCACTGCCACACCCTTTACCACAGCCACACCCCTTAGCACTGCCATAACCCTTACAACTGCCGCACCCCTTGCCACTGCCACAGTTCCTACCACTGCCACAATACTAACCACTGCTAAACCCCTTACCACTGCCACACCCCTTACCACTGCCACAGTCCCTACCACTGCCAGATTCCTTACTACTGCCACACACCTTACCACTGCCAGACCCCTTATCACTGCCACACCCTTTACCACTGCCACACCCCTTATTACTGCCACACCCCTTATCACTGCCACACCCCTTACCACTGCCACAATCCCTAGCACTGCCACACCCCTTCACACTGCCACAGTCCTTACCACTGCCACACTCCATACCATTGCCACACTCCTTACCACTACCACACACCTTTCCACTGCCACAGTCCTTACCACTGCCACAGTCCTTACCACTGCCACAGTCCTTACCACTACCACACTCCTTACCCCTGCCACACCGCTTACTACTGCCACAGTCCTTACCACTGCCACACACCTTATTACAGCCATGTTCCTTACCACAGCCACACCCCTTACCACAGCCACACTTCTTACCACTGCCACACCCCTTACCACTGCCACACCCCTTATCAATGCTACAACCCTTAAAACTGCCACCCCTTACCACTGCCACATCCCTTACCACTGCCACACCCCTTACCACTGCCACAATACTTATCACTGCCACAGTCCTTACCACAGCCACACCCCTTACCACTGCCACACACCTTACCACTGCCACACTCCTTATCTCTGACACACCACTTATCACTGCCACAGTCCTTACCACTGCCAGACCCCTTACCACTGACACACTCCTTCCCACTGCCACACCTTTTAACACTGCCACACCCATTACCACTGCCACACCATTTCCACTGCCACACCACTTAACATTGCCACACCCCTTACCACTGCCACACTCCTTATCATTTCCACAGTCCTTACCACTACCAAGCCCTTACCACTACCACACACCTTACCACTGCCACTCCTTACCACTGCCACACCTCTTACCACTGCCACACCCCTTACCACTGCCACACCCCATATCACTGCCACACCCCTTACCACTGCCACAGTCCTTACCACTGCCACCACCCTTACCACTGCCACACCCCTTGCCACTGCCATACCCCTTACCACTGCCACCCTCCTTACCAGTGCCACACCCATTATCACTGCAACACCCCTTACCACTACCACACCCCTTACCACTGCCACAATTTTTATCACTGCCACACCCCTTACTACTGCCACACCCCTTACCACTGCCACACCCCTTACCACTGCCACACCCCTTACCACTGCCACACTCCTTATCACTGCCACACCCCTTACCACTGCCACACCCCTTACCATTTCCACACCCCTTACCACTGCCACACTCCTTATCACTGCCACACAACTTACCACTGCCACAGTCCTTACCATGCCACACCCCTTACCACTGCCACAGTCCTTACCACTGCCAAACTCCTTACCACAACCACACCCCTTACCACAGCCACAGTCCTTACCACTACCACACCAGTTACCACTGCCACACCCCTTACCACTGCCACACCACTTACCACTGCCACACTCCTTACCACTGCCACACCCCTTACCACTGCCTCACCCCTTACCACTGCCACACCCCTTACCACTGCCACACCCCTTACCACTGCCACACCCCTTACCACTTCCACACCCCTTACCACTGACAACCCCTAACCACTGCCAAACCTTTTACCACTGCCACACCCCTTACCACTGCCACAGTCCTTTCCACTGCCACACTCCTTACCAATGCCACACCCCTTACCAATGCCACACCCCTTACCACTGCCACACTCCTTACCACTGCCACACTCATACCAATGCCACACCCCTTACCAATGCCACACCCCTTACCACTGCCACAGTCCTTACCACTGCCATAGCCCTTACCACTGCCACACACCTTACCACTGCCACATCCCTTACCACTGCCACAGTCCTTACCACTGCCACACTCCTTACCACTGCCACACCCCTTACCACTGCCACAGTCCTTACCACTGCCAAACTCCTTACCACTACCACACCACTTACGACTGCCACAGTCTTTACCACTACCACAATCCTTACCACTGCCACAGTCCTTACCACTTCCACACACCTTACCACTTCCACATCACTTAACACTGCCATACTCCTTAACACTGCCACACTCCTTACCACTACCACACCCCTTACCACTGCCACATACCTTAACACTGCCACAGTCCTTACCACTGCCACACCCCTTACCGCTGCCACACCCCTTACCACTGCCACACCCCTTACCACTGCCAACCCCTAACCACTGCCACACCCCTTACCACTGCCACACCCCTTACCACTGCCACACCCCTTACCACTGCCACAGTCCTTACCACTGCCACAGTCCTTACCACGGCCACACCCCTTACCACTGCCATATCCCTTACCACTGACACACCCCTTACCACTGCCACAGTCCTTACCACTGCCACACGCTTTACCACTGCCACACCGCTTACCAATGCCACACCCCTTACCACTGCGACAGTCCTTACCACTTCCACACCCCTTACCTCTGCCACACCCCTTACCACTGCCACACCCCTTACCACTGCTACACCCCTCACCACTGCCACACTCCTTATCATTTCCACAGTCCTTACCACTACCATACCCCTTACCACAACAACACCCCTTACCACTACCACACACCTTACCATTGCCACACTATTTACCACTGCCACACTCCTTATCACTGACACACCCCTTACCACTGCCTCACCCCTTACCACTGCCACAATCCCTAACACTGCCACACCCCTTAACTCTTCCAAATCCTTACCACTACCACACCCTTTACCACTGCCACACTCCTTACCACTGCCACACCCCTTACCGCTGCCACACCCCTTAGCAGTTTCACACCCCTTAACTCTGCCACACTCCTTACCACTGACACACCCCTTAACACTGCCACATTCCTTACCACTGCCACAGTCCTTACCACTGCCACACACCTTAAAACAGCCAAGTTAATTACCACTGCCACACCCCTTACCACAGCCACAATCCCTAACACTGCCACACCCCTTACCACTGCCACAGACCTTACCACTACCATACCCTTTACCACTGCCACATCCTTACCACTACCACACCCCTTTCTACTGCCACAGTACTTACCACTGCCACACCTCTTACCACTGCCACAGTCCTTACCACTGCCACACTCCTTACCAATGCCACACCCCTTACCAATGCCACACCCCTTACCACTGCCACAGTCCTTACCCTTGCCATAGTCCTTACCACTGCCACACACCTTACCACTGCCACATCCCTTACCACTGCCACTGTCCTTACCACTGCCACACTCCTTACCACTGCCATACCCCTTACCACTGCCACAGTCCTTACCACTGCCAAACTCCTTACCACTACCACACCACTTACGACTGCCACAGTCTTTACCACTACCACCCCTGTTACCACTGCCACACTCCTTACCAGTGCCAAACTCCTTACCACTGCCACACCCCTTACCAATGCCACACCCCTTACCACTGCCACAGTCCTTACCACTGCCACAGTCCTTACCACTGCCACACACCTTACCACTTCCACATCACTTAACACTGCCACACTCCTTACCACTGTCACACTCCTTACCACTACCACACCCCTTACCACTGTCACATACCTTAACACTGCCACAGTCCTTACCACTGCCACACCCCTTACTGCTGCCACACCCCTTACCACTGCCACACCCCTTACCACTGCCACAGACCTTACCACTACCATACCCTTTACCACTGCCCCACTCCTTACCACTGGCACACCCCTTACCACTGCCACACAACTTACCACTGCCACACCCCTTACCACTGCCACACTCCTTACCACTGCCACAACCTTACCACTGCCACACCCCTTACCAGTGCCACACCCCTTACCACTGCCACAGTCCTTACCACTGCCACAGTCCTTACCACTGCCACACCCCTTACCACTAACACAACACTTACCACAGCCAGACCATTTACCACTGCAACAGTCCTTACCACTGCACACTCCTTATCACTGCCACAATCCCTACCACTACCACATCCCTTACCACTGCCACACCCCTTACCACTGTTACACCCCTTACCACTTCCAAGTCCTTACCACTGCCACAGTCCTTACCACTGCCACAATCCTTACCACTGCCACACTCCTTATCACTGCCACACCCCTTACCACTGCCACAATCCCTACCATTGCCACACCCCTTACCACTGCCACATTCTTTACCACTGCGACAATATTTACCACTTCCACACCCCTTACCACTACCACACCCCTTCCACTCCTACACTCCTTACCACTGCGACAATACTTTACATTGCCACACACCTTATCACTGCCACACCCCTTACCACTGCCACAATCCCTAACACTGCCACAACCCTTACCACTGCCACAGTCCTTACCACTGCCACACCCCATACCTCTGTCACAGTCCTTACCGATACCACATCCCTTACCACTGCCACCTTCCTTACCACTGCCATACTCCTTACCACTGTTACACCCCTTACCATTTCCACAGTCCTTACCACTGCCACAGACCTTACCACTGCCACACTCCTTAACACTGCCACAATCCTTACCACTGCCACACCCCTTACAACTGCCACAATCCCTACCAATGCCACACCCCTTACCACTGCCACACTCCTTACCACTGCCACACACCTTACCACTGCCACACCCCTTACCACAGCCACAGTCCTTACCACTGCCACAGACCTTACCACTGCCAAACCCCTTACCACTGCCACACCACTTACCACTGCCACACACCTTACCAGTGCCACAGTCCTTACCACAACTACACCCCTTACACTGCCACAATCCTTACCACTGCCACACCCCTTGCCACAGACATGTTCCTTAGCACTGTTACACCGCTTACCACAGCCACACCCCTTACCACTGCCACACCCCTTACCAGTGCCACCGTCCTTACCACTTTCACACTCCTTACCACTGCCACACCCCTTACCACTGCCACAGTCCTTACCACTGCCACACTTTTTAACACTGCCACACCCGTTACCACTGCCACACCATTTCCACTGCCACAACCCTTACCATTGCCACACCCTTACCACTGCCAAACTCCTTATCATTTCCACAGTCCTTACCACTACCAAGCCCTTAACACTACAACACCCCTTACCACTACCACAAACCTTACCACTGCCACACTCCTTACCACTGCCTCACCCCTACAACTGCCACACCCCTTACCACTGCCAACCCCTAACCACTGCCACAGTCCTTACCACTGCAAAACCCCTTACCACTGCCACACTCCTTAACACTGCCACAGTCCTTACCACTGCCACAGTCCTTACCACGGCCACACACCTTACCACTGCCACATCCCTTACCACTGCCACACCCCTTACCACTGCCACAGTCCTTACCACTACCACACCACTTACCACTGCCACACCTCTTACCACTGCCACAGTCCTTACCACTGCCACACTCCTTACCACTGCAACACCCTTTACCACTGCCACAGTCCTTAACACTGCCACAGTCCTTACCACTACCACACCGCTTACCACTGCCACAGTCCTTACCACTGCCACACTCCTAACCACTGCCACACCTCTTACCACTGCCACAGTCCTTACCACTGCCAAACTCGTTACCACTACCACACCCCTTACAACTGCCACAGTCTTTACCACTACCACACCAGTTACCACTGCCACTCCCTTACCACTGCCACACTCCTTACCACTGCCAAACTCCTTACCACTACCACACCCCTTACCACTGCCACATTCCTTACCACTGCCACAGTCCTTACAACTGCCACACCCCTTACAACTTCCACAGTCCCTACCACTGCCACAGTCCTTACCACTGCCACACCCCTTATCGCTGCCACACCCCTTACCACTGCCACACCCCTTACCACTGCCAACACATAACCACTGCCACACCCCTTACCACTGCCACACCCCTTAACACTGCCATACCCCTTACCACTGCCGCACCCCTTGCCACTGCCACAGTCCCAACCACTGCCACAATACTAACCACTGCTAAACCCCTTAAAACTGCCACACCCCTTACCACTGCCACAGTCCCTACCACTGCCACACTCCCTACCACTGCCACACCCCTTACCACTGCAAGACCCCTTACCACTGCCACACCCCTTACTACTGCCACACTCCTTACCACTGCACACTCCTTATCACTGCCACAATCCCTACCACTGTCACACCCCTTACCATTGCTACAGTACTTACCACTGCCAGACACCTTATCACTGCCACACCCCTTATCACTGCCACACCCCTTACCACTGCCACAATCCCTACCACTGCCACACCCCTTACCACTGCCACAGTCCTTACCACTGCCACACCCCATACCATTGCCACAGTCCTTACCACTACCAAACTTCTTACCACTGCCACCTTACTTACCACTGCCATACTCCTTACCACTGCCACACCCCTTACAACTGCCACACCCCTTACCACTGCCACAGTCCTTAACACTGGCACACACATTACCACTGCCACACTACTTACCACTACCACACCCCTTTCTACTGCCACAGTACTTACCACTGCCACACCCCTTACCACTGCCACACTCCTTACCAGTGCCACACCCCTTACCACTGCCACAGTCCTTACCACTGCCACAGTCCTTACCACATCCACACCCCTTACCACTGCCACATCCCTTACCACTGAGACACTTCTTACCACTGCCACAGTCCTTATCACTGCCACACCACTTACCACTGCCACACCCCTTACCACTGCCACAGCCCTTACCACTGCCACACTCCTTACCACTGCCACACACCTTACCACTACCACACCACTTACCACTGCCACTCTCCTTACCACTGCGACAATACTTATCACTGCCACAGTCCTTACCACTGCCACACCCCTTACCACTGCCACAGTTCTTACCACTGCCACACCCCTTACCACTGCCACACCCCTTACCACTGCCACAGTCCTTACCACTGCCACACCCCTTACCACTGCCTCACCCCTTACCACTGCCACAATCCCTAACACTGCCACACCCCTTACCACTGCCACAGACCTTACCACTACCATACCCTTTACCACTGCCCCACTCCTTACCACTGGCACAACCCTTACTACTGCCACACAACTTACCACTGCCACACCCCTTACCACTGCCACACTCCTTACCACTGCCACACCCTTACCACTGCCACACCCCTTACCAGTGCCACTCCCCTTACCACTGCCACAGTCCTTACCACTGCCACAGTCCTTACCACTGCCACACCCCTTACCACTAACACAACACTTACCACTGCCAGACCATTTACCACTGCAACACTCCTTACCACTGCACAGTCCTTATCACTGCCACAATCCCTACCACTACCACATCCCTTACCACTGCCACACCCCTTACCACTGTTACACCCATTACCACTTCCAAGTCCTTACCACTGCCACAGTCCTTACCACTGCCACAATCCTTACCACTGCCACACTCCTTATCACTGCCACACCCCTTACCACTGCCACAATCCCTACCATTGCCACACCCCTTACCACTGCCACATTCTTTACCACTGCGACAATATTTACCACTTCCACACCCCTTACCACTACCACACCTCTTCCACTCCCACACTCCTTACCACTGCGACAATACTTAACACTGCCACACACCTTATCACTGCCACACCCCTTACCACTGCCACAATCCCTAACACTGCCACAACCCTTACCACTGCCACAGTCCTTACCACTGCCATACCCCATACCACTGTCACAGTCCTTACCGCTACCACACCCCTTACCACTGACACCTTCCTTACCACTGCCATACTCCTTACCACTGTTACACCCCTTACCATTTCCACAGTCCTTAACACTGCCACAGACCTTACCACTGTCACACTCCTTAACACTGCCACAATCCTTACCACTGCCACACCCCTTACAACTGCCACAATCCCTACCAATGCCACACCCCTTACCACTGCCACACTCCTTACCTCTGCCACAATACTTATCACTGCCACAGTCCTTACCACTACCACACCCCTTACCACTGCCACACTCCTTACCACTGCGACAATATTTACCACTGCCGCACTTCTTATCCCTGCCACACCCCTTACCATTGCTACACTCCTTACCACTGCCACACACCTTACCACTGCCACACCCCTTACCACTGCCACAGTCCTTACCACTGCCACAGTCCTTACCACTGCCACACCCCTTACCACTGCCACACCACTTACCACTGCCACACACCTTACCAGTGCCACAGTCCTTACCACAGCTACACCCCTTACACTGCCACAATCCTTACCACTGCCACACCTCTTGCCACAGCCATGTTCCTTAGCACTGCCACACCGATACCACAGCCACACCCTTTACCACTGCCACACCCCTTACCAGTGCCACCGTCCTTACCACTGTCACACTCCTTACCACTGCCACACCCCTTACCACTGCCACAGTCCTTACCACTGCCACACACCTTACTACAGCCATGTTCCTTACCACTGCCACACCCCTTACCACTGACACACCCCTTACCACTGCCACACTTTTTAACACTGCCACACCCGTTACCACTGCCACACCATTTCCACTGCCACAACCCTTACCATTGCCACACCCTTACCACTGCCACACTCCTTATCATTTCCACAGTCCTTACCACTACCAAGCCCTTAACACTACAACACCCCTTACCACTACCACACATCTTACCACTGCCACACTCCTTACCACTGCCACACCCCTACCACTGCCACAATTCTTACCACTGCCAACCCCTAACCACTGCCACAGTCCGTACCACTGCCACACCCCTTACCACTGCCACAGTCCTTAACACTGCCACAGTCCTTACCACTGCCACAGTCCTTACCACGGCCACACACCTTACCACTGCCACATGCCTTACCACTGCCACACCCCTTACCTCTGCCACAGTCCTTAACACTACCACACCACTTACCACTGCCACACCTCTTACCACTGCCACAGTCCTTACCACTGCCACACTCCTTACCACTGCAACACCCCTTACCACTGCCACAGTCTTTACCACTACCACACCAGTTACCACTGCCACTCCCTTACCACTGCCACACTCCTTACCACTGCCAAACTCCTTACCACTACCACACCCCTTACCACTGCCACATTCCTTACCACTGCCACAGTCCTTACAACTGCCACACCCCTTACAACTGCCACAGTCCCTACCACTGCCACAGTCCTTTCCACTGCCACACCCCTTATCGCTGCCACACCCCTTACCACTGCCACACCCCTTACCACTGCCAACACATAACCACTGCCACACCCCTTACCACTGCCACACCCCTTAACACTGCCATACCCCTTACCACTGCCGCACCCCTTGCCACTGCCACAGTCCCAACCACTGCCACAATACTAACCACTGCTAAACCCCTTAAAACTGCCACACCCCTTACCACTGCCACAGTCCCTACCACTGCCACACTCCCTACCACTGCCACACCCCTTACCACTGCAAGACCCCTTACCTCTGCCACACCCCTTACTACTGCCACACTCCTTACCACTGCACACTCCTTATCACTGCCACAATCCCTACCACTGTCACACCCCTTACCATTGCTACAGTACTTACCACTGTCAGACCCCTTATCACTGCCACACCCCTTATCACTGCCACACCCCTTACCACTGCCACAATCCCTACCACTGCCACACCCCTTACCACTGCCACAGTCCTTACCACTGCCACACCCCATACCATTGCCACAGTCCTTACCACTACCAAACTTCTTACCACTGCCACCTTACTTACCACTGCCATACTCCTTACCACTGCCACACCCCTTACAACTGCCACACCCCTTACCACTGCCACAGTCCTTAACACTGGCACACACATTACCACTGCCACACTACTTACCACTACCACACCCCTTTCTACTGCCACAGTACTTACCACTGCCACACCCCTTACCACTGCCACACTCCTTACCAGTGCCACACCCCTTACCACTGCCACAGTCCTTACCACTGCCACAGTCCTTACCACATCCACACCCCTTACCACTGCCACATCCCTTACCACTGACACACTTCTTACCACTGCCACAGTCCTTATCACTGCCACATCACTTACCACTGCCACACCCCTTACCACTGCCACAGCCCTTACCACTGCCACACTCCTTACCACTGCCACACACCTTACCACTACCACACCACTTACCACTGCCACTCTCCTTACCACTGCGACAATACTTATCACTGCCACAGTCCTTACCACTGCCACACCCCTTACCACTGCCACAGTTCTTACCACTGCCACACCCCTTACCACTGCCACACCCCTTACCACTGCCACAGTCCTTACCACTGCCACACCCCTTACCACTGCCTCACCCCTTACCACTGCCACAATCCCTAACACTGCCACACCCCTTACCACTGCCACAGACCTTACCACTACCATACCCTTTACCACTGCCCCACTCCTTACCACTGGCACAACCCTTACTACTGCCACACAACTTACCACTGCCACACCCCTTACCACTGCCACACTCCTTACCACTGCCACACCCTTACCACTGCCACACCCCTTACCAGTGCCACACCCCTTACCACTGCCACAGTCCTTACCACTGCCACAGTCCTTACCACTGCCACACCCCTTACCACTAACACAACACTTACCACTGCCAGACCATTTACCACTGCAACACTCCTTACCACTGCACAGTCCTTATCACTGCCACAATCCCTACCACTACCACATCCCTTACCACTGCCACACCCCTTACCACTGTTACACCCATTTCCACTTCCAAGTCCTTACCACTGCCACAGTCCTTACCACTGCCACAATCCTTACCACTGCCACACTCCTTTTCACTGCCACACCCCTTACCACTGCCACAATCCCTACCATTGCCACACCCCTTACCACTGCCACATTCTTTACCACTGCGACAATATTTACCACTTCCACACCCCTTACCACTACCACACCTCTTCCACTCCCACACTCCTTACCACTGCGACAATACTTAACACTGCCACACACCTTATCACTGCCACACCCCTTACCACTGCCACAATCCCTAACACTGCCACACCCCTTACCACTGCCACAGACCTTACCACTACCATACCCTTTACCACTGCCCCACTCCTTACCACTGGCACAACCCTTACTACTGCCACACAACTTACCACTGCCACACCCCTTACCACTGCCACACTCCTTACCACTGCCACACCCTTACCACTGCCACACCCCTTACCAGTGCCACACCCCTTACCACTGCCACAGTCCTTACCACTGCCACAGTCCTTACCACTGCCACACCCCTTACCACTAACACAACACTTACCACTGCCAGACCATTTACCACTGCAACACTCCTTACCACTGCACAGTCCTTATCACTGCCACAATCCCTACCACTACCACATCCCTTACCACTGCCACACCCCTTACCACTGTTACACCCATTTCCACTTCCAAGTCCTTACCACTGCCACACTCCTTACCACTGCCACAATCCTTACCACTGCCACACTCCTTATCACTGCCACACCCCTTACCACTGCCACAATCCCTACCATTGCCACACCCCTTACCACTGCCACATTCTTTACCACTGCGACAATATTTACCACTTCCACACCCCTTACCACTACCACACCTCTTCCACTCCCACACTCCTTACCACTGCGACAATACTTAACACTGCCACACACCTTATCACTGCCACACCCCTTACCACTGCCACAATCCCTAACACTGCCACAACCCTTACCACTGCCACAGTCCTTACCACTGCCATACCCCATACCACTGTCACAGTCCTTACCGCTACCACACCCCTTACCACTGACATCTTCCTTACCACTGCCATACTCCTTACCACTGTTACACCCCTTACCATTTCCACAGTCCTTAACACTGCCACAGACCTTACCACTTTCACACTCCTTAACACTGCCACAATCCTTACCACTGCCACACCCCTTACAACTGCCACAATCCCTACCAATGCCACACCCCTTACCACTGCCACACTCCTTACCTCTGCCACAATACTTATCACTGCCACAGTCCTTACCACTACCACACCCCTTACCACTGCCACAGTCCTTACCACTGCCACAGTCCTTAGCACTGCCACACCCCTTACCACTGCCACACCACTTACCACTGCCACACACCTTACCAGTGCCACAGTCCTTACCACAGCTACACCCCTTACACTGCCACAATCCTTACCACTGCCACACCTCTTGCCACAGCCATGTTCCTTAGCACTGCCACAACGCTTACCACAGCCACACCCTTTACCACTGCCACACCCCTTACCAGTGCCACCGTCCTTACCACTGTCACACTCCTTACCACTGCCACACCCCTTACCACTGCCACAGTCCTTACCACTGCCACACACCTTACTACAGCCATGTTCCTTACCACTGCCACACCCCTTACCACTGACACACCCCTTACCACTGCCACACTTTTTAACACTGCCACACCCGTTACCACTGCCACACCATTTCCACTGCCACAACCCTTACCATTGCCATACCCTTACCACTGCCACACTCCTTATCATTTCCACAGTCCTTACCACTACCAAGCCCTTAACACTACAACACCCCTTACCACTACCACACATCTTACCACTGCCACACTCCTTACCACTGCCACACCCCTACCACTGCCACAACTCTTACCACTGCCAACCTATAACCACTGCCACAGTCCGTACCACTGCCACACCCCTTACCACTGCCACAGTCCTTAACACTGCCACAGTCCTTACCACTGCCACAGTCCTTACCACGGCCACACACCTTACCACTGCCACATGCCTTACCACTGCCACACCCCTTACCACTGCCACAGTCCTTAACACTACCACACCACTTACCACTGCCACACCTCTTACCACTGCCACAGTCCTTACCACTGCCACACTCCTTACCACTGCAACACCCCTTACCACTGCCACAGTCCTTAACACTGCCACACTCCTTACCACTACCACACCGCTTACCACTGCCACAGTCCTTACCACTGCCACACTCCTTACCACTGCCACAGCTCTTACCACTGCCACAGTCCTTACCACTGCCAAACTCGTTACCACTACCACACCCCTTACGACTGCCACAGTCTTTACCACTACCACACCAGTTACCACTGCCACTCCCTTACCACTGCCACACTCCTTACCACTGCCATACTCCTTACCAATGCCACAGCCCTTACCAATGCCACACCCCTTACCACAGCCACAGTCCTTACCACTGCCACAGTCCTTACCACCGCCACACCCCTTACCACTGCCACAACCCTTACCACTGCCCCAGTCCTTACCACTGCCACACCCCTTACCACTGCCACCCCCCTTACTACTGCCACAGTCCTTACCACTGCCACACCCCTTACCACTGCCACACCCCTTACCACTGCCACAGTTCTTACCACTGCCACACCCCTTACCACTGCCACACCCCTTACCACTGCCACATTCCTTACCACTGCCAGACTCCTTACCACTGCCACACTCCTTACCACTGCCACACTCCTTACCACTGCCACACTCCTTACCACTGCCACACCCCTTACCACTAGCACACCCCTTACCACTGCAACACTCCTTACCACTGCGACAATACTTAACACTGCCACAACCGTTACCACTACCACACCCCTTACCACTACCACACCCCTTACCACTGCCACACTCCTTATCACTGCCACACTCCTTACCACTGCCACACCGCTTAGCACTGCCACAATCCCTAACACTGCCACACCCCTTACCACTGCCACACCTTACCACTACCATACCCTTTACCACCTCCCCACTCCTTACCACTGGCACACCCCTTACCACTGCCACACCCCTTACCAGTGCCACACCCCTTACCACTGCCACACTCCTTACCACTGCCACACCCTTACCACTGCCAAACCCCTTACCAGTGCCACAACCCTTACCACTGCCACAGTCCTTACCACTGCCACAGTCCTTACCACTGCCACACCCCTTACCACTGCCACAACACTTACCACTGCCAGACCACTTACCACTGCCACACTCCTTACCACTGCACAGTCCTTATCACTGCCACACCCCTTACAACTGCCACAATCCCTAACACTGGACACCCCTTAGCTCTGCCAAAGTCCTTACCACTACCACACCCTTTACCACTTCCACAGTCCTTACCACTGCCACAGTCCTTACCACTGACACACTCCTTACCACTGCCCCACTCCTTATCACTGCCACACCACTTACCACTGCAACAATCCCTACCACTGCCACACCCCTTACCACTGCCACATTCTTTACCACTGCGACAATATTTACCACTACCACACCCCATACCACTACCACACCCCTTCCACTTCCACACTCCTTACCACTGCGACAATACTTACCACTGCCACACCCCTTACCACTGCCACAATCCCTACCACTGCCACACCCCTTACCACTGGCACAGTCCTTATCATTGCCACACCCCATACCACTGTCACAGTCCTTACCGCTACCATACTTCTTACCACTGCCACCTTCCTTACCACTGCCATACTCCTTACCATTGTTACACCGCTTACCACTTCCACAGTCCTTACCACTGCCACACTCCTTACACTGCCACACCCCTTACCACTGCCACAGTCCTTACCACTGCCACAGTCCTTACCACTGCCAAACCCCTTACCACTGCCAAACCCCTTACCACTGCCACACCACTTACCACTGCCACACCAGTGACCAGTGCCACAGCCCTTACCACAGCCACACCCCTTACCACTGCCACAATCCTTACCACTGCCACACCCCTTGCCACAGCCATGTTCCTTACCACTGCCACAACCCTTACCACAGCCACACCCCTTACCACTGCCATATCCCTTACCAAGGCCGCACCCCTTACCACTGCCACAGTCCCTACCACTGCCACAATACCAACCACTGCTAAACCCCTTACCAATGCCACACCCCTTACCACTGCCACTGTCCCTACCACTGCCACACTCCTTACCATTGCCACACCCCTTAACACTGCCAGACCCCTTACCATTGCCACACCCCTTACCACTGCCACACTCCTTACCGCTGCACATTCCTTATCACTGCCACAATCCCTACTACTGTCACACCACTTACCACTGCGACAATACTTACCACTGCCACACCCCTTATCACTGCCACAAGCCTTATCCTGCTACACCCCTTACCACTGCCACAATCCCTACCACTGCCACACCACTTACCACTGCCACAGTCCTTACCACTGCCACACCCCATACCATTGCCACATTCCTTACCACTACCAAACCTCTTACCACTGCCACCTTACTTACCACTGCCATAGTCCTTACCAATGCCACACCCCATACAACTGCCACACCCATTACCACTGCCACAGTCCTTACCACTGCCCCACTCCTTACCACTGCCACAATACTTACCACTGCCACACCCATTACCACTGCCACACTCCTTACCACTACCACACCCCTTTCCACTGCCACAGTCCTTACCACTGCCACAGTCCTTACCACTGCCACAGTCCTTACCACTGCCAGAGTCCTTACCACTGCCACACCGCTTTCCACTGCCACAGTCCTTACCACTGCCACACACCTTACTACAGCCATGTTCCTTACCACTGCCACACCCCTTACCACGGACACACTCCTTACCACTGCCACACTTTTTAACACTGCCATACCCGTTACCACTGCCACACCATTTCCACTGCCACACCCCTTACCATTGCCACCCCCTTAACAATGCCACACTCCTTATCATGTCCACAGTCCTTACCACTACCAAGCCCTTACCACTACCACACCACTTACCACTACCACACACCTTACCACTGCCACAACCCTTACCACTGCCACACTCCTTACCACTGCCACACCCTTTATCACTGCTACACCCCTTACCACTGCCACAGTCCTTACCACTGCCACACCCCTTACCACTGCCCCACCCCTTACCACTGCCATACCCCTTACCACTGCCACACTCCTTACCAGTTCCACACCCCTTATCACTGCAACACCCCTTACCACTGCCACACCCCTTACCACTGCCACATTACTTATCACTGCCACAACCCGTACTACTGCCACACCCCTTACCATTTCCACACCCGTTACCACTGATACACTCCTTATCACTGCCACACAACTTACCACTGCAATAGTCCTTACCATGCCACACCCCTTACCACTGCCACACTCCTTACTACTGCTATACTCCTTAACACTGCCACACCCCTTACCACTGCCACACCCCTTGCACTGCCACAATCCCTAACACTGCCACACCCCTTACCACTGACACAGTCCTTACCACTACCATACGCTTTACCAATGCCACAATCCCTAACCCTGCCACACCCCTTACCACTGCCACACCCGTTAGCACTTCCACAACCCTTACCACTGCCACACTCCTTACCACTGCCACACCCCTTACCACTGCCACAGTCCTTACCACTGCCACAGTCCTTACCACTGCCACACCCCTTACCACTGCAACCCCCATTACCACTGCCACAGTCCTTACCACTGCCACACCCCTTACAACTGCCACACCCCTTACCACTGCCACAGTCCTTACCACTGCCACACCCCTTACCATTGCCACAGTCCTTACCACTGGCAGAGTCCTTACCACTGCCACAACCCTTACCACTGCCATACTCCTTACCACTGCCACAACCCTTACCACTGCCACAGTCCTTATCCCTGCCACACCCCTTACCACTGCCCCACCCCTTACCACTGCCACAGTCCTTACCACTGCCACACCCCTTACCACTACCACACCCCTTACCACTGCCATATTCCTTACCACTGCCACAGTCCTTACCACTGCCACACACCTTACCACGGCCATGTTATTTACCACTGCCACACCCCTTACCACAGCCATACTCCTTACCACTGCCACACCCCTTACCACTGCCACACCACTTACCACAGCTACACTCCTTAACACTGCCACCCCTTACCACTTCCACATCCCTTACCACTGCCACACCCCTTACTACTACCACAATACTTATCACTGCCACAGTCCTTACCACTGCCACACCCCTTACCACTGCCATATTCCTTACCACTGCCACAGTCTTTACCACTGCCCCACTCCTTACCACTGCCACACCCCTTACTACTACCACAATACTTATCACTGCCACACTCCTTACCACTGCCACACACCTTACCACTGCCATAGTCCTTACCACTGCCACACCCCTTACCTTGCCACACTCCTTATGACTGCCACACTCCTTACAACTGCCGCACCCCTTACAACTGCCACACCCATTAAAACTGCCACAGTCCTTACCACCTCCACAGTCCTTACCACTACCACAGTCCTTACCACTGCCACACCCTTACCACTGCAACACCCCTTACCACTGCCACACACCTTATCACTGACAAACCCCTTACCATGCGACAGTCCTTACCACTGCCACACCCCTTACCAGTGCCATTCTCCTTACTACTGCCACACTCCTTACCACTGCCACATCCCTTACCACTGCCATAGTCCCTACCACTGCCACACACCTTACCACTGCCACACCCCTTACCACAGCCACACCCCTTACCACTGCCACAATCCTTACCACTGCCGCACCCCTTACCACTGATACCCACCGACCACTGCCACAGTCCTTATCACTGCCACACTCCTTAACACTTCCACAATACTTATCACTGCCACAGTACTTACCACTACCACACCCCTTACCACAGCCACACTCCTTACCACTGCGACAATACTTACCACTGCCCACTTCTTATCACTGCCAGACCTCTTACCACTGCTACACTCCTTACCACTGCCAGACTCCTTACCACTGCCACAACCCTTAACACTGCCAAACCCCTTACCACTGCCACAGTCCTTACCATGCCACAGTCCTTACAACTGCCGAACCCCTTACCACTACAACACCACTTACCACTGCCACACCCCTTACCAGTGCCACAGTCCTTAACACAGCCACACCCCTTGCCACAGCCATGTTCCTTACCACTGCCACACCCCTTACCACAGCCACACCCCTTAGCACTGCCATAACCCTTACAACTGCCGCACCCCTTGCCACTGCCACAGTTCCTACCACTGCCACAATACTAACCACTGCTAAACCCCTTACCACTGCCACACCCCTTACCACTGCCACAGTCCCTACCACTGCCAGATTCCTTACCACTGCCACACACCTTACCACTGCCAGACCCCTTACCACTGCCACACCCCTTACCACTGCCACACCCCTTATCACTGCCACACCCCTTATCACTGCCACACCCCTTACCACTGCCACAATCCCTAGCACTGGCACACCCCTTAACACTGCCACAGTCCTTACCACTGCCACACCCCAAACCATTGCCACACTCCTTACCACTACCACATACCTTTCCACTGCCACAGTCCTTACCACTGCCACAGTCCTTACCACTGCCACAGTCCTTACCACTACCACACTCCTTACCACTGCCACACCGCTTACTACTGCCACAGTCCTTACCACTGCCACACACCTTATTACCGCCATGTTCCTTACCACAGCCACACCCCTTACCACAGCCACACTTCTTACCACTGCCACACCCCTTACCACTGCCACACCCCTTATCAATGCTACACCCCTTAAAACTGCCACCCCTTACCACTGCCACATCCCTTACCACTGCCACATCCCTTACCACTGCCACAATACTTATCACTGCCACAGTCCTTACCACAGCCACACCCCTTACCACTGCCACACACCTTACCACTGCCACAGTCCTTACCACTGCCACACCCCTTACCACAGCCAAAACCCTACCACTGCCACACCCCTTACCACTGCCACACTCCTTATCTCTGACACACCACTTATCACTGCCACAGTCCTTACCACTGCCAGACCCCTTACCACTGACACACTCCTTCCCACTGCCACACCTTTTAACACTGCCACACCCATTACCACTGCCACACCATTTCCACTGCCACACCCCTTAACATTGCCAAACCCCTTACCACTGCCACACTCCTTATCATTTCCATAGTCCTTACCACTACCAAGCCCTTACCACTACCACACACCTTACCACTGCCACTCCTTACCACTGCCACACCTCTTACCACTGCCACACCCCTTACCACTGCCACACATCTTATCACTGCCACACCCCTTACCACTGCCACAATCCTTACCACTGCCACCACCCTTACCACTGCCACACCCCTTGCCACTGCCACACCCCTTACCACTGCCACCCTCCTTACCAGTGCCACACCCATTATCACTGCAACACCCCTTACCACTACCACACCCCTTACCACTGCCACACTTTTTAACACTGCCACACCCCTTACCACTGCCACATCCCTTACCACTGCCACACCCCTTACCACTGCCACACCCCTTACCACTGCCACACTCCTTATCACTGCCACACCCCTTACCACTGCCACACCCCTTAACATTTCCACACCCCTTACCACTGCCACACTCCTTATCACTGCCACACAACTTACCACTGCCACAGTCCTTACCATGCCACACCCCTTACCACTGCCACAGTCCTTACCACTGCCAAACTCCTTACCACAACCACACCCCTTACCACAGCCACAGTCCTTACCACTACCACACCAGTTACCACTGCCACACCCCTTACCACTGCCACACCACTTACCACTGCCACACTCCTTACCACTGCCACACCCCTTACCACTGCCTCACCCCTTACCACTGCCACACCCCTTACCACTGCCCCACCCCCTACCACTGCCACAGTGTTTTCCACTGCCACAGTCCTTAGCACTGCCACACCCCTTACCACTGCCACACTTTTTAACACTGCCACACCCGTTACCACTGCCACACCATTTCCACTGCCACAACCCTTACCATTGCCACACCCTTACCACTGCCACACTCCTTATCATTTCCACAGTCCTTACCACTACCAAGCCCTTAACACTACAACACCCCTTACCACTACCACACATCTTACCACTGCCACACTCCTTACCACTGCCACACCCCTACCACTGCCACAATTCTTACCACTGCCAACCCCTAACCACTGCCACAGTCCGTACCACTGCCACACCCCTTACCACTGCCACAGTCCTTAACACTGCCACAGTCCTTACCACTGCCACAGTCCTTACCACGGCCACACACCTTACCACTGCCACATGCCTTACCACTGCCACACCCCTTACCTCTGCCACAGTCCTTAACACTACCACACCACTTACCACTGCCACACCTCTTACCACTGCCACAGTCCTTACCACTGCCACACTCCTTACCACTGCAACACCCCTTACCACTGCCACAGTCTTTACCACTACCACACCAGTTACCACTGCCACTCCCTTACCACTGCCACACTCCTTACCACTGCCAAACTCCTTACCACTACCACACCCCTTACCACTGCCACATTCCTTACCACTGCCACAGTCCTTACAACTGCCACACCCCTTACAACTGCCACAGTCCCTACCACTGATACAGTCCTTTCCACTGCCACACCCCTTATCGCTGCCACACCCCTTACCACTGCCACACCCCTTACCACTGCCAACACATAACCACTGCCACACCCCTTACCACTGCCACACCCCTTAACACTGCCATACCCCTTACCACTGCCGCACCCCTTGCCACTGCCACAGTCCCAACCACTGCCACAATACTAACCACTGCTAAACCCCTTAAAACTGCCACACCCCTTACCACTGCCACAGTCCCTACCACTGCCACACTCCCTACCACTGCCACACCCCTTACCACTGCAAGACCCCTTACCACTGCCACACCCCTTACTACTGCCACACTCCTTACCACTGCACACTCCTTATCACTGCCACAATCCCTACCACTGTCACACCCCTTACCATTGCTACAGTACTTACCACTGTCAGACCCCTTATCACTGCCACACCCCTTATCACTGCCACACCCCTTACCACTGCCACAATCCCTACCACTGCCACACCCCTTACCACTGCCACAGTCCTTACCACTGCCACACCCCATACCATTGCCACAGTCCTTACCACTACCAAACTTCTTACCACTGCCACCTTACTTACCACTGCCATACTCCTTACCACTGTTACACCCCTTACCATTTCCACAGTCCTTAACACTGCCACAGACCTTACCACTGTCACACTCCTTAACACTGCCACAATCCTTACCACTGCCACACCCCTTACAACTGCCACAATCCCTACCAATGCCACACCCCTTACCACTGCCACACTCCTTACCTCTGCCACAATACTTATCACTGCCACAGTCCTTACCACTACCACACCCCTTACCACTGCCACACTCCTTACCACTGCGACAATATTTACCACTGCCGCACTTCTTATCCCTGCCACACCCCTTACCATTGCTACACTCCTTACCACTGCCACACACCTTACCACTGCCACACCCCTTACCACTGCCACAGTCCTTACCACTGCCACAGTCCTTACCACTGCCACACCCCTTACCACTGCCACACCACTTACCACTGCCACACACCTTACCAGTGCCACAGTCCTTACCATTGCCACAATCCCTACCACTGCCACACGTTTTACCACTGACACAGTCCTTACCACTGCCACACCCCTTACCACTACCACACTCCTTACCACTACCACACACCTTACCACTGCCAAATTCCTTAACACTGCCACATTCCTTACCACTGCCACACTCCTTATCACGCCACACCCCTTTCCACTGCCACACTCCTTACAGTGCCATACTCCTTACCACTACCACACCCCTTACCACTGACACACCCTTTACCACTGACACACTCCTTACCATTGCCACACTTTTTAACACTGCCACATCCGTTACCACTGCCACACCATTTCCACTACCACACCCCTTACCATTGCCACCCCCTTACCAAATCCACACTCTTTATCATGTCCACAGTCCTTACCACTACCAAGCCCTTACCACTACCACACCCCTTACCACTACCACACACCTTACCACTGCCACACTCCTTACCACTGCCACACTTCTTACCACTGCCACACCACTTATCACTGCTACATCCCTTACCACTGCCACAGTCCTTACAACTGCCACACCCCTTACCACTGCCACAACCCTTACCACTGCCATACCCCTTACCACTGCCACACTCCTTACCAGTGCCACACCCCTTATCACTGTAACACCCCTTACCACTGCCACACCCCTTACCACTGCCACACTCCTTATCACTGCAACACCCCTTACCACTGCCACACCTCTTACCATTTCCACACCCCTTACCACTGATACACTTCTTATCATTGCCACACAACTTACCACTGCCACAGTCCTTACCATGCCACACTCCTTACCACTGCCACACTCCTTACTACTGCTATACTCCTTGACACTGCCACACCCATTACCACTGCCACACCCCTTACCACTGCACCAATCCCTAACCCTGCCACACCCCTTACCAATGCCACACACGTTAGCACTTCCACAACCCTTACCACTGCAACACTCTTTACCATTGCCACACCCCTTACCACTGCCAAAGTCCTTACCACTGCCAAAGTCCTTACCACTGCCACACCCCTTACCACTGCCACACCCCTTACCACTGCCACAGTCCTTATCCCTGCCACACCCCTTACCAATGCCCCACCCCTTACCACTGCCACAGTCCTTACCACTGCCACAACCCTTACAACTACCACACACCTTACCACTGCCATAGACCTTACCACTGCCACAGTCCTTACCACTGCCACACACCTTACTACAGCCATGGTATTTACCACTGCCACACCCCTTACCACAGCCATACTCCTTACCACTGCCACACCCCTTACCACTGCCACACCACTTACCACAGTACACCCCTTAACACTGCCACCCCTTACGATTGCCACATCCCTTAGCACTGCCACACCCCTTAACACTACCACAATACTTATCACTGCCACAGTCCTTACCACTGCCACACCCCTTACCACTGCCACACCACTTACCACTGCCACACTTTTTATCACTGCCACACCCATTACCACTGCCACACCCCTACCACTGCCACACCCCTTACCACTGCCACACCCCTTACCACTGCCACAGTCCTTCCACTGCCACACTCATTACCACTGCCACAGTCCCTACCACTGCCACACCCCTTACCACTGCCATACTCCTTACCACTGCCATACCCCTTACCACTGCCGCACCCCTTGCCACTGCCACAGTCCCAACCACTGCCACAATACTAACCACTGCTAAACCCCTTAAAACTGCCACACCCCTTACCACTGCCACAGTCCCTACCACTGCCACACTCCCTACCACTGCCACACCCCTTACCACTGCAAGACGCCTTACCACTGCCACACCCCTTACCACTGCCACACTCCTTACCACTGCACACTCTTTATCACTGCCACAATCCCTACCACTGTCACACCCCTTACCACTGCTACAGTACTTACCACTGCCAGACCCCTTATCACTGCCACACCCCTTATCACTGCCACACCCCTTACCACTGCCACAATCCCTACCACTGCCACACCCCTTACCACTGCCACAGTCCTTACCACTGCCACACCCCATACCATTGCCACAGTCCTTACCACTACCAAACTTCTTACCACTGCCACCTTACTTACCACTGCCATACTCCTTACCACTACCACACCCCTTACAACTGCCACACCCCTTACCACTGCCACAGTCCTTACCACTGCCACACACATTACCACTGCCACACTCCTTACCACTACCACACCCCTTTCTACTGCCACAGTACTTACCACTGCCACACCCCTTACCACTGCCACACTCCTTACCAGTGCCACACCCCTTACCACTGCCACAGTCCTTACCACTGCCACAGTCCTTACCACATCCACACCCCTTACCACTGCCACATCCCTTACCACTGACACACTTCTTACCACTGCCACAGTCCTTATCACTGCCACACCACTTACCACTGCCACACCCCTTACCACTGCCACAGCCCTTACCACTGCCACACTCCTTACCACTGCCACACACCTTACCACTACCACACCACTTACCACTGCCACTCTCCTTACCACTGCGACAATACTTATCACTGCCACAGTCCTTACCACTGCCACACCCCTTACCACTGCCACAGTTCTTACCACTGCCACACCCCTTACCACTGCCACACCCCTTACCACTGCCACAGTCCTTACCACTGCCACACCCCTTACCATTGCCTCACCCCTTACCACTGCCACAATCCCTAACACTGCCACACCCCTTACCACTGCCACAGACCTTACCACTACCATACCCTTTACCACTGCCCCACTCCTTACCACTGGCACACCCCTTACCACTGCCACACAACTTACCACTGCCACACCCCTTACCACTGCCACACTCCTTACCACTGCCACACCCTTACCACTGCCACACCCCTTACCAGTGCCACACCCCTTACCACTGCCACAGTCCTTACCACTGCACAGTCCTTATCACTGCCACAATCCCTACCACTACCACATCCCTTACCACTGCCACACCCCTTACCACTGTTACACCCATTACCACTTCCAAGTCCTTACCACTGCCACATTCCTTACCACTGCCACAATCCTTACCACTGCCACACTCCTTATCACTGCCACACCCCTTACCACTGCCACAATCCCTACCATTGCCACACCCCTTACCACTGCCACATTCTTTACCACTGCGACAATATTTACCACTTCCACACCCCTTACCACTACCACACCTCTTCCACTCCCACACTCCTTACCACTGCGACAATACTTAACACTGCCACACACCTTATCACTGCCACACCCCTTACCACTGCCACAATCCCTAACACTGCCACAACCCTTACCACTGCCACAGTCCTTACCACTGCCATACCCCATACCACTGTCACAGTCCTTACCGCTACCACAAACCTTACCACTGCCACCTTCCTTACCACTGCCATACTCCTTACCACTGTTACACCCCTTACCATTTCCACAGTAATTAACACTGCCACAGACCTTACCACTGTCACACTCCTTAACACTGCCACAATCCTTACCACTGCCACACCCCTTACAACTGCCACAATCCCTACCAATTCCACACCCCTTACCACTGCCACACTCCTTACCTCTGCCACAATACTTATCACTGCCACAGTCCTTACCACTACCACACCCCTTACCACTGCCACACTCCTTACCACTGCGACAATATTTACCACTGCCGCACTTCTTATCACTGCCACACCCCTTACCATTGCTACACTCCTTACCACTGCCACACACCTTACCACTGCCACACCCCTTACCACTGCCACAGTCCTTACCACTGCCACAGTCCTTACCACTGCCACACCCCTTACCACTGCCACACACCTTACCAGTGCCACAGTCCTTACCACAGCTACACCCCTTACACTGCCACAATCCTTACCACTGCCACACCCCTTGCCACAGCCATGTTCCTTAGCACTGCCACGCCGCTTACCACAGCCACACCCCTTACCACTGCCACACCCCTTACCAGTGCCACCGTCCTTACCACTGTCACACTCCTTACCACTGCCACACCCCTTACCACTGCCACAGTCCTTACCACTGCCACACACCTTACTACAGCCATGTTCCTTACCACTGCCACACCCCTTACCACTGACACACCCCTTACCACTGCCACACTTTTTAACACTGCCACACCCGTTACCACTGCCACACCATTTCCACTGCCACAACCCTTACCATTGCCACACCCTTACCACTGCCACACTCCTTATCATTTCCACAGTCCTTACCACTACCAAGCCCTTAACACTACAACACCCCTTACCACTACCACACATCTTACCACTGCCACACTCCTTACCACTGCCACACCCCTACCACTGCCACACCTCTTACCACTGCCAACCCCTAACCACTGCCACAGTCCGTACCACTGCCACACCCCTTACCACTGCCACAGTCCTTAACACTGCCACAGTCCTTTCCACTGCCACAGTCCTTACCACGGCCACACACCTTACCACTGCCACATCCCTTACCACTGCCAAACCCCTTACCACTGCAACAGTCCTTAACACTACCACACCACTTACCACTGCCACAGTCCTTACCACTGCCACACTCCTTACCACTGCCACACCTCTTACCACTGCCACAGTCCTTACCACTGCCAAACTCGTTACCACTACCACACCCCTTACGACTGCCACAGTCTTTACCACTACCACACCATTTACCACTGCCACTCCCTTACCACTGCCACACTCCTTACCACTGCCATACTCCTTACCAATGCCACAGCCCTTACCAATGCCACACCCCTTACCACTGCCACAGTCCTTACCACTGCCACAGTCCTTACCACGGCCACACCCCTTACCACTGCCACAACCCTTACCACTGCCCCAGTCCTTACCACTGCCACACCCCTTACCACTGCCACCCCCCTTACTACTGCCACAGTCCTTACCACTGCCAAACCCCTTACCACTGCCACACCCCTTACCACTGCCACAGTTCTTACCACTGCCACACCCCTTACCACTGCCACACCCCTTACCACTGCCACACTCCTTACCACTGCCAGACTCCTTACCACTGCCACACTCCTTACCACTGCCACACTCCTTACCACTGCCACACTCCTTACCACTGCCACACCCCTTACCACTAGCACACCCCTTACCACTGCTACACTCCTTACCACTGCGACAATACTTAACACTGCCACACCCGTTACCACTACCACACCCCTTACCACTACCACACCCCTTACCACTGCCACACTCCTTATCACTGCCACACCCCTTACCACTGCCACACCGCTTAGCACTGCCACAATCCCTAACACTGCCACACCCCTTACCACTGCCACAGACCTTACCACTACCATACCCTTTACCACTGCCCCACTCCTTACCACTGGCACACCCCTTACCACTGCCACACCCCTTACCAGTGCCACACCCCTTACCACTGCCACACTCCTTACCACTGCCACACCCTTACCACTGCCAAACCCCTTACCAGTGCCACAACCCTTACCACTGCCACAGTCCTTACCACTGCCACAGTCCTTACCACTGCCACACCCCTTACCACTGCCACAACACTTACCACTGCCAGACCACTTAACACTGCCACACTCCTTACCACTGCACAGTCCTTATCACTGCCACACCCCTTACAACTGCCACAATCCCTAACACTGGACACCCCTTAGCTCTGCCAAAGTCCTTACCACTACCACACCCTTTACCACTTCCACAGTCCTTACCACTGCCACAGTCCTTACCACTGACACACTCCTTACCACTGCCCCACTCCTTATCACTGCCACACCCCTTACCACTGCAACAATCCCTACCACTGCCAGACCCCTTACCACTGCCACATTCTTTACCACTGCGACAATATTTACCACTACCACACCCCATACCACTACCACACCCCTTCCACTTCCACACTCCTTACCACTGCGACAATACTTACCACTGCCATACCCCTTATCACTGCCACAGTCCTTACCACTGCCATACTCCTTACCATTGTTACACCGCTTACCACTTCCACAGTCCTTACCACTGCCACACTCCTTACACTGCCACACCCCTTACCACTGCCACAGTCCTTACCACTGCCACAGTCCTTACCACTGCCAAACCCCTTACCACTGCCAAACCCCTTACCACTGCCACACCACTTACCACTGCCACACCAGTGACCAGTGCCACAGCCCTTACAACAGCCACACCCCTTACCACTGCCACAATCCTTACCACTGCAACACCCCTTGCCAGAGCCATATTCCTTACCACTGCCACAACCCTTACCACAGCCACACCCCTTACCACTGCCATACCCCTTACCACTGCCGCACCCCTTACCACTGCCACAGTCCCTACCACTGCCACAATACCAACCACTGCTAAACCCCTTACCAATGCCACACCCCTTACCACTGCCACAGTCCCTACCACTGCCACACTCCTTACCATTGCCACACCCCTTACCACTGCCAGACCCCTTACCACTGCCACACCCCTTACCACTGCCACACTCCTTACCGCTGCACATTCCTTATCACTGCCACAATCCCTACTACTGTCACACCACTTACCACTGCGACAATACTTACCACTGCCACACCCCTTATCACTGCCACAAGCCTTATCCTGCTACACCCCTTACCACTGCCACAATCCCTACCACTGCCACACCACTTACCACTGCCACAGTCCTTACCACTGCCACACCCCATACCATTGCCACATTCCTTACCACTACCAAACCTCTTACCACTGCCACCTTACTTACCACTGCCATAGTCCTTACCACTGCCACACCCAATACAACTGCCACACGCATTACCACTGCCACAGTCCTTACCACTGCCCCACCCCTTACCACTGCCACAATACTTACCACTGCCACACCCATTACCACTGACACACTCCTTACCACTACCACACCCCTTTCCACTGCCACAGTCCTTACCACTGCCACAGTCCTTACCACTGCCACAGTCCTTACCACTGCCAGAGTCCTTACCACTGCCACACCGCTTACCACTGCCACAGTCCTTACCACTGCCACACACCTTACTACAGCCATGTTCCTTACCACTGCCACACCCCTTACCACGGACACACTCCTTACCACTGCCACACTTTTTAACACTGCCACACCCGTTACCACTGCCACACCATTTCCACTGCCACACCCCTTACCATTGACACCCCCTTAACAATGCCACACTCCTTATCATGTCCACAGTCCTTACCACTACCAAGCCCTTACCACTACCACACCACTTACCACTACCACACACCTTACCACTGCCACAACCCTTACCACTGCCACACTCCTTACCACTGCCACACCCTTTATCACTGCTACACCCCTTACCACTGCCACAGTCCTTACCACTGCCACACCCCTTACCACTGCCCCACCCCTTACCACTGCCATATCCCTTACCACTGCCACACTCCTTACCAGTGCAACACCCCTTATCACTGCAACACCCCTTACCACTGCCACACCCCTTACCACTGCCACATTCCTTATCACTGCCACAACCCTTACTACTGCCACACCCCTTACCATTTCCACACCCGTTACCACTGATACACTCCTTATCACTGCCACACAACTTACCACTGCAACAGTCCTTACCATGCCACACCCCTTACCACTGCCACACTCCTTACTACTGCTATACTCCTTAACACTGCCACACCCCTTACCACTGCCACACCCCTTGCACTGCCACAATCCCTAACACTGCCACACCCCTTACCACTGACACAGTCCTTACCACTACCATACCCTTTACCAATGCTACAATCCCTAACCCTGCCACACCCCTTACCACTGCCACACCCGTTAGCACTTCCACAACCCTTACCACTGCCACACTCCTTACCACTGCCACACCCCTTAACACTGCCACAGTCCTTACCACTGCCACAGTCCTTACCACTGCCACACCCCTTACCACTGCAACCCCCATTACCACTGCCACAGTCCTTACCACTGCCACACCACTTACAACTGCCACACCCCTTACCACTGCCACAGTCCTTACCACTGCCACACCCCTTACCATTGCCACAGTCCTTACCACTGGCAGAGTCCTTACCACTGCCACAACCCTTACCACTGCCATACTCCTTACCACTGCCACAACCCTTACCACTGCCACAGTCCTTATCCCTGCCACACCCCTTACCACTGCCCCACCCCTTACCACTGCCACAGTCCTTACCACTGCCACACCCCTTACCACTACCACACCCCTAACCACTGCCATATTCCTTACCACTGCCACAGTCCTTACCACTGCCACACACCTTACCACGGCCATGTTATTTACCACTGCCACACCCCTTACCACAGCCATACTCCTTACCACTGCCACACCCCTTACCACTGCCACACCACTTACCACAGCTACACTCCTTAACACTGCCACCCCTTACCACTTCCACATCCCTTACCACTGCCACACCCCTTACTACTACCACAATACTTATCACTGCCACAGTCCTTACCACTGCCACACCCCTTACCACTGCCACACCCCTTACCACTGCCACACTTTTTATCACTGCCACACCCCTTACTACTGCCACACCCCTTACAACTGCCACACCTCTTACCACTGCCACAGTCTTTACCACTGCCCCACTCCTTACCACTGCCACAATACTTACCACTGCCACACCCATTACCACTGCCACACTCCTTACAACTACCACACCCCTTTCCACTGCCACAGTCTTTACCACTGCCACAGTCCTTACCACTGCCACAGTCTTTACGACTGCCACACACCTTACTACAGCCATGTTCCTTACCACTGCCACACCCCTTACCACTGACACACTCCTTACCACTGCCACACTTTTTAACACTGCCACACCCGTTACCACTGCCACAAGATTTCCACTGCCACAACCCTTACCACTGCCACAGTCCTTACCACTGCCACAGTCCTTACCACTGCCACAGTCCTTACCACTGCCACACTCCTTACCACTGCCACACACCTTACCACTGCCATAGTCCTTACCACTGCCACACCCCTTACCTTGCCACACTCCTTACGACTGCCACACTCCTTACAACTGCCGCACCCCTTACAACTGCCACACCCATTAAAACTGCCACAGTCCTTACCACCTCCACAGTCCTTACCACTGCCACAGTCCTTACCACTGCCACACCCTTACCACTGCAACACCCCTTACCACTGCCACACACCTTATCACTGCCAAACCCCTTACCATGCGACAGTCCTTACCACTGCCACACCCCTTACCAGTGCCATTCTCCTTACTACTGCCACACTCCTTACCACTGCCACATTCCTTACCACTGCCATAGTCCCTACCACTGCCACACACATTACCACTGCAACACCCCTTACCACTGCCACACCCCTTACCACTGCCACAAGCCTTACCACTGCCGCACCCCTTACCACTGATACACCCCGACCACTGCCACAGTCCTTATCACTGCCACACTCCTTAACACTTCCACAATACTTATCACTGCCACAGTACTTACCACTACCACACCCCTTACCACAGCCACACTCCTTACCACTGCGACAATACTTACCACTGCCCACTTCTTATCACTGCCAGACCTCTTACCACTGCTACACTCCTTACCACTGCCAGACTCCTTACCACTGCCACAACCCTTAACACTGCCAAACCCCTTACCACTGCCACAGTCCTTACCATGCCACAGTCCTTACCACTGCCGAACCCCTTACCACTACAACACCACTTACCACTGCCACACCCCTTACCAGTGCCACAGTCCTTAACACAGCCACACCCCTTGCCACAGCCATGTTCCTTACCACTGCCACACCCCTTACCACAGCCACACCCCTTAAAACTGCCATAACCCTTACAACTGCCGCACCCCTTGCCACTGCCACAGTTCCTACCACTGCCACAATACTAACCACTGCTAAACCCCTTACCACTGCCACACCCCTTACCACTGCCACAGTCCTTACCACTGCCACACCCCTTACCACAGCCAAAACCCTACCACTGCTACACCCCTTACCACTGCCACACTCCTTATCTCTGACACACCACTTATCACTGCCACAGTCCTTACCACTGCCAGACCCCTTACCACTGACACACTCCTTCCCACTGCCACACCTTTTAACACTGCCACACCCATTACCACTGCCACACCATTTCCACTGCCACACCCCTTAACATTGCCAAACCCCTTACCACTGCCACACTCCTTATCATTTCCACAGTCCTTACCACTACCAAGCCCTTACCACTACCACACACCTTACCACTGCCACTCCTTACCACTGCCACACCTCTTACCACTGCCACACCCCTTATCACTGCCACACATCTTATCACTGCCACACCCCTTACCACTGCCACAATCCTTACCACTGCCACCACCCTTACCACTGCCACACCCCTTGCCACTGCCACACCCCTTACCACTGCCACCCTCCTTACCAGTGCCACACCCATTATCACTGCAACACCCCTTACCACTACCACACCCCTTACCACTGCCACACTCCTTATCACTGCCACACAACTTACCACTGCCACAGTCCTTACCATGCCACACCCCTTACCAATGCCACAGTCCTTACCACTGCCAAACTCCTTACCACATCCACACCCCTTACCACAGCCACAGTCCTTACCACTACCACACCAGTTACCACTGCCACACCCCTTACCACTGCCACACCACTTACCACTGCCACACTCCTTACCACTGCCACACCCCTTACCACTGCCCCACCCCTTACCACTGCCACAGTGTTTTCCACTGCCACAGTCCTTAGCACTGCCACACCCCTTACCACTGCCACACCCCTTACCACTGCCACAGTTCTAACCACTGCCACACCCCTTACCACTGCCACACCCCTTACCACTGCCACAGTCCTTACCACTGCCACACTCCTTACCACTGCCACACTCCTTACCACTGCCACACTCCTTACACTGCCACACACTTACCACTGCCACAGTTTTTACCACTGCGACAATACTTACCACTACCACACCCCTTACCACTACCACACCCCTTACCACTGCTACACTCCTTACCACTGCGACCATACTTACCACTGCCACACCCCTTACCACTACCACACCCCTTACCACTACCATACCCCTTACCACTGCCACACCCCTTACCACTACCACATCCCTTACCACTACCACACCCCTTAATACTACCACACACCTTACCACTGCCACACCCCTTAGCACTTTCACACCCCTTACCACTGCCACACTCCTTACCACTGCCATACCACTTACCACTACGACACCCCTTGCCACTGTCCCACCCCTTACCACTGCCACAAGTTTTCCACTGCCACAGTCCTTAGCACTGCCACACCCCTTACCACTGCCACAGTTCTTAACACTGCCACTCCCCATACCACTGCCACAGTCCTTACCACTGCCACAGTCCTTACCACTGCCACACCACTTACCACTGCCACAGTCCTTATCACTGCCACACTCCTTACCACTGCCACACTCCTTACCACTGCCACACTCCATAACACTGCCACAACCCTACCACTGCCAAACCCCTTACCACTGCACACCACTTAGCACTTCCACACCCCTTAACACTGCCACATTCCTTACCACTGCCACACCTCTTACCACTACGACACCCCTTAACACTGCCACACCCCTTACCACTGACACAGTCCTTACCAGTGACACAGTCCTTACCACTGCCACACCCCTTACCACTGCCACACTCCTTACCACTGCCACAGTCCTTACCACTGCCACACCCCTTACCACTGCCACACCCCTTACCACTACCACACCCCTTACCACTACCATACCCCTTACCACTGCCACACCCCTTACCAATACCACACCCCTTACCACTACCACACCCCTTAATACTACCACACACCTTACCACTGCCACACCCCTTAGCACTTTCACACCCCTTACCACTGCCACACTCCTTACCACTGCCATACCACTTACCACTACGACACCCCTTGCCACTGTCCCACCCCTTACCACTGCCACAAGTTTTCCACTGCCACAGTCCTTAGCACTGCCACACCCCTTACCACTGCCACAGTTCTTAACACTGCCACTCCCCATACCACTGCCACAGTCCTTACCACTGCCACAGTCCTTACCACTGCCACACCACTTACCACTGCCACAGTCCTTATCACTGCCACACTCCTTACCACTGCCACACTCCTTACCACTGCCACACTCCATAACACTGCCACAACCCTACCACTGCCAAACCCCTTACCACTGCACACCCCTTAGCACTTCCACACCCCTTAACACTGCCACATTCCTTACCACTGCCACACCTCTTACCACTACGACACCCCTTAACACTGCCACACCCCTTACCACTGACACAGTCCTTACCAGTGACACAGTCCTTACCAATGCCACACCCCTTACCACTGCCACACTCCTTACCACTGCCACAGTCCTTACCACTGCCACACCCCTTACCACTGCCACACCCCTTACCACTGCCACAGTCTTTACCACTGCCATACTCCTTACCACTGCCACACTCCTTACCACTGCGACACCCCTTACACTGCCATACTCCTTACCACTGCCACACCCCTTACCACTGCCACACTCCTTACCACTGCGACAATACTTACCACTGCCACACCCCTTACCACTGCCACACACCTTACCACTGCCATATCCCTTACCAGTGCCACACTCCTTATCACTGCCACACCCCTTACCATTGCCACAATCCCTACCACTGCCACACGTTTTACCACTGACACAGTCCTTACCACTGCCACACCCCTTACCACTACCACACTCCTTAACACTACCACACACCTTACCACTGCCACACTCCATATCACTGCCACACCCCTTACCACTGCCACACCACTTACCACTGCCACAATCCCTAACACTGCCACACCCCTTACCACTGCCACAGACCTTACCACTACCATACCCTTTACCACTGCCCCACTCCTTACCACTGGTACACCCCTTACCACTGCCATACCCCTTACCACTGCCACACCCCTTACCACTGCCACACTCCTTACCACTGCCACACCCTTACCACTGCCACACCCCTTACCAGTGCCACACCCCTTACCACTGCCACAGTCCTTCCCACTGCCACAGTCCTTAACACTGCCACACCCCTTACCACTGCCACAACACTTACCACTGCCAGACCCCTTACCACTGCCACACTCCTTACCACTGCACAGTCCTTATCACTGCCACAATCCCTACCACTACCTCATCCCTTACCACTGCCACACTCCTTACCACTGCGACAATACTTTCCACTGCCACACTCCTTATCATTGCCACACCCCTTACCACTGCCACAATCCCTACCACTGCCACACCCCTTACCACTGCCACATTGTTTACCACTGCGACAATATTTACCACTACCACACCCCTTACCACTACCACAACCCTTCCACTACCACATTCCTTACCACTGCGACAATACTTACCACTGCCACACCCCTTACCACTGCCACAATCCCTACCAGTGCCACACCCCTTACCACTGCCACAGTCCTTACAACTGCCACACCCCATACCACTGCCACAGTCCTTAACGCTACCACACCCCTTACCACTGCCACCTTCCTTACCACTGCCATACTCTTTACCACTGCCACACCCCTTACAACTGCCACACCCCTTACCACCGACACAGTCCTTAACACTACCAGACCCGTTACCACTGTTACGCCCCTTACCTCTTCCACAGTCCTTACCACTGCCACACCCCATACCACTGTCACAGTCCTTACCACTTCCACACCCCTTACCACTGCCACCTTCCTTACCACTGCCATACTCCTTACCACTGTTACACCCCTTACCACTTCCACAGTCCTTACCACTGCCACAGTCCTTACCACTGCCACACTCCTTACCACAGCCAAACTCCTTACCACTGCCACAATACTTATCACTGCCACAGTCCTTACCACTACAACACCCCTTAACACTGCTACACTCCTGACCACTGCGACAATACTTACCACTGCCACACTCCTTACAACTGCCACACCCCTTACCACTGCCACAGTCCTTACCAATGCCACAGTCCTTACCACTGCCAAACCCCTTACCACTGCCACACCACTTACCACTGCCACACCACTTACCAGTGCCACAGTCCTTACCACAGCCACACCCCTTACCACTGCCACAATCCTTACTACTGCCACACCCCTTGCCACAGCCATGTTCCTTACCACTGCCACAACCTTTACCACAGCCACACCCCTTACCACTGACATACCCCTTACCACTGCCGCACCCCTTGCCACTGCCACAGTCCCTACCACTGCCACAATACCAACCCCTGCTAAACCCCTTACCAATGCCACACCCCTTACCACTGCCACATCCCTACCACTGCCACACTCCTTACCACTGCCACACCCCTTACCACTGCCAGACCACTTACCACTGCCACACCCCTTACCACTGCCACACTCCTTACCACTGCACACTCCTTATCACTGCCACAATCCCTACCACTGTCACACCCCTTACCACTGCTACAATACTTACCACTGCCACACCCCTTATCACTGCCACAAACCTTATCCTGCCACACCCCTTACCACTGCCACAATCCCTACCACTGCCACACCCCTTACCACTGCCACAGGCCTTACCACTGCCCCACTCCTTAACACTGCCACAATACTTACCACTCCACATCCATTACCACTGCCACACTCCTTACCACTACCACACCCCTTTCCCCTGCCACAGTCCTTACCACTGCCACAGTCCTTACCACTGCCACAGTCCTTCCCACTGCCACACTCCTTACCACTGCCACACCGCTTACCACTGCCACAGTTCTTACCACTGCCAAACACCTTACTACAGCCATGTTCCTTACCACTGCCACACCCCTTACCACTGACACACTCCTTACCACTGCCACACTTTTTAACACTGCTAACCCGTTACCACTGCCACACCATTTACATTGCCACACCCCTTACCATTGCCACCCCCTTACCAATGCCACACTCCTTATCATGTCCACAGTCCTTACCACTACCGAGCCCTTACCACTACCACACCCCTTACCACTACCACACACCTTACCACTGCCACACTCCTTACCACTGCCACACTCCTTACCACTGCCACACCATTTATCACTGCTACACCCCTTACCACTGCCACAGTCCTTACCACTGCCACACCCCTTACCACTGCCACACACCTTACCACTGCCATACCCCTTACCACTGCCACACTCCTTCCCAGTGCCACACCCCTTTTCACTGCAACACCCCTTACCACTGCCACACTTCTTATCACTGCCACACCCCTTACCACTGCCACACCCCTTACCATTTCCATACCCCTTACCACTGATACACTCCTTATCACTACCACACAAATTACCACTGCCACAGTCCTTACCATGCCACACCCCTAACCCTTGCCACACTCCTTACTACTGCTATACTCCTTAACACTGCCACACCCGTTACCACTGCCACAGTCCTTACCACTGCCACACCCCTTATCACTGCAACCCCCCTTACCACT
Organism: Microtus pennsylvanicus; assembly: GCF_037038515.1. Lineage (NCBI taxonomy): Eukaryota > Metazoa > Chordata > Mammalia > Rodentia > Cricetidae > Microtus > Microtus pennsylvanicus. Next base: position 59,703,440 of record NC_134601.1, on the reverse strand, counting down.
GCCACAGTCCTTACCACTGCCACAGTCCTTACCACTGCCACACCCCTTATCACTGCAACCCCCCTTACCAATGCCACAGTCCTTACCACTGCCACACTCCTTACCATTGCCACAGTCCTTACCACTGCCAGAGTCCTTACCACTGCCACACCCCTTACCACTGCCATACTCCTTACCACTGCCACAACCCTTACCACTGCCACAGTCCTTATCCCTGCCACACCCCTTACCACTGCCCTACCCCTTACCACTACCACAGTCCTTACCACTGCCACAACCCTTACCACTACCACACCCCTTACCACTGCCATAGTCCTTACCACTGCCACAGTCCTTACCACTGCCACACACCTTACCACAGCCAAGTTATTTACCACTGCCACACCCCTTAGCACAGCCATACTCCGTACCACTGCCACACCCCTTAGCACTGCCACACCACTTACCACAGCTACACCCCCTAACACTGCCACCCCTTACCACTGCCACATCCCTTACCACTGCCACACCCCTACTACTGCCACACCCCTTATCACTGCCACACTCCTTATCACTGCCACACCAATTACCACTGCCACAGTCCTTACCACTGCCACACTCCTTACCACTGCCACACCCCTACTACTGCCACACCCCTTACCACTGCCACACTCCTTATCACTGCCACACCAATTACCACTGCCACAGTCCTTACCACTGCCACACCCCTTACCACTGCCACACCCCTTACCACTGCCAAACTACTTACACCTGCCACACCCCTTACTACTGCCACACCCCTTACCACTGCCACACCCCTTACCACTGCCACACCCCTTACCCCTGCCACACTCCTTATCATTTCCACAGTCCTTACCACTACCATAACCCTTACCACTACCACAACCCTTACCACTACCACACACCTTACCACTGCCACACTCCTTACCACTGCCACACTCCTTACCACTGCCACACTCCTTATCACTGCCACACCCCTTACCACTGCCACATTCCTTACCACTGCCACAATCCCTAACAGTGCCACACCCCTTACCACTGACACAGTCCTTACCACTACCAAACCCCTTACCACTACCACACACCTTACCACGCCACACTCCTTACCACTGCCACACCCCTTACCACTGCCACACCCCTTAGCACTGCCACACTCCTTACCACTGCCACACCACGTACCACTGCCAGACGCCTTACACTGCCACACTCCTTACCACTGCACACTCCTTATCACTGCACAATCCCTACCACTGCCACACCACTTACCACTGCCAGACTCCATACCACTGCGACAATACTTACGACTGCCACACTCATTATCACTGCCACACCCCTTACCACTGCCACAATCCCTACCACTGCCACACCCCTTACCACTGCCACAGTCTTTACCAATGCGACAATACTTGCCACTACCACACCACTTACCACAGCCACATCCCTTACCACTGCCACACACCTTATCACTGCCACAACCCTTACCACTGCCACAATCCTTCCCACTGCCACAAGTTTTACCACTGACACATTCCTTACCACTGCCAAACCCCATACCACTGCCACAGTTCTTAACACTGCCACACCCCATACCACTTCCACAGTCCTTACCACTGCCACAGTCCTTACCACTGCCACACCACTTACCACTGCCACAGTCCTTATCACTGCCACACTCCTTACCACTGCCACACTCTTTACCACTGCCACACTCCATAACACTGCCACAACCCTACCACTGCCAAACCCCTTACCACTGCCACACCCCTTAGCACTTCCACACCCCTTAACACTGCCACATTCCTTACCACTGCCATACCCGTTACCACTACCACACCCCTTAACACTGCCACACCCCTTACCACTGACACAGTCCTTACCAGTGACACAGTCCTTACCACTGCCACACCCCTTACCACTGCCACACTCCTTACCACTGCCACAGTCCTTACCACTGCCACAACCCTTACCACTGCCACACCCCTTACCACTGCCACAGTCTTTACCACTGCCATACTCCTTACCACTGCCACACTCCTTACCACTGCCACACCCCTTACACTGCCATACTCCTTACCACTGCCACACCCCTCACCACTGCCACACTCCTTACCACTGCCACACCCCTTACCATTGCCACAATCCCTACCACTGCCACACGTTTTACCACTGACACAGTCCTTACCACTGCCACACCCCTTACCACTACCACACTCCTTACCACTACCACACACCTTACCACTGCCAAATTCCTTAACACTGCCACATTCCTTACCACTGCCACACTCCTTATCACTGCCACACCCCTTTCCACTGCCACACTCCTTACAGTGCCATACTCCTTACCACTACCACACCCCTTACCACTGACACACCCTTTACCACTGACACACTCCTTACCACTGCCACACTTTTTAACACTGCCACATCCGTTACCACTGCCACACCATTTCCACTACCACACCCCTTACCATTGCCACCCCCTTACCAAATCCACACTCTTGATCATGTCCACAGTCCTTACCACTACCAAGCCCTTACCACTACCACACACCTTACCACTACCACACACCTTACCACTGCCACACTCCTTACCACTGCCACACTTCTTACCACTGCCACACCACTTATCACTGCTACACCCCTTACCACTGCCACAGTCCTTACAACTGCCACACCCCTTACCACTGCCACAACCCTTACCACTGCCATACCCCTTACCACTGCCACACTCCTTCCCAGTGCCACACCCCTTATCACTGCAACACCCCTTACCACTGCCACACCCCTTACCACTGCCACACTCCTTATCACTGCAACACCCCTTACCACTGCCACACCTCTTACCATTTCCACACCCCTTACCACTGATACACTTCTTATCACTGCCACACAACTTACCACTGCCACAGTCCTTACCATGCCACACTCCTTACCACTGCCACACTCCTTACTACTGCTATACTCCTTGACACTGCCACACTCCTTACCACTGCCACACCCCTTACCACTGCCACAATCCCTAACCCTGCCACACCCCTTACCAATGCCACACCCGTTAGCACTTCCACAACCCTTACCACTGCCACACTCTTTACCACTGCCACACCCCTTACCACTGCCAAAGTCCTTACCACTGCCAAAGTCCTTACCACTGCCACACCCCTTACCACTGCCACACCCCTTACCACTGCCACAGTCCTTATCCCTGCCACACCCCTTACCAATGCCCCACCCCTTACCACTGCCACAGTCCTTACCACTGCCACAACCCTTACAACTACCACACACCTTACCACTGCCATAGACCTTACCACTGCCACAGTCCTTACCACTGCCACACACCTTACCACAGCCATGTTATTTACCACCGCCACACCCCTTACCACAGCCATACTCCTTACCACTGCCACACCCCTTACCACTGCCACACCACTTACCACAGTACACCCCTTAACACTGCCACCCCTTACCACTGCCACATCCCTTAGCACTGCCACACCCCTTAACACTAACACAATACTTATCACTGCCACAGTCCTTACCACTGCCACACCCCTTACCACTGCCACACCCCTTACCACTGCCACACTTTTTATCACTGCCACACCCATTACCACTGCCACACCCCTACCACTGCCACACCCCTTACCACTGCCACACTCCTTATCACTGCCACACCACTTATTACTGCCACAGTCCTTACCACTGCCACACCCCTTACCACTGCCACACTCTTTAATCCTGCCACACCCCTTACCACTGCCACACCCCTTACCACTACCACACCCCTTACCACTGCCACACTCCTTATCATTTCCACAGTCCTTACCACTACCATACCCCTTACCACTACCACACGCCTTACCACTACCTCACACCTTACCACTGCCACACTCCTTACCACTGCCACACTCCTTACCACTGCCACACTCCTTATCACTGCCACACCACTTACCACTGCCACATTGCTTACCACAGCGACAATCCCTAACAGTGCCACACCCCTTACCACTGACACAGTCCTTGCCACTACCACACGCCTTACCACTACCTCACACCTTACCACTGCCACACTCCTTACCACTGCCAAAGTCCTTACCAGTGCCAGACTCCTTACCACTGCCACACCCCTTACCACTGCCAAAGTCCTTACCACTGCCACAGTCCTAATACTGCCACACCCCTTGCCACTGCCACACCCCTTATCACTGCCAAAGTCTTTACCACTGCCACACTCTTTACCACTGCCACACCCCTTACCACTGCCAAAGTTCTTACCACTGCCACACCCCTTAGCACTGCCACACTCCTTACCACCGCTACACTCTTTACCACTGCCACACCCCTTACCACTGCCACACCCCTTACCACTGCCACAGATCTTACCACTGCCACACCCCTTACCACTGCCACACCCCTTACCACTGCCACATTCCTTACCACTGCCACACCCCGTACCACTGCCAGACGCCTTACACTGCCACACTCCTTACCACTGCACACTCCTTATCACTGCACAATCCCTACCACTGCCACACCACTTACCACTGCCACACTCCTTACGACTGCCACTGTCCTTACCACTGCCACACTCCTTATCACTGCCACACCCCTTACCACTGCCACAATCCCTAGCACTGCCACACCCCTTACCACTGCCACAGTTTTTACCACTGCGACAAAACTTACCACTACCACACCCCTTACCACTGCCACATCCCTTACCACTGCCACACTCCTTATCACTGCCACAACCCTTACCACTGCCACAATCCTTCCCACTGCCACACGTTTTACCACTGACACATTCCTTACCACTGCCAACACCCATACCACTGCCACAGTTCTTAACACTGCCACACCCCATACCACTGCCACAGTCCTTACAACTGCCACAGTCCTTACCACTGCCACACCACTTACCAATGCCACAGTCCTTATCACTTCCACACTCCTTACCACTGCCACACTCCTTACCACTGCCACACTCCATAACACTGCCACAACCCTACCACTGCCACACCCCTTACCACTGCCACACCCCTTAGCACTTCCACACCCCTTACCACTGCCACATTCCTTACCACTGCCACACCCCTTACCACTACGACACCCCTTAATACTGCCACACCCCTTACCACTGCCACAGACCTTACCAGTGCCACAGTCTTTACCACTGCCACACCCCTTACCACTGCCACTCCCCTTACCACTGCCACAGTCCTTACCACTGAAACACCCCTTACCACTGCCACATCCCTTACCACTGCGACAGTCTTTACCACTGCCATACTCCTTACCATTGCCACACTCCTTATCACTGCCACACCCCTTACACTGCCATACTCCTTAACACTGCCACACCCCTTACCACTGCCACACTCCTTACCACTGCGACAATACTTACCACTGCCACACCACTTACCACTGCCACACACCTTACCACTGCCACATCCCTTACCACTGCCACACTCCTTACCACTGCCACACCCCTTACCATTGCCACAATCCCTACCACTGCCACACGTTTTACCACTGACACAGTCCTTACCACTGCCACACCCCTTACCACTACAACACTCCTTACCACTACCAAACACCTTACCATTGCCACACTCCTTAACACTGCCACATTCCTTACCACTGCCACACTCCTTATCACTGCCACACATCTTTCCACTGCCACACCCCTTACACTGCCATACTCCTTACCACTACCACACCCCTTACCACTGCCACACTCCTTAGCACTGCGACAACTTACCACTGCCACACGCCTTACCACTGCCACACACCTTACCACTGCCACAATCCCTAACACTTTCACACCCCTTACCACTGACACAGTCCTTACCACTACCACACCCTTTACCACTGCCACAATCCCTAACACTGCCACACCACTTACCACTGCCACACCCGTTAGCACTTCCACAACCCTTACCACTGCCACACTCCTTACCACTGCCACACCCCTTACCACTGCCACAGTCCTTACCACTGCCACAGTCCTTACCACTGCCACAGTCCTTACCACTGCCACACCCCTTACCACTGCCACACCCCTTACCACTGCCACAGTCCTTATCACTGCCACACCCCTTTCCACTGCCACACCCCTTACCACTGCCACAGTCCTTCCACTGCCACACTCATTACCACTGCCACAGTCCCTACCACTGCCACACCCCTTACCACTGCCATACTCCTTACCACTGCTTCACCGCTTACCACTGCCGCAGTCCTTATCACTGCCACACCCATTACCATTGCCCCACCCCTTACTACTGCCACAGTCCTTACCACTGCCACACCCCTTACCACTACCACATCCCTTACCACAGCCATGTTACTTACTTACCACTGCCACACCCCTAACACAGCCATACTCCTTACCAGTGCCACACCCCTTACCACTGCCACACCCCTTACCATGGCTACACCCCTTAACACTGCCACCCCTTACCACTGCTACATCCCTTACAACTGCCACACCCCTTACTACTGCCACTATACTTATCACTGCCACAGTCCTTACCACTGCCACACCCCTTACCTTTGCCACACCCCTTACCACTGCGATATTTTTTATCACTGCCACACCCCTTACCACTGCCACACCCCTACCACTGCCACACCCCTTACCACTGCCACACTCCTTATCACTGCCACACCACTTACCACTGCCACAGTCCTTACCACTGCCACACCCCTTACCACTGCCACAATCCTTATCACTGCCACACCACTTACCACTGCCACAGTCGTTACCACTGCCACAACCCATACCAATGACACAGTCCTTACCACTGCCACACCCCTTACCACTGCCACACCCCTTACCACTGCCAAACTCCTTACCACTGCCACACCCCATACCACTGCCACAGTTCTTATCACTGCCACAGTCTTTGCAACTGCCGTACTCCTTACCACTGCCACACCCCTTACCACTGCCACACCCCTTACCACTGCCACACCCCTTACCACTGCCACACACCTTACCACTGCAACACCCCTTACCTCTGCCACACAGTTTACCACTAACACACTCCTTATCACTGCCACAATCCCTACCACTGATACACCCCGTACCACTGCTACAGTCCTTATCACTGCCACGCTCCTTGCCACTGCCACAATACTTATCACTGCCACAATCCTTACCACTACCACACCCCTTACCACTGCCACATTCCTTACCACTGCGACAATACTTACCACTGCCACATTCCTTACCACTGCGACAAAACTTACCACTGCCACACTCCTTATCACTGCCACACTCCTTACCACTGCTACACTTTTTACCACTGCCACACTCCTTACCACTGCCACACCCCTTACCACTGCCAAACTTCTTACCACTGCCACAGTCCTTACCACTGCCACAGTCCTTGCCACTGCCACACCCCTTACCACTGCCACACCCCTTACCACTGCCACAGTCCTTACCACAGCCACACCCCTTACCACTGCCACAGTCCTTACCACTGCCACATCCCTTGCCACAGCCATGTTCCTTACCACTGCCACACCCCTTACCACAGCCATACCCCTTACCACTGCCATACCCCTTACCACTCCCACACCCCTTGCCACTGCCACAGTCCCTACCACTGCCACAATACTTACCACTGCCAAACCCCTTACCACTGCCACACTCCTTACCACTGCCACAGTCCCTACCACTGCCATACCCCTTGCCACAGCCATGTTCCTTACCACTGCCACACCCCTTACCACAGCCACACACCTTACCACTGCCACACCCTTTACCACTGCCACACCCCTTACCACTGCCACAGTCCTTACCACTACCATGTTGATTGCCTTGGCGGGCTACTTAGTCTAGGGTTAGTAGCCCGCCTGGCGGTTCAGTTTTTCCAGGGTCACGGAGAGGCACTACCTCGACGATAAATGGGCTAAGAAAGAGGAAGAATGCTATGCAAGGTTTGTCAAAGCCTCCGTTTATTAGGGACGAGATACAACTTTTTATAGGGTAAGGAGTTGGGGGATGGGCACAGGGGCCTGGTCTCTTGCTGCGTGGTTCACGTTGGTCACATGGTCCGAGTTGGTCATGTAGGCAGGAGGTTACCTTCAGTCAGGTCACTGTAGGCCTGGAAGTTGACCCACCTAGCTCCCTAGATAGTTTGGAATGTGGTGTGGGTTCCGCTAACAGATAGCTCTCATTAACAACCAATTTGGGTGTGGGGTAGGCTCGGTTAATAGAACCATTACTAACACAATTAAGGGTGTGGGGTTCTCTGCAGACTCCCCAGGGTGATGGTTCCTCTAATGATTTTAGGAGGAAATTGGCTCCTGACAGATCCCCCTTTCTTTTATAAAGACAGGCAGCTATTAAGTGAAGGGCATCAGGTCAGAGTCCAACCAAGGTGTCAGATCTAAAGGAGAAGGGACTGGGACAAGGAGAGACCCTCCTCTCGAATGATGAAGCAATTTACCTCTCCTGGGAACAGAGGGGTGCCTTATGATTCTTAGGTCGAGTGGGGACCAGGTCTTTATCCCCCTTACCCGTCCTAGGATTCCCAGTATCCTGTCTTAGGTTGGGGGATTTCCTGCCACAAGTCACCCGTCCTTGGAGCTCCTCAAATGAAAGGTATCTAGCGAGATTTAAAGTAAACAGATCACAGGTCGCCCTGTCTTAGGCTATGTGGAGGGCACTCCTCGTACCTGGCACCATGCCATTGTTGAGCCGGCCAGTACAGCCTCTGTATGGTGTGCTGTACAGGCGAGGGTCCACACTAACTCCCGTCATTGGGCCCCTGTGTCTATCATTAATGAAAAGACTGTGAGTAGCTCCTCAAACAAAATATAATGATATAATTTTGGGCACCAATAACTCCATCTTCCAGACAAGAAGAAAGGGCATTTTCCAAACCCAGTATTCACCTTTTTATCTGGCCTTAGGTATCCTCCTTCCTAAATGCCTACCCCACAATAAGATTATGAGTGCTGCCTGCCAATAATTAGGGCAGTGTAAAAGGGATCTAAATCTAAAATTTTTAACATATGCATTAAACCCAAACATTTTACAGTGTGTGTCAATCCTTTCCCAACATCTATAAGGAGTTATAAGTATCAGGTCAATTGTAGTAAGAGCACAATGACATACATTGTTGTTATCAAATACCACCAGTTCCAGTCTCTGAGCAACAGTGACAGGAACCCTAATCTTCCCCCTTCTTAAGTGAAGAGGCATTAATATTTTAAATAAAATGAGTTTTATGTCCCAAAGATTAAAACTGTCTGATGTTTAGTCTGCATCAGAAACATCTCAGCATTTGTGCTTCAGGGCAGGTGGGATTCCTGAGTGAGGTGAGCTGGATTCAGCTATCTGAAGCACATCCTGGCACTCATCTCAGGCGGGTCTCCCTGGACTCTCTAGGGGCAGAATTGACACCCTGCAGAGTGGTGTAGCAGCTTGTGTTATCAGGCACTCCTCTCCTCGGGGGCAGGAAAGGCCGGACCAAGGACCTCTCCCCAATCTCCTCTGGAACTCCTCTGTGGGCATCTGCAGCCTCGACATTAGATCCACCTTTTCTTTTCTTTCTGTGAAAAAAGCATAAACATATCCTCAACCGCAAATATAAATAGGTCGGGTATTTTTTTTATAATGCATTGCAAGGGTTTTTCCACCTTGCCTTAGCAAACGATAGCTTGGTGTTATTGCGCCAGATCCGTTTGCATCAGGATCTGCTTGCAACTTTTTATGAGTTGCTTTGAAGGAGCCTTGTTACGCTCCACAATTTTTTTTTATTTTAACCATATATAGTTTTTCCATTGGAAAAGCCATTTGTAAAATTTAGCATAAAATCCTTTAAGGGATTTTTTTGCTATAACATTAGCAAAATATAGTTTTGTGAATTGTAGCAATGATCTGGGAAAAGATTATTGTTTTTGCCTTTGAATTGAGCAAACATAATTGTCCAGGAATCAATTTTAAAATTCTCAATGAATCTATTGTTTAGTATAAGAAGCATTGATCATAGTCAATATTTTGTCAAACCATTTTTCAGCTTTTATCCTGCCCTTTTGTATTAGACAGGCTACTGTTTTAAATTAAGAGTTTAATATCTTAACTGGCAAAACTGGAAAGGTTTAGCCATAAACAGCATTTTTTATAAAACTGTTGTAGAATAAGTTTTACATTTAATAAACATATTTGCCATAACTGAATTATAATTAACATATTGTATTTGTTGATTATTGTATACTTTACCTGTTGATTTATATTTTTTACCTGCTTGAGTACCTGTTAGGCAGCTTTAAGCTCTCTATTGGAAACTGGTTTTTTTGTAAGAATTTTACCTAGCGGCTCAAGGTCTTCCATAAGAATATTATAACTAGGGCTTTAACCATTGTATATCTAATTAAAAGTTTTTAAGCTATCCTCCTCTTAAGTTTTAAGTCTGCCTTGCAGATAGGAAAATGGAAAAATGAAGCATTGTTTGACTAATAATGCTGGCCTCATTAGACACCAACATGTAGAAGAATGAAAATAAATCTACATCCATCTTCATGTACAAAACATAAGTTTAAATGAGCCAAAGGTCTCAGCATATAAAAATTATGTTGAATCTCACAGAGAAAAATTTTTGAAGCACACTTTGCCACATCTCAAACACAGCCTCAGTGGCATAAACATTTGGAGAAACCATAAATCTCCTGAACTGAGAAACTTTTGAATAACAAGACTATAGAGTGGGAAAAGATCTTTACTTATCATAAATCCATTCCAAAAATATATGAAGAACTCAGGAAATTAGTTATTAAAAATTTTAATCCCAAAAAATATTTGTTATAGACCTAAACTGAAAACTCTCAGACGAACTTAAAAATGACTGAGACACTTAAAAATGCTCAAACATAACAACCTTTAGCCCTCAGAGAAATGCAAACCAAAACTCCGAGATTTTATCTTATCCTTGTAGAAATGACCAAGATTAAAAATTATTGCTAACAATTTATGCTTAAGAAAATGTGGGTAAAGAAAAAACTTTTATTGCTGGAAGTGTAAACTGGTGCTGGAAGTGCATACTGGCACAGCCACTTTTGGATCATACCTAGTATTGAAAATCCTGGATAAACCAGACTCTCCCAGCAGGAAGAGAAGAACCAAAAATCCAGGGCTAGCCGCTTCAGCGACCCTGCACCAGGAACCAGCTGAAGACAAAGCCGTGACCTCGAAAAACAGGTTTTCCAGCTGCAATTATCACAGCACTGTTTTAGGAACTAGGGGATTAGAACCTTGGGAGTGGTCCCGAGGCAGGAGAGCTGTCCTCCTGCAACCACCACAGGATTTTTGGAATGTATGACTCTCCCGGACCACTGGGGTGTGGCCCCTTTCCTCAAAAAATTCTTTCTCCTGGTCATTGGGGGTCGAACTCCTCCCCCACCAACCTAGGCCACATGTGTGACCTCAGCAAGGATGGTCTCCAGGCCTGCTCCATCCCTAGACCCGAGTGAGAGTCTCCCCAGCACTGAGGGACCCTCTTTTTGTCTATTTTTTAAAATTAGGCAAATATCTACCTCAAAACTCAGCAATACCCCTTTTGGGCCTAAATACAAAGATGTTTAACCATACCATAAGGACACGTGTTTAGCCATGCCCATAGCAGAACCATTTTATCATAGCCTAGAATCTGAAAATAACCCAGATGTACCTCTTTTACATCTAGGATAAATGAGACATCATCCTTTTAAATATCCATGAATACCACAAAATATCTTGGAGTAACTCCAAGCAAGCAGGACAGACGTTTTGGGTCCTGTCATCTCTGCCTGTGAAGGCCAAAATGTTTTTTATTTTTAACCATTATCATTTGTTAGAGTATAACTCTGGCCCTTGATAAAGTTAATTAAGAGGCCTGAGTCTCAGCATTCCACCTTGAAGCCATACCTGGCAGCAGGAAAGGTCCTCAAGCTGAAACAATACGACTCCCACCCAAGAGCGGGCCGTACAAATGGAAAAACTTGTATAAGAACTTTAAATCTTGAAAGATCCCCTACTTTCTTGCGAAAGCAGAAGAAACACAGCAAAAATGACAATTTCACTGAAAGCAGTTTACAGATTCAGTGTAAATGTCCATTAAAAATTATAGCAACATTCCTCACAGAACTCACAGATTTAATGTAAATGTTCATTAAAACTATAGCAAAACTTTTCACAGAACTCAAAAGAACAATATAGAACTCAAAAGAACAATCTCCAACCTTATACAAAAGAAATAAAAACTCAGGATAGCCTAAACAATTCTAAAAATCCTCTGAATGTATCACAATCTTTGATTTTAAAACTTTCCTACAGAAACACAGTACTGAAATTAATCTACCTTAGATATAAACTTATACACCTACAAACTAAAGATTTTTGACCAAGAAGCAAGATTTTTAAAATGGAAAAGAAGCATATTTACTGTCCTAAATGAAGCTGCAGCTTTTTGAGTCTAGATTCCTGTATAGCAAACCTGCCTGTCAGCTTTTGCTCCATATGGCAGGGGGTTAAAGACATAGGCTCTCTAGCCCTAGCAGCCAGCCTGCTTGGCAGGCGTAGCTGTGTGGATTGTACCCTAACTTCTCGCATCTTGAGGGACTCCCTTTTGAGTCCACAAGCAAACACATAAAGCAAACCCATGAAGCAAACACATAAATCTCTGTTTTTGACTCTTACTCCTCTCTCCCTGAGTGATTGATTAAATTCCTGTATGAATTTCTCTTCCCTTGAAAGTCCCATATCTTTTTGGACGACGGTGAGCATGCGCCTACCTTGTCCTGCAGATCTGTCCGAGTTCTACAGCCGCAGGACCTTCTGTTTTCCCGGGACTGCGCGTTGTCGTCCGATAGTTGACCGTGCTCCGCGTCGCTGGTTCGGGCGCCACTGTTGATTGCCTTGGCGGGCTACTTAGTCTAGGGTTAGTAGCCCGCCTGGCGATTCAGTTATTCCAGGGTCCCGGAGAGGCACTACCTGGAAGATATGGGCTAGGAGACAGGAAGAAGGCCATGCAAAGTTTGTCAAAGCCTCCGTTTATTAGGGACGATATACAACTTTTTATAGGGTAAGGAGTTGGGGGATGGGCACAGGGGCCTGGTCTCTTGCCGCGTGGTTCACGTTGGTCACATGGTCCGAGTTGGTCATGTAGGCAGGAGGTTACCTTCAGTCAGGTCACTGTAGGCCTGGAAGTTGACACACCTAGCTCCCTAGATAGTTTGGAATGTGGGGTGGGTTCCGCTAACAGATAGCTCTCATTAACAGCCAATTTGGGTGTGGGGTAGGCGATGTCAATAGAACCATTACTAACACAATTAAGGGTGTGGGGTTCTCTGCAGACTCCCCAGGGTGATGGTTCCTGTAATGATTTTAGGAGGAAATTGGCTCCTGACACTACCACACCCCTTACCACTGCCACACCCCATACCACTGCCACAGTCCTTACCAGTGCCACACACCTTACCACTGCCACAGTCCTTACCACTGCCACAGTCCTTACCACTGCCACACCCCTTACCACTGCCACAGTCCTTACCACTGCCACACCCCTTAAAATTTCCACAGTCCTTACCACTGCCAAAACCCTTACCACTGCCACACCCCTTACCACTGCCTCAGTCCTTACCACTGCCACACCCCTTACCACTGCCACACCCCTTACTACTGCCACACTCCTTACCACTGCCACACCCCTTACCACTGCCAGACCCCTTACCACTGCCACACCCCTTACCACTGCCACACTCCTTACCACTGCACACTCCTTATCACTGCCACAATCCCTACCACTATCACACCCTTTACCACTGCAAAACTCCTTAAAACAGCGACAATACTTTACACTGCCACACTCCTTCTCTCTGCCACACCCCTTAGCACTGCCACAATCACTACCACTGCCATACCCCTTACCACAGCCACAGTCTTTACCACTGCGACAATACTTACCACTGCCACACCCCTTACCACTACCACACCCCTTCCACTGCCACAATACTTACCAATGCCACACCCCTTACCACTGCCACACTCCTTACCACTACCACACCCCTTTCCACTGCCTAAGTCCTTACCACTGATACAGTCCTTACCACTGCCACAGTCCTTAACACTGCCACACTCCTTACCACTGCCACACCCCTTACCACTGCCACAGTCCTTACCACTGCCACACACCTTACCACAGCCATGTTCCTTACCACTGCCACACCCCTTACCACAGCCACACTCCTTACCACTGCCACAACCCTTACCACTGCCACACCCCTTACCACTGCTACACCCCTTAACACTGCCACCCCTTACCACTGCCACACCCCTATCCACTGCCACAATACTTATCACTGCCACAGTCCTTACCACTGCCACACTCCTTACCACTGCCACACCCCTTACCACTGCCATACTACTTACAACTGCCACACCACTTACCACTGCCACACCCCTTACGACTACCACACCCCTTCCACTGCCACAATACTTACCAATGCCACACCCCTTACCACTGCCACACTCCTTACCACTACCACACCCCTTTCCACTGCCTAAGTCCTTACCACTGACACAGTCCTTACCACTGCCACAGTCCTTAACACTGCCACACTCCTTACCACTGCCACACCCCTTACCACTGCCACAGTCCTTACCACTGCCACACACCTTACCACAGCCATGTTCCTTACCACTGCCACACCCCTTTACCACAGCCACACTCCTTACCACTGCCACAACACTTACCACTGCCACACCCCTTACCACTGCTACACCCCTTAACACTGCCACCCCTTACCACTGCCACACCCCTATCCACTGCCACAATACTTATCACTGCCACAGTCCTTACCACTGCCACACTCCTTACCACTGCCACACCCCTTACCACTGCCATACTACTTACAACTGCCACACCACTTACCACTGCCACACCCCTTACCACTACCACACCCCTTCCACTGCCACAATACTTACCAATGCCACACCCCTTACCACTGCCACACTCCTTACCACTACCACACCCCTTTCCACTGCCTAAGTCCTTACCACTGACACAGTCCTTACCACTGCCACAGTCCTTAACACTGCCACACTCCTTACCACTGCCACACCCCTTACCACTGCCACAGTCCTTACCACTGCCACACACCTTACCACAGCCATGTTCCTTACCACTGCCACACCCCTTACCTCAGCCACACTCCTTACCACTGCCACAACCCTTACCACTGCCACACCCCTTACCACTGCTACACCCCTTAACACTGCCACCCCTTACCACTGCCACACCCCTATCCACTGCCACAATACTTATCACTGCCATAGTCCTTACCACTGCCACACTCCTTACCACTGCCACACCCCTTACCACTGCCATACTACTTACAACTGCCACACCACTTACCACTGCCACAGTCCTTACCACTGCCACAACCCTTACCACTGCCACACTCCTTACCACTGCCACACCCCTTACCACTGCCACACCCCTTACCACTGCCACAGTCCTTATCATTGCCACACCCCTTACCACTGCCACACCCCTTAACACTGGCACACCCCTTACCACTGCCACAGTCCTAACCACTGCCACACCCCTTACCACTGCCACAGTCCTTACCACTGCCAGAGTCCTTACCACTGCCACATTCCTTACCACTGCCACACCCCTTACCACTGCCACACCACTTACCACTGCCATACTCCTTACTACTGCCACACCCCTTACCACTTCCACAGTCCTTACCACTGCCAAACCCCTTACCACTGCCACACCCCTTACCACTGCCACAGTCCTTACCACTGCTACACCCCTTAACACAGCCACCCCTTAACACTGCCACATCCCTTACCACATCCATACCCCTTACCACTGGCACAATACTTATCACTGCCACAGTCCTTAACACTGCCACACCCCTTACCACTGCCACACACCTTACCACTGCCACAGTCCTTGCCACTGCCACACCCCTTACCATTGCCACACCCCTACCACTGCCACACCCCTTACCAATGCCACACTCCTTACCACTGCCACACCACTTACCACTGCCACAGTCCTTACCACTGCCAGACCCCTACCACTGCCACACTCCTTCCCACTGCCACACTTTTTAACACTGCCACACCCCTTACCACTGCCACACCATTTCCACTGCCACACTCCTTACCACTGCCACACTCCTTATCATTTCCACAGTCCTTACAACTACCAACCCTTTACCACTACCACACCCCGTACCACTACCACAAACCTTTCCACTGCCACACTCCTTACCACTGCCACACTCTTTACCACTGCCACACTCCTTATCACTGCCACACACCTTACCACTGCCACAGTCCTTACCACTGCCACACCCCTTACCACTGCCACACCCTTACCACTGCCACACCCCTTACCACTGCCACACCCCTTATCACTGCAACACCCCTTACCACTTCCAGACCACTTACCACTGCCACACCCCTTACCACTGCCACACTCCTTACCACTGCACACTCCTTATCACTGCCACAATCCCTACAACTGTCACACCCCTTACCACTGCCACACTCTTTAAAACAGCGACAATACTTTACACTGCCACACTCCTTCTCTCTGCCACTCCCCTTAGCACTGCCACAATCACTACCACTGCCACACCCCTTACCACAGCCACAGTCTTTACCACAGCGACAATACTTACCACTGCCACACCCCTAACCACTACCACACCCCTTCCACTGCCACAATACTTACCACTGCCACACCCCTTACCACTGCCACACTCCTTACCACTAGCACACCCCTTTCCACTGCCTAAGTCCTTACCACTGACACAGTCCTTACCACTGCCACAGTCCTTAACACTGCCACACTCCTTACCACTGCCACACCCCTTACCACTGCCACAGTCCTTACCACTGCCACACACCTTACCACAGCCATGTTCCTTACCACAGCCACACCCCTTACCACAGCCACACTCCTTACCACTGCCAAAACCCTTACCACTGCCACACCCCTTACCACTGCTACACCCCTTAACACTGCCACCCCTTACCACTGCCACACCCCTTACCACTGCCACACCCCTTACCACTGCCATACTCCTTAAAACTGCCACACCACTTACCACTGCCACAGTCCTTACCACTGCCACAACCCTTACCACTGCCACACTCCTTACCACTGCCACACCCCTTACCACTGCCACACCCCTTACCACTGCCACACCCCTTACCACTGCCAGAGTCCTTACCACTGCCACAATACTTATCACTGCCACAGTCCTTACCACTGCAACACCCCTTACCACAGCCACAGTCCTTACCCCTGCCACAGTCCTTACCACTACCACACCCCATACCACTGCCTCAGTCCTTATCACTGCCACACCCCTTACCACTGCCACACCCCTACCACTTCCACACCTCTTACCACTGCTACACTCCTTATCACTGCCACACCACTTAGCACTGCCACAGTCCTTACCACTGACACAACCCTTACCACTGCCACACCCCTTACCACTGCCACACCACTTACCACTGCCACACCCCTTACCACTGCCACACCCCTTACCCCTGTCACACCCCTTACCACTGCCACTCCCCTTACCACTGCCACACCCCTTACCAGTGCCACACTCCTTATCATTGCCACAATCCCTACCACTGCCACACCCCTTACTCTTGCCACACCCCTTACCACTGCAACACCCCTTACCTCTGCCACACCCCTTACCACTGCCACACTCCTTACCACAGCCATGTTCCTTACCACTGCCACACCACTTACCGCTGCCACACTCCTTAACACTGCCACACCCCTTACCACTGCCACAGTCCTTACCACAGCCAAGTTCCTTACCACTGCCACACCCTTTACCACTGTCACACTTCTTACCACTGCCACACCCCTTACCACTGCCACAATCCCTACCACTGCCACAGTCCTTACCACTACCACACCCCTTACCACTGCCACACTCCGTACCACTACCACACCCCTTACCACTGCCACAAACCCTACCACTGCCACAGTCCTTAACACTACCACACCCCTTACCACTGCCACACTTTTTACCACTGCCACAATCCTTACCAAGCTACAATACTTACCACTGCCACAGTCCTTGCCACTACCACACCCCTTACCACAGCCACAGTCCTTACCCCTGTCACAGTCCTTACCGCTACCACACTCCTTATTACTGCCACACCCCTTACCACTGCCACACTCCTTACCACTGCCACAGACCTTACCACTGCCACAACCCTTACCACAGCCCCAGTCCTTACCACTGCCACACTTTTTACCACTGCCACACCCCTTACCACTGCCACACTCCATATCACTGAAACACCCCTTACCACTGCCACACCCCTACTACTTCCACACCTCTTACCACTGACACACCCCTTACCACTGACACACCCCTTACCACTGCCACACTCCTTACCATTGCCACAGTCCTTACCACTGCCAGAGTCCTTACCACTGCCACACCCCTTACCACTGCCATACTCCTTACCACTGCCACAACCCTTACCACTGCCACAGTTCTTATCCATGCCACACCCCTTACCACTGCCCTACCCCTTACCACTACCACAGTCCTTACCACTGCCACAACCCTTACCACTACCACACCCCTTACCACTGCCATAGTCCTTACCACTGCAACAGTCCTTACCACTGCCACACACCTTACCACAGCCATGTTATTTACCACTGCCACACCCCTTAGCACAGCCATACTCCGTACCACTGCCACACCCCTTACCACTGCCACACCACTTACCACAGCTACACCCCTTACCACTGCCACATCCCTTACCACTGCCACACCCCTACTACTGCCACACCCCTTACCACTGCCACACTCCTTATCACTGCCACACCCATTACCACTGCCACAGTCCTTACCACTGCCACACCCCTTACCACTGCCACACCCCTACAACTGCCACACCCCTTACCACTGCCACACTCCTTATCACCGCCACACCAATTACCACTGCCACAGTCCTTACCACTGCCACACCACTTACCACTGCCACACCCCTTACCACTGCCACACTCCTTACCACTGCCACACTCCTTACCACTGCCACACTCCTTATCACTGCCACACCCCTTACCACTGCCACATTCCTTACCTCTGCCACAATCCCTAACAGTGCCACACCCCTTACCACTGACATAGTCCTTACCACTACCACACCCTTTACCACTGCCACACTCCTTACCACTGCCACACCCCTTACCATTGCCAAAGTCCTTACCACTGCCACAGTCCTTACCACTGCCACACCCTTACCACTGCCACACCCCTTATCACTGCCACAGCCCTTACTACTGCCACACCCTTTACCACTGCCACACCCCTTACCCATGCTACAGTCCTTACCACTGCCACACCCCTTACCACTGCCACACCCCTTAGCACTGCCACACTCCTTACCACTGCCACACCACGTACCACTGCCAGACGCCTTACACTGCCACACTCCTTACCACTGCACACTCCTTATCACTGCACAATCCCTACCACAGCCACACCACTTACCACTGCCAGACTCCTTACCACTGCGACAATACTTACGACTGCCACACTCCTTATCACTGCCACACCCCTTACCACTGCCACAATCCCTACCACTGCCACACCCCTTACCACTGCCACAGTCTTTACCACTGCGACAATACTTGCCACTACCACACCACTTACCACAGCCACATCCCTTACCACTGCCACACACCTTATCACTGCCACAACCCTTACCACTGCCACAATCCTTCCCACTGCCACAAGTTTTACCACTGACACATTCCTTACCACTGCCAAACCCCATACCACTGCCACACCCCATACCACTGCCACAGTCCTTACCACTGCCACAGTCCTTACCACTGCCACACCACTTACCACTGCCACAGTCCTTATCACTGCCACACTCCTTACCACTGCCACACTCCATAACACTGCCAAAACCCTACCACTGCCACACCCCTTACCACTGCCACACTTCTTAGCACTTCCACACCCCTTAACACTGCCACATTCCTTACCACTGCCACACCCCTTACCACTACGACACCACTTAACACTGCCACACCCCTTACCACTGACACAGTCCTTACCAGTGACACAGTCCTTACCACTGCCACACCCCTTAACACTGCCACACTCCTTACCACTGCCACAGTCCTTACCACTGCCACACCCCTTACCACTGCCACACCCCTTACCACTGCCACAGTCTTTACCACTGCCATACTCCTTACCACTGCCACACTCCTTACCACTGCCACACCCCTTACACTGCCATACTCCTTACCACTGCCACACCCCTTACCACTGCCACACTCCTTACCACTGCGACAATACTTACCACTGCCACACCCCTTACCACTGCCACACACCTTACCACTACCACATCCCTTACCACTGCCACACGTTTTACCACAGACACAGTCCTTAACACTGCCATACCCCTTACCACTGCCACACCCCTTACCATTGCCACAATCCCTACCACTGCTACACGTTTTACCACTGACACAGTCCTTACCACTGCCACACCCCTTACCACTACCACACTCCTTACCACTACCACACACCTTACTACTGCCACACTCCTTATCACGGCCACACCCCTTACCACTGCCACACCACTTACCACTGCCACAATCTCTAACACTGCCACACCCCTTACCATTGCCACAGACCTTACCACTACCATACCCTTTACCACTGCCCCACTCCTTACCACTGGCACACCCCTTACCACTGCCATACCCCTTACCACTGCCACACCCCTTACCACTGCCACACTCCTTACCACTGCCACACCCTTACCACTGCCACACCCCTTACCAGTGCCACACCCCTTACCACTGCCACAGTCCTTCCCACTGCCACAGTCCTTAACACTGCCACACCCCTTACCACTGCCACAACACTTACCACTGCCAGACCCCTTACCACTGCCACACTCCTTACCACTGCACAGTCCTTATCACTGCCACAATCCCTACCACTACCTCATCCCTTACCACTGCCACACTCCTTACCACTGCGACAATACTTTCCACTGCCACACTCCTTATCATTGCCACACCCCTTACCACTGCCACAATCCCTACCACTGCCACACCCCTTACCACTGCCACATTGTTTACCACTGCGACAATATTTACCACTACCACACCCCTTACCACTACCACACCCCTTCCACTACCACACTCCTTACCACTGCGACAATACTTACCACTGCCACACCCCTTACCACTGCCACAATCCCTAACACTGCCACACCCCTTACCACTGCCACAGTCCTTACAACTGCCACACCCCATACCACTGCCACAGTCCTTAACGCTACCACACCCCTTACCACTGCCACCTTCCTTACCACTGCCATACTCCTTACCACTGCCACACCCCTTACAACTGCCACACCCCTTACCACAGACACAGTCCTTAACACTACCAGACCCCTTACCACTGTTACACCCCTTTCCTCTTCCACAGTCCTTACCACTGCCACACCCCATACCACTGTCACAGTCCTTACCGCTACCACACCCTTTACCGCTGCCACCTTCCTTACCACTGCCATACTCCTTAACACTGTTACACCCCTTACCACTTCCACAGTCCTTACCACTGCCACAGTCCTTACCACTGCCACACTCCTTACCACTGCCACACCCCTTACCACTGCCACACCCCTTACCACTGCCACCATCCCTACCAATGCCACACCCCTTACCACAGCCAAACTCCTCACCACTGCCACAATACTTATCACTGCCACAGTCCTTACCACTACAACACCCCTTACCACTGCTACACTCCTTACCACTGCGACAATACTTACCACTGCCACACTCCTTACAACTGCCACACCCCTTACCACTGCCACAGTCCTTACCACTGCCACAGTCCTTACCACTGCCAAACCCCTTACCACTGCCACACCACTTACCACTGCCACACCCCTTACCAGTGCCACAGTCCTTACCACAGCCACACCCCTTACCAGTGCCACAGTCCTTACCACAGCCACACCCCTTAACACTGACACAGTCCCTACTACTGCCACACTCCTTACCACTGCCACACCCCTTATCACTGCCAGACCACTTACCACTGCCACACCCATTACCACTGCCACACTCCTTACCACTGCACACTCCTTATCACTGCCACACTCCCTACCACTATCACACCCCTTACCACTGCTACAATACTTACCACTGCCACACCCCTTATCACTGCAACAAACCTTATCCTGCCACACCCCTTAACACTGCCACAATCCCTACCACTGCCACACACCTTACCACTGCCACAGTCCTTACCACTGACACACCCCATACCATTGCCACAGTCCTTACCACTACCAAACCTCTTACCACTGCCACCTTTCTTACCACTGCCATACTCCTTACCACTGCCACACCCCTTACAACTGCCACAGTCCTTACCACTGCCACAGTCCTTACCACTGCCACAGTCCTTCCCACTGCCACACTCCTTACCACTGCCACACCGCTTACCACTGCCACAGTTCTTACCACTGCCACACACCTTACTACAGCCATGTTCCTTACCACTGCCACACCCCTTACCACTGACACACTCCTTACCACTGCCACACTTTTTAACACTGCTAACCCGTTACCACTGCCACACAATTTCCATTGCCACACCCCTTACCATTGCCACCCCCTTACCAATGCCACACTCCTTATCATGTCCACAGTCCTTAACATTACCGAGCCCTTACCACTACCACACCCCTTACCACTACCACACACCTTACCACTGCCACACTCCTTACCACTGCCACACTCCTTACCACTGCCACACCCCTTATCACTGCTACACCCCTTACCACTGCCACAGTCCTTACCACTGCCACACCCCTTACCACTGCCACACACCTTACCACTGCCATACCCCTTACCACTGCCACACTCCTTACCAGTGCCACACCCCTTTTCACTGCAACACCCCTTACCACTGCCACACTTCTTATCACTGCCACACCCCTTACCACTGCCACACCCGTTACCATTTCCACACCCCTTACCACTGATACACTCCTTATCACTGCCACACAAATTACCACTGCCACAGTCCTTACCATGCCACACCCCTTACCCTTGCCACACTCCTTACTAGTGCTATACTCCTTAACACTGCCACACCCCTTACCACTGCCACACCACTTACCACTGCCACAGTCTTTACCACTGCGACAATACTTGCCACTACCACACCACTTACCACAGCCATATCCCTTACCACTGCCACACACCTTATCACTGCCACAACCCTTACCACTGACAAAGTCCTTACCACTACCACACCCTTTACCACTGCCACAATCCCTAACCCTGCCACACCCCTTACCAATGCCACACCCGTTAGCACTTCCACAACCCTTACCACTGCCACACTCCTTACCACTGCCACACCCGTTACCACTGCCACAGTCCTTACCACTGCCACACCCCTTACCACTGCAAACCCCCTTACCACTGCCACAGTCCTTACCACTGCCACACCCCTTACCACTGCCACACCCCTTACCACTGCCACAGTCCTTACCACTGCCACACTCCTTACCATTGCCACAGTCCTTACCACTGCCAGAGTCCTTACCACTGCCACACCCCTTACCACTGCCATACTCCTTACCACTGCCACAACCCTTACCACTGCCACAGTCCTTATCCCTGCCACACCCCTTACCACTGCCCTACCCCTTACCACTACCACAGTCCTTACCACCGCCACAAACCTTACCACTAACACACCCCTTACCACTGCCATAGTCCTCACCACTGCCACAGTCCTTACCACTGCCACACACCTTACCACAGCCATGTTATTTACCACTGCCACACCCCTTAGCACAGCCATACTCCGTACCACTGCCACACCCCTTACCACTGCCACACCACTTACCACAGCTACACCCCTTAACACGGCCAACCCTTACCACTACCACATCTCTTACCACTGCCACACCCCTACTACTGCCACACCCCTTACCACTGCCACACTCCTTATCACTGCCACACCAATTACCACTGCCACAGTCCTTACCACTGCCACACTCCTTACCACTCCCACACCCCTACTACTGCCACACCCCTTACCACTGCCACACTCCTTATCACTGCCACACCAATTACCACTGCCACAGTCCTTACCACTGCCACACCCCTTACCACTGCCACACCCCTTACCACTGCCAAACTACTTAAACCATCCACACCACTTACTACTGCCACACCCCTTACCACTGCCACACCCCTTACCACTGCCACACCCCTTACCACTGCCACACTCCTTATCATTTCCACAGTCCTTAGCCCTACCATAACCCTTACCACTACCGAACCCCTTACCACTACCACACACCTTACCACTGCCACACTCCTTACCACTGCCACACTCCTTACCACTGCCACACTCCTTATAACTGCCACACCCCTTACCACTGCCACATTCCTTACCACTGCCACAATCCCTAACAGTGCCACACCCCTTACCACTGACACAGTCCTTACCACTACCACACCCTTTACCACTGCCACACTCCTTACCACTGCCACACCCCTTACCATTGCCAAAGTCCTTACCACTGCCACAGTCCTTACCACTGCCACACCCCTTACCACTGCCACAACCCTTATCACTGCCACAGTCCTTACCACTGCCACACCCTTTACCACTGCCACACCCCTTACCCATGCTACAGTCCTTACCACTGCCACACCCCTTACCACTGCCACACCCCTTAGCACTGCCACACTCCTTACCACTGCCACACCACGTACCACTGCCAGACGCCTTACACTGCCACACTCCTTACCACTGCACACTCCTTATCACTGCACAATCCCTACCACTGCCACACCACTTACCACTGCCAGACTCCTTACCACTGCGACAATACATACGACTGCCAAGCTCCTTATCACTGCCACACCCCTTACCACTGCCACAATCCCTACCACTGCCACACCCCTTACCACTGCCACAGTCTTTACCACTGCGACAATACTTGCCACTACCACACCACTTACCACAGCCACATCCCTTACCACTGCCACACACCTTATCACTGCCACAACCCTTACCACTGCCACAATCCTTCCCACTGCCACAAGTTTTACCACTGACACATTCCTTACCACTGCCAAACCCCATACCACTGCCACAGTCCTTACCACTGCCACAGTCCTTACCACTGCCAAACCACTTACCACTGCCACAGTCCTTATCACTGCCACACTCCTTACCACTGCCACACTCCTTACCACTGCCACACTCCATAACACTGCCACAACCCTACCACTGCCAAACCCCTTACCACTGCCACACCACTTAGCACTTCCACACCCCTTAACACTGCCACATTCCTTACCACTGCCACCCCCCTTACCACTACGACACCCCTTAACACTGCCACACCCCTTACCACTGACACAGTCCTTACCAGTGACACAGTCCTTACCACTGCCACACCCCTTACCACTGCCACACTCCTTACCACTGCCACAGTCCTTACCACTGCCACACCACTTATCACTGCTACACCCCTTACCACTGCCACAGTCCTTACAACTGCCACACCCCTTACCACTGCCACACCCCTTACCACTGCCATACCCCTTACCACTGCCACACTCCTTTCCAGTGCCACACCCCTTATCACTGCAACACCCCTTACCACTGCCACACCCCTTACCACTGACACAGTCCTTACCACTTCCACAGTCCTTACCACTGCCACAGTCCTTACCACTGCCACACTCCTTACCACTGCCACACTCCTTACCACTGCCACACCCCTTACCACTGCCACAATCCCTACCAATGCCACACCCCTTACCACAGCCAAACTCCTTACCACTGCCACAATACTTATCACTGCCACAGTCCTTACCACTACAACACCCTTTACCACTGCTACACTCCTTACCACTGCGACAATACTTACCACTGCCACACTCCTTACAACTGCCACACCCCTTACCACTGCCACAGTCCTTTGCCACTTCCACATTCCTTACCACTGCCAAACCCCTTACCACTGCCACACCACTTACCACTGCCACACCCCTAACCAGTGCCACAGTCCTTACCACAGCCACACCCCTTACCACTGCCACAATCCTTACTACTGCCACACCCCTTGCCACAGCCATGTTCCTTACCACTGCCACAACCTTTACCACAGCCACACCCCTTACCACTGCCATACCCCTTACCACTGCCGCACCCCTTGCCACTGCCACAGTCCCTACCACTGCCACAATACCAACCCCTGCTAAACCCCTTACCAATGCCACACCCCTTAACACTGCCACAGTCCCTACCACTGCCACACTCCTTACCACTGCCACACCCCTTACCACTGCCAGACCACTTACCACTGCCACACCCCTTACCACTGCCACACTCCTTACCACTGCACACTCCTTATCACTGCCACAATCCCTACCACTGTCACACCCCTTACCACTGCTACAATACTTACCACTGCCACACCCCTTATCACTGCCACAAACCTTATCCTGCCACACCCCTTACCACTGCCACAATCCCTACCAATGCCACACCCCTTACCACTGCCACAGTCCTTACCACTGCCACACCCCATACCATTGCCACAGTCCTTACCACTACCAAACCTCTTACCACTGCCACCTTTCTTACCACTGCCATACTCCATACCACTGCCACACCCCTTACAACTGCCACACCCCTTACCACTGTCACAGTCCTTACCACTGCCCCACTCCTTACCACTGCTACAATACTTACCACTCCACACCCATTACCACTGCAACACTTCTTACCACTACCACACCCCTTTCCACTGCCACAGTCCTTACCACTGCCACAGTCCTTACCACTGCCACAGTCCTTCCCACTGCCAAACTCCTTACCACTGCCACACCGCTTACCACTGCCACAGTTCTTACCACTGCCACACACCTTACTACAGCCATGTTCCTTACCACTGCCACACCCCTTACCACTGACACACTCCTTACCACTGCCACACTTTTTAACACTGCTAACCCGTTACCACTGCCACACCATTTCCATTGCCACACCCCTTACCATTGCCACCCCCTTACCAATGCCACACTCCTTATCATGTCCACAGTCCTTACCATTACCGAGCCCTTACCACTACCACACCCCTTACCACTACCACACCCCTTACCACTGCCACAGTCCTTACCACTGCCACACCCCTTACCACTGCCACACACCTTACCACTGCCATACCCCTTACCACTGCCACACTCCTTACCAGTGCCACACCCCTTTTCACTGCAACACCCCTTACCACTGCCACACTTCTTATCACTGCCACACCCCTTACCACTGCCACACCCCTTACCATTTCCACACCCCTTACCACTGATACACTCCTTATCACTGCCACACAAATTACCACTGCCACAGTCCTTACCATGCCACACCCCTTACCCTTGCCACACTCCTTACTACTGCTATACTCCTTAACACTGCCACACCCCTTACCACTGCCACACCCCTTACCACTGCCACAATCCCTAACACTGCCACACCCCTTACCACTGACAAAGTCCTTACCACTACCACACCCTTTACCACTGCCACAATCCCTAACCCTGCCACACCCCTTACCACTGCCACACCCGTTAGCACTTCCACAACCCTTACCACTGCCACACTCCTTACCACTGCCACACCCGTTACCACTGCCACAGTCCTTACCACTGCAACACCCCTTACCACTGCAACCCCGCTTACCACTGCCACAGTCCTTACCACTGCCACACCCCTTACCACTGCCACACCCCTTACCACTGCCACAGTCCTTACCACTGCCACACTCCTTACCATTGCCACAGTCCTTACCACTGCCAGAGTCCTTACCACTGCCACACCCCTTACCATTGCCATACTCCTTACCACTGCCACAACCCTTACCACTGCCACAGTCCTTATCCCTGCCACACCCCTTACCACTGCCCTACCCCTTACCACTACCACAGTCCTTACCACTGCCACAACCCTTACCACTACCACACCCCTTACCACTGCCATTGTCCTCACCACTGCCACAGTCCTTACCACTGCCACACACCTTACCACAGCCATGTTATTTACCACTGCCACACCCCTTAGCACAGCCATACTCCGTACCACTGCCACACCCCTTACCACTGCCACACCACTTACCACAGCTACACCCCTTAACACTGCCAACCCTTACCACTGCCACATCCCTTACCACTGCCACACCCCTACTACTGCCACACCCCTTACCACTGCCACACTCCTTATCACTGCCACACCAATTACCACTGCCACAGTCCTTACCACTGCAACACTCCTTACCACTGCCACACCCCTACTACTGCCACACCCCTTACCACTGCCACACTCCTTATCACTGCCACACCAATTACCACTGCCACAGTCCTTACCACTGACACACTCCTTACCACTGCCACACCCCTTACCACTGCCAAACTACTTAAACCTGCCACACCCCTTACTACTGCCACACCCCTTACCACTGCCACACCCCTTACCACTGCCACACCCCTTACCACTGCCACACTCCTTATCATTTCCACAGTCCTTACCACTACCATAACCCTGACCACTACCGAACCCCTTACCACTACCACACACCTTACCACTGCCACACTCCTTACCACTGCCACACTCCTTACCACTGCCACACTCCTTATCACTGCCACACCCCTTACCACTGCCACATTCCTTACCACTGCCACAATCCCTAACAGTGCCACACCCCTTACCACTGACACAGTCCTTACCACTACCACATCCTTTACCACTGCCACACTCCTTACCACTGCCACACCCCTTACCATTGCCAAAGTCCTTATCACTGCCACAGTCCTTACCACTGCCACACCCCTTACCACTGCCACAACCCTTATCACTGCCACAGTCCTTACCACTGCCACACCCTTTACCACTGCCACACCCCTTACCCATGCTGCAGTCCTTACCACTGCCACACCCCTTACCACTGCCACACCCCTTAGCACTGCCAAACTCCTTACCACTGCCACACCACGTACCACTGCCAGACGCCTTACACTGCCACACTCCTTACCACTGCACACTCCTTATCACTGCACAATCCCTACCACTGGCACACCACTTACCACTGCCAGACTCCTTACCACTGCGACAATACTTACGACTGCCAAGCTCCTTATCACTGCCACACCCCTTACCACTGCCACAATCCCTACCACTGCCACACCCCTTACCACTGCCACAGTCTTTACCACTGCGACAATACTTGCCACTACCACACCACTTACCACAGCCATATCCCTTACCACTGCCACACACCTTATCACTGCCACAACCCTTACCACTGCCACAATCCTTCCCACTGCCACAATTTTACCACTGACGCATTCCTTACCACTGCCAAACCCCATACCACTGCCACAGTTCTTAACACTGCCACACCCCATACCACTGCCACAGTCCTTACCACTGCCACAGTCCTTACCACTGCCAAACCACTTACCACTGCCACAGTCCTTATCACTGCCACACTCCTTACCACTGCCACACTCCTTACCACTGCCACACTCCATAACACTGCCACAACCCTACCACTGCCAAACCCCTTACCACTGCCACACCCCTTAGCACTTCCACACCCCTTAACACTGCCACATTCCTTACCACTGCCACACCCCTTACCACTACGACACCCCTTAACACTGCCACACCCCTTACCACTGACACAGTCCTTACCAGTGACACAGTCCTTACCACTGCCACACCCCTTACCACTGCCACACTCCTTACCACTGCCACAGTCCTTACCACTGCCACACCACTTATCACTGCTACACCCCTTACCACTGCCACAGTCCTTACAACTGCCACACCCCTTACCACTGCCATACCCCTTACCACTGCCACACTCCTTTCCAGTGCCACACCCCTTATCACTGCAACACCCCTTACCACTGCCACACCCCTTACCACTGCCACACTCCTTATCACTGCAACACCCCTTAGCACTGCCACACCTCTTACCATTTCCACACCCCTTACCACTGATACACTTCTTATCACTGCCACACAACTTACCACTGCCACAGTCCTTACCATGCCATACTCCTTACCACTGCCACACTCCTTACTACTGCTATACTCCTTAACACTGCCACACCCCTTACCATGCCACACCCCTTACCACTGCCACAATCCCTAACACTGCCACACCCTTTACCACTGCCACAATCCCTAACCCTGCCACACCCCTTACCAAGGCCACACCCGTTAGCACTTCCACAACCCTTACCACTGCCACACTCTTTACCACTGCCACACCCCTTACCACTGCCAAAGTCCTTACCACTGCCAAAGTCCTTACCACTGCCACACCCCTTACCACTGCCACACCCCTTACCACTGCCACAGTCCATAACACTGCCACACTCCTTACCATTGCCACAGTCCTTACAACTGCCAGAGTCCTTACCACTGCGACACCCCTTACCACTACCATACTCCTTACCACTGCCACAACCCTTACCACTGCCACAGTCCTTATCCCTGCCACACCCCTTACCAATGCCCCACACCTTACCACTGCCACAGTCCTTACCACTGCCACACCCCTTACAACTACCACACACCTTACAACTGCCATAGACCTTACCACTGCCACAGTCCTTACCACTGGCACACACCTTACAACAGCCATGTTATTTACCACTGCCACACCCCTTACCACAGCCATACTCCTTACCACGGCCACACCCCTTACCACTGCCACACCACTTACCACAGTACACCCCTTAACACTGCCACCCCTTACCAGTGCCACATCCCTTAGCACTGCCACACCCCTTAACACTACCACAATACTTATCACTGCCACAGTCCTTACCACTGCCACACCCCTTACCACTGCCACACCCCTTACCACTGCCACACTTTTTATCACTGCCACACCCCTTACCACTGCCACACCCCTACCACTGCCACACCCCTTACCACTGCCACACTCCTTATCACTGCCACACCACTTACCACTGCCACAGTCCTTACCACTGCCACACCCCTTACCACTGCCACACTCCTGACCACTGCCACACTCTTTAATCCTGCCACACCCCTTACC
Organism: Microtus pennsylvanicus; assembly: GCF_037038515.1. Lineage (NCBI taxonomy): Eukaryota > Metazoa > Chordata > Mammalia > Rodentia > Cricetidae > Microtus > Microtus pennsylvanicus. The sequence goes on along the minus strand of NC_134601.1, from coordinate 59,672,215 downwards.
ACTGCCACACCCCTTACCACTGCCACACCCCTTACCACTGCCACACTCCTTATCATTTCCACAGTTCTTACCACTACCATACCCCTTACCACTACCACACGCCTTACCACTACCTCACACCTTACCACTGCCACACTCCTTACAACTGCCACACTCCTTACCACTGCCACACTCCTTATCACTGCCACACCCCTTACCACTGCCACATTCCTTACCAATGCGACAATCCCTAACAGTGCCACACCCCTTACCACTGACACAGTCCTTGCCACTACCACACCCTTTACCACTGCCACACTCCTTACCACTGCCACACCCCTTACCATTGCCAAAGTCCTTACCACTGCCACAGTCCTTACAACTGCCACACCCCTTACCACTGCCACACCCCTTATCACTGCCACAGTCCTTACCACTGCCACACCCTTTACCACTGCCACATCCCTTACCCATGCTACAGTCCTTACCACTGCCACACCCCTTACCACTGCCACACCCCTTAGCACTGCCACACTCCTTACCACTGCCACACCACGTACCACTGCCAGACGCCTTACACTGCCACACTCCTTACCACTGCACACTCCTTATCACTGCACAATCCCTACCACTGCCACACCACTTACCACTGCCAGACTCCTTACCACTGCGACAATACTTACGACTGCCACACTCCTTATCACTGCCACACCACTTACCACTGCCACAATCCCTACCACTGACACACCCCTTACCACTGCCACAGTCTTTACCACTGCGACAATACTTGCCACTACCACACCACTTACCACAGCCACATCCCTTACCACTGCCACACACCTTATCACTGCCACAACCCTTACCACTGCCACAATCCTTCCCACTGCCACAAGTTTTACCACTGACACATTCCTTACCACTGCCAAACCCCATACCACTGCCACAGTTCTTAACACTGCCACACCCCATACCACTGCCACAGTCCTTACCACTGCCACAGTCCTTACCACTGCCACACCACTTACCACTGCCACAGTCCTTATCACTGCCACACTCCTTACCACTGCCACACTCCATAACACTGCCACAACCCTACCACTGCCAAACCCCTTACCACTGCCACACCCCTTAGCACTTCCACACCCCTTAACACTGCCACATTCCTTACCACTGCCACACCCCTTACCACTACGACAGCTCTTAACACTGCCACACCCCTTACCACTGACACAGTACTTACCAGTGACACAGTCCTTACCACTGCCACACCCCTTACCACTGCCACACTCCTTACCACTGCCACAGTCCTTACCACTGCCACACCCCTTACCACTGCCACACCCCTTACCACTGCCACAGTCTTTACCACTGCCATACTCCTTACCACTGCCACACTCCTTACCACTGCCACACCCCTTACACTGCCATACTCCTTACCACTGCCACACCCCTTACCACTGCCACACTCCTTACCACTGCGACAATACTTACCACTGCCACACCCCTTACCACTGCCACACATCTTACCACTGCCACATCCCTTACCACTGCCACACTCCTTACCACTGCCACACCCCTTACCATTGCCACATTCCCTACCACTGCCACACGTTTTACCTCTGCCACACTCCTTACCACTGCCACACCCCTTACCATTGCCACAATCCCTACCACTGCCACACGTTTTACCACTGACACAGTCCTTACCACTACCACACACCTTACCACTGCCACACTCCTTATCACTGCCACACCCCTTACCACTGCCACACCACTTACCACTGCCACAATCCCTAACACTGCCACACCCCTTACCACTGCCACAGACCTTACCACTACAATACCCTTTACCACTGCCCCACTCCTTACCACTGGCACACCCCTTACCACTGCCATACCCCTTACCACTGCCACACCCCTTACCACTGCCACACTCCTTACCACTGCCACACCCTTACCACTGCCACACCCCTTACCAGTGCCACACCCCTTACCACTGCCACAGTCCTTCCCACTGCCACAGTCCTTAACACTGCCACACCCCTTACCACTGCCACAACACTTACCACTGCCAGACCCCTTACCACTGCCACACTCCTTACCACTGCACAGTCCTTATCACTGCCACAATCCCTACCACTACCTCATCCCTTACCAATGCCACACTCCTTACCACTGCGACAATACGTTCCACTGCCACACTGCTTATCATTGCCACACCCCTCACCACTGCCACAATCCCTACCACTGCCACACCCCTTACCACTGCCACATTGTTTACCACTGCGACAATATTTACCACTACCACACCCCTTACCACTACCACACCCCTTCCACTACCACACTCCTTACCACTGCGACAATACTTACCACTGCCACACCCCTTACCACTGCCACAATCCCTACCACTGACACACCCCTTACCACTGCCACAGTCCTTACAACTGCCACACCCCATACCACTGCCACAGTCCTTAACGCTACCACACCCCTTACCACTGCCACCTTCCTTACCACTGCCATACTCCTTACCACTGCCACACCCCTTACAACTGCCACACCCCTTACCACCGACACAGTCCTTAACACTACCAGACCCCTTACCACTGTTACACCCCTTACCTCTTCCACAGTCCTTACCACTGCCACACCCCATACCACTGTCACAGTCCTTACCGCTACCACACCCCTTACCGCTGCCACCTTCCTTACCACTGCCATACTCCTTACCACTGTTACACCCCTTACCACTTCCACAGTCCTTACCACTGCCACAGTCCTTACCACTGCCACACTCCTTACCACTGCCACACTCCTTACCACTGCCACACCCCTTACAACTGCCACAATCCCTACCAATGCCACACCCCTTACCACAGCCAAACTCCTTACCACTGCCACAATACTTATCACTGCCACAGTCCTTACCACAACAACACCCCTTACCACTGCTACTCTCCTTACCACTGCGACAATACTTACCACTGCCACACTCCTTACAACTGCCACACCCCTTACCACTGCCACAGTCCTTACCACTGCCACAGTCCTTACCACTGCCAAACCCCTTACCACTGCCACACCACTTACCACTGCCACACCCCTTACCAGTGCCACAGTCCTTACCACAGCCACACCCCTTACCACTGCCACAATCCTTACTATTGCCACACCGCTTGCCACAGCCATGTTCCTTACCACTGCCACAACCTTTACCACAGCCACACCCCTTACCACTGCCATACCCCTTACCACTGCCGCACCCCTTGCCACTGCCACAGTCCCTACCACTGCCACAATACCAACCCCTGCTAAACCCCTTACCAATGCCACACCCCTTACCACTGCCACAGTCCCTACCACTGCCACACTCCTTACCACTGCCACACCCCTTACCACTGCCAGACCACTTACCACTGCCACACCCCTTACCACTGCCACTCTCCTTACCACTGCACACTCCTTATCACTGCCACAATCCCTACCACTGTCACACCCCTTACCACTGCTAAAATACTTACCACTGCCACACCCCTTATCACTGCCACCAACCTTATCCTGCCACACCCCTAACCACTGCCACAATCCCTACCACTGCCACACCCCTTACCACTGCCACAGTCCTTACCACTGCCACACCCCATACCATTGGCACAGTCCTTACCACTACCAAACCTCTTACTACTGCCACCTTACTTACCACTGCCATACTCCTTACCACTGCCATACCCCTTACAACTGCCACACCCCTTACCACTGTCACAGTCCTTACCACTGCCCCACTCCTTACCACTGCCACAATACTTACCACTCCACACCCATTACCACTGCCACACTCCTTACCACTACCACACCCCTTTCCACTGCCACAGTCCTTACCACTGCCACAGTCCTTACCACTGCCACAGTCCTTCCCACTGCCACACTCCTTACCACTGCCACACCGCTTACCACTGCCACAGTTCTTACCACTGCCACACACCTTACTACAGCCATGTTCCTTACCACTGCCACACCCCTTACCACTGACACACTCCTTACCACTGCCATACTTTTTAACACTGCTAACCCGTTACCACTGCCACACCATTTCCATTGCCACACCCCTTACCATTGCCACCACCTTACCAATGCCACACTCCTTATCCTGTCCACACTCCTTACCACTACCACACCCCATACCACTACCACACACCTTACCACTGCCACACTCCTTACCACTGCCACACTCCTTACCACTGCCACACCCCTTATCACTGCTACACCCCTTACCACTGCCACAGTCCTTACCACTGCCACATCCCTTACAACTGCCACACACCTTACCACTGCCATACCCCTTACCACTGCCACACTCCTTACCAGTGCCACACCCCTTTTCACTGCAACACCCCTTACCACTGCCACACTTCTTATCACTGCCACACCCCTTACCACTGCCACACCCCTTATCACTGCCAAAGTCCTTACCACTGCCACACTCTTTACCACTGCCACACCCCTTACCACTGCCAAAGTCCTTACCACTGCCACACCCCTTAGCACTGCCACACTCCTTACCACTGCTACACTCTTTACCACTGCCACACCCCTTACCACTGCCACACCCCTTACCACTGCCACAGTTCTTACCACTGGTACACACCTTACCACTGCCACACCCCTTACCACTGCCACATTCCTTACCACTGCCACACCCCGTACCACTGCCAGACACCTTACACTGCCACACTCCTTACCACTGCACACTCCTTATCACTGCACAATCACTACCACTGCCACACCACTTACCACTGCCACACTCCTTACGACTGCCACTGTCCTTACCACTGCCACACTCCTTATCACTGCCACACCCCTTACCACTGCCACAATCCCTAGCACTGCCACACCACTTACCACTGCAACAGTCTTTACCACTGCGACAAAACTTACCACTACCACACCCCTTACCACTGCCACATCCCTTACCACTGCCACACTCCTTATCACTGCCACAACCCTTACCACTGCCACAATCCTTCCCACTGCCACACGTTTTACCACTGACACATTCCTTACCACTGCCAACACCCATACCACTGCCACAGTTCTTAACACTGCCACACCCCATACCACTGCCACAGTCCTTACAACTGCCACAGTCCTTACCACTGCCACACCACTTACCAATGCCACAGTCCTTATCACTTCCACACTCCTTACCACTGCCACACTCCTTACCACTGCCACACTCCATAACACTGCCACAACCCTACCACTGCCACACCCCTTACCACTGCCACACCCCTTAGCACTTCCACACCCCTTACCACTGCCACATTCCTTACCACTGCCACACCCCTTACCACCATGACACCCCTTAATACTGCCACACCCCTTACCACTGCCACAGTCCTTACCAGTGCCACAGTCCTTACCACTGCCACACCCCTTACCACTGCCACACCCCTTACCACTGCCACATCCCTTACCACTGCGACAGTCTTTACCACTGCCATACTCCTTACCACTGCCACACTCCTTACCACTGCCACACCCCTTACACTGCCATACTCCTTAACACTGCCACACCCCTTACCACTGCCACACTCTTACTACTGCGACAATACTTACCACTGCCACACCCCTTACCACTGCCACACACCTTACCACTGCCACATCCCTTACCACTGCCACACTCCTTACCACTGCCACACTCCTTACCACTGCCACACCCCTTACCACTACCACACTCCTTACCACTACCAAACACCTTACCAGTGCCACACTCCTTAACACTGCCACATTCCTTACCACTGCCACACTCCTTATCACTGCCAAACATCTTTCCACTGCCACACCCCTTATACTGCCATACTCCTTACCACTACCACACCCCTTACCACTGCCACACTCCTTACCACTGCGACAATACTTACCACTGCCACACTCCTTACCACTGCCACACCCCTTATCACTGCTACACCCCTTACCACTGCCACAGTCCTTACCACTGCCACATCCCTTACAACTGCCACACACCTTACCACTGCCATACCCCTTACCACTGCCACACTCCTTACCAGTGCCACACCCCTTTTCACTGCAACACCCCTTACCACTGCCACACTTCTTATCACTGCCACACCCCTTACCACTGCCACACCCCTTATCACTGCCAAAGTCCTTACCACTGCCACACTCTTTACCACTGCCACACCCCTTACCACTGCCAAAGTCCTTACCACTGCCACACCCCTTAGCACTGCCACACTCCTTACCACTGCTACACTCTTTACCACTGCCACACCCCTTACCACTGCCACACCCCTTACCACTGCCACAGTTCTTACCACTGGTACACACCTTACCACTGCCACACCCCTTACCACTGCCACATTCCTTACCACTGCCACACCCCGTACCACTGCCAGACACCTTACACTGCCACACTCCTTACCACTGCACACTCCTTATCACTGCACAATCACTACCACTGCCACACCACTTACCACTGCCACACTCCTTACGACTGCCACTGTCCTTACCACTGCCACACTCCTTATCACTGCCACACCCCTTACCACTGCCACAATCCCTAGCACTGCCACACCACTTACCACTGCAACAGTCTTTACCACTGCGACAAAACTTACCACTACCACACCCCTTACCACTGCCACATCCCTTACCACTGCCACACTCCTTATCACTGCCACAACCCTTACCACTGCCACAATCCTTCCCACTGCCACACGTTTTACCACTGACACATTCCTTACCACTGCCAACACCCATACCACTGCCACAGTTCTTAACACTGCCACACCCCATACCACTGCCACAGTCCTTACAACTGCCACAGTCCTTACCACTGCCACACCACTTACCAATGCCACAGTCCTTATCACTTCCACACTCCTTACCACTGCCACACTCCTTACCACTGCCACACTCCATAACACTGCCACAACCCTACCACTGCCACACCCCTTACCACTGCCACACCCCTTAGCACTTCCACACCCCTTACCACTGCCACATTCCTTACCACTGCCACACCCCTTACCACCATGACACCCCTTAATACTGCCACACCCCTTACCACTGCCACAGTCCTTACCAGTGCCACAGTCCTTACCACTGCCACACCCCTTACCACTGCCACACCCCTTACCACTGCCACATCCCTTACCACTGCGACAGTCTTTACCACTGCCATACTCCTTACCACTGCCACACTCCTTACCACTGCCACACCCCTTACACTGCCATACTCCTTAACACTGCCACACCCCTTACCACTGCCACACTCTTACTACTGCGACAATACTTACCACTGCCACACCCCTTACCACTGCCACACACCTTACCACTGCCACATCCCTTACCACTGCCACACTCCTTACCACTGCCACACTCCTTACCACTGCCACACCCCTTACCACTACCACACTCCTTACCACTACCAAACACCTTACCAGTGCCACACTCCTTAACACTGCCACATTCCTTACCACTGCCACACTCCTTATCACTGCCAAACATCTTTCCACTGCCACACCCCTTATACTGCCATACTCCTTACCACTACCACACCCCTTACCACTGCCACACTCCTTACCACTGCGACAATACTTACCACTGCCACACGCCTTACCACTGCCACACACCTTACCACAGCCACATCCCTTACCACTGCCACACTCCTTACCACTGCCACACCCCTTACCATTGCCACAATCCCTACCACTGCCACACGTTTTACCACTGACACAGTCCTTTCCACTGCCATACCCCTTACCACTACCACACTCCTTACCACTGCCACACACCTTACCACTGCCACACTCCTTAACACTGCCACATTCCTTACCACTGCCACACTCCTTATCACTGCCACACCCCTTTCCACTGCCACACCCCTTACCACTGCCACAATCCCTAACACTTCCACACCCCTTACCACTGACACAGTCCTTACCACTACCACACCCTTTACCACTGCCACAATCCCTAACACTGCCACACCACTCACCACTGCCACACCCGTTAGCACTTCCACAACCCTTACCACTGCCACACTCCTTACCACTGCCACACCCCTTACCACTGCCACAGTCCTTACCACTGCCAGAGTCCTTACCACTGCCACAGTCCTTACCACTGCCACACCCCTTACCACTGCCACACCCCTTACCACTGCCTCAGTCCTTACCACTGCCACACCCCTTACCACTGCCACACCCCTTACCACTGCCACAGTCCTTCCACTGCCACACTCATTACCACTGCCACTGTCCCTACCACTGCCACACCCCTTACCACTGCCATACTCCTTACCACTGCCACACCGCTTACCACTGCCACAGTCCTTATCACTGCCACACCCATTACCATTGCCCCACCCCTTACTACTGCCACAGTCCTTACCACTGCCACACCCCTTACCACTACCACATCCCTTACCACAGCCATGTTACTTACCACTGCCACACCCCTAACACAGCCATACTCCTTACCAGTGCCACACCCCTTACCACTGCCACACCCCTTACCATGGCTACACCCCTTAACACTGCCACCCCTTACCACTGCTACATCCCTTACAACTGCCACACCCCTTACTACTGCCACAATACTTATCACTGCCACAGTCCTTACCACTGCCACACCCCTTACCCTGCCACACCCCTTACCACTGCGACATTTTTTATCACTGCCACACCCCTTACCACTGCCACACCCCTACCACTGCCACACCCCTTACCACTGCCACACTCCTTATCACTGCCACACCACTTACCACTGCCACAGTCCTTACCACTGCCACACCCCTTACCACTGCCACAATCCTTATCACTGCCACACCACTTACCACTGCCACAGTCCTTACCACTGCCACAACCCATACCAATGACACAGTCCTTACCACTGCCACACCCCTTACCACTGCCACACCCCTTACCACTGCCAAACTCCTTACCACTGCCACACCCCATACCACTGCCACAGTTCTTATCACTGCCACAGTCTTTGCAACTGCCGTACTCCTTACCACTGCCACACCCCTTACCACTGCCACACCCCTTACCACTGCCACACACCTTACCACTGCAACACCCCTTACCTCTGCCACACAGTTTACCACTAACACACTCCTTATCACTGCCACAATCCCTACCACTGATACACCCCGTACCACTGCTACAGTCCTTATCACTGCCACGCTCCTTGCCACTGCCACAATACTTATCACTGCCACAATCCTTACCACTACCACACCCCTTACCACTGCCACATTCCTTACCACTGCGACAATACTTACCACTGCCACATTCCTTACCACTGCGACAATACTTACCACTGCCACACTCCTTATCACTGCCACACTCCTTACCACTGCTACACTTTTTACCACTGCCACACTCCTTACCACTGCCACACCCCTTACCACTGCCAAACTTCTTACCACTGCCACAGTCCTTACCACTGCCACAGTCCTTGCCACTGCCACACCCCTTACCACTGCCACACCCCTTACCACTGCCACAGTCCTTACCACAGCCACACCCCTTACCACTCCCACAGTCCTTACCACTGCCACATCCCTTGCCACAGCCATGTTCCTTACCACTGCCACACCCCTTACCACAGCCATACCCCTTACCACTGCCATACCCCTTACCACTCCCACACCCCTTGCCACTGCCACAGTCCCTACCACTGCCACAATACTTACCACTGCCAAACCCCTTACCACGGCCACACTCCTTACCACTGCCACAGTCCCTACCACTGCCATACCCCTTGCCACAGCCATGTTCCTTACCACTGCCACACCCCTTACCACAGCCACACACCTTACCACTGCCACACCCTTTACCACTGCCACACCCCTTACCACTGCCACAGTCCTTACCACTACCATGTTGATTGCCTTGGCGGGCTACTTAGTCTAGGGTTAGTAGCCCGCCTGGCGGTTCAGTTTTTCCAGGGTCACGGAGAGGCACTACCTGGACGATAAATGGGCTAAGAAAGAGGAAGAAGGCTATGCAAGGTTTGTCAAAGCCTCCGTTTATTAGGGACGAGATACAACTTTTTATAGGGTAAGGAGTTGGGGGATGGGCACAGGGGCCTGGTCTCTTGCTGCGTGGTTCACGTTGGTCACATGGTCCGAGTTGGTCATGTAGGCAGGAGGTTACCTTCAGTCAGGTCACTGTAGGCCTGGAAGTTGACCCACCTAGCTCCCTAGATAGTTTGGAATGTGGTGTGGGTTCCGCTAACAGATAGCTCTCATTAACAACCAATTTGGGTGTGGGGTAGGCTCTGTCAATAGAACCATTACTAACACAATTAAGTGTGTGGGGTTCTCTGCAGACTCCCCAGGGTGATGGTTCCTCTAATGATTTTAGGAGGAAATTGGCTCCTGACAGATCCCCCTTTCTTTTATAAAGACAGGCAGCTATTAAGTGAAGGGCATCAGGTCAGAGTCCAACCAAGGTGTCAGATCTAAAGGAGAAGGGACTGGGACAAGGAGAGACCCTCCTCTCGAATGATGAAGCAATTTACCTCTCCTGGGAACAGAGGGGTGCCTTATGATTCTTAGGTCGAGTGGGGACCAGGTCTTTATCCCCCTTACCCGTCCTAGGATTCCCAGTATCCTGTCTTAGGTTGGGGGATTTCCTGCCACAAGTCACCCGTCCTTGGAGCTCCTCAAATGAAAGGTATCTAGCGAGATTTAAAGTAAACAGATCACAGGTCGCCCTGTCTTAGGCTATGTGGAGGGCACTCCTCGTACCTGGCACCATGCCATTGTTGAGCCGGCCAGTACAGCCTCTGTATGGTGTGCTGTACAGGCGAGGGTCCACACTAACTCCCGTCATTGGGCCCCTGTGTCTATCATTAATGAAAAGACTGTGAGTAGCTCCTCAAACAAAATATAATGATATAATTTTGGGCACCAATAACTCCATCTTCCAGACAAGAAGAAAGGGCATTTTCCAAACCCAGTATTCACCTTTTTATCTGGCCTTAGGTATCCTCCTTCCTAAATGCCTACCCCACAATAAGATTATGAGTGCTGCCTGCCAATAATTAGGGCAGTGTAAAAGGGATCTAAATCTAAAATTTTTAACATATGCATTAAACCCAAACATTTTACAGTGTGTGTCAATCCTTTCCCAACATCTATAAGCAGTTATAAGTATCAGGTCAATTGTAGTAAGAGCACAATGACATACATTGTTGTTATCAAATACCACCAGTTCCAGTCTCTGAGCAACAGTGACAGGAACCCTAATCTTCCCCCTTCTTAAGTGAAGAAGCATTAATATTTTAAATAAAATGAGTTTTATGTCCCAAAGATTAAAACTGTCTGATGTTTAGTCTGCATCAGAAACATCTCAGCATTTGTGCTTCAGGGCAGGTGGGATTCCTGAGTGAGGTGAGCTGGATTCAGCTATCTGAAGCACATCCTGGCACTCATCTCAGGCGGGTCTCCCTGGACTCTCTAGGGGCAGAATTGACACCCTGCAGAGTGGTGTAGCAGCTTGTGTTATCAGGCACTCCTCTCCTCGGGGGCAGGAAAGGCCGGACCAAGGACCTCTCCCCAATCTCCTCTGGAACTCCTCTGTGGGCATCTGCAGCCTCGACATTAGATCCACCTTTTCTTTTCTTTCTGTGAAAAAAGCATAAACATATCCTCAACCGCAAATATAAATAGGTCGGGTATTTTTTTTATAATGCATTGCAAGGGTTTTTCCACCTTGCCTTAGCAAACGATAGCTTGGTGTTATTGCGCCAGATCCGTTTGCATCAGGATCTGCTTGCAACTTTTTATGAGTTGCTTTGAAGGAGCCTTGTTACGCTCCACAATTTTTTTTTATTTTAACCATATATAGTTTTTCCATTGGAAAAGCCATTTGTAAAATTTAGCATAAAATCCTTTAAGGGATTTTTTTGCTATAACATTAGCAAAATATAGTTGTGTGAATTGTAGCAATGATCTGGGAAAAGATTATTGTTTTTGCCTTTGAATTGAGCAAACATAATTGTCCAGGAATCAATTTTAAAATTCTCAATGAATCTATTGTTTAGTATAAGAAGCATTGATCATAGTCAATATTTTGTCAAACCATTTTTCAGCTTTTATCCTGCCCTTTTGTATTAGACAGGCTACTGTTTTAAATTAAGAGTTTAATATCTTAACTGGCAAAACTGGAAAGGTTTAGCCATAAACAGCATTTTTTATAAAACTGTTGTAGAATAAGTTTTACATTTAATAAACATATTTGCCATAACTGAATTATAATTAACATATTGTATTTGTTGATTATTGTATACTTTACCTGTTGATTTATATTTTTTACCTGCTTGAGTACCTGTTAGGCAGCTTTAAGCTCTCTATTGGAAACTGTTTTTTTTGTAAGAATTTTACCTAGCGGCTCAAGGTCTTCCATAAGAATATTATAACTAGGGCTTTAACCATTGTATATCTAATTAAAAGTTTTTAAGCTATCCTCCTCTTAAGTTTTAAGTCTGCCTTGCAGATAGGAAAATGGAAAAATGAAGCATTGTTTGACTAATAATGCTGGCCTCATTAGACACCAACATGTAGAAGAATGAAAATAAATCTACATCCATCTTCATGTACAAAACATAAGTTTAAATGAGCCAAAGGTCTCAGCATATAAAAATTATGTTGAATCTCACAGAGAAAAATTTTTGAAGCACACTTTGCCACATCTCAAACACAGCCTCAGTGGCATAAACATTTGGAGAAACCATAAATCTCCTGAACTGAGAAACTTTTGAATAACAAGACTATAGAGTGGGAAAAGATCTTTACTTATCATAAATCCATTCCAAAAATATATGAAGAACTCAGGAAATTAGTTATTAAAAATTTTAATCCCAAAAAATATTTGTTATAGACCTAAACTGAAAACTCTCAGACGAACTTAAAAATGACTGAGACACTTAAAAATGCTCAAACATAACAACCTTTAGCCCTCAGAGAAATGCAAACCAAAACTCCGAGATTTTATCTTATCCTTGTAGAAATGACCAAGATTAAAAATTATTGCTAACAATTTATGCTTAAGAAAATGTGGGTAAAGAAAAAACTTTTATTGCTGGAAGTGTAAACTGGTGCTGGAAGTGCATACTGGCACAGCCACTTTTGGATCATACCTAGTATTGAAAATCCTGGATAAACCAGACTCTCCCAGCAGGAAGAGAAGAACCAAAAATCCAGGGCTAGCCGCTTCAGCGACCCTGCACCAGGAACCAGCTGAAGACAAAGCCGTGACCTCGAAAAACAGGTTTTCCAGCTGCAATTATCACAGCACTGTTTTAGGAACTAGGGGATTAGAACCTTGGGAGTGGTCCCGAGGCAGGAGAGCTGTCCTCCTGCAACCACCACAGGATTTTTGGAATGTATGACTCTCCCGGACCACTGGGGTGTGGCCCCTTTCCTCAAAAAATTCTTTCTCCTGGTCATTGGGGGTCGAACTCCTCCCCCACCAACCTAGGCCACATGTGTGACCTCAGCAAGGATGGTCTCCAGGCCTGCTCCATCCCTAGACCCGAGTGAGAGTCTCCCCAGCATTGAGGGACCCTCTTTTTGTCTATTTTTTAAAATTAGGCAAATATCTACCTCAAAACTCAGCAATACCCCTTTTGGGCCTAAATACAAAGATGTTTAACCATACCATAAGGACACGTGTTTAGCCATGCCCATAGCAGAACCATTTTATCATAGCCTAGAATCTGAAAATAACCCAGATGTACCTCTTTTACATCTAGGATAAATGAGACATCATCCTTTTAAATATCCATGAATACCACAAAATATCTTGGAGTAACTCCAAGCAAGCAGGACAGACGTTTTGGGTCCTGTCATCTCTGCCTGTGAAGGCCAAAATGTTTTTTATTTTTAACCATTATCATTTGTTAGAGTATAACTCTGGCCCTTGATAAAGTTAATTAAGAGGCCTGAGTCTCAGCATTCCACCTTGAAGCCATACCTGGCAGCAGGAAAGGTCCTCAAGCTGAAACAATACGACTCCCACCCAAGAGCGGGCCGTACAAATGGAAAAACTTGTATAAGAACTTTAAATCTTGAAAGATCCCCTACTTTCTTGCGAAAGCAGAAGAAACACAGCAAAAATGACAATTTCACTGAAAGCAGTTTACAGATTCAGTGTAAATGTCCATTAAAAATTATAGCAACATTCCTCACAGAACTCACAGATTTAATGTAAATGTTCATTAAAACTATAGCAAAACTTTTCACAGAACTCAAAAGAACAATATAGAACTCAAAAGAACAATCTCCAACCTTATACAAAAGAAATAAAAACTCAGGATAGCCTAAACAATTCTAAAAATCCTCTGAATGTATCACAATCTTTGATTTTAAAACTTTCCTACAGAAACACAGTACTGAAATTAATCTACCTTAGATATAAACTTATACACCTACAAACTAAAGATTTTTGACCAAGAAGCAAGATTTTTAAAATGGAAAAGAAGCATATTTACTGTCCTAAATGAAGCTGCAGCTTTTTGAGTCTAGATTCCTGTATAGCAAACCTGCCTGTCAGCTTTTGCTCCATATGGCAGGGGGTTAAAGACATAGGCTCTCTAGCCCTAGCAGCCAGCCTGCTTGGCAGGCGTAGCTGTGTGGATTGTACCCTAACTTCTCGCATCTTGAGGGACTCCCTTTTGAGTCCACAAGCAAACACATAAAGCAAACCCATGAAGCAAACACATAAATCTCTGTTTTTGACTCTTACTCCTCTCTCCCTGAGTGATTGATTAAATTCCTGTATGAATTTCTCTTCCCTTGAAAGTCCCATATCTTTTTGGACGACGGTGAGCCTGCGCCTACCTTGTCCTGCAGATCTGTCCGAGTTCTACAGCCGCAGGACCTTCTGTTTTCCCGGGACTGCGCGTTGTCGTCCGATAGTTGACCGTGCTCCGCGTCGCTGGTTCGGGCGCCACTGTTGATTGCCTTGGCGGGCTACTTAGTCTAGGGTTAGTAGCCCGCCTGGCGATTCAGTTATTCCAGGGTCCCGGAGAGGCACTACCTGGAAGATATGGGCTAGGAGACAGGAAGAAGGCCATGCAAAGTTTGTCAAAGCCTCCGATTATTAGGGACGATATACAACTTTTTATAGGGTAAGGAGTTGGGGGATGGGCACAGGGGCCTGGTCTCTTGCCGCGTGGTTCACGTTGGTCACATGGTCCGAGTTGGTCATGTAGGCAGGAGGTTACCTTCAGTCAGGTCACTGTAGGCCTGGAAGTTGACACACCTAGCTCCCTAGATAGTTTGGAATGTGGGGTGGGTTCCGCTAACAGATAGCTCTCATTAACAGCCAATTTGGGTGTGGGGTAGGCGATGTCAATAGAACCATTACTAACACAATTAAGGGTGTGGGGTTCTCTGCAGACTCCCCAGGGTGATGGTTCCTGTAATGATTTTAGGAGGAAATTGGCTCCTGACACTACCACACCCCTTACCACTGCCACACCCCTTACCACTGCCACAGTCCTTACCAGTGCCACACCCCTTACCACTGCCACAGTCCTTACCACTGCCACAGTCCTTACCACTGCCACACCCCTTACCACTGCCACAGTCCTTACCACTGCCACACCCCTTAAAATTTCCACAGTCCTTACCACTGCCAAAACCCTTACCACTGCCACACCCATTACCACTGCCTCAGTCCTTACCACTGCCACACCCCTTACCACTGCCACACCCCTTACTACTGCCACACTCCTTACCACTGCCACACCCCTTACCACTGCCAGACCCCTTACCACTGCCACACCCCTTACCACTGCCACACTCCTTACCACTGCACACTCCTTATCACTGCCACAATCCCTACCACTATCACACCCTTTACCACTGCAAAACTCCTTAAAACAGCGACAATACTTTACACTGCCACACTCCTTCTCTCTGCCACACCCCTTAGCACTGCCACAATCACTACCACTGCCACACCCCTTACCACAGCCACAGTCTTTACCACTGCGACAATACTTACCACTGCCACACCCCTTACCACTACCACACCCCTTCCACTGCCACAATACTTACCACTGCCACAACCCTTACCACTGCCACACCCCTTACCACTGCTAAACCCCTTAACACTGCCACCCCTTACCACTGCCAAACCCCTATCCACTGCCACAATACTTATCACTGCCACAGTCCTTACCACTGCCACACTCCTTACCACTGCCACACCCCTTACCACTGCCATACTACTTACAACTGCCACACCACTTACCACTGCCACACCCCTTACCACTACCACACCCCTTCCACTGCCACAATACTTGCCAATGCCACACCCCTTACCACTGCCACACTCCTTACCACTACCACACCCCTTTCCACTGCCTAAGTCCTTACCACTGACACAGTCCTTACCACTGCCACAGTCCTTAACACTACCACACTCCTTACCACTGCCACACCCCTTACCACTGCCACAGTCCTTACCACTGCCACACACCTTACCACAGCCATGTTCCTTACCACTGCCACACCCCATACCACAGCCACACTCCTTACCACTGCCACAACCCTTGCCACTGCCACACCCCTTACCACTGCTACACCCCTTAACACTGCCACCCCTTACCACTGCCACACCCCTATCCACTGCCACAATACTTATCACTGCCACAGTCCTTACCACTGTCACACTCCTTACCACTGCCACACCCCTTACCAGTGCCATACTACTTACAACTGCCACACCACTTACCACTGCCACAGTCCTTACCACTGTCACAACCCTTACCACTGCCACACTCCTTACCACTGCCACACCCCTTACCACTGCCACACCCCTTACCACTGCCACAGTCCTTACCATTGCCACACCCCTTACCACTGCCACATCCCTTAACACTGCCACACCCCTTACCACTGCCACAGTCCTAACCACTGCCACACCCCTTACCACTGCCACAGTCCTTACCACTGCCAGAGTCCTTACCACTGCCACATAACTTACCACTGCCACACCCCTTACCACTGCCACACCACTTACCACTGCCATACTCCTTACTACTGCCACACCCCTTACCACTTCCACAGTCCATACCACTGCCAAACCCCTTACCACTGCCACACCCCTTACCACTGCCACAGTCCTTACCACTGCTACACCCCTTAACACAGCCACCCCTTACCACTGCCACATCCCTTACCACATCCATACCCCTTACCACTGGCACAATACTTATCAGTGCCACAGTCCTTAACACTGCCACACCCCTTACCACTGCCACACCCCTTACCACTGCCACAGTCCTTACCACTGCCACACCCCTTACCACTGCCACACCCCTACCACTGCCACACCCCTTACCAATGCCACACTCCTTACCACTGCCACACCACTTACCACTGCCACAGTCCTTACCACTGCCAGACCCCTACCACTGCCACACTCCTTCCCACTGCCACACTTTTTAACACTGCCACACCCCTTACCACTGCCACACCATTTCCACTGCCACACTCCTTACCACTGCCACACTCTTTACCACTGCCACACTCCTTATCACTGCCACACACCTTACCACTGCCACAGTCCTTACCACTGCCACACCCCTTACCACTGCCACACCCTTACCACTGCCACAGTCCTTACCACTGCCACACCCCTTAAAATTTCCACAGTCCTTACCACTGCCAAAACCCTTACCACTGCCACACCCATTACCACTGCCTCAGTCCTTACCACTGCCACACCCCTTACCACTGCCACACCCCTTACTACTGCCACACTCCTTACCACTGCCACACCCCTTACCACTGCCAGACCCCTTACCACTGCCACACCCCTTACCACTGCCACACTCCTTACCACTGCACACTCCTTATCACTGCCATAATCCCTACCACTATCACACCCTTTACCACTGCAAAACTCCTTAAAACAGCGACAATACTTTACACTGCCACACTCGTTCTCTCTGCCACACCCCTTAGCACTGCCACAATCACTACCACTGCCACACCCCTTACCACAGCCACAGTCTTTACCACTGCGACAATACTTACCACTGCCACACCCCTTACCACTACCACACCCCTTCCACTGCCACAATACTTACCACTGCCACAACCCTTACCACTGCCACACCCCTTACCACTGCTAAACCCCTTAACACTGCCACCCCTTACCACTGCCACACCCCTATCCACTGCCACAATACTTATCACTGCCACAGTCCTTACCACTGCCACACTCCTTACCACTGCCACACCCCTTACCACTGCCATACTACTTACAACTGCCACACCACTTACCACTGCCACACCCCTTACCACTACCACACCCCTTCCACTGCCACAATACTTACCAATGCCACACCCCTTACCACTGCCACACTCCTTACCACTACCACACCCCTTTCCACTGCCTAAGTCCTTACCACTGACACAGTCCTTACCACTGCCACAGTCCTTAACACTACCACACTCCTTACCACTGCCACACCCCTTACCACTTCCACAGTCCTTACCACTGCCACACACCTTACCACAGCCATGTTCCTTACCACTGCCACACCCCATACCACAGCCACACTCCTTACCACTGCCACAACCCTTGCCACTGCCACACCCCTTACCACTGCTACACCCCTTAACACTGCCACCCCTTAACACTGCCACACCCCTATCCACTGCCACAATACTTATCACTGCCACAGTCCTTACCACTGCCACACTCCTTACCACTGCCACACCCCTTACCACTGCCATACTACTTACAACTGCCACACCACTTACCACTGCCACAGTCCTTACCACTGTCACAACCCTTACCACTGCCACACTCCTTACCACTGCCACACCCCTTACCACTGCCACACCCCTTACCACTGCCACAGTCCTTACCATTGCCACACCCCTTACCACTGCCACACCCCTTAACACTGCCACACCCCTTACCACTGCCACAGTCCTAACCACTGCCACACCCCTTACCACTGCCACAGTCCTTACCACTGCCAGAGTCCTTACCACTGCCACATAACTTACCACTGCCAAACCCCTTACCACTGCCACACCCCTTACCACTGCCACAGTCCTAACCACTGCCACACCCCTTACCACTTCCACAGTCCTTACCACTGCCAAACCCCTTACCACTGCCACACCCCTTACCACTGCCACAGTCCTTACCACTGCTACACCCCTTAACACAGCCACCCCTTACCACTGCCACATCCCTTACCACATCCATACCCCTTACCACTGGCAAAATACTTATCAGTGCCACAGTCCTTAACACTGCCACACCCCGTACCACTGCCACACCCCTTACCACTGCCACAGTCCTTACCACTGCCACACCCCTTACCACTGCCACACCCCTACCACTGCCACACCCCTTACCAATGCCACACTCCTTACCACTGCCACACCACTTACCACTGCCACAGTCCTTACCACTGCCAGACCCCTACCACTGCCACACTCCTTCCCACTGCCACACTTTTTAACACTGCCACACCCCTTACCACTGCCACACCATTTCCACTGCCACACTCCTTACCACTGCCATACTCTTTACCACTGCCACACTCCTTATCACTGCCACACACCTTACCACTGCCACAGTCCTTACCACTGCCACACCCCTTACCACTACCACACCCTTACCACTGCCACACCCCTTACCACTGCCACACCCCTTATCACTGCAACACCCCTTACCACTGCCAGACCCCTTACCACTGCCACACCCCTTACCACTGCCACACTCCTTACCACTGCACACTCCTTATCACTGCCACAATCCCTACAACTGTCACACTTCTTACCACTGCCACACTCCTTAAAAGAGCGACAATACTTTACACTGCCACACTCCTTCTCTCTGCCACACCCCTTAGCACTGCCACAATCACTACCACTGCCACACCCCTTACCACAGCCACAGTCTTTACCACAGCGACAATACTTACCACTGCCACACCCCTTATCACTACCACACCCCTTCCACTGCCACAATACTTACCACTGTCACACCCCTTACCACTGCCACACTCCTTACCACTACCACACCCCTTTCCACTGCCTAATCCTTACCACTGACACAGTCCTTCCCACTGCCACAGTCCTTAACACTGCCACACTCCTTACCACTGCCACACCCCTTACCACTGCCACAGTCCTTACCACTGCCACACACCTTACCACAGCCACGTTCCTTACCACAGCCACACCCCTTACCACAGCCACACTCCTTACCACTGCCACAACCCTTACCACTGCCACACCCCTTACCACTGCTGCACCCCTTAACACTGCCACCCCTAACCACTGCCATACCCCTTACCACTGCCACAATACTTATCACTGCCACAGTCCTTACCACTGCCACACTCGTTACCAGTGCCACACCACTTACCACTGCCATACTCCTTACAACTGCCACACCACTTACCACTGCCAGAGTCCTTACCACTGCCACAACCCTTACCACTGCCACACTCCTTACCACTGCCACACCCCTTACCACTGCCACACCCCTTACCACTGCCACAGTCCTTACCACTGCCAGAGTCCTTACCACTGCCACAATACTTATCACTGCCACAGTCCTTACCACTGCCACACCCCTTTCCACTGCAACACTCCTTACCACTGCCAAACTCCTTACCACTGCCACACTCCTTACCACTGCCACACCCCTTACCACAGCCACACTCCTTACCACTGCTACACCCCTTAACACTGCCACCCCTTACCACTGCCACACCCCTTACCACTGCCACAATACTTATCACTGCCACAGTCCTTACCACTGCCACACTCCTTACCACTGCCACACCCCTTAGCACTGCCATACTCCTTACAACTGCCACACCACTTAACACTGCCAGAGTCCTTACCACTGCCACAACCCTTACCACTGCCACACTCCTTACCACTGCCACACCCCTTACCACTGCCACACCCCTTACCACTGCCACAGTCCTTACCACTGCCAGAGTCCTTACCACTGCCACAATACTTATCACTGCCACAGTCCTTACCACTGCCACACCCCTTACCACTGCCACACTCCTTACCACTGCCAAACTCCTTACCACTGCCACACTCCTTACCACTGCCACACCCCTTACCACTGCCACACCCCTTACCACTGCCACACCACTTACCACTGCCACAATACTTATCACTGCCACAGTCCTTACCACTGCCACACTCCTTACCACTGCCACACCCCTTACCACTGCCATACTCCTTACAACTGCCAGACCACTTACCACTGCCAGAGTCCTTACCTCTGCCACACCCCTTACCACTGCCACATTCCTTACCACAGCCATGTTCCTTACCACTGCCACACCCCTTACCGCTGCCACACTCCTTACCACTGCCATACCCCTTACCACTGCCACAATCCTTACCACAGCCAAGTTCCTTACCACTGCAACACCCCTTACCACTGCCACACTCCTTACCACTGCCAAACTCCTTACCACTGCCACACTCCTTACCACTGCCACACCCCTTACCACAGGCACACTCCTTACCACTGCCACACCCCTTATCACTGCCACACTCCTTACCACTGCCACACTCCTTACGACTGCCACACCCTGTACCAGTGCCACAATCCCTACCACTACCACACCCCTTACCACTGCCACACTCCTTAGCACTGCCACATCCCTTACCACTGCCACTCCCATTACCACTGCCACACCCCTTACCACTGCCACACTCCGTACCACTACCACACCCCTTACCACTGCCACAATCCCTACCACTGCCACAGTCCTTGCCACTGCCACACCCCTTACCACTGCCACACTTTTTACCACTGCCACAGTCCTTACCACTGCTACAATACTTATCACTGCCACAGTCCTTACCACTACCACACCCCTTACCACAGCCACAGTCCTTACCGCTGCAACAGTCCTTACCACTACCACATTCCTTATCACTGCCACACCCCTTACCACTGCCACACTCCTTACCACTGCCACACTCCTTACCCCTGCCACACCCCTTACCACTGCCACAATACTTATCACTGCCACAGACCTTACAACTGCCACAAACCTTACCACAGCCCCAGTCCTTACCACTGCCACACCCCTTACCACTGCCACACCCCTTACCACTGCCACACTCCATATCACTGACACACCCCTTACCACTTCCACACCCCTACCACTTCCACACCTCTTACCACTGCCACACTCCTTATCACTGCCACACCACTTACCACTGCCACACTCCTTACCATTGACACACCCCTTACCACTGCCACACCCCTTACCACTGCCAAACCCCTTACCACTGCCACACATTTTAACCCTGCCACACCCCTTACCACTGCCACTCCCCTTACCACTGCCACACTCCTTACCACTGCCACACTCCTTATCATTGCCACAATCCCTACCACTGCCACACCCCTTACTCTTGCCACACCCCTTACCACTGCAACACCCCTTAACACCGCCACACTCCATACCACTGCCACACCCCTTACCACTGCCACACCCCTTACCACTGCCACACCCCTTACCCCTGCCACACCCCTTACCACTGCCACTCCCCTTACCACTGCCACACTCCTTACCACTGCCACACTCCTTATCATTGCCACAATCCCTACCACTGCCACACCCCTTACTCTTGCCACCCCCCTTACCACTGCAACACCCCTTACCACCACCACACTCCATACCACTGCCACACCCATTACCACTGCCACACCCCTTACCACTGCCACACCCCTTACCACTGCCACACCCCTTACCACTTCCACACTCCTTATCATTGCCACAATTCCTACCACTGCCACACCCCTTACCACTGCCACAGTCCTTACCACTACCACACCCGTTACCAAAGCCACACTCCTTACCACTGCCACAATACTTATCAATGCCACACCCCTTACCTCTGCGACACCCCTTACCACTGCCACAATCCCTACCACTGCCACACCCCTTACCACTGCCAAAGTCCTTATCACTGCCACACTCCTTTCCACTACCACACTCCTTACCACTGCCACACTCCTTACCACTGCCACACCCGTTACCACTGCCACACTCCTCACCACTGCCTCACCCCTGACCACTGCCACAATCCCTACCACTGCCACACCCCTTACCATTGCGACAGTCATTACCACTGCCACACTCCTTACCACTGCCACACTCCTTACCACTGCCACACACCTTACCACTGCCACACCCCTTACCACTGCCACAATACTTGTCACTGCCACAGACCTTACCACTGCCACACCCGTTACCACAGCCCCAGTCCTTACCACTGCCACACCCCTTACCACTGCCACACCCCTTACCACTGCCACACTCCATATCACTGACACACCCATTACCACTGCCTCACCCCTGACCACTGCCACAATCCCTACCACTGCCACACCCGTTACCATTGCGACAGTCATTACCACTGCGACACTCCTTACCACTGCCACACTCCTTACCACTGCTACACTCCTTACCAGTGCCACAGTCCTTACCACTATCACACCCTTTACCACTGCCACAGTCCTTACCACTGCCACAATACTTATCACTGCCAAGGTCCTATCCACTACCACACCCCTACCACAGCCACAGTCTTTACACCTGCCACAGTCCTTACCACTACCACACTACTTATCACTGCCACACCCCTTACCACTGCCACATTCCTTACCACTGCCACACTCCTTACCACGGCCACACCCCTTACCACTGCCACAATACTTATCACTGCCACAGTCCTTACCACTGCCACACCCCTTACCACAGCAACTGTCCTGACCACTGCCACACCCCTTACCACTGCCACACCCCTTACCACTGCCACACTCCTTATGACTGCCACACCCTTTACCACTGCCACACCCCTACCACTTCCACACATCTTACCACTGCCACACTCCTTATCACTGCCACACCACTTACACCTGCCACATTCCTTACCACTGACACAACCCTTACCACTGCCACACCCCTTACCACTGCCACTCCCCTTACCACTGCCATACACCTTACCACGGCCACACTCCTTATCATTGCCACAATCCCTACCACTGCCACACCCCTTACTCTTGCCACACCCCTTACCACTGCAACACCCCTTACCTCTGCCACACCCCTTACCACTGCCACACTCCTTACCACAGCCATGTTCCTTACCACTGCCACACCCCTTACCGCTGCCACACTCCTTACCACTGCCATATCCCTTACCACTGCCACAGTCCTTACCACAGCCAAGTTCCTTACCACTACCACACCCCTTACCACTGCCACACTCCGTACCACTACCACACCCCTTACAACTGCCACAATCCCTACCACTGCCACAGTCCTTACCACTACCACAACCCTTACCACTGCCACACTTTTTACCACTGCCACAGTCCTTACCAAGCTACAATACTTATCACTGCCACAGTCCTTACCACTACCACACCCCTTACCACAGCCACAGTCCTTACCCCTGTCACAGTCCTTACCACTACCACACTCCTTATTACTGCCACACCCCTTACCACTGCCACACTCCTTACCACTGCCACACTCCTTACCACTGCCACACCCCTTACTACTGCCACAATACTTATCACTGCCACAGACATTACCACTGCCACAGCCCTTACCACAGCCCCAGTCCTTACCACTGCCACACTTTTACCACTGCCACACCCCTTACCACTGCCACACTCCATATCACTGACACACCCCTTACCACTGCCACACCCCTACCACTTCCACACCTCTTACCACTGACACACCCCTTACCACTGCCACACCCCTTACCACTGCCACACCCCTTACCACTTCCACACCCCTTACCACTGCCACTCCCCTTACCACTGCCACACTCCTTACCACTGCCACACTCCTTATTATTGCCACAATCCCTACCACTGCCATACCCCTTACTCTTGCCACACCCCTTACCACTGCAACACCCCTTACCACGGCCACACTCCATACCACTGCAACACCCCTTACCAACGCCACACCCCTTACCACTGCCACACCCCTTACCACTGCCACACCCCTTACCACTGCCACACTCCTTATCATTACCACAATTCCTACCATTGCCACACCCCTTACCATTGCCACAGTCCTTACCACTACCACACCCCTTACCAAAGCCACACTCCTTACCACTGCCACAATACTTATCACTGCCACACCCCTTACCACTGCCACACCCCTTACCACTGCCACAATCCCTACCATTCCAACAGTCCTTATCACTGCCACACCCCTTACCACTGCCACAGTCCTTATCACTGCCACACTCCTTTCCACTACCACACTCCTTACCACTGCCACAGTCCTTACCACTGCCAAACCCGTTACCACTGCCACACTCCTTACCACTACCTCACCCCTTACCACTGCCACAGTCCTTATCACTGCCACACTCCTTTCCACTACCACACTCCTTACCACTGCCACACTCCTTACCACTGCCACACCCGTTACCACTGCCACACTCCTTACCACTGCCACACTCCTTACCACTGCCACACCCCTTACCACTGCCACAATACTTATCACTGCCACAGTCCTTACCACTACCACACCCTTTACCACAGCCACAGTCCTTACCACTGCAACAGTCCTTACCACTACCACACCCCTTACCACAGCCCCAGTCCTTACCACTGCCACACTCCTTACCACTGCCACACCCCTTACCACTGCCACAATACTTATCACTGCCACCGTCCTTACCACTGCCACACCCCTTACCACAGCCCCAGTCCTTACCACTGCCACACCCCTTACCACTGCCCCACCCCTTACCACTGCCACACTCCTTATCACTGCCACACCCCTTACCACTGCCACACCCCTACCACTTCCACACCTCTTACCACTGATACACTCCTTATCATTGCCACACCACTTACCACTGCCACAGTCCTTACCACTGACACACCCCTTACCACTGCCACACCCCTTACCACTGCCACACCATTTACCACTGCCACACCCCTTACCACTGCCACACCCCTTACCCCTGTCACACCCCTTACCAGTGCCACTCCCCTTACAACTGCCACACTCCTTACCACTGCCACAATCCTTATCATTGCCAAAATCACTATCCCTGCCACACCCCTTACTCTTGCCACACCCCTTACCACTTCAACACCCCTTACCTCTGCCATACCTTTTACCACTGCCACACTCCTTACCACAGCCATGTTCCTTACCACTGCCACACCCCTTATCGCTGCCACACTCCTTACCACTGCCATACCCCTTACCACAGCCACACCCCTTACCACAGCCAAGTTACTTACCACTGCCACACCCCTTACCACTGCCACACTCCTTACCACTGCCAAACTCCTTACCACTGCCACCGTCCTTACCACTGCCACACCACTTACCACAGCCACACTCCTTACCACTGCCACACCCCTTACCACTGCCACACTCCTTACCACTGCCACACCCCTTACCACTGCCACACCCCTTAACACTTCCACAGTCCTTACCACTACCACACCCCTTATCACTGCCACACTCCTTATGACTCCCACACGCCGTACCACTGCCACAATCCGTACCACTACCACACCCCTTACCACTGCCACACTCCTTAGCACTGCCACATCCCTTACCACTGAAACAATCCCTGCCACTGCCACAGTCCTTACCACTGCCACACCCTTTACCACTGCCACACTTTTTACCACTGCCACAGGCCTTACCACTGCTACAATACTTATCACTACCACAGTCCTTACCACTACCACACCCCTTACCACAGCCACAGTCCTTACCCCTGCCACAGTCTTTACCACTACCACACTCCTTATAACTGCCACACCCCTTACCACTGCCACACTCCTTACCACTGCCACACTCCTTACCACTGCCACCCCCCTTACCACTGACACAATACTTATCACTGCCACAGACTTTACCACTGCCACACCCCTTACCACAGCCCCAGTCCTTACCACAGGCCCAGTCCTTACCACTGCCACACCCCTTACCACTGCCACACTCCATATCACTGACACACCCCTTACCACTGCCAAACCCCTACCACTTCCACACCTCTTACCACTGCCACACTCCTTATCACTGCCACACCACTTACCACTGCCACAGTCCTTACCACTGACACACCCCTTACCACTGCCACACCCCTTACCACTGCCACACCCCTTAGCACTGCCACACCCCTTACCACTGCCACACCCCTTACCCCTGCCACACCCCTTACCACTGCAACTCCCCTTACCACTGCCACACTCCTTACCACTGCCACACTCCTTATCATTGCCACAATCCCTACCACTGCCACACCCCTTACTCTTGCCACACCCCTTACCACTGCAACATCCCTTACCACCGCCACACTCCATACCTCTGCCACACCCCTTACCACTGCCACACCCCTTACCACTGCCACACCCCTTACCACTGCCACAACCCTTACCACTGCCACATCCTTATAATTGCCACAATTCCTCCCACTGCCACACCCCTTACCACTGCCACAGTCCTTACCACTACCACACCCCTTACCAAAGCCACACTCCTTACCACTGCCACAATACTTATCACTGCCACACCCCTTACCACTGCCACACCCCTTACCACTGCCACAATCCCTACCAGTGCTACACCCCTTACCACTGCCACACCACTTACCACTGCCACACCCCTTACCACTGCCACACCCCTTACCCCTGTCACACCCCTTACCACTGCCACTCCCCTTACCACTACCAACTCCTTACCACAGCTACACTCCTTATCATTGCCACAATCCCTACCACTGCCACACCCCTTACTCTTGCCACACCCCTGACCACTGCAACACCCCTTACCTCTGCCACACCCCTTACAACTGCCACACTCCTTACCACAGCCATGTTCCTTACCACTGCCACACCCCTTACCGCTGCCACACTCCTTACCACTCCCATACCTTTTGCCACTGCCACACTCCTTACCAAGCCAATATCCTTACCATTGCCACACCCCTTACCAATGGCACACTCCTTACCACTGCCAACCTCCTTACCACTGCCACACTCCTTACCACTGCCACACCACTTACCACAGCCACACTCCTTACCACTGCCACACCCCTTACCACTGCCACACTGTTTACCACTGCCACATCCCTTACCACTGCCACACCCCTTAACACTGCCACAGTCCTTTCCACTACCACACCCCTTACCATTGCCACACTCCTTACTACTGCCACACCCCGTACCACTGCCACAATCCCTACCACTACCACACCCCTTACCACTGCCACACTACTTAGCACTGCCACAACCCTTACCACTGCCACTCCCATTACCACTGCCACACCCCTTACCACTGCCACACTCCATACCACTACCACACCCCTTACCACTGCCACAATCCCTACCACTGCCACAGTCCTTACCACTGCCACACCCCTTAACACTGCCACACTTTTTACCACTGCCACAGTCCTTACCACTGCTACAATACTTATCACTGCCACAGTCCTTACCACTACAACACCCCTTACCACAGCCACAGTCCTTACCCCTGCCACAGTCCTTACCACTACCACACTCCTTATCACTGCCACACCACTTACCACTGCCACACTCCTTACCACTGCCACACTCCTTACCACTGCCACACCCCTTACCACTGCCACAATACTTATCACTGCAACAGACCATACCACTGCCACACCCCTTACCACAACCCAGTCATTACCACTGCCACACCCCTTACCACTGCCACACCCCTTACCACTGCCACACTCCATATCACTGACACACCCCTTACCACTGCCACACCCGTACCACTTCCACACCTCTTACCACTGCCACACTCCTTATCAGTGCCACACCACTTACCACTGCCACAGTCCTTACCACTGACACACCCCTTACCACTGCCACACCCCTTACCACTGCCACACCCCTTACCACTGCCACAACCCTTACCACTGCCACAACCCTTACCCCTGCCACACCCCTTACCACTGCCACTCCCCTTACCACTGACACACTCCTTACCACTGCCACACTCCTTATCATTGCCACAATCCCTACCACTGCCACACCCCTTACTCTTGCCACACCCCTTACCACTGCCACACCCCTTACCACTGCCACACCCCTTACCACTGCCACACCCCTTACCACTGCCACACTCCTTATCATTGCCACAATTCCTACCACTGCCACACCCCTTACCACTGCCACAGTCCTTACCACTATTACACCCCTTACCAAAGCCACACTCCTTACCACTGCCACAATACTTATCACTGCCACACCCCTTACCACTGCCACAATCCCTACCACTGCAACACCCCTTACCACTGCAACACCCCTTACCTCTGCCACACCTCTTACCACTGCCACACTCCTTACCACAGCCATGTTCCTTACCACTGCCACACCCCTTATGGCTGCCACACTCCTTACCACTGCCATATCCCTTACCACTGCCACAGTCCTTACCACAGCCAAGTTCCTTACCACTGCCACACCCCTTACCACTGCCACACTCCTTACCACTGCCACACCCCTTACCACTGCCAAAATCCCTACCACTGCCACAGTTCTTACCACTACCACACCCCTTACCACTGCCACACTCCGTACCACTACCACACCCCTTACCACTGCCACAATCCCTACCACTGCCACAGTCCTTACCACTACCACACCCCTTACCACTGCCACACTTTTTATCACTGCCACAGTCCTTACCAAGCTACAATACTTATCACTGCCACAGTCCTTACCACTACCACACCCCTTACCACAGCCACAGTCCTTACCCCTGTCACAGTTCTTACCACTACCACACTCCTTATTCCTGCCACACCCCTTACCACTGCCACACTCCTGACCACTGCCACACTCCTTACCACTGCCACACCCCTTACTACTGCCACAATACTTATCACTGCCACAGAACTTACCACTGCCACAGCCCTACCACAGCCCCAGTCCTTACCAATGCCACACCTTTTACCACTGCCAAACCCCTTACCACTGCCACACTCCATATCACTGACACACCTCTTACCACTGCCACACCCCTACCACTTCCACACCTCTTACCACTGCCACACCCCTTACCACTGCCACAGTCCTTACCACTACCACACCACTTACCAAAGCCACACTCCTTACCACTGCCACAATACTTATCACTGCCACACCCCTTACCAATGCCACACCCCTTACCACTGCCACAATCCCTACCACTGCCACACCCCTTACCACTGCCACAGTCCTTACCACTGCCACACTCCTTACCACTGCCACACTCCTTACCACTCCAACAGTTTTTATCACTGCCACACCCCTTACCACTGCCACAGTCCTTATCACTGCCACACTCCTTTCCACTACCACACTCCTTACCACTGCCTCACCCATCACCACTGCCACACTCCTTACCACTGCCTCACCCCTTACCACTGCCACACCACTTACCACTGCCACACCCCTTACCACTGCCACTCCCCTTACCCCTGTCACACCCCCTACCACTGCCACTCCCCTTACCACTGCAACACTTCTTACCACAGCCACACTCCTTATCATTGCCACAATCCCTACCACTGCCACACCCCTTACTCTTGCCACACCCCTTACCACTGCAACACCCCTTACCTCTGCCACACTCCTTACCACTGCCACACCCCTTACCACAGCCACACTCCTTACCACTGCCACACCCCTTACCACTGCCACCCTCCTTACCACTGCCACACCACTTACCACTGCCACACCCCTTAACACTGCCACACCCCATACCACAGTCCCAGTCATTACCACTGCCACACCCCTTACCACTGCCACACCCCTTACCACTGCCACACTCCATATCACTGACACACCCCTTACCACTGCCACACCCGTACCACTTCCACACCTCTTACCACTGCCACATTCCTTATCAGTGCCACACCACTTACCACTGCCACAGTCCTTACCACTGACACACCCCTTACCACTGCTACACCCCTTACCACTGCCACACCCCTTACCACTGCCACAACCCTTACCACTGCCACACCCCTTACCCCAGCCACACCCCTTACCACTGCCACTCCCCTTACCACTGACACACTCCTTACCACTGCCACACTCCTTATCATTGCCACAATCCCTACCACTGCCACACCCCTTACTCTTGCCACACCCCTTACCACTGCCACACCCCTTACCACTGCCACACCCCTTACCACTGCCACACCCCTTACCACTGCCACACTCCTTATCATTGCCACAATTCCTACCACTGCCACACCCCTTACCACTGCCACAGTCCTTACCACTATTACACCCCTTACCAAAGCCACACTCCTTACCACTGCCACAATACTTATCACTGCCACACCCCTTACCACTGCCACAATCCCTACCACTGCAACACCCCTTACCACTGCAACACCCCTTACCTCTGCCACACCTCTTACCACTGCCACACTCCTTACCACAGCCATGTTCCTTACCACTGCCACACCCCTTACGGCTGCCACACTCCTTACCACTGCCATATCCCTTACCACTGCCACAGTCCTTACCACAGCCAAGTTCCTTACCACTGCCTCACCCCTTACCACTGCCACACTCCTTACCACTGCCACACCCCTTACCACTGCCACAATCCCTACCACTGCCACAGTCCTTACCACTGCCACACCCCTTACCACTGCCACACTTTTTACCACTGCCACAGTCCTTACCACTGCTACAATACTTATCACTGCCACAGTCCTTACCACTACCACACCCCTTACCACAGCCACAGTCCTTACTCCTGCCACAGTCCTTACCACTACCACACTCCTTATCACTGCCACACCCCTTACCACTGCCACACTCCTTACCACTGCCACACTCCTTACCACTGCCACACCCCTTACCACTGCCACAATACTTATCACTGCCACAGACCTTACCACTGCCACACCCCTTACCACAGCCCCAGTACTTACCACTGCCACACCCCTTACCACTGCCACACCCCTTACCACTGCCACACTCCATATCACTGACACACCCCTTACCACTGCCACACCCCTACCACTTCCACACCTCTTACCACTGCCACACACCTTATCACTGCCACACCACTTACCACTGCCACAGTCCTTACCATTGCCACACCCCTTACCACTGCCACACCCCTTATCACTGCCACACCCCTTATCCCTGACACACCCCTTACCACTGCCACTCCCCTTACCACTGCCACACTCCTTACCACTGACACACTCCTTATCATTGCCGCAATCCCTACCACAGCCACACCCCTTACTCTTGCCACACCCCTTACCACTGCAACACCCCTTACCACCACCACACTCCATACCACTGCCACACCCCTTACCACTGCCACACCCCTTACCACTGCCACACCCCTTACCACTGCCACACCCCTTACCACTGCCACACTCCTTATCATTGCCACAATTCCTACCACTGCCACACCCCTTACCACTGCCAAAGTCCTTCCCACTACCACACCCCTTACCAAAGCCACACTCCTTACCACTGCCACAATACTTATCACTGCCAGACCCCTTACCACTGCCACACCCCTTACCACTGCCACAATCCCTACCACTGCAACACCCCTTACCACTGCAACACCCATTACCACTGCCCCACCCCTTACCACTGCCACACTCCTTACCACAGCCATGTTCCTTACCACTGCCACACCTTTTACCACTGCCACACACCTTACCACTACCACACTCCATATCCCTGACACACCCCTTACAACTGCCACACCCCTACCACTTCCAAACCTCTTACCACTGACACACCCCTTACCACTGCCACACCCCTTACCACTGCCACACCCCTTACCACTTCCATACCCCTTACCACTGCCACACCCCCTACCCCTGCCACACCCCTTACCACTGCCACTCCCCTTACCACTGCCACACTCCTTACCACTGCCACACTCCTTATCATTGCCACAATCCCTACCACTGCCACACCCCTTACTCTTGCCACACCCCTTACCACTGCAACACCCCTTACCACCGCCACACTCCATACCACTGCAACACCCCTTACCACCGCCACACCCCTTACCACTGCCACACCCCTTACCACTGCCACACTCCTTATCATTGCCACAATTCCTACCATTGCCACACCCATTACCATTGCCACAGTCCTTACCACTACCACACCCCTTAACAAAGCCACACTCCTTACCACTGCCACAATACTTATCACTGCCACACCCCTTACCACTGCCACACCCCTTACCACTGCCACAATCCCTACCACTGCCACAGTCCTTACCACTACCACACACCTTACCACTGCCACACTCCGTACCACTACCACACCACTTACCACTGCCACAATCCCTACCACTGCCACAGTCCTTACCACTACCACACCCCTTACCACTGCCACACTTTTTACCACTGCCACAGTCCTTACCCAGCTACAATACTTATCACTGCCACAGTCCTTACCACTACCACACCCCTTACCACAGCCACAGTCCTTACCCCTGTGACAGTCCTTACCACTACCACACTCCTTATTACTGCCACACCCCTTACCACTGCCACACTCTTTACCACTGCCACACTCCTTACCACTGCCACACCCCTTACTACTGCCACAATACTTATCACTGCCACAGACCTTACCACTGCCATACCCCTTACCACTGCCACAATCCCTACCACTGCCACACCCCTAACCACTGCCACAGTCCTTACCACTGCCACACTCCGTACCACTACCATACCCCTTACCACTGCCACAATCCCTACCACTGCCACAGTCCTTACCACTACCACACCCCTTACCACTGCCACAATTTCTACCACTGCCACAGTCCTTACCAAGCTACAATACTTATCACTGCCACAGTCCTTACCACTACCACACTCCTTACCACAGCCACAGTCCTTACCCCTGTCACAGTCCTTACCACTACCACACTCCTTATTACTGCCACACCCCTTACCACTGCCACACTCCTTACCACTGCCACACTCCTTACCACTGCCACACCCCTTACTACTGCCACAATACTTATCACTGCCACAGACCTTACCACTGCCACAGCCCTACGACAGCCCCAGTCCTTACCACTGCCACACCTTTTACCACTGTCACACCCCTTACCACTGCCACACTCCATATCACTGACACACCCCTTACCACTGCCACACCCCTACCACTTCCACACCTCTTACCACTGCCACACCCCTTACCACTTCAACACCCCTTACAACTGCCACACCCCTTATCCCTGCCACACCCCTTACCACTGCCACAACCCTTACCACTGCCACACTCCTTACCACTGCCACACTCCTTATCATTGCCACAATCCCTACCACTGCCACACCACTTACTCTGGCCACACCCCTTACCACTGCAACACCCCTTACCACCGCCACACTCCATACCACTGCAACACCCCTTATCACCGCCACACCCCTTACCACTGCCACACCACTTACCACTGCCACACCCCTTACCACTGCCACACTCCTTATCATTGCCACAATTCCTACCATTGCCACACCCCTTACCATTGCCACAGTCCTTACCACTACCACACCCCTTACCAAAGCCACATTCCTTACCACTGCCACAATACTTATCACTGCCACAGCCCTTACCACTGACACACCCCTTACCACTGCCACAATCCCTACCACTGCCACACCCCTAACCACTGCCACAGTCCTTACCACTGCCACACTCCTTACCTCTGCCACACTCCTTACCACTCCAACAGTCCTTATCACTGCCACACACCTTACCACTGCCACAGTCCTTATCACTGCCACACTCCTTTCCACTACCACACTCCTTACCACTGCCACAGTCCTTACCACTGCCACACCCGTTACCACTGCCACACTCCTTACCACTACCTCACCCCTTACCACTGCCACAGTCCTTATCACTGCCACACTCCTTTCCACTACCGCACTCCTTACCACTGCCACACTCCTTACCACTGCCACACCCGTTACCACTGCCACACTCCTTACCACTGCCACACTCCTTACCACTGCCACACGCCTTACCACTGCCACAATACTTATCACTGCCACAGTCCTTACCACTGCCACACCCCTTACCACAGCCCCAGTCCTTACCACTGCCACACCCCTTACCACTGCCACACCCCTTACCACTGCCACACTCCTTATCACTGCCACACCCCTTACCACTGCCACACCACTACCACATCCACACCTCTTACCACTGCCACACTCCTTATCACTGCCACACCACTTACCACTGCCACAGTCCTTACCAATGACACACCCCTTAACACTGCCACACCCCTTACCACTGCCACACCACTTACCACTGCCACACCCCTTACCACTGCCACACCCCTTACCCCTGTCACACCCCTTACCACTGCCACTCCCCTTACCACTGCCACACTCCTTACCATTGCCACAATCCTTATCATTGCCACAATCACTATCACTGCACACCCCTTACTCTTGCCACACCCCTTACTACTTCAACACCCCTTACCTCTGCCACACCCCTTACCACTGCCACACTCCTTACCACAGCCATGTTCCTGACCACAGCCACACCCCTTACCGCTGCCACACTCCTTACCACTGCCATACCGCTTATCACTGCCACACTCCTTACCACAGCCAAGTTCCTTACCACTGCCACACCCCTTACCACTGCCACACTCCTTACCACTGCCAAACTCCTTACCACTGCCACAGTCCTTACCACTGCCACACCCCTTACCACAGCCACACTCCTTACCACTGCCACACCCGTTACCACTGCCACACTGTTTACCACTGCCACATCCCTTACCACTGCCACACCCCTTAACACTGCCACAGTCCTTACCACTACCACACCCCTTACCACTGCCACACTCCTTATGACTGCCACACGCCGTACCACTGCCACAATCCCTACCACTACCACACCCCTTACCACTGCCACACTTTTTACCACTGCCACAGTCCTTACCCAGCTACAATACTTATCACTGCCACAGTCCTTACCACTACCACACCCCTTATCACTGCCACAACCCTTACCACTGCCACACTCCTTACCACTGCCACACTCCTTATCATTGCAACACCCCTTACCACTGCCACACTCCTTATCATTGCCACAATCCGTAACCAGTGCCACACCCCTTACTCTTGCCACACCCCTTACCACTGCAACACCCCTTACCACCGCCACACTCCATACCACTGCAACACTCCTTACCACCGCCACACCCCTTACCACTGCCACACCCCTTACCACTGCCACACCCCTTACCACTGCCACACTCCTTATCATTGCCACAATTCCTACCATTGCCACACCCCTTACCATTGCCACAGTCCTTACCAATACCACACCCCTTACCAAAGCCACACTCCTTACCACTGCCACAATACTTATCACTGCCACGCCCCTTACCACTGACACACCCCTTACCACTGCCACAATCCCTACCACTGCCACACCCCTAACCACTGCCACAGTCCTTACCACTGCCACACGCCTTACCTCTGCCACACTCCTTACCACTCCAACAGTCCTTATCACTGCCACACACCTTACCACTGCCACAGTCCTTATCACTGCCACACTCCTTTCCCCTACCACACTCCTTACCACTGCCACAGTCCTTACCACTGCCACACCCGTTACCACTGCCACACTCCTTACCACTACCTCACCCCTTACCACTGCCACAGTCCTTATCACTGCCACACTCCTTTCCACTACCACACTCCTTACCACTGCCACACTCCTTACCACTGCCACACCCGTTACCACTGCCACACTCCTTACCACTGCCACACTCCTTACCACCTCCACACCCCTTACCACTGCCACAATACTTATCACTGCCACAGTCCTTACCACTGCCACACCCCTTACCACAGCCCCAGTCCTTACCACTGCCACACCCCTTACCACTGCCACACCCCTTACCACTGCCACACTCCTTATCACTGCCACACCCCTTACCACTGCCACACCCCTACCACATCCACACCTCTTACCACTGCCACACTCCTTATCACTGCCACACCATTTACCACTGCCACAGTCCTGACCAATGACACACCCCTTACCACTGCCACACCCCTTACCACTGCCACACCACTTACCACTGCCACACCCCTTACCACTGCCACACCCCTTACCCCTGTCACACCCCTTACCACTGCCACTCCCCTTACCACTGCCACACTCCTTACCACTGCCACAATCCTTATCATTGCCACAATCACTATCACTGCCACACCCCTTACTCTTGCCACACCCCTTACCACTTCAACACCCCTTACCTCTGCCACACCCCTTACCACTGCCACACTCCTTACCACAGCCATGTTCCTTACCACTGCCACACCCCTTACCGCTGCCACACTCCTTACCACTGCCATACCGCTTACCACTGCCACACTCCTTACCACAGCCAAGTTCCTTACCACTGCCACAACCCTTACCACTGCCACACTCCTTACCACTGCCAAACTCCTTACCACTGCCACAGTCCTTACCACTGCCACACCCCTTACCACAGCCACACTCCTTACCACTGCCACACCCCTTACCACTGCCACACTCCTTACCACTGCCACATCCCTTACCACTGCCACACCCCTTAACACTGCCACAGTCCTTACCACTACCACACCCCTTACTACTGCCACACTCCTTATGACTGCCACACGCCGTACCACTGCCACAATCCCTACCACTACCACACCCCTTACCACTGCCACACTCCTTAGCACTGCCACATCCCTTACCACTGCCACACCCCTTACCACTGCCACAATCCCTACCACTGCCACAGTCCTTACCACTGCCACACCCTTTACCACTGCCACACTTTTTACCACTGCCACAGTCCTTACCACTGCCACAATACTTATCAATGCCACAGTCCTTACCACTACCACACCCCTTACCACAGCCACAGTCCTTACCCCTGCCACATTCCTTACCACTACCACACTCCTTATCACTGCCACACCCCTTACCACTGCCACACTCCATATCACTGACACACCCCTTACCACTGCCACACCCCTACCACTTCCACACCTCTTACCACTGCCACACTCCTTATCACTGCCACACCACTTACCACTGCCACACTCCTTACCACTGAAACACCCCTTACCACTGCCACACACCTTACCACTGCCAAACCCCTTACCATTTTCACACACCTTACCCCTAACACACCCCTTACCACTGCCACTCCCCTTACCACTCCCACACTCCTTACCACTGCCACACTCCTTATCATTGCCACAATCCCTACCACTGCCACACCCCTTACTCTTGCCACACCCCTTACCACTGCAACACCCCTTACACACGCCACACTCCATACCACTGCCACACCCCTTACCACTGCCACACCCCTTACCACTGCCACACCCCTTACCACTGCCACACCCAATACCACTGCCACATCCTTATATTTGCCACAATTCCTACCACTGCCACACCCCTTACCACTGCCTCAGTCCTGACCACTACCACACCCCTTACCAAATCCACACTCCTTACCACTGCCACAATACTTATAACTGCCACACCCCTTACCACTGCCACACACCTTACCACTGTCACAATCCCTACAACTGCCACACCCCTTACCACAGCCACAGTCCTTACCACTGCCACACCCCTTACCACTGCCACACTCCTTACCACTGCCTCACCCCTTACCACTGCCACACCACTTACCACTGCCACACCCCTTACCACTGCCACTCCCCTTACCCCTGTCACACCCCCTACCACTGCCACTCCCCTTACCACTGCAACACTTCTTACCACAGCCACACTCCTTATCATTGCCACAATCCCTACCACTGCCACACCCCTTACTCTTGCCACACCCCTTACCACTGCAACACCCCTTACCTCTGCCACACTCCTTACCACTGCCACACCCCTTACCACAGCCACACTCCTTACCACTGCCACACCCCTTACCACTGCCACCCTCCTTACCACTGCCACACCACTTACCACTGCCACACCCCTTAACACTGCCACACCCCATACCACAGTCCCAGTCATTACCACTGCCACACCCCTTACCACTGCCACACCCCTTACCACTGCCACACTCCATATCACTGACACACCCCTTACCACTGCCACACCCGTACCACTTCCACACCTCTTACCACTGCCACATTCCTTATCAGTGCCACACCACTTACCACTGCCACAGTCCTTACCACTGACACACCCCTTACCACTGCTACACCCCTTACCACTGCCACACCCCTTACCACTGCCACAACCCTTACCACTGCCACACCCCTTACCCCAGCCACACCCCTTACCACTGCCACTCCCCTTACCACTGACACACTCCTTACCACTGCCACACTCCTTATCATTGCCACAATCCCTACCACTGCCACACCCCTTACTCTTGCCACACCCCTTACCACTGCCACACCCCTTACCACTGCCACACCCCTTACCACTGCCACACCCCTTACCACTGCCACACTCCTTATCATTGCCACAATTCCTACCACTGCCACACCCCTTACCACTGCCACAGTCCTTACCACTATTACACCCCTTACCAAAGCCACACTCCTTACCACTGCCACAATACTTATCACTGCCACACCCCTTACCACTGCCACAATCCCTACCACTGCAACACCCCTTACCACTGCAACACCCCTTACCTCTGCCACACCTCTTACCACTGCCACACTCCTTACCACAGCCATGTTCCTTACCACTGCCACACCCCTTACGGCTGCCACACTCCTTACCACTGCCATATCCCTTACCACTGCCACAGTCCTTACCACAGCCAAGTTCCTTACCACTGCCTCACCCCTTACCACTGCCACACTCCTTACCACTGCCACACCCCTTACCACTGCCACAATCCCTACCACTGCCACAGTCCTTACCACTGCCACACCCCTTACCACTGCCACACTTTTTACCACTGCCACAGTCCTTACCACTGCTACAATACTTATCACTGCCACAGTCCTTACCACTACCACACCCCTTACCACAGCCACAGTCCTTACTCCTGCCACAGTCCTTACCACTACCACACTCCTTATCACTGCCACACCCCTTACCACTGCCACACTCCTTACCACTGCCACACTCCTTACCACTGCCACACCCCTTACCACTGCCACAATACTTATCACTGCCACAGACCTTACCACTGCCACACCCCTTACCACAGCCCCAGTACTTACCACTGCCACACCCCTTACCACTGCCACACCCCTTACCACTGCCACACTCCATATCACTGACACACCCCTTACCACTGCCACACCCCTACCACTTCCACACCTCTTACCACTGCCACACACCTTATCACTGCCACACCACTTACCACTGCCACAGTCCTTACCATTGCCACACCCCTTACCACTGCCACACCCCTTATCACTGCCACACCCCTTATCCCTGACACACCCCTTACCACTGCCACTCCCCTTACCACTGCCACACTCCTTACCACTGACACACTCCTTATCATTGCCGCAATCCCTACCACAGCCACACCCCTTACTCTTGCCACACCCCTTACCACTGCAACACCCCTTACCACCACCACACTCCATACCACTGCCACACCCCTTACCACTGCCACACCCCTTACCACTGCCACACCCCTTACCACTGCCACACCCCTTACCACTGCCACACTCCTTATCATTGCCACAATTCCTACCACTGCCACACCCCTTACCACTGCCAAAGTCCTTCCCACTACCACACCCCTTACCAAAGCCACACTCCTTACCACTGCCACAATACTTATCACTGCCAGACCCCTTACCACTGCCACACCCCTTACCACTGCCACAATCCCTACCACTGCAACACCCCTTACCACTGCAACACCCATTACCACTGCCCCACCCCTTACCACTGCCACACTCCTTACCACAGCCATGTTCCTTACCACTGCCACACCTTTTACCACTGCCACACACCTTACCACTACCACACTCCATATCCCTGACACACCCCTTACAACTGCCACACCCCTACCACTTCCACACCTCTTACCACTGACACACCCCTTACCACTGCCACACCCCTTACCACTGCCACACCCCTTACCACTTCCATACCCCTTACCACTGCCACACCCCCTACCCCTGCCACACCCCTTACCACTGCCACTCCCCTTACCACTGCCACACTCCTTACCACTGCCACACTCCTTATCATTGCCACAATCCCTACCACTGCCACACCCCTTACTCTTGCCACACCCCTTACCACTGCAACACCCCTTACCACCGCCACACTCCATACCACTGCAACACCCCTTACCACCGCCACACCCCTTACCACTGCCACACCCCTTACCACTGCCACACTCCTTATCATTGCCACAATTCCTACCATTGCCACACCCATTACCATTGCCACAGTCCTTACCACTACCACACCCCTTAACAAAGCCACACTCCTTACCACTGCCACAATACTTATCACTGCCACACCCCTTACCACTGCCACACCCCTTACCACTGCCACAATCCCTACCACTGCCA
The DNA here is from genome assembly GCF_037038515.1 of Microtus pennsylvanicus. NCBI lineage: Eukaryota > Metazoa > Chordata > Mammalia > Rodentia > Cricetidae > Microtus > Microtus pennsylvanicus. The sequence goes on along the minus strand of NC_134601.1, from coordinate 59,630,592 downwards.
CAGTCCTTACCACTACCACACACCTTACCACTGCCACACTCCGTACCACTACCACACCACTTACCACTGCCACAATCCCTACCACTGCCACAGTCCTTACCACTACCACACCCCTTACCACTGCCACACTTTTTACCACTGCCACAGTCCTTACCCAGCTACAATACTTATCACTGCCACAGTCCTTACCACTACCACACCCCTTACCACAGCCACAGTCCTTACCCCTGTGACAGTCCTTACCACTACCACACTCCTTATTACTGCCACACCCCTTACCACTGCCACACTCTTTACCACTGCCACACTCCTTACCACTGCCACACCCCTTACTACTGCCACAATACTTATCACTGCCACAGACCTTACCACTGCCATACCCCTTACCACTGCCACAATCCCTACCACTGCCACACCCCTAACCACTGCCACAGTCCTTACCACTGCCACACTCCGTACCACTACCATACCCCTTACCACTGCCACAATCCCTACCACTGCCACAGTCCTTACCACTACCACACCCCTTACCACTGCCACAATTTCTACCACTGCCACAGTCCTTACCAAGCTACAATACTTATCACTGCCACAGTCCTTACCACTACCACACTCCTTACCACAGCCACAGTCCTTACCCCTGTCACAGTCCTTACCACTACCACACTCCTTATTACTGCCACACCCCTTACCACTGCCACACTCCTTACCACTGCCACACTCCTTACCACTGCCACACCCCTTACTACTGCCACAATACTTATCACTGCCACAGACCTTACCACTGCCACAGCCCTACGACAGCCCCAGTCCTTACCACTGCCACACCTTTTACCACTGTCACACCCCTTACCACTGCCACACTCCATATCACTGACACACCCCTTACCACTGCCACACCCCTACCACTTCCACACCTCTTACCACTGCCACACCCCTTACCACTTCAACACCCCTTACAACTGCCACACCCCTTATCCCTGCCACACCCCTTACCACTGCCACAACCCTTACCACTGCCACACTCCTTACCACTGCCACACTCCTTATCATTGCCACAATCCCTACCACTGCCACACCACTTACTCTGGCCACACCCCTTACCACTGCAACACCCCTTACCACCGCCACACTCCATACCACTGCAACACCCCTTATCACCGCCACACCCCTTACCACTGCCACACCACTTACCACTGCCACACCCCTTACCACTGCCACACTCCTTATCATTGCCACAATTCCTACCATTGCCACACCCCTTACCATTGCCACAGTCCTTACCACTACCACACCCCTTACCAAAGCCACATTCCTTACCACTGCCACAATACTTATCACTGCCACAGCCCTTACCACTGACACACCCCTTACCACTGCCACAATCCCTACCACTGCCACACCCCTAACCACTGCCACAGTCCTTACCACTGCCACACTCCTTACCTCTGCCACACTCCTTACCACTCCAACAGTCCTTATCACTGCCACACACCTTACCACTGCCACAGTCCTTATCACTGCCACACTCCTTTCCACTACCACACTCCTTACCACTGCCACAGTCCTTACCACTGCCACACCCGTTACCACTGCCACACTCCTTACCACTACCTCACCCCTTACCACTGCCACAGTCCTTATCACTGCCACACTCCTTTCCACTACCGCACTCCTTACCACTGCCACACTCCTTACCACTGCCACACCCGTTACCACTGCCACACTCCTTACCACTGCCACACTCCTTACCACTGCCACACGCCTTACCACTGCCACAATACTTATCACTGCCACAGTCCTTACCACTGCCACACCCCTTACCACAGCCCCAGTCCTTACCACTGCCACACCCCTTACCACTGCCACACCCCTTACCACTGCCACACTCCTTATCACTGCCACACCCCTTACCACTGCCACACCACTACCACATCCACACCTCTTACCACTGCCACACTCCTTATCACTGCCACACCACTTACCACTGCCACAGTCCTTACCAATGACACACCCCTTAACACTGCCACACCCCTTACCACTGCCACACCACTTACCACTGCCACACCCCTTACCACTGCCACACCCCTTACCCCTGTCACACCCCTTACCACTGCCACTCCCCTTACCACTGCCACACTCCTTACCATTGCCACAATCCTTATCATTGCCACAATCACTATCACTGCACACCCCTTACTCTTGCCACACCCCTTACTACTTCAACACCCCTTACCTCTGCCACACCCCTTACCACTGCCACACTCCTTACCACAGCCATGTTCCTGACCACAGCCACACCCCTTACCGCTGCCACACTCCTTACCACTGCCATACCGCTTATCACTGCCACACTCCTTACCACAGCCAAGTTCCTTACCACTGCCACACCCCTTACCACTGCCACACTCCTTACCACTGCCAAACTCCTTACCACTGCCACAGTCCTTACCACTGCCACACCCCTTACCACAGCCACACTCCTTACCACTGCCACACCCGTTACCACTGCCACACTGTTTACCACTGCCACATCCCTTACCACTGCCACACCCCTTAACACTGCCACAGTCCTTACCACTACCACACCCCTTACCACTGCCACACTCCTTATGACTGCCACACGCCGTACCACTGCCACAATCCCTACCACTACCACACCCCTTACCACTGCCACACTTTTTACCACTGCCACAGTCCTTACCCAGCTACAATACTTATCACTGCCACAGTCCTTACCACTACCACACCCCTTATCACTGCCACAACCCTTACCACTGCCACACTCCTTACCACTGCCACACTCCTTATCATTGCAACACCCCTTACCACTGCCACACTCCTTATCATTGCCACAATCCGTAACCAGTGCCACACCCCTTACTCTTGCCACACCCCTTACCACTGCAACACCCCTTACCACCGCCACACTCCATACCACTGCAACACTCCTTACCACCGCCACACCCCTTACCACTGCCACACCCCTTACCACTGCCACACCCCTTACCACTGCCACACTCCTTATCATTGCCACAATTCCTACCATTGCCACACCCCTTACCATTGCCACAGTCCTTACCAATACCACACCCCTTACCAAAGCCACACTCCTTACCACTGCCACAATACTTATCACTGCCACGCCCCTTACCACTGACACACCCCTTACCACTGCCACAATCCCTACCACTGCCACACCCCTAACCACTGCCACAGTCCTTACCACTGCCACACGCCTTACCTCTGCCACACTCCTTACCACTCCAACAGTCCTTATCACTGCCACACACCTTACCACTGCCACAGTCCTTATCACTGCCACACTCCTTTCCCCTACCACACTCCTTACCACTGCCACAGTCCTTACCACTGCCACACCCGTTACCACTGCCACACTCCTTACCACTACCTCACCCCTTACCACTGCCACAGTCCTTATCACTGCCACACTCCTTTCCACTACCACACTCCTTACCACTGCCACACTCCTTACCACTGCCACACCCGTTACCACTGCCACACTCCTTACCACTGCCACACTCCTTACCACCTCCACACCCCTTACCACTGCCACAATACTTATCACTGCCACAGTCCTTACCACTGCCACACCCCTTACCACAGCCCCAGTCCTTACCACTGCCACACCCCTTACCACTGCCACACCCCTTACCACTGCCACACTCCTTATCACTGCCACACCCCTTACCACTGCCACACCCCTACCACATCCACACCTCTTACCACTGCCACACTCCTTATCACTGCCACACCATTTACCACTGCCACAGTCCTGACCAATGACACACCCCTTACCACTGCCACACCCCTTACCACTGCCACACCACTTACCACTGCCACACCCCTTACCACTGCCACACCCCTTACCCCTGTCACACCCCTTACCACTGCCACTCCCCTTACCACTGCCACACTCCTTACCACTGCCACAATCCTTATCATTGCCACAATCACTATCACTGCCACACCCCTTACTCTTGCCACACCCCTTACCACTTCAACACCCCTTACCTCTGCCACACCCCTTACCACTGCCACACTCCTTACCACAGCCATGTTCCTTACCACTGCCACACCCCTTACCGCTGCCACACTCCTTACCACTGCCATACCGCTTACCACTGCCACACTCCTTACCACAGCCAAGTTCCTTACCACTGCCACAACCCTTACCACTGCCACACTCCTTACCACTGCCAAACTCCTTACCACTGCCACAGTCCTTACCACTGCCACACCCCTTACCACAGCCACACTCCTTACCACTGCCACACCCCTTACCACTGCCACACTCCTTACCACTGCCACATCCCTTACCACTGCCACACCCCTTAACACTGCCACAGTCCTTACCACTACCACACCCCTTACTACTGCCACACTCCTTATGACTGCCACACGCCGTACCACTGCCACAATCCCTACCACTACCACACCCCTTACCACTGCCACACTCCTTAGCACTGCCACATCCCTTACCACTGCCACACCCCTTACCACTGCCACAATCCCTACCACTGCCACAGTCCTTACCACTGCCACACCCTTTACCACTGCCACACTTTTTACCACTGCCACAGTCCTTACCACTGCCACAATACTTATCAATGCCACAGTCCTTACCACTACCACACCCCTTACCACAGCCACAGTCCTTACCCCTGCCACATTCCTTACCACTACCACACTCCTTATCACTGCCACACCCCTTACCACTGCCACACTCCATATCACTGACACACCCCTTACCACTGCCACACCCCTACCACTTCCACACCTCTTACCACTGCCACACTCCTTATCACTGCCACACCACTTACCACTGCCACACTCCTTACCACTGAAACACCCCTTACCACTGCCACACACCTTACCACTGCCAAACCCCTTACCATTTTCACACACCTTACCCCTAACACACCCCTTACCACTGCCACTCCCCTTACCACTCCCACACTCCTTACCACTGCCACACTCCTTATCATTGCCACAATCCCTACCACTGCCACACCCCTTACTCTTGCCACACCCCTTACCACTGCAACACCCCTTACACACGCCACACTCCATACCACTGCCACACCCCTTACCACTGCCACACCCCTTACCACTGCCACACCCCTTACCACTGCCACACCCAATACCACTGCCACATCCTTATATTTGCCACAATTCCTACCACTGCCACACCCCTTACCACTGCCTCAGTCCTGACCACTACCACACCCCTTACCAAATCCACACTCCTTACCACTGCCACAATACTTATAACTGCCACACCCCTTACCACTGCCACACACCTTACCACTGTCACAATCCCTACAACTGCCACACCCCTTACCACAGCCACAGTCCTTACCACTGCCACACTCCTTACCACTGCCACACTCCTTACCACTCCAACAGTTTTTATTAATGCCACACCCCTTACCACTGCCACAGTCCTTATCACTGCCACACTCCTTTCCACTACCACATTCCTTACCACTGCCACACTCCTTACCACTGCCACACCCGTTACCACTGCCACACTCCTTACCACTGCCTCACCCCTGACCACTGCCACACTCCTTACGACTGCCACACCCCTTACCACTGCCACACCACTTACCACTGCCACACCACTTACCACTGCCACACCCCTTACCACTGCCACACCCCTTACCCCTGTCACACCCCTTACCACTGCCACTCCCCTTACCACTGCCACACACCTTACCACTGCCACACTCCTTATCATTGCCACAATCCCTACCACTGCCACACCCCTTACACTTGCCACACCCCTTACCACTGCAACACCCCTTACCACTGCCACACTCCTTACCACAGCCATGTTCCTTACCACTGGCACACCCCTTACCGCTGCCACACTCCTTACCACTGCCACACTCCTTACCACTTCCAAAGTCCTTACCACTGCCACACCCCTTATCACTGCCTCGCCCCTTACCACTGCCACAGTCCTTACCACTACCACACCCCTTACCACTGCCACACTCCTTACCACTGCCACACCCCTTACCACTGCCACAATCCCTACCACTACCACACCCCTTACCACTGCCACACTCCTTAGCACTGCCACATCCCTTACCACTGCCACATCCTTTACCACTGCCACACTCCTTACCACTACCACACCCCTTACCACTGCCACACTCCTTATCACTGCCACACTCCTTACCACTGCCACAATACTTAACACTGCCACAGTCCTTACCACTACCACACCCCTTACCACGGCCACAGTCCTTACCACTGCCACAGTCCTTACCACTGCCACACTCCTTATCACGGCCACACCCCTTACCACTGCCACACTCCTTACCACTGCTACACTCTTTACCACTGCCACACTCCTTACCACTACCACACCCCTTAGCACTGCCACACCCCTCACCACTGCCACAATCCCTACCAATGCCACACCCCTTACCACAGCCACAGTCCTTACCCCTGCCCAAGTCCTTACCACTACCACACCCCTTACCACTGCCACAGTCCTTATCACTGCCACACCCCTTACTCTTGCCACACCCCTTATCACTGCAACACCCCTTACACTCGCCACACTCCATACCACTGCCACACCCCTTACCACTGCCACACCCATTACCACTGCAACACTCCTTATCATTGCCACAATTCCTACCACTGCCACACCCCTTACTACTGCCACAGTCCTTACCACTACCACACCCCTTACCAAAGCCACACCCCTTACCACTGCCACACCCATTACCACTGCAACACTCCTTATCATTGCCACAATTCCTACCACTGCCACACCCCTTACCACTGCCACAACCCTACCACTGCCACACCCCTTACCACTGCCACAGTCCTTACCACTGCCACACTCCTTACCACTCCAACAGTTTTTATCACTGCCACACCCCTTACCACTGCCACAGTCCTTATCACTGCCACACTCCTTTCCACTACCACACTCCTTACCACTGCCACACTCCTTACCGCTGCCACACCCGTTACCACTGCCACACCCCTTACAACTGCCACACCACTTACCACTGCCACTCCCCTTACCACTGCCACACCCCTTAACCCTGTCACACCCCTTACCACTGCCACTCCCCTAACCACTGCCACACTCCTTACCACTGCCACACTCCTTATCATTGCCACAATCCCTATCACTGCCACAACCCTTACTCTTGCCACACCCCTTACCACTGCAACACCCCTTACCTCTGCCACACCCCTTACCACTGCCACATTCCTTACCACAGCCATGTTCCTTACCACTGCCAAACCCCTTACCGCTGCCACACTCCTTACCACTGCCATACCCCTTACCACTGCCACACTCCTTACCACAGCCAAGTTCCTTACCACTGCCACACCCCTTACCACTGTCACACTCCTTACCACTGCCAAACTACTTACCACTGGCACACTCCTTACCACTGACACACCCCTTACCATAGCCACACTCCTTATCACTGCCACACCCCTTACCACTGCCACACTCCTTACCACTGCCACACCCCTTACCACTGCCACACCCCTTAACACTGCCACAGTCCTTACCACTACCACACCCCTTACCACTGCCACACAACCTTACGACTGCCACACCCTGTACCACTGCCACAATCCCTACCATTACCACACCCCTTACCACTGCCACACTCCTTAGCACTGCCACATCCCTTACCACTGCCACTCCAATTACCACTGCCACACCCCTTACCACTTCCACACTCCGTACCACTACCACACCCCTTACCACTGCCACAATCCCTACCACTGCCACAGTCCTTACCACTGCCACACCCCTTACCACTGCCACACTTTTTACCACTGCCACAGTCCTTACCAGTGCTACAATACTTATCACTGCCACAGTCCTTACCAATACCACACCCCTCACCACAGCCACAGTCCTTACCCCTGCCACAGTCCTTACCACTACCACACTCCTTATCAATGCCACACCCCTTACCACTGCCACACTCCTTACCACTGCCACACTCCTTACCACTGCCACACCCCTTACCACTGCCACAATACTTATCACTGCCACAGACCTTACAACTGCCACAAACCTTACCACAGCCCCAGTCCTTACCACTGCCACACCCCTTACCACTGCCACACCCCTTACCACTGCCACACTCCATATCACTGCCACACCACTTACCACTGTCACACCCCTTACCACTGCTACTCCCCTTACCACTGCCACACTCCTTACCACTGCCACACTCCTTATCATTGCCACAATCGCTACCACTGCCACACCCCTTACTCGTGCCACACCTCTTACCACTGCAACACCCCTTACCACCGCCACACTCCATACCACTGCCACACCCCTTACCACTGCCACACCCCTTACCACTGCCACACCCCTTACCACTGCCACACCCAATACCACTGCCACATCCTTATCATTGCCACAATTCCTACCACTGCCACACCCCTTACCACTGCCACAGTCCTTACCACTACCACACCCCTTACCAAAGCCACACTCCTTACCACTGCAACAATACTTATCACTGCCACACCCCTTACAACTGCCACACACCTTACCACTGTCACAATCCCTACCACTGCCACAAACCTTACCACTGCCACAGTCCTTACCACTGCCACACTCCTTACCACTGCCACACTCCTTACCTCTCCAACAGTTTTTATCACTGCCACACCCCTTACCACTGCCACAGTCCTTATCACTGCCACACTCCTTTCCACTACCATACTCCTTACCACTGCCACACCCGTTACCACTGCCAAACTCCTTACCACTGCCTCACCCCTGACCCCTGCCACAATCCTTACCACTGCCACACCCCTTACTCTTGCCACACCTCTTACCACTGCAACACCCCTTACCACCGCCACACTCCATACCACTGCCACACCCCTTACCACTGCCACACCCCTTACCACTGCCACACCCCTTACCACTGCCACACCCAATACCACTGCCACATCCTTATCATTGCCACAATTCCTACCACTGCCACACCCCTTACCACTGCCACAGTCCTTACCACTACCACACCCCTTACCAAAGCCACACTCCTTACCACTGCAACAATACTTATCACTGCCACACCCCTTACCACTGCCACACACCTTACCACTGTCACAATCCCTACCACTGCCACACCCCTTACCACTGCCACAGTCCTTACCACTGCCACACTCCTTACCACTGCCACACTCCTTACTACTCCAACAGTTTTTATCACTGCCACACCCCTCACCACTGCCACAGTCCTTATCACTGCCACACTCCTTTCCACTACCATACTCCTTACCACTGCCACACCCGTTACCACTGCCACACTCCTTACCACTGCCTCACCCCTGACCCCTGCCACACTCCTTACCACTGCCACACCACTTACCACTGCCACACCACTTACCACTGCCACACCCCTTACCACTGCCACACCCCTTACACTTGCCACACCCCTTACCACTGCCACTCCCCTTACCACTGCCACACCCCTTACCACTGCCACACTCCTTACCACAGCCATGTTCCTTACCACTGGCACACCCCTTACCGCTGCCACACTCCTTACCACTGCCACACCCCTTACCACTGCCAAAGTCCTTACCACTGCCACACCCCTTATCACTGCCTCGCCCCTTACCACTGCCACAGTCCTTACCACTACCACACCCCTTACCACTGCCACACTCCTTACCACTGCCACACCCCTTACCACTGCCACAATCCCTACCACTACCACACCCCTTACCACTGCCACACTCCTTAGCACTGCCACATCCCTTACCACTGCCACATCCTTTACCACTGCCACACTCCTTACCACTACCACACCCCTTACCACTGCCACACTCCTTATCACTGCCACACTCCTTACCACTGCCACAATACTTATCACTGCCACAGTCCTTACCACTACCATACCCCTTACCACGGCCACAGTCCTTACCACTGCCACAGTCCTTACCACTGCCACACTCCTTATCACGGCCACACCCCTTACCACTGCCACACTCCTTACCACTCCCACACCCCTTACCACTGCCACACCCCTTAACACTGCCACAGTCCTTACCACTACCACACCCCTTACCACTGCCACACAACCTTACGACTGCCACACCCTGTACCACTGCCACAATCCCTACCACTACCACACCCCTTACCACTGCCACACTCCTTAGCACTGCCACATCCCTTACCACTGCCACTCCAATTACCACTGCCACACCCCTTACCACTGCCACACTCCGTACCACTATCAAACCCCTTACCACTGCAACAATCCCTACCACTGCCACAGTCCTTACCACTGCCACACCCCTTAACACTGCCACACTTTTTACCACTGCCACAGTCCTTACCACTGCTACAATACTTATCACTGCCACAGTCCTTACCAATACCACACCCCTTACCACAGCCACAGTCCTTACCCCTGCCACAGTCCTTACCACTACCACACTCCTTATCACTGCCACACCCCTTACCACTGCCACACTCCTTACCACTGCCACACTCCTTACCACTGCCACACCCCTTACCACTGCCACAATACTTATCACTGCCACAGACCTTACAACTGCCACAAACCTTACCACAGCCCCAGTCCTTACCACTGCCACACCCCTTACCACTGCCACACCCCTTACCACTGCCACACTCCATATCACTGACACACCCCTTACCACTGCCACACCCCTACCACATCCACACCTCTTACCACTGCCACACTCCTTATCACTGCCACACCACTTACCACTGCCACACTCCTTACCACTGACACACCCCTTACCACTGCCACACACCTTACCACTGCCAAACCCCTTACCACTTTCACACCCCTTACCCCTGCCACACCCCTTACCACTGCCACTCCCCTTACCACTGCCACACTCCTTACCACTGCCACACTCCTTATCATTGCCACAAGTCCTACCACTGCCACACCCCTTACTCTTGCCACACCTCTTACCACTACAACACCCCTTACCACCGCCACACTCCATACCACTGCCACACCCCTTACCACTGCCACACCCCTTACCACTGCCACAGCCCTTACCACTGCCACACCCAATACCACTGCCACATCCTTATCATTGCCACAATTCCTACCACTGCCACACCCCTTACCACTGCCACAGTCCTTACCACTACCACACCCCTTACAAAAGCCACACTCCTTATCACTGCCACAATACTTATCACTGCCACACCCCTTACCACTGCCACACACCTTACCACTGTCACAATCCCTACCACTGCCACACCCCTTACCACTGCCACAGTCCTTACCACTGCCACACTCCTTACCACTCCAACAGTTTTTATCACTGCCACACCCCTTACCCCTGCCACACTCCTTACCACTGCCACACACGTTACCACTGCCACACTCCTTACCACTGCCTCACCCCTGACAACTGCCACACTCCTTACCACAGCCACACCCCTTACCACTGCCACACCACTTACCACTGCCACACCCCTTTCCACTGCCACACCCCTTACCCCTGTCACACCCCTTACCACTGCCACTCCCCTTACCACTGCCAGAAAACTTACCACTGCCACACTCCTTATCATTGCCACAATCCCTACCAATGCCACACTCCTTACTCTTGCCACACCCCTTACCACTGCCACACCCCTTACCACAGCCACATCCTTTACCACTGCCACACTCCTTACCACAGCCATGTTCCTTACCACTGGCACACCCCTTACCGCTGCCACACTCCTTACCAGTGCCATACCCCTTACCACTGCCACACTCCTTACCACAGCCAAGTTCCTTACCATTGACACAGCCCTTACCACTGCCACACTCCTTACCACTGCCAAACTCCTTACCACTGCCTCACCCCTTACCACTGCCACACCCCTTACCACAGCCACACTCCTTACCACTGCCACACCCCTTACCACTGCCACACTCCATACCACTGCCACACCCCTTACCACTGCCACACCCCTTAACACTGCCACTGTCCTTACCACTACCACACCCCTTACCACTGCCACACTCCTTACGACTACCACACCCCGTACCACTGCCACAATCCCTACCACTACCACACCCCTTACCACTTCCACATTCCTTAGCACTGCCACATCCCTTACCACTGCCACTACCATTACCACTGCCACACCCCTTACCACTGCCACACTCCGTACCATTACCACACCCCTTACCAAAGCCACAATCCCTACCATTGCCACAGTCCTTACCACTGCCACACCCCTTACCACTTCCACACTTTTTACCACTGCCACAGTCCTTACCACTGCTACTATACTTATCACTGCCACAGTCCTTACCACTACCACACCCCTTACCACAGCCACAGTCCTTACCCCTGCCACAGTCCTTACCACTACCACACTCCTTATCACTGCCACACCCCTTACCACTGCCACACTCCTTACCACTGCCACACTCCTTACCACTGCCACACCCCTTACCACTGCCACAATACTTATCACTGCCACAGACCTTACCACTGCCACACTCCTTACCACAGCCCCAGTCCTTACCACAGGCCCAGTACTTACCACTGCCACACCCCTTACCACTGCCACACCCCTTACCACTGCCACACTCCATATCACTGACACACCCCTTACCACTGCCACACCCCTACCACTTCCACACCTCTTACCACTGCCACACTCCTTATCACTGCCACACCACTTACCACTGCCACACACCTTACCACTGCCACACCCCTTACCACTGCTACACCCCTTACAACTGCCACACCCTTTACCCCTGCCAAACCCCTTACCACTGCCACTCCCCTTACCACTGCCACACTCCTTACCACTGCCACACTCCTTATCATTGCCACAATCCCTACCACTGCCACACCCCTTACTCTTGCCACACCTCTTACCACTACAACACCCCTTACCACCGCCACACTCCATACCACTGCCACACCCCTTACCACTGCCACACCCCTTACCACTGCCACACCCCTTACCACTGCCACACCCAATACCACTGCCACATCCTTATCATTGCCACAATTCCTAACACTGCCACACCCCTTACCACTGCCACAGTCCTTACCACTACCACACCCCTTACAAAAGCCACACTCCTTACCACTGCCACAATACTTATCACTGCCACACCCCTTACCACTGCCACACACCTTACCACTGTCACAATCCCTACCACTGCCACACCCCTTACCACTGCCACAGTCCTTACCACTGCCACACTCCTTACCACTGCCACACTCCTTACCACTCCAACAGTTTTTATCACTGCCACACCTCTTACCACTGCCACAGTCCTTATCACTGCCACACTCCTTTCCACTACAACACTCCTTACCACTGCCACACTCCTTACCACTGCCACACCCGTTACCACTGCCACACTCCTTACCACTGCCTCACCCCTGACAACTGCCACACTCCTTACCACTGCCACACCCCTTACCACTGCCACACCCCTTTCCACTGCCACACCCCTTACCCCTGTCACACCCCTTACCACTGCCACTCCCCTTACCACTGCCAGAAAACTTACCACTGCCACACTCCTTATCATTGCCACAATCCCTACCAATGCCACACTCCTTACTCTTGCCACACCCCTTACCACTGCAACACCCCTTACCACGGCCACATCCCTTACCACTGCCACACTCCTTACCACAGCCATGTTCCTTACCACTGGCACACCCCTTACCGCTGCCACACTCCTTACCAGTGCCATACCCCTTACCACTGCCACACTCCTTACCACAGCCAAGTTCCTTACCATTGATACAGCCCTTACCAGTGCCACACTCCTTACCACTGCCAAACTCCTTACCACTGCCACACCCCTTACCACTGCCACACCCCTTACCACAGCCACACTCCTTACCACTGCCACACCCCTTACCACTGCCACACTCCATACCACTGCCACACCCCTTACCACTGCCATACCCCTTAACACTGCCACTGTCCTTACCACTACCACACCCCTTACCACTGCCACACTCCTTACGACTATCACACCCCGTACCACTGCCACAATCCCTACCACTACCACACCCCTTACCACTTCCACATTCCTTAGCACTGCCACATCCCTTACCACTGCCACTACCATTACCACTGCCACACCCCTTACCACTGCCACACTCCGTACCATTACCACACCACTTTCCACAGCCACAATCCCTACCATTGCCACAGTCCTTACCACTGCCACACCCCTTACCACTTCCACACTTTTTACCACTGCCACAGTCCTTACCACTGCTACTATACTTATCACTGCCACAGTCCTTACCACTACCACACCCCTTACCACAGCCACAGTCCTTACCCCTGCCACAGTCCTTACCACTACCACAGTCCTTATCACTGCCACACCCCTTACCACTGCCACACTCCTTACCACTGCCACACTCCTTACCACTGCCACACCCCTTACCACTGCCACAATACTTATCACTGCCACAGACCTTACCACTGCCACACTCCTTACCACAGCCCCAGTCCTTACCACAGGCCCAGTACTTACCACTGCCACACCCCTTACCACTGCCACACCCCTTACCACTGACACACTCCATATCACTGACACACCCCTTACCACTGCCACACCCCTACCACTTCCACACCTCTTACCACTGCCACACTCCTTATCACTGCCACACCACTTACCACTGCCACAGTCCTTACCACTGCCACACCCCTTACCACTGCCACACCCCTTACCACTGCCACACCCCTTACCACTGCCACACCCCTTACCCCTGCCAAACCCCTTACCACTGCCACTCCCCTTACCACTGCCACACTCCTTACCACTGCCACACTCCTTATCATTGCCACAATCCCTACTACAGCCACACCCCTTATTCTTGCCACCCCCTTACCACTGCAACACCCCTTACCACCGCCACACTCCATACCACAGCCACACCCCTTACCACTGCCACACCTTTTACCACTGCCACACCCCTTACCACTGCCACACTCCATACCACTGCCACACCCCTTACCACTGCCACACCCCTTAACACTGCCAATGTCCTTACCACTACCACACCCCTTACCACTGCCACACTCCTTACGACTACCACACCCTGTACCACTGCCACAATCCCTACCACTACCACACCCCTTACCACTTCCACATTCCTTAGCACTGCCACATCCCTTAGCACTGCCACTACCATTACCACTGCCACACCCCTTACCACTGCCACACTCCGTACCATTACCACACCCCTTTCCACAGCCACAATCCCTACCATTGCCACAGTCCTTACCACTGCCACACCCCTTACCACTTCCACACTTTTTACCACTGCCACAGTCCTTACCACTGCTACTATACTTATCACTGCCACAGTCCTTACCACTACCACACCCCTTACCACAGCCACAGTCCTTACCCCTGCCACAGTCCTTACCACTACCACACTCCTTATCACTGCCACACCCCTTACCACTGCCACACTCCTTACCACTGCCACACTCCTTACCACTGCCACACCCCTTACCACTGCCACAATACTTATCACTGCCACAGACCTTACCACTGCCACACTCCTTACCACAGCCCCAGTCCTTACCACAGGCCCAGTACTTACCACTGCCACACCCCTTACCACTGCCACACCCCTTACCACTGCCACACTCCATATCACTGACACACCCCTTACCACTGCCACACCCCTACCACTTCCACACCTCTTACCACTGCCACACACCTTATCACTGCCACACCACTTACCACTGCCACAGTCCTTACCACTGCCACACCCCTTACCACTGCCACACCCCTTACCACTGCCACACCCCTTACCATTGCCACACCCTTTACCCCTGCCAAACCCCTTACCACTGCCACTCCCCTTACCACTGCCACACTCCTTACCACTGCCACACTCCTTATCATTGCCACAATCCCTACCACTGCCACACCCCTTACTCTTGCCACACCTCTTACCACTACAACACCCCTTACCACCGCCACACTCCATACCACTGCCACACCCCTTACCACTGCCACACCCCTTACCACTGCCACACCACTTACCACTGCCACACCCCTTTCCACTGCCACACCCCTTACCCCTGTCACACCCCTTACCACTGCCACTCCCCTTACCACTGCCAGAAAACTTACCACTGCCACACTCCTTATATTGCCACAATCCCTACCAATGCCACACTCCTTACTCTTACCACACCCCTTACCACTGCAACACCCCTTACCACGGCCACATCCCTTACCACTGCCACACTCCTTACCACAGCCATGTTCCTTACCAGTGGCACACCCCTTACCGCTGCCACACTCCTTACCAGTGCCATACCCCTTACCACTGCCACACTCCTTACCACAGCCAAGTTCCTTACCATTGACACAGCCCTTACCACTGCCACACTCCTTACCACTGCCAAACTCCTTACCACTGCCACACACCTTACCACTGCCACACCCCTTACCACAGCCACACTCCTTACCACTGCCACACCCCTTACCACTGCCACACTCCATACCACTGCCACACCCCTTACCACTGCCACACCCCTTAACACTGCCACTGTCCTTACCACTACCACACCCCTTACCACTGCCACACTCCTTACGACTACCACACCCCGTACCACTGCCACAATCCCTACCACTACCACACCCCTTACCACTTCCACATTCCTTAGCACTGCCACATCCCTTACCACTGCCACTACCATTACCACTGCCACACCCCTTACCACTGCCACACTCCGTACCATTACCACACCACTTTCCACAGCCACAATCCCTACCATTGCCACAGTCCTTACCACTGCCACACCCCTTACCACTTCCACACTTTTTACCACTGCCACAGTCCTTACCACTGCTACTATACTTATCACTGCCACAGTCCTTACCACTACCACACCCCTTACCACAGCCACAGTCCTTACCCCTGCCACAGTCCTTACCACTACCACAGTCCTTATCACTGCCACACCCCTTACCACTGCCACACTCCTTACCACTGCCACACTCCTTACCACTGCCACACCCCTTACCACTGCCACAATACTTATCACTGCCACAGACCTTACCACTGCCACACTCCTTACCACAGCCCCAGTCCTTACCACAGGCCCAGTACTTACCACTGCCACACCCCTTACCACTGCCACACCCCTTACCACTGCCACACTCCATATCACTGACACACCCCACCACTGCCACACCCCTACCACTTCCACACCTCTTACCACTGCCACACTCCTTATCACTGCCACACCACTTACCACTGCCACAGTCCTTACCACTGCCACACCCCTTACCACTGCCACACCCCTTACCACTGCCACACCCCTTACCACTGCCACACCCCTTACCCCTGCCAAACCCCTTACCACTGCCACTCCCCTTACCACTGCCACACTCCTTACCACTGCCACACTCCTTATCATTGCCACAATCCCTACTACAGCCACACCCCTTATTCTTGCCACCCCCTTACCACTGCAACACCCCTTACCACCGCCACACTCCATACCACAGCCACACCCCTTACCACTGCCACACCTTTTACCACTGCCACACCCCTTACCACTGCCACAACCCTTTCCACTGCCACACCCCTTACCTCAGCCACACTCGTTACCACTGCCACACCCCTTACCACTGCCACACTACTTACCACTACCACACTCCTTATCACTGCCACACCCCTTACCACTGCCACACTCCTTACCACTGCCACACTCCTTACCACTGCCACACCCCTTATCACTGCCACAATACTTATCACTGCCACAGACCTTACCAATGCCACACTCCTTACCACAGCCCCAGTCCTTACCACAGGCCCAGTCCTTACCACTGCCACACTCCTTACCACTGCCACACCCCTTACCACTGCCACAATACTTATCACTGCCACAGACCTTACCACTGCCACACCCCTTACCACAGGACCAGGACTTACCACTGCCACACCCCTTACCACTGCCACACCCCTTACCACTGCCACACTCCATATCACTGACACACCCCTTACCACAGCTACACCCCTATCACTTCCACACCTCTTACCACTGCCACACTCCTTATCACTGCCACGCCACTTACCACTGCCACAGTCCTTACCACTGACACACCCCTTACCACTGCCAAACCCCTTACCACTGCGACACCCCTTACCACTGCCACACCCCTTAACACTGCCACACCCCTTACCCCTGCCACACCCCTTACCACTGCCACTCCCCTTACCACGGCCACACTCCTTACCACTGCCACACTCCTTATCATTGCCACAATCCGTAACCACTGCCACACCCCTTACTCTTGCCACACCCCTTACCACTGCAACACCCCTTACCACCGCCACACTCCATACCACTGCCACACCCCTTACCACTGCCACACCCCTTACCACTGCAACACCCCTTACCACTGCCACACCCCTTACCACTGCCACACTCCTTATCATTGCCACAATTCCTACCACTGCCACACCCCTTACCACTGCCACAGTCCTTACCACTACCACACCCCTTACCAAAGCCACACTCCTTACCACTGCCACAATACTTATCACTGCCACACCCCTTACCACTGCCACACCCATTACCACTGCCACCATCCTTACCACTGCCACACCCCTTACCACTGCCACAGTCCTTACCACTGCCAGACTCCTTACCACTGCCACACTCCTTACCACTCCAACAGTTTTTATCACTGCCACACCCCTTACCACTGCCACACTCCTTACCACTGCCACACCCGTTACCACTGCTCACCCCTTACAACTGCCACACCACTTACCACTGCCACACCCCTTACCACTGCCACACCCCTTAACCCTGTCACACCCCTTACCACTGCCACTCCCCTTACCACTTCCACACTCCTTACCACTGCCACACTCCTTATCATTGCCACAATCCCTATCACTGCCACACCCCTTACTCTTGCCACACCCCTTACCACTGCAACACCCCTTACCTCTGCCACACCCCTTACCACTGACACAATACTTATTACTGCCACAGACCTTACAACTGCCATAAACCTTACCACAGCCCCAGTCCTTACCACTGCCACACCCCTTACAACTGCCACACCACTTACCACTGCCACACTCCATATCACTGACACACCACTTACCACTTCCACACCCCTACCACTTCCACACCTCTTACAACTGCCACACTCCTTATCACTGCCACACCACTTACCACTGCCACACTCCATATCACTGACACACCACTTACCACTTCCACACCCCTACCACTTCCACACCTCTTACCACTGCCACACTCCTTATCACTGCCACACCACTTACCACTGCCACACTCCTTACCACGGACACACCCCTTACCACTGCCACACCCCTTACCACTGCCAAACACCTTACCACTGCCACACCTTTTACCCCTGCCACACCCCTTACCACTGCCACTCCCCTTACCACTGCCACACTCCTTATCATTGCCACAATCCCTACCACTGCCACACCCCTTACTCTTGCCACAACCCTTACCACTGCAACACCTCTTAACACCGCCACACTCAATACCACTGCCACACCCCTTACCACTGCTACACCCCTTACCACTGCCACACCCCTTACCACTGCCACACCTTTTACCACTCCCACATCCTTTTCATTGCCACAATTCCTACCACTGCCACACCCCTTACCACTGCCACAGTACTTACCACTACCACACCCCTTACCAAAGCCACACTCCTTACCACTGCCACAATACTTATCACTGCCACACCCCTTACCACTGCCACACACCTTACCACTGTCACAATCCCTACCACTGCCACTCCCTTACCACTGCCACACTCCTTACCACTGCCACACTCCTTACCACTCCAACTGTTTTTATCACTGCCACACCCCTAACCACTGCCACAGTCCTTACCACTACAAAACCCCTTACCACTGCCACACCCCTTACCACTGCCACACTCCATATCACTTCCACACCCCTTACCCCTGTCACACCCCTTAGCACTGCCACTCCACTTACCACTGCCACACACCTTACCACTGCCACACTCCTAATCATTGCCACAATCCCTACCACTGCCACACCCCTTACTCTTGCCACACCCCTTACCACTGCAACACCCCTTACCTCTGCCACACCCCTTACCACTGCCACACTCCTTACCACAGCCATGTTCCTTACCACTGCCACACCCCTTACCGCTGCCACACTCCTTACCACTGCCATACCCCTTACCACTGCCACACTCCTTACCACAGCCAAGTTCCCTACCATTGACACACCCCTTACCACTGCCACACTCCTTTCCACTGCCAAACTCCTTACCACTGCCACACTCCTTACCATTGCCACACCCCTTACCACAGCCACACTCCTTAGCACTGCCACACCCCTACCATTGCCACACTCCTTACCTCTGCCACACCCCTTACCACTGCCACACCCCTTAACACTGCCACTGTCCTTACCACTACCACACCCCTTACCACTGCCGCACTCCTTACGACTGCCACACCCCGTACCAATGCCACAATCCCTACCACTACCACACCCCTTACCACTGCCACACTCCTTAGCACTGCCACATCCCTTATCACTACCACTCCAATTACCACTGCCACACCCCTTACCACTGCCACACTCCGTACCACTACCACACCCCTTACCACTGCCACAATCCCTACCACTGCCACAGTCCTTACCACTGCCACACCCCTTACCACTGCCACACTTTTTACCACTGCCACAGTCCTTACCACTGCTACAATACTTATCACTGCCACAGTCCTTACCAATACCACACCCCTTACCACAGCCACAGTCCTTACCCCTGCCACAGTCCTTACCACTACCACACTCCTTATCACTGCCACCCCCCTTACCACTGCCACACTCCTTACCACTGCCACACTCCTTACCACTGCCACAATACTTATCACTGCCACAGACCTTACAACTGCCACAAGCCTTACCACAGCCCCAGTCCTTACCACTGCCACACCCCTTACCACTGCCACACCCCTTACCACTGCCACACTCCATATCACTGCCACACCACTTACCACTGCCACACTTTTTACCACTGACACACCCCTTACCACTGCCACACACCTTACCACTGCCAAACCCCTTACCACTTTCACACCCCTTACCCCTGCCTCACCCCTTACCACTGCCACTCCCCTTACCACTGCCACACTCCTTACCACTGCCACACTCCTTATCATTGCCACAATCCCTACCACTGCCACACCCCTTACTCTTGCCACACCTCTTACCACTGCAACACCCCTTACCACCGCCACAGTCCATACCACTGCCACACCCCTTACCACTGCCACACCCCTTACCACTGCCACACCCCTTACCACTGCCACACCCAATACCACTGCCACATCCTTATCATTGCCACAATTCCTACCACTGCCACACCCCTTACCACTGCCACAGTCCTTACCACTACCACACCCCTTACCAAAGCCACACTCCTTACCACTGCCACAATACTTATCACTGCCACACCCCTTACCACTGCCACACACCTTACCACTGTCACAATCCCTACCACTGCCTCGCCCCTTACCACTGCCACAGTCCTTACCACTACCACACCCCTTACCACTGCCACACTCCTTACCACTGCCACACCCCTTACCACTGCCACAATCCCTACCACTACCACACCCCTTACCACTGCCACACTCCTTAGCACTGCCACATTCCTTACCACTGCCACATCCTTTACCACTGCCACACTCCTTACCACTACCACACCCCTTACCACTGCCACACTCCTTATCACTGCCACACTCCTTACCACTGCCACAATACTTATCACTGCCACAGTCCTTACCACTACCACACCCCTTACCACGGCCACAGTCCTTACCACTGCCACAGTCCTTACCACTGCCACACTCCTTATCACGGCCACACCCCTTACCACTGCCACACTCCTTACCACTGCTACACTCTTTTCCACTGCCACACTCCTTACCACTACCACACCCCTTACCACTGCCACACCCCTTACCACTGCCACAATCCCTACCACTGCCACACCCTTTACCACTGCCACAGTCATTACCACTGCCACAATCCTTACCACTGCCACACTCCTTACCACTGCTAAATTCGTTACCACTGCCACAGTCCTTACCACTGCCACAATACTTATCACTGCCACAGTCCTTACCACTACCACACCCCTTACCACAGCCACAGTCCTTACCCCTGCCACAGTCCTTACCACTACCACACCCCTTACCACTGCCACAGTCCTTATCACTGCCACACCCCTTACCACTGCCACGCCCTTACCACTTCCACACTTCTTGCCACTTCCACACTCCTTATCACTGCCACACCACTTACCACTGCCACAGTCCTTACCACTGACACACCCCTTACCACTTCCACACCCCTTACCACTGCCACACCCCTTACCACTGACACACCCCTTACCACTGCCACACCCCTTCCCCTGCCACACCACTTAACACTGCCACTCCCCTTACCACGGCCACACTCCTTACCACTGCCACACTCCTTATCATTGCCACAATCCCTACCACTGCCACACCCCTTACTCTTGCCACACCCCTTATCACTGCAACACCCCTTACACACGCCACACTCCATACCACTGCCACACCCCTTACCACTGCCACACTCCTTATCATTGCCACAATTCCTACCACTGCCACACCCCTTACCACTGCCACAGTCCTTACCACTACAACACCCCTTACCAAAGCCACACTCCTTACCACTGCCACAATACTTATCACTGCCACACCCCTTACCACTGCCACAGTCCTTATCACTGCCACACTCCTTTCCACTACCACACTCCTTACCACTGCCACACTCCTTACCACTGCCACACCCGTTACCACTGCCACACCCCTTACCACTGCCACACCACTTACCACTGCCACACCCCTTACCACTGCCACACCCCTTAACCCTGTCACACCCCTTACCACTGCCACTCCCCTAACCACTGCCACACTCCTTACCACTGCCACACTCCTTATCATTGCCACAATCCCCATCACTGCCACAACCCTTACTCTTGCCACACCCCTTACCACTGCAACACCCCTTACCTCTGCCACACCCCTTACCACTGCCACATTCCTTTCCACAGCCATGTTCCTTACCACTGCCACACCCCTTACCGCTGCCACACTCCTTACCACTGCCATACCCCTTACCACTGCCACACTCCTTACCACAGCCAAGTTCCTTACCACTGCCACACCCCTTACCACTGCCACACTCCTTACCACTGCCAAACTCCTTACCACTGGCACACTCCTTACCACTGACACACCCCTTACCACAGCCACACCCAATACCACTGCCACATCCTTATCATTGCCACAATTCCTACCACTGCCACACCCCTTATCACTGCCACAGTCCTTACCACTACCACACCCCTTACCACTGCCACACAACCTTACGAGTGCCACACCCTGTACCACAGCCACAGTCCCTACCACTCCCACACCCCTTACCACTGCCACACTCCTTAGCACTGCCACATCCCTTACCACTGCCACTCCCATTACCACTGCCACACCCCTTACCACTGCCACACTCCGTACCACTATCACACCCCTTACCACTGCCACAATCCATACCACTGCCACAGTCCTTACCACTGCCACACCCCTTACCACTGCCACACTTTTTACCACTGCCACAGTCCTTACCACTGCTACAATACTTATCACTGCCACAGTCCTTACCAATACCACACCCCTTACCACAGCCACAGTCCTTACCCCTGCCACAGTCCTTACCACTAC
Source organism: Microtus pennsylvanicus (assembly GCF_037038515.1). Lineage (NCBI taxonomy): Eukaryota > Metazoa > Chordata > Mammalia > Rodentia > Cricetidae > Microtus > Microtus pennsylvanicus. The sequence goes on along the minus strand of NC_134601.1, from coordinate 59,606,739 downwards.
CACACTCCTTATCACTGCCACACCCCTTACCACTGCCACACTCCTTACCACTGCCACACTCCTTACCACTGCCACACCCCTTACCACTGCCACAATACTTATCACTGCCACAGACCTTACAACTGCCACAAACCTTACCACAGCCCCAGTCCTTACCACTGCCACACGCCTTACCACTGCCACACCCCTTACCACTGCCACACTCCATATCACTGCCACACCACTTACCACTGCCACACTTTTTACCACTGACACACCCCTTACCACTGCCACACACCTTACCACTGCCAAACCCCTTACCACTTTCACACCCCTTACCCCTGCCTCACCCCTTACCACTGCCACTCCCCTTACCACTGCCACACTCCTTACCACTGCCACACTCCTTATCATTGCCACAATCCCTACCACTGCCACACCGCTTACTCTTGCCACACCTCTTACCACTGCAACACCCCTTACCACCGCCACAGTCCATACCACTGCCACACCCCTTACCACTGCCACACCCCTTACCACTGCCACACCCCTTACCACTGCCACACCCAATACCACTGCCACATCCTTATCATTGCCACAATTCCTACCACTGCCACACCCCTTACCACTGCCACAGTCCTTACCACTACCACACCCCTTACCAAAGCCACACTCCTTACCACTGCCACAATACTTATCACTGCCACACCCCTTACCACTGCCACACACCTTACCACTGTCACAATCCCTACCACTGCCTCGCCCCTTACCACTGCCACAGTCCTTACCACTACCACACCCCTTACCACTGCCACACTCCTTACCACTGCCACACCCCTTACCACTGCCACAATCCCTACCACTACCACACCCCTTACCACTGCCACACTCCTTAGCACTGCCACATTCCTTACCACTGCCACATCCTTTACCACTGCCACACTCCTTACCACTACCACACCCCTTACCACTGCCACACTCCTTATCACTGCCACACTCCTTACCACTGCCACAATACTTATCACTGCCACAGTCCTTACCACTACCACACCCCTTACCACGGCCACAGTCCTTACCACTGCCACAGTCCTTACCACTGCCACACTCCTTATCACGGCCACACCCCTTACCACTGCCACACTCCTTACCACTGCTACACTCTTTTCCACTGCCACACTCCTTACCACTACCACACCCCTTACCACTGCCACACCCCTTACCACTGCCACAATCCCTACCACTGCCACACCCTTTACCACTGCCACAGTCATTACCACTGCCACACTCCTTACCACTGCCACACTCCTTACCACTGCTAAATTCGTTACCACTGCCACAGTCCTTACCACTGCCACAATACTTATCACTGCCACAGTCCTTACCACTACCACACCCCTTACCACAGCCACAGTCCTTACCCCTGCCACAGTCCTTACCACTACCACACCCCTTACCACTGCCACAGTCCTTATAACTGCCACACCCCTTACCACTGCCACGCCCTTACCACTTCCACACTTCTTGCCACTTCCACACTCCTTATCACTGCCACACCACTTACCACTGCCACAGTCCTTACCACTGACACACCCCTTACCACTTCCACACCCCTTACCACTGCCACACCCCTTACCACTGACACACCCCTTACCACTGCCACACCCCTTCCCCTGCCACACCACTTAACACTGCCAATCCCCTTACCACGGCCACACTCCTTACCACTGCCACACTCCTTATCATTGCCACAATCCCTACCACTGCCACACCCCTTACTCTTGCCACACCCCTTATCACTGCAACACCCCTTACACACGCCACACTCCATACCACTGCCACACCCCTTACCACTGCCACACTCCTTATCATTGCCACAATTCCTACCACTGCCACACCCCTTACCACTGCCACAGTCCTTACCACTACAACACCCCTTACCAAAGCCACACTCCTTACCACTGCCACAATACTTATCACTGCCACACCCCTTACCACTGCCACAGTCCTTATCACTGCCACACTCCTTTCCACTACCACACTCCTTACCACTGCCACACTCCTTACCACTGCCACACCCGTTACCACTGCCACACCCCTTACCACTGCCACACCACTTACCACTACCACATCCCTTACCACTGCCACACCCCTTAACCCTGTCACACCCCTTACCACTGCCACTCCCCTAACCACTGCCACACTCCTTACCACTGCCACACTCCTTATCATTGCCACAATCCCTATCACTGCCACAACCCTTACTCTTGCCACACCCCTTACCACTGCAACACCCCTTACCTCTGCCACACCCCTTACCACTGCCACATTCCTTTCCACAGCCATGTTCCTTACCACTGCCACACCCCTTACCGCTGCCACACTCCTTACCACTGCCATACCCCTTACCACTGCCACACTCCTTACCACAGCCAAGTTCCTTACCACTGCCACACCCCTTACCACTGCCACACTCCTTACCACTGCCAAACTCCTTACCACTGGCACACTCCTTACCACTGACACACCCCTTACCACAGCCACACTCCTTACCACTGCCACACCCCTTACCACTGCCACACTCCTTACCACTGCCACACCCCTTACCACTGCCACACCCCTTATCACTGCCACAGTCCTTACCACTACCACACCCCTTACCACTGCCACACAACCTTACGAGTGCCACACCCTGTACCACAGCCACAGTCCCTACCACTCCCACACCCCTTACCACTGCCACACTCCTTAGCACTGCCACATCCCTTACCACTGCCACTCCCATTACCACTGCCACACCCCTTACCACTGCCACACTCCGTACCACTATCACACCCCTTACCACTGCCACAATCCATACCACTGCCACAGTCCTTACCACTGCCACACCCCTTACCACTGCCACACTTTTTACCACTGCCACAGTCCTTACCACTGCTACAATACTTATCACTGCCACAGTCCTTACCAATACCACACCCCTTACCACAGCCACAGTCCTTACCCCTGCCACAGTCCTTACCACTACCACACTCCTTATCACTGCCACACCCCTTACCACTGCCACACTCCTTACCACTGCCACACTCCTTACCACTGCCACACCCCTTACCACTGCCACAATACTTATCACTGCCACAGACCTTACAACTGCCACAAACCTTACCACAGCCCCAGTCCATACCACTGCCACACCCCTTACCACTGCCACACCCCTTACCACTGCCACACTCCATATCACTGACACACCCCTTACCACTGCCACACCCCTACCACATCCACACCTCTTACCACTGCCACACTCCTTATCACTGCCACACCACTTACCACTGCCACACTCCTTACCACTGACACACCCCTTACCACTGCCACACACCTTACCACTGCCAAACCCCTTACCACTTTCACAGCCCTTACCCCTGCCACACCCCTTACCACTGCCACTCCCCTTACCACTACCACACTCCTTACCACTGCCACACTCCTTATCATTGCCACAATCCCTACCACTGCCACACCCCTTACTCTTGCCACACCTCTTACCACTGCAACACCCCTTACCACCGCCACACTCCATACCACTGCCACACCCCTTACCACTGCCACACCCCTTACCACTGCCACACCCCTTACCACTGCCACACCCAATCCCACTGCCACATCCTTATCATTGCCACAATTCCTACCACTGCCACACCCCTTACCACTGCCAAAGTCCTTACCACTACCACACCCCTTACAAAAGCCACACTCCTTACCACTGCCACAATACTTATCACTGCCACACCCCTTACCACTGCCACACACCTTACCACTGTCACAATCCCTACCACTGCCACACCCCTTACCATTGCCACAGTCCTTACCACTGCCACACTCCTTACCACTGCCACACTCCTTACCACTCCAACAGTTTTTATCACTGCCACACCCCTTACCACTGCCACAGTCCTTATCCCTGCCACACTCCTTTCCACTACCACACTCCTTACCACTGCCACACCCGTTACCACTGCCACACTCCTTACCACTGCCTCACCCCTTACAACTGCCACACTCCTTACCACTGCCACACCCCTTACCACTGCCACACCACTTACCACTGCCACACCCATTACCACTGCCACACCCCTTACCCCTGTCACACCCCTTACCACTGCCACTCCCCTTACCACTGCCAAAAACCTTACCACTGCCACACTCCTTATCATTGCCACAATCCCTACCAATGCCACACCCCTTACTCTTGCCACACCCCTTACCACTGCAACACCCCTTACCACGGCCACATCCCTTACCACTGCCACACTCCTTACCACAGCCATGTTCCTTACCACTGGCACACCCCTTACTTCTGCCACACTCCTTACCACTGCCATACCCCTTACCACTGCCACACTCCTTACCACAGCCAAGTTCCTGACCATTGACACACTCCTTACCACTGCCACACTCCTTACCACTGCCAAACTCCTTACCACTGACACACCCCTTACCACTGCCACACCCCTTACCACTGCCACACCCCTTAACACTGCCACTGTCCTTACCACTACCACACCCCTTACCACTGCCACACTCCTTACAACTACCACACCCCATACCACTGCCACAATCCCTACCACTGCCACAATCCCTACCACTACCACACCCCTTACCACTTCCACATTCCTTAGCACTGCCACATCCCTTACCACTGCCACTACCATTACCACTGCCACACCCATTACCACTGCCACACTCCGTACCATTACCACACCCCTTACCACAGCCACAATCCCTACCACTGCCACAGTCCTTACCACTGCCACACCCCTTACTACTTCCACAGTTTTTACCACTGCCACAGTCCTTACCACTGCTACAATACTTATCACTGCCACAGTCCTTACCACTACCACACCCCTTACCACAGCCACAGTCCTTACCCCTGCCACAGTCCTTACCACTACCACACTCCTTATCACTGCCACACCCCTTACCACTGCCACACTCCTTACCACTGCCACACTCCTTACCACTGCCACACCCCTTACCACTGCCACAATACTTATCACTGCCACAGACCTTACCACTGCCACACTCCTTACCACAGCCCCAGTCCTTACCACAGGCCCAGTCCTTACCACTGCCACACCCCTTACCACTGCCACACCCCTTACCACTGCCACACTCCATATCACTGACACACCCCTTACCACTGCCACACCCCTACCACTTCCACACCTCTTACCACTGCCACACTCCTTATCACTGCCACACCACTTACCACTGCCACAGTCCTTACCACTACCACACTCCTTACCACTGCCACACTCCTTACCACTGACACACCCCTTACAACTGCCACAATACTTATCACTGCCACAGACCTTACCACTGCCACACCTCTTACCACAGCCCCAGTCCTTATCACTACCACACCCCTTACCACTGCCACACCCCTTACCACTGCCACACTCCAAATCTCTGACACACCCCTTACCACTTCCACACCCCTACCACTTCCACACATCTTACCACTGCCATACTCCTTATCACTGCCACACCACTTACCACTGCCACAGTCCTTACCACTGACACACCCTTTACCACTGCCGCACCCCTTACCACTGCCACACCCCTTACCACTGCCACACCCCTTACCACTGCCACACCCCTTACCCCTGCCACACCCCTTACCACTGCCACTCCCCTTACCACTGCCACACTCCTTATCATTGCCAAAATCCCTACCACTGCCACACCCCTTACTCTTGCCACACCCCTTACCACTGCAACTCCACTTACCACCGCCACACTCCATACCACTGCCACACCCATTACCACTGCCACACCCCTTACCACTGCCACACCCCTTACCACTGCCACACCCCTTACCACTGCAACAATTCCTACCACTGCCACACCCCTTACCACTGCCACAGTCCTTACCACTACCAATCCCCTTACCAAAGCCACACTCCTTACCACTGCCACAATACTTATCACTGCCACACCCCTTACCACTGCCACAATCCCTACCACTGCCACACCTCTTACCACTGCCACACTCCTTACCACTGCCACACACCTTAGGACTGCCACACTCCTTACCACTCCAACAGTTTTTATCACTGCCACACCCCTTACCAGTGCCACAGTCCTTATCACTGCCACACTCCTTTCCACTACCACACTCCTTACCACTGCCACACCCGTTACCACTGCCACACTCCTCACCACTGCCTCACCCCTGACCACTGCCACAATCCCTACCACTCCCACACCCCTTACCATTGCGACAGTGATTACCACTGCCACACCCGTTACCACTGCCACACTCCTCACCACTGCCTCACCCCTGACCACTGCCACAATCCCTACCACTGCCACAGACCTTACCACTGCCACACCCGTTACCACAGCCCCAGTCCTTACCACTGCCACACCCCTTACCACTGCCACACCCCTTACCACTGACACACTCCATATCACTGACACACCCCTTACCACTGCCTCACCCCTGACTACTGCCACAATCCCTACCACTGCCACACCCCTTACCATTGCCACACTCCTTACCACTGCTACACTCCTTACCAGTGCCACAGTCCTTACCACTACCACAACCTTTACCACTGCCTCAGTCCTTAACACTGCCACAATACTTATCACTGCCAAGGTCCTATCCACTACCACACCCCTTACCACAGCCACAGTCTTTACACCTGCCACAGTTCTTACCACTACCACACTCCTTATCACTGCCACACCCCTTACCACTGCCACACTCCTTACCACAGCAACAGTCCTTATCACTGCCACACCCCTTACCACTGCCACACACCTTACCACTGCCACACTCCTTATCACTGCCACACCCTTTACCACTGCCACACCCCTACCACTTCCACACCTCTTACCACTGCCACACTCCTTATCACTGCCACACCACTTACCACTGCCACAGTCCTTACCACTGACACACCCCTTACCACTGACACACCCCTTACCACTGCAACACCACTTACCACTGCCACACCCCTTACCACTGCCACACCCCTTATCCCTGTCACACCCCTTACCACTGCCACTCCCCTTACCACTGCCACACCCCTTACCACTGCCACACTCCTTATCATTGCCACAATCCCTACCACTGCCACACCCCTTACTCTTGCCACACCCCTAACCACTGCATCACCCCTTACCTCTGGCACACCCCTTACCACTGCCACACTCCATACCACTGCCACACCCCTTACCACTGCCACAATCCCTACCACTGCCACAGTCCTTACCACTACCACACCCCTTACCACTGCCACACTCCGTACCACTACCACACACTTACGACTGCCACAATCCATACCACTGCCACAGTCCTTACCACTACCACACCCCTTACCACAGCCACAGACCTTACCCCTGTCACAGTCCTTACCACAACCACACTCCTTATTACTGCCACACCCCTTACCACTTCCACACCCCTTACCACTGCCACACTCCTTACCACTGCCACACCCCTTACCACTGCCACAATACTTATCACTGCCACAGACCTAACCACTGCCACAGCCCTTACCACAGCCCCAGTCCTTACCACTGCCACACCTTTTACCACTGCCACACCCCTTACTACTGCCACACTCCATATCACTGACACACCCCTTACCACTGCAACACCCCTACCACTTCCACACCTCTTACCACTGACACACCCCTTACCACTGCCACACCCCTTACCACTGCCACACCCCTTACCACTTCCACACCCCTTACCACTGCCACACCCCTTACCCCTGCCACACCCCTTACCACTGCCACTCCCCTTACCACTGCCACACTCCTTACCACTGCCACACTCCTTATCATTGCCACAGTCCTTATCACTGCCATACTCCTTTCCACTACCACACTCCTTGCCACTGCCACACCCCTTACCACTGCCACTCCCCTTACCACTGCCACACTCCTTACCACTGCCACACTCCTTATCATTGCCACAGTCCTTATCACTGCCATACTCCTTTCCACTACCACACTCCTTGCCACTGCCACAGTCCTTACCACTGCCACACCCGTTACCACTGCCACACTCCTTACCACTACCTCACCCCTTACCACTGCCACAGTCCTTATCACTGCCACACTCCTTTCCACTACCACACCCCTTACCGGTGCCACACTCCTTACCACTGCCATATCCCTTACCACTGCCACAGTCCTTACCACAGCCAAGTTCCTTACCACTGCCACACCCGTTACCACTGCCACACACCTTACCACTGCCACACTCCTTACCACTGCCACACCCCTTACCACTGCCACAATACTTATCACTGCCACAGTCCTTACCACTGCCACACCCCTTACCACAGCCCCAGTCCTTACCACTGCCACACCCCTTACCACTGCCACACCCATTAACACTGCAACACCCCTACCACTTCCACACCTCTTACCACTGCCACACTCCTTATCACTGCCACACCACTTACCACTGCCACAATCCTTACCACTGACACACCCCTTACCACTGCCACACCTCTTACCACTGCCACACCACTTACCACTGCCACACCCCTTACCACTGCCACACCCCTTAACCCTGTCACACCCCTTACCACTGCCACTCCGCTAACCACTGCCACACTCCTTACCACTGCCACACTCCTTATCACTGCCACAATCCCTATCACTGCCACAACCCTTACTCTTGCCACACCCCTTACCACTGCAACACCCCTTACCTCTGCCACACCCCTTACCACTGCCACATTCCTTACCACAGCCAAGTTCCTTACCACTGCCACACCCCTTACCACTGCCACACTCCTTACCACTGCCAAACTCCTTACCACTGCCACAGTCCTTACCACTGCCACACCCCTTACCACAGCCACACTCCTTACCACTGCCACACCCCTTACCACTGCCACACTCCTTACCACTGCCACACCCCTTACCACTGCCACACCCCTTAACACTGCCACAGTCCTTACCACTACCACACCTCTTACCACTGCCACACTCCTTATGACTGCCACACGCCGTACCACTGCCACAATCCCTACCACTACCACACCCCTTACCACTGCTACACTCCTTACCAGTGCCACAGTCCTTACCACTACCACAACCTTTACCACTGCCTCAGTCCTTAACACTGCCACAATACTTATCACTGCCAAGGTCCTATCCACTACCACACCCCTTACCACAGCCACAGTCTTTACACCTGCCACAGTTCTTACCACTACCACACTCCTTATCACTGCCACACCCCTTACCACTGCCACACTCCTTACCACTGCCACACTCCTTACCACGGCCACACCCCTTACCACTGCCACAATACCTATCACTGCCACAGTCCTTACCACTGCCACACCCCTTACCACAGCAACAGTCCTTACCACTGCCACACCCCTTACCACTGCCACACCCCTTACCACTGCCACACTCCTTATCACTGCCACACCCTTTACCACTGCCACACCCCTACCACTTCCACACCTCTTACCACTGCCACACTCCTTATCACTGCCACACCACTTACCACTGCCACAGTCCTTACCACTGACACACCCCTTACCACTGACACACCCCTTACCACTGCAACACCACTTACCACTGCCACACCCCTTACCACTGCCACACCCCTTACCCCTGTCACACCCCTTACCACTGCCACTCCCCTTACCACTGCCACACCCCTTACCACTGCCACACTCCTTATTATTGCCACAATCCCTACCACTGCCACACCCCTTACTCTTGCCACACCCCTAACCACTGCATCACCCCTTACCTCTGGCACACCCCTTACCACTGCCACACGACTTACCACAGCCATGTTCCTTACCACTGCCACACCCCTTACCGCTGCCACACTCCTTACCACTGCCATATCCCTTACCACTGCCACAGTCCTTACCACAGCCAAGTTCCTTACCACTACCACACCCCTTACCACTGCCACACTCCTTACCACTGCCACACCCCTTACCACTGCCACAATCCCTACCACTGCCACAGTCCTTACCACTACCACACCCCTTACCACTGCCACACTCCGTACCACTACCACACACTTACCACTGCCACAATCCATACCACTGCCACAGTCCTTACCACTACCACACCCCTTACCACAGCCACAGACCTTACCCCTGTCACAGTCCTTACCACAACCACACTCCTTATTACTGCCACACCCCTTACCACTTCCACACCCCTTACCACTGCCACACTCCTTACCACTGCCACACCCCTTACCACTGCCACAATACTTATCACTGCCACAGACCTAACCACTGCCACAGCCCTTACCACAGCCCCAGTCCTTACCACTGCCACACCTTTTACCACTGCCACACCCCTTACTACTGCCACACTCCATATCACTGACACACCCCTTACCACTGCAACACCCCTACCACTTCCACACCTCTTACCACTGACACACCCCTTACCACTGCCACACCCCTTACCACTGCCACACCCCTTAACACTTCCACACCCCTTACCACTGCCACACCCCTTACCCCTGCCACACCCCTTACCACTGCCACTCCCCTTACCACTGCCACACTCCTTACCACTGCCACACTCCTTATCATTGCCACAATCCCTACCACTGCCACACCCCTTACTCTTGCCATACCCCTTACCACTGCAATACCCCTTACCACCGCCACACTCCACACCACTGCAACACCACTTACCACCGCCACACCCCTTACCACTGCCACAGCCCTTACCACTGCCACACCCCTTACCACTGCCACACTCCTTATCATTGCCACAATTCCTACCATTGCCACACCCCTTACCAATGCCACAGTCCTTACCACTACCACACCCCTTACCAAAGCCACACTCCTTACCACTGCCACAATACTTATCACTGCCACACCCCTTACAACTGCCACACCCCTTACCACTGCCACATCCCTACCACTGCCACACCCCTAACCACTGCCACAGTCCTTACCACTGCCACACTCCTTACCACTCCAACAGTCCTCATCACTGCCACACCCCTTACCACTGCCACAGTCCTTATCACTGCCATACTCCTTTCCACTACCACACTCCTTGCCACTGCCACAGTCCTTACCACTGCCACACCCGTTACCACTGCCACACTCCTTACCACTACCTCACCCCATACCACTGCCACAGTCCTTATCACTGCCACACTCCTTTCCACTACCACACTCCTTACCAGTGCCACACTCCTTACCACTGCCACACCCGTTACCACTGCCACACACCTTACCACTGCCACACTCCTTACCACTGCCACACCCCTTACCACTGCCACAATACTTATCACTGCCACAGTCCTTACCACTGCCACACCCCTTACCACAGCCCCAGTCCTTACCACTGCCACACCCCTTACCACTGCCACACCCCTTACCACTGCAACACCCCTACCACTTCCACACCTCTTACCACTGCCACACCCCTTATCACTGACACACCACTTACCACTGCCACAATCCTTACCACTGACACACCCCTTACCATGCCACACCTCTTACCACTGCCACACCACTTACCATTGCCACACCCCTTACCACTGCCACACCCCTTAACCCTGTCACACCCCTTACCACTGCCACTCCGCTAACCACTGCCACACTCCTTACCACTGCCACACTCCTTATCACTGCCACAATCCCTATCACTGCCACAACCCTTACTCTTGCCACACCCCTTACCACTGCAACACCCCTTACCTCTGCCACACCCCTTACCACTGCCACATTCCTTACCACAGCCATGTTCCTTACCACTGCCACACCCCTTACCGCTGCCACACTCCTTACCACTGCCATACCCCTTACCACTGCCACACTCCTTACCACAGCCAAGTTCCTTACCACTGCCACACCCCTTACCACTGCCACACTCCTTACCACTGCCAAACTCCTTACCACTGCCACAGTCCTTACCACTGCCACACCCCTTACCACAGCCACACTCCTTACCACTGCCACACCCCTTACCACTGCCACACTCCTTACCACTGCCACACCCCTTACCACTGCCACACCCCTTAACACTGCCACAGTCCTTACCACTACCACACCTCTTACCACTGCCACACTCCTTATGACTGCCACACGCCGTACCACTGCCACAATCCCTACCACTACCACACCCCTTACCACTGCCACACCCCTTAGCACTGCCACATCCCTTACCACTGTCACAATCCCTACCACTGCCACAGTCCTTACCACTGCCACACCCTTTACCACTGCCACACTTTTTACCACTGCCACAGTCCTTACCACTGCTACAATACTTATCACTGCCACAGTCTTTACCACTACCACACCCCTTACCACAGCCACAGTCCTTACCCCTGCCACAGTCCTTACCACTACCACACTCCTTATCACTGCCACACCGCTTACCACTGCCACACTCCTTACCACTGACACACTCCTTACCACTGCCACCCCCCTTACCACTGACACAATACTTATCACTGCCACATACTTTACCACTGCCACACCCCTTAAAACAGACCCAGTCCTAACCTCTGCCACACACTTACCACTGCCACGCCCCTTACCACTGCCACACCCCTTACCACTGCCACACCACTACCACTTCCACACCTCTTACCACTGCCACACTCCTTATCACTGCCACACCCCTTACCACTGCCAAACCCCTTACCACTGCCACACCCCTTACCACTGCCACTCCCCTTACCCCTGCCACACCCCTTACCACTGCCACACCCCTTACCACTGCCACACTCCTTACCACTGCCACACTCCTTATCATTGCCACAATCCCTACCACTGCCACACCCCTTACTCTTGCCACACCCCTTACCAGTGCAACACCCCTTACCACCGCCACACTCCATAACACTGCCACACCCCTTACCACTACCACACCCCTTACCACTGCCACAACCCTTACCACTGTCACATCCTTATCATTGCCACAATTCCTACCACTGCCACACCCCTTACCACTGCCACAGTCCTTACCACTACCACACCCCTTACCAAAGCCACACTCCTTACCATTGCCACACTCCTTACCACTGCCACACTCCTTACCACTCCAACAGTTTTTATCACTGCCACACCCCTTACCACTGCCACAGTCCTTATCACTGCCACACTCCTTTCCACTACCACACCCCTTACAACTGCCACACTCCTTACCACTGCCACACCCGTTACCACTGCCACATTCCTTACCACTGCCTCACCCCTGACCACTGCCACACTCCTTACCACTGCCACACCCCTTACCACTGCCACACCACTTACCACTGCCACAACCCTTACCACTGCCACACCCCTTACCCCTATCACACCACTTACCACTGCCACTCCCCTTACCACTGCCACACTCCTTACCACAGCCACACTCCTTATCATTGCCACAATCCCTACCACTGCCACACCCCTTACTCTTGCCACACCCCTTACCACTGCAACACCCCTTACCTCTGCCACACGCCTTACAACTGCCACACTCCTTACCACAGCCATGTTCCTTACCACTGCCACACCCCTTACCGCTGCCACACTCCTTAGCACTCCCATACCACTTACCACTGCCACACTCCTTACCACAGCCAAATTCCTTACCATTGCCACACCCCTTACCAATGGCACACTCCTTACCACTGCCAAACTCCTTACCACTGCCACACAGCTTACCACTGCCACACCTCTTACCACAGCCACACTCCTTACCACTGCCACAATCCCTACCACTGCCACAGTCCTTACCAATACCACACCCCTTACCACTGCCACACTTTTTACCACTGCCACAGTCCTTACCAAGCTACAATACTTATCACTGCCACTGTCCTTACCACTACCACACCCCTTACCACAGCCACAGTCCTTACCCCTGTCACAGTCCTTACCACAACCACACTCCTTATTACTGCCACACCCCTTACCACTGCCACACTCCTTACCACTGCCACACTCCTTACCACTGCCACAGACCTTACCACTGCCACACCCCTAACCACTGCCACAGTCCTTACCACTGCCACACTCCTTACCACTGCCACATCCCTTACGACTCCAACAGTCCTTATCACTGCCACACCCCTTACCACTGCCACAGTCCTTATCACTGCCACACTCCTTTCCACTACCACACTCCTTACCACTGCCACAGTCCTTACCACTGCCACACCCGTTACCACTGCCACACTCCTTACCACTACCTCACACCTTACCACTGCCACAGTCCTTATCACTGCCACACTCCTTTCCACTACCACACTCCTTACCACTGCCACACTCCTTACCACTGCCACACCCGTTACCACTGCCACACTCCTTACCACTGCCACACTCCTTACCACTGCCACACCCCTTACCACTGCCACAAACTTATCACTACCACAGTCCTTACCACTGCTACACCCCTTACCACAGCCCCAGTCCTTACCACTGCCACACCCCTTACCACTGCCACACCCCCTACCACTGCCACACTCCTTATTACTGCCACACCCCTTACCACTGCCACACCCCTACCACTTCCACACCTCTTACCACTGCCACACTCCTTATCACTGCCACACCACTTACAACTGCCACAGTCCTTACCACTGACACACTCCTTACCACTGCCACACCCCTTACCACTGCCACACCACTTACCACTGCCACACCCCTTACCACTGCCACACCCTTTACCACTGCCACACTTTTTACCACTGCCACAGTCCTTACCACTGCTACAATACTTATCACTGCCACAGTCCTTACCACTACCACACCCCTTACCACAGCCACAGTACTTACCCCTGCCACAGTCCTTACCACTGCCACAGTCCTTACCACTGCCACACTCCTTACCACTGACACACTCCTTACCACTGCCACACCCCTTACCACTGCCACACTCCTTACCACTGACACACTCCTTACCACTGCCACCCCTTTTACCACTGACACAATACTTATCACTGCCACATACTTTACCACTGCCACACCCCTTAACACAGCCCCAGTCCTTACCACTGCCACATTCCTTACCACTGCCTCACCCCTGACCACTGCCACACTCCTTACCACTGCCACACCCCTTACCCCTGTCACACCACTTACCACTGCCACTCCCCTTACCACTGCCACACTCCTTACCACAGCCACACTCCTTATCATTGCCACAATCCCTACCACTGCCACACCCCTTACTCTTGCCACACCCCTTACCACTGCAACACCCCTTACCTCTGCCACACGCCTGACAACTGCCACACTCCTTACCACAGCCATGTTCCTTACCACTGCCACACCCCTTACCGCTGCCACACTCCTTACCACTCCCATACCCCTTACCACTGCCACACTCCTTACCACAGCCAAATTCCTTACCATTGCCACACCCCTTACCAATGGCACACTCCTTACCACTGCCACACAGCTTACCACTGCCACACCCCTTACCACAGCCACACTCCTTACCACTGCCACAATCCCTACCACTGCCACAGTCCTTACCAATACCACACCCCTTACCACTGCCACACTTTTTACCACTGCCACAGTCCTTACCAAGCTACAATACTTATCACTGCCACAGTCCTTACCACTACCCAGACCCCTTACCACAGCCACAGTCCTTACCTCTGTCACAGTCCTTACCACAACCACACTCCTTATTACTGCCACACCCCTTACCACTGACACACTCCTTCCCACTGCCACACTCCTTACCACTGCCACACCCCTTACCACTGCCACAATACTTATCACTGCCACAGACGTTACCACTGCCACAGCCCTTACCACAGCCCAAGTCCTTACCACTGCCACACCTTTTACCACTGCCACACCCCTTACCACTGCCACACTCCATATCACTGACACACCACTTACCACTGCCACACCCTTACCACTTCCACACCTCTTACCACTGACACACCCCTTACCACTGCCACACCCCTTACCACTGCCACACCCCTTACCACTTCCACACCCCTTACCACTGCCACACCCCTTACCACTGCCACACCCCTTACCACTGCCACTCCCCTTACCACTGCCACACTCCTTACCACTGCCACACTCCTTATCATTGCCACAATCCCTACGACTGCCACACCCCTTACTTTTGCCATACCCCATACCACTGCAACACCCCTTACCACCGCCACACTCCATACCACTGCAACACCCCTTACCACCGCCACACCCCTTACCACTGCCACACCCCTTACCACTGCCACACCCCTTACCACTGCCACACTCCTTATCATTGCCACAATTCCTACCATTGCCACACCCCTTACCAATGCCACAGTCCTTACCACTACCACACCACTTACCAAAGCCACACTCGTTACCACTGCCACAATACTTATCACTGCCACACCCCTTACCACTGCCACACCCCTTACCACTGCCACAATCCCTACCACTGTCACACCCCTAACCACTGCCACAGTCCTTACCACTGCCACACTCCTTACCACTGCCACACCCCTTACCACTCCAACAGTCCTTATCACTGCCATACACCTTACCACTGCCACAGTCCTTATCACTGCCACAATCCTTTCCACTACCACACTCCTTACCACTGCCACAGTCCTTACCACTGCCACACCCGTTACCACTGCCACACTCCTTACCACTACCTCACACCTTACCACTGCCACAGTCCTTATCACTGCCACACTCCTTTCCACTACCACACTCCTTACCACTGCCACACTCCTTACCACTGCCACACCCGTTTCCACTGCCACACTCCTTACCACTGCCACACTCCTTACCACTGCCACACCCCTTACCACTGCCACAAACTTATCACTACCACAGTCCTTACCACTGCCACACCCCTTACCACATCCCCAGTCCTTACCACTGCCACACCCCTTACCACTGCCACACCCCCTACCACTGCCACACTCCTTATCACTGCCACACCCCTTACCACTGCCACACCCCTACCACTTCCACACCTCTTACCACTGCCACACTACTTATCACTGCCACACCAATTACAACTGCCACAGTCCTTACCACTGACACACCCCTTACCACTGCCTCACCCCTTACAACTGCCACACCACTTACCACTGCCACACCCCTTACCACTGCCACACCCCTTACCACTGCCACAGTCCTTACCACTGCCACACCCCTTACCACAGCCACACACCTTACCACTGCCACACCCCTTACCACTGCCACACTCCTTACCACTGCCACACCCCTTACCACTGCCACACCCCTTACCACTGCCACAGTCCTTACCACTACACACCCCTTACCACTGCCACACTCCTCATGACTGCCACACGCCGTACCACTGCCACAATCCCTACCACTACCACACCCCTTACCACTGCCACACTCCTTACCACTGCCACATCCCTTACCACTGCCACTCTCATTACCACTGCCAAACCCCTTACCACTGCCACAATCCCTACCACTGCCACATTCCTTACCACTGCCACACCCTTTACCACTGCCACACTTTTTACCACTGCCACAGTCCTTACCACTGCTACAATACTTATCACTGCCACAGTCCTTACCACTACCACACTCCTTACCACAGCCACAGTCCTTACCCCTGCCACAGTCCTTACCACTACCACACTCCTTATCACTGCCACACCCCTTACCACTGCCACACTCCTTACCACTGCCACACTCCTTACCACTGCCACCCCCCTTACCACTGACACAATACTTATCACTGCCACAGACTTTACCACTGCCACACCCCTTGCCACAGCCCCAGTCCTTACCACTGCCACACCCCTTACCACTGCCACGCCCCTTACCACTGCCACACTCCATATCACTGACACACCCCTTACCACTGCCACACCCCTACCACTTCCACACCTCTTACCACTGCCACACTCCTTATCACTGCCTCACCACTTACCACTGCCACAGTCCTTACCACTGACACACCCTTTACCACTGCCACACCCCTTACCACTGCCACACCAATTACCACTGCCACACCCCTTACCACTGCCACACCCCTTACCCCTGCCACACCCCTTACCAATGCCACTCCCCTTACCACTGCCACACTCCTTATCATTCCCACAATCCCTACCACTGCCACACCCCTTACTCTTGCCACACCCCTTACCACTGCAACACCCCTTACCAAAGCCACACTCCATACCACTGCCACACCCCTTACCACTGCCACACCCCTTACCACTGCCACAACCCTTACCACTGCCACACACCTTACCACTGCCACACTCCTTATCATTGCCACAATTCCTACCACTGCCACACCCCTTACCACTGCCACAGTCCTTACCACTACCACACTCCTTACCACTGCCACACTCCTTACCACTTCCACACCCATTACCACTGCCACACTCCTTACCACTGCCACACTCCTTACCACTGCCACACCCCTTACCACTGCCACAAACTTATCACTACCACAGTCCTTACCACTGCCACACCCCTTACCACAGCCCCAGTCCTTACCACTGCCACACCCCTTACCACTGCCACACCCCCTACCACTGCCACACTCCTTATCACTGCCACACCCCTTACCACTGCCACACCCCTACCACTTCCACACCTCTTACCACTGCCACACTCCTTATCACTGCCACAACACTTACAACTGCCACAGTCCTTACCACTGAGACACCCCTTACCACTGCCACACCCCTTACCACTGCCACACCCCTTACCACTGCCACACCCCTTACCACTGTCACACCCCTTAGCACTGCCACTCCCCTTACCACTGCCACACTCCTTACCACTGCCACAATCCTTATCATTGCCACAATCACTATCACTGCCACACCCCTTACTCTTGCCACACCCCTTACCACTTCAACACCCCTTACCTCTGCCACACCCCTTACCACTGCCACACTCCTTACCACAGCCATTTTCCTTACCACTGCCACTCCCCTTACCACTGCCACACTCCTTACCACTGCCACAATCCTTATCATTGCCACAATCACTATCACTGCCACACCCCTTACTCTTGCCACACCCCTTACCACTTCAACACCCCTTACCTCTGCCACACCCCTTACCACTGCCACACTCCTTACCACAGCCAAGTTCCTTACCACTGCCACACCCCTTACCACTGCCACACTCCTTACCACTGCCAATCTCCTTACCACTGCCACAGTCCTTACCACTGCCACACCCCTTACCACAGCCACACTCCTTACCACTGCCACACCCCTTACCACTGCCACACTCCTTACCACTGCCACACCCCTTACCACTGCCACACCCCTTAACACTGCCACAGTCCTTACCACTACCACACCCCTTACCACTGCCACACTCCTTATGACTGCCACACGCCGTACCACTGCCACAATCCCTACCACTACCACACCCCTTACCACTGCCACACTCCTTAGCACTGCCACATCCCTTACCACTGCCACTCCCATTACCACTGCCAAACCCCTTACCACTGCCACAGTCCTTACCACTGCCACACCCTTTACCACTGCCACACTTTTTACCACTGCCACAGTCCTTACCACTGCTACAATACTTATCAGTGCCACAGTCCTTACCACTACCACACCCCTTATCACAGCCACAGTCCTTACCACAGCCACACTCCTTACCACTGCCACACCCCTTACCACTGCCACACTCCTTACCACTGCCACACCCCTTACCACTGCCACACCCCTTAACACTGCCACAGTCCTTACCACTACCACACCCCTTACCACTGCCACACTCCTTATGACTGCCACACGCCGTACCACTGCCACAATCCCTACCACTACCACACCCCTTACCACTGCCACACTCCTTAGCACTGCCACATCCCTTACCACTGCCACTCCCATTACCACTGCCAAACCCCTTACCACTGCCACAGTCCTTACCACTGCCACACCCTTTCCCACTGCCACACTTTTTACCACTGCCACAGTCCTTACCACTGCTACAATACTTATCAGTGCCACAGTCCTTACCACTACCACACCCCTTACCACAGCCACAGTCCTTACCCCTGCCACAGTCCTTACCACTACCACACTCCTTATCACTGCCACACCCCTTACCACTGCCACACTCCTTACCACTGCCACAATTCTTACCACTGCCACCCCCCTTACCACTGACACAATACTTATCACTGCCACAGACTTTACCACTGCCACACCCCTTACCACAGCCCCATCCCTTACCACTGTTACACCCCTTACCACTGCCATGCCCCTTACCACTGCCACACTCCATATCACTGACACACCCCTTACCACTGCCACACCCCTACAACTTCCACACCTCTTACCACTGCCACACTCCTTATCACTGCCACACCACTTACCACTGCCACAGTCCTTACCACTGACACACCCCTTACCACTGCCACACCCCTTACCACTGCCACACCCCTTACCACTGCCACACCCCTTTCCACTGCCACACCCCTTACCCCTGCCACACCCCTTACCAATGCCACTCTCCTTACCACTGCCACACTCCTTATCATTGCCACAATCCCTACCACTGCCACACCCCTTACTCTTGCCACACCCCTTACCACTGCAACACCCCTTACCACCGCCACACTCCATACCACTGCCACACCCCTTACCACTGCCACACCCCTTACCACTGCCACACCCCTTACCACTGCCAAAACCCTTACCACTGCAACATCCTTATCATTGCCACAATTCCTACCACTGCCACACCCCTTACCACTGCCACAGTCCTTACCACTACCACAGCCCTTACCAAAGCCACACTCCTTACCACTGCCACAATACTTATCACTGCCACACCCCTTACCACTGCCACACCCCTTACCACTGCCACAATCCCTACCACTGCCACACCCCTTACCACTGCCACAGTCCTTACCACTGCCACACTCCTTACCACTCCAACATTTTTTATCACTGCCACACCCCTTACCACTGCCACAGTCCTTACCACTGCCACACTCCTTACCACTGCCACACCCGTTACCACTGCCACACTCCTTACCGCTGCCTCACCCCTGACCACTGCCACACTCCTTACCACTGCCACACCCCTTACCACTGCCACACCACTTACCACTGCCACACCCCTTACCACTGCCACACCCCTTACCCCTGTCACACCCCTTACCACTGCTACTCCCCTTACCACTGCCACACTCCTTACCACAGCCACACTCCTTATCATTGACACAATCCCTACCACTGCCACACCCCTTAATCTTGCCACACCCCTTACCACTGCAACACCCCTTACCTCTGCCACACCCCTTACAATTGCCACACTCCTTACCACAGCCATGTTCCTTACCACTGCCACACCCCTTACCGCTGCCACACTCCTTACCACTCCCATACCCCTTACCACTGCCACACTCCTTACCACAGCCAAATTCCTTACCATTGCCACACCCCTTACCAATGGCACACTCCTTACCACTGCCAAACTCCTTACCACTGCCACACTCCTTACCACTGCCACACCCCTTAACAGTGCCACAGTCCTTACCACTACCACACCCCTTACCACTGCCACACTCCTTACGACTGCCACACCCCGTACCACTGCCACAATCCCTACCACTACCACACCCCTTACCACTGCCACACTCCTTAGCACTGCCACATCCCTTACCACTGCCACTCCCATTACCACTGCCACACCCCTTACCACTGCCACACTCCGCACTACTACCACACCCCTTTCCACTGACACAATCCCTACCACTGCCACAGTCCTTACCACTGCCACACCCCTTACCACTTCCTCACTTTTTACCACTGCCACAGTCCTTACCACTGCTACAATACTTATCACTGCCACAGTCCTTACCACTACCACACCCCTTACCACAGCCACAGTCCTTACCCCTGCCACAGTCCTTACCACTACCACACTCCTTATCACTGCCACACCCCTTACCACTGCCACACTCCTTACCACTGTCACACTCCTTACCACTGCCACACCCCTTACCACTGACACAATACTTATCAGTGCTCAGACCTTACCACTGCCACACCCCTTACCACAGCCCCAGTCCTTACCACTGCCACACCCCTTACCACTGCCACACTCCATATCACTGACACACCCCTTACCACTGCCACACCCCTATCACTTTTACACCTCTTACCACTGCCACACTCCTTATCACTGCCACACCACTTACCACAGCCACAGTCCTTACCACAGACACACCCCTTACCACTGCCACACCCCTTACCACTGCAACACCCCTTACCACTGCCACAACCCTTACCACTGCCACACCCCTTACCCCTGCAACACCCCTTACCACTGCCACTCCACTTACCACTGCCACACTCCTTACCACTGCCACACTCCTTATCATTGCCACAATCCCTACCACTGCCATACCACTTACTCTTGCCACACCCCTTACCACTGCAACACCCCTTACCAAAGCCACACTCCATACCACTGCCACACCCCTTACCACTGCCACACCCCTTACCACTGCCACACCCCTTACCACTGCCACACCCCTTACCACTGCCACACCACTTACCACTGCCACACCCCTTACCACTGCCACACCCCTTACCCTGTCAAACCCCTTACCACTGCCACTCCCCTTACCACTGCCACACTCCTTACCACTGCCACACTCCTTATCATTGCCACAATCCCTACCACTGCCACACCCCTTACTCTTGCCACACCCCTTACCACTGCAACACCGCTTACCTCTGCCACACCCCTTACCACCGCCACACTCCTTACCACAGCCATGTTCCTTACCACTGCCACACCCCTTACCGCTGCCACACTCCTTACCACTGCCACACCCCTTACCACTGCCACACTCCTTACCAATGCGAAACTCCTTACCACTGACACACTCCATACCACTGCCACAACCCTTTCCACAGCCACACTCCTTACCACTGCCACACCCCTTACCACTGCCACACTCCTTACCACTGCCACACCCCTTACCACTGCCACACTCCTTAACACTGCCACAGTCCTTACCACTACCACACCCCTTACCACTGCCACACTCCTTACGACTGCCACAACCCGTACCACTGCCACACTCCCTACCACTACCACAAGCCTTACCACTGCCACACTCCTTAGCACTGCCACATCCCTTTCCACTGCCACTCCCATTACCACTGCCACACCCCTAACCACTGCCACACTCCGTACCACTACCACACCCCTTACCACTGCCACAATCCCTACCACTGCCACAGTCCTTACCATTGCCACACCCCTTACCACTGCCACACTTTTTACCACTGCCACAGTCCTTACCACTGCTACAATACTTATCACTGCCACAGTCCTTACCACTACCACACCCCTTACCACAGCCACATTCCTTACCCCTGCCACAATCTTACCACTACCACACTCCTTATCACTGCCACAACCCTTACCACTTCCACACTCTTACCACTGCCACACTCCTTACCACTGCCACACCCCTTACCACTGCCACAATACTTATCACTGCCACAGACCTTACAACTGCCACACCCCTTAACACAGCTCCAGTCCTTACCACTGCCACACCCATTACCACTCCCACACCCCTTACCACTGCCACACTCCATATCACTGACACACCCCTTACCACTGCCACACCCCTACCACTTCCACACCTCTTACCACTGCCACACTCCTTATCACTGCCACACCACTTACCACTGCCACAGTCCTTACCACTGACACACCCCTTACACCTGCCACACCCCTTACCACTGCCAAACCCCTTTCCACTGCCACACCCCTTACCCCTGCCACACCCCTTACCACTGCCACTCCCCTTACCACTGCCACACCCCTTACCACTGCCACACTCCTTATCATTGCCACAATCCCTACCACTGCCACACCCCTTACTCTTGTCACACCCCTTACCACTGCAACACCCCTTACCACCGCCACACTCCATACCACTGCCACACCCCTTACCACTGCCACACCCCTTACCACTGCCACACCCCTTACCACTGCCACACCCCTTACCACTGCCACATCCTTATCATTGCCACAATTCCTACCACTGCCACATTCCTTACCACTGCCACAGTCCTTACCTCTACCACACCCCTTACCAAAGTCACACTCCTTACCACTGCCACAATACTTATCACTGCCACACCCCTTACCACTGCCACACACCTTACCACTGTCACAATCCCTACCACTGCCACAACCATTACCACTGCCACAGTCCTTATCACTGCCACACTCCTTTCCACTACCACATTCCTTACCACTGCCACAATACTTATCACTGCCACAGACCTTACAACTGCCACACCCCTTACCACAGTTTCAGTCCTTATCACTGCCACACTCCTTTCCACAACCACACTCCTTACCACCGCCACACTCCTTACCACTGCCACACCCGTTACCACTGCCGCACTCCTTACCACTGCCTCACCCCTGACCACTGCTACACTCCTTACCACTGCCAAACCCCTTACCACTGCCACACCACTTACCACTGCCACAACCCTTACTACTGCCACACGCCTTACCCTGTCACACCCCTGACCACTGCCACTCCCCTTACCACTGCCACACTCCTTACCACTGCCACACTCCTTATCATTGCCACAATCCCTACCACTGCCACAGCCCTTACTCTTGCCACACCCCTTACCACTGCAACACCCCTTACCTCTGCCACACCCCTTACCACTGCCACACTCCTTACCACAGCCATGTTCCTTAACACTGCCACACCACTTACCGCTGCCACACTCCTTACCACTGCCATACCCCTTACCAGTGCCACACTCCTTACCACAGCCAAGTTCCTTACCATTGACACACCCCTTACCACTGCCACACTCCTTACCACTGCCAAACTCCTTACCACTGCCACACTCCTTACCACTGCCATACCCCTTACCACAGCCACACTCCTTACCACTGCCACACCCCTTACCACAGCCACACTCCTTACCACTGCCACACCCCTTACCACTGCCACACTCCTTACCACTGCCACACCCCTTACCACTGCCACATGCCTTAACACTGCCACAGTCCTTACCACTACCACACCCCTTACCACTGCCACACTCCTTACGACTGCCACCCCCCATACCACTGCCACAATCCCTACCACTACCACACCCCTTACCACTACCACACTCCTTACCACTGCCACTCCCATTACCACTGCCACACCCCTTACCACTGCCACACTCCGTACCACTACCACACCCCTTACCACTGCCACAATCCCTACCACTGCCACAGTCCTTACCACTGCCACACGGCTTACCACTGCCACACTTTTTACCACTGCCACAGTCCTTACCACTGCTACAATACTTATCACTGCCACACTCCTTACCACTACCACACCCCTTACCACAGCCACAGTCCTTACCCCTGCCACAGTCCTTACCACTACCACAATCCTTATCACTGCCACACCCCTTACCACTGCCACACTCCTTACCACTGCCACACTCCTTAGCACTGCCACACCCCTTACCACTGCCACAATACTTATCACTGCCACAGACCTTACAACTGCCACACCCCTTACCACAGCCCCAGTCCTTACCAGTGCCACACCCCTACCACTTCCACACCTCTCACCACTGCCACACTCCTTATCACTGCCACACCACTTACCACTGCCACAGTCCTTACCACTGCCACACCCATTAGCACTGCCACACCCCTTACCACTGCCACACCACTTACCACTGCCACACCCCTTACTCTTGCCACACCCCTTACCACTGCAACACCCCTTACCACCGCCACACTCCATACCACTGCCACACCCCTTACCACTGCCACACCCCTTACCACTGCCACACCCCTTACCACT
This sequence comes from Microtus pennsylvanicus, assembly GCF_037038515.1. Classification (NCBI taxonomy): domain Eukaryota; kingdom Metazoa; phylum Chordata; class Mammalia; order Rodentia; family Cricetidae; genus Microtus; species Microtus pennsylvanicus. The sequence continues at coordinate 59,580,915 of NC_134601.1, read as the reverse complement.
GCCACACCCCTTACCACTGCCACACTCCTTATCATTGCCACAATTCCTACCACTGCCACACCCCTTACCACTGCCACAGTCCTTACCACTACCACACCCCTTACCAAAGCCACACTCCTTACCACTGCCACAATACTTATCACTGCCACACCCCTTACCACTGCCACACCCCTTAGCTCTGCCACAATCCCTACCACTGCCACACCCCTTACCACTGCCACAGTCCTTACCACTGCCACAGTCCTTATCACTGCCACACCCCTTTCCACTGCCACAGTCCTTATCACTGCCACACTCCTTTCCACTACCACACTCCTTACCACTGCCACACTCCTTACCACTGCCACACCCGTTACCACTGCCACACTCCTCACCACTGCCTCACCCCTGACCACTGCCACAATCCCTACCAATGCCACACCACTTACCATTGCGACAGTCATTACCACTGCCACACTCCTTACCACTGCCACACTCCTTACCACTGCTACACTCCTTACCAATGCCACAGTCCTTACCACTACCACACCATTTACCACTGCCACAGTCCTTACCACTGCCACAATACTTATCACTGCCAAGTTCCTTATCACTACCACACCCCTTACCACAGCCACAGTCTTTACACCTGCCACAGTCCTTACCACTACCACACTCCTTATCACTGCCACACCCCTTACCACTGCCACACTCCTTACCACTGCCACACTCCTTACCACTGCCACACCCCTTACCACTGCCACAATACTTATCACTGCCACAGTCCTTACCACTGCCACACCCCTTACCACAGCCCCAGTCCTTACCACTGCCACACCCCTTACCACTGCCAAACCCGTTACCACTGCCACACCCCTTATCACTGCCACACCCCTTACCACTGCCACACCCCTACCACTTCCACACCTCTTACCACTGCCACACTCCTTATCACTGCCACACCACTTACCACTGCCACAGTCCTTACCACTGACATACCCCTTACCACTGCCACACCCCTTACCAGTGCCACACCCCTTACCACTGCCACACCCCTTACCCCTGTCACTCCCCTTACCACTGCCACTCCCCTTACCACTGCCACACTCCTTACCACTGCCACACTCCTTATCATTGCCACAATCCCTACCACTGCCACACCCCTTACTCTTGCCACACCCCTTACCACTGCAACACCCCTTACCTCTGCCACAGCCCTTACCACTGCCACAGTCCTTACCACAGCCATGTTCCTTACCACTGTCTCACCCCTTACCGCTGCCACACTCCTTACCACTGCCAGACTTCTTACCACTGCCACACCCCTTACCACTGCCACACCCCTTATTACTGCCAAAGTCCTTACCACTCCCACACTCCTTACCACTGCCACAGTCCTTACCACTGCCACACTCCTTCCTACAGCCACACTCCTTACCACTGCCACACCCCTTACCACTGCCACACCCCTTACCACTGCCACACCCCTTACCACTGCCACACCCCTTACCACTGCCACACTCCTTATCATTGCCACAATTCTTACCACTGCCACACCCCTTACCACTGCCACAGTCCTTACCACTACCACACCCCTTACCAAAGCCACACTCATTACCACTGCCACAATACTTATCACTGCCACACCCCTTACCACTGCCACACCCCTTACCACTGCCACAATCCCTACCACTGCCACACCCCTTACCACTGCCACAGTCCTTAACACTGCCACACTCCTTACCACTTTCACAATCCTTATCACTGCCACACCCCTTACCACTGCCACACCCCTTACCACTGCCACAATCTCTACCACTGCCACACCCCTTATCACTGCCACAGTCCTTACCACTACCACACCCCTTACAACTGCCACACTCCTTACCACTGCCACAATACTTATCACTGCCAACCCCTTACCACTGCCACAGTCCTTACCACTGCCACACTCCTTACCACTGCCACACCCCTTACCACTGCCATAGTCCTTACCACTGCCACACCCCTTACCACTGCCACACTCCTTACCACTGCCACAATACTTATCACTGCCACACTCCTTGTCACTGCCACACTCCTTATCACTGCCACACCCCTTACCACTGCCACACCCCTACCACTTCCACACCTCTTACCACTGCCACACTCCTTATCACTGCCACACCACTTACCACTGCCACAGTCCTTACCACTGACACACCCCTTACCACTGCCACACCCCTTACCAGTGCCACACCCCTTACCACTGCCACACCCCTTACCCCTGTCACACCCCTTACCACTGCCACTCCCTTTACCACTGCCACACTCCTTACCACTGCAACACCCCTTACCACCGCCACACTCCATACCACTGCCACACCCCTTACCACTGCCACACCCCTTACCACTGCCACACCCCTTACCACTGCCACACCCCTTACCACTGCCACACTCCTTATCATTGCCACAATTCCTACCACTGCCACACCCCTTACCACTGCCACAGTCCTTACCACTACCACACCCCTTACCAAAGCCACACTCCTTACCACTGCCACAATACTTATCACTGCCACACCCCTTACCACTGCCACACCCCTTAGCTCTGCCACAATCCCTACCACTGCCACACCCCTTACCACTGCCACAGTCCTTACCACTGCCACAGTCCTTATCACTGCCACACCCCTTTCCACTGCCACAGTCCTTATCACTGCCACACTCCTTTCCACTACCACACTCCTTACCACTGCCACACTCCTTACCACTGCCACACCCGTTACCACTGCCACACTCCTCACCACTGCCTCACCCCAGACCACTGCCACAATCCCTACCAATGCCACACCACTTACCATTGCGACAGTCATTACCACTGCCACACTCCTTACCACTGCCACACTCCTTACCACTGCTACACTCCTTACCAATGCCACAGTCCTTACCACTACCACACCATTTACCACTGCCACAGTCCTTACCACTGCCACAATACTTATCACTGCCAAGTTCCTTATCACTACCACACCCCTTACCACAGCCACAGTCTTTACACCTGCCACAGTCCTTACCACTACCACACTCCTTATCACTGCCACACTCCTTACCACTGCCACAATACTTATCACTGCCACACCCCTTACCACTGCCACAGTCCTTACCACTGCCACACCCCTTATCACTGCCATAGTCCTTACCACTGCCACACCCCTTACCACTGCCACACTCCTTACCACTGCCACAATACTTATCACTGCCACACTCCTTGTCACTGCCACACTCCTTATCACTGCCACACCCCTTACCACTGCCACACCACTACCACTTCCACACCTCTTACCACTGCCACACTCCTTATCACTGCCACACCACTTACCACTGCCACAGTCCTTACCACTGACACACCCCTTACCACTGCCACACCCCTTACCAGTGCCACACCCCTTACCACTGCCACACCCCTTACCCCTGTCACACCCCTTACCACTGCCACTCCCCTTACCACTGCCACACTCCTTACCACTGCCACACTCCTTATCATTGCCACAATCCCTACCACTGCCACACCCCTTACTCTTGCCACACCCCTTACCACTGCAACACCCCTTACCTCTGCCACAGCCCTTACCACTGCCACACTCCTTACCACAGCCATGTTCCTTACCACTGCCATACCCCTTACCGCTGCCACACTCCTTACCACTGCCAGACTTCTTACCACTGCCACACCCCTTACCACTGCCACAGTCCTTACCACTGCCACAGTCCTTACCACTGCCACACTCCTTCCTACAGCCACACTCCTTACCACTGCCACACCCCTTACCACTGCCACACCCCTTACCACTGCCACACCGCTTACCACTGCCACACCCCTTACCACTGCCACACTCCTTATCATTGCCACAATTCTTACCACTGCCACACCCCTTACCACTGCCACAGTCCTTACTACTACCACACCCCTTACCAAAGCCACACTCATTACCACTGCCACAATACTTATCACTGCCACACCCCTTACCACTGCCACACCCCTTACCACTGCCACAATCCCTACCACTGCCACACCCCTTACCACTGCCACAGTCCTTAACACTGCCACACTCCTTACCACTTTCACAATCCTTATCACTGCCACACCCCTTACCACTGCCACACCCCTTACCACTGCCACAATCTCTACCACTGCCACACCCCTTGTCACTGCCACAGTCCTTACCATTACCACACCCCTTACAACTGCCACACTCCTTACCACTGCCACAATACTTATCACTGCCACACCCCTTACCACTGCCACAGTCCTTACCACTGCCACACTCCTTACCACTGCCACACCCCTTACCACTGCCATAGTCCTTACCACTGCCACACCCCTTACCACTGCCACAGTCCTTACCACTGCCACACTCCTTACCACTGCCACAATACTTATCACTGCCACACTCCTTGTCACTGCCACACCCCTTACCACTGCCGCACCCCTTACCACTGCCACACCCCTTACCACTGCCACAGTCCTTACCACAGCCATGTTCCTTACCACTGCCACTCCCCTTACCACTGCCACACTCCTTACCACTGCCAAACTCCTTACCAAGGCCACACTCCTTACCACTGCCACACCCCTTACCACAGCCACACTCCTTACCACTGCCACACTCCTTACCACTGCCACAGTCCTTACCACTGCCACACCCCTTACCACTGCCTCGCCCCTTACCACTGCCACAGTCCTTACCACTACCACACCCCTTACCACTGCCACACTCCTTACCACTGCCACACCCCTTACCACTGCCACACCCCTTACCACTGCCACACTCCTTACCACTGCCACACCCCTTACCACTGCCACAATCCCTACCACTACCACACCCCTTACCACTGCCACACTCCTTAGCACTGCCACATCCCTTACCACTGCCACATCCCTTACCACTGCCACACTCCTTACCACTACCACACCCCTTACCACTGCCACACTCCTTATCACTGCCACACTCCTTACCACTGCCACAATACTTATCACTGCCACAGTCCTTACCACTACCACACCCCTTACCACGGCCACAGTCCTTACCACTGCCATAGTCCCTACCACTGCCACACTCCTTATCACGGCCACACCCCTTACCACTGCCACACTTTTTACCACTGCTACACTCTTTACCACTGCCACACCCCTTACCACTACCACACCCCTTACCACTGCCACACCCCTTACCACTGCCACAATCCCTACCACTGCCACACCCCTTACCACTGCCACAGTCATTACCACTGCCACACTCCTTACCACTGCCACACTCCTTACCACTGCTACATTCCTTACCACTGCTACAGTCCTTACCACTGCCACAATACTTATCACTGCCACACCCCTTACCACTGCCACAATCCCTACCACTGCCACACCCCTTACCACTGCCACAGTCATTACCACTGCCACACCCCTTACCACTGCCACAGTCCTTATCACTGCCACACTCCTTACCACTGCCACAGTCTTTACCACTGCCATGTTCCTTACCACTTCTCCTGACCACTGTCATGTTCCTGACCACTGCCATATCAATCTGTCACTTCCTGGTTCCAGACCTTACAACTGCTAAGAAGTCCCTAAAACAAACTAGAGTTACAAAATTAATACATTTTTACAACTCTCCTCTTAAGTTCTTCTCTACCTCTGTTTCTATCTCACAGAAGAGCCCCAATATTTATTTTATTCTTAATTTTTCAGAATAACTTATTTATTCCAAGCTAAATATCACTGTTTCAGTGCAACCTGGGATACCTGAGTTCTTAAAATGGTTCTACAAGGGAGCTGGGCAGTGGTGGTGCACACCTTTAATTCTAGCGCTTGGGAGGCAGAGACAAGTGGATCTCTGTGTTTGATGCCAGCTGGTCTCCAGAGGAAGTTCCAGGACAACCTGAAACTGTCTTGAAAATGTACCACATTTTCTTTGTCCATTCTTCTGTTTTATGGGCATCTAGGTTGTTTCCAGTTCCTGGATATTATGAATAAAGCTGCCACAAACTTATTGATCAGTAATTTTAACAAAATTTACCAAAAGCAATCTACAAATTCAATGCAATCCTGTAGCATGATTAATAAAAACCCAGAGACAGATGTTGGGTCTCAACTTAAAGGTCAGAAAAGCAAAACAGCCAGCCACTGGCTCTTACTTCTACTTCAGTCTGAAATGGCGATCCTGCCTCCAGAAATCTCAGAATGAAACTGTGTCTGAGAGCTATCTCCTCCTGTCTTATATTCCTCTCTAGAATTGGTATTAAAGTCGTGCACCACTACCACCCAGTTTCTAAGGCAACTGGTGTGGCTACTGGAATTAAAGCTGTGTGTTACCACTGACTGGTATGTAAGACTGACCACCTGGGCTGTTTTTTCTCCGATCTTCAAAAAACCTTTATTTATTGAAATGCAAATAAGATTTGTTACACAGTTTCCATCAAAATGCCAACACAATTCTTTATAGACCTTGAAAGAACAGTATGCAACTTTATATGGAAGATAAAAAACCCCAGGATATTTAAAAACAATCCTGTACAATAAAAGAACTTCTGGAGGTATCATCATCCCTGATTTCAAGCTCTACTACAGAGCTATAGTAATAAAAACAGTATAGAATTGTCATACTAACAGATGGGTAGATCAATGGAATCAAATCGAAGTCCCAGACATAAATTCACACACCTATGGACATCTGATTTTTGACAAAGAACCCACTGGGTAAAAGAGAGCATCTTCAAGCAATGATGCTCGCTTAACTGGATGTCAGCATGTAGAAGAAAGCAAATAGATACATATCTATTACCTTGCACAAAACTCAAGTCTAACAAAGGCCTCTACATAAATCCAGTTACACTGATCCTGATAGAAGAGAAAATGGGAAATAGCACTAAACACATTGGCACAGGAGACAACTTGCTGAATCACCAGTAGCACAGACACTAAACTCAACCATTAATATGTGGAACCTCATGAAATTGAAAAGATTCTGAAAGGCAAAGGGCAATATCAATGAGACAAAATGACAGCATTCAGAATGGGAAAAGATCTTTCCCAACCCCATATCTGGCACAGGGTAGATCTCTAAAATATATAAAGAACTTAAGAGGGGCTGGAGAGATGGCTCAACAGTTAAGAGTACTGGCTGCTCTTCCAGAAGTCCCAAGTTCAATTCTCACCAACCAGATGGTGGCTCACAATCATCTATCATGAGATCTGGTGCCCTCTTCTGGCCTTCAGACATACATGCAGGTAGAACACAGTATGCATAGTAAATGAATATATTTTTAAAAAGAACTTAAGAAACTAGCCATCAAAAAATGAAATAATCCAATTTTAACATGGGATACATATCTAAACAGAGAATACTTAACAGTAGAATCTGAAATGGCAGGGAAACAATTAAATGTTCAATTTTCTTAGCCATCAAGGAAATGCAAATCAAATTGACTCTGAGATTCCATCTTACAGTGCTGTAATAGTTAGAGTTTCTATTGTTGTGAAGAGACACCATGACAGCAACAACTCTTACAAAGAAAGCATTTAATGGTAGTGACTCACTTACAGTTCAGAGGTTCAGTCATTATCATCATGGCAAGACATGGTGGTGTGCAGGCAAACATGGTACGGGAGAGGCAGCTTCTACATGTTGATATGCAGACAACAGGAAATTGATTCACGCACTGGGGGTGGCCTGAGCATATATGAGACCTCAAAGCCTGCCTCCATAGTGACACACTGGTGTGGGAGAATTGTCTGTATTCTGCCAATCATGTTATAAATAAATGCTGATTGGCCAAGCAGGAAATATAGGCGGGAAAACCAGACTGGAAGTAAAAATGATATAATGAGAACAGGAGAATTCTGGGAAGGAGGAAGTTGATTCCTCCCACTCCTGCCCAGACTACCAAAGCAGCAGGATGTGATATGCCTCACTGAAAAAGGTACTGAGCCACATGGCTAACATGGATCAGAAAGATGGGTTAATCAAGATGTGAGAGTTAGCCAGTGAGAGGCTAGCCAATCAGCTTATAATTTATGAAGACCTATGTGTGATTTTCTTTGGGTCTAAACAGTTGTGGGGTACCAGACAGGACAAAAACAACAACAAGCAGACTGCTCATATTACAACACACTTCTTCCAACAAGACCATGTCTACTCCAACAAGTCCACACCTCCTAATAGTGCCACTCCTTTGGGGGCAACTTTCTTTCAAACCACCATAACCTATAAGAATGGCTATGGTCAAAAACATGAATGGCAGTGTATGATGGAGAGGATGTGGAGTAGCGACACTCCTCCACTGCCAGTGGGAATGCAAACTTGTACAGCCAATTTGGAAATCAATATGGCAGTTTCTCAGAAAATTAGGAATCAATCTACCTCAAGACTCAGCATCACCACTCTTGGATATATACCCAAAGGACGCTCAATCATACCACAAGGACACTTGCTCAACTATGCTCATAGCAACTTTATTTGTAACAGCAGGATCTGTTTCTAAGATAGTTCTTATTTTGCATAGAAATATTTGTGAAGTGGCTCCTACCCTGCAGTACAACTCTCCACCACCAATATGGGTCTGAAATATTACTGTGTATATAGACTGTCATTTTCAGGTTGTTATACAACTCTCTGACTTGAACTACACAGCAGTGGAGTGAAAGACACTAGAAGTACATTTATTAGGTAACAGCTGTGTATCAGACATTCTGCTAAGGGCTTTTCTCCATCTCCCCCTATCTGACTGATGAAACAGTTCTGGAAGTGAAACAGCTTACCACTCTGTGCCTCTTCTGTAAGTTATGTCCTACTGCACAGAAGAGGAAATAGATGTTGCACAGCCAGTCAATGGCAGAGCCAGGTCTCAAACCCCTGTCACAGAATTTGTGACTTTCATCCCAAACACCTTCTTCCTGAAAACCTGGCAATGCAATCCAGTTACCACTGCATGCCAGAGTTCAGTGGAGAGGGAAAGGAACGTAGCTAGGTTTCAAGTACCATGGCCAATCAAGTAGTAAAATCTCATCCTTTCCTTTGACATATACTTCCTCTCCACCCTGATGCTTTTGTCACCATAAGAACTCATTGAACAGAATTTATAAAGTCAAATACCAAACCTCTGCTCTGAAACGGTGGATGGAGAAAAAATATATAAATGGCCAACACTGTGTTGAGATGCTAAAAAAATGCTCACAGAATCATAATTTACTAAAAGTTACAGCTATGGGGATAGGGATGTAGCTCAGTTTGCACAGTACTGGCCTAGTATGCAGGAAGCCCTGAGTTTGACAGATATTTATACATAAACTAGTCATGGTAGCTCATAACAGAAAACCTTGGGAGGCAGAGACAAGAGGGTCAGAACTTCAAGGTTACCTTTGGCTACATAGTGAGATTGAAGCCATCCTGGGTTTCTTGCAACCCTAACTCTAAAAGAAATTAGTGGGGACTGGAGAGATGTCTCAGAGTTTAACAACACTTGCTATAAAATCATGAGGACTGGAGTTCAGATCCCAAAACCCACATACAAATCTGGGTGACCTTTGCATGCTTTTAACCCTAGCTTTAAGGGGAATGGAGGCAGGAAGATAACTGTTGAGTTTTTTGGCCTCTAACCTAGTTGAAAAAATCTGAGTCTTAGGTTCAGGAAGAGACCTTGTCTTTGATAGAAGATACCCAAAGTTTGTTTCTAGCCAATATTCACACAAAGGCACATGCACCAGCACATACAGATGTACACACATACACACACGCTTGTGCACACACATGCACACACACATGCACACATACAACACATACAAATAAATCTTTTAAAAAATAGTGAAGAATCCAAGATCCTCCCCAAATCTGTTCACTTGGCATCTTTGGGAATGATGTTCAGGCATTTGCATTTTTTAACAATATTTCCCAATTTCAAGCAAAACATAATTTTTCCTCCAGCAAGATATTTCAGAATACTGTCTTGCAGTATATATCTTAGACCTGTAATTAAGTCTTTGTCTAACATTTTCAGAGACTAGAGCTCCTCATTCAAGCCTTTGTGTTTGACTCCTATGGGTTTTGGCTTTGTCCCCATTAATTTTTAGAGCATTCTTGGTATTTAAAACTACCAGGACATTCTAGTGCCAATACAAATTGGGGAAGCTAAACTTTACCAATTTATCTGGAGGGTAAATTGCCACCTGTTATTTTTACTTGGAACATTTTTTTCTGAAAAAAGATATATTTTATTGAAAGTAGGTTTCTCTCATACAACATATCCTGATTACAGTTTCTAATCCCTATACTCCTCCCAGTTCCTCCCCACCTCACCTTCCCTCCACACCCACTCCCTTTCTGGATCTCACTAGAAAACAAGCTTCTAAGAGTATAGACAGAGACTGTACTTTGTTTCCTGGCCACCCTGACCTGAATTATCACACAAAACTATATTAATTACACCACCATTTGGCCAATGACTCAGGCATATTCCTAGCAAGCACTTCCATCTAAAATTAACCTATTTCTATTAATATGTGTATTACCACAGGCTGTGGCTTACTGGTAAGGTTCTGGCATCTTTCTCCTTCGGTAGCTACATGGCATCTTCCTGACTCCACCTACTTTCTCCCTGCATTCAGTTTAGTTTTTCTACCTACCTATATTCTGCACAGGCATAAGCCAAAGAAGCTTCTTTATTAACCAATGGTAATGAAACATATTCACAGCATACAGAGGGGAATCCCACATCGTAAGAGATATTAATAAAATAAAATATAGTGAGATAAAAGCAAAACTTAACACATCAGAATTGGACAAAGCAAACCAACAAGAGGAAAGCAGCCAAGAAAAGGCACAAGAGACAGAGACTCACTTGCTTACACACTTAGGAATCCCCAGAAATACTAAACAGGAAGCCATAACATGTAAACAAAAGATATAGTGCAGACTTATGCTGGCCCTATACATGCTGCCTCAGTCTCTATAAATCCACATGAATTTTGTGCATGGTGATTTAGAGGGCCTTGTTCTTATGTTGTCCTCCATCTCCACTGGCTCTTATATTCTTTCTTCCTCCTCTTCCACAGGATTCCCCTAGCCATGGAGGCAGAGATTTGATGGAGACATCCCATTTAGGGCTGAATGTTCCAAGGTTCCACTGTCTTCGCAATGTCTAACTGTAGGTCTCTGTACTTGTTCTCATCTGCTGTAGAAGGAAGCTTCTCTGATAATGGCTGAGCAAGTCACCGATCTATGAGTATAACAGAATGTCACTGGGAGTCTTTTTATTGCTATTTTTAGAACAGTAGTATTTAGATTTACCATAGCTCCCTTGGTGATCTAGTTTCAGGTTCTTTATCACCCAAACAGTGTCATGTATGGGTTCCATCTCATGGAGTTGTCCTTAAGTCAAATTAGATATTTATAACTCCCACAACTTTTGTGCCCCCAATACACTAGCATACTGGTTAGGCAGGACACCATGGTAGATAAAAGGTTTTGAGGCTGAACTGATTTTTATGTTTCTCTTTTGCTGGCATGCAGAGTATCATCCTCTATATAGGCACCAGCTCCACTTCTCCATGTTCAATGAGTTGTGTAGGTGTTATCTTTAGCAATGGGGTCTTATTATCAGTTGTTGAAAAATAACCAGTCTTGGATGTTTAAAACTAAAATAGAGACAATAAAGAAAACAAAATCTGAGGGAATTATGGAAACAGAAATAATGTGAAAATAATCAGAAACCACAAACACAAGCATGAACAGCAGAATACAAGTGATGGAAGAGAGAATCTCAAGTGCTGAAGAAACAATAGAGGAAATAGACTCATCAGTCAAAAAAAAACATTAAATCTAGCAAAAGCTTAACCCGAAATATTCAGGAAATATGGGACACCATGAAAAGACCAAACCTAAGAATAATAGATATAGAAGAAAGAGAAGATCATTTCAAAAGCACAGAAAATATATTTAACAAAATCATAGAAGAAAACTTTCCCAACCTAAAGAAAGATATGCCTATGAAGATACCAGAAGCTTACAGAATACCAAACAGGCTGGATAAAAAAAGTCCCCTTGCCACATAATAATCAAAACACTAAACATACAGAATTAAAAAAAAGAATATCAAGATCTGCAAAGAAAACATGCCAAGTAACATATAAAGGCAGACCTATGAGAATTATACATGACTTTTCATTGGAGACAATGAAAGCCAAAGAAGGTCATGGTCAAGCACTATGCAGACATTTAGAGACCACAGATGCCAGCATACATTATTGTATCCAGCAAAAATGTCAATCACCATAGGAAGACAAAATGACATAGTCCATGACAAACCAGATTTAACCAATACCTAGCCACAAACCCAACCCTACACAAAATACTAGAAGAAAAACTCCAACCCAAGGAATTTGGCTACATCAATAAAAACACAGACAATTAATGGTCTTATAGCAGCAAATTCCAAAGAAGGGAAAAATGCACAAATTAACATCACCAACAACAAAAACTAAATTAACAGGAGATAGCAATCACTGGTCATTAATATCCATTAATATAAATGGACTCAACTCAACTATAAAAAGGCACAGGATAACAGACTGGATACAAAAACAGAATCTATCCTTCTTCTGCATACAAGAAACACACATCAACCTCTAAGACAGATATCGGCTCAGAGTAAAGGGTTGGGAAAAAAATTTCCAATCAAACGGGCCTAAGAAACAGGATGATATAGCAATCCTAATATCTAACAAAATAGACTTCAACTAAAATCAATCAAAAGAGACAAGGAAGGACACAGGAAAAATTCATCAAGAGGAAATTTCAATACTGAATATCTATGCCCCAAATACAAGGGCACCTGCATATGTAAAAGAAACATTTCTAAAGCTTAAATCATACATTAAACCCCACACACTAATAGTGGGAGACTTCAACACTCCACTCTCACCACTGGACAGGTCAGTCAGACAAAATATGAATAGATAAATAAGAGAACTAACAGATGTTATGACTCAAATGGACGTAACAAACATCTATAGAATATTCCATCCAAACAGAAAAGAATATATTTTCTTCTCAGCACCTCATGGAATCTTCTCAACAATTGACCACATACTCAGTAACAAAACAAAGCCTCAACAAATACAAAAAAAATGGAATAACCCCATGTATCTTATCAGATCACTATGGTTTAAAAATAGAAGTCAACAGCAATAATAACTCCAGAAAGCCCACAAACACAAAGAAATTAAACAATGTTCACCTGAATCATCAACGGGTCAAGGAAGAAATGAAGGGAGAAATTAAAAACTTCCTAAAATTCAATGAAAATGACCACACAACATACCCAAATTTATGGGACACAATGAAAGCAGTGTTAAGAGAAAAGTTCAAAGCACCTAATGCCTATATAAAGAAGCTGGAAAAATTCCACACTAGAATTGAAAACTCTAGAACAAAAGGAAGCTAACTCACTCAACAGAACTAGAAGGCAGGAAATAATCAAATTGAGGGCTGAACTCAACAAAAATATAAACAAAGAAAACAATACAAAGAATCAATGAGACAAAGAGTTGATTCTTCAAGAAAATCAACAAAATAGACCAACTTTTATCCAAACTAACCAAAAGGCAGAGAGAGAATATCCAAATTAACTAAATCAGAAATGAAAAGGGCAATATAACAACAGACATGGAGGAAATACAGAGAATCATCATGGCATATTTCAAAAACCTGTACTCCACAAAATTGGAAAACTTAAAGGAAATGGACAACATTCTGGATAAATATCACTTAACAAAATTAAATCAAGACAAGATAAGAAAATTAAACAGACTTATAACTGCTGAAGAAATAGAAACAGTCATCAAAATACTATCTACCAAAAAAAAGCCCAGGACCAAATGGTTTCAGCTCAGAATTCTACAAGATTTTCAAAGAAGAACCAATACCAATACTCCTCAAATTATTCCATACAATAGAAACAGAAGGAACATTGCCAAACTCTTTTTATGAGGCTGCAATTACCCTGATACCCAAACCACATAAAGACATTACTAAGAAAGAGAATTGCAGACCAATCTCACTCATGAACATTGATGCAAAAATACTAAATAAAATACTGGCAAATTGAATCCAAGAACACATCAGAACAATCATCCTGATCATCATGATCAAGTCGGCTTCATCCCAGAGACGCAGGGATGGTTCAACATATCTCAAGGTCCAAATCAGGAGCAGAAGGAGACGGAGCACGAGCAAGGAACTCAGGACCGCGAGGGGTGCACCCACACACTGAGACAATGGGGATGTTCTATCGGGAACTCACCAAGGCCAGCTGGCCTGGGTCTGAAAAAGCATGGGATAAATCCGGACTAGCTGAACATGGAGGACAATGAGGAATACTGAGATCTCAAGAACAATCGCAGTGGGTTTTTGATCCTACTGCACGTACTGGCTTTGGGGGAGCCTAGGCAGTTTGGATGCTCACCTTAGGAGACCTGGATAGAGGTGGGCGGTCCTTGGGCTTCCCACAGGTCACGGAACCCTGATTGCTCTTTGAGCAGATGAGGGAGGGTGACTTGATCGGGGGAGGGGGAGGGAAATGGGAGGCGGTTGCAGGGAGGAGGCAGAAATCCTTAATAAATAAATAAATTTATAAAATTAAAATAAAATAAATCAAAACAAAAAAAGAGAATCTGTCAATGTAGTTCACCATATAAACAAACTGAAAAAATAAAAACCACATGATCATCTAATTAGATGCCAAAGAATCTTTCAACAAAATACAACATCCCTTCATGAAAACGATCTTGGAGCGGGCAGGGATACAAGAAACATACCTAAATATAATAAAGCCAATACACAGCAAGCCAACAGCCAACATCAAACAAAATGGTGAGAAACTCCCAGCTATTCCACTTAAATCAGGAACAAGACGAGGTTGTTCCCTCTCTCCATATCTACTTAATATAGTACTTGAGGCCCTAGCTAGAGCAATTAAGACACCAAAAGAAGATCAAGGGGATACAAATGAGAAAAGGAGAAGTCAGACTCTCACAGTTTGCTGATGATATGATAGTTTACATAAGCGACCCCAAAAATTCTACCAGGAATATCTACAACTCATAAACACATTCAGTAATGTAACAGGATATAAGATTAACTCAAAAAATCAGTAACTCTCCTGTACATGGATGATAAATGTGCTGAAAAAAATCAGAGAAACATCACCCTTCACAATAGGAACAAATATCATAAAATATCTCTGAGTAACTCTGACCAAACAAGTGGAAGACTTGTTTGACAAGAACTTTAAATCTTTGAAGAAAGAAATTGAAGAAGACTCCAGAAAGTAGAAAGATCTCCCATGCTCTTGGTTAGGTAGAATTAACATAGTAAAAATGGCAATCTTACAAAAAACAATCTACAAATTTAATGCAATGCCCATCAAAATCCCAGCAAAATTTTTCACATACCTTGAAAGAACGGCACTCAACTTCATATGGGAAAGCAAAAATCCCAGGATAGCCAAAACAATCCTGTACAATAAAAGAACTTCTGGAGGCATCACAATCCTTGACTTCAAACTCTACTACAGAGCTACATACTGAAAACAGCCTGGTATTGGCATAAAAACAGACAGGAGGACCAATGGAACCGAATACAAGACTTGGATATTAATCCACACACCTTCGAACACCTGATTTTTGACAAAGAAGCAAAAATTATCAAAGGTGAAAAAAGAAAGCATAGAAGTCATGCTGGGATAACTGGATATTGACATGTAGAAGAATTAAAATAGTCCATTTCTATCACCATGCACAAACTCAAGTCCAACTGGATCAAAGACCTCAACATAAAGCTTGCCACACTGAACCTTATAGAAGAGAAAGTGGCAAGTACACTTGAACACACATTGACACAGGAAACCACTTCGTAAATATAACTCCAGTAGTACAGACACTGAGGAAAACAATAAATGAGACCTTCTGAAACTGAAAAGCTTCTGTAAAGCAAAGGACACGGTCAACAAGAGAAAAGGACAGCCTACAGAATACGAAAAGATCTTCACCAACATTTCCTTAAGTGTCTTTCAGCCATTTTAGATTCCTCTGTTGAGAGTTCTCTGTTTAGGTCTGTATTCCATTTTTTTTTTGTAATAATGAGGTGCGGACACCTTGTTCCATCCCGCCTGGCTAGTGTACACCTGAAATAATTACATGGAAACTGTATTCATTTAAACACTGCCTGGCCCACTTGTTCTAGCCTCTTCTTGGCTAACTCTCACGTCTTGTTTTAACCCATATCTAGTAACCTGTGCATCACCACAGGGTCGTGGCTTACCGGGAAGATTCTAACCTACATCCATCTAGGGCCGGAGCTTCATGGCGTCTGCCTGTCTCTGCTTTCTTCCTCCCACAACTCTGTTTTGTCTTCCCCACCTACCTATGGATCTAATCTACATGGGAAGTAGAAAAGCCAAGATCTCATCAGTAAATTGGGTGCATGGGGACCTTGGGAGAGTGTTGAAGGGGAGGGGAGAGGCAGGGAGGAGAGCAGAGAAAAATGTAAAGCTCAATAAAATCAACTTTAAAAAGTAAACACTTATGCTAGAAGTAAAATTTTCATATCCAAGACTGGAAAGATGGCTCACAACCAAAAATATAAAGTTTTTATTTCCAAAATCATGAAATAAATTGAGTTTATGTCATCCTGAACATTATTTAATATAATATATTAATATCATATTATTACACTTAGGTATTTTATTTATTTCAGTTACCTCTATTGATAATGTAGCATATTTTATGGTCTAGCCCATACAAATAAGTATATTTTAAAGATAATATATATACTTAACAATATTCACATAAATTAAATTGAGTTACCTATTATAGCCTTTATCAATATCTATCATAATAGCATTATATGCTCAGTATTTCTCTATTTGTAAGCTAAATGATGTTTGGAGTTAAGTACCCTGCCTTCAATTCTCAGGGATTTGGACTGGTAAAACTTACCTACTTAAATATGCAACATGGAAATCTTGGGCCTAAGAACTACAATATATAGGTTCAGAGTATGAGGATTTTTCTGCTGTCATTACACTGAAAGCATTTGAATAATATTAAAATTAGTTTAATTTCATATGCTATACTTTGTCTATCTTGAAAATATATCATTTTATGATTCATAATTTATAGATTCACTTCATTAAAATGATTTAATAGTTGATAATGCACTATGTATTGTTAATTGAAAGGCATGAGCTTTTATTGTACTTGTTTTCCTTTTAATAAAACTTTTATTTCATAGTACATTAATTTCTCTTTTGTATTTTCATGATTTCCATAAATAAAACTAAAAAGAGAAAGTATGTGTTTTAGTAGTCTATCTTTTCATGTAGCACCACATCCGATGATGCTGCATCAGCAGTGCAGACTAATGCTCATTTCTGCCCTTAGAGATAAAATAATCATTCTGCTAATGCAAACCAGGATATGCTTTAAAAGCCCAATGTACTAAACAACTGACGCAGAAAAATGAGCCCAAATGGAGACTCTTATTGGCCACATGTGTTATTTATAGCTCACACAACAAATCACTTGGGAGTCGATCAACTGAAAAATTGTCCAAAGTGATTGAGAAACAATTGCCACTTTTTAATGCACTACTGCTGCCACCTGGACATTCTGAAAGGGACACTTACACTGCAGGGTGGAAAGTTACATGTTCAGCTAGGTTCGTGCCACAGCCATTTTTTTTACAGTTATCTATTAGGATAAAGAAGGAACACTATATAAAGTTAGCTCAAGAAAGATAAGGTAGGACCTGATGGCTCATAAGAGCACTCATTACTCTTCTAGAGGACCCAAGTTTGGTCCCCAGCATCCACATTGCTGTTCACAACCATCTGGAACTCTAGTTCCATTGGGTCTGACACCCTCTTCTGGCTTCTGTAGGCATACATCATGCACAGACATACATGTTGCAGAAACACTCATACACATAATAAAATAAAATAATTAAAAGAAGCATAGGCAGAAATGAAGACTCATGTTTGTTATCTCAGTACTCTGGGGATAGAAGCAAGATGACAAGTTTCAGGATGCATGGGCGATGGAATGAAACCATGTCTCCCTTTTCAATAGGATGAGGGGGAGAAGGAGAAGAAAGGGCGGCAGGGATAGAAAAGTGAGGAAAGGAAATAAATAGAAAATGGAAGGAAAGGAGCATTACGGTACAGAGCACACAGAAGTAGCCCTGTGCCAACTTGGCTACTGAAGTTCTACCCATGAGGTCTTATCTACGTTATCTAACCTAACTGGACTTTCCTGTTTCTTCATGGGCATATGAAGTGGAAATATACCATTTGTGGAAGCACTTTTAAGACCACACATCATTCTTTAACTGCTGCTTTCAGAGTCTTAAGTTCTCAATCTCCTAGCATAACAGACTCACCAGAAAAACATAAATGCTTGCACATCTTTTACTATTTGTTCACAGAGTCTATTCCCAATACTTCCAAATGGGTGTCCGATGTGACAAAGAAGTCATCAGTTCCATCAAAGGTGCTCTCTGGATCCAATGCCAGTATTTTAAAACCTTTTTTACCCTTATGTCCACTCCTACCCCCTGAACATGGCAAAAGGAAAAGCTTCTATGTCTGACATTCCTTTAAAATTAACTATGGAGGGAGCTAAAGAAATGGCTCATTGGTTAAGAGCATCACCTGCTGTACCAGAAGACCGGGATCTGATTCGCAGAATCCACATGGATGTTCACAACCACATGTGACTTTAGTTCCAAGGGATCTGAGTCCCTTTTTTTGACCTCTGTGGGCACCAGAATGCAAGTGGTGTATAGACGGCAAAATTGGAATCAGCCAGTCTTTAGCTCTGCCTGCAATGTCCACTGACACCACCTGGTGGCCAACTGGACCACAAGTCACCGGCCTAAGAAGAGTGCTTTAAGAGCAACCAACTGCAAGACCAACAGCAGCACAGAGAGAAGAGGCATTTAGGTCCGGGTCTGGCCCAGCCTGGCCCTGAGCCCCCTCATGCCTGGCCCCAACACTGGAACCACTAGACAGACATACATGCAGGCGAAACGCTCAAACACATAAAAGAAAGAAAAAATAAAACTAAATGTGTTTGGAAGATGGCATGTCATCTGTTCCCAAGCTGAGTCCCATTACTGAGATAAAGAGAGTTTTAGTGATGTTTTACTAAGGATTCTAACATGAGAAGAGGACTAGGCCCACATAGTGATACATCTTCTGTACTACATCTCCTATACTTGAGGGCCCTGTGGCTACAGAACCCAAGTTTAGTTCCTAGCACCCATGTCAGGTAGCTCACAGCTGCCTGTGATGCCAGCTCTGGCCTTTGAGGTCATCTGTACTACCATGCTCACCTGCAGACACACGCACCCTACACACAATTAAAAATAACAAACATAAATCATAAAAAAGACTGAAAATCAAAATGTTATGCCAATAAGACAGCATGTCATAAAGGATAGGGGCACTCTGAGGAGGATTCCAAAAATGAAGTCATTTTTGTAAAATAGAGTGGTCAACATTGAAGTTTTCAGGAAGAAATTTAAAAGCATGGGTAGATTTAGGTGGGAGGGAAAAGCACCCAAGAGGTCTGTACTATGAATCACAACCACATTCAATTCTACTGTGCCTGAAAAACTCAGTTCAGTGATATACAGAACAATGTTCTGTAATAGTGAGTGCCTTAGTTAGAATTTCTCTTGCTCTGAAAAGACACCGTGACCACAGCAACTGTTATAACAAAAACATTTAATTGGGGCTAGCTTACTCGGAGGTTTCGTCCATTATCAGCATGGCAGGAAACATGGCACATGGCCCTGGAGGGGTAACTGAGAGAGTTGCACAACTTTTTTTAAACAATCTCATTTTACATACCAATCCCAGTTCCCTCCCCTGTCTTTCCACTCCCCTCCTTCTTCGCACCCCACCCTCCATCCACTACTCAGAGTAGGTGAGGCCTCCCATGGGGAGTCAACAAAGTCTGTCACTCACTTGAGGCAAAAGCAAAGCCCTCCCCCCTGTATCTAGGCTGAGCAAGGTATCCCCTCATAGGGAATGGGCTCCAAAAAGCCAGTTCATGCACTAGGGATAAATGCTGGTCCCACTGCTAGTGGCCCCACAAACTGCCCATACCACTCAATTGTCAGTCACATTCATTTGGTCTTAGGCTGGTTCCTCAGTGTCAGTCCAAGGCCAGTGAGCTCCCACTAGCTCGAGTCAGCTGTTTCTGTGGGTATCCCCATCATGGTCTTGGCCCCTTTGCTCATAATATTGTTCCTCCCTCTCTTCAACTAGACTCCAGGAGGTCAGCCCAGTGCTAAGCTGTGGATCTCTGCATCTGCTTCCATCAGTTGCTGGATGAAGGTTCTATGATGACAATTAAGGTAGTCATCAATCTGATTACAGGGGAAGGACAGTTCAGGCACCCTCTCCACTATTTGCTTAGATTCTTAGCTGGCATCATTCTTGTGGTTTCCTGGGAGTTTCCCTAGTGCCTGGTTTCTAGCTAACCACACAATGGCTTCCTCTTTCAAGGTATCTCTTTCCTTGCTCTCCCTCTCTGTCCTTTACCCAACTTGATCTTTCTGATCCCTCATGTTCTCCTCCCCACTCCCCTTCTCCCCTCCCCACTCCCTTACTACCCTTCCACTCTCCCCCTACACTGTCAATTTACTAAGGAGATTTTGTCTACTTCCCCTTCTGGATAAAGAAAATGTGGTACATTTACACAATTGAATACTACTCGGTGGTAACAAACAATGGAATCTTAAAATTCCTAGGCAAATGGATGGAAGTAGAAGGAAAAATAATGAGAGTTCTACATCTTGATCCTCAGGCAACAGAAGGAGATTGCCACACTAGGCCTAGCTTGAGCTTATGAGACCTCAGAATCCACCCCTACAGTGTGACACATTTCCTCCAACAAGGCCATACCTACTCTAACAAGGCCATTAATGACACCCCTTGAGTCTATAGGAGATATTTTCTTTTTTAAATTGGAAATTATTTTTTCCTTTATTCCTTTGTTGTTATTTATTTATTTATTTCCTTTATTCACTTTACATACCAATCACATTCCCCCTCCCTCCTCTCCTCCTGTTCTCTCTCCCTTCCTCCCCCATCCCCATCTACTCCTCAGAGAGGGTAAGGCCTCCTATGGGGAGTCAACTAAACTGACATATTGAGTTGAGGTAGGACCAAGTTCCTCCCCACTGCATTAAGGCTGAGCAAAGTATCCCACCATGGAAATGGGCTCCAAAAATCCAGCTCATGCATCAGGGATAAATCCTGGCCTAAAGGAGCCATTTTCATTCAGACTACCACAGTGACCTTGTTCTACCTGTATCATCTAGTATGTTACTCATAAACCTCATGTAGCCATTGGCCCATTATTGTGAGGAAGAAACCGGAAATTACGTTTTAGTTTATTTCACATGTAGGGGCTAGAGAGATATCTCCGCAGTCAAGAGCACCTATTGTGATTGCAGAAGACATTGCTGTGATTCCCAACACCAATGTGGTGGCCACATCCATCTGTAACCCCAGTTCCAGAGGATCCAAGGCCCTCTTCTGACTCCCATGAGTACCCGGCATGCATGTGGTACATAGACATACACACAGGCAAAATATTCATACTTGTGAAATTAAAAAAAATAGCTACATGTATTGAGTAACATTTATTTGGAAGTGCAGGTCTTATCAATGTATGGCCTCATGGAAATGAGCCAATTCATGTAAGGTGTGTTCTCTTGAAGTTCAGGTCCTAAATCTATCCAAGCAACTAAGGCAGTGCAGAAATGTGATTCCTCTGAGGAATCTTGAAGCCTCTGGGTGCTGAGCTCTTTAAGACCCACGCACCACCAATGTGACCAGAAGCGAGCTCATACCTTTTAGTCACACAAGTCCCCGATATTTTTTAAAATCAGATTGATCAAATATAGGCCCATCTAGAATACTAACATCACACAATCACTAAAGGCCATCTACAACCTGTGCTCCTCCCTCCCCCAACCCAGAGATTCAAGCACAACACTTGCTTTGAAACTAGCTTCCACACCCAGAAACACTGCTTTGGTACTAAAAACACCATTCTTATTCCCCTGCCCCCACTAGCCACTCAGAACACAAGAGAATGATCACTGTTTTCATACCCACACTTTATCCAAGAAGCTGCATCAGATAAAGGGGCCAGTTTTATGTACACCTCCTTGGGGAGTCAAGGCAAGGAAATTTCCTTTGTGTATTTGTGTTGCATAAATTTTAGTAAGTAGGATGGCAGGCAGGTATGCCCAGATATCACCTACATCCAAATTTAGCCGCTTTTGTCTCTTCAGTCATTACTGCCTGTGCTCAAATACCAGAGTTTATTGCATGCAGCACCATAAGTTTTAAAGTCATTTCTTAAACGTCCACAATAATAACAAACACTGATCTCATATGTGGTTTTAAATCATCTTTATTGGTAACATACACCTGGAAAAGAATGCCAGCCTGTGCTACATGACCATATATCGAAAAAAAAAGATACAATAAAATTCTAAAGTACAAAATATAGCATGGAAATTGAGCTTTTCCCCTTCCTGTCCCCTCAGGCAACTAATTGGTTTTCCAGAAGCAATCTATACAGTTAATGAATTGAACATCCTTCCCAAACAGCCTGTGGAATAGCAAGTGTATTAACAGCTGTCTTTCTACTCTGCGCATCCTCCCTTCAAAAGAAGCAGAAAGCAGGGAGGGAGGGGAGAGGAGATAAAGAGATAGAGAATATCAGTATGCTTTTTCTAGAGTCAATGTTCCCTCTTGGTGATATTTGGATTTTGTTTATATGTTCATAATTGTGGCTTCAAATAAAGTAAGCAGCTCCTCCTATACAAAAATGTTTTTGACCAATAAATGTCTAGTGCCAAAATATGAAAAAGATACTCAAGATAGGTTTTTAAAGCCTGCTCACAAAAATACATGAAAAACTATTAAGCCAATATCTGTAGCCTTTAGAGTTGGAGCGCCATTTACATAGAAAGACTAATACTAAAGCACTATAGGAAATAATACATATTAGTCCTCATCTGCAATTAAAAACATTCAAATTAGAGGACATAAAGGTGCCAAAATACACTTTCCAGAAAAG
Source organism: Microtus pennsylvanicus (assembly GCF_037038515.1). NCBI lineage: Eukaryota > Metazoa > Chordata > Mammalia > Rodentia > Cricetidae > Microtus > Microtus pennsylvanicus. Next base: position 59,557,736 of record NC_134601.1, on the reverse strand, counting down.
ATAAAAAGAATCAAATGATAAAATCCAATGGAGTTCAGGATGTATGGAAGAATTACACTTGAAGTACTTGTGGGTGGTTCTACAGACTTTGGCCTTTCTGATTAAGTAACCTGAAAATAAGATGAGCTATGGTTTCATCTGCACTTTTGCAGCTCGCAGCTCCCCTTTGCAGAGTATGATCCAAGCAAAGACTTTGGATAATGTCAGCCCTGAAAACATACATAAAAGTAACTTTACACAGACTGAACAGATATAGCCATATATATATATATGCAGGAAATAACAGTAAGAAAAGAGGTCATGAATTGAATTTGAAGGAGAGCAGGAGAGAGGAGGTACATATAAGACAGTTGTGAAGTAGGAAAAGTGTTCTGGCTAGTTTTATATCAACTTGACACAAGCTAAAGTAATCTGAGAGGAGAGAGCCTCAATTAAGAAAATGCCTCCACAATATAGGGCTGCATGCAATTCTGTAGGGCATTTTCTTAATTAGTGCTTGATGGAGGAGGGCCACCCCATTGTGGGTGGTGCCATCCCTGGGCTTGTAATCCTGGGTTCTATGAAAAAGCAGGCCGAGTAGGCCAAGAGGAGTAAGCCACTAAACACACCCCTCCATGGCCTCTGCATCAGCTTCTGCCTCCAGATTTCTGCCCAGTTTGAGTTCCTGTCCTGATCTCCTTTGATGATAAACTGCTATGGAAGTTTAAGTCAAATAAACCCTTTCCTTTCCAACTTGCTTTTTGGTCATGGTGTTTTATTACAACAATAGAAACCCTAACTAAGATGAAAAAGGGGGAAGGATAAATGTTGTAATTAGATTATAATCTCAAAAACAAAAGAAATAAATATTAATTTCAATTTTTTTTAATGTTCATAGACACTTTCTTCTTCAGAGTCTAGCCTGGTAAATGGATGGAACTAGGAAAGATGATATTGAGTAAGGTAACCCAAATCCAGAAAGACAACTATCACATGTTATCTCTCATTGGAGGCTCCAGAGATAAGAATTTTCAAAACTGAGTACATAGCCTAGACTAAGTACAGAAACCAGGAAAGTAAAAAGGGACCATTGCCTGGGTCAAGAAGGTGTAGGAGCATTAGAGAGGGGTTTTCAGAGGACAATTGATCTGATTGGGAAAATAGGAATAAAGGGAGCCTAACTAGGGAGGGGAAGCAGATAAAGACAGAAGGAACTGGGTAAAATAAGAGTAAGGGTGTCTGGAAACATTATAAGGAATCTTACCATTAAGCATTCACCTAAAAAGCACTATAATATACATAAGTCTGTATATAAATAAACATATATAGTTTAAATGAAATTTTCACATCTGGGCTGGCAATGCTCCCTCCAATAGCCAAAGACCACCTATAACACAAACACGAACACCAGGTGTGGGAAGCCCTCTTTTGAGTTGTAAGAGTTTCCCAAATGACTCCCAAAATTTTACATGCTATTTGTATTGCCTTTGGCTGTCCATACTAAAGATATAATGCATTTCAGACACAGGGCTCTTTTCTGAGGACTAGTTTTCATGGTACCAGAAAAAGCCATGGAAACTTCCAAAGAAGGGAAGCATCCAATAGTACTATGCAGATATGATGCTTATGAACCAACACAACCACCAACATGGTATGATAACCCTAACGGTGCACTAGTGGCACACATGCCTTGATCATAACCAACAGCTCTCTAGTTGGACTTAAAACACATTCAACAAGAGAGAAATGGCTAGTATTAGAAACCTAGTCAATTTTCCAGGGCTAGTAAAGTCACGGCTCTTAGAGGGGAACTTACAACTGCCATTTTACTAAATCAACATGACTCCTAAGTTCATTCTAGATATTTGTCCTAATACCAACAGATGAGTGTAGTCCTCACCCTTCTCATTAAGGAAACTTCTCCTTGCAACAGAGACCATTACAGAAAACCACATCCAATCAAAACCCAGAATTGTGCAGCTTGGAACCAATGGATACATCTACAAAACAACTCCTGCATCTAATGTTTAGAAAACACTGTAGAAGAGCGAGCAAAAAGATTATAATGGAGGATCAGGGATCTTTTTGTAAGAGTGTGCCTCCTAATAATGTCAGAAGCTACACCCATGAAGTCTTTCCAACATGACTACTTATAATGAGCGAGCTGTACAATGACAACACCAATGGGCATGCTAACATGGACAAGGGAAAGCCCATGGGGCTTCAATCCTAGACAGAGAACTACAGGCACCTATGGAATGCTGACAGCAGGAGAAATAGTCATCCTCAGTGAAGAGTACACCAACTGGTTATCCAATACCAAACAATAGGAATTTAAAGTACACATAAAAGCAACATTATACAGACTGAACAGGTTGTATTTATGCATTTAGGAGTGTGTGTGTGTCTCTGTGTGTGTGACAACAATTAGTAAAAAAAAGAGGCTATGAATTTGAAGGAGTGGGGAATGGTATATGAAAGAGTTTGGAGGGAGAAAAGGGAAGGGGACATGCTGTAATTATAATCTCAAAAAAGAAATGAATAATAAAAGTTTATTATTGTTAAAAAATAAATAAGGGCCAGCAAGATGACTCAGCTTTGATACCCATAACCCATGCTATAAAGACAGAACTAAATCATGAAGATTGTTCTCTGAACTACACATGCACACTGTGGCACATATACATCTGGATTCAGAAGCACGCACACACACACATGTACACATATGAACTAAATAAAACATGTCTGGATAAATAAATAAAAATAGGAGTTTGGAAGATATGTCATCCAAGAAAGCACTTGAGGATCAGAACCATGTAAAAACTAGGCATCCTACTGCAGCTGATTTCTGGGGCTTGCAGGACACCTAGCCTTGTCTAATTGATGAACTCAGGTCCCAGTAAGAGACTCTGTCTCAAAATTCAAGGTGAACAACTCCCAATGAATAACATCTGAGGTTGACCTCTGTTCTACACACACACACACACACACACACACACACACACACACACACTGCAGTGCACCTGTATACATATGAACAAGCAATAAATAAATAAATAAAGACAGGGGGTGATGGTGGCGCACACCTTTAATCTCAGCACTCTTGAGGCAGAGGCAGGGGGATCTCTGTGAGTTCAAGGCCAGCCTGGTCTACAGAGCTACTTCTAGGATAGCCAGGGATACACAGAGAAACATTGTTTCAAAACAGACAGACAGACAAATGTATAAATGAAACTTCTTCTTGAAGAATCATCATAATTATCACCAACATCACACCTTAAGCAAGTTCTAATATTAATCTGAAGTAAAAAAGATTACAAAAAATGCTTAATCTGATCCTGAGGCAAGAGACAGAAGGAAACATTCATTTAGATTGCATAAATGGCTTCTTCAGAGAACTAGGTTACCTCACAAGATCTCCAAAGTATCCTTCTCAATTCTAAGGTATAAAAAGTAACCAGCTCTTACTGATATTCACACCAGAGGGCACTAAATATGCAACCTCCCTGCTTTTGTGACACAGCATTTTCATTAGAGTGACATTCATAATATACACCATTTGTTCCTTTACAGGACCTTGCACATAAAATGCCAAATGTTTATCTCTGATGTAATTATGATTATTTCCTATTAGAAAGAAGACCTGCGCTTATCATCCATTTATGATGCAGTTTCCAGTAACACTTTCTTCGTCAAAGAAGAGCTCTAGGTTAAATCACTCATACTGCAAATAAGCACATCCCACATTATGTATGGTCTTCTGGGTTTACATTATCAGATAAAATGAAGACAGCAGGAAGCGTCTGGCCTTATTCCTTGGTCATAACAGCACGGTGTGGAACATGTTACAATTTACTAGAATGCCATTTAGATGCTAGCCAGGTTATTCTTTTCCAAGAGCTTCACACATGTTTACAGAAAGGCTAACCTGCAGCAGATACACATTATTTCCAATTTAAGATCCAATGAGCGTATAAACTGCCAAGACAGGTACATACTAGATACATGCCCCAAAAGTTTAGAGGAAGTGCAGCAGAGACAGATAGACTATGGTGATAATGAGGCCACATCAATAAAAATAGATGTGCCAAAACCATTCTTTGTGAGCATCTGATTCAATGTGAATACTCTTCTCATCCCTAGGAAACTGTGCACCAATGAACTCCTGCTGCTGTCTGTGAGCCGAACCATGAAAGGAACGAGGAAGTATTTGGGATTTGCAAAGGTTAGCTAACCAGTAGCTGGTGGATTGCTTCAGGCTGTGCCAAGCATGGGATGAATCGGTATCTCTGCCTGAAGGGAACTTAAGTGACTGCTGGCCCCAGCCATTGAGCTTGGTAAAAAGGATGTTGCTAAGCTGAAGCTGAAAGTCCACGCTGCTAAAGTTCAGCAGCCATGTCTTCGCCAAGCCCTAACTTTCCAGTTACTTCTCAGTGTGACTTACCATTCCTGCAATATATGACACTCCCCTGACAGGTCACTTATATCCAAAGACACTATCAGAGAAGAGCCCCTAGTCTCATGGATGATGGCAAGAAATGAACTTGACATTTACATCCCAAGTATGGGAAGAAGTCTGTAGTGATATTTTGATAGTTTACCAAATAATGCTTACGTGAGGATCAGAGTGCAGAGCTAGCCACACTAGTCAGCCATACAGACCAGGGAGTGAGGGCACATACCTTTAATCCCAGGAATCAGGAGACAGAGGCAGAGGGATCTCTGTGAGTCCAAGGCCACACTGGGCTACACTAGCTTAAATTTAACCAATAGAGAAACAGAGTTCACACAAAGGTGAACCCAGCACTTGGGATCCCATGCCTTTAATCCCAGCACTAGGGAGGTTGAGACAGGAGTGATATGGCTGGGCAGAGAGAGAAATATAAGGCAGGAGAAGACAAGAGCTCACTGAAGTCTGGAGATACAGTCAGAAGATTCGGTAGAAGTAAAAAGTTTCTCTAGTGGCTGGTGCTCTGCTTCTCTGATCTTCAGCATTAACCTCTATATCTGACTCTGGGTTCTTATTATTAATACCAACTGGAATTTATGCTACAGAAGTCAGTGAGCATTTATTGGTTAGACCAGGGCTTGTTTCAACACAACAAATGGCATGAGCATTCATGTAGATCAGCAGTTCTCAACCTGAGATTCTCAACCCCTTTAGGGGTCAGATAACCCTTTTACAGGGGTGGCCCAAGATCATCAGAAAACACAGATATTTACATCACAATTCATAATAGCAGCAAAATTACAGTTATGAAGTAGCAATGAAAATAATTTTATGGTTGAAGGTCACCGCAGCATGAGGAACTGTATTAGGGTCATGGCATTAGGAGATTGAGAACCACTGGTATAGATTATCCTGCTACCATGCCTTCAGATCCTACCACTACAATGCAAGGCTTAGATGTTACAAGATGCTGCACTGTGGCTGTGGAAGAAAAGACTCCTTGGGCAGTGACCTTCTACCTGGGAAGTGAGCAGTTAATCAATAGCTATACTGTGATACTTGTGGGCCTACTTAGCTGCTCATGCGATGCTGTGCAATGGCATGATAATCCTTGGAGTCCTAGACACTAAGAATGTGACAGATTGCTCAGGGTCCCAGTTGTATAATCTCTCCCAATAGACACACGTGCACCCCAATTCTGCCTACCTCACAGTCCCTTCATATCCTCCTCTCCCCTCTGCAGTGGCACTCCAAATGAAAAATTTAAAAAAGCAAAACAAAACGGCAAACAAACAAAAAGTAAAAGAACCAAAATCACAACAAAACAAACCACTTTGCTCTTCCATCTTTCTTGTCTCTCCAACACCTCTTCAGCTTCCTGGTGGTGTTGGGAGTAGGGGAGTGTCACACAGTATACCCTTTTGTCTAATCAGCTTTACTTGCAAATGCTAACTTTAATGAGTCACTGGTCTGGTTCAAGGTGTCTGGTTTCTGGTACACCACCATCACTGAATCCTCATCAGAACTTTTCTCGGATATCCTGTGGTTATCATTTCACAGTACCATTTTCTTCGCAAGTTCCAGCAAGTCCTATATGGAGTAGATGTTAGAGTGGACCAAGCCAAAACCTGGCTGTGGACCTGGGTAGTAGTTTAGCTGGTCAGTCCAGGCCACTGGGGGCACCCACCTCAGGAGATGAGCAGGGTCGGCTCCCCTATACCCATGCCATCAGAGTCAGCTCTTCCTCCTCTCCTGCTGTGGTGAGGGGTGGGGCCATCTCTCCTGAGTGGGAGGAGGGAGGGGCAGCTTGCCCATGAGGTTCAGGGCCAGCTCTCTTGCTACAATATCCAGCAAGGGGCAGGGCCAGCTCTCCCAAGGCCAGTGAAGGGCAGGGCCAGCTCAGCATGGTCCTCTGATTCCATCCCACATGGTTCCCATAGCAGGACCACAGACCCAGACATGGCAGCAGCATGGCCCAGATGGTATCCTGACTCTAGCTCAGAGCACAGGCCATTCAGATCTGTACGGCTCCAGCTGAAGCAGGATCCCCAGACTCCAACAAGGCCCTGATAAAGATTTCTATGGAGATGACCTAGGAGATAAATGGCGTTTACAGCATATTGACTTTTATACTTGTGAAAAAATCTGGATGAAATGGGCTTATAAAAAGAATGGAGATGGTTGGGAAACTCAGCAATCAAAAGCTACAGAAGGTGTTCCCTATATTTGACAATTAGCATCCCCCTGGAAAGAGTGGTCAATAGCCTCTCCTGGTTATTAAGCTGAGAAGGAACACAAGGTTTGGCTGGGGAAGCACCGGGCTTAACAAAGAAGAGTACAAACCCAAAGAGCTTACGGGATCCACATAAGTCCAAAAAGCACGTGGGTGCTATTATTAAGAGGGTTGGAAAACCAAGATTTCAGGGGCTGGAAAATTAGTTTAGTTGATAAAATGTGTGCGGCACAAGTTAGAGAACCTATGTGAAAATGTCAAATGGTGGGTACCTGTAATCTCAGCATTGAGAAGGCAGAGAGGAGAGGATCTCTAGGGTTGGTGGCCAATGGCTTGCCCTAGTTATTGCTTTATTGCTGTGAAGAGACCCATTACCAAGGAAACTTTAAAAGGAAGCATTTAATTGTGGGCTTATAGTTTCAGAGGGCTAATCTATGACACTCATATTGGGGAAGATGGAAGCAGGCAGACATAGCACTGAAACAGGAGCTAAGAGCTTTCATCCTCATCTTCGAGCAGCAGGCAGAGAAAGAAAGACTAGGCCTGTCATGGACTTTTAAATTCTCAAAGCCTACCTCTAGTGACACACCTCTTCCAACAAGGCCACATCCTGATTCTTGAGATATATGAGCACAGGGGGGGCATTCCAATTCAAACCACAATACCACCATAGTCTTATCATCAAACTCGAAATTCAACAGTGGACTCGGTCTCAAAAAAATCCAGTGGAGGGGGACTGAAGAAGGCACTTGTCATCTACTGTTGGACTCCACATATGAACACACACACACATGGGTATACAAACATGTACATGCATACAAATAAATAAAAGAAAGAGTTTAGAGTTAGAAGTCTTCTCTCAGGACACAGAATCTAGCCCCATGAAAAGGACCAGGAGTCAGATGTTCCTACTATTGTAGCTCACAGAGACCGGGTGCAGTAATAACCAACACTGAACAAAAAGGACAGGCCTGAACAGCTCTGGAAAGCTACAGAAAGAGGAATGAAAATGCTGAGGGAAAGACTACATAAAGCCAAAATCACAACGAGTAGACAGTATCTGCAGAGAGCCAGAACCAGAGGACATGAACAGGAGGGCACAAGTGAGAAGGACACGAGCTCTCCTAATGTTAGAAATGGACTCCTCTACGGTAAGGAAGATTATTAGAAGAGGGTTGATTAGCATCCACAAAGACAAAGGGGCCCGTGAGCAAAGACATCAAGCAGAGGTGTTTAAGCACAAGACTCCAGGAAGCCACATACTGAATAACCACGTGGTCTGAAGGGAAACCAGAGAGACTTTATTTTCAAAGAGTCTGGAGATGGCAAATGAGACACCGTGAACAGCTGAACAGCCAATAGATAATAAAGGTGCTGCTCAATATTTATAGACTGGAAAAGATCAAATAAAAGACCAAAAGAAGTTTTTCCCAATGAACTCTTCATTCATTGTTCAGTTCGCCAAATTCAGCCCTTTTTCAGATGGGTTCCTGTGAAGAAGGGTAATGGTGAGTATATAATGACTTTCACAGTACTTCCACAAACGGACCTATAGCCACTTACTTGGGTGTCTGTCCTCTGGAATAAGACTATCCTGTCATTTCCTTCTTTCTTTCTTTCTTTCTTTCTTTCTTTCTTTCTTTCTTTCTTTCTTTCTTTCTTTTTTTTTTTGGTTGTTCGAGACAGGGTTTCTCTGTAGCTTTTGGAGCCTGTCCTGGAACTAGCTCTTGTAGACCAGGCTGGCCTCGAACTCCCAGAGATCTGCCTGTCTCTGCCTCCCGCCTGCTTGGATTAAAGGAGTGTGCCACCACTGCCGTGTCATTTCAAGGAGTATTTAGAAGCCAAGTAACACCTTAAGGGCTGACTCCAAATAGAGCTCATAGGAGGCCTGCTACCCTACCCAGGAGTAATTTCAGCCCCATGTATGTAACTTGAATTGACTTGGCAATAATCTCCTGTAGATATGGCCCTGTTGCTGAAGACAGCATTTACATATCTCATTGAACATGGAGAAGTCAAGCTGGTGCCTAACTAGAACCTTCACCACTATTGACTAGTTTTAATGGTACTGGAAGGTACTTTGCATGCTGCCAAAGGATAAAGGTAACCACCATCCCGGCTCTGAATACTGTGATCTACAATGGTGATCTGCCTGCAATATACACTAGTACAATAGTAGCCCACAATTTGGAGCAACCAAGCAGTCTTTAATTGCATTTAAGACCCAACCCAAGAGGATGAAACCCATGCCTAACACTGTTCAGAACCTGAAACTTATTAGGCCATAGGACTAGGGAAAAACCAAATACTATTGTTCTACTAAAGGGACATAAAAATTAAATGACTTCTAACAACATTCTGCTATACCCATAAATCACTGACTCCTTCAACCAAGGTCTGCATCATAGAAGCTTCCTCATATAGTAGATGAGAACTAATATAGAAACCCACAACTTGACAATGTGCAGAGAAAGAGACACCTTGGAGTGTTCAGTACTAAATGTGATGTCTTCATGAAGTCCCTCCACTCAGGGTTCAGTGAACAATACAGATGAGGAGGTAGAAATACTGTAAGAGCCAGAGGAGCTGGATGACACCAAAGAAAGAGTCTTCCAGACACAACAGGACTGACACACATTAACTCAGTGTTGGTGGTAGCATGCACAATGCCTGCAGAGGTCCAAACCAGATGGAGTTCCAGGACTAAGAGGGGAAGTAGACATGAGTTCCCATCTTTAATCAAGAAGGTATGTCCAACTGACATCTACTTGCAAAGGAAAAAATTAGTCTTTTTCAATTGAATCTCACATAAATAACAAGGCCTCCGTGCCTGTTTTGTCAACACAAAAATGGACTTGTCCACAAGATCTCCTGAGTAAATTGGGAGCATGGTAGGGTAGGGGAAGCACAGAAGGGGAGAAGAGAGGAGGGAAGAGGAGAGTTGACCATGGCAACTCTTATTTTTTTTTTTAAAAAAAAGCATTTAATTGGGGATTGCTCAGTTTCAGAGGTCCAGTCATCACGGCAGGGAACATGGTGGCATGCAGGCAGACATCGTGCTGGAAAAGCAGCTGAGAGTTCTACATCTGGATCCACAGGCAGCAGGAAGAGAAAGAATCATTGCCCTGGCTTGGGCTTTTAAAACCTCAAAGCTCACCTCTAGTGACACACTTCCTCCAAAAAAGTCACACCTACCCGAACAAAGCCATACCTCTTAATCCATCCCAAGCAGTGTCACTCCCTGATGACCACACATTCAAATACATGAGCTTATGAACGACTTTCTTATTCAAACCACCCTAGACCTCAATGATATCTTTGTAGACTTTTTGTCTCATATGTTTTTGTTTGGGACTTTTTTGTTTTTATTAGCCTTTTGCTCATATATTACGGTTTCCAATTTCGTATTTGTGTGTTTTGTTTTAGTGTGTTTATGTGTGTGTGTTTTGTGATGGTTCCTGTAATGATTTTAGGAGGAAATTGGCTCCTGACAGTTTTTTAATTTATTTATTTAATATGTATACAATGTTCTGCCTGCATGTATGCCTGCCCGCCAGAAGAGGGCACCAGACCTCATAGATGGCTGTGAGCCACTATTTGGTTGCTGGGAATTGAATTCAGGACCTCTGAAAGAGCAGCCAGTGCTATTAACCTGTGAGCTATCTCTCCAGTCCCTTGTGTTTTTTAAAATTGTGTTGCTTGGTTTTTTGCTGTTCTGTTTGCTAAAGAGAGAGAGAAATAAAAGGGGTGGAGTTGGGTTGGTGAGTGTGTAGGTGGGGTGGGTAGGTGAGGAAGATCTTGGAGCTGAGGAAGAGGAAACTATGATCAGAATATATTGTATGAAATATATATATATATATATATATATATATATATATATATATATATATATATATGGTTGTTTGGATGTAATTGACCCACCTAATCTCATAAGGAATGGCACTATTCGGAGATGTAGCTTTGCTGAAGGAAGTATGGTCTTGTTGGAGGAAGTGTGTCATAGTAGGGGAGAGTGTGGATACTATCCAGTGTCTCAGCTATCTTCCTGTACCCTGTAAGCCAAGAGCCAGTACCACTTCTGCCTGCATGCTGCAAAGCTTCCCACCATGATGAAAGTGGACTGAACTTCTGTAATTATAATTGAGTCACCCCAATTAAATGTTTTCTTTATAAGAGTTGCCATGGTCATGATGTCTCTTCATAGCAAAAGAAATCCAAACTAAGACTATGTGAAAAAAATTATATTTTCAAAACATTGGGAGAAATTATTTTCACTGTGAGTTGAAGAAAGCCAAGAGGAAAGCTCTGGAAATGCCTCTCATACCTTAGACAAGAAGATAAACTTTGATGAATAGTTTTCTCTCGACTCAGTTAAGGCTGTGTTTCCAAGTTACTCAATAAATACTAACCTATTTCCATGAAGACCTTTTGTAAATGTGGTAAACAATAATCATCAGTTTATTTTACATAGAAAATCACCTACCTGATAAGCTGGGTGGGCCTTAGTCAATCAACAGAAGTCCTTAAGACCAAATGAGCTTCACATAACAAAAATTCTACCTGTGTACTAATCCTGGCTCCTGCCCTATAAATTTCAGGTATGTTTAAACATCCCTCAAAATTGTGCAGTATAATTCTGTTATATAATTTAAACTGAAAAGACAAAAATGACTTAGCCAACTGAATGGGTCTTTGCCACTAATTACCATACCCTGGATACAATGGGCCTATGAACAGAAGAGCAACAATGGTTGAAATGGAGGCATTCAGTTAGTGTCAGATGATCATGCATTAGAACCATTTCTCAATAACTTCTTAGCTTTAGTTATTTTTCGAAGGTCTGGCACAAGTGACTCCATTTTGTTGTTGGCTTGAGACAAGCCTTACCATAGTAAGGACAAGCTTAGATTGTCCTCAAATCTATGATCGTCTTTGTTTACCCCCGCCCCTAAGTTTTATTACATGCAAGAGGCACAACAAACTTTATTTTTCTCCTGACAATTTCCCCCTTGACAACACAGAGAACAATATTTTCTGAAGACTTTGTGATAGTTTGATCTTGACTATCCTTCAACATGGATGAGATCTGTGCTGGCTGATCTGCTGTAGTCCTATATTGTAGAGTGACAGATATCAAAGAATCAGTTCCAATAAAATCTGTTATTGCCAATTTTAAGCAACTAAGAAGTATAAAACGGATGGCTCTTAGGCCAGGACTACATATAGTCCATCACCGAGCTTTAATTCGGTCTGTCATACTGGTAACATTTTAACAACTCAAAAATGCTGCTCAGGTTCTTTTGGCACTTGTGCTTCTGCAGAATGTTAATGGACAACAGTTACAAAGCTTTATAAAAAAACACAACCATCAAAAGCAAATATTTCAAGAAGACAATATCAAAAAGTAAGTTCCTTTAAAAGTAGGGACAACTGGGACGGTAGCTCAGTTGACAGAGTGCTTGCCTAGAATTCACAAAGGTCTGGGTTTAAATTCATTTTGCTGTTGGCTCTGAGACAAAGTCTTGCTATAAAGCCTAGGCTAGAGCCACTGGTGTCACACTGCATAAACCAAGTGTGTTGGCAAATACCTACTATCTCAGCACACACAAGATAAAGGCACAATGAGTCCTCACCTCAAAAAGGTAAGCAAGGACACCAATTTATTGTTCAATGGCAAACTGAAAACATACAAACAACTAACATTACATAAATTCCATGGGTTAGAGTTGGAGATATATATGTATATACAAAAACGTATATCTATGCAATAGAATTTGTGAAACATGAGAGCTTGAATTTGAAGCAGAGTGGAGAGAGGTATATGGGGATGTTGGAGGGAGGAAAGGGAAGGAGAAATGTTATAATTAAAATAACTCAAAAATAAACAACAAAAAGCCGGGCGGTGGTGGTACACGCCTTTAATCCCAGCACTCGGGAGGCAAAGGCAGGCAGATCTCTGTGAGTTCGAGACAAGCCTGGTCTACAAGAGCTAGTTCCAGGACAGGCTCCAAAGCCACAGAGAAACCCTGTCTTGAAAAACCAAAAAAAAAAGGGGGGGGGACATGGCTAGCGAGATGGATCAGTAGTTAAAAACCCTTGTTGCTCTTCCAGAGGACCTAATTTTGGTTCCCAGCACCCACAGAGGGCAACTCACAACTGTCTATAACTCTAGCTCCAGAAGATCTGATGCCTCCCTCTTGTGCAAGCACCTACACTCAAGTGTTCATGCACACATGCAGACACATACACCTACACATAATTTAACATAATAAAAAATAAAATCTTTTTAAATTAAGTACTATTATAAAATAAATGTATGCTTTGTATATTGGTCAATACCTGTTGATTGCCTTGGCGGGCTACTTAGTCTAGGGTTAGTAGCCCGCCTGGCAGTTCAGTTATTCCAGGGTCACGGAGAGGCACTACCTGGAAGATATGGGCTAGGAGACAGGAAGAAGGCCATGCAAAGTTTGTCAGAGCCTCCGTTTATTAGGGACGAGATACAACTTTTTATAGGGTAAGGAGTTGGGAGATGGGCACAGGGTTCTGGGCTCTTGTCGCGTGGTTCACGTTGGTCATGTGGTCCGAGTTGGTCACGTAGGCAGGAGGTTATTTTCAGTCAGGTCACTGTAGGCCTGGAAGTTGACACACCTAGCTCCCTAGATAGTTTGGAATGTGGGGTGGGTTCCGCTAACAGATAGCTCTCATTAACAGCCAATTTGGGTGTGGGGTAGGCTTTGTCAATAGAACCATTCTTAACACAATTATGGGTGTGGGGTTCTCTGCCGACTTCCCAGGGTGATGGTTCCTGTAATGATTTTAGGAGGAAATTGGCTCCTGACAGATCCCCCTTTCTTTTATAAAGACAGGCAGCTATTAAGTGAAGGGCATCAGGTCAGAGTCCAACCAAGGTGTCAGATCTAAAAGAGAAGGGACTGGGACAAGGAGAGACCCTCCTCTCGAATGGTGAAGCAATTTACCTCTCCTGGGAACAGAGGGGTGCCTTATGATTCTTAGGTCGAGTGGGGACCAGGTCTTTATCCCCCTTACCCGTCCTAGGATTCCCAGTATCCTGTCTTAGGTTGGGGGATTTCCTGCCACAAGTCACCCGTCCTTGGAGCTCCTCAAATGAAAGGTATCTAGCGAGATTTAAAATAAACAGATCACAGGGCGCCCTGTCTTGGGCTATGTGGAGGGCACTCCTCGTGCCTGGCACCATGCCATTGTTGAGCCGGCCAGTACAGCCTCTGTATGGTGTGCTGTTCAGGCGAGGGTCCACACTAACTCCCGTCATTGGGCCCCTGCGTCTATCATTAATGAAAAGACTGTGAGTAGCTCCTCAAACAAAATATAATGATATAATTTTGGGCACCAATAACTCCATCTTCCAGACAAGAAGAAAGGGCATTTTCCAAACCCAGTATTCACCTTTTAGTCTGGCCTTAGGTATCCTCCTTCCTAAATGCCTACTCCACAATAAGATTATGAGTGCTGCCTGCCAATAATTAGGGCAGTGTAAAAGGGATCTAAATCTAAATTTTTTAGCATATGCATTAAACCCAAACATTTTACAGCGTGTGTCAGACTTTTTCCCAACATCTATAAGCAGTTACAAATATCAGGTCAATTGTAGTAAGGGCACAATGACATACATTGTTGTTATCAAATACCACCAGTTCCAGTCTCTGAGCAACAGTGACAGGAACCCTAATCTTCCCCCTTCTTAAGTGAAGAGATGTTAATATTTTAATTAAAATGAGTTCTGTGTCCCAAAGATTAAAACTCTCTGATGTTTAGTCTGCATCTTAGTTTCAAAGCAAACCAGAATTCAAACTGCAGAAGGAGCTCAGCATTTGTGCTTTAGGGCAGGTGGGATTCCTGAGTGAGGTGAGCTGGAGTCAGCAACCTGAAGCACATCCTGGCACTTATCTCAGGCGGGTCTCCCTGGACTCTCTAGGGGCAGAATTGACACCCTGCAGAGTGGGGTAGCAGGTTCTGTTATCAGTCACTCCTCTCCTCCTTGGGGGCAGGAAAGGCTGGACCAAGGACCTCTCCCCAGTCTCCTCTGGAACTCCTCTGTGGGATGCCCGCAGCCTCAACAGCATCAGATCCAGCTTTTATTTTCTTTCTGTGAAAAAAGCATAAACATATCCTCGACCCCAAATATAAATAGGTCGGGTTTTTTCATAATGCATTGCAAGGACCTTTCCACCTTGCCTTAGCAAAGGTTAGCTTGGTGTTATCACGCCAGATCCGTTTGCGTTAGGATCTGCTTGCAACCTTTTATGAGTTGCTTTCAAGGAGCCTTGTTAAGCTCCACAATTTTTTTTATTTTAACCATATATGCAGTTTTTCCATTGGAAAAGCCGTTTGTAAAATTTAGCATAAAATCCTTTAAGGGATTTTTTGCTATAACATTAGCAAAATACAGTTGTGTGAATTGTAGCAATGATCTGGGAAAAGATTGTTGTTTTTGTCTTTGAATTGAGCAAAGACAATTGTCCAGGAATCAATCTTAAAATTCTCAATGAATCTATTGTTTAGTATAAGAAACATTGATCATAGTCAATATTTTGTAAAGCCATTTTCCAGCTTTTATCCTGCCCTTTTGTATCAGACAGGCTACTGTTTTAAAATAAGAGTTTAATATCTTAACTAGCAAAGCTGAGAAGGTTTATCCATAAACAGCATTTTTTATAAAACTGTTGTAGAATAAGTTTTACATTTAATATACACATTTGTCATAGGTGAATTATAATTAATATACTGTATTTGTTGATTATTGTATACTTTACCTGTTGATTTATATTTTACCTGCTTGAATACCTGTTAGGCAGCTTTAAGCTCTCTATTGGAAACTGTTTTTTTGTAAGAATTTTACCTAGCGGCTCAAGGTCTTTCATAAGAATATTATAACTAGGGCTTTAACCATTGTATATCTAATTAAAAGTTTTTAAGCTATCCTCCTCTTAAGTTTTAAGTCTGCTTTGCAGATAGAAAAATGAAGCATTTTTTGACTAATAATGCTGGCCTCATTAGACACCAACATGTAGAAGAATGAAAATAGATCTACATCCATCTCTATGTACAAAACTTAAGTTTAAATGAGCCAAAGGCCTCAGCATATAAAAATTATGTTGAACCTCACAGAGAAAAATTTTTGAAGCACACTTTGCCACATCTCAAACACAGCCTCCGTGGCATAAACATTTGAAGAAACCATAAATCTCCTGAATTGAGAACCTTTTGTATAACAAGGCTATATAGTGGGAAAAGATCTTTACTTATCATAAATCCATTCCAAAAATATATGAAGAACTCAGGAACTTAGTTATTAAAAATTTTAATCCAAAAAATATTTGTTATAGACCTAAACTGAAAACTCTCAGACGAACTTAAAAATGACTGAGACACTCAAAAATGCTCAAACATAACAACCTTTAGCCCTCAGAGAAATGCAAACCAAAACTCTGAGATTTTATCTTAACCTTGTAAAAATGACCAAGATTAAAAATTATTGTTAACAATTTATGTTTAAGAAAATGTGGTTAAAGAAAAAACTCCATTGCTGGAAGTGCAAACTGGTGCTGGAAGTGCATACTGGCACAGCTACTTTTGGATCACACATAGTATTGAAAATCCTGGATAAACCAGACTCTCCCAGCAGGAAGAGAAGAACCAAAAATTCAGGACTAGCCGCTTCAGCGACCCTGCACCAGGAACCAGCTGAAGACAAAGCCTTGACCTCGAAAAAGGTTTTCCAGCTGCAATTATCACAGTAGTTTTAGGAACTAGGGGATTAGGACCTTGGGAGTGGTCCCGAGAGGCAGGGAGTTGTCCCCCTGTGACCACCACTGGATTTTTGGAATTTATGACCCTCCCGGACCACTAGGGTGTGGCCCCTTTCCTCAAAAAATTTTTTCTCCTAGTCACTGGGGGTCGAACTCCTCCCCCACCAACCAAGGCCACGTGTGCGACCTCGGCAAGGATGGTCTCCAGGCCACGCCATCCCTAGACCCGAGTGAGAGTCTCCCCAGCACTGAGGGACCCTCATTCTGTCTATTTTTTAAAATTAGGCAAATATCTACCTCAAAACTTAGCAATACCCCTTTTGGGCCTAAATACAAAGATGTTTAACCATACCACAAGGACACGTGTTCAGCCATGCCCAGAGCAGAACCATTTTATCTTAGCCTAGAATCTGAAAATAACCCAGATGTACCTCTTTTACATCTAGGATAAATGAGACATTATCCTTTTTAAATATCCATAAATACCACAAAATATCTTGGAGTAATTCCAAGAAAGCAGGACAGACGTTTTGGGTCCTGTCATCTCTACCTGTGAAGGCGGAATTTTTTTTTTATTTTTAACCATTATCACTTGTTAGAGTATAACTCTGGCCCTTGATAAAGTTAATTAAGAGGCCTGAGGCCTGAGTCTCAGCATTCCACCTTGAAGCCACACCTGGCAGCAGGAAAGGACCTCAAGCTGAAACAATACGACTCCCACCCAAGAGTGGGCTGTACAAATGGAAAAACTTGTAGGATAAGAACTTTAAATCTTGAAAGATCCCCTACTTTCTTGCGAAAGCAGAAGAAACACAGCAAAAATGACAATTTCACTGAAAGCAGTTTACAGATTCAGTGTAAATGTCCATTAAAAATTATAGCAACATTCCTCACAGAATTCACAGATTTAATGTAAATGTTCATTAAAATTATAGCAAAACTTTTTACAGAACTCGAAAGAACAATATAGAACTCAAAAGAACAATCTCCAACCTTATACGAAAGAAATAAAAACTCAGGATAGCCTAAACAATTCTAAAAATCCTCTGAATGTATCACAATCTTTGATTTTAAAACTTTTTTACAGAAACAAAGTACTGAAATTAATCTACCTTAGATATAAACTTCTATACCTACAAACTAAAGATTTTTGACCAAGAAGCAAGATTTTTAAAATGGAAAAGAAGCATATTTACTGTCCTAAATGAAGCTGCAGCTTTTTGAATCTAGATTCCTGTATAGCAAACCTGCCTGTCAGCTTTTGCTCCATATGGCAGGGGGTTAAAGACATAGGCTCTCTAGCCCTAGCAGCCAGCCTGCTTGGCAGGCGTAGCTGTGTGGATTGTACCCTAACTTCTCGCATCTCGAGGGACTCCCTTTTGAGTCCACAAGCAAACACATAAAGCAAACATATGAAGCAAGCATATAAATCTCTGTTTTTGACTCTTACTCCTCTCTCCCTGAGTGATTGATTAAATTCCTGTATGAATTTCTCTTCCCTTGAAAGTCCCATATCTTTTTGGACGACGGTGAGCCTGCGCCTACCTTGTCCTGCAGATCTGTCCTAGTTCTACAGCCGCAGAACCTTCTGTTTTCCCGGGACTGCGCGTTGTCGTCCGATAGTTGACCGTGCTCCGCGTCGCTGGTTCGGGCGCCACTGTTGATTGCCTTGGCGGGCCACTTAGTCTAGGGTTAGTAGCCCGCCTGGCAGTTCAGTTATTCCAGTGTCACGGAGAGGCACTACCTGGAAGATATGGGCTAGGAGACAGGAAGAAGGCCATGCAAAGTTTGTCAGAGCCTCCGTTTATTAGGGACGAGATACAACTTTTTATAGGGTAAGGAGTTGGGAGATGGGCACAGGGTTCTGGGCTCTTGTCGCGTGGTTCACGTTGGTCACGTGGTCCGAGTTGGTCACGTAGGCAGGAGGTTATTTTCAGTCAGGTCACTGTAGGCCTGGAAGTTGACACACCTAGCTCCCTAGATAGTTTGGAATGTGGGGTGGGTTCCGCTAACAGATAGCTCTCATTAACAGCCAATTTGGGTGTGGGGTAGGCTTTGTCAATAGAACCATTCTTAACACAATTATGGGTGTGGGGTTCTCTGCCGACTTCCCAGGGTGATGGTTCCTGTAATGATTTTAGGAGGAAATTGGCTCCTGACAAATACCCAATACCAATTAGTTTTTAAGAGGCACTATGTGGAGTATATAGTGTTATGGCATGTCTAATTATCTTTGCCTAAAGATAACAGTCACAGTACAATGAGGGAACATGGGAATACAGGTCTGAAAAGGACTAGCAACTCAAACAATTCTAGTCTGGAAGACATCAACTTGGTAAAGTGTTCTTTTAAGCTTTGCTTTATATAAGAAAGCTTATGTAAATATAATATATAAAGGAGCCAGCTGCAATGGCTATCATTATGCAGAGGAGCTACATAGAAGTCCTTCATATATGAACTCAGCTTCTATTTGGAGAGCAAACTGTATAGCTTTGGCTTGGTAGAGTAATAGGTTTACAGTCCTAGCAAAACTTAAAAGTTTAGACTTCTAACAAATTGAGAGAACAGTGCTAATGACCATCAACAGACTTATTTTCTGACATATAGGAACACCTCATATGTACAGTTACAAAATGTTTAGTCATGGCAAGTAGACGTAGAGACAAGATCAAACAGCAGGATATCCCAAATAGCATTTTTTCATCTGAATGTAACTAAATAAAAATAACATAAATGTCAAAAGACTATCAATGTCATAATACATTTGCATAAGACTAAGCATTTGGAGCTGGAGAGATAGCTCAAAACTTAAGGGCACTTGTTGATCTTGCAGAATACCCAGGTTCAATTCCCAGAACCTACATGGTGGCTCACAATCATTTGTAATAACAGTTCTAAGGGATCCAATGCCCTCTTAACAGTTTTTGTGAGCACTAGGCACAAAAGTGGTATACATATATGTGAAGACAAGACACTTATACACATAAAAAAATAAAATTTTGAAAGAGTAAGCACCTATTAGTCCATTTATATGCATTGAACTTACATGCCTTTAACTGAATAAATTTGTGCACAATACACAAAGTTTAGACATGCATCTTTACACATTTCCAGTTGCAGATAAATAGGGTATTAAATGTGTTGAAATCACCTTTAAATCATTGTTAAATAAAGCAGCAACTTAAAATACTAATATGTAAGCCCTCAAGATGGCTCAGTGAATAAAAGCACCTGCCACCAACCCTGACAATCTCATGTCAATCAACAAACCCCATGTGGTAAAATGAGCTAACCAATTCCCACAAGTTCTTCTCTAACCTCCTCTAGCGCGCGCGCACACACACACACACACACACACACACACACACACACACACACACACACATAAAGTGAAATAAAATGTAAGACTAACAGAAACATATACTTGTTAAGTTCTCATTTTATTTTATGTTTTGTGTATGGGTGTTTCAATTATATTTATGTCTGTGAACCACATGCATGTCTGGCACAAGCAGAGGCCAGGAGCAGGAATTGGATTCCCTGAAACTGGAGTTATGGACAGTTGAGAGACTACTATATGGGTACTGGGAATTGAACCCAGGTCCTCTTGCAGAGCAGCCAGTGCTCTTAACCACTGAGACATCTCTCCAGCCCCATAAACAGTTATTAAACGAATCTTGACTTTTAAAAACTATTTTCCTAAGTAGCTAAAAGCTTCACAAAATCATCAGAAAATATCTTAATAAAACATAAAATCTTGATAATTTTATAATATACAAATTAGATATGAAAATATCCAATCTCATAACATTACTTACAACAAAAATGTATTATCTGCTAGCATCCATCCAATAGCAAAATTAGCCCACCATTTCATATATATATATATATATATATGTATATATATATATATCCATTTTAAAACCTCATGCCTCCCATTGGCATATTAAGAATATTACTGTAGAACAAAACCATGGCAATAACCCAACAGCATTATTTAGAGTTATTTTGATCAATGTAAAGTATTTTGTGTTTTCTCTTTTTCTGATACTGTTAACTATTAAAAAGTTAATAAAATTCTATTTCTTTCTAGAATGCATTTTGAAAGAAAATTTGTATCAAAATATATCTATCAAATTAAAAATTTTATAACAATAAAGCTTTTATTTTATGATTAAATGAATGATGTTTTACATAAGCAAACTATGGTTTTTTAATAAAATACATATTTCATAAAATCAAATATATCTTCTAAATCCTGTAACAAGATTATTTGTAATCAGTCCCAGTTTCTAGAATTAACAGTTAGAAGTCCTGGACCCAAAACATTCCACCTGGAAGAAGCTCAAAACTAACAATTCAATTAGTTATCTTTTTGGTAGACCTGACTGAGGTTTAGAAAAAAGATGTCCTATATAGCCAGTTTTTTTCCTTCAGTCCCAAATTCTACAATTAACTGTTAAATCCTTGTATATTAGCTAACAGCATTTTTGTGGTTACACATTTTCAAATGTTTATAATGTTTTTATTGAGATATATATTTTTCTCTACTCCCTTCTCTTCCTCCCCCCTCCCCTTTTACCCTCTCCCATGATCCCCATGCTCCTAATTTGTTCAGGAGATCTTGTCTTTTTCTACTTCCCATGTAGATTAAATGCTAACAGTTTTATAAAAGAAATAAAATAAATGTTAGGGACAATAACTCTTACACATTAATGTAGTCCAAAAAATCATCCCCAAAATATTTACATTCACATATACAGACTACAACACAGACAGATAAACAAACACACTGTAGTGGTTTGAAAGAAAATGGCCCCCAAAGGTATTGGCACTATTAGGAGGTGTGGCCTTGTTGGAGTAGGTGTGACCTTGTTGGAAGAAGTGTGTCACTGTGAGGTCAGGCTTTGAGATCTTAGATGCTCAAGCTAGGCCTAGTGGGGCAGTTTCTTCCTGCTGTCTGAGAATAAAGATGTAGAAGTCTTACCTCCTCCAGCACCATGTCTGCCTGCATGTCACCATGCTTCCTGCCATGCCAATAATGGTACTAAATTTCTGAACTGTAAGTCATCCCTAATTAAAAGTTTTTCTTTATGAGCTGCCATGGTCATGGTGTCTCTTCATAGCAATAGAAACCCTAAGACACACACACCTTTAAATTAGGCAGGTCAATAATAATAATTTACTTCACAATTAGTTCCAAAAAGAAAGTGAACAATGAGGTGGCCAGAGGTTTGTTATTTAGTTATGTTCAGGACCTTTAGTGGGAGCTGACTAAAGTTTTTTCCTCATGGTTTAGAAACCACATAAATTTAAAAAGTCTAGGCAGAGGACTGGAGAGATGGCTCAGCAGCTAAGAGCCCTGGGTGTTCTTCCAGAGGACCTGGATTCAATTCCCAGCACCCACATGGTGGTTAACAATCATCTGAAACTCCAGTCCCTGAGGATAAAGTGCCCTCTTCTGGTCTTTGTGTGCACCAGGCAAAAGATCCATATACATAAAAACATAGGAAAATAAATATAAGTAAAATAAAATCTCAAAAGGACATTTTAAAAGATCAGTCTGGCCAAAACTGACAAGCTTCCTGATCAATGAGAGAATGTTTCAAGACAGGAGGAGCTAGATGGAAGCCACCCAAAGGCCTGCTCTGGCCTCCAAATGCACACACACAAATCTGTGGAATAAAATGATTCCAACTGCTATGTGGTACTGTTCAATTTTTCCTCTCCACCCAAGGTCAATTTACTGGAAATGGCTGACACTAAAACTGTGCCATTTCTCCTGCCCACGGCTCACCAAAGTTGTTACCAGAGTTGTCAGGCTCACAACCTGTATTCTACCTCAGCCACCCATCTCCAATAGATCAATTATAGAAACAATACTGAAAACCAAAAAAAGGCAGATTTATTGCCCAGCCCTGATATGAGGGCTTGTGCCTATCCTTATTGTTACTTGTTGTGCCATATTCCATTGATATCCCAGGGAGGCCTGCTCCTTTCTGAAGGGGAACTGAGGAGCAGTCAATCTGAGTGAATGCATAAGTCACAAACAATCCCACACCAGTTTGGAATTATGATTAATAGAATGGTGATTTATTTAAAGGGGAAAAACTTACAGATCACCGTCCCAGACAACAGCCCTGCGCAATCAGGAAGGGAGCCTAGTCACCAGAAGTGGAGCCGGGAGCCTAGTCACCAGAAGTGGAGCCGGAAGCCGGAGAGCGAGCCAGGGCAGTGGCTGCTTTTTTAGAGAGAGAGACCACGCTCCAATGGGCTGGCATCTCAGCGGCTATTAACTGAAGGAGCGGAAGGAGTTCTGGAAATATCTGGGGAAGAAGAAAGGTAGAGGAGGGGTTGGAAAACTATAGTTGGTATATAATGTAAGAGAGAAGAATAAATAAAAACAATGCAATACTCAGGAAAGCAGGCCCTGAACCTCGTCAAGGCAGCACAATAGAGCCAACCTCATTGGCAGAGGTGTGGATGAGCCAGCCCTGAATTTTTAAGCATGGGAGAGCTGTCCCCATTACTCATCTGCCATGTGTTATCATAGGCAGAGAAGAGATATCCTCCCCTTACCCATCAACACCTGAGGCAGATGGGAGAGCTGGCCTTGAGATCATAAGTGTGGATGAGCTGTCCTTGCCCCCAGCAGCTGCAACACTCAGGAGAGCAGGCCCTGTACCACATCTGGACAGCACAGTAGAGCTGTCCCTGAAGGGGTAGGTATGGGAGAACAGACCCTGAGGAAGTGAAATCGGGACTGGCCTCACCCTTTGTCCATCGCTGCAAGGGTTGAACTAGCCAGGGCAATGCAGGAGAGCTTACTCTGGTGGTGAGGATGGGGGAAAGTTGGTGGACTGACCAACCAGGGTTATGAGTTGGCCCACCCCATCTATGATCTGCTGGAGCATGTTAAGGAGCTGGTCCTACAGACCCAAAACTGCAAGATCTCCAGACACAGGGCAACATCAGAATATCCAAGAGGAGTCCAGGTAAGGCCCACCCAGCATTAATAGTACAGCAGAAACCAGAGGCCTCAAACCAGACCAATGACTCTTTGCCATGAACGCTTGAAAGTAAGTCTATATTGATTAAAAAGGGCTTACTGCGTGGCTTTCACACTGCAGCTTTCATGACAAAACTGATTTTTCTTTTTGTCTCTCTTCAATTGTATTTTATTTTATTTTGAGGGCAGCGGGTGGATATGAAGGGACAGGAAAATGAATGGAATGGAGATGCATGGTGTGAACAAAGAATAAACAAAAAAAAGTTTAAAATGGCCACTTTGAGAAAAGGAACAATCTAGTCAGGGATACACCAACTCTGCAAGTCCGTCTTTGAGGGTTTGATATGAGGCTTAGGTTTAAATAGATACCAGAAGGTATATAACTAAGCAGTGTGTTCAAGGTGTGGCTCTGCCCATTATCCTCTCTCCTTGAAGGTATTCTGAGAATTTTGCATGATATCTTTTCCAGATTATCCCCTCTCTGCCTGACACCGGGGACCCAGGTTTTTCCTTCTTCCGGTATTAACTGCTGAGGGAATTCAAATGCATTTGAGTCTATTGTTTTGTAGTGTGACATATAAAGGGAGGGGTGGGTATATCTCTTTAGAATATCCTCATTCCCATGAAGATGGTTACTGATCCATCCAAATATGGACAGCATCATCCCATGGGCTGGTGTTCCCGATTAAAGAAATAGAGGAAAAGGAGAAAAAGAGTTATGGTAGTTGGAAGGAGAAATGTTCCCCCATAATCTGGGGCATAAACCCCACTTCCTTGTTTATCCATGTGTAATAACTCCTCCTCCGCGTTCAGCTTTATGTAATAACCCCACTTCTCTGTTCAGCTCTATATAATAAACTCACTGAGCTTCCCCTGTGCTGCAGCTTCTCCTAGCCCAGGGCGAGATCATCTGATCCCAGTTCTCTGTCTGTGAATCTGTCTGTGTCTGTGTCTTTTCCTTCATTCACTCGCTGCCCCAGTCAGTCTGTCCCTGGAGCCACACTGGACACTTGAACTTGTCACAATAGAAAATTCCATTCTTTTTTTTAATATTTATTTGTGTATTATGTATACAGTGTTCTGCCTGTATCTATCCCTGCAAGCCAGTAAAGGGTACCAGATCTCATTACAAATGGTTGTGAGCCACCACGCGGTTGCTTGGAATTGAACTCAGGACCTTTGGAAGAGCAACCAATACTCTTAACCTCTGAGCCACATCTCCAGTCCCCCACAATGGAAAATTCTTGACTCTCCTTCATATCCTCCAATTCCAGTTCCCCAGTCTCATTCTCAGCCCTGTAACAAACAACATTAAAGGATCTGACTTTTTTCTCTGATGCCAATTTCTCAAATTATTTCACAAAATAGAAACAGAAGGGACATTGTCCAGTTTATTCTATGAGGCCACAGTTACCCAGATATGCAAAGCACACAAAGACACAACAAAGAAAGAAAAGTACAGACCAATTTCCCTTATTACCATAAAAGCAAAAACACTCAATAAAATACTTGCAAGCCAAATCCAAGAACACAACAGAAAATATCATTCAGTATGATCAAGTAGGCTTCATCCCAGAGATACAGGAATGGTTCAACACATGCAAATTGATAAATGTAATCCACCATATAAACAAACTGAAAGACAAAAACCACATGATCATCTCATTAGATGCCGAAAGGGCCTTTGACAAAATTCCAACACCTCTTCATGATAAAAGTCCTAGAGCAATTAGGGATACAAGGGACATACCTAAACATAATAAAGGCAATTTACAGCAAACCTATATCGAAAATCAACTTAAATGGAGACAAACTCAAATCAGTAGTCCTCCTATATACAAATGGTAAACAACATTTTTTACCTCAATAATATAAAATATCTTGGAGTAACTCTAATCAAGCAAGTGAAAGACTTGTATGATTAAAAAAACACTTTAAGACATTGAAGAAGATATCAGAAGAAGGAAAGATCTCCCATGCCCATAGATCAGTGGGATTAATATAGTAACATGGCCATCCTACCAAAAGAAATGTACAGATTCAATGCAATCCCCATCAAAACTCCAACACAATTCTCCACAAAGCTAGAAAGAACAATTTTGTGCTTCAAATGGAAATAGATAAAAACTTAGGACAACTAAAATGGTCCTAAGTAAGTAAGGAACTGCTGATGGCATCCTCTGCCCTGATTCTAAGTAGTGCTACAGAGTTAGAGAACTAAAAATCACATGGTTGGCACAAAAACAGACATGTTGGTCAATGGAATAAAATTGAAGACCCAGAATACACCAATGTCCATACACCTATGGACACCTGTTTTTATATAAAGAAGCCAGAAATATACAATGGAAAAAAGGCAGACTCTTCAGCAAATGGTGTTGGCTGCATGTAAAAGAATCTAAACAGATCCATACATATCACCCTGCATAAAACTTAACTCCAAATGGATCAAAGACCTCAATATAAAACCATATACACTGAATCTGATAGAAGAGAAAGTGGAGACTAGCCTTGGCACAGGAGAAGATGTCTTGAACAGAACACCAGTAGCACGGGCAATAAGATCAACAATTAATAAATGGGACCTCGTGAAACTGAAAATTTTCTGTAAGGCAAAAAAACACCATCATTCAGACAAAGCAGCAACCTTGAGAATGGGAAAAGATTTTTACCAACTACACATTCAATAAAGGGTTAAAAATATATAAAGAACTAAAAATCCTAGGTATCAAGAAAACAAATAACCCAATTAAAAATGGAGTACAGATCTAAACAGAGAATTCTCAATAAAGGAAACTCAAATGACTGAGAAACACTTAAAGAAAGGTTGATTAGTTTTAGTCATCAGGGAAATGCAAATCAAAACTACTTTAAGATTTCTTCTTACACTTGTCAGAATAGCTAAGACTAATAAAACAAGTAACAACTTGTTGAGGTCACAGAGGTCCTTGTACTGGCAGAGGCACACTAAGAGAACCAGAATGTTAATCAGGCTTGGGCTTCTCCTCAAGGGAGGAGATAAAAATCAAATACCTGAATTCCATCCAGAAAGCTGAGAGTGGATTTTGTTAATGGCAGGGTGACCTGTTGCTATCTTTGAGGAAGACCCCACCCACCTTTTGCTATAGAGGCAGACTTCACTCAAATTCCCCAGAAGGATTATCCCAAACTCTTTCCTCCTTAGACTATTCCCCATTCTTAGTGGAGGTGTCATATGTACTTTATGGTCTGCTGACCTTTATGCTATCAGTCGGAGGCTAGATTCTAGGCCTTTTAGCTATAGAACCCACCCTCACTGTCACATGTACTTTGTAAAGGAATTTCTATGTAGTCACACCTTAAGCTTAATGTGTACCTGGCATTGGACTGACTGGACTGATTGCTTCCTGGAAACCTTTTTTAAAATTGCACTATCTTAAATATGCTAAGAACTGCCTGGCATTAGACTCTCTGAAGTCTGACCCAGGTTGACAAAGTCAGTCTGTACCAGGTTTTCATTCTTATCTCTTCATGAATCACTGCCTGCATTGACACCTGCTGGGACCTCCACACCTGCTTATGCTGGTGAGGATGTAAAGGGAACATTCATCCTTTGCTGGTTGGAGTGCAAATTCATACAACCATCATGGAAATCTACTAGTCTGTTTGTTCCTCAAGAAGATGGGAATTCATCTGCCTCAAGATCCAGCTTTACCACCCTTGGCAAGGGAATATGGGGAAAGACAATTAAAATTAAGGACCATTAAGTAGTATGAAAATCTAATATAGTAGCAGCTTCCTAAAATATAAATATTATGAAAGTGATCTAAATGAAATTGCTAAATAATTTGAAAAACAGAATCCCAACTTGACATCTCATTAACAAATGAAGCTTTCAGGACCTAGATTGGGTCACACTTTATTGAATTGCTGGCCTAAGGGAACCCATGGGAATCTACAAACAATCCAGGCTGTTGCCAAGACTATAGGTTGCTTTCCACAACCTGGAACCAAAACCCCACTACTGAAAACAATGCCTACACAACTCATTGAACATGAAGAAGTAGAGCTTGTGCCTACATAGCGCCTTCACCCCTAGGTTCTCTTGTCTTTCATACAAGAAGGTAGTCAGCATGCCACCAAAAGAAAAACATTATCCCAAATCCTTTGATGCACAGTAGAGGCTTGTCTGTAAGGTATACTAGTGCAATGGTGGCACAAAGTTTGTAGGAGTAACCAACCATATCTCATTTGACTTAAGACCCACTCTTCGAGATGGAACCCATACCTGACACTGCTGCAGTGACCAAAAACCTAAGACTAGATAACTTAGGGACCTAAGGGGAAATCAAATACTACTATTCTTTAAAAGAAAGTATATAGTGATCAAATGACTACTAATGACATTTTGTTATATTCACGAATCAGAGCATTGCTCAGCCATCATCAGGGAAGCTTCCTCCTGTATCAGATGGGAACAAATACAGAGACCTACAACCAGACATTATACAGAGTGAGAGACTTTGGAACACTCATCCCTAAATGTGATAGCCCCATAAAATCCCTCCCCTTCTTTTTTTAAATATTTTATTTATTTATTATGTATACAGTGTTCTGCCTGCATGTCTGCTTTCACATCAAAAGGAAACACTAGATCTCATTACAGATGGTTTTGAACCACCATATAGTTGCTGGGAATTGAACTCAGGGCCTCTGTAAGAGCAGCTGGGACCAGGTGGGACAGGATCCTCTGTTTACAAATGGAGCCAATGTGGGGCAACTACATCCACATAAAACCTGAGAGAGCTTGGGAAGAAGTTCTAGACACAAAAGAACAGAATTAAGCATAGCTTCTTGGTAGCAGCATTTTCTCAGGTGGGCTCTGTTCGCTAGAGGCAAGCTCATCTCCTTTAAGAGAGGTTTCCTGATTCAGTGTTAGCAGCAAACACCTCACAGCTCTTTTAAGGGGCCCTGCCACAAAAACCTTAAATGGTGTTTATGAGCAGCTGGCATCAGGCTTCTTGGTGGTGGCATGGACCTAGAAACTCCAGCGAGATGTGATAAAAAACACAGCTCCTGCCAGTATCTCTACCATGAAGCTAATTCTCAGGAAGCCAAGGAGTGGGGCAGATCCAGCTGCCAAAGCCGTGGCTTTAATCCTAGCCAAGTTGTTTAGCAAATTAAAGACTCATGTGGTCAGAAAAAGAGAGATATACAGTAAAGACCTCTAAATGGTTTGCAGTGTTTTTAAAATTATACATAGGCTTGGGAGAGAAAAGAAAAAGTATAGAGAAAGTCCTTTAAAAAAGAAACAGAATAGTTGGGTGTGGTGGCACACATCTTTAATCCCAGCACTTAGGAGGCAGAGACAGATAGATCTGCTGTGGAATAATGCTCTTGTACCTTGTAAAGATTTGTCACTCATATTGGTTTAATAAAATGCTGATTGGCCAGTAGCCAGGCAGGAAGTATAGGTGGGGTGACTAGACTAGGAGAATTCTGGGAAGAGGAAAAGCTCAGTTGGCAGTCACCAGCCAGATGCAGAGGAAGCAAGACGAGAATGCCTCACTGATAAAAGGTACCAAGCTACATAGCTATCATGGACAAGAATTATGGGTTAATTTAAGTTGTAAGTGCTAGTTAATAATAAGCATGAGCTAATAAGCCAACCAATTTATAATTAATATAAGCCTCTGTGTATTTCTTTGGAACTGGACGGCTGTGGGGCCAGGCCATTTACAAAAAAAAAAAAAAACCCAGGACAGAAACTTCATTTACAAGCAGCTAGTGCTCTTAACCTCTGAGCCATCTCTCCAGCCCTTACCAAGACTTTCTATTGACTAAAAGCATGTCTAAGCAGTCTTCTCTGGTGGATGACCCAAAACATTTCTGGAGGTTCCACTGAGATCCCCAGAGACAACCAGACCTTGAGACACCAGAGGTCTTAGAATCCCTCAGATCAAGGAAGAGTGTGGTGGTTTGGGGACTCCTATGGGGTACACAACCTGAGATGTTCTAGCGCCCCAGGATTCCATTTTATCAATTGTTGCCTAATGCTTTGGAGGAGCCTGACACCTCTGCCCCCAAAGGAAACAAATTACAAAGTCATACCAGGCTGTGGTGGCCCATGCCTTTAATCCCAGCACTCAAGAGGCAGAGGCCAGCCTGGTCTACAAGAGCTAGTTCCAGAACAAGCTCCAAAGCTACAGAGAAATCCTGTCTCAAAAAAAAAAATAGAAAGTCACCTGGTCTCTCACTTCTGGGGGTAAATCTGATTAAGGCACTTTCTGATTGGACACATAGAGGTTGGATGCTGCTACTGATCCTATATCCAGGATCTATGTGAAATACCACTAGATTTTCTCCTATCTGTTCAGGTGTATGAATGTATAGTGGCCACCCCTGGTTGTTTTTATTGTGTGTCTCTCTGTTCATGTGTGTCTCTGTGTGTCTTTCTATGTGTTTTTGCCAGTTTTGTTTCCCTTTATTGACCAATGGTTTATTCTCTAGTGACACACACACAACTTAAGACTTGTTCTCTATAGTTTGGAATCCAAATACTTTTGGTGCTGCCAGGTTGTCCAGAGAAACCAAAAACAAACAAACAAAAAGCAAAAAAAAAACCCTCCACCTTTCCCATTTTTGGAGTGTTTACTTGTTTCATCCCTTGACTCCTGCTACAGTCCTGGGTCATCCAGGGTCCTGGTCCCTCTATGAAGCCAGGGAGGGGTTAAACTTCTCATCCAGGGCTTCCTGATATCTAAGCAGAATGAACACAGGGAGGGGGGAAATAGTTCCCTGAGGTGAGCGTTACCTCCTACACTAACCTGCCTGCTCTAAGCAATCCCAGGGAAGGTGAAAGAGGAAGACCCACCTCTTACTCTTTCATGATTTATGTCTCCATTTCAACCAATATCTGTATAATTACAAAACTCAAAACCAACCATTCTCTGAAAAGATGTAAAAAATGCCCTTAGGGCAAGAGGCCTGCCTCAGAGTAGGACTGCTGCCATCATTCAGATCCCAACTCCAAAGACTAAGAGACAGGTGTGAGAAGAGTTTCTAGACGCTACTAGGTATTGAGAAACAGCAAGGCCTCAGTAGAGAGGTGCAATCTAGACTGAAACAAAAAGGCACTTGAAATTTTAAAAACAGCTCTGACTTTGGCTCCAACCCTAGCACTTCCAGATGTCTCAAAACCTTTTCATCTGTTTGTCCATGAAACAAAAGACATTAGAAATGGGGTTTCAACCCAAACCTTGGGGCCATAGAAATGCTCTGTGACATACCTGTCTAAACCATTATACCCTGTAGCCATGGGAGGGTCCACCTGTCTAAGAAATGTGCAGCTACTAATTTGTCTTTTTTGTTTGTTTGTTTCAAGACAGGGTCTCACTATGTAGCCCTGGCTGTCCTGGAACTCGTTACGTAGACCAGCCTGGCCTTGAACTCACAGAGAACCTCCTGCCTCTGCCTCCCAAGGGCTGGGATTAAAGGCGTGTACCACTATGCCTGGTTTACTGCTAGTCGAATAAAAATACACAAAAATCAAAGTTAACTCTGAGTCAGGGATCAGGATCTTATAACTCACAGAACCTTAAGCCACTGAGGCCCTCCTCCAGAACACCAGAACAGTGGCAGTCTGTGCCCATGTGACCCAGTACCAGGCCCCATTTCTGAACCACCCTCAAGTCTGGCTTGAGAAACCCACTGCCAGCAATCCTGCTATGACCCTCTTGCCTGATGACAACCCACAGGTGCTCATCCTTAACTATCACATGACAATAGATGAAACCAGGAATGTGGGAGCTGCAATAGTTACTTTAACCAAAACAATTTGGGCCCAAGCCAGGTACCTCAGCCCAGAAAGCAGAACTGATAGATCTGACACAGGCTCTCAGATGGGGAAAAGGAAAGTCTACCACCATATACTGGACAGTTACTGTGCTTTCACTGCCAAGCATGTATACAGTCTGAGAGAAAGAGGGCTTTTCCCTGTTGGGGAAAAGGACATTAAAAACAAAAAATCTTGACCCTCCTAGAGGCTATCTGGCTTCTCCTACGAATTACTATCTTCCACTGCTCTACTGCCAAGAACATCAAAAAGATGACTCCCCTGAGGTAATGGACAACTGACTTAGCTGCCCTATGACCCCTAGGGCCTATTGAAATTCTGATAGCATACCCCAACCCAGTGCTTCCTGAGACTCCATGGTACAACTAAGAGGAAATGGTGATGCAAATGGGAAAAGTGGTGAGCTCAAACACACCTTGATGGAGGATACCAGAGGGAAAGATCATTCTCTGAGAAACAACTGGCAGAACTCTGGTAACTGACCCCTAGCAGGCTACTCATCTGGGATCTACAAAACTTTCTGAGTTGTTCAGACCAAGGCAGGCTACGCCTAGACTGAACAGCCTAGCACAGTATGTCTCAGTCAGATGTCAGGTTTGTGCTCACTTAAATCCAAAACAGAGAGCCCTTACCCAGGGAGGGTCTAAATGGGAGGCCAGCCCTCCAGAGAACTCTGGGAAAACTTATTTCACCAAGATCCAGCCTGCCGGGGAGAATAGAAGTACTTGCTAGTTTTTATAGATACCTGTTTTGAGGGGGTAGAGGCGTTCTGCCCACAGACTGAAACTGCTCAAATATGAGCTAAAAAGCTCCTCCAGGAACTGGTTCCCTCATTTGGCCTCCTCTTACCAATGGGGTCCAACATTGGCTTGGCTTTCATAGCTAAAACCTCATCTTAGTTAGGGTTTCTATTGCTGTGAAGAGATACCATGACCATGGCAACTCTTATAAAGGAAAACATTTAACTTGGGCTGCCTTACAATTCAGAAATTTAGTCCATTATCATCATGGCAGGAAGCATGGAGGCATGTAGACAGACATGGTGCTGGAGAGGTAGCTTAGAGTTCTACATCTGGATCCACGGGCAGCAGGAAGAGACAGTGAGTGGGCCACTAGGCCTGGATTGAGCTTCTGAAACCTCAAAGCCTACCCCCAGTGACACATTTCCTCAAACAAGGCCACACCTTCTCTAGCAAGGCTACACCTCCACAAATGCCACTTCCTATGAGTCTATGGGGAGTCATTTTCAATCAGATCACCACAACTCTCAACTAATAGCTAAAGCTTTAGATACAGATTGAGAACTTTATTGTGCATACAGACCTCAGAATTCTAGTCAGGTTAAAAAAAAAAACACAGCACATTAACCCTAACAAAACTATCATCAGAGTTGAGTAAAAGATGAATAGACCTCCTTCCTTTGTTTTGGGCCTGCTGAGTCCCATAGAGGGTGGAATTTGCCCACTATGTGATTATGTTTAGAAGACCTCCCCCACTGTTTCCCAGGCTCCGAGACCAGCAGTTGCCAGAACTCTCTAACTATTCCTTTCTCAAGTCACTACAGCCCCTCCAGTTCTTGAATAAAAGATATTCATGAGACTATCCAAAAGACCAAACTGACCTGAGTTCACCATGAGTTTCCCCTTGTTCAGTCTGGTGATACTGTCTGGGTCAAGCAGGTACCCAAAGGGGCACTGAAACCAACTTGAAAAGGACTCTACATGGTGATTCTCTCCATTCCTACAGCTGTGAAGAGAGCTGACATTACACCATAGATCCACTACACCCAGGTCAAAATAAGTCACGGATGCAGCCAAATGGAATGTCTCCAGACTATGGACCCATGAAAATTAAGGCTTCATTGGACATAAGGTCCTTCTTCTGTCTGCCCTCTACGTCCTCCTGGGTCTTATGTTTGGTATAAATACAGGGTCAGGTCTAATTCCCACTGCCCTCAGGGGTGGTGATAGCTAATGTGTCTGCAGACCAGCAACCCATATTCTGTCTTGAACTTTAACGTCTGGTTACATTGGAAAAAAAGGAAAGGTATGGAAGTTTATCTTCTGAGATAGGAATATAGAGCTTACAATTCTATGCATGCCCTGAGGCTGGGCCCCTTAGTTACCAGGAACAAGGAAACTTCCATTGCAAAAATTAGGGTTGTAAAACAGAGGCTTCCTTAAAACATACAGATGAATATACAGAAAAAAGCCCCCTCCCAAGAAATGCACAATAGAAAAATGTAATCCAATGGCCATAAAATTAAAAATCTGAAAATTCCATACCAAAGATTCTGGACTTTAAAAAACAGGGAAAACCTGGGGAGTCAGACTCTATGCCACAGGAAGCGACCCTGGGGACAGAGTTAATCATTTCCAGTCTGAAATCAGCAAGGATTGCTGGTTACTTAGACTGTGCGTGCGCGCGCACACACACACACACACACACGCACACACACACACACACACGCACACATACACGCCACCAGACTACATAGGGATAGGAACTAATCAGCCTGTCAGTCCACTGACAAAACTCACTAGGACTAGGGCCACCCCAAATTAACATTAGAGGATTTACAAGAGGCTGAAACGGGTCTACTATCCAAAACCTTTAATCTAGGCACTTCCCCTTCTTCTGATGCCTGCTATTCTGCCTTAAGGGTTAATTCTTCTGGACAACAACCATATTACCTAGCTTCTGAGGCTACTTGGTGGGCATGTCCTAATGGTTTGACTAAATATGCCTTTTTGATGCTTGCCAAAGTAAGTAGACAGGTTGATCTGGACCTAGAGGTATTAAAAGATTTCATTTCTGAATGAAAGCAACAGTTAGATTCCCTTGTAGAAATGGTCCTACAAAATTAGAGAGGCTTAAACTTCTCTCTCATGGGATAAAGGACACTATGAATGACTTTGGTAGAAGCTTGTATTTCTAAGCCAATTGATCAGGAGTAATTAGAGAAAATCTTGCCATGGTTGGGGAAAATCTTAAAAAGCAAAAGAGGCAAAGATATAAATGAGATAATTGATACCAGTTTCGGTTCTCTTGGTCCCCCTGGCTAACTACTCTGCCATCAGCACTGACTGGACCTTTAGTTCTCATTCTGATTGGATTAATGCTAGGACCCTGCATGTTAAACTATATGGCCAATTACATATTAGTTCATTAAAATTAATGTTCCTTAGGACCAACTACACGATTTAGAGCAGAGTAAGTCCATGATTTGACTCATTCACTAAGACCATTGGGGAATGTAACAGAGTCATAGACCTTAGCAATACTGACACCATGATAGAAGTATCATTCAGACTGTAAAATTCAGCACATAGCCCACCTACGAAAATGAAAACAAAGGCCTTTGGGGAAAGGCTCTAAATGTACTAACCTTGCTTTTTGGCTTCTGTAGTTCTGCTTCAGGCTTGTTAACTGAATATGTTTTTTTGTACTTAAACGCTCACCCTGAGAAAGGTGGGTGCTACACTGGGATCCTGAACAGCCAGTGTAGTCATTGGCCAGCAAATAAAGACTTTCTATTGGCTTAAACTCAGTCTTCTCTTCTTGGCAGTCTTCTCTGGTGGATACCCCATGACACCCTAGGGCTCAGGGAACCTGTGGAAAAGGAGTCAGAAAGAGCGTAAGAGCCAGAGGTGATGGAGGACACCAAGAAAACAAGGCCCTCTAAATCAACATGAACAAAGCGCATATGAACTCAGAGACTGAGGCAGCATGCACGGGACCTGCATGGGTCTACACCAGGTCATTTGTGTATATATTATGGCTTCCAGTTTAGCATTTTTATGGGAATCCTGAGTGTGCAAATGAGTGGGTCTTTGTTTTTTGCACCTTCTCATGAACTCTTCCTTCTGGTTGTTTTGTACAATTCCAATGTGTTATTTTTGTTGTATCTTATATTTCATTTTATTATTATTGTCCCTTAAATGCCTGCTTGTTTTCTAATGAGATACAGAAAGGAAGTGGATGCAGATGGGGGGCAGAGGTGGGCAGGAACTTGGAGGAGTAGAGGGAGCAGACACTGTCTGTAATCAGGATATTTTCAATAAAAGGAG
The DNA here is from genome assembly GCF_037038515.1 of Microtus pennsylvanicus. NCBI lineage: Eukaryota > Metazoa > Chordata > Mammalia > Rodentia > Cricetidae > Microtus > Microtus pennsylvanicus. Next base: position 59,522,370 of record NC_134601.1, on the reverse strand, counting down.
AGAATTTTAAAAAGAGCCCTAGGCTATCTAATAAAAATCCAAGTACCAGGCATGAGAAATCTCTGTTCCAGTTGTTGGTCAGGAGTCCAAGAGACTCCCCCAACAATATAGGTTATTGCTGTGGCCCTTGGTTGCCTCCCTGAAGTTGAAAGTCAGTCTCTATTGCGAAGGCACCACCTACTTTGGACACTGCACTCAGGGGATTTGAGTTTGATCTGACTTGAAAGCCTCCTCCCCGGAAGACTAGCTTCAGTAGCACCAAAAGCTATTAGCAAGCTGCCAAGGGAGGAAGCAATCAATAATCCCATGCGGCTGTGACACCTACAATGCATGACGAAGCATGCATTACGTGCACTACAAATCTGTGTAGCGAGTTACCCCTAAAGGTTCACTAGTGGCACTTACATATTGGGGGTAATCAACAGCTGTCTAACTGGACTTAGGTCCACTCCACAGAAGGGAAATCATGCCTCGTACTATAATCCTAGTCAGCCATCCACGGCTAATGAGGTCGTGGATCTTAAACTACAATTACCACTTTCCTAACCCAATGTAATTCCTAACTGTGTTCTAAATACTTCATACACATATTAGTGTAGCTCTCACCCCTTATCCAAGAAGCTTCTTTTCACAGCAGAGATAATTACACAAAGTAGGAACTCGTCAAAATGCAGAGAACTGACCATAGGGTACCCAGCCCCAGTTGAAACATCTACATCATAACCCCCACGCCTAAGGCTCAGGGAGCATCTCAGAGGAAGGGGTGGAAAGATTCCAAGAGCCAGAGGATTAGGAAGTCTGCTGCAAGACTATCTTCTACACATGACAGGCAAGATACATTCATGAAATCTCAGAGATAGGGCTACTAAATGAAGATCTGAATGATGACATCAGTTGACTTGCCAATGTGCCTGGGGGAAATCACAAAGGCCCAACCATAGATGAAGAGATACGGGCAATTAAAGACTGATGAGAGGGAAAATTAAGTCTTCTCCAAGGATGAGTCCTTTAAGCATTTATCTCAAACCAAGTGGTCAGCCAGAAAACATATACATACAAGCCAACACTAAACAGGCTCAATGGGTGGCACTTATATAATCATTCATACATTTGTATGTAACAGTAATAATTCAAGAGTAAGAGGCTAGGAATTTGAGTGGACATGGGAGGTCATGGACGGAGGAGTGGAACAGGGGAAATGATGCAATTAAATTTTCCATCTTAAAACCTTTTTAAAGAAGAAAGTTAAGAAGGAACCGCTAATTAGACTAGATAGACGATAGAGATGACAACTTCCCATCTTAGCAGAGTTGAAGGAAACCTGGCATGTCTGGAACACAAAAAGTCACAATGATTAGCCAAACAGTAAAAATTCGAAATGTCCATCCATGAACAAAAACTAGAATCTCTTCATTACTATGAAGACACGAAAAGGAAAGCACTACAAACATGCTACAATGTCAGCTTTGGAAACACACTAGGCTAAAAAAGGAGACACAAAGGACCACTCTGGTATAATTTCACTGAAACATGCAAAGCAAAAGTTATATTTAATCATCACTGTCAACCTAGTAGATATACCTCTGGGTGTGTCTGTGATGATAATTCCTGAATGTGGGTGGCACCACACCATGGGCTGGAATCCTGAACTGGATGAAAAGAATGAGAATGTGAGCTGAGCACCAATATTCGTCTCTCTCTGCTTCCTGAGTACACAATGTGGCCTTGTATCACTCAGACACCTGCTACATGTCTTTCTCACTATGCTGCGCAGTATCCCCTAAAACTGTAAGATAAAATAAAGGTAGGGAAAAGGGCTCAGTAGGTAAAGTGTGTTGTGGGAATTCATTCTGCCAATAGCTTGGGGGTACAGGCCTTAGGCTGTGGCTTCTGTGTGCAGATGTCTGATGTGATCTCATATAAGGAAGGGGGGTCTCTCTTGCCCCTTTGAGGGGTTAGAGCAGAAGCAAGCCAAACAGTGGAACATGACAGCTGGACCCATGGGGGCTTCCACTTTGTCCTTTGAGGTTTATTTCCCATTGAATTCCCACAAGAGACTTTTGTAAATTCTTGCGTCACCTGGTGCCCAACACGGAGCTTGAACCCGCGACCCTGAGATAAAGAATCTCATGCTCTATCAACTGAGCTAGCCCAGGCCTCAGGGTGGGGGAGGCAGCGGTTGCAATTTGGAATCTCTGCCTTGGCAGTGGCCACCCTCTCAGTTGCACGGGGGACAAGGATGGCTAGTGGGGAGCAGGGGCCTTCTGGGTCGAAACTGTAGCAGTCATGGCCACTGCCAAGGTGGGGACTCTGGCTCTCCACTGCCACCTCCTCCACCAAAAGTGCTTGCTAAACAAAACCTAGATACCTGTAACCCTAGTGCTGGGTGAGGAAAGGAGGTGGGACGAACCCAAGGATATGCCAGTCGGACAAGTTGGTCTACCCCAAACATCTCTCAGGGGAGGAAGAGATGCTGTCTCAAATAAAGGAGGAAAGTGACAGACACAAGTTGTCAGTAGCCTCCACAAGCATACAAACACAAGAAAACAAACCCTTCCTTAAACTGCTTTCATCAGGGATTCTGAAATTGGTCACAGAAATGAGAACAGTAAGCAATAGGTGAATCCATAGAAACAAAAGCCCATTTATGATTTTTAGAGACAATAGAGAAAGATATAAACAATTTAGAACTACATGAAAATGGTTTTAGTCCAACACTGTATTACTAAATGCCACTGAATTGCTTAAAATGGTTACTTTTATTTTATATGTATTTATCTCAATACAAATAAATAAGTTACAAAGAAAAAAATGCATAAAGAGATAATGTAACCATCAAAAACCACAAACAAAATAAAGAGAACTGGGATATAGCTGACTCTAATAGAGCACTTCTCTAGCATGTATCAAACCCTGGGTTCCATCCCTGCAAACAGAAGAGACGTAATGGGGAGGGAACTGGCTGGTCTTAAGAATCCTATCACATCCACATTAAGCTGTCCAAACCTCAGAAGCTGCAGCTCTCTGCAATTGTGCCTGCCATCTGTAAGGTCCTACACTGCTGGGCTCTAAATGTCTAACATGAAGACTAGAACTCAGCACTGCCTTCTTTGCCTTTGCTAGCAATCACAAATCAGGTCTATGGGTTTAAGGGCCAAGTCTATAAACCAAATTTTAGCCACATACTCTGGCCAGTGCCAACTATTTTCCATGAACAGTGGATGGTGTTGGTGTAGTTTTTCAAATTTAAGGTATCTAGCTATTGAAACTAAAGCCTTCTGAACAAGTCTGCCGTGTAAGGGATTGAAAAAATTCAGTCCCCAAAACTTTATATAGAGAAATATCAACAACAAAGAGAATCTGATATTTATACAAGAAAATTCATAATTTTGTTGGCACAGGCTTCAGTAATGTCTACGGTCACTGGCATGGAAGGACTCCCGCTCCCGGGAGTGCCTATGCTTTTTATGCCTATGGGACCTATCCAGACTCCTACTTCTGCTTCTATGACTTCGCCCTTCAGAATGCCCACCATGCCTGCTGGAATAAGCGGCACCAGAGCTCCTCCCTCTATCCTTATCTCTGCTCTTTTCTTCTCCCTGCCTCCTGCTCGAGGACTTCTGCTCGTGCTTGGCTTTCTCTTTCTTTGGCTCCCACTCAGGATCCTCTGCTCTACCATGGAAGGAACTTCTGACATCAGGGGAGTCTGCTTGGTTCTTCTTTCCCTCTCTGGATTCAGACTTCTGGGCTTTCTCTGAGTTCTTGCTGTTGTGCTTCTTTGGGCCATGGTCATCCTTTTCCTTTGCTGTCTTGCTGCTGGAGGACAAAGAGCAGGACGGCGGTTCTGCTAGTTTCCTGTGTTCAGTCTTCTCTTTCTCTTTCTTTTTCTTTTTCTCTTTTTTGTCTGCGCAGGGAAATCAATAAGTAAAAGAAAACAAAGAAATCTCTTTAAAATGTGCCTTTCTTCTCTCAGTAGATCACATAAAACTGAGACATTCCAAAATGTTCCCATGCTAGCAGATGGAGAATATGCATGTGAAAAACATCCCAGGCAGCAGCAGGAAGCAGTCACAGGTTGTGCCTCCAGGGAAAATGTCTCCTAGAATCAAACTGGATATCTGTTAGTCCTGATAAGTCAAGTTGTACAAAACAACCCCACACAAAAGGGCTGTATCTCCAAATACAATCTCATTTTGAGATATAGACGAGTTAAGGATGGCAATATATCAACTTAAGGAGCCATAATTCAGCCCCTACAAGTAGCCTTCCTTCCTCAGAAACATCTGCTTTCTCAATTAAAATAAGGATTCTCACACTTTCCCTTTTTCCACTTAAGAGTGAATTACTGACTATCTATGCATGCTGGAAAAGAAGACACTAAGACTACCCAGAATCTTCTCCTGAGTTTGAACACTCCACCTTTTTTGTGGTTTTTTGTGGGTTTGCCATCTTCATCTTCAGAGACCTCAGGAGAACTTGATGGAGGTGTATTAGCCCCACAGCCCTTCTCCTGCAGCTCTCTGGTCACATCATCCACATCTTCTGATTCCTGAGGAGTCCGGTAGTTTGACACATGGTCCACGCGGATAGTCCTTCCCTTGATCTAAGCAAGACCAGAAATGTTTTAGCAAAGACAGCCCCAGCATCCAACTCTCTGAACAAAACTACAGAGAATCAGGTTTGAATCATATCCATCACCTTAAACAGGAAAACCATAAAAGAAAACATGCTCAACTGGTATGTTATAGCATAATATATATATATATATATATATATATATATATATATATATATATATATATATATATATATATATATATAAACTAATAATACACAGCTGAATGGGGCCTAGGGCAGGTGAGATCTCTGGGGCAACTGTGACCAGAGTTTCCCTTGATATACTACGGGGACTATGCAAATTTCTTCATGTCCTGCATGTATCATGAAGTTCAAAAACACTCAGAAGTACTACCCTAAAGCACATCGTCAAGAAAGTCTATGAGAGGGCTGGAGAGATGGCTCAGAGGTTAAGAGCACTGGCTGCTCTTCCAGAGGTCCTGAGTTCAATTCCCAGCAACCACATGGTGGCTCACAACCATCTGTACTGACATCTGGCGCCCTCCTCTGGCATGCGGGCAGAGGCAGAATGTTGTATACATAATAAATAAATCTTTAAAAAAAAAGAAAGTCTATGAGAATTTAGGATTTAAAGCACAGTTGATTATCTATAAGGATAGGGAAATACTACAGTTGTTAAAGCACTTGCCTTGTAAGAAAAGAACCTGAGGTTAATCCTAAAAGCGCACACAATCTGGGTGTGGTAGCACACACTTGTAATCCAGCATTGGGAGGCAGAGACAGGAAGACTGCTGGAGCTCACAGTCAAAGCAATCCTGCCTACTTGACAAGTTCCAGACAAGTGAGAGATCTTGTCTCAAAAAAAGGAGGAAGAGGAAAAGGTAGACAGATCTTGAGAAATGATGCTGATGCTGTCCACCTATATGTGCTCACGCATGAATACACATATACACAAAGTTATACACATTTAACAAGAAAACAACATGTCCTAGAAAAGCATGAGGACTAGAACATGAAATCTGATGTTACAGCTGCTTTTTCTTTTATTATTGATTTTTATTGAGCTCTACATTTTTCTCTGCTCCCCTCTCTGCCTCTCCCCTCCCCCCTTCAATCCTCCCCCAGGGTCTCCATGCTCCCAATTTACTCAGGAGATCTTGTCATTTCCTACTTCCCATGTAAATTAGATCTATGTAAGTCTCTCTTAGTTTCCTCATTGTTGTCTAAGTTCTTTGGGGTTGTGATTTGTAACAGCTGCTTTTTCAACAAAGTAATCAGGAGGCAAACTCAGACCAAGGGAACAAAGTTCTTTTGTTGAGGGAGTGGTACTGAACTAAGGGTCTCATATATACTGGAGAAGACTCCAGCACTGAGTATCACTGAACTATATTCCTACCTTTACTTCCTTTTTTCTTTTTAGTGTAAATAAATTGTAGTTTATTTGCAAGGTTGATAATTCTTCCTTAAAACTAATTAGGCCATCTTTTAATAAAGTATAAATCATTACAGATGATTTTTACACAAGATTTTACATATTGAAATCTTTACCTGAGTTTTAAAAGCCCAAATGGAGAATATGGTAAAATTTCATTTTATCACCATTTGTACATATAAATAGGAGCACATGAATCCCATTTAGTGAAAGTAAGCTGACCCTGAACATAGCTGAACAGGTATTAACTACAGTTAACTATTTCTCACAAGTCTCAAGCTCAGGAAAAGTTCCTAGCCTCATGACTTGACCATAGTGAAATACATTGTCCTGTAGGCACAGGTCAGAGTCCAGAAAAACACAGAAGGTACTATTCCATCAAGATAATCCCCAGAAGGGAGAGTGAGTTGCTTAAACAAATATTGTCAAGGATGATATTTACTGGTTTAGAGAAACTGACGAATTTTCATTACATTTTATAAGGCCAGCTATCCTTACATTGAACTTTAGACATCTACACAGTACAATCAACTTACAAATACTACCAGGTTTCATAATCAAAATGGCTACTATTTCTCCTAAAACCAAAACAGAGTAAAGCATAAGTCTTTGGCGCTCCTTAAAAAAATAACAGGTTATCATTCTTTACCAGACCTTTGCTTGCCTGACAGTAGGGCAAATACCACATCTGTGCATCACTGAGTAATAACAGTAATAACGCCATTAGAAAAGGCAACTTCACAGAAGTCATTGGCTAAGCTAATTCATTTGAATGCTCTGTTTAGAGGCAGCAAACTGTCACTGTTAGAGATTGGGTAAGTCAAGGGGAAATTGCAGAATGGCAAGGGGTCAGGAAAAAAAGAAAATGGGCTCATTCTGTTTTTATTGAGTCTTTGGAAAATGATAAAATTGAGAATAAAATATCTAGACTTACTTTCCTAATTTATAGTCACAAGATAAATCTAACAGCTACCCTCTCCGGGGATAACTTCCAGAGTCTGATGTGACCAAAGAGTCATTCCTTACTACTTTTCTAATTAAACAGAACCTGTCACCTAAGTTTCTAGTATTAATGTTCAAGTGACAAGACATTATTAATGTCAACTACAAATATTCAACTACTCCGAATGTAAGAACTCATTTGGTACGGCATTAATGTGTGTTACTACTCCCTTCCCTTCTGGTTTTTTTCCCATGTATTTATTTTTTTGCCTAAAGGCAGAAGATTGATATGATTCTCACTTGCTACTCGGATACATGGTCCCATCAGATTCCCATGAGCTTCACTGTGGGAGCTTGAAATTTAGTTCCATGATTATCTTTTTACTTCCTTTTTTTCTTAAGCTCTCATATCTTTTTCTACTCCTGCCACACAGGACCTTTCAGTTTCCACTGATTATTGGACTACAGACTATAGTTGTGCAGGTGAACAACAATAAAATGTACCCTTTGCTTTATAAACAGTCTATTTTCAAGTAGTTACACTTCTACACAGGTAACAGCATCTGAACGCGGAATTTCAGTTTTACTGTTCCATTCCAAGACTACATTTTTATGTGTGCCTTTAAACCTGAGAAGCTTCTGTCATCCATTCTATTTCTCATTTTGATACTTTTTTTTTAAAAAAAAAAAGCAATTTTCCTTTGATGACAACTTATTCTGAAGGTCATTCCCTTAAAATTCCAGAATGGCCTATTTTTATAGAATTGGTCAACAGATTTAAGTAAAGAGTTTCCAAGAGCCAATAAGTTAAGTCACTAGAATCATATACTAAATACAGATGTTTGTCTTAGCTCCTAAAGCCCTGATGAAGCCCCCGGTTCTCTAGCACAGCACAATATCCAAGAGCAGTGTTTCCAGTCTCTAATGCATTAGAGCAGATGGAAAATGTGTATAAGAAAAACATCCTCCAGATAAGGGGGCATAGTACCCATGTTTCTGGAATAACAGTTTGCTAACACATAGGGAAAAAGAATAAGTACCGGCAGATGCATGAGCCAGAAAATGGTTTCCTGGAATCATTCCCTATCCAGTGTGTCTAGGCACCTCTACAACCCCCACAATACATCCAGCTGACCAGGACTTTTTCTGCACCTATAAACAGCAAGCAAAAAAAGAATGAAGTCTATCTTGTACACAGGAGAAGTCCAGCCAAATCCTGCACAGTAAGCATATTTACCTTAATTCCATTAAAATTGTCAACAGCCAGAACTGTACTCCTCTGATCTTCATAGCACAGGAAACAGAATCCTTTGGATTTCCCAGTCTTCTTGTCTCTCACAAGATTAATGTTGACAATCTCCCCATATCTGTTGAGTTTATAAAATGTATTATTCATTTAAAATGCAAAAATTTTCATACTGAAACAAAATTCAAATACTCAGTACAGGAGAAATCAATTAAGATGACACAGTAGGTTGAAAAGAAAAAGTTAAATAAGAATATAACAGCCGGGGGTGGTGGCGCACACCTTTAATCCCAGCACTTGGGAGGAAGAGGCAGGCGGATCTCTGTGAGTTCGAGGCCAGCCTGATCTACAAGAGCTAGTTCCAGGACAGGCTCCAAAACCACAGAGAAACCCTGTCTTGAAAAAGCAAAAAATAATAATAATAATAAGAATATAACAAGGCCAAAATAAATGCATTAAATGAAACTGACTAAATTATTTTACACTGAAAAAAAAACATAACTCATGAATCAAAACTTTTGGGCAGGTGTGGGTGAAGGCAGAGATAAGCAGATCTCCATAAGTTTGAGGCCAGACAGCCTAATTTATATTTCGATTTTCAGGTCAGCCAGGGCTACACAAAAGAAACAGACATTTATCAGAGATTTTTACATTTAAAACAAAATTGACAAAAATAAGAGTAGATGAATTAATATCAAATAAAAATAATTACCAATAATCCACTAATGTCAGACTAGGAAACGTATAGGTATTTTTGAAGTGTATAATGATATAAATTATTTTCAAGAATTCATGAAACAAATTAAATTCACTATTTGTAAGGTCCCAAAATAAATATCAATAAGCACTAAAGCTTCTAAAAAAAAAAAGACAGCTCAGCAGTTAAGAGCACCTACTGCTCTTGCAGAAAACCCAAATCTAGTTCCCATTATCTAAGCCCGGTGTCTCACAACCTCTGTACCTCCGGGGGACTCAGATGCCTCTGGATTGATTCTACAGTGCGTACTCACACTCACACAAACACATGCGCACACAACCACATATATATATATATATATATATATATATATATATATATATATATATATATATATATAATTTAGTTAAAAATAGCCAGGCAGTGGCAGTGCTCGCCTTTAATCCCAGCACTCGGGAGGCAGAGGCAGGTGGACCTCTGTGAGTTTGAGGTGAGCCTGTACTACAGAGCAAATGCCAGGACAGACTCCAAAGCTATACAGAGAAACCCTGCCTCGAAAAACAAAACAAAAAAAACCTAGTTAAAAATAAACTCTAAAAATCTACAGTATATACTTACCAATTAGTGTGATAAAACTAGAAATAATATTGTTAACAAAACCTGCTACTGCAGCTAAAGAGAGGACTCAATGGCTAAGAGCACTGGTTGCTCTTCCTAGAGGACCCAGGTTCACTTCCTAAGCGCCCACTTGGAGGCTCATGACCATCAGTAAGAGTCTGGTATCCTCTTCTGTGCCTGCGCACTTACATAGTACAGACATACATGCAAGTAAAATACCCATACACATAAAATTAAAAAAAAATAATTAAAAAGAAAACTTCCCACTAACCTGAACTTGAAATCTATTCTCCTAGGTAATAGCTAGATGAAAGAAAAATTAAACAAAATTTAAAATGTCAAGGGTATATCACTTAAAAACTAACAAAAAATTTAAAATACATGAAAATTTCTAGAAGCTACACTCAGGAAAATCTGTAACCTTGAAGAATTTGACTCCTTAAAAAGAATGAATATAAAATAAAACTAACCTAATAAAGATAGGCTTTAATAAAGATCAAAGCAAAAATTAATTGAATACAAAAATAGCCTACCTTACTTCTTCTAAAACGAATTCTAAATATGCTTTATAAATAAAAAAAATCAAAAAATAAAATGGGAATTGATATATGTTACATGACTTTATGCACACACACACTCCAATCCAAAATTTAGAATCTTAGTGCAAAATAGTAAATGTGATTCAAAAAAGGTTGAGAACTATTTGACAATATAATGGAGCTATAGCCAATACAATTAGATAAATAGATACAAGAAATGGAAAAGTAAAAGTATCTGCTTGCAGAATATATACAATAGCTTATATAGAAAATTAAACAGCATCGATGTTTAATAAACAATGACAAAAATAAACAGTAAAGTAACAGGATAGGGAGTTCCAGCACAGCCAGGGCTACACCAAGAAACCCTTTATCAAAAGGGGAAAAAAGGATTTGGATAAATAGGCATTTCAGTGAAAGCAGAAATTAGTAAAACCATTTCAGACAGCAATGCAGCAATGCTGATAAAACATACCAGGCTAAAACTATGTCTGTTTTGCCCAATTTTTCAGTGCTTTGCCCTAATTCTACAATGCCACACAGATAAGGTCAAGGGGCCCTGGCACTGCACCCTCCTGGGAATTCCACTTTGTTCCAATGCAAGCCCATGCTGAACAAGGTTCAGTAAAAACTTAACAGAAGTGGACTCTAAAAGTTCCAAGCTCTGGGATCTCCCACGTGCTAATGTTCTGGAACCTTATCTATCCTGGGACTGATCAAAGCTCTAGCCTTCCTCATGCAGGGATGTCATTCAGCCTAGAATGAAAATTGGTGGCTTTTTGAGACAAGGTCTCACTCTGTAGTGCAGGCTGACCTAGATAGAATGTATTATGTAGCCTAGGCAGGCCTCAAACTCATGGTGATCCTCCTACTTGAGCTTCTTCTACCGGTGTCAGAGGTGTAATACCTTTTTGGCATTACAAAAATAAACTACGGAAGCAAAGTGCTCTGTGCACCCAGAAGGTAGGGAATGAAAGAAGACTTACTGTGAGAACACACAGATGATGTCTCCTTCTGTCAGTTCATAAGGAAGCCCTCCTAGGAAAGAAAAAAAGCACAGTCCAGTTCAGCAAGCATTAATCAAGTGTTTACTGCATACTATGCACTAACAGACGCTGGAGTTGCAGAGTCAGTAAGCCTTGAGCTCACAAAAATCAGCCTCATACCATGACAGAGTGGGAAAAGTGACAATAGTCCATAGGAAAAGTAACTCTCGGATCTCTGAGTTTGAGGCAAGCCTGGTCTACATAGTGTGTTCCCGAACAGCAAGAGCTACATAATGAGACTGTCTCAAAAAAAAAAAGAGGAATAAAAGTGATTAATTCTGAGTGGAAAGGAGTCACCACTTACCAAATGAATCTTATCATTCAGTCCTCACAACCAAAATCCTATAAAGCAGATCATTTCCTGCAAAAGACTCATATCTCACAAACACTAAGTTCAAATATGCCTTTATGCTCAGCTACACGCAAACTAGGAATTATAGACATAAAAAAAGCTGTTATGCATTTCAGAGGACATCAATTCCCCTCCATGACTTTCCCCTCGTATGTAGACAGGGGTCATCAGTACACTTGCCCCACGGGAATGTCACAGACACAAAACTGTGCATAGAAAGTGCTTAACACAATATCTAGTGGAACAGACTCTTTCAAAAGTCATAAAGTTAAGAAAAAAAAAACAAAAAACAAAAGTCATAAAGTGAACACAGAATAGTAATACTGTTACCACAGACGTAACAGGTCCCCTTTGCAGGTTCTTAGTCTCGCTAGTAATTTTAAAACAGATTAAGGATGGACTAAGGATGGACTGGAGAGGGAGGGGGAGGGGGAGGGGAAGGGAGGGAGGGGGAGGAGGATGGAGGGAGGGGGAGGGAAATGGGAGGAGGTAGAAAATTTTAAGTAAAAATAAATAAATAAATTTAAAAAAAAGATTAAGGAAGAAGCTTAAGGTCCAGCAAGTCGTCAGTTACACCAGCTACTGGGAGGAGGGAAATAAGAAATATGTTGCCGTGCCCACTGAATTTGAGGGTCAGGCAGGCAGACATGCTCAGAATTGGAGGCTGAGAAGCGGCTGCAAGGGAACAGCAGAGCCTTTAGATTTGAAATAAGGAAGTCTAGTGTGTTGGGGCAAGCATGCTCAGGATTTCAGTCAGTATCCAAAGAAGGGATATAAGGGAAGGGGATAGATAAGTTAGAAGTCAGAACAGCAGGTAGACTTAACAGCAATCGGCAAACACCCGCACTGAGAACCTCCTCAGGTGTATAAGGACACTGTTTCATTAATGGGATCGTTTTTCTTCCCATGTCTTCAGGTGAATGAACTTTCCTGGCAGGCGACTCCTAGCCAGATGATTTTTTTTTTTTTTTGATTTTCGAGACAGGGTTTCTCCGTAGCTTTTGGTTACTGTCCTGGAACTAGCTCTTGTAGACCAGGCTGGCCTCGAACTCACAGAGATCCGCCTCCTTCTGCCTCCCGAGTGCTGGGATTAAAGGCGTGTGCCACCACCGCCCGGCTAGCAGAGGATCTTAAACCCAGTTGGATTAAGTCTTAAGGAAGGGACACATTAGTATGTAGTACTTAGGTTTGCTTAAAATGTCCCATAGCCACCCAGGGCTAAGGGTGTAATACAGACGGTATTCTTTTCATCAGGAGAAGTAGCTTTCCCTTAAAGAACAAACCGCGATACCGCCACCTTTTTCAGGTGGCATTTTAAATCTTAAACAGGAGTGGAGCTGATTTTGAGTGGGGAGTCTGCCTTCAGTGTCTTCCACGATGCCTAATGTTTGTCCTGATGCCTAGCAATACAGCAAAGGACTAGAAGCAAAAGTCAATCAGAGGAGAAAATAATTTTGAGGATAGTAAACATGAAATAATAAGCACTAATCTTACAGTTTTCAGTGCAGCAGTGTGTGACCTTAAAGAACTCTATTAACCTGTCTGCACCTCAGTTTCTTTGATATCATAATGGGTTCATTGTGGAGTTACCTGTGCTTCAGCAGCCAAGTGGCAAAATTTTAAGTACAAGATTTTAAGTAAATAACAATCCTTAAAAGCACTGGTTTTTAAGACAACTTAAAATGGATGAGTAAAAAAAAATAAAAATAAAAAACGGACCTGCAGGCAGACAAGCTACAAGAGTGTGGGTGACTAGATTGGTCAGAAGTAATGACCAGAGGTGCAAAATACCCGGAGCGGGGGCGCAGCGACTTTGAACAGCACTGTTAGAGAAAACTGTGGACCTCACCAAGAAAAATCCAGGCGCTGTCCTTGTATTCCGAGTGCCAAGACACCTTTTCTGCCACCCCGAGCTGAACCTCTCGCTCATTCAGTTCGTTGATCAGCTTCACCTTGGTTAAAGGGCTGCGCGGGAGAAATGAAACATTAAGCAGCTTTCCTCATAGCCTACCTTCTAGATACCGATCTTCTCCCGCCCCGAGGCCATGAAAGCCCTACCACCCCGGCACCGGTCACCGTCTTTGTGGGCGACCATCCGCATCCCACTCCCCCTTCCACAGAGAAACTAAAGCCTTACTTCATATTTGCGCCTTCGCGCTCCTTGCTCAAGCCATCAGCTTCCGGGTGAAGCTACGAAGAGCGCACGCAACCCGATCACACAGCTCGGATTGGAGCCTGCAGAACTCGAGGCGGAACTTCCGCTGTAAGTTCCCTGCTACTGGCATCTGCGCAGTAGCACGGAAGCGCTTTCTCAGGCTTAGTAATCTTTGCTCCTGTGGCAAATAGTTTCCGAGTTATTCGCTGCTTCCTTTCATGATGTAAGCAGGGGCGGGATCGTTGGCTTTCTGGATAAGGCATTATTTGATTTAGCTTTAAACGTTTTCTGAATAAGGTGGTGTGTCTGCTCCGGGGTCTGAAAGTCCCAGTTCTATCTCTTAATCTAAAGCCCTGTTCTTTTACTCTCGGGTAGCTGCTCAGAAACAGTCCCTCAAAGCGTCCCTTTTCAGGACGAAAACAACGGAAAAGTAAAGAAGATAGCCATGAGATGCTAGATATTGTTTCCTGCCCCAATATTAAGGATGGACCGGTGTTGCTCTACAAACTGAATTAAATACCCACAGATTTATGTAAGAAATGTGGCCTCTTTCCATCAGCAAGCAGAAATTAATATTGTCAAATTAGTACCTATCGATTGAGAAGATAGTGAACAAGCGATGAATGATGGGGTAGACAACTTAAACAGGCTATCTCTGTTAGGTCTCACTCAGTACCTGTGACTCCCACCAGCACTCCTCACTCCTCGCCTACCCTAAACCTCTCCCTCCCAGGGGCTGGGCTTCTGCTTCCCTTTCCCCAGCCTGATCCCCGTAGAACTGAACCATTTTCATTTTTTCATTCAATCTCTACCCACCCAACAACCCCAAGAACTCAAACTCCTAACAGTGATTATCCCTGTTGTTCTTAATTTTAAAAATGCTGCAAGATCCCCTGTGGCAGTAGGCAGCAGAAATGGCTGCCGGTCCCAGAGCGGCGGCAGTGGGCCATGTGGCGGCAGACAGCGGCTGGTCTCAGAGCAGTGGTGGCGGGCCATGTGGCAGCAGGCAGTGGGCCCCAGACAGAGATGGCTGCTGGTCTCAGAGCAGTGGTGGCGGGCCATGTGGCAGCAGGCAGTGGGCCCCAGGCAGAGACGGCTGCTGGTCCCCGAGCAATGGCTGGTCCCAGGCAGGGAGACACATGGCGGGCGGGCAGAAGACAGAAACATGGATAGACAGGACAGGCAGGGTGAGATTGAATGTTTATTCAGGGGGTTATGGAGGAGAAAGGGTGAAGGGGGGACAGAGAGAGAGGGAGAGAGAGAGAGAGAGAGAGAGAGAGAGAGAGAGAGAGAGAGAGAGAGAGAGAGAGAGAGAGAAAGAGAGAAAGAGAGAAGAGAAGAAAGAGACAGAGAAGGGGGGTAAGCAGAGAACTGGGGAGAGAGGCAGAAGCGAAGCTGCCTCTGAGAGGAAGATGGAAAAGAGAGAGTGAGCTCAGGCCGGAAGCTGAAGATCAGCCTGCCTCAGCGGATGGGGAGGGGAATGGGTGTGGCTTGTCTCTTAAAGGGACCAAAACCATAACATTCCCAGGTCTTCCTTATAATAAAAAGCACGCATGTCAAGGAAGCAGAAAAGGAAGGGCCCAAGATGGTGGCGGGCAGGTCAGAGGTAATGGGAGTGGGCGTGGCTTGTCCCTTAAAGCGACAGGAAAGCACAACATTCCCAGGTCTTCCTTATAATAAAAAGCAGGAGACCAGGCACCACAGCCCAAAGGAACTGGGGCAGCGAACTCTCAAGACTGCTTCTGGCTGATTGTGGGCGTCGTCTTTGGGGGGGGGGGCACGAGAGAAGGCTGGGTGCTGGTCACATCCCGGCTAGCTGGTCTCTTTGTTTCTAACCGATGTCTGTGGCATGGAAATATCTGGTATCTCTTATCCTGTTTAAGATGGATTCTTTAATTCGGCTCCCTGGAACTCACGAGAACTCCTTGGCTTTGTGAAAACAGAAGTTTTAGACATATAATGACTGTAGCATAAGAGAAAAATTTGGTTTGAAATTTGTTTGGTGAGGTCACCTTGCAAAACCTCTCACCAGTTTAAAATATATGTATTATTATGTATAGAAAGAGCAAACAGGAATTTTAGGCAATGTGGACGACTCTGATGGGCCCTATCAGAGACATGCCATTGCTCAAAACACATTTAACAGAGTTAGCATGAGGAGTTTAGTGAAAACCAAGTGAAGAGGCAGGGTAAAACCAGGAGAGTGTGGTCACGTGATCTGGCCCTCAGCCAAGATGGCGACCGCCACATGTTGTCTGCTCTGTTGGTGAGCAGCCATGCCATAACAAAAAGCCGCAGAGGGGAGGGGCAAAAGGCTGGAACCGAAAAAACAGCCGTTTAAAATTTTTTTTTAAGGTAGTTGGGGCCATTTTGGACAGAAACTGATAAGTGTAAGGCATTAAAGCATGAGGCCGGAGTGATAGGTCTGGATGGCTTGGTTCCCGTGGTCAAGGCCATGCAAACACCCACAAAAACCATGGCACCTCAAGCCTACAACGAGAACGGCTCCAGCGAGAGTGAGTAGCCCCTCCAGGCGCGTTGGGGGGGTGGTATGGAGTTTGAAATTTGTCCAGGATCCATGGCGGCAGGAGCAGAGGGTCCCTGGAGGGATGGCATTGCACCAGCCTTCCAGATGCGGGGGTTGGTTACAGAGCCCATGACTGAAATGGAAGCCTACCCGCAAAAAGGTACCCAAAAGGTACCGCAAACACGTCAGGCCAAAAACACAGGCGTCCGAGTGTTTTTGGGGCGTGCTAAAGCTTAATTGGCCCGAGCCCAGCTACTGGATGGGGAGAAAAACCCCGGCTGGGAGGAGACAATTAAGCTATTCAGGGCCGACGTGTGGCCCCAAAAACACCGCACCAGAGCGGGCTGGAAAGAGGATAGGAAAGGTTAGAAAAAAGAGGAAGAGGCCGGGAGCACCGAACTCCCGGGGCGCGGACTGAGGCAGGTTTCAGCCAAGGGCAAAAAGCTGGGGGGGAAGGGGGAGGAAGGTTGGCAACCTAGTCCAGGACGCCCCAAAGAAAGCCGGCCGGACAGTCTCTGGGCGCCTCGGGGGGGGGGGGGGGGGGGGGAAGGAAGCCAACTTAGGTTAACTCACGGGTGAGGATGAGGCAGCGGTGAATGGCCGTGGCAAACAGGTGGAGATGAGTGCAGGCAGTCGGTTTCAGACCTTGTGCCCGTGAAACCCAGAGGCAAAAGCCTCGGGCACCGGGACAAAGAGGTTACCGAGTCAACGACGGCACCAATGTTGTTCTTAATTTTAAAAATGCTCCAAGATCCCCGCGGCAGTCCCCTGGTCCTAAAAATTTTTTCCCCTTAATTTAACTTTGTTCTGCCAATACCTTAAACAGGATAAGAGATACCAGTTCCATGCCACAGACATCGGTCAAAAGCAAAGAGACCAGCTATGCCAGGATGTTCCCAGCACCCAGCCTTCTCTCGCACCCCCCCAAAGACGACGCCCACAATCAGCCGGAAGCAGTCTTGAGAATTCGCCGCCCCAATTCCTTCAAACTGGAGTGTCTAATTTGCTTTTTATTAAAAGCAAGATGTGGGAATGTTGTTCCTTTGGTCCCTGCCCTAGCCACGCCCACTCCTTTTAACTCCTGACCCCGCCCTGACATCGCTCTCTTTCTGCTTTTCCTCTCACACGGGGCTTTTGCCTCTCTCTCTCTTCTCTCTCTCTCTCTCTCTCTCTCTCTCTCTCTCTCTCTCTCCCTCTCTCTCTCCCTCTCTCTCTCTTTCCCTTTATTTCTTTCTCTCCTTGTTAATAAATTCTTATATAGCTATTTTCTGTGTTTATATGTCCGGGACCCGCCGGAGTTTGCTGCCGGGCGGGGGGACCCCCAGAGATTTAATTAATTAACAACAATCCCCATTTTACAGAGGGAGAAACTGCACTCCAAAGCAATTAGCTAGCTTGAAGGTCTAGAGATATGCTCAGTGGTTACAACTATTTGGTAATCTTCTGGAGGACCTGTATTTAGCTCCCAGCACCCACAACAGGCAACCCACAACTCCAGTTTCAAAAGACCCATCCTTCTCCTCCAGCCTCTGTAGGTACCTGCACGCACATGGCATACACACACATACATACACATGAATAAAACTAATTAATCTTTTACATTTTGAGTAGTTCGAACTGCTCTGCTTGTCCCAATCAGGTCAGGCCAATTTAAGCAGCCCTTATTGAGCATCTAGGTTTGTCCTGTACAGTTGGTCTGTAGAAAGGAATCTGAAGGGGCAATACATATTTACTTGGATAGTTCATGTCATAAATATTCAGAAGTCCATATGCCAGCAGAGAATAGGGGTGCCATTTTGTGAATTCTTAGTCTCTTTAATAATAGAATTTTTAAATGGATTCAGAAGAAAACTTAAAGGCCAGTTTATTAAATTTTGAATGACAACAGTGCGAGGAAACTACAGATCTTGGCAGCTAGTGGAAGGAAGGAGATGTTTAAAAGGAAACAAGAAAGCGATGCCTTTTGATTTAGGGTCTACAGGCGAAGCAGCTTTGCTGAGGGATAATCTCCTGAGTAGGTGATCAACAGATCCTACTGGGTTAACTCACATCAATTGTTTTATTTCAAACTTTATTGTTTCAAAAGAGAAGATTGCAAGTTTAACACTGAAATTAACCAGACCCAAAGACAATACAACCCAATGAACTTCTACACAGTTTGAGTAGCATTCAGAACAGAAGCTGTGCAACTTCACTTTGGACTTTATGCTATCACTAATAAATATATTTTATTCACTTGTACACCACATTAGAACTAGAAGAAAAGGGAAGTAGAAAAAAATCTCCTGAGTAAATTGGAAGCTGGGGACCTTAGGAGAGGGTTAAAGGGGAGGGGAGAAGCAGGGAGGAGAGCAGAGAAAAATGTAGAGCTCAATAAAAATCAATAAAAAAGAACTAGTAGAAGAATTTGATTTATATCTTCTTTCACTCATGTCCATTATTTGCATTCAGTCCATCCTTATCACCTAATATTGAGCCTTTCTTGTTCTCTTTTCTACACAATGTACTGCACTGGCATGTACATGTATAGCTAGCTAGATTATATATATATATATATATATATATATATATATATATATATATATATATATATATAGCTAAATTATGCATATGAGGGATGCAGAGACTTTCTGAGACTGTGTGACCTCACTTAATGTTATACATCCTAATTCCATCCATTTTCTACAAATTTTGTGGTTTCATATTTTTTCTTATAGTTAAATAGTATTCCACCTTTTACATATACCAAATTTTAATTATCTATTCTCTTGTTGCTGAGTAGTAAGGCTGATTATAGTGAATAAAGAAGTAATAAACATAGGGATGCAAATTCATCTATGATGTATGGAATTCTCTGGGTATATGCCAGGAGTAAAACATAAGGGTCATATGGTAGTTCTAGTTTTAATTTTTTTGAAAACTCTGAAAGTTGATTTCCACAATGGTTGTATTAATTTGCACCCACCACCACCACCAGTGAATGAAGTTTCTTTTCTCTCCACATCCTCTCCAACATTTGTTGTTAGATTCATTGACTATAGCCACTCTGACAGGTGACACCTTGTGGTGGTATCTCTAAGTGGTGATTTTTATTTCCTATTTAAATTTTATTTTATTATTTGTAATTTTTATTTTCCTGATGGCTTTGGATAGTAAACCTATTTGTTGACTGACAAATTTCTTTAAATCCTTGGTGTTTAATTACAAATTTTTTGTAAGTTCTCAATAGTAGCCCTCTGAAGTATAGCTAGTAAATAGTTTCTCCCATCCCGTGGGCTGTCTGTTAGCTCTGCTGAGCATTTCCTGTAACATGAGGGCCGACTTGTTGGGGTTTCTGTCCCGCCCAGTACCCCACAGCTGGCAAGTCCCAAAGAAAAATCACACAGAGATCTCCATAAGTTATAAAACTGATTGACCCATTAGCTCAGCCTTCTTATTAGCTCTTGTAGCTTATATTAACCCATTATTCTTATCTATGCTAGCCACACGGCTCTGTACCTTTCTCAGCCGGCTTCGGTGGTCTGGGCTGGACTAGTGAGAATGGGCTTCCTCCTTCCTAGAATTCTCCTGTTCTCATCGCCCTGCCTCTACTTCCTGTCTGGTTGACCTGCCTATACTTCCTGCCTTGGCCAATCAACATTTATTTAAAACATGATTGACAGAATACAGACAATTCTCCCACACTAATTTCCTTTGCCATAAAGAGACTTTTTATTTCCATGTAGTCCCATCTGTGAAAACATAGGGTTAGTTCCTGTGCTATTGGTGTTCGATTCAAAAAATTCTTGCTTATCCCAATATCTTAAAGAGTACCCTCATGTTTTCTTCTAGAAGTGTCCATATTTCAGGTTTTTAATTAAGGTTCTTGATCCATTTCTGAACTGATTTTTGTACAAGGTGAAAGATAAGAATCTAATTTCTGTCTTCTGCAGGGAGAAATTCAGTTGGTCAGCTGTTTGCTGAATAGGCTCTCTTTTCCCCAGTGTATGTTTTTAACCTCTTTGTCAAAAATTAAGTGGTCATAGATTTGTCATTTTATTTCTGGTTCCTCTCATTCTATTCCACTGGTGTTAATGTGTATTTTTACTCCAGTACCAGGTTGTCTTTATGACTATAACTCTATAGGAAACTTTAAGGCCTGGTATCATAATACCTCCAGCACTGCTCTTACTCTTTGGGATTTCTTTGGCTTTCTGTAGTCTTTTGGGGTTCCATATGAAGTCTTGTTTTTCTCCTAAACCTGTGAAATGTATCAGAAATTTGAAAGGTGTTACATTTAATCTACAAATTAATTTTGATAGTATAGTCATATTCACAATATTTGTTTTACCAATCCAGAAGCATGGAACTCCTTTCTTTTCTTCTTCTTTTTTTTTTTGAGTCAGGGTCTCACTATATAGCTCTGTCTTTCCTGGAATTCACCATGTAAGTCAAGCTGGTCTCAGATTCACAGAGATCTGCCTGCCTTGGCCTTCCAAGTGCTGTGACTAAAGGCAGCATGGACGTTTTACACTACAGGACAATATGTAATATTCTCATTTGAGACAGCTCAAAATGTCTTGTCTCCACGTAAAGCCAGAGGTAGAACTCACAATACAGTCCTTTACCAAGAGGAAGTAGCTTTCCATTAATGGACCTTAACAAAGCTCTGATACCTCCACTTTTACATATGGTATTTTAAACTTTAAAGAAAGGCAAAGCTGGTTATGATGGAGGGGCCCATCTTCAATGGCTTCCAAGTTTACTAATGTCTGTCTAGCTACCTAGCAAATAGAAGAAATAATAACACATAATATGTGACATTAGCCATACAGAATATATGTATGTCATATGTATGCTATCCTGTATGTCTATATCAATATCTGGTCATGAAACATAATACTCTAAAAGTGAAGCTTCAGAGGGATAGTTAGTAGTCTTAGTGGGCCTTATTCAGAGCACCAGATATAAGGCCATTCACAAAAGTATTTTGCTGATGATAATTGTACTATCAACTGGCTCAACCTACATCCAGGTTCCTGCAAGAAGCAAAGGCTGCCGACCAAGGACAGTTTCTCCTCACATGTTCACCTGTGAATTAGGGGCCTGCCTTTGACTTCCTCACTTCAAGCCAGCTACACCCTCTTCTCCCTTCCTACCCTGCTATTCATTAACTTTGCTGAATAATATTGCCGGTGAAAACTAAACAGTGACAGATTGCACATTGGATTTTATCTGTTCCTAGAAATCTCCACTTGCTTTGTTGGTAGGGCTATAGTAGCCACTTGCAAAGTGATAGGCTTGCAGACAGTATTATTTTGCTGGTGTCTTCTGGTAACTGTGAAATAAGCAAGTTGGGGATACACCTGGGGCTCAGTCATCTGAATTCAGAAGGAAGGTGGAGCATAAGAGAAAGTGGGGTCAACCAAATGGAAGGATAATTTATGTTGAGAATGAGGAATATTTCTGTTGAACTTTTGGGTTTCACAGAAATGCTCATTGGTTTAGTTTGGTTTCCTTCCTTCCTTCCTTTCTTCCTTCTTTTCCTTCCTTTTCTCCTCCTCTCCTCACAGAAATGCTCATTGGTTTAGTTTGGTTTCCTTCCTTCCTTCCTTCCTTCCTTCCTTCCTTCCTTCCTTCCTTCCTTCCTTCCTTCCTTTCTTTCTCCTCCTCTCCTCACAGAAATGCTCATTGGTTTAGTTTGATGTTGTAATAGGAGCGGCGGGTCTGCGTCCCCAGCACCCCAGCATCCTACTAGCTTATGCCCCGAAATAATTACACACACACTGTATTCTTTTAAACACTGCTTGGCCCATTATATCTAGCCTCTTCTCAGCTAACTCTCACACCTGGACTAGCCCATTTCTAATAAAGTGTGTAGTACCGAGGTACACTTACTGGGAAGATTCTAGCCTACGTCCATCCTGGGCCAGAGCTTGATCGCGTGTGCCCCCGAGAGCTGAGCTATGGCATCTGTCTGTGGCGTCTTACCTCACTTCCTCTTCCTCCCAGCATTCTGTTCTGTTTACTTCTCCCACCTATGTTTTAACCTATGAGGCCAAGCAGTTTCTTTATTACTTAACCTATGAGGCCAAGCAGTTTCTTTATTACTTAACCAATGACCTTCCTCCATCATTTCCCCTTTTTCTGTTTAAACAAAAAGGAAAGGCTTTAATTTCATAAAGAGAACTTCTTGGATTCTTCCTCGAATCGTCCGTGATGCTCCAATAACTGGAGCCCGTACATTCTATACTGATGCCAATAAATCAGGGAAGGCAGGTTACAAATCAGAAGACTTGGGTAAGGTGAAACAAAGTCCTTATGATTCTGTCCAGAAGGCGGAATTATATGCCATTCTTATGGTGCTAAGGGATTTTAAAGAATCTATTAATATAGTTACTGATTCACAATACACAGAAAGAGTTATTTTACATATTAAAACTGCTGAATTTATACCTGATGATAAGAACTAACCTCATTGTTTCTCCAGGTTCAAGATTTGATCAGGAACAGGCTTTGCCCTATGTACATAACACACATCCGATTCCATACGGGTCTGCCAGGTCCTCTAGCACAAGATAATGCAGAAATTGATCAATTATTGATTGGTAGTGTGCTACAAGCCTCTGAATTTCATAAAAAACATCATGTTAATAGCAAAGGTTTGAAGAAAGAGTTTTCTATTACATGGCAACAAGCTAAGGAGATTGTAAAGAAATGCCCTACTTGCTCTTTCTATAACCAAACGCCACTGCCTGCAGGGGCTAATCCAAAGGGCACCCAAAGGAATGAAATCTGGCAGATGGATGTGTTCCACTTTGCAGAATTTGGCAAATTAAAATATGTTCATCACACCATTGACACTTATTCAGGCTTTCAGTGGGCAACTGCTTTAAGTTCAGAAAAAGCTGATTCAGTAATCACTCATTTATTAGAAGTCATGGCTATCATGGGTATACCTACACAAATAAAGACAGATAATGATACTGCTTATGTCTCTAGGAAAATGAAACGGGTTTTTGATTATTACAATATCAAGCATGTTACAGGTATACCATACAATCCTACAGGTCAAGCAGTCATAGAAAGATCAAATTGAACTATAAAGGATATGTTGAACAAACAGAAAGGGGTGGAAAATACCCCCAGAAATAGGTTACATAATGCTTTGTTAACCTTGAATTTTCTCAACACTAATGAGAAGGGAACAATGGCTGCAGAAAGACATTGGATAATGGCAAAGTCTACTGAACTAAATCAACCAGTTTATTTCAAGGATGTGTTGACCTCACAACGGAAGCCAGGAGATGTGCTGCGTTGGGGAAGGGGTTTTGCTCTTATCTCCACAGGTGAGGAAAATTGTGGATACCATCAAAATTAATAAAGGTTCGGTTTGAAGAAGAGAAGCCACTTGGAAAAGATAAATAACAATTCATTCACAAGGATGGCGAGCATACTGCTGGTAAGAAATACAGATAGGTTGGGGGCAGGGTTCTTTTCTTATCTCCACAGGAAAATACTCATCTTCAAAGAAATTAAGGGACCCTGAATATTTAATTACTGATGGATGGATACATTTTGTAAGTATTAATTTTTTATATATATGTCGTATTAAACATTTCTTTATAAATATGTAGAGCTGGTTTTGAAGTTGGACTCTGGCTCAGTCCCTCTCCAATTCCACGCCTGTTAGTAAGAGAAAAACCCAGAGTTTCTGGAGTTTCTGTCTCATGTCAAGAGCCATGATATGGGACAGAAAGAAATATGAGTTTAGAAAACATCTTTGCTTTTCTTCATATCTATCATACTTTTCATTGAATATATCTATCATGCCTTTCATTGAATATATATATATATATATATATATATATATGTCTATATATGTCTATATGATTAATGTTTAAGTTTTTCACAATGAACAAGGAGTTTTTCCTGAAGTGACATTTGAAGTTTCCAGGAAGAAGATGGAGCCCCACAACATCAACTCTACCTGGTTGTTATGACGTTATGATACTGATAGCTCTACTACAAGACCTGTTTTGGGTACCAGCTGCACAAGACGATCCCAACTTGGTTAGCTGAAATGGTGCACATCTTGTACAACATTCTGGCCAGACCCCCACAAAATACTCATAGACTATTTGCAATTTTAAAAGATATTAATCTTGAATTTAACCATCATTTTACTTTCACAGGATCCCCCAGAAAGAACGTCGCCCCCATGACAGCTGGAAGTAATTCTAGAGGACGACGTCCCCTCTCCCAGTAAAATTTACCCCTGGGTTTAGGGACATCATTTAGGGGTTGGGAGGTTGGGGGAGGAATTTTATAAGCTCAGGGATCATTTTGAAAAAAAAGAGAGGGAATGATGGGATAATAGATTTATAATTGTGAGTTACTGTTTTTAGACAAATATATTGGTATCAATTCTTGTATATTGATACAAAGTTAAATTATATTGACTATTTTATGCATGCATGTTTCTACTTCTGTTTAAAACCTTGTTTATGTATTGACATATATTGTATTGATATATATATTGTATATATTTACCATATTGCAGTGTACATTTCTACCTCTGATTAAGATACTTATATAATGTTTGTGTATTGATATATATTTACCATATTGCAATGTATATTTGTACAGTGTTTATATTTGGAGGTCATTATCCTCATTTGTTACACAGTTGTTTATTGTCTTAGTCTTTAAGTTAGATAGATATTGAGAATTATATAGATAAATAGTCATCTAAGTTTGTCATTTATAATTAGACTAATCAGGTTCTCTAGATATATAGAGATTATACTCAGTATAGATAGATAATCTTCAACCTCTTCAAAGAGCTGTAGAAAATGGCCTTTAATCTAACTCAGAGTTTCGTGATAGTGAGACACAATTGCTCCTGGCAACACTGCTCTATTCCTGAGAGAATGTTGAGCACCAAAGACACTCCACCTGGAGCCTTTCTTTTTGGCAGAACTGGCCTTTGGGCAAAGAAATGCCCATACCTCAACCACTGACAGAGATACAGAGTGTGCATCAATGGATAAAACAGGACTGTCATATCCTCCCAAGACAGGGTAAGATAGTTTTGAAAAGTTCCTTGCCTTTAATAATGGTATGTCAGTTATGTTAGGCCTTATCCAAAGTTGGTTGACTCAACATTGCAAATGAGACTTTGGGTGATTGCCCAGGTAGTCAGTTGTCTCTGTCAATTGTTGCACATTTTGGATATATCTCGTTTGTTAAGTAATATTTATTCCCTTCTCAGACCTTTGACGGAGTTGAAGATTATATAATTGTAGTTACTCTCTACATTATTTAGACTCCTTGAGATAGAATGTTTAGCAAAACTTTTGTTCTCAATATTGTTTGTTATATTTATTATTTGTTATTATTGTATATAGTTGTATTTGGTTTATTTCTGTCTTATTTAGACAAAAGGGGGAGATGTAGGGATAAGTCCTGCCCCTTAGGGGGTGTGTTCGCCTCAGGCTAATGTTTACCTATAAATCTGATGAGTGTGCTTGCAGCGCTTGCTTCTGCTTTCCTGGTCTCTGCTGAATGGTGGTTCTGTAAGTCTATTTCTCCATTAAAGCTGTATATATTTTTACAATCTGTCTGCATTCGTTTACGCCATTACAGTTTGGTTTTCTTCCTTCTTTCCTTTCTTCTTTCCTTCCTTCCTTCCTTCCTTCCTTCTTTTCCTTTCTTCCTTTCTTCCTTTCTCCTCCTCCTCCTCCTCCTCCTCTTCTTCTTCTTCTTCTTCTTCTTCTTCTTCATCTTCTTCTACTGTTGTCTGAGACAGAGTCTTATATAGCTTGAACTCCCAATCCTCCTGCCTTTCCCTGCTACCATGCCCAATCAGCAGAGCTGTTCTAGAACTGAGGGAGATGAACGCTATCCCAATGTGCTAGTATTAAGGACTTCCTGAGACCTTAGATTTCACTGTTCTAAAAGGCAAGCCAGGCATAAACCTGGAAATCTGATCACCCCAGAGGAGCCAGAAGAAGCAAGAAGCCATGTTTTTCATGGTTGTGTTTATAGTTAGTAGGAACTGATAAGTAATAATGCCTAGAAAATATATGGAAGTCTAATTTAAAAGGGATAAAGGTCCAAAGTGCCCTCAGAATTTAACGCTGGAGAGGAGAAAATGGATTTGCTATCCATGAAAGATAGCTGTTGGTGATATCCATAAATAACATTCATTTAGTAATTGTTGTATGTAACATGTAGTACTAGCTAAAGAAGTCAAAGGGAAAACCCATATTAAGGAAAGACTGGAAATTTTGTTTATCAATATTCTCATCATCTTACCACACCACACCCTCAAACAGTTTCCTTTACTGGTTTCCCTATTTACATCAGTGAAAATGGTTTTCCAGATTTCCTAGGCTCCATTCTTATTTCTCCCCTTACATTCCTTATCCAATCACCAAGATCTACTACAGTGCCTGTGAGATACATCTATTCAAATCACAATTCTACTACAAACATTTATCACCCCTGGCTCTTTTAGCATGCATCAAAGCTGCCCTAACTCCTATCTAGCTATCTTCCTGATCTCTCAACATAAAGCCTTCACTTCATCTAGCCTCCCCTTGTGTCAACCTTCCCTCGAGGCCCAGCTCATTATGCAAACTACACACATCTGCCAAGAAAGTCACATGCCCTGGGCCACCATCCTCTCTCTGATTGAAACCTGCTCAAACTCCAAAGCCCCATCCAGTCTTCTGTCCTACAAAACAAAAGCAAAACAACAACAACAACAAAAACCCACTCCATTCTGCCAGTTCCCTGTGATGGCTCCTACTTCTGAACTCTGTAGCACTTCAGAAATCTTTTACACTCTCCCAAGGAGACTATGAGACCCTGAGAGGTAAGGCTCTGCCCTTGCACACCCTCAGGGTGTAGAAGGTAGACGATGCCTTTGTTCCCTTTGGTACCTAGCTATACAATTATAATAGTCTTATCCTTATCCAGATTCTTCTGTTTTTATTGCTAAGCTATCTTGGAAGAGCATTCCTGGCATTTCTTTTTTTTTGCCATTTATTTATTCACTCAGCAAATATTTAACAAGCATCTATTAAATGTCAAATGCTATCCTAGATGCTGGAGATTTAACAATGAACAAATCAAGCAAAGTTCCTGTCTCCGCGGAGCCTGTATTCTTATTGGAGAAGATGGGAAATAAATGTGTAGATACATCCTGTATCAATAAATGCAATAAAAGAAGAGTGAAGCAGGCTAAGGGGACAAAGTATGGTGTGGTTTTGCTGCTGTATAAAGGGAAGGTAGTTGATTAAACTGAAAAACCATGGCATCTTCAGCAATAGGATAGTACCCTCAAATTCTGGCAGGCAACTAAGAGCAAAGGCATGAGCACCTGAGCATGTGTATGTGTTGTGTGCGTCTGTGTATTATCAGTCACATACATGTACAGCAACATGTGTGTGGAGATAAAAGTTTGACAGCAGGCATCTTTCTTGATCATTCTCCATCGTGTAAGTTAAAGTAGGGTCTCTCTCTCTCTCTCTCTCACACACACACACACACACACACACTTGAACCTCGTGGGTTCAGCTAATCTATCTTGCCAGCTGGTCCCAGGGATTCTGTGTCTCTGCCTCGTAAGGACTGAGATTACAAGCAGGTTGTTATTTATGTGCATGTTGGTGATCCAAACTTTAGTTCCTCAAACTTGCACTGAGCCATCTCCCTAGCCACAACTTGCTGTTTCTTAAACAGAGACCTGTCTCAGGACATCTGTACTGAACATTCCCAATTCGTGGAACACTCTGATCCCAGAGCTATGAAAGCGTGACTTGCTCTTCATTTTCTTACAGATCTGTCCCGCTGTTTTACTTTGCATTTTGATCTTAACTACATCTCCATCGTCCCCTCAGCTCCTCCCTCCCACTTCCACCTTAATACCCTCCTCTCAAATTTCTGTCTTCTTCATTTATTATGCATTTATGCCCCCCCCCCACTTTTGCCTTGGGCTGGACATCTACTGGAAATGCTCTCTGCATGGTATCCATCTCCTGCAGTGTCTGTCTCCAAGGCCTAGCTCAACTGTGAGCCAGTTATCTGTGTGTACTTTCCTCTGACAATCTGTTTTCTATCCCCGGGCCTTAGAGTAATCAAAATTATTTCTTCCTCACCCGATCCTGACGCCAATCACTCACACCTTCTTTATGACATTAACCACTTTGTATTTTGTTTATTCAACTTATATCTGTTTTAAATAATAAAGTTTTTTTTCTGGCCACAGAACTCAAAAAAATCAAACTGATGCTGACCTGGAAGTCTCTTCTGGGTGGCCAACTCTCATAGTGTTGGAAGATCCTGTGCAAGTTGCCAGAGAAGAAGGGTTATCAACAGTACTACCCAGCTATAAATCCTACAAACTACGATGATTGGCTCAGCAAGATATGCTCAGTGGTGCAATAGTGGCACTAATGCCTTGGGAGAAACAAACAGATGTCTGATTGGACTGAAGACCTGCTCAAAAGAAGGGAACTATGCTTGGCATGGAAAACCTAGCTAAGACGTCATGGCTAGAGGTCACAGACTCTAGAGGAGAACCTACTACTACCATTTGCTAACTTAATAACTGTCTTCTAAATAGTTATCCTCATACCCAAGGATTAGTGCAGCTCTCATCCCTTATCAAAGCAGCTTTTTTTTTTTCAGAAGATGGCAGTTGAAGTGCAGATAATAAGGGACTGTCAAATGCCCACCCTCAAACACACCCAAGGCTTAAGGAACATCTCACCCCTATTTGAGGAGATTTGTGAGCCCACCTTCCCTTCAATGCTGGAATGTTGACCAATGTGTATTGTGCAGGCCTTAGGAAGGCAACCATAGCTATTCAGCAGCATCCCTGTCAAGTCCAGTAAACACAATATTGTAGCAACCTTGCTGTTCTTCTGACTCTTACAATCTTCCCATCACCTCTTCTGACATATTCTCTAAACCTCTTTGTCAACTTAACACAAATCTAGATATATCTGGCAATAGGGAATCTCAACTGAAGAACCGACTCCATCAGACTATCCTGTGGACATATCTGTGAGGCATTTTCTTGAACACTGGTGGATGTGGGAGGACCCAGCCCACTGTGAATAGTGCCACCCTTGGGCAGCTTGGTCCTGGGTTATATAAGAAAGCAGCTGAGCTTTCTCATCTGCTCCTGCTACCATCTCCACATCACAAACCAACAACTCAATGAGCTGGATTTATTCCTGATATTTATGTTTGATAAGTATAGCTGTGATAGAGACCATCACAGAAAACCACAACTGGTCAAAATACAGAGAACGTGCTAAAGGAACATCAAGGAGAAGGTAAACAACAATTGTAAAAAGCCAGGGGAAGTCTGCTAGGATATTGTATCTCTGAGAAATTACAGGCAAGAGGAAAGCTATACCTATGATACCACAACAGTATGACTGCCTAATCAAGACCCAAAGAAAGACAACACCAAAACACATGTTAACACAAAAGGGGAATAGCTCATAGTGCCTGGCACCTAGACTAAAAAAAATCAAGCAACTAATGATTTCTGAGAGAGAGAGAGAGAGAGAGAGAGAGAGAGAGAGAGAGAGAGAGAGAACTAGTCTTCACCAAGGATGAGCCCCCTAATGAGATATACAATGCCAAGCCTGAAATTCTGTTCACGCAAGCAACACTAAATGGACTCAACAGTCATAGAAAAAGAGAGACTATAAATAGGATAGGGATTATGGGAGGAGTTGGGCGGGGAGAAGGATAAAGGATGCATTGGAAAGACAAAAGAGAAGGGGGAAATGTTGTGTTTATATTTTAACTAAGGTTTAAAAAAAAAGACAAAAACAAGCTGAGCAAGCCACAGGACTCAAACTGATAAGCAGATTTCCTCCACCGTTCCTGCTTCTGCTCTTGTGTGAGTTCCTGTCAATGATAGACTGTGATCAGATGTGAAAACCAAAAAATCCTTTACTCCCCAGTGGCTTTTAGTCCTGCTGTTGATCACAGCACCAGGACAATCTTCATTCATCCAGCCAATCACATTTGTTGGGTACTTGTTTTCACCCACTTATTTCAATTGACCCAAAACAAAGTTACAATCAAAAAAAGTTAATTCAACATCACAGTTCTGCCATCCTATATTTTACCTAATTTTGCACCGACGACATTAGGAATAATGCTATTTAATGAAACAAACAATAAATCTAAAAGAGTGAATGTGGGCTTTGTAATGATTTCAGCCACATAAGCTGATACTTCCAGGTTCTAGGGGTCATGCAGGTGCAGAGAAGCCCTCAGGCAGAAGTGCCTAATTGCACCCCTCCCCCCCTCCGTGGATGTTAACCTCCCTCCCCACATGACCCACCCACGTGGCGTGGATTACATCACCCATGTATGACTCAGCTAAGCCCTTGTGTTCATGCATGAGTCCCTTCATCTGTGTATGACGTAGCCATGTCAA
Organism: Microtus pennsylvanicus; assembly: GCF_037038515.1. Lineage (NCBI taxonomy): Eukaryota > Metazoa > Chordata > Mammalia > Rodentia > Cricetidae > Microtus > Microtus pennsylvanicus. The sequence goes on along the minus strand of NC_134601.1, from coordinate 59,491,783 downwards.
CTGGCTGAATGGTGAATTGAGTGGGAAAATAAAGAGAATAATAAATATGTGCTCCATCAATAGAAGCTCTTATCACTTCTTCCAGGTATACTAAGTTGGGATCCATTCATGGGCCTCAAGGAGTCTATGATGATCCTGAGTTTGTATGTGTGTGCACATACGAGCAAGTACATTTTGAAAACGGGTTGTGGTGCCTCTTAGATTCTAAAAGAGTTCCATGGCTCAAACAAACAAACAAACAACTAATGACCACTGCTTTAGAGTATTAATGATTGTCTGTGAAACTGTTACCCAGAGACAACCACGAGCTGTTGCTAAGCTTTCAAGAAATTGTTGCAAGAAAACTAGCATGAGTTAAGAGAGTTAGCAATCTCATGCTTAAGAATAACATGGAAAGGCTGAATAGAGAATCTAAATTCTTAAGAAGAGGCCAAGTTATTTCCAGGGGTGACTGTGCCTTCCAAAAGACATACAGATGATATGTATTTTGTTTTCTTAAAGAAAAACAGATGATATGTATTTTGTTTTCCTAAAGACATACAGATGGTATGTATTTTGTTTTCCTAAAGACATACAGATGGTATGTATTTTGTTTCCTTTCCACCCGGCTGCCACTGTTTACATTTACTTTTCTTCCTCTGCCCAGGTCAAAGCAGTAATTTTCCATACCTCAGTCAGCACAAATTTCAGAGCTGAATCTGCCAAAGTTGATTAAAAAGCAGAATTCCGTTCCAGGGAGAAAGAAAAAATGCTTAAAGAGGCACCATTCATCACAAATCACATTTACACCACATTCATGTGAAGTCCACACTGGCATGCAAGCCTAAAAGACATGAAAGCCAGGCTAAAAAAAGGGGGAGGGGATAAGCAGACCGGGTTTGATAAAATATGTTACCGGGTCAATCTAAACTAGAACTCAATGAAAAAAAGAATTTTAAGGGCTAGCAGGAGGCTGCCCAGGGCAAGAGTTCCCAAATGACTGCCACAACTACACTGAAGCAGGTTGTTTGAAGCCACTGACTGACTAATGGCCACCTTCTCTTCTCCAAAAGATTGTCTGCAAGGGTCACTTTTCCCCTTTTCTCTGTCACTTTCGCTGTTCTCAGCCCAGATTTTTCCAGGAGTGCTCTATTGCTGAGACATATCACATGATAGTATATTATACTACAAGAATACCAGGTGAAATCCGTCCAACAGGAGACAGTCTGTGGGAAGGGAGAGGATAGGCCAAGATCAGGAATGCCAAGTAAAACATGGCACTGGAACAGATAGGTGACAAAAATGCCATAGGACAATACTAAAACCTCAGAGACAAAGCATGGTTGTGTTGGCCTGTGTGATGGTTAATTTTGTCAGTGTGATACACTTTAGAATCGTCTAGGAGGCAAGACTCGGGGCATACCTGTAAGGAGTATTTAGCTTCTTGGTCTGCGTAAATTATCTAGCTGAGATTGGTTGAGGTGACAAGAGCCACCTTACCCGTGGGTGGCACCATCCCCTGAGATGGGGCTCTGGACTGAAGAGAAAGGAGAAAGTGAGCTGAGCGCCAGCATTCCTCACTCTGCCTCCTGACTTCGGGTGTCATGTGGCCAGCTGCCTTATGCTCCTGCCGTGACTCACGACTTTCTCATCATGATGGACTGTACCCCAGAACCTTGAGTTAAAAAAAGTAATCCGTCATTAAATTGTTTTTGGTTTCCTTTTGAGAGAGGGTCTCAACTACATGGGCCAAAATGGCCCAAAACTCACTATATAGACGAGGCTGGCCTCAAACTCAGAAAGATCAGCCTGCCGCTGCCTCACATTAAGTTGTCTTTTGTGAGAACATTTTATCACAGAAAAGAAAAAGGTGACTAATGAAGCCAGTCATGGCTCAAATTGCAATGAGTATACATGAAGGCTCGGAGCCATTATTTTTTTTTTTAAACTGGAAAGCTTTGGAGGGCTACCACAGGTTTTCAGAGTCATAGAATAATGACCCAGTTTTCATCCTGTGTCTGGTCAGCATCTTCTTTCATTCTGGAAAGACCACACGGCCTAGTTAAAACACAGAATCTAAGGTTTAGAAGACCTGTAGCAAGTCTTGGTCCCACTACTTGCTAGCTTTGAGACTTTGGATAATTTAGCTCCAATTCTCTTGTTTGTGTTAGGATGCCAAAATTACAAAATGGTGAAACTATCTCCTCAGGATTGTGATAATGGTTAGATGAACTGATCTCACCTCTCTCTCTCTCTCTCTCTCTCTCTCTCTCTCTCTCTCTCTCTCTCTCTCTCTCTCTCTCTCCCTCTCTAAAACTGATTTGTTCTTCCCTATACTTGCCCAGATCTATGTAGCCCAGGCTGCCCTCATATTTGTCAATTCATTGTTGGTCCCAAAATATTATTCTCTTAGGTAAAACTTGAGAATAGATATCTTGCAGTTAGAGAAATGCTACATAAACTTCAGGCTAGAATGTTCTCTTTAGTAAAGTCTTTCTTTAAGACAATCCTTCAGTGAAACAAAAAACCCAAGAAAGAATGGCTAAATATATAGTTTTTCCCCTGACTCCACCTCATTCCACAAGACATTAGCTAAAAACGTTTGTACCTTATTGCCCAGTTCTACAGGGTAAGGAAGGATTTCAATATACTTGTTCCAGTGATATAAATAAACTTTTTTTAAAAAAAAATCTTTATTTTCATGTGTATGGGTATCTGCATGTATGTCTGTGCACCGTGTATGTTCCTGCTGTCCATGGAAGCCAGAAGCCAGCCTTGGCTCTCCTAAAGCTGGGACCACAAATGGTTATGAGCTTCCATGTGGATGCTATGAACCAAACTCAGATCCTTTGTGAGAGCCCCAAGTGCTCTGAGCCATTTCTTCAGTCCCAAAGATAAGTTTGAAATGAAGAAGAAAGAGAGGTCCCAGCAGAGAGCTAAATGGGTAAAGCAAGCATGAGAACCTGAGCTCAGTCCCCAGAAGAAGCTACATAAAAATGTTGGGGCATGGTAGGGTGAGCTTGTAATCCTGGTACTGCTGAGGTGCCAACAGGAGGATCCGTGGGGCTAACTGGCCAGCCAGTCTGACATAATTGGTGAGCTTCAAAACAATGGGAAACCTTGTCTCAAAGGAGGTGGAAGGTTCTCCTGATAATGATGCCAAGGTTGTTTTCTAGCAGGAACACACACACACGGGGGGTGGGGAGGGTACACGCACACAAAACACAGGAACTAAGTTCTAAATATCAAGTCAAAAATTGTGTATACTCAACAGACTAAGAGCTCCTCTGGCCTGCATGAAAGCAGCATCTAAGATGCAGCACAGCTGGAGCAACCCAGAAGTGTTGAACTGCATCTTTTCTTTTAAACACCTTTCCTACATTGTTTTTTTCATGCATAGTGCCCTCTGCTGGACGTTCTGATCACTGGTCCCTTGGTGTCTTCTGCCAGCATGCTGTTGAGGATATCTTTGTATTTTGGCAGCCAAATGCTTCACTACCGAAAAGCAATATAAGCAGAGCCAAGTTTTTTTAAATTTTCTCCTCATGTTAACCTTTAACCTCATACCTTGTTTTTCTATTGTTGCTATAATAACTAACTGCAAACTTCAGTGGCTTAAAATGACAGATTCATTTCCCTTCAATTGTCTTTTTTTCTTGGTATCTATTGATTGGTGTGTATTTATTTTTGTATACACGTGGTGTAATGGTGTATACATGTTCATATATGTGTCCATGTGTATGTGCACGCACACATGAATGCATTCATGTGTAGAGACCAGAAGTCGATATTGAGTATTGCTATCAATTGTTTTTCAGACAAAGTCTCTCCCTGAACTTGGAGATTGCCCATTTGGCTAAAAGGCTAACCAGCAAACCCCAGAGATCCTTTAACCTCTGCTTCTAATGCTGGGATTATAAGCATGATTACAACTGCTGTGCTGAGCTTTTTATTCATGGGTGCTGGAGATCCAAACTCGGGTTCTCATGTTTGTACAGCAAGTCCTTCATTGATGGACCCATCTTCTTGGCCTCTGGATCTTTTTAATTAGCAGGCAAAGCAGCAAGACTAATTGTGGCATTCTCGAAATACTTTGTTTTGCCTGATCCTCCCTCTCTCTCTTGTCCCCTTCTACTCCCTGTAGTCTTCTTTCCACTTTCATGGTTCATGTATTCTATTACCCTCTCCACCCACTTCTTTAAAAACCATTTCCTTCCATTCTTGAGGCCAGAATTCTGAAGTGAATTTCAGTGAGCTAATGTCAGTCAGAGTGCTGAGCGACATGGTTTATGCTGGAAGCTCTGAAAGAGGTTACTTGACAGCGATTCTTGGTTGACAATCTCTGCCTTGCATCACTCATCTTTGGACTCTCTTGTCAGACTGCCAATTGTTCATGCTGATCATTCATTTGATCATTGCTCACAAGGACACTTGTAATGATATTTTTGGGTGCACCTGGAAAATCTAGAATAATAGGTACATCTCAAGATCCTTAATTTATTCATATCTGCAAAGTTGCATCTGCAAAGTAACTGTTTCACTATAAATGGCATGTTTCTAGACTACAGGGATTACAACATGGACATCAGTCAGACATGGTGACATGAACCTCTAATCCCAGCCTTCAACAGATAATGAGTTTGAGGCCACCCTGGGCTACATGGTGAGACCCTGTCTCAAAAAACAAGGGCTGGTGATGCTCAGTCATCCATTTGCCTAATTTATGCTAGGTTCTGGGCTCGATTTTTAGCACTACACACATAATAAGTAGGTATCAGTATGGTGGGACTTTATCTGGCCTACCACATGGAGCTAGAGAAATGGCTCAGCAGTTAACAGTACTGGCTGCTCTTGTAGAGGTCTCAGGTTCGATTCCTAGTACTTACATGAAAAATCATTACGGTGGGACAATGGTCTTTTATCCTATCACTTGTATTATTTTTACAAAACAATTACAAAATTATAAAATGCTGATTGGCCAGTAGCCAGGCGGGAAGTATAGGAAGGGTGATGGCAACCAGGCAGGAAGTAGAGGCATGGCAACAAGAATTACAAGAAGAGGGAAGTTTCAGTTTGCAGTCATCACCCAGAGAGGAAACCAGACACAGATGTGACTGCTTCGCCGTAAAATGTACCAAGCCATGTGGCTAACATAGACAAGAATTATGGGCTAATATAAGTTATAAGAGTTAATAAGAAGCCTGAGATAATAAGCCAAACAGTTTATAATTAATGTAGACCTTTGTGTGATTTCTTTAGGGGCTTAACGACTGTGGGAACTGGGCAGGACAGAAACCTCAGTCAGCAACTCACAACCATATGTAACTCCATTTCTAGGGAATATGATGCCATCTTCTGGTCTCTGTGGGTAACGGGCACACAAGTGGTGTACAGAAAAACATGTAGGCAAAACACCCATACACATAAATTTTTTTAAATCAATAAAAATAAAAAAGAATCAACAAGGTTATTTAACTAGGAGCAATGAGGACTGAATTTTTTTTAATATTTATTTATTTATTTATTTATTTATTTATTAAAGTTTTCTGTCTCTTCCCCGCCACCGAGGACTGAATTCTAATTCCAAATCTACCACTCCTTCCTAGCTGAGTGACCTTGGGTAGGATCCTTCACCTCTAAGCATCACTTCCTAAGCAGGCTAGCAGGGATGCTAATAGCCCCTCATTCACATGTTTTAAGCAAATGTATGAAAAGCTGTTACAGAGCAGAGTAACTAGTACAGAGAATACACTCATTAAATTAGCCGGTATGGTGGGTATAGGCATGGGGAAATTGGAAGAGAAAGATACAATAATAAAAAGGAAAGGTAATACCATGTTTGTCATGGTTTGGATAGAAAAGGTTCCCCCCAGCCTTATATGTTTGAAAATTAAGTCCTTAGATGATGGTGCTATTCTGAGAAGTTGTGACATCTTTAGGAAGTGGTACTTGGTAGGGGAAGTGGGTCACTAGAGAACAGACCTTGAGTTATAGCTCAATCTCATTTTTAGCCCTGGCCTGTCAATTTTCTGGCCCACCAAGATATAAGCAAGTCACTTTTGGCTTCTGCCATCCCAGAGATTCTAGCCATCATTATAGACAGTATTCATTCAAATTGTGAACCAGAGTAAATCCTTCTTCCCTGAGGTTGCTTCATGTCAAGGACTTGATCACAACGATGAGAAAAGTAAGTAATACAGTGCTGAATACCAGAGACAATAACAAGAACTTTAACCAGGTATAGGAAGTTAAATGATGTAAATGTGCCCACATTTCTGTTTCTATGGGCTCAAGGGAAAACGATCTTCATTTTTCATGACCATTGGATTTCATAAACAAAGAATGGCTTCCACTCATTCTCAGCCAAGCCACCTGAGATTGCACACTTCTGCCAATCTCTCAAGTCATGCAGATGCTTCTGACACACACTTGTATTGAAAGTGTTGCAATCACTGATGCACACATTGATTAGCCTTTTTCATTGATTTTTTTCTATCAATCACTTTTGATGTACAAAATAAGGGGTTGCACTATAACCCTTTCAGACATGTATATCATTGCACTTTCTTCATATTCAGCACTTGGTCCCTTTCTTACCTAACTTCTACCCGCTGGTCACATTCCTTCACCCAAATAGCCCGCCCTCTGTGTGCATGCTCTCATGTTTTACACAGACACACACACACACACGCACACACACACACACACACACACACTTAATATAGATTCTATATAAAAGAAAATATGATATTTATCTTTCTTTCCTAATTACTACATTTTGTTTACCACTTAGATATACGTTTTTATTAACACTGTGTAATAATATGACTAACAGAGATTAAAGGGCAGTAATACCCATGCAACTTTCTACAACTTTGCAGCCTTTATTTTTGCCAGTCCCACAATCCTGTGATATAGGGAGTATCTTCTCCCAGAATAAGCAGAGGAAAAATAAACAAAGCTAAATAATAAAGATGAAGTCATTTGTCCAATAAAAATCAGTAATACAGAACCCTGGTGCTCTAATCCTTGAGCCTGTGCTTTTGCTATTAAACGGTTGTTCTCACTCCTAAGTATCCAAATTGCCTTTTATGACTCCGGGTGCATGTCCCAAGCTACCTTTGTGTGCTACCTAGACAACAATATGTTTTTGGTTTCGACAGGTGATTCCAAAGCACAGCTAAGGTTAAGAATCATTATTCTGCTGGGCATGATAGTGCACGCCTTTACTCCCAGCACTTGGAAGACAAAGGCAGGTGGATCTCTGTGAGTAGAAGGCCAGCCTGGTCTATATAGTGAGTTATGGCCAGCTAGGGCTACATAGTGAGACCCTGCCTAAAAACAACAACAACAACAAAATAATCACTACTCTAGCACCAGGTATGGCCCATGACTGTAGTCCCAGAACTTGAAAGACTGAGACAGAAGGACTGACCCAAGTTCCAAGCCAGCCTGGGCTATAAAGTTGGACCTAGTCCAGGGGGAAAAAAAAACAAATGATCACTATTCTAGTTGCAGTTCTTTAGCCAGCAACAGTAGTGAGTGTAAACAGAGATGCATATTCAGGGGCTGGGGTGTAGCTGTTGATTGGGCAGCTTGAGAGGCTGTATATATGATGCTCACATTCAATCCTCAGTGCCACATAGACTGGATTTGGTGGCACTTGCCTATGATCCTAGCATTCTAGAGGTGGAAGCTGGAGGGTTAAAAATTCAGGATCATCCACAGTTGCATAGTGAGTTTGAGGACCAACCTGAGAAAAATGAAACTGTCTCAATATATATATAATCAAGAATCTGAGTTGTACCAAGCCTTCAAGGTCATTGTGATGCCCTCACAAGTTTGAACATGAGCTTGCAAGGATCCAACTTAACTTCACATATGAAGTCAAAGGCCATGGAAACAAACACACAAATTAAGTCCCGGTATAAGGTTAGGCCAGATTCGAATCAGTCTCCTAAACGAAGGTAACGAAGATTAAATTATCAATCCCCCATGACACGGGTTTTTCTGAGCCTTGGCCTGAGAGACATCTGCCCAAAGTCCTCTCCAACTGTCAAAACATCCTGATATTTGCTGCTACTCCGCACCTTGCTCTCCACTCTCTCACTTAAAACGCTAACCTTTTCCCATTTGTGCTTTCACCTGGACTAAGTAAATAGCTTCTAACCACTCTTCTTCCCACCCCGCTCTTCTTGGTATCCAAGATGAGAAGAGCAGGGAGGCAAAAGGTTAGTTATAATGTACCAGAGTAAATGGATATACGACCTAAAGTGGAGTGATTTCCACAGCTGGCCTCTGCACTCCTCTCATCTGCTCTGGCAACTCTCTCACCCTTTGACCTAACTCCCATGAGCTCCATCCCTGGAAAATTCCACTGCCAAATGCTGAACTCATCTCTTCTCAGAGACAACCTGGACTCTACAGGATGAACAAGTCCGTCAGTCATTACTTACTAACCAGAGACATAGCCCACCAGTATGGAAACAGCACCGTACCCACAAAACAACAATTAGAGATGGGAAATTGGCTCCCTTCTAACCCAAATGGTAGCTATTAACAATTCTTTGCCTTGTCTTTACTGTCCTTCTGAATCCATGAATTGACATCCAGGGGAGAAGAACCAGGGAAGGTGTACATCCTATTTGAGAGAATTGGCCTTTGAAGTGATGGGAATTTAAAAAAAAGCTTAAATATGTGGTAACACCCCGGAAAGGATGCTGAGCCTCTCACTTCTGCCTCACTTCTCACTTCAACTGATTACGATCATTTTTCTTGATTAAAAGCAATCATAATAGTAACTGAGAATTATTTATTAAGCAAATGTTTAATCAAGCTGAGATTAGTTACTAATCTAGCACTTGAAGCTTAGGAAGAAGTCAAAGTTTAATATGAAGCTATTGAGAGAGAAAAGTATGATTAGAGCTAATTAAATCTTCTGTCAGACAGGAAGCCTTGATGAAGGTCCCTATCCCTTCATAGCCCTTGAAGCATCAATGAAGGGAGGGGGTTCCAATAGACAGTGTGTACCAGGTACTTGGGAGTTGTCTAGTAACTTGGATGGTAGAGGGGGAGGGACTAGCGCAGGGCCAGGGGACAGATTTGCTCAGAGATTGCTGCCTTCAGAAAGCTAGAAAAGCAGGAGGCTGAGGACCGAAAAGGAGAGGATGAGTAATCCTAATGACATCAGGAACCCAAAGATGGCATGCTGCCACGCTGTACTGCCAGTAAGGGCCAGAACTGTGCTGGGGCTCTGAACCTACAGTACATCTTATCCTGTCCCACGAGAATTTGAGCTCGAGATTCAGCATGTCCTTATAAGTGGAAGTCCTGCTACCTCAAGCCATGGAGTCATCTTTCTCATTTGGAGTGATCCTTGCCGTCCTGACCGTCCTCATCATTGCTGTTAATGCACTAGTAGTCGTGGCTATGCTGCTCTCAATCTACAAGAATGATGGTGTTGGTCTCTGCTTCACCTTGAATCTGGCTGTTGCAGATACCTTGATTGGCGTGGCTATCTCGGGGCTCGTTACAGACCAACTTTCCAGCTCTGCTCAGTACACACAGAAGACCATGTGTAGCCTTCGGATGGCATTTGTCACTTCTTCCGCAGCTGCCTCTGTCCTCACAGTCATGCTGATTGCTTTTGACAGATACCTTGCAATTAAGAAGCCCCTCCGTTACTTCCAGATCATGAACGGGCTTGTGGCTGGGGCATGCATTGCAGGACTGTGGTTTGTATCTTACCTTATCGGCTTCCTCCCACTTGGAGTCCCCATATTCCAGCAGACCACCTACTATGGGCCCTGCACCTTCTTTGCGGTGTTTCACCCAAGGTTTGTGCTGACCCTCTCTTGTGCTGGCTTCTTCCCAGCTGTGCTCCTCTTTGTCTTCTTCTACTGTGACATGCTCAAGATTGCCTCTGTGCACAGCCAGCAGATCCGAAAGATGGAACACGCAGGAGCCATGGCTGGGGCTTGCCGGCCACCACGGCCTGTCAGTGACTTTAAGGCTGTCCGTACTGTGTGTATTCTCATTGGGAGCTTCACTCTGTCCTGGTCTCCTTTTCTCATCACTGGTATTGTGCAGGTGGCCTGCCAGAAGTGCTGCCTCTACCAAGTGCTGGAAAAGTACCTGTGGCTCCTTGGAGTTGGCAACTCCCTGCTTAACCCACTCATCTATGCCTATTGGCAGAGGGAGGTTCGGCAGCAGCTCTACCACATGGCCCTGGGAGTGAAGAAGGGCTTTGCCTCAGTCCTCCTCCTTCTCTCAGCCAAGAATGGTGGTCCAGAGAGGCCCAGAGAAAGATCCTATCACATCGTCACTATCAGCCACCCAGAGCTCGATGGATAAGATGGTAAGAAAGAAAAGTTTCTAAAGTGTCTTTCCCATCCTCATTCTAGATCCCAGCTAATAATTAATATATTACACCCCAAAATGAGAGAACTTGCCTCAGCAAATTGACCACCCAACCTCCCACATCCCACACCCTCAGAATGTGGCAAATGAGGCTGGATCCTGACTTTCATCAAAAGTCGGTTTCTGCACCTGCAAATCTCCACCCTTTCCTTTTCTTTGGAAATAGGCCTGTTTCCTAGAAGACAGCTGTACTTGCTTCCAGGATCGTACTGCTGAAAATATCAGATCCTGTTTTTATTATAGCAGAGCAAAGTTGTCCAATAGAAATGTAATGTAAAGTGCATACATTTTAATGTTCTAGTAAACCATGTTAAGAGGCAAAAGCAATATAGAGTTTTTTAAGTCTCAGGCTTTGATTTCTAAATTCTTATTTTAATTGTACATATCTATGTAGTACAATGTGATACTTCAAGTGGCCTGTTACTGATCAAATCACAGTAACATTTCCATCACCTTAAACATGAATATTGATGCTTTATTTAACCCAGTATATTCAAAACATTAATTCAACATTTAATCGATAATGAAAATTACTTCTTTCATACCAAGCTTTAAAATCAGGTGTGCATTTTACAGACAATCTCAGTTCAAACTAACCATATGTCAAATGCTCAAGACCTGTAAATAGCTGTAAGACAGCACGGCACTGGGGAGACCAGGCGCTTTTCTTGGTAACTATTTATTTGGGTGATTTACTACAACAATGACTCCCATCAAACAGAGTTCCTGCCTTCCCTAATGTGTATCACATTATACATAGCAAGTTTACTCTGAACACAGGAATCCAGATCATAGAACCCAATGCTTGCCCTTCCTCATGGGGCTCAAAACAATGTTTCTTTAGTAAATTCCCTCTCTAGTGATTATTTCTGCTATTAACATCCTTTTCAACTCTCTAGTGCCCCTTCCCCTCTGTTGCCTCCTATGTCACTGGTGGCTACCTGCTTATAAAAATGCAGAACCACCAATTGAGACACTGTAAGGGAAGAAAGAGAAAAAGAGGTAGGTCCCAAGATAGGCACTGCCAAGCTCTGAAAACTGAACTCACCTTGCTCCTTAGAGCTACACGTTCTTGAATTTATTCTGAGATGCGCATCTTCCTAAGCAACTCAGTCATCCAAGATGCACCAAATTTGCACAGGAAACCAGCCTATCCCTTTCTTCTGGGTAGTACAGAATATGACAGTGTTGAAGGCTGAAGCTGTAGCTGCCTAATAGGACACTTGCCTAGCAACAGACAAGCTCCTGGGTTCCATCCTCAGTCCCTCCGCAAGCAAATGCCCATGCTTCCAGCTAGGACTGATGCTTGAGGTCCCCCTGGGCAGCCCTGATAGCAAAGGTCAAGGGCAGAATTGGGGTCCAGAAACTCAGGAACCACACTGTACTTTCCTCTAAGTCCTTTCTCACCCTTCTGGTCTCCACTATGCAATATTAGATATGGCTCTCAGAACACTAGGCTTAATAACCTACCCCCAAAAATACTTAGTTGCTAAGAAAAGGTGCCATGAAGAAAGGAAAACAGTTTGGGTTAACTTTTCTGGGATTTGGACTTTAAACACCCTGAAATGTTATTCCCCCTACTAGCTTTAAAATGATGGCTGGATGTGTCCAATGTGCAAAGGCTCATTCCAAGACACCATTGGAATCCTTCACTTGAATCTGAAATACCATGCAGAAGCCATCCTGCTCTCCACAGGATGGTTTTCAACTGGGTTTCTTAACTCTCTGTTAGTCTTCAGTTAGCTCTCAGTGTTCTTGCATCAGCCACTCCGGGATAAAAATCACTTCTTTGACATTCCATATACTTTAAAATCCCTTCTTGTGCCAGGCAGTGCCTGGCACTAAAGAGGCAGAGGCAGGTGGATCTCTGTAAACTTGAGGCCAGCCTCATCTACTGATTTATAATGCTAGTTCCAGGGCAGGCTCCAAGCTATAGAGAAGCTCTGTCTTGAAAAAACAAAACCAAAACCAAAAAACCCAAAAACAAACAAATAAAAGATCACGTCTCACTATCCTCTATCTAAGAACCTGGTTCCTGTTGCTCTATACCAGTCCACATCAAGCCTGCTTTGGTAAGATTCTCTGTGGCTGCACTGTTTGCCACTATAGCTCAGAGAGGAACAGGCCTGCTCTCACCACAGCAACTTTTATACTTCTGCAATCAAGGAAGTTTTTGCTTCTTGAGTAGATGTCAAAACCCAATAAGCCTCACAACCATCATGTAATGGTTGGTCTTCATTAGAACAAACTAGCTAAAATACAAATTAGAAGTCAGTTTTGGATAAAATTGAAAACTGGTTCAAAGTAATCCTGTTGGTGTTCACAGCTTAATTTCCTGCCCTTACTGAAAAGGACAGAGTTTGATAAGGTGATATAAGTTACATTTAATTAGCGTGATTTAATCATTTCATATCAAAGCATTACATTGCCCTCCCTGAATATACACTTATTTTTCAACAAGAAGTATGGAAATTAAAGGTATTTCAAAGCTGTAAAGCAGGATCTAAGGGGGAAGCTAGTTGGTAGGTGAGGTATAAGCTTCAGTGTAAGAAAGAAACCCTGCTATTTCTGTAAGGAACATGTGTATTTGAGAAATCACAGGCTTTGGAGTCCAACAGACAAGTGCACCCCTTTAACCCCAGCACACAGGAGGCAGGGCAGGGGGATCTCTGTAAGTTTGAGGCCAGCCTGTTCTATAGAGTGAGTTCCAGTACAGTCAGGGTTACATGGAGAAAACTTGTCTCAAAATAACAAAAAAGGATGGCGGAGAGCTTAGACTCACTCTAATGTTCAAGACCAGTGTCATCTTCAGAGTGAGTTCTATTTTTATTCATCTTTTGAAAAAAATTTAATTTATTTTTATTATTTTGTGTGTATGAGTATTTTTCCTGCTTATACATCTGTGCACCACATGTGTGTCTGGTGCCCAAGGTGGTAGTGAGCTTCCCTTCCATATGGGTGCTAGGAATACAACTTGGGTCCTTTAGCAAGAACAAGTGCTCTCAAGCACTGAGCCAAGCCTCCAGCTCCACTTCTTACAATTCTTAAAATAAATTAAAAATTATTTTAAATTAAATAAAATAATTAAATTGTTCTTCTGTTAAACTGGGGTGATCAGGGCAACCCCATCTATATAGTAAGGAAGAAGTCAGGCAATGCACGTCAAGATGCCTAGTAAACTACAAGACATTTGCTTCTTCATCAAAGAAAATCCTAGCAGGGCAATGGTGGTGCACACCTTTGATCCCAGCATGTGGGGGACCTAGGCAGGTGGATCTCAGTGAGTTCAAGGCTAGCCTGGTCTACAGAGCAAGTTCCAGGAAAACCAGGGCTACATATAGATACCTTGTACTGAAAAAGGAAGAAAGGGAGGGAGGGAAAGAGAGAAAAAAGAGAAAGGAAGGAAGGAATGAAGAAAAGAAAGACAGAAAAAAAGGAAGGAAGGAAAGGAGAGGAGAGGAGAGTAGAAGAAAGGAAAGGAAAGGAAAGAAAAGAAAAGGAAAAGAAAGGAAAGGAAAAAGCCATAAAGAATAAAATATTTAAGTGACCCACTTAAGGGAGTCTATTACATTCAGATATTATGATCTACAAAGCAAGGGGAATTTGGCTCAGAACTGTGAAATCTTCACCTGATGAATAAGTCTTTTTTTTTTAGTTCTTAAAGATAAATTTTATTCATTTTCATACCGAGATGGGTAAAGCAGTAGCAGTTTCACAGAATTTCTCTTTGTGTGGAAATTTAAACATTCCATTTTGTTCACCTACTAATTAAATATTTATTAAGCCAAATGAGAAAAGAGTTCAGAAATAAGAATTCACTTTATAGGGCTGCACAGAGTATAAATCTGTAGAATTCATTGCAAATTCATGGTCACTTTTCTAATGAGAGTAAAGGAGGAAGAAAGTAGTTATTGTCAAAATAGTGCTGCATGCCAAAGAAGCCCAACCTGTAGGGATTTAAAAGAAAGCTTACTTAGTCTTCTTTTTAATGGCTTTTTTGAGACAGGGTTTCTCTGTGTAGCCCCAGCTGTCCTGGAACTAGCTCTTGTAGATCAGGCTGGCCTCAAACTCCGAGTGCTGGGTTTAAATCTGCCTGCTTCTGCCTCCCAAGTGCTGGGATTAAAGATGTGTGTCACTACTGCCAAAATTTGTTTTTTGAGATAGAGATAAAATTTGGGGTACTGGGACTAGAGAGAATGTCCAGTGATAAGATCACTTGCTGTTCTTGCAGAGGACCTAGTTTTATTTCCAAGCACCCCCATGGTAGCTAACAGATGCCTGCAACTCCAGTTCCAGGGGATCCAACACCCTCTTTTGGTCTCTGTGGTTCACAACTATACACTCAGGCTCACATACATACATACATATAAATAATAAATGTTTTTAAAATATGCAGGAGTTCGAGGCCATCCTGGCCTACATAGCGAATTCCAGGACAACCAGGGCTATGTAGGATGTAACTCACAAACGTAACTCCAGTTCCAGAGGATCTGATACCCTCTTCTGGTCTCTGCAGACACTGAACACATGTGGCGCACATGCATACATTCTGGCAAACACTCGTATAAATAAAATGAAGTAAAAATAAATAAAACCTCAAAAAAGATTCAAGGTGCAAAAAACAAGCTGTAAATCTAACACCTTATCAGCATACCTTATCAAACCAGACACTAGTAATATTAAACACTTGTACCTGTGATTAAGAACATTATGTTAAATAAACGTCCAAAACCAGAGATACACAACGCTATGCAAAAGTTTAATGGCTTATTTTGATGAAGGCTCCTTCACAGAGAAAAGGAAACAGTAAGATTTCATTTACACATTCAACAGTATCCCACAGACTTACAAAGAAGCCAGATTCTATTCAGCAACTATCAAACATCCAAAAGATATAAAGACTCTGACACAATCAAGTAGAGCTATCAGTTATTGTTAAGTTTATTGTAAGTTTCCTGTAAGAATTGTGCCTTGAGCAAGTTTCATATTAAATCCTTGGGAAACTAAACTTATGCATTTCATACTTCTGTTTCAGCTTCAGGACTTCTCTCAAGAACACAAAACCACATACCTTTCTGTATAATGTGTCTTGGGTGTTTTACAATTGGTAAAGTCAAGTTGCCCTGACCTGCCAACACGCTTCATGACCATTCAGTTCATCTCTAGGAGTTGGCCAGCTAGAATTGCTCTTGGTATATCTTCACCCTCGATGAAGTTCTACCTGACTCAAATGAGAAAGAAAGTCAGGAGATAGACTTCATTCTCAGCAAGTTTGGTCACTGGCCAGACTGAACAGAAACCATTGAAATGAGTGAGAATGAGGATCCCCCAAGGACAGGCAGAGAATAAGAGGAAATAAGATGGCAACAGCTGGGCGAGAAGAGCAGCAGTGAACTCCAGGACAGACCACAACTCTTTGATCAGCATCACCCATGCAAAAGCGAGTGATAACTTCAGTACCTTCCGTACCATCCTTCAAAGGCTGCTGAGAAGTCTGGCATCCACCTGCTTTTCCATGAATCCTCCTTTGCTATTTCGTCAATCTTACAAATAGCACCTACAAATCTGTGGCACCTACAAATGTTAACTGCCATGCATTAATCGTGTATCTGTTCACCTGTCTATCCCACAA
The DNA here is from genome assembly GCF_037038515.1 of Microtus pennsylvanicus. Classification (NCBI taxonomy): domain Eukaryota; kingdom Metazoa; phylum Chordata; class Mammalia; order Rodentia; family Cricetidae; genus Microtus; species Microtus pennsylvanicus. The sequence continues at coordinate 59,475,753 of NC_134601.1, read as the reverse complement.
ACATTTCAGAGGTAGGTGCTATGAAACTGCACCCTTCCTGGGGTTTCTTTTAGAGGTGCACACTGATGTATGGGATATATTTATTAAACCCTTTGTATTATTAAAACTACCTTTAGTCATTTTAGAAATATTTGAAAATACATAAAATCATTCAGGTGCTTATAATTACACCCTCCAGAGATGGCCACTTCTATTCTCCATCTTTTTTTTCCAATTTATATTATATTGTGTGTATTTTCCGAGGTCACTGTGTCTTCTTCAAAAGTGTAACATAATGGTTGTATGTGTGTTTTCAACAAATGAATATGTAGTATTTTAGTCACTTCTTATAGTTGTGTTCAAATTTAGTATTTCTCATTGTTATATCAGTATAAATATCCTGTGCATAAATCTCTGATGTGCCTCTGTTCAATCACTTAAGGTTACAGCCTCCAAAGCAGCATTACTAAATCAACAAGTATTAAGCCTTGATAGGAATTTTTATTCAGGCCGTATGTGGTGGCACATGCCTTTAATCCCAGCACTCGGGAAGCAGAGGCAGATAGATCTCTCTGAGTTTGAGGCCAGCCTGGTCTACATATTGAATTTCAGAACATCCAGGGCTATATTGAGAAAACTTATCTCAAAAATGACAACAAAGTAATGATACTAATTTTGATTTAGGGTTTTGTTGGCATTCCTTGGAGTGTTAGGTTTCCCTGGGATAGCTACTAAAAGACATCATAAATGAACCACACATGAACAGACAGCACTGACATTACTATCTCAAGGAAATGAAAGCACATACATTGCTGAAAGCATAAGCCATCCCAGGAAAATTGGTTTAGGTTAGGACTGATTTGGTTTACCAAAATGAAATCTTTTGATACACCCTGCTATCAAGATGCTCAACCCATCTCCTGAAACACAGAAAGCTGGACTACAGAACACGGTAGTTTGAGAAAACCCTTCCCCGTGACTCCATCAATACAGCACACAGTGTGATATCCAGAGAGCTGTCAATTTTGGTGCCATCACTCAAAGTTTTCTGAGGCAGTCTGTGTACAATATCACAAACTGCTCGGTGAGCCTGAGAGCCAAACATTTACACAGAGAACAGGGAGGTGAGTCTTGGCACAGTAGAAGATGAGACGCTGGAGTCTTTAGGAAGACTGAATGAAAGACGTGTTCTGTCTGATGGGTCAGGCACGACAGGATAAAGTGCATGAGTGTTTAACATGCTACCCAGCCATATGGCCCCTGGATTTACAAGCTGTTAGGATCACAATCAGTCGCTGGGCTCAAGCAGCCCTCTCAGAAGGAAGCCTGGAAACAACCAATGCAGCCGTTAAGGGTCTAAGATCTCTTTTTACAAAGCACCCCCATTTCTTTAACCTGCACACCTTTATGGTAGGGCATGCAGGATTCATTTGCTCCTGGGGGCCAGAGGAAGTAAGATCACACAGGGTAGAAAGCCTGAGGAAGGCTTCACACATTTGTTCTGTTTTGATATACGCTGCCTGACAATCTCATGCTTTAATCCCATTTCGAATTCACCATAATAAATGTGCATCAGTTCCAGTTCTGTCTCAATTGTGTTAACATGAAGGCACTAAACAGTTGATAAATACACCGAGATAGCACTGTCTTAGGTCCTGTCAATGATTGTGCTGCTTTACAAAACTGGTAAATGTATTTTTACAAATTTTTTCATGGAGACAGTCAACAGATGTGAAAACTCATCACACAGAAGAGCAAATGAAGGTCCTATCAGCTCAGCAGTAATTTGAAAAAAGGGTGAGAGCAAAAACCAATAAATTACAGCAGAATGGCTACGAGCTTATTTCAAGTGTAAAAAACTGATTCAGAGTTAAGTGGCTCTTAGACTATTACACCTCAAAGTTCCAAGTGCCTCTTTAAGATGACATGGTCCCCTCATAATCTTACATATAGTAATATTAAACTGTTTTTCTTACTTACTAAATGCATTATAGGGACATAGATGCATTACAAAGTATTTATAATGTGGGGCGGTGATGGTACATGCCTTTAATCCCAGCACTCGGGAGGCAGAGCCATCAGGATCTCTCCTGTAGTCCAGCGTGGTCTACAGAGTGAGTTCCAGGACAGTCAGGGCTACACAGAGAAACCCTGTCTCTAAAAACCAAATATGTAATAGATAGATAGATAGATAGATAGATAGATAGATAGATAGATAGATAGATAGATAGATAGATATAAATATATTGGAAGGAGAGGGCTAGAAGTCTAGCCCCATTTCCAAATTAAAAATTTCAACACTTCATCTATACTAATAACTCCATGTTCTAAACATCTTTCTGAACCCTGCTGTGTTACTGGCTATGAACTGTGCTGGCTTTGACTGGAGGAAGAAGGGATAGAGTGACAATGAAGGTAATGGAAAAGAGAGGGCAACAAAGGAATGTAGTAGGAAGTGGAAAATAATTGGGGAATAATATACATACCGTCAAGGTCTTCAAGAAAACCATCAAAATGAAGTATTACAGTTAAGTGTCGAAGAGTTAACAACCACAAAAATGCTGTAAAGATTGGGGAATTCATGGAATCAGTATGTGGAGTAGGCACTGGCACTGGCACACACACACACACACACACACACACACACACACACACACACAAAACTAGTATGCAGGCAAGGGGAAAAGCATGGGCTGAAGATGTCCATCTGGAAGTCATCAGTATATATATTTAAGTACTGTATTCATGGCAGTACTGCCCTTCTATTGGCTCAGGTTTGAAGTAATCCTTATCTTAAATCATCTTTCTGTTAATTCAATTTTCAAACAAACATATACTATAGTACCTTATGAATCTTTATTCTATTTTTAGGAATTGTATCTGATACTTTCGCTACAGATTAATTCATTTACTCATTTGACAAATATTTACAGGTCCCTTCATCTCTTTTTCCTGCTTCCTGGCTACTACAAAGCAGATAGCTTTCTTCTGTCCTGGCTTCCTGCCACAATGGGCCTCGTCACAGCACCAAAAGCATGGTCAGTTCACCTAATTGAGCTGAGACTTCTCCAACCATGAACCAAAATTAACCTCTCCCCCTTTAGGTTTCTCTCGTATTCTGTCACAGTGGCTTATGCTGTCTAATGTAGCACTAAACCAAAATGAAATATACAGCCATCAAAAGATCTAGAACAGGGAAAAAGAGATGGACCAGTGGTTAAGGGCACTTGTTGCTCTTGCAGATGACACAGGTTCAGATCCCAGCATCCACATGGCAGCTAACAATCATCGGAAACTCCAGTTCCGGGGATCCAACACCCTTTCTTGGCTTCCAAGGAGCACTGGTGGTACACAGACATACAGTGCAGGCAAAAACACATGCACACAAAATAAAAATAAATCTCTAAAAGACACAGAGGACAATTAAAGGACATCACTACAGGAAAGGAGCCCATGTGAAAGGCTACTGTATGATTCCAATTATGATACTCTGGAAAAGGCGTTACCATTGAGACAGTAAAAGTCGTGGTGGTTGCCAAGGGCTAGGAGGATTTTTAGGGTAATAAAACCATTCTTTATGATTCTCTAATGGCAGATATATGTTGTTAAACACTTGTCAAGATATATAAGGCCTTATCCACATGGTACCATCCCCTCGTCCTTTGGCTCAGCTTAAATGTCAACTCCACTCTGAAGCTTTGGCAGAGCCTCTAAGTAAAGCTTTCTCCTCCATCCTCCTGCAGCTCTTTGATTGTCCCTCTCATAGTACTTAGAGCCAACTATTATTGTTTACTCTCAAGCCAGTTTCTACTCTAACGTGAGCTTAAAAACCAGAGACAGGATCATTCTTCATATCCCCAGCATTCAGGAAGTAAAGGACATATGACATTTGAATAAACACATGAGCAGATGATTATGAAGACCTTAACTCAGACCACAGGGCTATTTTGTAAACCGTGGTTAGCATTTTATCTGCAGAACCTTCCAAACGATCCACTTGCTTACTTGTTTCACATTCTGGAAAGAACCACTGCCCTGATGTTTAGAAGCAGGTGGCATTCTGTGGACAAATTTGTGTTTTAAGAATCCCATCTCAGGCCGGAAGGTGGTGCCGCCGCCTTTAATGCCAGCACTTGGGAGGCAGAGGTAGCTCCCATAAATGTGTTGTAAGAGTCCAGTCTCAATTTCAATCACTTTCTCTGTTTCAGTTTCTAGAAAAGGCAACTTAGAGTTAGGAAAGAAGAGAGTAAATGAAGACAAAGTCCGAATGATTCAGCCAATAAATAGTTTAATGAGAACCAAGGTCTATAACATACATAGCAGGACCTGTGCTGGCAGCCTTCTGCTGTAACCTGTCTGGGGATAACCAACTGCATTTAACCCACGCTTGAAAAGAAGGCCCTTTTGAATGTCACCCATCAGTATCCATCTTCACAGAAGACACCAATCTGGGGTCACACTCTCAATGTGAATACTTCCTCTTAGGGAAGAGGTAACACAGATGCATAAACAACCTTAAGTCATCCTACTACTCTTCAATAAGAGGACCCTCGGGAGACCACTGGTTCTGTAAACACATACGTCTTTGTCAAAATACATTAGGAACACAAAGGAGAACAGTAGAAAGGGCGGTAGTGTTGGGTCCATGGATTTTTCAGTTCTTAGATCTGAAGCCTCTTGAGCTGCTCGTATGTAATAAAAAACTGAAAAGTGAGTCATGGAAGATTTCTGAGTTGATACTGAAAGTTAAACCCATTTTGAAAATTGTACATTGCATTTTCTTAAATTAATGTACTTAGACTAAAGGGGGCTTCCTTCAAAGACTTTTCTTTTTAAACTGGATTTTAAAAAATATTTATTTATTTATTTATTATACAATATTCTGTCTACATGTATGCCTCCAGGCCAGAAGAGGACACCAGACCTCATTACAAATGGTTGTGAGCCACCATGTGGTTGCTGGGAATTGAACTCAGGACCTTTGGAAGAGCAGGTAATGCTCTTAACCGCTGAGCCATCTTTCCAGCCCTTCAAAGACTTTTCTTAAGATGAGATGTGTTGGGCCACGCAGTCGTAGCACACACCCTTAATCCTAGCTCTTGGAAGGCAGAGGCAGGCGGATCTCTGTGAGTTCAAGACCAGCCTGGTCTACAGAGTGAGTTCCAGGACAGATAGGACTGTTACACAGAGAAGCCCTGTCCTGAAAAATCAGGAAAAAAAGATAAGATGTGTTGAATGCCTACTATTTTCCATTATGATCATTGGTACTGAGCAATGAAAATGAATTATAATATAGTTATAGTTTTCAAAAGCAAACAGAACAAACACAACACAATACAAAACCCAATTCCAAAGAGAGAAAGAGATATACTCTCTGTTCAGTCTACAGATTCCAGAAGGGTGGGGAATTACTTTTCAACCCTGCCAAGCTCACAAGTACACAAAGTATCCAGTGCATGGCTCAACCCATACAAGGCACTAAAGCATGGCTGAAGGAGAGAAAGGCACCCACGATAGTCCTACTTGGCTGTGGTTTTGTTCACTCTACCAATGCTTTGTGTCCTGCTGGCATTTTCTAGCTATTTGGGTCTCACAGTTAAGAACTCTAGACCACAAAAGCATGGAGTTTCCAGTGAGCATCTTCTATCAGTGTCACTAAATTTTGTTTTATTAGATTTATTTGCTTACTTATTTATGTATTTGCTGGGGAGGACATGTGCCTGCCAGAGTGTGTGCATGAAGTTCACAGGACAACTGGCTGTGCTTGATATTTTGTTGTATTACATTTATTTGGTTATTTGTTTGTTTGTTTGTTTGTTTGTTTGCTGGGGAAGGTATGTACCTGCCACAGTGTGTGTGTGTGTGTGTGTGTGTGTGTGTGTGTGTGTATGTATGTGTGTGTATGTGTGTTTAGAGTTCAGAGGACAACTTACAGGAGCAAATTCTCTCCTTTCACCGTAAGTCCCAAAGATTAAACTCAGGTCACCAGGTATGGAGGTGAGCACCTTTACACACTGAGCCATCTTAGACAGTTTGATTTAAAGAGGAACATCTGGCACATCTTTTCTGTCCCTTTAAGTATATGTATTTGCCTCCAAGGGAAAGTTATTTCTCTACTTGGTTCCATTCACACTGGTCTCCAATGGGATGCTTGAGTTTCTTACTTGTCTATAAAGGATTTAATAATCAAAATTATCTTCCCATAACCTAGAAATACCTGGGACTTTGAAGGACTGGCTTGCATTCTCAGTTTCTAAAAGGATACAATGATGTTCCAGGGTCCAAGTCGAAGCCAGTTTGGCCAAAATCCTTTATAGAGGGCAAAAAAACCCTCATGTTTCCACATCTGAGGTAAAGACATAACCAAAAATAGTGAATTTCCTTTTTTTATTACATTTGACAACCATTTTCCATGCCCACTCCCCAGAAACTTTGGCTACTATGAATGGTCTCTTTTCTGAAGATATACTTCATAGTCTAAATAATTTGAATCTAAATGCATCAAACCATTATTCAATATTTATTTCTTGAGCACCCAACATATACAACACATACTTCTTAACTCTGGGAATATAACCATAAGTAAGAGCTGGGCATGGCAGTACATGCCTATAATCTTAGCACTCTGGAAGTAGAGAAAGTAAATCAGGAGTTCAATGCTATCCTTAGCTATACAGTGAATTTGAGACTAGCCTCGGTCTCTACATGAGACCCTGTCTCGAAACACCCTAATTAAATGTAGTGGGTCACAAACAAATAAAAACGATGAGAAATAGGAGTTGTTGGGTATTAGAAGGGAATTTTGAGGGAGCGGGACAGAAATGAGAGGATAATGCAAGATAATCGATTCAAGTACATTATATGAACATGTGAAATGAAATTGTGAGAAATAGTAACTTCCCAGGCAGTATGTCTGCAGTAACTAGAAATAGCTACATAAAGTGACGGCACACCTAAAGGACCCTATCCTTGTCATCCATGTCCTTGTGCAGCTCTCACATCATATCAGGACTGTTGAACAGAGCAGAAATTAACACTGCTAGATTATAAAAAAAAACAGTTGATATATAATGAGGTGTCTATTGCCTCCTCTCTTGAATTATTCACTCTGATGGAGACCAGCTGTCATACCATGAAACGAGGCCTACATCATAGGGAGCTGAAGCATTTAACTAACATCAATGAGTCACCTTTGAAGGAGATATGCTAGCCCCACTCAAGCCTTGATGATGGCTGAAGTCTTGGTTGACGTACGGCCTCTTAAGAGGTCTCACTCTCGAATCATTCAACAAGGCTGCTTCTTAATTCCTGATCCCCCAAAACTGGAAAAGAATACTGTACTTTTAAGACACTGAGTTTTAGAGTAATTTGCTATACAGCTATACATAGCTTATACAATCTGTGCCTCTACTGAATGTATACTCTATTGTGGTAAGCAAATACACACATCGTTTCGATAGATAGATGATGGATAGATGGACAGATATTGGTAGATATTATTATATCGATACATATTGTATCCAGAAATGATAAAAGGGATGAAGAAAACCAAGGAAAGGAATAAGGACTTGAGAAAGTCACTTTCCTTCTCCGACTCTGTTTTCTACTTTTAAAGTTACTGTGACTCCACGGGATATTTCAGGTGAGTGTTTGGAGGGCTATGTGTGACGAACAACATGAACTGCTGTGTATTGTGGTGCCCTGACTTACATAGCAGGGGGTCTCTATATGCACCAAATGGTCTCAAGAACTAGATGACTGACTTAAGGCCAAAAGCTGATGCCATATGCTGAATTCTGCCAAAAAGTAGTTTATATAATAGACAAATATCTATAAAGTAATGGCAATATGTCGGGTGTTTTGTCCGATACTGAAAAATGTTGTTCTGCCTTTCAGTGGTGAAATGAATTTTAGCACTGTTTTGAGAAATGAACACATTTTAATAAGATAATGATATGAGAAGCCAGATTTAAAAGCATCTCTTTTCTCATCCTTCAAATTAAGAACCTAGAAATAAGTGTCTTTATTAATCACTTGGGGATGGGAAAGACAAATAATAACATAGTAATAATACTATTGATAGACAGTCATAAATAATATGCTTCTACCAATGGACCTCCAGCAAATACTGAAACACTCAATCCAAAATTCATGTTTTAATTTTGAAAATTATCCAAAATAAAGTTGAGATGCAGATAACCTAAAAACATGAAATTAAATGACAAGAGACCTCAGAGATTATCCAATTATCATTATCTCAATTACCACACTAAAATCCTAATTGGTTTAAGATCTCCACCTACCAACTAAAATCAACTTTTAAGAATTATAAATCAGACTATACGACAATCCTACTTCAAAGTTCTCAGGTGGCTTTCATTCTAATTCTAAATGCTTTGTAGCGACCTCTAGGATCCTACATGATTTAGACTATGTCCCTGTTTGCAAATTCACTTCCTATGACTTCTTCTTTGCTTACTGTACTCAGCCACACAATCCTTATTTTTAACTCTAATAAAGTCAAACTCATTTCAACTCAGGCCTTTTATAATCTGTTCTTTATTTATGAAATGGTTTTCTCAAGATTTGCGTGTGGTCACCTCCTTCCCATCATCCAAATTATCAAAAAAAAAAAACCCCAGATTTTATAGGGGACATGGTTTTTGATGCTTAGTTTGATGTGTATGAGGAAGAGCTCATAGTATTTGGAGATATTAGGCTTAAATTGGTAGAATTCTGTGGTTATAGGGAAGCGTTCTTAGGATCATTAGCATACAGATAGGTATATAACCAGAGAAGGTTTACAACATCTGGTCACCAAATCCAGACCCGGGAAGTCATCTTCGACACACCCTCTTCCCCACACATCTCCATATCATCTCAACAAAACTCTATTATTCCAATTATTCTCAATGATTAAATTCTTCTAACTAAATTATTCCTAATTCTGTCCCATCTTCTACATTCCCAGTCACACTGAGGCTCAGGCCTTCATCATTTCTCACTCAGATCACTACATAAAACTTTTAATCAACATCCTTATCTCCAACTCAATGGCTCTTAAAGTCAACTAGGTTAGAACCTTGCTGGAAATATAAATTCTCAGGTCCCATTTCTGACATGCTGAATTAATTCAGGTAATTCTAAAACATGTTAAACAGAGAAGACCTAGTCACTGTCCCACCCTCATCCCCTTAAATTAGTGGTCTTCAAACTTGGATGAACACACAACCACCTGTGAAATTCTAAAACTCTTAATAACCCAGGTTCTGAGTTGACTGATCTAAGAAAAACATGGGAGCTGTGAAATTAATGAGTGATTCCAATGTGTACCCAAGATTGAGACCCACTATCTTAGATACTATTTCCACAAAGACAGAGTGTCGTACTTAAAATACAAATGGGACCTGTTTAAAGCTCTCAGTATTTCTAAGCATCTCAATATAATCCAATCAACCTATAGCTACTGATATCAGGAAAGTATCAAGCATATTAGTTAAGAATGCTTCCTTAAGCCAAAAAGTCTGAGTTTATTGCAGCACGCCTATTTGCTAACTGTAAAATTCTAAGGAAGGTGACCCTTCAGTGCCAAAATATCTATCTCATGGGATAATGAGGAGAATGAAGTGACTGAATGCATGTAAATCTCATTAGAACAGCTCCTGTCATACAACAAAGCATTTAGCAAATGTGAGTTATTTAAAATTCTCAAGTATGGGCCATAATTTCCTACCATAGAGTTCTAGGTTTTATCAGTTATTATGCTATATTTATTATCTATTTGTAACTGTCAGTACTTTAGTAATACCTATAATTCCCTTTAGCTATTAAAATAGTACCTCATAAATAACAAATATATGTTCATTGAAACTGATAACAGCAGAAAAATCATATGGCCCCTTCACATTTTATCCCTGAATTTGTTTTTTATAGTAATAATGTAACCAATACTTCTGTATACATTTATGATATCCAACCCCAACAGAAATACTCAAGACAGAATGTGATCAACAGAACAACCTGGAACTTAACCCAAGTATTGGGTTTTGAAGCTTCTTAAGTACCAGGACTTCTACTACGGAGTCTCTCCTTATTTGAGGTTGGAAAGCATGGGATATAGTAATCCTATTAAAATTTTTATTTTGTGTATAGGTGTTTTGTCTTCATGCATCTCATGCAACATGTGCATGCAGTGCCTATGAAGACCAGAAGAGGGTGTTAGATCCCCTGGCATTATAGACAGTTGTGATGTATCATGTAGGTGCTGGGACTTGAACACAAGGCCTTTGGAAGAGTAACCAGTACTCTTAAGTGCTGAGCTACCTCTCCAGCTTCCTAATTAAAAAAATAGAATTTCATACACCAGTACTCATTTATATCATTTCCATCCCTCTTGCTCCCCTTTTAACTTCCCCTTCCATGACCTGGGATATATTAAATATTGATAGTAATAATTCTACACAATGCTATTATATGTATTATTATATGTATACATATATGTATTATATGTATCCTGTATTTTCAAGCATTCAAATTGGAATAACATTAAGAAGCACTATGCATTAGCAAATTTTCTGGGAGTGGTTATTTGCCTTTGGATGATTCTCAGAGGCTACTAAAAAATACACCTAATGGTTGCTTAATATTCAGAATATGTAGCAAGAAGAATAAAATGTTCTCAAACATCAAAGAAAACAGAAACTGTAGCCCAAACCCACAGTGCACATACCTTTAAAATACCATCCAAAGTACCCTTGTAGAGGTCCACATGTCCCACTATTGCCCTCTGATTCATCATTCGTGTTCTCACCACGTCAACCGGGTTAGATGCCAGAGCCCCAGCCAAACCACAGGTAAAGCTAGAACTAAAAGTGAGAACTAATTTAAGAAGATTATCCCTACTTCAATCACTTGTCCACTTAAACAGAATTTAGGCCAAATGAAAAAGCTCTAATAACTCAGATCCATTAGCTAAAACCTGATAGTCCTTCATTATACAGAGAAAGAAAATCCTTTTTAATGAAAGGCTGTCCCTTCACATGGATTGCCCTTGGAAGGGGAAATAGATGGGATCTCCTGAGTAAACTATGGGCAGGGAGGGGGGTGCTAAAGGGAAGGGGATGGGGGATGAGAACATGAGGGGATGGGATTGTCAAGTTGGGGGAGGGGTGGGGTGGAAGAGCAAGGAAAGAGGTATCTCAATAGAGGGCTCCATTATGGGGTAAACTGGATGCTATGGAAATTCCCAGGAGTCCACAAGGATGATTCCAGAGAAGACTCCTAGCAATAGTGGAGAGAGTGCCTAAACTGGCCTTCCCCTGTAATCAGATTGATGACTACCTTCATCCAGTAACTGATGGAAGCAGAGCAGAGTTCCACATTCAAGCACCAGACCAAGCACCAGTCCAGTCAAAGAGAGGGAGGAGGGATTACATGAGCAAGGGGGTCAAGGTCATGATGGAAAAACACAGACAGACAGCTGACCTAAACTTGCAGGAGCTCAGACTGACAGCTGGGAATCTTGCATGGTACCGAACCAGGCTCTAGGTAGGTGGGCGACAGTTTTGCAGCCTGGTCTGTTTGTGGGACCCCGACAGTATGACCAGGACCTACCCCTAGTGTATGAGCTGGCTTTTTGGAGCCCATTCCAAACGGTAGGATGCCTTGTTCAGCCTTGATGCAGCCGGGGGGAGGGGTAGGACAGGAGACACTTGGTCCTGCCTCAATTGAATGTGCCAGGCTTTAATGACTCCCCATGGGAGGCCTTACCCTCCTGAGGAGTGGATGGGGGTGGGCTTGGGAGAGAGGGAGGAGGGGGGAAGGGGAGCTGTGGCTGGTATGTAAACTAAATAAAATGAAATAAAAAGAAAGGTTGTCCCTTTCATTTTCATTCTAAAACTCAGCCTCTTTTATAGAAGAGATAATCCACAGACCTAACAACATCCCTAAGCAGGAATTGTCCTGTACTATTGATAAGTTCTAAAAATTTTTCTGACAACAGCATCATGTGCCAAACTCATTTAAATAGCAGAATATCATAGCGCTTACACGACAAAGAAAATGCAAGATGAGAGCAGAAATAAACTTCAACCAAAAATAGGAAGTACAGGGTGATGGAACTGGGGTTGCAGCTCAGTTCACAGTGCTTGCCTAGAAAGCATGAAGCCCTGGCTTCCATCCCTAACACCGCAGAAACAGGCTGTGCTAGTGCACGTTGCACATCTGTAATCCTAGCACCCTGGAAGTAAAAACAGGATGGTCAGAAATTCAAAGTCATCCTTGTCTACACGATGAATCTGAGGCCAGTCTGAGATATATGAGACCTTTCCTCTAACGTCGTAAATAAAGTACATGCTGTCCAAGAATATCATACAAGACAGGTGGTGGTGGCAGCACACACCTTTAATCCAAGCACTTGAGAGGCAGAGGTAGGAGGAACTCTGTGAGTTCAAGGCATGGTCTACAAATCAAGTTCCAGGACAGCCAAGACTGCACAGAGAAACCCTGTCTCGAAAAAACAAACAAACAAAAATAAAACCAAACAAAAAAGAGTATCATACAAACATGTAATAGGTCTGTATACTATACACAGCTCCCAAGTGGCCAGGTATCCACAGCAGCTGAAGGTAAGTGTGGGTAATGGGTAGGGGAAATATAATCAGAGTACTTCACATGCATGTTATGAATATGCACATGTTATGTTATTACATAATACAAATGTAAGAAAATGTCATTCTGCAACCAGGTGGTGGTGGCACATGCCTTTAATCCCAGCACTCGGGAGGCAGAGGCAGGCAGATCTCTGTGAGTTCAAGTTCAGCCTGGTCTACAGAGCTAGTTCTAGGACAGGCTCCAAAACCACAGAGAAACTCTATCTCAAAAAAAAGAAAGAAAGAAAGAAAGAAAGAAAGAAAGAAAGAAAGAAAGAAAGAGAGAAAGAGAGAAAGAAAGAAAATGTCATACTGAAACACATAATCTTCTAAAATGAATATATACTAATTAAATAATGAGAAATGTAAATAATAGTAAATGTCACAATAAAACCCACTATTTTATATAATTAATACATAGCAATAAATTCAAAAGTATCAAATATTCAGAAGGCTTGAAGTATTGGCGACAGGAGACAAGTATTAAGGCCGTGAATATCAGTTATAAATCTACCTGAGGACATCAGTAAAAGAGGCTTTTTATGTTCAAGCTGCTGAATCCGGAGAATGAATTAAACACTGCTCACTTACACAAAGTGTGTTAAAATGGTGTCTCCCAGCATTCCTGACAGTATCAGGTGCTTCTTGGTAATATCATAAACTGGCAACTCTACTCCCACCACGATGGCAGCACGCTGAGCAGTTGGGACCACGCCCTACAAAACCAAGGTGATATCAGACCCCTGAGAAATACTGAGAGTGACATATATCTTAAAGTGAACAAAAATGAGTCGATGATGGAAATTGCCAGAAAAATAAACTCTGAAATGTATAGTTCATTCTTTCAAATAAGTGACTAACGCTGGGATGTTTCTAATTCCCAGTCCACATGCTGTACTACAAATAAAAGCATTCATAACTTCTAATGCACAAGAGACAAAAAAATTGATAAAATATGTTAAGTTAAACTTCACCATAATTAAAAACTTGCAATTTAAAAGATACCATGAAGTGAGTGAGAGAATAACCCACACAATGGAGAAATACTTGAAAATCATAAAGAATTCAGTCATTAGAAAAATGTACATCAAAACCACAATGATAGTCAGGCAGTGGTGGTGTGCGCCTTTAATCCCACACGTGGGAGGCAGAGGTGGGTAGATCTCTAAATTTGAGGCCAGCCTGGTCTACAGAGTGAGTTCTGGGATAGCCAGGGCTACAAAGAGAAACCCTGTAAGGAAAAAAAAAAACCACTCACAGTGACATGCCATTTCACACCTCCTGGGATGACTGTAGTCTTTTTTTTTTTTTCGTAAAATAGGAAGTCTTGGTAAAGGTGTGAGGAAACTGGAGCCCTTACCACTGCTAATAAGTGGATACAATGGAGCGCCAGCATGGCAAACAATTTGTCATCTCCTCAAAGCATTAAACAGAAAATTACCAGATGACCTAGCAATTCCATTCATAGACACACACCCAAAAGAACTGAAGGAACATTTTCTTTTGTTGTTTTTGTTTTCCAAGATGGGGTTTCTCTGTGTGACCCTGGCTGTCCTGGAACTCACTCTGTAGATCAAGCTGGCCTCAAACTCATAGAGATCCGCCTGCCTCTGCCTCCCCAGTGCTGGTATTAAAGGTGTGCACTGCCACCGCCTGGCCTGAAAACACATTTGCATGCAAAAATGTACATAGCACTGTTCATAGCAATAGCTAGCATATTATTGAAAAACACAAAATAATACAAATGTTCATTATCTAATGAATAGATAAATAAAAAATATAGCATATGCCCAAAATGGAATTGCTATTTGGCCATAAAAAGAAGTGATATTCTGGGACTCAGGGCTTAGCTCAGTGACAGAATATTTGCTTAGAAAGAGAGGAGAGAAGGAAGGAGAGGGAAGGAGAGTGTGCATATCTACTCCCTGAAGACTGGCATAATACAATTCCACTTGGATGAAATATGTGAAGTAAGCAAGTCTATATGGATGGAAAGAAGAGTAGTGGCTCTGTAGAGTTCTGAGGATTGGCACTGATGGCAATGACTATTAAATGGTAGGGAGTTTCCTTTTGGTAGTGAAATTTCCTCAACTTAGACACTAGTGATGGTGGCATAAATCTATGAAACCACCTGATAGAACTGTATATTTTAAAGATAAAAATTTTTGGAATATGTGAATTTTCCTAAGAAAGCATTTAGGAGAAAATACAATGATAAAGGAAAAGGCACTGAAGAGGGCAGAGTTCAGTGGTACAATGGCAAGTCAGACATCTCCATCCATAGTACTCCCAAAATAATGAGTCGGGGCAACAATGGGGAGCCTGTATGATGAGGACAGAAAGAGAACATGAGGAATAAAGAAAGAGGTGAAAAGACAGGCAGAAAGACACAGAAATACAGAGAAGTGAAGCAAAGAGACCAAAGGAACAGTTCGCAGCTCTAGCACCATCAAAAGGGTGGGAAATTGACAAGCAGTAACCACGCATAAGCAGTAGAGTCCAGGCAGCCCAAGTAGCAGCTAAGTGGCAGTCCTGCGAGCCTTAAATCAAACATGGAGATTTGGGTTGACGCTGAGTGTTCCTGGATGGCAGGCTAACATGGGAGAGGCAGTCCACTGCATCACTCCCCAAATGCTGGGGTGTAATAATCAGGTACCATCTTGAGAGGGGGCCTGTTGTTTGACTGAGCTATTCTACAGAACTGAAAAATGGGAAATCACAAGCTCAGGAATAGGGATACCTAAGACACCTAGAGATACCTGTCACGGTGTCTGGATGGAAGATGCCCATCAGAAGAAGCCACATAGAGAGAGCGAATTAGACACAGACATACTGAATTTTAAGTGGAAGGAAGTGTGAGGCATGGAGGATGAGGATGGAATCTGCTCCCATCCTCCACAGTGAGCAGTGAGTCCTGTCACCCATGGATTACATCAGAGGCTGAAAACTCTAAGCTCTTACAGAGGACCTGAGTTCAGTTCCTAGCACCTACATCAGGTAGATGACAACTGCCTGCCTTCCAATTCCAGAGGGATCCCCCTACCTCTACTTTGATGTGGCGAGTCCTCTCTGTGTGCTGTGATTGCCACTGACGAATAAAGAGGCTGCCTTGGCCTGTTGATAGGGCAGAACTTAGGTAGGCATGGAAGACAGAACTGAATGCTGGGAGAGAGAAGGGCAGAGTCAGGGAGACGCCATGGATCTGCCACTGGAGATAGACGAGCTTTGCCAGTAAGCCACTACCACACGGCGATACACAGATTAATAGAAACGTGTTAAATTAAGATGTAAGAGTTAGCCAATAAGAAGCTGGAGCTAATGGGCCAAACAGTAATTTAATTAATACAGTTTCTGTGTGGTTATTTTGGGGCAAAGCTAGCCAGGTGGCCGGGACGAACAAGCAGACCCTCCTCCTACACTACTTTAACCTCCAAAGGCATCTGCACTCACGAATACATACCAATACATAAATATATACAAGTATACATAATTAAAATAATAGAAAATGTTTTAAAAATAAATAATCACGAATCCTTAGGAAAGAATAAATTTTGATAGAGCAGGTAAATAAGAATTAGGAGAGAAGAATCAAACACCATTAACTTTTTAAATGAGGTAATGACTAAGATAAAGAAGGGACAGATGAGTATATATGTTTGCAATAACAATATTTTTTGAGACAAGGTTTTTCTGTGGCTTTGGTGCCTGTCCCGGAACTTGCTCTTGTAGACCAGGCTGGCCTCAAACTCACAGAGATCTGCCTGCCTCTGCCTCCCGAGTGCTGGGATTAAAGGCATGCGCCACCACCACCCAGCTGCAATAACAATCTTAAACGCAAATGGTATTTAGTCACTACTTTATAAGCCAGACTGGCTATAAGAAATTAAAAGAATAACAACACTCAAGTCCTAGTTGTTTGTTTTCTGTAAATGACTTGCCTCACTAATAAAGACATACTGAGACTAAATGAAAAGTAACAAAAAATGAAATTCAAACAAAGAGAATCTAAAAGCAAACAGAATTAGCTATTCCCATAGGTGACAACGCTGATTTCAAAACAAAATTATTAAGAAAAACTAAAGACGGTCCCTGAATGGGGTTATGGCTTAATAGTACACTATTTGTCTGGCATATGCAAGGCTCAGAGTTCAATCTCTAGCAAAGATAATAAAAAGATGTCTATCACACATTAATAAATAGAATAATCAACCAAAAAGTATAACAACTGTAGATATACATGCACCAAATATTGGTATAGCCAATTTCATAAAACAAACATGGCCAACATAAAATTACAAGTAGGTACAGATACAATCATAGTGAGTGACTTCAGTAACTCATTGCTACCACCAGATTTCATCTGGGCAAAATAGTAAAGAAACCAGTTAAACAATAATACAGATAAAATCGACAAAATATATATACACATCTACAGAATATCTTCCCAATGGCTGTATAACACAAATTCTTCTCAGTAGCCCACAGAACTTTCTACAAAATACATCATATTTTAGGCCATAGAAAAAGTTTAAGGGGGCCAGACATGGTAACACCACCTTTAAATCACAGCACTCGGGAGGCAGAGGCAGGCAGATCTCTTAAGTTCAAGACCAACCTCGTCTACATAGCAGGTTGCAAGCCAGCCAGGGTTATATAGTTAGACTCCTATCTCAATTACAAACAAACAAACAAACAAAAAACAAACAAACAAAATATCCTATGGAGCTAAAGATGGCTCAGCAGTTCAGAGTACTAGCTGCTCTTCAACAGGATTAGGTTCAATTCCATCACCTATGTGGCAACTCACAAGAATGTGTAACTCCAGTTCCAAGTATCCAATACCCTTGCCTGGTGTCTGCAGGCACCAGGCACTATGTGGCAAATAGACATACGTGCAGGGAAAATATCCATACAAATAAATATAGGGTTTTTTTTTAAATTTTAGTAGGGGCTGGAGAGATGGTTCAGTGGCTAAGAGCATGCACTGCTGTTGCAGAGGACCTGAGTTCTATTCCCAGCACCCATGTCAGGTGGGTCAAAACTGCCTGTAACTCTAGTTCCAGGACATCCATTAGTACAGCTTCCAAGAGCACCTGCAAACACACACAGATACAAACAATTCAAAAATAGTAAAACTAATTTTTTTAAGTAAGGGGCTGGGTAAATGGCTCAATCAGTGAATTGTTTGCTATACAAGCATGAGGACCTGAATTCAACTCTCAAAATCCACTTTTTTTTAAAAGAGGGGTGTGGTGATGCACACTTGTAATCTCAGTATTGAGGAGGAAGAGAGAAGACTCCCTCCAGTGAGGGGCCTTGTCTCAAAATAATGAAGTAGACAGAAGAATGACATCCAAAGTGATTATTCTCTGTCATCCACAAACGCTTACACACACCACACACACACACACACACACACACACACACACACACACACACACACAAGATATTAAAGCAGAAAGGGGATAATCTGTGACAACGAAGGGAATTAGATGCAAGTACATATAATAGGGATGAACATAATCAAAGCATGCCATATGCATATATGAAAATGTCAGCACAAAACACCTTTTCTATAAGATACACTGACAAAATTTTTTTAAATGATAGGCCTGGTGATATAGTCTTGGCAATTAATCCCAGATACTCATGATGCTGAGGCAGAAGAATCCTAAATTCAAGGCTAGTGTTGACTACAGAAAGAGTTCATGGCTAGCCTTACCAACTGAGTGAGACCCTATCTCTCAAACTTGTTTGCATAGGATATACAAGGCCCTAAACTCAATCTGCAGTACTAGAAGAAGAATTTCTCTAAGCAAGGTGAACATGAGTCCACACCCATTACAATGACAAAATAATAAAAACATTGGCAGCTGGATGTGATAATGCGCACCTTTAATACCAGCACTTGGGTGGCAGAAGCAGGTAGATGTGGGATATCCTTCTATATGTGTGTTACTTTTATTGGTTAATAAATAAAGCTGCTTTGTCCTATGGCAGGGCAAAATATTGCCAGGCTGGAAGGGATATATAGAGAGAGCAGGTGGAATCAGGGAGATACCATGTAGCTTCCGAAGGAGGCAGATGCCATATAGCTTCCCAAGAAGCAAGAGGTAACAAACCACGAGCCTTGTGTTAAAATATAAAATAACAGAAATGAGTTAATTTAAGATGTAAAAGTTACTTAGTAAGAAGCCTGAGCTAATAGACCAAACAGTGTTGTAATTGATATAGTTTAGGTGTGATTGTTTGGGTCTGGGTGGCCAGGAATGAATGAGCACTCTCTACCTACAGGTAGATCTCTGTGATTTCGAGTCTACATAACAAGTTCCAGGCCAGCCAGAACTACATGGTGAAATTTTGTCTCTTAAGTAAAAAAAAAAATTAAGAGACAAACAAAAGTCAGTTAGGAAGGGAAAGTTTCCAGTGTGACTCCCAGAATTTGAGGATGAGAAGAAAGGATGACACTAAGGGGAAAGCAGAAGTGTAAGAAGCTGGGGAAAAGGGCAAAGGAAAGCAGTTCTTCCTTTCCAGGCCCTTCTGCAGTGAGAAAGAAGTGAACCAACAGACCACAGGCTGCTGGTAATGCACGACAAGTCAGATATTTGTTGTTATCCCAGTGATGGGAGCAAAGACAAACAGATCCCTGGGCTTTCTGGATACCCACTCTAGCCGACTTAGCGAGTTCCAGGCCAATGAGAGACACTGTCAAAAAAATGGTAGATGACGCTTGAAGTTGTCCTGATGCATTTTTTAAAATGCATGATATGAAATTATATCAAGCACTCCTATTCTACTTGAGACAGGGATAGTGGTGCCACATGCAGTAAATCCCAGCACTCAGGAGACAGAGATAGGTGGATCTCTGTGAGTTTGACATCAGCCTGGTCTACAAGAACTACATTTAGACTAAAGGAAATATACTGTTCAGAAAAGATTAGAATGAAATATATTAAAATATTCTCTTTGTAGGATTAGAGATAAAGTAATTTCATTTGTGCTTTCCTTTTTCCATTTTTACTATATTTTAATTTTGTGTGTGCCTGTGTTTGTTATATGTGGAAGTACACATATGCATGCTACCTCTGTGGATGCCACAAAACAACTTGCAGGAATCAGGTATCTCCTTCCACCACGTGGGTCCTAGAAATTGAACTTGGATAATCAGGCTTGGAGAGAGGTATCACTGCCCAATGAAACATCTCACTGGTCCCTCATTTTTATGCCTATCATTTAAAAAAGTACAGCGAATGTTTTGCCTTTATAAGTTTAATTGAACATTACTCCTTTTGTGTATGGCCAGGGGCGTGTGAACAATCTTCTGGTGCTGTCCACCTTGACTTTTGAGACTGGGTCTTTCACCGAGACCCAGTGGGCCTCACATATTAGGATATACTGGCTGGCTACTCCTCTCTGTCTCTCCAGTATACTGGGATTGAAGCACACACAACAGTGCCTGGCTTCAGATATTTTTTTATGGGGATTATGGTAATCAAATTCAGGTCCTCATGTTTGTACATCAAACATTTTACCAACAGAAACATCCCACAACCCGCATCACTCCTTAATTATGTATAAGGGATTTGTCAAGAACACTTGGAAAATAGAGAATCAAGGAAAATCGATAAACTTTAAGAAATGAAAATAACATCTCATGTAGATGATTGTTTTCTGAAGCAACTTTTATATTAAAGTACTTCATCATCTCTGAATTCTCAAACCTCATTTTCAGGTCATGAGACTATGCCAAGGTTGATCTTGCTGACCTAGCCTACCATTAGCTTGTTCGACGTCTCTCCCATCTGCTTCACTCTGCTAAAAAGAATGACCATTCCCATGGAGACCAGTAAGATTCTATAATTTAGGACTATTGGCTGATGTAAGTCCACAGATATTATTTATGTAGCTTATAGAACATTTCTAAAAGATTTAGTTAGTTGTCAATTAAGGGATTTCACATAGATATGCAAGTTTCTAGTTTCTCCTGAACAGTCAAATCACAGGGCTGGAGTGATAGCTCAGAGGTTAAGAGCCCTTGCTGTTTTTGCAGAGGAACCAAATTCACTTTCTTTTCTTTTTTTTTTGTTTTTTTTTTTGTCTGTGCTTCTTTTTTTTTTTAAATTTTTTTTTATTGATAAAAGGAGAATAGAGAAAAGAAAAAAAAAACAAATTTCCACCTCCTCCCAGCCTCCCATTTCCCTCCCCCTCCTCCCACTCTTCTCCCCCTCCTCCCACCCCTCTCCCCTTCCCCCCACTCCTCTCCCCCTCCCTCTCCAGTGTACCACAGGGCAGGGAACCAAAATTCACTTTCTAACACCAACAACTTTCCCTAACTCCAGTTCCAAGGTATTCGGTGCCCTCTTCTGGCCGCTGCTGGCACTACATGCATGTGGTACACTTATATAACATTCTGACAAAAGACACATACATATAAATAAATAGAAAAAAGAGAAGTCAAAATTCAGCCACATGCAGATTCCCACTAATGCATGACAGAAACAGACTACAACTAAGGAGTAGCTATCCTCTTTGAACCAGTAAGGTGCACTTCAGCTCACTAGAAAAGCCTTACCACACAACTGTCTCTCTAAATCTTATATAAGTTCCATTTTGCTGCCAATTCTCCATATGGAGGAGTTAGGCACACCATGAAATATTTTCAGGACCAAATGTTACAACCAGGCAGGAATATTAAACAGACTGAAGGGATCACATATTGGGGGGTGTATTTCTTTGTTGAAATTTTTAAAAAAATATTTGAAACAAAATTGGAGTTTATTTTAAGAAAGGTTTCAATATAGATTTGTGTGCAGGCATAGCAGGGACTGGAATGTATAGATTCATGCATGCTAGGAAAAGTATCCACCACTAGGATATACTATTCTCAGAACTATATTTTTACAGGAATCCCAGAACTATATTTTTACATGTAAATAAAATATGCATATTGTTGTGAAATAATCTTTTTGTACACTGTGAAGATGTGCCACTCAGACTGGTTTAATAAAAAGTGAACAACTAATAGTTAGGCAGGATTTAGGGAGTAATGATAATGCTAGGAAAAATAATGAAGAGATGCCATAAGACGCAGAGAGAACAAGATGGGCATTACAGAGGTGAGGTAATAAAGCCACGAGGCAGAAAGTAAATAATAATGGGCTAATTTAAGTTATAAGAGCCAGTTAGAAACAAGCCTAAGCTATCAACCATGCCTTCATAATTAGCAGTAAGACTCCATGTCATTATTTGGGGGCTGGTTGGTGGGACAGAGAAAGACTCGCTACATATGGCACCCACCATATAAGACCTAAAAAAGCTTTAAAAAGATTATAAACACACAAAAGCAGAGCCAAACACAGCTTCCTAGTCCTGTAGGAAGTCCTGTAAGAGTATGTGGGATGAGGCACAGAGTTGTATCTCTTAATCACTGCCTGAGGGCTTGAGCCATAAGCTGTGTGGTGGTTTAATATTTTGCTAAGCAAACAGAAAAGGTTACAGAAATGGAGTAAAGCAGGTTCAGACTAAAAAAAAACAACTCTAAACAGGTTACAGTATGTTTAACAATATGTGTAGACTTAACAAAAAAAAGTATAGTCAAAAAATGAATGAGTAAATATTTTTTGCATTTCATGCATTTATTTTATTTTAAAACAAAAGCCTTTATGTAGGGTTCTTTGCATTGGATAAATTCCTAAAGAAAGTATTGATTGAAAAATCACATTTCTAAAGCCCTCAGTAGTTCGGGACACTCGACTTTCCAAGACTATGACAATTATTATTATTTATATCAGGGTATGTGCTTCGCCAAGTCTTATCCCGCACTATTGGTTTTCAGGCACATTTTTACCATTTGATCACTGAGAAATGACATCTGCTGGTTTGCACTAGTTTCTCATCTGCTGGGATTTTAGAATTTGAACATTTTCTGGGATGCTTAAGCTTGTCAGTCAGCAGCTTGTGTATGTTGGCTCTTTCTCACTTGCTCAAAATAAATTTGTTTTCCCCATAACCCTGATTTATTTTCTTCAGGCCTTTCTGATGACATAAACCTTTTTAAAATCACCTTTCAAAATAAATATTTTAAAAATAATAGATGAAATGCTTTAAAGAAAGAGTTAAGTAATTAAAAAAAATAAGCCATGTCGAGATGGGAAATACACAAGGAGTCTGGATCCTATATGTTATTGTGCTGTCTTTGAAATTTTTGATTGCTGATAAGCAAATGACAGCTGCTGGGAGACACTGGACTCTGAAAGAGACTGTGGAAATAAGCCAGCCTAGAAATTTTAAGAATGCCTTAATTTTAAAATGGAACTCAAAAAATGTATTGCTTTGGGAAGCAGTTTGTTCAAGATTAGTAGACATCAGTCTCGATCAGGTAAGACCCCCGAAAATCCTGGTTACAGACATAAAGAAATAAACCTAAAATAACTACAATACAGGTAACATATATTTTACCCACTCAAACATAAAACAAAAAAATCATCTTTGGCTGGTTTGTATACAACACACAGTCCATACTTGTGTTAATGCAGACATGTATGTTACCTTTAAAAGTTTGTATGTTTTCAGAGCAAGGGAACCAAACACCAATGAAAATGGGTGATCCAGGTGACCTAGCCTCTCAGAGTGCCTATGTTACAATTTCCTCAGCGTTCTGCATCCACAACAGCTTCACAGCTGCTGGTAAAGATGGTCCAGCCCTACAGACTATTCTAGTCAGGACTTGACCATTATCCTAATTTTCTCAGGGTTCCCCAAAGATCACAGTTCCCTCAGACAACAGGAAGCAGTCTAAAGAACACAACACTCGCATTCCCAAGAGATGGGGTGGAGGGTTTTTGGTCATTCAGTGGGTTATAGATGTTTATCATTGTTTAGGGAGTTACAAATTGTTATTGGATCATGATCAAAAAAACTGAAGAAAGGGGATTAGATTCAAGGATCTCTTTTAGAAAAGTATAGAAATGGTAGGATATAATGATTGTTGAGTCTACTTTTGAACAACGAGTAGTCATAAATATTTTACATTGGTATGGATTTTAGTATATTGATAAAAATAGTTATTTTGTTATACTGAATATATGCTTCTATTCTTGTTTGGGATATTGTGCTTATGCAGTTCATTTAAAAATCTAAAGCATAATTAAGAAAAACCTGGTTAAGCTGTGCGGTGGTGGCACACGCCTTTAATCCCAGCACTCGGGAGGCAGAGGCAAGTGGATCTCTGTGAGTTTGACAGCAGCTTGGTCTACAGAGTAAGTTCCAGGTCAGGCACCAAAGCTACAGAGAAATCCTGTCTCGAAAAAAACAAAAAAGAGAAAAGAAAGAAAGAAAAGAAATGCAGGTTAATAGTCATTTATAATAATCAAACTTGTAGTCATATCAGGTATATTTTCAAGGTAAAACATATATTTTAGGTAGGTATATGATCTTAAAACACTTCAAGAACTTAAAGAATATAGCATTTAAGATATTTAATAACCTGAGACTTTTCATGACAATGAAACATGTCTGCTCCTGGCAGCACCAATTTACTTCAGAAAGGATGATGGGCACTTAAGAACCTGCATATGGAGCTTGCTTTCATT
Source organism: Microtus pennsylvanicus (assembly GCF_037038515.1). Classification (NCBI taxonomy): domain Eukaryota; kingdom Metazoa; phylum Chordata; class Mammalia; order Rodentia; family Cricetidae; genus Microtus; species Microtus pennsylvanicus. Next base: position 59,451,533 of record NC_134601.1, on the reverse strand, counting down.
GTGGCAAAAATATCCATTTGGCCAAGAAACTGCTCATGTTTTAACTGATGACAGCATGCTATACAAACTGGACAAGGAGGACACTAAGGAAAAAGACTGTTTAGTTTTGCCAAGATAAGGCAAAACTATCCTCCAAAGTTCTTGCTTCCTAAAAAAGTCTGCCAGATATTCTAGGCCTGTAGGCTGAAGACTGGGTGCCGCAACACTGCAGAGGAACTTTGAGTAACTGTCCAGGTAGACTGATGTCTATGTTGTTTCCTTATTTTTGGAAGTTGCTTACAATGCACTTTATTTATCCAGGTAATATTACATCCTTCTAAGCTCTTTGATGGAGTTGAATACTAGATATCTACAGTTAAACTTTTCCATAGTTATGATAGAAAGACAATTGGGCATGGGATAAAACTGGACTCTCTGAACATGACGAACAATGAGGGCTGATGAGACGCCAAGGACAATGGCACGCGGTTTTGATCCAACGCAATGTGCTGGCTTGGTGGGAGCCTAGCCAGTTTGGATGTTCACCTTCCTAGATATGGACGGAGGGGGGAGGACCTAGGACTTACCACAGGGCAGGGAACCCTGACTGCTCTTTGGACTGGAGAGGGAGGGGGAGAAAAGTGGGGGGAAGGGGAGAGGGGTGGGAGGAGGGGGGAGAAGAATGGGAGGAGGGGGAGGGAAATGGGAGGCTGGGAGGAGGTGGAAATTTGTTTTTTTTTTCTTTCTTTTCTTTATTCTCCTTTTATCAATAAAAAAAATACATAAAAAAAAGACAATTGGGTACAAAACTTTCACCAAAATAAGATAAACAATGGAGTATTTTCTTTGAAATTGTCAAATACAAATGTACTAGATATTGTAAATGCAATTCTTACTTGATAATTATTCTTATTATATATAGTTTTACTACGTCTTTTCTTTTTATTTAGACAAAAAGGGGAAATATTGTGTGATGGAGGAAGGTCACTGGCTAATAAAGAAACTGCCTTGGCCCATTTGACAGGCCAGCCTTTAGGTGGGTGGAGTAAACAGAACAGAATGCTGGGAGGCAGAGGAAGTGAGCTGATATGCCTTAGTTCTGCACTCTGGGGCAGACGCCATAAAGCTCCGACCCAGGATGGACGTAGGCTAGAATCTTCCTGGTAAGCGCACCTTGGTGCTACACACATTAATAGAAATGGGCCAGGCAGTGTTTAAATGAATACAGTTTGTGTGTTGTTATTTCGGGGCATAAGCTAGCCAGGTGGCTGGGAGCAGGGCGGCAGGAATGCAACCCACAGCTCCTTCAACAATTGTGGAAAAGTTTCTTTGTTCATTTGAAGGTGTGTCACTCAGATTTGTTTATTAAAAAGCTGAACGGCCAATAGTCATGCTGGATTTTGGGGCAGAGAGGATGTTGAAAAGGAGGAGGAAATACCAGGGGCACAGATCAAGCAACATAGGCATTGCAAAGTAAAGGTAACTGAGCCATGTAAAAGAATGTAGAATAAAAAATATGAGTTAATTTAAGTTGTAAGAACTAGTTATGAAACAAGCCTAAGCTATCAGCCAAGCTTTCCTAACAATAAACCTGTGTGATTATTTGGAAACTGGAAGGTGAGACAAAAAAAATCTGCCTAATAACCTATCTCAACACATAACAAAATATACTTTTACTTCTTTTCATTATGCGCCTTAATAATGTTAAGTCGTCTGGAAAATAAAGGTAGCTATTTTCAACTTTTAAAAAATTAAACAAGATTTCCAGATAATCTGGAAAATCCACTTCTATATATGTACCCAAAAATATTAAATACAGTGTCCCCAAAAGGATATTTGTATACCCATGTTCACTGCAACATCATTCTCAATAGCCCCCAAAATGAAAGACACCCAAACATCCATCAGTGGTTGAATATATAAAATGTATATGTGTTTGTACATGCATATATACAGTGTATCTGTGAAGTGTTTAAGTAATATACAAACATATATATTATCCACTCTTTAAGAGAAAGGAAATTCAAAAACATTCTATTGCATGAATGAATCTAAGGAAAACTGTGCTAAATGAAATCTCATAAAAGGACAAATTTATATGAGCCCACTTATTTGAGTTACTTGACAAATTCATAGAGACAGAAAGTAGTTTGGGGGTTGCCAGAGACTAGGGGAACTGAGAATGGCTGTTTAGTGGTTATAGAGTCTCAGTTTTGCAGGATGAAATGAATTCTGGATTCATCATATAGTACAGAAAGGCTCATGAGGCCCCAGCCCTGATTAAGAACTTAAAGGCAGTTAACAGGTGCCAGAAGGGAGGGGCCCATGAGGATCTATAGACAGCTAATGGTTGCTAGAGAAGGAAAAGACATTTTATTTCTGTGATGTAGACATTGGTAAGGTATCTATGCTCCTGTAAGTAAAACTAATTAAGACAATTGATGTGGGAGTGTCATATATCAATCTGTTGATTTCATTGGTTAAGCAATAAAGAAACTGCTAGGCCCATTTGATAGGCCCACCCTTAGGTGGGTGGAGTAAACAGAACAGAAGGCTGGGTGAAAGAAGCTGAGTCAGAGAGTCACCATGATTTTCCCACTCCACAGAGACGCAGGTTAAGATCATTCCTGGTAAGCCAGCTCGTGGGCTACAGCAGATTATTAGAAATGGGCTAGTCCAGGTGCGAGAGCTAGCCTAGAAGAGGCCAAATAGAAATGGGCCAAGCAGTGTTTTAAAAGAATACAGTTTCCGTGTAATTATTTTGGGTAAAGCTAGCCGTGCGGGCGGCGGGGTGCTGGGGATGCAGCCCGCCGCTCATATTACAACAGACAATGGTTCACAAATAAAAACAAAAACATGGAAGTAGAGGAAAACAAACTAGGAAGATAAAAGGTTTCAGCAGGAGTGCGTGTGGGGGGGCAAGAGAGGGTAAGAAGGGATGACTATGATAAAAATACAATCAGATAAGTGTATTAAAATATAGTGAAGGGCTGGAGAGATGGCTTAGCGGTTAAGAACATTGCCTGTTCTTTCAAAGGTCCTGAGTTCAATTCCCAGCAACCACATGGTAACTCACAACCATCTGTAATGAGGTCTGGTGCCCTCTTCTGGCCTGCAGGTATACACACAGACAGAAAATTGTATACATAATAAATAAATATTTAAAAAAATATATATAATGAAACTCACCTGGCAGTGGTGGCGCAAGCCTTTAATCCCAGCACTTGGGAGGCAAAGACAAGTGGATCTCTGTGAGTCTGAGGCCAGCCTGGTCTACAGCGAGAGTTTTAGGACAGGCTCCAAAGCTATAGAGAAAACCTGTTTCAAAAAACCATACATAATATTGGAACTCATTGTTTATAATTAATATATGCTAATAAAAAAATCATTTTTTAAACTTCTGGATATTGGTTGCAAACAATGTGAACAGATTCAATATGACTGAAATCTATGTATACTGTATAAAAATTACCACAAATAAAATGTCTGGGTTCCCCTAACCTAATTTATAATATCATTGTTTGGTCTTTGTCTCTTGGTATCAGTTCATGAAAATGTTCTGGTGAGTTCTATTCCTGTTGTAAGATGGACTAATCAAGGAAGTACACCCTACTGTTATCAAAAAGCAAACCTCAAGGATCATTAATGGTGCTATGATCATTAAGTAAAAAGTTATGCCTATATCAAAAGAATATGTAACACAATGTACTTTGCTTCTGTACATTACCATGTGCCAGAATCATACAAGTAGCGTGGGCATAAAAGTAGTTACATTCAATTATTAGGTATTGGGATATACGCATGTGGTCAGAATTTCACCTCATAAATTACCTGCTAATTGCAAAAGGAAGAGACGTTTACCTTTTAAAACAGCAATACCTGCTGGACATCATATGAATAAGTAAGCAATCTCTGCCCTGCTTAATGTGGCATAACGAAACACGCACCTCTGGCCTTGATGCACAAGGTTCAGAATGAATGTAATAAAGCCAATAGTCTCAAGTTTCAGGCAACAGAGGAACAAGCCAAGGACCACATGGAAATACTATATATGAAATATATGAAAACTATCCTGGTCTCATAAATAGGTGAATTTTTAATATGGTCTAGGTTTTAAGTATAGGGTTATTCAGATTTACTTATGCATATGCACGTTTTGCTTACATGTACATCTAGGCAACATGTGTGTGCCTGGGTTCATGCCAAAGTCAGAAGAGGGCTTTGATTTCCCTGGAACTAGAGTTAAGGATGGTTGTGAATTGCCATGTAGGAGCTGGCAACGTAGCTGTGCCCTCTGCAAGAGCAGCAAGTGCTCTTAACCACTGAGCCATCTCTTTCCCCACTTAAGTATTGTTAACCTTCTTACAATTGACAATAGTATTGTCAGCCCAGAAAATGTTCTTGTTCTTTTTTTAAATTTTATTTTACTTTTTATTTTTAATTATGTGTATGTCTATGAGAGGAGATGTTCACATGACTACAGCTACCTGCCATTCATTACATGTAGCCCAATCTCGGGTCTCTGCAAAAGCAGTCTGTGCTCTTATCTGGTGAGCCCTCTATACCTTCTCCTTATGAGACACATCATGAAGTGTTTAGGAGACTTTCATAATGTCTATAACATCCTATTATATTGTTAACAAAATAATGTGTGTATTTCTGTACTCAAAGAGACGGTTTAAGTAATTATGACAAAACCTTTCAGTTGTCTAATACAGATCATGGGTATTCATAGTTCAATTCTTTCAGCTCTATTTTGTTTTAATTTTAAAGTAAGAAATAGCTGTAGAGAATTACAAAGGAAAAAATAATAAAGCTCTCATTTTTATTTAAAAGTCTATCAATAGACTTGCCATCCCATTCAGCTCTCTCTGCAGACTCTAATAGTCTTATTTATTCAGTGATCACAAGAGAATAAAAAGTTATTCAAGGAGCTGGAGAGATGGCTCAGAGGTTAAGAGCATTGCCTGCTCTTCCAAAGGTCAATTCCCAGCAACCACATGGTGGCTCACAGCCATCTGTAATGAGGTCTGGTGCCCTCTTCTGGCCTGCGGGCATACACACAGACAGAATATTGTATACATAATAAATAAATAAACATTTTTAAAAAAGTTATTCAATAGCCTAGTGTGGTGGTACATGCCTTTAATCGCAGCACTCAGGAGGCAAGGGGAACTCTGTGAGTTCAAGGCTACCCTGGACTACATAGTAAGCTCTAGGTTAGTCAAGACTACATAGTAAGATCCTATCTCAAAAGGAAAAGTTGCTGGGCAGTGATGGCACACGCCTTTAATCCCAGCACTTGGGAGGCAGAGGCAGGCAGATCTCTGTGAGTTCGAGGCCAGCCTGGTCTACAAGAGCTAATTCCAGGACAGGTTCAAAGTTACAGAAAAACCTTGTTTCTAAAAACAACAACAACAACAACAACAACAAAAACAAAAAGGGAAAAGTTATATGGGTATAGTGGTACAGGTATCTATAGGTACAGGTAGAGTGGAACAGACCTGACTTCTTAGCACTCAAGAGACACAGGCAGGAGGATTACAAGTTCAAGACCATACTTACTAAATTCTGTCTCAAAACAACACAAAACCAAAAAAGTTATTGCAACAATGACAGCAAAAGGCAAAGGACAATAATGATAAAATGGTCAAAGCGATTATGTCTAAATTGTGGAACTACTGGAATTTTTCCACATATGTTTAATATTTATGGTACATCTTATGTATTATAATTATAAGGTTAAAAATACTGTTATGCTCTTTGAACATAAGCACTACAGAGACCATTATAGACAAACATTACTGCGTTTCATGTAAAACTGACAGAGCTATACTGAAATACTAAATTCACTGTGAAATTTAGAAATTGTATGTATGTCTCATACATACAATCCTAAACTATATGTATAGAAATAGGAACCACTGTAAATTTTGATCCTTTCATGGGTGGCAAGGAGCTTTTTACCTTGCTTGGGGTTAGTCACAATCTCATGACTTAATATGAAAATTCAAGTAAAGAATATAATACACCACCAGTAAAAGAGTACTCACTCTCCACAGACCCCTGGTACCTTCTTGCTGGTATATATCAATGAAGCTGCCAATCATGCTCCCTTGGAACAAACTTCCTTGAGCCTGCATTCGAATCTAAAATGAAAAAAGGGAACATTCTATTTTGACAGAAAAAAAACCAAAGTGACACAATTCAGTCCTTTAAAATTAAGGAATTATTTTTAAATCTCTGCTATTATGATGAATTAAATTGTACACAAAAGCATAATTTGTGCCAAAGTATAGTCTATAAAGGTTGTCATTAGGTCTCATATTTCCCACAGTAAATCTATCTTTTCTAGACTTGTACAATAACAAGTATTCATGAAGTATAGCGTAGTGGCACAGGCCTTTAATCCCAGAATCCAGGAGGCAGAGACAGGTGAATTTCTGTGAGTTCAAGGCTTGCCTGGTCTACACAGTGAGTTCCAGGGCAGTAATGGCTACATAGTAAGACCCATGTAATTAATTTAGTAAAGAATTAGGGACAACTCAAATGTCCAAAAACCAATGTCAACAACATATTGGTTACATAAATGATGAAACATTAATTTAACAGAATACAGTAGAGCCATAACATTTTCCCCTAAAGTATTTGTAGACCTTAGAAGGCATTAAAAATTAATTGTTAAACATGCCAGGTGGTGGTGGCATGTGCCTTTAATCCCAGTATTTAGGAAGCAGAGGCAGGCGGATCTCTGCAAGTTCAAGGCCAGCCTGATCTACAAGAGCTAGTTCCTGGACAGGCACCAAAGCTACACAGAGAAACCTTGTCTTGAAAAACCAAAAAGGAAAGAAAGAAAGAAAGAAAGAAAGAAAGAAAGAAAGAAAGAAAGAAAGGAAGGAAGGAAGGAAGGAAGGAAGGAAGGAAGGAAGGAAGGAAGGAAGGAAGGAAGAAAGGAAGAAAGAAAGATTAATTGCTAAACATAAAAGTGCTGTTTCTTCGTCGGAGAGAACCTGGGTTTCTTCGGGTTTCTGACTGCTGTTTGGAATTTCGTTGTTGCTGTTGTTTTCAGTTGTGAGCCGTGATCCCCCCCCACCCATTCCTGAATTTCTGGTAAACAACTTGTAATGCTTGCAGCTGCTCTGAGCACAAGACCCTCAGAGTTCCTAATGACAGGGGAGTGGTTTCTGGTGGATTTGGCTGGGGCGTGGCTATCAGTTAAGGATCGATAGATATATAAGCTGCCCCTGGACACAATAAAAGGGGGCATTCCTGTTTCAAAAAAAAAAAGTGCTGTTTCTTACCAAAAATGTGAATTAAAAAACACAGCGAGAAGACTAGGTGATCATATATACCTAAATATTAACAGAGGTTTACATATGAATGGGGAGTCTATAAGTGAGGATTGTTCTCTTTTGAGTTCAATTTCTAGAACTCATGGTCAAAACAGAGCTGATTCCAAAAGGTTTGACCTAACCTCCACATGTACATACACATGCACCCCCCACAAAATATAGTAATGGTAGTGATGATCAATTTATTTGGGGGCTAGAGCACTGGCTGTTATTGCCGAAGACCTGGGTTTGGTTCTCAAAACCAATATGGCAGCTCACAACTCTCCTTAACTACGGTTTCAGGGGCTCCAATGCCCTCCCTCTTCAGGTTCTATGGGCACTAGGCACACATGTACACAGGCATACATTTAGGCAAAGTACACATACACAAAAACTAAATATTTAAATTTTTAATTTAATTTTCTTTCTTTTTTGTTTGTTTTTTGAGACAGGGTTTCTCTGTGTAGCTTTGGCTATCTTGGAACTCATTCTGTAGACCAAGCTGGTTTCCAACTCACAGAGATCCATCTGCCTCTGCCTCCTGAGTGTTTGGGTTAAATGTGTGTGCCACCAATGCCCAGCTAATTTCATTTTTTAAAAATAATGACAATTTATACTTGACAATCAAATTTATACCAGACAATCAAATTTATATCAGATAATCAAATAATGACCAGTTTTATATTTATAGATTTAATCATTCACCAGTTGAAAAATATTTGGAAAAAAACTGCATTTGTACTGAACACATGTAGAATTTTTCTTTGTCATTATCTCTGGAATAATATAACAACTATTTACATATGTTTACATTATATTAAACATCTTAAGTAATCTAAAGTGGACTTAAAATATCTAAGGGAATATGCACAGGTTATATATAAATACTGCTTCATTCTATGTAAGCATCTTATTGAGCATCTAAAGATTTTGTTATTCATTGGGGAAAAGTCCTGGAAGAAATCCCTACAAGATTGGGATGAACAAACTCTGCTGTAATCGCTATAAGGTGAATCTCCTATCACTTGGTTTGCATTATCCTGGATCCTGATTTATACTTTCTCTTATATAAGCAACGAACTTGAAATTTTTTTTTCTTGTAACTCACAGCTGGAAACATGACTCAGCTGTTAAGAGAGCTTGCTGGTTTTCCAGAGGATCCAGGCTTGACTGCTGCACCCACATGGCAGCTCACAACTGTCTGTAACTCCAGTTCCAGGGATTTGGATGTTCTCACCTGGCTTCCATGAACACTGCATGCATGTGGTACATGGACATACTTGCAGGCAAAATACCCCACATATAAAATAATATTGTTTAAACTTGAGATTCATGGTTGTAAATACCTTTATACCCAGTAAGAAGACCAGACTACATAAGATTCTCTCTCAGGAAAAAAAAATCCTAGTTTGTGGTCCCTCACATTGTTTAATCACATATTTTGTGCTTTATTAACTAAGAAGGAATGAGGTTTTTTTTCAAGACAGGGTTCTTTTGTGTAGCTTTGGAGCCTGTCCTAGAACTCACTGAGCTGACTCAAACTGACTGAGCTGGCCTCAAACTCCCAATTTTTGCTATAAGTCAACACATCATCTGAAGATTTGTAATAGGTAAAGGATATGCCTTTGTTTTGTAAAATGGGAAAAGGGCTATTAGAAACACAAATCCATTCTCACACCACTTAAGGAAAACAGAGTAAGGAATTTAGAAAACAATTCCCTAGAACTGCAGAGCTCTGAAAATACCCCATAGTGGGTTAAAAGCCCAAGCTGAAAACCACTGGATTAATGCATATCACATTAAACTACTCCTGAACATCGACTATGAAGCATGTTATACAAGTTTACATGTATTATCTCTAATTCTTACCAACTTTATGCTCTAAGCACTGAGTAGTTAGGAGATTTTCCCAAGAATTTAGAACTAACAATGGACAGTGTAAGACTCAGAACTCGAACCTGAGTTAAAGTTGCGGTCTTTCTACTCGCATGGCAGACACCTATCTCTCTTACCTTTAGAACATCAGTGGGATTGGCTATAGTCGATGAAATCACTCCTGACACTACCCCACAGATCATATTAATTAGGAGAGTTTCATCTGTAAAAATGTAAAATAAACAAAATGAACAGATAGATAGATAGAGAGATAGAGAGATAGATAGATAGATAGATAGATAGATAGATAGATAGATAGAGAGATAAAGAGAGATAGAGAGAGAGATAAAGGTTCATTTTATTAAGTATTGTTTTCTCAGAGTACCAAGGAAAGATTTCCTGGAGAGATGACTTAAAAATTAACTTCAAGATTTATCAAAGTAAAGACTCTCAAATATTTGTAGCACATCCCAAATTTATACAAAATATAAACTATAAAATATAAACCATTATTTCCCTAAAAACATAATTTTTTTAATTTTTATTATTTTGAAGACATCACATTCTTCAACCTAATTGTGAGTATAAGACATAAATTAGAATGTGGTATTTCCTTTTCAGCCACTTCAAACATAATAATACATCTACTTTTAAGTCTTTTAAAGTTTTCTGAGATTATAATCTATGGGGTGTTTTTTGTTTTATTTTGTTTTTCAAGACAGGGTTTCTCTATGTAGACCTGGCTGTTCTGGAACTCAGTCTGTAGACCAGGCTGGCCTTGCACTCAGGGATCTGTCTGCCTCTGCCACCCAAATGTTAGGGATTAAAGGTGTGTGTCACCATCGCCTGAGATTATAATTTAATTACAGTATTTCTTCCTTCCCTTTCCTCCCTCCAAACCCTTCCATGTACCTGTTCCTGTTCCTCAAATTTATGGCCTTCTTTTTCACTAATTGTTATTACATGTAAATATGTACATACATATATATTCCTAAATATAACCTGTTCGGTCTCTATAATACTATTTGTTTTTTTTAAATATTTATTTATTATGTATACAATATTCAATCTGTGTGTGTTTGCAGACCAGAAGAGGACAGCAGACCTCGTTACAGATGGTTGTGAGCCACCATGTGGTTGCCGGGAATTGAACTCATGACCTTTGGAAGAGCAGGCAATGCTCTTAACCACTGAGCCATCTCTCCAGCCCTATAATACTATTTGTATGTATGTTTTCAGGACTGACCATTTGGCATTGGACAAACAATTGGTGTGCTCTTCTCTGGGGAAGACCACCTCTCACGCTCCCAGCTTTTTGTAATTGCCTATAGCTCTTTGTGTAGGGCTGAGGCCTCATGGGCTTTTCCCTGTGCAGTTTGGCATACCTTGTTCAATTTTTAAGTCTTTTTATGAAAAGTTAACTTTAAAGAATAACAAGATGCTAAAAACTATAGTCTTATGTGTAATAAAGTTATCTAAATATTAATGCTAAATGGCATTAGAGCTCTCCTAGCCTCCATTTATGTAAGAAGGTTTCTGTAGTCAAATATGAAAAAGCAAGAGTATAATTCCTGCTGCTGAATAATGAATGGAAAGAATTAGACATAGACCAGCACTCTGCTACTGACTTACAAAAGAAATAATTTAGAGCTAAATTCCCTCAGCTAGAAACAAGAAAGGAACAACAGAACATAATGTTCTACAGAGAAAATCTAATCTTCACCAGTCCTACTTCTCATGAAGGGCCTATAAATAGAAAATAAGTAAACCCACATTAATAAGCTATGAAAGGAAAATATTTTCAGGAGAGATGAAAGTGAATCCTTCAGGATTCCCACCTAAGAGGCTCCAGAAAATGCTGATTTAGAATAAAACAAGTCCTTCAAGAGATACTGCTAACATGAAGTCAGTCCAGCTTTCTCCATCATCCAGTAACCCCAGGCCTATGATAAAAATCCATGGTGCAAGTATCAGACTCAAATGGAAAAACCTACAACAACTCTGAATTTGGGTTAAATGGCCATAGGTACATTAGAGTTCAGACTATAATAGACTAAAATTTATCTACCTACCAAAAGCTTATCAAAATTGACCTCTAGATGCCAGGTGGTGGTGGCGCACGCCTTTAATCCCAGCACTTGGGAGGCAGAAGCAGGTGGATCTCTGTAAATTCAAAGCCAGCCTGGTCTACAAGAGCTAGTTCCAGGACAGCCAGGGCTATTACACAGAAAAATCCTGTTTTTGAAAACAACAACAAAGAATTGACATCTAGGAAATGCCTCTAACTGATGAAGACAGCATTCATTTTCAGGCTTCATTTCTAGGCTTCTTCAAGAATGACAACAAGTTTTTTTTTTTTAAGAATTATTATTTTAGGAGCTGGAGAGATTGCTCAGTGGTTAAGGGCAATGACTGTTTGACCAGTTTCTATTCCCAGTACCCACATGGCAGTTCTCAACTGTCTGTAATTCCAGGTCCAGCATCCTCACACAGACATACATACATAAAGGCAAAACAGCAATAAAATAAAAAAATAAACATTTTTTAAAAAAAGAATTATTATTTTAAGCAAGGCAATGATGGTGCATGCCTTTAATACCAGCACTTGGGAGGCAGAGGCAAATGGACTTCTGAGTTTGAAGCCAACCTGGTCTACACAGAGAGTTCCAGGACAATCAGGGCTATACAGAGAAATCCTGTCTTGAAAATCAAAAACAAAATGACAACAAAAAGAGAACTATTATTTTGGGGGTAAGACATATATCATGGCATATGTATGGAGGTCGGAGTTCAACTATATGAACCGTGTTCACTCTTTCCACCTTTGCATGGGTTCCAGGTATCAAACTCAGGTAGTCGAACTTGCATGAATTTGCCCATCTTGCCTGCCTAAAAGTTTCTCAGTTGATAGCAAATGATAAATTTGAAGAGCAGGTGCCTCTAACCCACATATGCCTTCTGTAGGGATTTAGCTCAAGTCAACAGAAGCCCACTTATCCCTGCAGTAATTGTCTTTCATTCTCTAGCATTGTGAGATAAACATTTCACAGTAAGCATGATTTCAACAATCCCTTTGAGGATAACCTCAAAAGAGAGTTGAGCATACTGACCTTCCAAACGTTCTACAAATAATCGCTTCAAGCTTTGGTAAATACCAATTTTGATGGTGCCATATGATGCCTGTCTTAGTAAAGCAGGAGCAATTCTTCCCAAAAAGAGAGAGAGAGAAAAGTTAATTTTATATAACACACATTTGTAGATTTTACAATTCTTTTATCTATATCCTTCCAAGCAGTATAGCATGCTTTTTTTTACTCACCCAGGAAGAAAGAAAGCTCAAATCCCACGTCATAAAACAAACATCCACAAAGTAAAAAGAACTAAATTTATATAGAATATATTTCCTGACCATAATGGAAACAAACAAGAAAATGATAAGGAGAATGCTCAAACACTTGCAAATCAAACAATACACATCTAAAACAACATGTGGGTTAGAGAAAGCTACAAAAGAAGTTTTCTCAATGTATAGATATGAGTAAAATTTCAAATACATCCTATAATATACATGGGGAAACAACAACAAAAGAAAAGGGCATCATGAATATGAGAGTGAGGAAAGAGATACATGGGAATGCATGGAGGAAGAAAGGGAAAGAGGAAATAATGTAATTATAATTCCAAATTTTTAAAAATATTATTAAAAAATTTTAATACATGGGATACAGCTAGGTCTGAAAGTACAGGTCTGTAACCTGAGCTACTTGTGGGCTAAGGCAAGAGTTCCAGACCTGCTTGAACCAGAGTGAGCACAAGACAAGCATGAGCAGCTTAATATGGCCCTTTCCTAGAAAAAGTAAAGAGAAAGCAGTTCACAGATAGAGTACTTACATAGCATTGCTAGGCTCTAGGTTCAATCACCAATATTAAAAAACAAAGAGGGGGCAGAGAATATGCAACCAAAGCATAGCTGAGAATAATTTATAGTCAAATTCTTACCCTAGCAGAGTAAACTCCCCAGAAGCCAACCTCTAGAACTATGAAAAATTAATGCCTGCTATTTATAAGTGACCAGGCATATGGTACTTTGTCACAGTGGCCCAAACTAATAGTATTAAAAATTTTACAAAATAAAACTGAAGTCAAAGTTTTTTAATTTTTCCGATTTTGTTTACTTTTGCTTTACATATATGGGTGTTTGGCCTACAAGTATGTTGGTGCACCATGTGCATGCAATGCCCATAGGGGCCAGAGGAGGGCATAAGATCTTCTAGAACTGGAGTTACAGGCAGTAGTTTAGTCGCCACGTGGGTGCTGGAAATCGAACTCAGGTCTTACAGAAGAGGAGCCAGTGCTCCTACCTACTGAACCATCTCTCCAGTCCCATTGAATTAACAGTTTTATTAAAGTTCATAAAATAGAAATCCTCAGTCCAAACAAGTTTACTGAGGAGCTCTATAAAACCACTGAAGAATTATCATTAATCTTATACAAGCTCTCCAGGAAACGGAAAAGGGAGTTTCCCAAATCATTTTGGCTAGTATTACCTTGGTAGCAAAAAAAAAAAAAAACCAGACAAAAACAGTACAAACAAAAAACACAGAGCTATATCGTTCATGAACTTAGATGCAAAAATCCTTTAGAAAAGATGAGCAAATTGAATGTAGCAATATACAAAAGAGTTAAAACACTAACCCATACGTCATAGGTTAAAAAAAACCTTGACCTTTATTTCCTAACAACTGCAGATACATCTTTAACTTAATCAAAAAGGAAGCCAACAGCACCAAGATTTCAGCCTACTTAAATTCTGCTCATAAACTGAAGATGTTCTCACTCATGCCTCCTTTGAGATTCATCCAAATTGCAGAACTATACTTTAGGAGATATAAATAGAAATAAAGCAACAGCTCAAATGGTTAGGATTGAAGAAAAAAACAGATGACTAAATCTGCATATTTCTGACTGTTACTTGCATTAGAAAAAGAATTCCAAGGTTACCTATGCTAATAGAGGAACAAGGTAAAAGAGATGATCCATGGATAATTTAATTATGAACAAGGATCTTTTTTTTGTTTTTTTCTTTTTGTTTTGAATTTTTTCTCCAAGAAAACTATAATTTAAATAAACCCAACCCAAATTACTAGTAAAATTGATTTCCAATCTCTCAGCAATACTGGTAGCCTAGATTTAGGATACCCTAGGAAGTACAAACTGGACAATAAACCATAAACTGATGTGTAATCAAAAGGTGATGAAAAAAGATACTCCCTTTCTTCTATTCTTCATTCCTATTTAATCTGCCAGAATATTTCTTTCACAAAGAAAATCTTAAAGGAAGCCAGTGCTTGCCAAATCAGGAAAATTCTCAGAAGAACGTACACAGCTAATTGGTGCTGCGTTTTACAACAGTCATCAGTAAATGTCAGGAAGCCAGAAAAAAAACCTTATGCTGAAATGATATTATCCACTTTCACATTTATTCCATACAGCCTGATTAACACAAATTCCAAAGCTCAAGACTTACAAGCAAATGAAATATACAAAAGCCCACCGATACAGAATTACAAATAAAAATGGTGACTATGAAGGGTATAAACTAGCATGTAGTTGTTCATGCTCCAAGGAAAGAGGCCAGACTTACCCTGAATACAGAGCCAAAATCCCCTCTTCTTTATAGATTCGGAACAAGGCATGAAACATCCCTCTATATTTTATCTCTTTGAAGCGGACATCGATGCTCTGGCCTTGGACTTGCAGCCGTGTTTTAGTAAGGTCCACAGGGAAAGTGCCTATGAGGGAACACACTCCTGAGCATTTACAAAGAACACAGGTATGTTTTGGCTAAATATAAGGCAATGCAATAGTGGAAATCTAACACAGGGTCCTTTTCATAACACTCAGATATGCACTACACTGCCACTGACAGAAGGTAAAGGCTTATAAGTGGAGTGAAATGCACTAGGCTCTCTAGGAAGCACGACTTGCCACACAGTATATCTGATACTTTCTGCCAGAAATGCAAAGGCGTTTGGATACTTCTTTTCCTTCGTCTGTAACATACTAATGCCAACGGCATTTATTCGTCTTTTCCTCCCACCCTTTCCCACCGCAAGTCTCCTTATCTCTCCTTTATAAAATCTCCCCACATAGTCGCAAGCACAAGAACATCCAGGATTGCTGATTCAGAGGTTCTTACATGCAGTAACAGTAGGGTATGAGCGTGTGTATTTACGACTTCCTAATACTATGACAGAAATTGGCAAAGTCTCACTTGGTTCTACTTACCATGGTGTCTTTGATAGTTCAGGAGTAAAACCAATAGAGTACTTGAGCCATTAGTTTTTTCAATTATGTGCTACTTATTTGTATGCATGTATATGTATGTGTGTGGGTATATCCGCCACGGCTCATGCATGGAGGTCAGAGGATAGCCTGCAGGAGTTGGTTCTGTCCTTCAACCACATGGGTCCCAGGGGTCAAATTCAGGTTCATCAAGCTTGGCAGCATGCATCTTTACCTGCTGAGCCATCCTGTTGTCCCTAGCCGGATTCTTCAAAAAACAAAAACAAAACTCCCTTTTCTTATCTCAGCACATAAAAGTGGTTGTTGCATGAACAAAATGGGTTTTAAGAAAGATTTTAAGATCTAAACCTAACAAGGGTGTTTATATATCTAATTCTGAACTTTGGGGATCTGGATAGTGCAAGACCAGAGCATATACCAAGAAAGGCAGAAAACACTGCGGGATTGTAGATACTTAGGAAACATTCAGGAAAAAGAAAACTCTGGAAAATGAAAAGTTACAATCTAAAAGTATTTCAAAATTTAAATCAAAAGAGAGATGACTCTTGTTTGATCTTATTTACTTCTAAAATGGAAGAGAGCTTTGCAAAAAAAAAAGCCTGGATAAGAAGAAAATTATAGTCTTAGCATAAATGTAAGACCATTAGTACAGGAATACACAGAAATCATTGTCATATATATTCCTCTATGATTACACATATTTGGCTTGGAAAAATTAGCAAGTCACTAAGTTATCAAAAAAAAGGTTCAAAATTTGACTTCTTAACCTCATTCACCTTATCATTACTAGTACCTTCTCAGTAATGCTGTTTGA
Organism: Microtus pennsylvanicus; assembly: GCF_037038515.1. Classification (NCBI taxonomy): domain Eukaryota; kingdom Metazoa; phylum Chordata; class Mammalia; order Rodentia; family Cricetidae; genus Microtus; species Microtus pennsylvanicus. The sequence continues at coordinate 59,435,228 of NC_134601.1, read as the reverse complement.
TAGCCATGCAAACAATAATATTATTTTTTGGTTTTTCAAGATAGAGTTTCTCTGTATAAGAGTCCTGGTTGTACTGGAACTCAGTAAGAGTCCTGATTGGACTGGAACTCTGCAGACCAGGCTGGCCTCGAACTCTTCTGAGATTGACCTGTTTCTGCCTCCCAAGTGCTGGGATTAAAGGCATGCACTACCACCGCCTGGGGCAACAACAATTTTTAAAACAAAGATGACAACACTCTTTTGATTTGTTCTCTGTTTCCTCTAGAAATAACTGGTAGCATGCATAACCATCTGTGGCACAAAACTCATATTTATCATCCTTTTTTTCAGATTCTTACCGAACTCGGCAACAATAGAGGCAAGGCCGCCATACACAAAAGGTTTCCAGTTCAGACCAGACATCTCATGGCTTAAAGTGGGACTTTTCTGATGCTAAAAATAAACACGAATTAGAACAGGGCACAAGAATGAAGAAAAGTACCAGTTAACGCTTGAGTATATGATTTGAATCAACACAACTGGCAAACCAAAGGAACATGGAAGAAAAACTAAAAACCACCAAGTGGGATGAGACAAAACTGAGAGTCCTTCCTCAAAGTCTGGATGCTTATGAGTTTCTTCTCTAATGTCATTCTGTAGGGTAGGTGTACAATCACTTAAAAATGAACATGTGCTCTTCATGCTCTCTAATTTAATCGTCCACTCTTCCCCACCCCAAGGAGCTTCAGCCCATTCATCCAGAACACCCATCTCTGACATTCATCTAGACAATCACGGGTCAGGGAAACTGAAACTGAAGTTACATAGGCTGAGGCATCTTATAAAAGCAGTTCATGGTATTCCGTTAGCTTGATTCAGGCACAAAACACAAGCTACCAACACTACCCCCCGAACATTCTCAGCCTGTTCAGCTCTCCACTAAAATTTAGCATCTCAGTTCTAGGAACTGAGCTAGTTTTACACCAAAGCAGCTAACTCAGTGAGACCCACGCTGAGATAAGGAGCAATGTACCTTGCTTCTGGCTCCTGGAGAAATGACAGCAGTGTGGATATATCCCATTTCTGACCCTGAACATCATCCTTCCAGTGATCTCCTTTCCCTTACCCCTGCACTGTAATAACATATCCTAGTACTATACTTTTTATGTTCTAATTCTTTATTGATGTACTTCTGTCCCCAGCCCTTTTTACTCCCCCCCCCATCAAATCAATCTTGGATCTGTCATCCTAAAAATCTTCAGTTTTGTCAGGGAGGTGGTGGTGCACACCTTTAATCCTAGCACCCAGAGGCAGAGGCAAAGGCAGGCAAATCTCTTTGAGTTTGAGGCCAGTTTGTTTGACAGAGTGAGTTCCAGGACAGCCAAAGCTATACAGAGAAATCCTGTCTCAAAAAACAAAAACAAAAACAAAACTTCAGTTTTATTTTTTCTGCCACTCTCAGCGCCTTCACTTTTGGATTTGTTTTTCCACAACTCTAGCATCTAGGCAAATATTTATCAAATTGTAGCATGCAACAGAATCATCTAAAAGGTTATTAAAACATGGACTGCAGAGCCTCTTTCTCAGAGTTTCTGACTGTTTTAAGCCTTGCCCTGAGAATCTGCAAGGTGTCAAAGAATACTGAGGCTTTAAGAAGGAACTATTGCCGTAGGCATCACCTGCTAAATCCTGGTCCTCTTGAAAACACTACTTTTTTTTTTAAAAAAAGAATCTCATATTTCCTTGAACTATTTCCTTCTTTTTCAGTGCTTCAATATATACTTCTGATTTCAAAAGGGTTTACAGTCAAAAAGGAACACCCTGAAATCAGATCATCTAACATTGAATCATGGCTCCAGATTCACATCTTGACTATCACTTACTAGTTGTTTGTAGGAACGTTATTCAATCTGTATCTGCCTTTATTTTCTGAAAACAATAATAATAAAAACATATTATAGGGTTGTTGTGTTGTATTAAGTAACACATTTTTAACACCTAGAAAAATCCTTGAAACTTTGCTTAATAAGTTAGATAGTTATTACTACACATTTTAATAAATGCATTTATTAAACAAATAAAATAAATACTTTATTAATAAATAAATAAAATAAATACATTTTCATAGACAGCATTTGCTGTCCATCTTCCCCTTGCCAGTTTGGGTTAGTACCATTGAGCTACCATCTGTTCTTAGAGGAAACAGGGTTTTGATTTATTTTTTACAAAAGTAATTCTGTGAAATAAAGCAACGAGCAATTTTCCAGAGAGGCTAGCAAGCATATAGATAAATGTATTAGTTATACTACAAAAATAATTGTGGAAGCATGCTTTCAAACATTATATATATATATATATATATATATATATATATATATATATATATATATATAAAATATGTGAGAGATACCCCTATTGGAGGAAAGTTCATTAAAACTCTAAAGGGCAAAGTAGGAATTGATAGGAAAAATAGGACTATGACATAAAAACAACAACAACAACAAAAAATCCTTTAAATCAGATGTGGTGGCCCATGCTTGTAAATCCAGCAACTAGAAAGTGGAGTCAGGAGGATCAGTAATTTAAGTCACCCTTTCCTACATAGGGAGTTTGAGACCAGCCTGAGCTACATAAGACCCTGTCTCCAAAAGAAAGCACAAAAAGGAAGGAAAAAAAATCACTCTCTGGTGTCAAATTTAGAGATTTCCCTAAATAGCCTTTGATATTTCAAATGTCTGCTGAGCTTCTCCCCCAGACTTTCCGTTCACAACTTCACGCACCCTTTCTCAGTACAGGAAAAAAAATTCTACCACATCTTTAGTACCTACTAGTCAATGTTTCAAAAAATATTTAGTGTTTTAGCATTATTTTTTTGGTGTGTGTATGAGTGTTTGCTTACATGTATAACTCTGTACCACATGCATGCCTGATGACCACAAAGGCCAGAAGAGGGTGTTTGAATCCTTGGAACTGGTTACAGGTGGTTATGAGCTGCCATGTGGGTGTTGGGACTTGAACCTGAATCCTCTGGCAGAGCAGCTACTGCTCCGAACAGCTGCGTCTTCTCTCTAGCCCTCTACTCAGTCTCTTAACGGAAAATGTGCTCAGGATTCAGGAGCAATAACAAACCACTAAAAGTTGGGCCAGAGTCAAACTAGGAAACAGAAAGGCCAGTCACTGGATCTTAGGTCAGGTAGTCTAGCAGTTCCCAATGAAGTTTCCACAATTCAGAGGTGATAGGAAAACAAAACCAAACCTAGGGCTGCTTTCTTTTTTCAGTTAAATGTATGTCATTTAAATGGCTATTAAATCATATTGTTTAGCCCTAGAGCACTGGCAAATCGCCTCTCTTATATAAAATGATAATAGTAGTAGGTAGTTGATAATATTTAGTGTCTTTATTTGGCAAAAGAAGCATAGTGATCTTTATCTGTCTCCCCTCCACCACATTTTCATTTCAATTTCATTAGTCTATAAAATTATACAAGCCTGAAGAAGACTAACCAAAACCAACAACGTCCCTTTACCACCTCCCCAGTCACATCTGATAGTAAAATCTTTGGCGCCAATATCAGAAATCAAAGTCATGAAAGAAATTTTTTATCTCCTTTGATTAGACTTTATACAGCCCTTCCTCACACTAGAACAACTTGGAGGCACATTGAACAAATTTATGTTTCCACAACGGAGTCCTTCATATTTAAAGGCAGCTTTCATATTCCTACATTTTTCTTTTCTAAGGCTAAATAGTCCTGATCTTTTTCTTCATTCTATATGTTTTACTTCAGCTACTATAGCTGAAATACCTTTGTTTCTTTTCAGAGAGAGGCTCATTATACAACTGAAGCATTAAAGTTCCAGCAAATACCAGAGTCTTTTACATAAAGCTGTATATATGTGTGTGTGTGTGTGTGTGTATGCAAGTTATGTCTCACCTATTATTGTTCAACTATGTGATTTTTTTTGAGAAAAATTTTGAGAAATTTGTTTATTCAACGTCTTAAATTCAGGCATAAACTGATGACTAGGGTGAAGTATATTCTCTAGTTGTCTCGTCTCTTCTCCTCCTCTTTTAAATAGGGAAGATTCCCTAAAAGATGACACCATATTTCACAAAGCTTTTTATAAACCTCATAAAAACTTGTATAGAATGAGGACAAATGTCAAACAGTTGAGTGTCTTACATACACATCCTGTATATAAGCAGTTATAAAGCAAGCCACAAAAGTAATTTGCTAGACCTGGACAATAACACACACCTTATACAACACTCTCCTGATTGCCAGATTCTCTACCTATAAACACTTGTCTCTTGCTTTTGATGAAGAGGATTGCTCTGTAAATCAATTCATATCCCAACTCCTCATAAAGTTATTTTTACTTGTGGAGGCTAACCTCAGTTTGGGGTGAAGGGACAGAAATAACATCTAAGTAGCAATACAGTACCCTACATATTTTATTATTTAAAAAGGCCAATAAAATTTGTCTTCACAATTTGTGCATCTATTCTTAGAATATAGCCCCTATATTTATTTCAAAGTCTGTTCAGGAAATTCTGGGTGATGACGTTCTTGGTTTCTCCTTTAAGAAAGAGTAGGTGTTAGACATGTTCATGTTTGCAAGATAGCAATAGGGAACCTAAAGTTATGTGTTAAAGGCATACTAAATACTCAAACCTGAAATTGTCTATGAATATAATTGTCAAACTTTTAAAAATCACAGCCTGGTGTGGTGATGTCTTTAAATCCAGCACCTGAGAGGCAGAAGCAGGTGGATCTTTGTGCATCTGAGGTCAGCCTGGTCTATATAGTGAGACCCTGTCTCCAAAAAAATTTCACAGAAATATATTCTAACATAGACACTATTTGCCATTCCACCTATCTTTCCTGGACAATCATCTGGTGGAACAAATTAAATATTTTTGCTAGAGAAAAATTGTTAGAGACAAATTGTTACACTGCATAGAAATCTATAAAGCAGGGAAGCATGGAAAAGAAAACAACAGGGATGCGTTTGAATAATTTGGAAAAACTGTTGGAAGTGAGATAACTTAAATTGGATCTCAACAGTGAGCAGACTGAATCCGGGTAGGAACAAATATCTGGGAAGGGTAAGCAGGGTCCATACAGACAAATGTGCAAACACACACAATCGTGTGGAGGTAGGCACCAATATAGTTTGTACTGAGACAGAAATCAAGGACCCAAGCAGAATACACAATATGCGTATTGGATGAAAAAGTGAAAGGAGTAGATTCTACTGAGAGGCTTCAAAACAAGATGTTGGAGGAAGACTAGTTCTATTAATAGGGAAGTGAATTAAGGTAATGCCCTATTTTAATTAGTTACTGGGGACTACAAGCACAGTGGATTGCAAACAGAGAGGTAGGGAAATAGCTTAGGAGGGTGTGAAGTAGGCAGAAAAGAATACTTGTTAGCATTGGGGTTAATCTGTTGAAATGGAGACAAAAGACGTTTCATGATATAAATGAAGAGGAGGAAAGAGTTAACATCTACTCTAAGCATCTCTAGGGGCTGGGCAAGGAAGCACTGGTAGAAAACTATAAATGTCCTTGCTTATTATTGTCTGAGAAACAAAATCAATGTTGATAATATCTGTGATCCCGATCAAGTAACTGAACTGCATTTTAATAGATGCCTTCAATGCCTCAACCTCAGGAGTGACAGGGGTATAGAAAGTGATGGGGAGCATCTCTCAACAGCATCCCTCACACTGATACAATGGAGATGTTTGCTTACTCCGCTTGCAATCACAGCCGCCGTTGCAAACTTCACCCTTAGAAAAATTAGGATTATTCCGGGAAAGATACCCATTCACCCTGTGGGTAGCAGGATCTTGCCAATTCCTCAGCTGTCAGAGCGAGTTCGCAGAGAGAAGGGAGGCGCCTGAAGGAGGCAGCCTCCCAGAGGGGTCGAGGAAGCAGGGTTCAATCGAAGAAGTAAAGCCACCGGTGCCAGAAGAGTGAAAGACAGGGAAGGGACTCAGCTGAGGGGAGAGAGAGAGATCAAAGGACCGTTAAGCCCCTCCCAGGCCGAGTACCAGACCAGCCCGGCCCGCGCGGCCTGCCGCAGCCCAACCCCACTCCCCAACCTGGAACTCCAGGAGCTCCCCCTCACCTGCTCAAGCTCAGCAGACGACTGGAAAGCAGAGGCTCCCAAGGTAGGAAATGCCACCGCAGCGCCAACCCGGAAGCATTGAAACGAACGGAAGTAACAAGGCGTCGCCTCGGCAACAGTGGCGCAGCCATCCTAACTCCGCCTCCTCTTTGCCCGAAAAGGAAGGCGCGAATGAAAGGAAACCATTAGGGTCGAAAGGCCTGAGTCCCAAAGGCTGTGCAAAAGGGTCAGGAGCCAGCCACCTGCCTTTCCGGAGAGGGAGCTAAGGTGGGAGAATGGGGCCGCTTCTGCAGCAGATGTGCTCTCTAGAGAGGGCAGAGGAGATGCCTTGTCACCCACCCGGAGTTTACCGGAGCAGAAGGTCCGCTAAGCCTCAAAAACGCGAGGCAGTAGGAGGTGCATTGCATAGAGGGAGGTGGGACAAAGGATTTAAGATGGAAGTGGGAGAATTTCTTTTGCCTGCTTTTGGAACCCTTTTCCTACGGGGGCGGGAGACTGGGAGCAGAGGAGGGAGGGGCAAATTGCGATGGGGATGTAATATATGAGAGAAGAATAAATAAATACGCACATAATTTTTTAAGATTGGGAGAATTTAAGATAAAACTGAGAACTAGGACGTGAGCGGAATTTAGACACTGAACCCGGGCTCAGAAAGAAAAATAAAGATGAGAGAAGCAAATAAGCCTCGCCCACTGAATGTCAGCAGCAGTCGCTGAAACATACTAGCCTAGAGACAGAAACTTTGGAACAAGCTGGGAACAGAAAGGGGACCAGGAAAAGTTAAAGCAAACGAATCTGAAGAGAATAATGGGAGAGTACCAGCTAATCCGCACCTCACAATTGGCTAGAAAAGCTTGACCACCAGCTTCAGACCCCAGTTCCCACAGCCGCTGGACGAGAAAACCAGAAACTTCTGGGTAAATCCATTAGCTAAATTAATACATGAAGGCTACCCCCATTTTTTTCACTATATCACAGTTTCCACAATCACACAAGTGTTAATAATAGTGTTTTTTATTTACATAGACATAAGTCAATGAGTTCAAGGCACATAGTCCTGAGATTATTTGTTGAATAAGGTAATGTTTTGAATTGATTTATTCCAAAAGAATCTTCCTCATCTCGTTCACATCTACTTTTTAAAAAATTTCTTCAGGCAGCACACATGATATAATAAATGACATTATGGAACACTTAACCATGTGCCAACGTGATGCTACCAGCTCTTTTGCTTGAAGCTGCCTTACAAGGTTGATACTTTTATTTTCACCTCCTAACAACTAAGAAAAATTAGGTCATAAAAGTGAAGCAGAGTTAGTCATAACTGGCAGAATTCGGATTTCAACTTGAGATTGACTTCAGTGCCCAAGTGTGCAACTCTAAGAATGTCTTCTTTAGCCGGGTGGTGGTGGCTCACGCCTTTAATCCCAGCACTTGGGAGGCAGAGACAGGTGGATCTCTGTGAGTTCGAGGCCAGCCTGGTCTACAGAGCAAGTTCCAGCACAGGCTCCAAAGCTGCAGAGAAGCCCTGTCTCAAAAAATAAAAAAATAAATCGAATGCCTTCGTTAATGTCAGAAACTTCATTACTCTAAAGATAAGCAACATGTGCATGCATTCCAAAATGAGAATTCTAGGAGACAGAAGAGATGTCTCAGCAGTTAAGAGCACAAGCTGCTCTTCTTAGAGGACAAGAATTCAATTCCCAATATTCAGTTCCCAAGGCTCAAAAGACCCCTGTAACTCCAGTCCCAAGAGATTCGGTGGCATCCACTGACACCAGGCACTCAAGTGGTGTGGAGAAATAAATGCAAATAAAACACCCTTACACATAAAATAAATATTTTAATTGTAAAATGTGAATTCTTTCATTTTAGACAACAGCAGAGCAACACCCTCTTAGACAAATGGGTAAAATCCTGTGTGTATAGTCCTTATAACTTGGAAGGTTTGGACTCTCTTCAGTGACACATAGTATATGTGTAGCCATTCATGTGGGAATCCTTCTGTATATGTGTTGCTTTTATTGGTTAATAAAGAAGTTGCTTTCAACCAATGGCTTAACAGACTATAGCCAGGTTGGAAGATATATATATATATATATAGAGAGAGAGAGAACAGTCAGAGTCAAAGAGAAGCCATGTACCAGCCACCAGAGACAGAGGCCTAGTGGAGCCTTCTGAAACTGCTGGTAGGCCACAACCTCGTGGTGATGCACAGATTAATGGAGATGGGTTAGTTTAGGATATAAGAATTAGCCAGAAATACGCTTAAGCTATTGACCAAACAGTATTGCAAATAATATAGTTCCTATGTGATTATTTCGAGTCTGGGCGGCTGGGAAATGAACGAGCAGCCTCCTCCAACAAGCTATGGCCTGGGATTGCGTTTCACATCCAATTCACTGAAACTTGTAGAATTATGGCCTGCCCCTTGGGCAAATCACTATCTTAGCTTTTGTACAAAACTATGTTTTCCCACTCAATCACTACTTCCAACAGTTAATCTAGGTATCAACTAGGTACATTTTTAAAGGGTTCATTGTTTTTAAATGACTCATGTTTAAAATTCTACATGTGAGCAAAACAATAGCAATTTAGGAACATAAGCATATGCCACACTAACACATTTGCAGTTTGGTTGCATTATTTCAGTTTTAACATTCTTTAGTGCTATAACGCGAAAATCTAATCCTCCTTATCAAAGTTGTATATTTCCCTTATAAATTACCTTCTATTATCTAGTCTCTCCCATAAAGACCAGTTTTTGACCACACATATTCTATCTAATTATATAAGCTATTCAAGAGGATAGAATCATGAATTCTAACTCTAACATAACTTGGAAGTGTTTTATAGACAATTGTTTAGACCCTGGTAAAAAAAAAATCTCTTGCTGCTTCTAAGAGCTACTCTCTCCCTCTCCATTTACCCTTCCTATCAGCGCTGAGTTCTTTCCAGACTGCCACAAAGAAAGAAAAAAAGAAATTCTTTAAGACTGTGTCAACTTCGAGATACAAGCCAATTTCCTTAGATTAGCGGGGGTTTCTAAATCTTTCTTTTTCTCTTTTTTTTTCCTCTTAGAGGGTCAACCTAGGACCTCATGCATGCATGCCAGACAAGTGTACTTCCACTGAGCTCCAACCTAACCCAATATATTCAAAACACTCCTATTTCAGATTATAGTCAGTAGAAACTATTAATGAGGCAATTTCGGCTATTTGGGGCCAAATCGCTGTGTAACTTATACTTGCATTACTCCTCAGATTCAGACAAAGCACTTTTCAACTGCTTGGCAGCCACATGTGGGAGGTGGTCACCACGCAAGGCGACAGAGATCTGCCTCATTGCTCTGTCTGATGCATTGTCACATGCCTTCTCCAGAAGGCCCTCAACGGAGCATCTAGCTCCCTGTTACTCAACTGAGACTAGCTAACAATATTAGGAACACTTGGAGTTGGTAAGAAATTCTGATAGTTGGACTACAGCCAAGTCCTATTTAAAACAGGATCAGCGGGCTGGAGAGATGGCTCAGTGGTTAAGAGCATTGCCTGCTCTTCTAAAGGTCCTGAGTTCAATTCCCAGCAACCACATGGTGGCTCACAACCATCTGTAAAGAGGTCTGGCGCCCTCTTCTGGCCTTCAGGCATACAGACAGACAGAAAATTGTATACATAATAAATAAGCAAACAAACAAATAAATACTTAAAAAAACCCTGTCTCGAAAAACCAAAAAAAAAATTATAAAAAAAAATAAAACAGGATCAGCATTTTGCACGATGCCTATGCAATTAGTTTGCATATGAAACCTTAGGAAGACTGCTTTCACCTCTTCTTGAACACATCCAATTCATACCTGAGGCCTATACTACCCTTAAGTGGTTCGAAATTATGACAAAAACATTTATCAATCTTTTATTGAGTATTCTTCATAATCCAAGAACTATATCGTATGTAAAGAGCATTATGAGGTAGGGGCTAATTTTGGTTCCTTATCTTTTGTTACTTATTGCTTTGTGGGAAAAATAGAACTTTTCATAAAAATTAAAATTTTTTATCTTTTTTTCTTGTATTGTGGGAAAATATTTTATTTTAGAATAATTTGGTGGAGGATTGGTGTCACATGCCCTTAGTCCCAGCACTCAGGAGGCAGAGGCAGGTGGATCTCTGTGAGTTCGAGGCCAGCCTGATCTATAAATCGAGTTGAAGGACAGCCAAGCTTGTTACCCAGAAAAAGCCTGTCTCTAAAAAGAATCTAGAATAATTTGGGTTTACAGAGAAGTTATAAAGATCCGGCTCTCATCAGCTTCTCCAAGCTACCCCTAATTGCTAACATTTATGGAACTTGGCATGTTAGTTAAAAAGCAAGACATTTATGTGTTATGACACTACTAACAGAGACATTCTGAGTTCTCCAGCTTTTACATGTATTTCCTTGAACCATTATAGCTTCCAATTAAGGATAATATGTTACATTCAACTCCCACATCAGCTCCCATAAATAACAGAGGACCGGGTATAGACCCGTACAGTGCAGAACCCTGCTGATACAGGGTTAGTGTTAGGGTTTGTTGCTTCAGTCTCTGTGAGTTCATATGAGCTTTGATAATGGTGATTTAGAGGGTCTTGTTTTCTTGGTGTCCTCCATCTTACTTCTCTCTCTCTCTCTCTCTCTCTCTCTCTCTCTCTCTCTTTCTCTCTCTCTCTCTCTCTCCTCCTTTTATTTAAAAATAGATTTTTTTCTCATGTAATATATCCTGATTATGGCTTTCTCTACTCCCAGTTCATCCCAATTTCCCCTCCCTTTTGTCTCTCATTAAAGGCTTCTAATGTGATATAATATAATAATGCAATGAGATAAATCAAAAACTAACACAGGAATTGGACAAAATAAACAGGAGGAAAGAACAAAAGAGAAGGCATAAGAAACAGATACCCATTCCTTTGCACACTCAGGAGTCCATAAAAACACTAAACCGGAAGCTATAATATTTAACACAGGACCTGGTGCAGACCCATGCATGCCCTATACATGCTGCTTCAGTCTCTGAGTTCATATGAGCTTTGGTCGTGTTGATTTAGAGGGCCTTGTTTTCTTGGTGTCCTCTCTCTGCTCCGACCTTTACACTTTTTCTGCTTTATCTTTCACAAGGGTTCCCTGAGTTCGGAGGGAAGAGATTTGATGGAGCCACCCCATTTAGGGCTGGATGTTCTAAGGTCTCTCACTCTCTGCATAATATCTGGCTGTGGGCCTCTGTATTTGTTCCCCTCTGCTTCGAGCTGTGTCAGGTACGGATTCCATCTCATGGAATGGTCCTTAAGTCAAATCAGGAATTGGGTGGTTACTCCCGCAGCTTTGGGCCCCCATTGCACTAGCACATTTTAGAGATGGGACACCATTGTAGATCAAAGGGCTTGTGGCTAGGTTGTTGGCCGTGTTTCTCTTTTGAGAGCTTGCAGAGTACCTTTGTGTATGAAACACTAGCACATAGGGGTGAAGGCTCTTTGAGGAACCAGCTCATCTTCTCCATGTTCAAGGAGTTGTGTAGATGTTGTCTTCAGCAATGGGGACTTGCTGTCAGTTTCTGGAAAACAACTTATAGTCTTGTCAACAGCCTGGGTTGTTGAGGATTCCCATGGGACCCCTTTGGCCAACAACTCAATTAATTGTAACCCAATCCCAGTACTGGAAACTTCATTTGATTTCAAGAGAGATCTAGTTGAGACTCTGTCTCATCTATTATTTGGTGATTTCATCTAGATTGCCTCTTCATATATGTGCATATTTTAGGAAGCTTCTACTCTATTAGGTTTCCATATTACCCCTCAAATGATCTTTCATTTTAGCTGTATCCTCCCGTATTCTTTCCCTCATCTCCCCTCTTCTCCCCCTCACAATTTGATCCTCCCATTCCAGGCTCTCCCTCCATCCATAACTATCTATTCTAGTTCCCTTTCCTAGGAAGATCTATCTATTCACAATAGTCCCTTACTCTAGCCTATACCTAACTTCTGTGGTTCTACAGAGCTTGGTTATCATTGACGTAGCAATTTATATCTTCCATGTAAGTTAATACATACCATATTTATCTTTCTGAGTCTGGGTACCTCACTCAGGATGACTTTTTTTGTAGTTGATGCATTTACTTGAGAATTTCATTTTTTTAAATGTCTGACTAATTTTGTAAACATACCACATTTTCTTTATCCATTCTTCTGTTGAAGGGCATACAAGTTGTCTCCATTTTCTGGTTGTTATGACTAGAGCATCAATGAATATGATTGAGCAAATATCTCTGTGGTAGGATGAAGCATCCTTTATGTATATGCCCAAAGTGGTATAACTGGATTGGTTCCTATTTTCTTAATGAACCACCACACTGATTTTTGTAGTGGTTGTACAAGTCTGCATTCCTACCAGCTACAGAAGAGTGTTCCCCTCATTCCACATCTTTGCCAGAATGAGCTGTCACTTGTTATTGATCTTAGTCATTCTGACAGGTATAAGATGAAATCTCAAAGTAGTTTTGATTTGCATTTCCCTGATGGTTAAAGATGATGAATACTTCCTTAAATGTTTCTCAGCCATTTTAGATTCCTCTATTGAGAATTTTCTGTTTATATCTGTACCTCATTTTTAATTGGGTTATTTACTTTCTTGATATCTAGCTTTTTTGGGGTTCTTTTTATACTTATATTAGCTCTCTATTAGTTTTGTAGTTGGTAAAAATCTTTTCCCATTCTGTATGCTGCCTCTTTTGTAGAAAGATGGTGTCCTTCACTGAGCAGAAGCTTTTCAGTTTCATGAGGTCCCATTTAATAATTGTTGACTTTAGTGCTTGTGCTAACAGTATTCTCTTTAGAAAGTCTTTTCCTGTGCCAATGCATTCAAGGCTAGTCTCCAATCTCTCTTCTATCATGTTCACTGTGTCTGGTTTTATGTTAAGATCTTTGATCTATTTAGCCTTGAGGTTTGTGCAGGGTGATAAGTATGGGTCTATTCGGATTCTTCTACATGCAGGTGTCCAGTTTGACCAGCTTCATTTGATGAAGATGCTGTCTGGTTTTTTGTGTGTATTTCTGGCTTTATAAAAACTCAGGTGTCCATGGATGTTGTCGATTTGTGTCTGGGTTCAATTACATTTCAGTCATCAATATTTCTGGTTTTATGTTAATACCATTATGATTTTTATTACTATAGCGTTGTAGTATGATTTGAAACAAGGGATGGTGATACCTCCAGCAATTTTATTATTCAGGTTTTCTTTAGCTATCGTGAGTTGTGTGTATGTGTGTGTGTTTTCATATGAAACTGAAAAGTGTCCTTTCATGAGCTGTGAAGAATTGTATTTGAATTTAATTTTGATGGGAATTGGGGATCATTTTGAATTTTTAGAGTGCTCTCAGTAGGATGGCCATTTTTAGTATATTAATCCTACTGATCCATGAGCATGGGAGGTCTTCTGATATGAGTATTGGGGAGGGGGGAAGAAGGCTTTATCAGGTGTTCCACTACAGAGATGTGGATAAGACTGGGTGCTTGGACTTGGAGGAGTGGAGGGAGAGGTAAAATTCTGCATTTATCCTACCTGCTACCCTTGCCAGAATGAGAACTTTTCCAAAAACTTAAGCAAGGATCTGGGTTCAATTCTCAGCACTCCTTCGCTTTGCCAAAGTCTAAGAAGTCTTTCATCTTGCTCAAACATACTCAAGAACTTAAAAACAGGATCCAGGGAAAATTCAAGCGTTAGACTTTTATGGGCTGAAGAGATGACTCAGCAGTTAAAAGCACTGATTTTTCTACCAGAGGTCTTGAGTTCAGTTCCCAACAACCACACAGTGGCTCACAACCATCTATGTTGGAATCCGATGCCTTCTTCTGGGATGCATAAAAACTAATACACACAAATAAATAAATCTTTTAAAAAATATTTACATTTAAAATTTTTCTTACATCTATTTGTTTATTTTGTTTATTTATTTACAGGGAGTGGGTGTTAGAAGTCAGTTCTTTCCTTCCACTATATGAGATACAGGGATTGAACTCAGGCAGTGCAGTTTGGGGAGAAGTGATTTTACCCACTGAGCAGTCTCACTACCCCAGCATCCAAGATTTAAATAAAAATTATCCTAAAACAAAATTGACCTGTCACTTTTCTTGGAACCATAAGTAAAAGGAAGTGAATACATACAGATTGCTTAGTATAATCCAGTTTGTGTGTGTTTGTGGGGGTGGGTATTGGCATGTCTACCGGTGCATATGGAGACCCGAGGCTGATGAGGGTTTTCACCTATCACCCTCCACCTTTTTTTGAGACAGGGTATCTCACTGAACCTTGGAGCTCCTTCGCTATGTAGGCTGGCTAGCCACTGAGCTCCAGGAACCTACCTTCCACCACACATACCCCCACTCAACTCTGCGGTTGCAGATGCAGCACTAGCCAGCTTTTATGTGGGTAAAGGGATCTGAACTCAGGTTCTCATCCTTGTGTACCATAATGGTAAGCCAACTCCTTAGCCTGAAAGTTCAGATATTTTGCTGAACACTTTATAAAGTTGTCTTCACTTGATTCTCGCATGCTCTTTGTGCTTTTATTTTTCAATGGTCTTTGCTTCTGGAATGATTTTTTATTAATTAATTTTTATTCATTTATTTTTTATCCTGTCTGCAATTTCCCCTCTCCTTCTGTTCCCTCACCCTCCCCATCTACTCCTCCTCTGTCTCTATTCAGAAAGGGGCAGACCTTCCATGAGTGTCATCAAAACATGGCATGCCAAATTGAGGTAGGACTAAGATCCTCCCTTTGTACTAAGGCTGGGCAAGGCAAACCAGCATGGGAAGAAGTCCACAAAAGCCAGCCAAAATGTTAGTTAGGGACAGGTCCTGATCCCACTGCTAGAAGTTCCACAAATAGACCAAGCTACACAACTGTCACACACATGCCGAGGGCTTAGGTCAGTCCCATGCAGGCTCCCTAGCTGTGGGTCCAGAGTCTGTGGGCTCTTATGAGCCTGGGATAGCTGTTTCTGTGGGTTACCTTGTGATCACCCTGCCTCCCCCTCATTCATACAATCCTTCCTCCCTCACTTCAACAGGATCCCCGGAGTTTGTCTCAGTTCTTGGCTGTGAACCTCTGCATTTGTTTCCATCAGCTACTGAATGAAGGTTCTCTGATGACAATTAGGAGAATGCCTCTTAAAATTATGGATTTTTAAAGATTTGAATAACAAAACACAGAAATGGAACAAACACTTTAAAATGGAGTGGATTAGTCAAGTATATAAAAGTGATTTTAATGACAGCATTCCTGTAGGAATAGGATTTGTCCAATTTTAGACCCTAGTAATTTGAATACAGGACAATCTAACAGGTTACATTTGAAGATCAATCTAAATTTCTATTTATTTGTACAATTTATTTCATTAATATTTTCAATAGTTGTCTACAAATAATGGACCAAAATATCAAGAAACATATTGTTTCTTAAAACTACTTTGAAAACCAGCACTCAGGAGGCGGAGGCAGGCCTCTATGAGTTTGAGGTCAGCCTGGTCAACATAGCCAGTTCCAGGATAGTCAGAGGTATAGGGAGACTTTGTCTCAAACAAACAAAAAAACACAAAGACTGCCTGAAAAAAAAACGATTATGTTCTATTCTGGAAGACCAGTAACTTACATCAAGATTCTAGAATTTGATTTGAGTAATACTTTTTTGTCTATAGTCTTCATATTGGAATGAAATAAATTCCATTAAATTGGTGTTATTTATACATAGGAAGCAAAGAAATCTGCAAGTCTATACATGACATTAAAGTTCAGATGTGCCATTTGGAAGAAGCTGGAGTACCTCTTTCTCAAAGCAGATGTGCTTCACACGACCTAATCACACTGATCCTCTCCTTTCCTGTTTGTTTGTTGTTCTTGTTTCTAAAGTTCTTCAGAATCTTCCTATTTCCCTTCAGTCCAGTGGTTGACTTGGTGACTTGTTGATCCCTAGAGCAGCCAAGTGCAGCAACGGAGTCCTTTCTAGAACAGCCAGACCAAAGCCCAAAACAGTGAATAAGGACTCCCCATGGGGCGTTATAGAACAGGTAGGCGATCATGGGATCCAAGGCCACTTGTAGTACTTCCCATTTTGCCATAAGGAGGTGCAGGCAAGTCGGGGGACAGCCCAGTAGGATTGGCGAAGGAGGCTTAATTAGCTCCTCTGTGCTGCCAGAAGCCAAGCAGTCTCCACAACTATTTGCCACTCTCTCAAGTGTCCAGGTCATATCTTTTGGTGAGTCCTACCCAGTGATGTGGGCGGCCAGTTTAGTTTCTGCTTAAGGGAGTGGCGGTGGTCAAGGGAAGCTTTGCCATAACCTATGCACAGCACAAGGATGAAATTGACCGGTTGCATAGCTGCAGATAATTTGCCCTTGACAGAGCAGGTTTAGCCACTGACACCCTAACACAAGGATATCCATGGTGTAAAGTAGGGGGTGAGAAAACGCCTCTGTGGAAGTGGGGGAGGGGAAAGCAGAGAGGACTATGAGGGTGGCAGAGAGGGAGGGAGACAGCTAATGCTTCTCTTGTCAGTACTCCTTCCCTATTTGGCCTCATCCCACTTTTTCTACCCTACTAGGACTGGCCTTCCCTAGACCTTGACTGACTTGGAAGTCAGTCCTTAGCTGCCTCCTCTCCTGAACTTCTAGAAGCACAGGAGTATGTCTGAGCCACGAGTGTGTGTGTGTGTGTGTGCGCGCGCGCCCGTGCGCGCACTTGTATATTCTCCCCATCTAGGCCTCCTCTGGCAAGCCTTCTCTTCCCACCCACAATGCTTCACGAATACACCGAACACACTGAGTAGTGGGAATGTTTGCCCTTAGCACAGTAGCTAACTAATCCAAGTTTCCAGGCCTGGCATCCCCTTTTACCACTAGTGGTCCCTTTGCCCGGCATGGGCCCTTGGATGAGGAAGCTGTCCCACAGAAAAGAGGTGAGTCTTTTCTTCTCTGGGAGACATGCTCCCCCTTCTTCTCCCAATGAAGGTGGTTTCAGCTTCAAATGCCTTTAAACCTGGGGAGAAAAGCCCAAGATTACCCGTTAGTCTCCAGTTTGCTTCTGCCACCTGCTGTAAGGAAGTGGGTTGCTGCAGAGGAGCAAGCACCAGGGAACCTTCACAGTCTCAGAGGCCCTACTTGATGACTGGAGAACAGAGTCCTCAGGAAGGGATAAGCTTTCAGGGCTCTCTGTAAGCCAGGCAAGTAGAACTCCCCTTGAAGAGCAGGGAGCTGCAGGTAAGTAAGGCGCTCTCTCTCTCTCTCTCTCTCTCTCTCTCTCTCTCTCTCTCTCTCTCTCTCTGTCTGTCTGTCTCTCTCCTCTCTCTCCTAGAGCCTCGCGAAAGTGGGCCAGGAGACACTGCTGCAGAGGCATGCTGCCCATGCTAGATATGACTTCATCTGCTGTCCTCAACTCTTGCAAGCTCAGACACAGGGAGGCTGAGCCATAAGGGGCTCGGAACAGTGCTTAACTCACAGAAAGGAGGAATGGGTGTCCTTGGTAAGACTGGACGTGTGCCCAGTGTTTCAGTTTTCACAAGACAAAGTAGATTTTAAATTTTCAAACCCAGTACTCACTCAATCTGCCAGGTCTGCAATACTTTCCAACATGTCTGGAGGCTGCAGAATACCAGCGGGAAGGGAAATGGAGCAAAAGCAGTCTTCTTCATTTTACAGAGTAGGAGCAACTACCATTCTGACACCAGTTCCGTATTTGGCCTGAGGAAGAAGCTTAAGACAGAGCAGAAAGGAACAGACACCAATACTCTTCAATTTAGAAATGTGAGTAAGAACTTTCCAGAGACAAGCAGTCAAGTGTGGGGTCTGTGGATGCAGTTTAGACTTAAAAGGCCTATGCAGAAGAGCCATTGCTGAGAAAGAAAGCTTATCTAGAGTAGTAAGGAGTGAGGGAAAAGGCAAGGCTTGCAGACAAGGGCGTGGCACAAAAGAGCCACTTGAACTCTGGGCTGGAATATAACGAAAATGATTTATTTTTCCTTCCTTCCTTCCTTCCTTCCTTCCTTCCTTCCTTCCTTTATCTATCTATCTATCTATCTATCTATCTATCTATCTATCTATCTATCTATCTATCTATCTATCTATCTATTTATTTTTTTATTTTTTCGGGACAGGGTTTTCTCTGTGCAACAGCCCTGACTGTCTTGGAACTCGCTCTGTATACCAGGCTGGTCTCAAACTCACAGAGATCCACCTGCCTCTGCCTCCTGAGTGCTGGGATTAAAGGAAAAAGGCATGTACCACCACTACCTAGCTCCTTTTTTTTGGTTTTGATTTTTTTTAAGAGTGTTTCTCTGTGTTGCCCTGGAACTTGCTCTGTAGACCAGAAGGCTAACCTCAAATTCACAGAGATCCACCAGCCTCTGCCTCCCAAATACTGGTATTAAAGGCTTGTGCCAGCCTGGCTAAAAGTGATTTTTTACAACCCAGAGATG
The DNA here is from genome assembly GCF_037038515.1 of Microtus pennsylvanicus. Classification (NCBI taxonomy): domain Eukaryota; kingdom Metazoa; phylum Chordata; class Mammalia; order Rodentia; family Cricetidae; genus Microtus; species Microtus pennsylvanicus. The sequence continues at coordinate 59,416,621 of NC_134601.1, read as the reverse complement.
TTCAGTGTGTAGTGTGTGTGTGTGTGTGTGTGTGTGTGTGTGTGTGTGTGTGTGTGTTGTGTGTGTGTGTGTAGGAGGCAATTGTAGTTAGGGTTTTCTGTGATAATGCCAATATTTAAACCATGACCCAGTGTCAGTCACTATCATAGCCACCCCCTGTTCATTAGTGTCACATACTTGCCTGAGTATGTAGGTTTCCAATATAAATTAATTAGCATAATCCCAGCTCAATAACTCTTAATAGTTGCATTCTATGCTATTGTTTAGCTGTGATGCAATTGAAGCCAATGAGAGTTGGTTTTAGGATAGCTTTTTGTATTTTTCTTCTGGGGGAATATGCTGGCTATTTTTAAGTCAAGTCACACAAGCTAGATAGAGCCATTGGAGAGAGGGGGCATCAACTGATAAAAATGCCTCCGTAATCTCAGACTGTGCACAAGCTTGTAGAGCAGTTTTTAAATCAGTGAATGATGGGGAAGGCCCATTCCATTGAGAGTGGGGTTGCTGGTCCTGGGTTCTATAAGAAAGTTGGCTGAGTAGGCCAGGTAGAATAAGCCAGTAAGCAGGACCCCACCATGACATCTGCATCAGCTTCTGCCTCCAGGTTCCTGCCTTGTTTCAGTTTCTGCCCTGGCTTCTTTCAGTGATGAACAGCAATGCGAAAGTGTCAGTCAGATAAACCCTTTCCTCCCCAACTTGCTTTGGTCATGGTGTTCCATCGCTGCAATAGCCCTAACTTACACAAGGAGTTTTAGAAACAACTAACTCTTCTGCATGTATTCAGAGAAACAAGGGGCCCTGGGACTGTAGGCAACCATCTTCCAGCCACAAGGAAAGACAAGATAAAATTAACTAGACATCTAACAAGGACAGGAAGAAAATCTCCTTTGATGTCCCTAATGAACTCCAAATTTTAAAAAAAACTTTCTGAATACAGTTCTACATTTACTGATTGTTATTAGAATTTGAGATTTCTGTTTCTTATAATACAGTGTTTCTAACTAGTACAGGGCCAATGGCCATTTTTTTGTAACAAAGACCCAAACATGAAATGAGTATATGGACTGGATAAATTTTAAGGATTCCACAATCAGGGGTATAATTCTACGGTTCAGTGGTGAGGTTACAGGGAAGACCTCATGGAGGAGGAGATATATAATCTGATCTGATAGATTAACATTTGTTTTCCAGAGGAATGAGTACCAATTTGCCACCCTTGCCAGACAACTAATTCAGAAGAAGAAACAGCTATTTACTCAAATCCTCAGTCATGGCAGCTCCTGTGGGGGACAAGCTGGTGAAATGTTTTCATATTTATTATGACCCATAATGGTCTCCTTTATACTTTCTTCTCCCTGTTCTACATTGGATTCCTTGAAGGTTATGGCTGTCAGGCATCGATTCTGCCTCATTCAATGAACAAATGGGAAACTCAAAAGTGAGGGCTAGAATGAAAACTATCAGTTTTTTGACATACACCCTTTTGGATTTTTTTTGTTTTATGCTCTAATGCAGTGTTTGCATGTGTCATTTCTCTGGGAAGATAAGAAATTATTCCCACGAATATAATTTCTATAGTAACTGCCTACTTGGTGTTAGAAGAAACCATATAATGTTTAAAAATGGTTTAATAACCATCAGATTCTTCAGTTTATGGAATACCAATCACAGCTGAATTCTGACTATTTTCCTCTATTGGGCAGCAAGAGTATACCACTTACATGGTTTTCTGTTAGAACTATTTATGTTTATAATTATTCACATTGCTAGACACAAGGAGTTCTCTAAGCTCTGTTAACATTCATATTTATTTTTGAGATGAAATTCACTAAACACACAAAGAACTGTTTTACAGTGTTCAATTCAATGGCAAGCAATATTTTCATCTACCACCTCTCTAGAGTTTTAAATCCTTTCATTATCATAGGAACAATTCCTGCTCTCTAAGTAATCACTCCTCATTCACCCTCCGCCCACACCCTGGCAACCACTAATCTGCTTGTCTCTATGGATACGACTGTTCTGGATATATGATATTTTAAACATCAGACAGCATGTCACTATTGTATCTCGCTTTTTCATTTTAGTCCTATGATTTCAAAGCTTACCTGTGTTGTATCTTTTATCCCTTAAGTTGTGTTAATCTTCTCTATTAAAGGCTGTGTTCTATGTAGGGAAAGTCCAGCCAATCACCTTGCTTGAAGGGCGGGATCTCCTGAGGTTATTATTTACTTATAAATATTGTGGGTGTGCTCCCCGCCTTCCCTTTTTATTTCCTGCTCATCGCTGGAACCCTGGTTTTGTAAGCTCTCCCCTTCTTCCCCTTAATAAAGCTGATATTAAAGCTAGCCTGATTAATTCTATTTGCCGGTCGTTTACACCCCTTCATTTTGGCGCCAATCGTGAGGCTTTTCGGATACCTGCCCTGCCTCAGAGCCTCCCGGTGGACCGCTGGGAGCCAGTGGCCCCCCTCACCAGAGGCCTCTCCCTCCACGCAGATTGTACCCTCTCAGCACAGCTCCTTGCCTAGATCTTTCCTGGCGCTTCGAGAAAGTCAGCAACCGGAACTCAGGAAGGGCAACTTGGCCCTGCCCGCCATACTACTCAACTGCGCCCCTGCCCCCGTCCAGGGCTGCTAGCCCGCCGCAGTTTTCTTTTTTTCTTTTTATTTATTAAAGATTTCTGCCTCCTCCCCGCCACCGCCTCCCATTTCCCTCCCCCTCCCCCCATCAAGTCTCCCTCCCTCATCAGCCCAAAGAGCAATCAGGGTTCCCTGCCCTGTGGGGAGTCCAAGGACCGCCCACCTCCATCCAGGTCTAGTAAGGTGAGCATCCAAACTGCCTAGGCTCCCACAAAGCCAGTACTTGCAGTAGGATCAAAAACCCATTGCCATTGTTCTTGAGTTCTCAGTAGTCCTCATTGTCCACTATGTTCAGCGAGTCTGGTTTTATCCCATGATTTTTCAGACCCAGGCCAGCTGGCCTTGGTGAGTTCCTGATAGAACGTCTGTTGGTTTTGGTCCATTTAAGAGACAAGCCATGCCCACTCCCTCCCCCATCCCTGATCTTCAGCTTCCTGCCTGAGCTTGCTCTCTTTTCCATCTTCCTCTCTTTTCCATCTTCCTCTCGGAGAGACAGCTTTGCTTCTGCCTCTCTCCCCACTTCTCTGCTTCCCCCCTTCTCTGTCTCTGTCTCTGTCTCTGTCTCTTTCTCCTCTTCTCTCTCTCTCTCTCTCTCTCTCTCTCTCTCTCTCCCTCCCTCCCTCTCTCTCTGTCCCCCCCTTCACCTTTCACCCTCCATAACCTCCTGAATAAACATTCAACCTCACCCTGCATGTCGTGTCTATCCATGTTTCTGTCTTCTGCCTGCCCGCCGTGTGTCTCCCTGCCTGGGACCAGCCATTGCTCAGGGACCAGCAGCCTTCTCTGCCTGGGGCCCACTGCCTGCTGCCACATGGCCCGCCACCACTGCTCTGAGACCAGCAGCCATCTCTGTCTGGGACTGGCTGCTCCCAGGGCCCGCTGTCTGCTGCCACATGGCCCGCCACCACCGCTCAGCCCACCTCTCTGGGACCGGCAGCCATTTCTGCCTGGGACTGGCTGCTCCCAGAGCCCGCTGCCTGCCACCACGTGGCCCGCTACCACCATTTGGGACCTACAGCATTTCTGCTGCCTATTGCCGTGGGGATCTTGCAGCATTTTTTTAAAAAAGAATATTAACATCGCCATTGTCTCAGTGTGTGGGTGCACCCCTTGTGGTCCTGAGTTCCTTGCTCGTGCTCTCTCTCCATCTGCTCCTGATTTGGACCTTGAGATTTCAGTCCGGGCTCCAATGTGAGTCTCTGTCTCTGACGCCTTTCATTGCCTGAACCCCGCTTGCTTCCTTGCCACGGCTCTCTGCCCGTGTCTAGATCCCAGCTGCATGTCCAGGTGCTGGCACCCACAGAGTGCCCAGTGTGACCCGCTGGTCCGCGCACAGCAAATGGAGCTCAGGCCTTACACAGCTCTTACACAGGCTGCTGGCCTTGAAGCCACTGCAGCCTTGGTAAACACCGAGGTTTACTGCCCGTGCCTGTGATCACAGAAGTAAGGCAAATGGACCGCAGGGCGCGCACCCCCGTGCCCCCATGATCACTCTATCTCCTCAAGCTGCGCGTGCACTGTGAGCTTATATTTTTCAGAATTCTGTTCGGGCTCTGACTTCCTAGCCATGTGAATTCGGGTGCACCCCGCCACCTACTGGCAGGCAACGGTCATTACAGGTAAAAATTTGGTTTAATCAGTCAATCAGTAAATAAATAAGGATAAATAAAAATAAATACAGGGTTGATTGAAAATGTCTGAAAACGTCACCATTCAAGGTTTCCACAGCTTTTTAAAAACACCATGTGGGAGATTTTACAAGAGGTGTCTGATAACCCTTATCTATGGATATTTCTGGGGTTGGTCGTTTTCCTTGTTTTTGGTACACCATGGTTTGATAATAGAAGAATGATAAAGTTCTTCAAGGGAAAATCCAGGATTCTTAGGGCAGAGGCTGAATGCTTAAAAATTCAGACTGACAAAAACCTCCTCAAGAAAGAGGTTGAAGTTCTCAAGGAAGAGAATAGACCTTTGTCTAACATGACTCTGTCAACTGAGCAAAATTTAGAAAAGGTACAGTCTGATATTAAGGAAAGAATCACTACTGTGGAGGAGGGAACAGCTGATCTGGACCGTAAACTTCAGTCCCTATCTGTACGATCTGAAACATTAACTGAGAAAATGAAAACTGCTGAATGTGACATTCAGGTTTTGTCTAAAGGATATGACAGATTGGCTGACAGATTATCAATACAAGAAGGCACAATTCATGCCATGAAAATTTTATCCAAAGATGAGATATTATCTCTAATGGACAAACATCATACCTTAGAATCTTCAATGAAGGCTTTGGAGCATAATTCTGAACAGGAGATTCAGGCCTTGCAGAAGGCAATGGTAAACAGATTTGAAAAGATTGAGGAAATTCTAAATTCTGATGAACAGGAGCAGACGGAGTAAAGGCAAATTTTAACTCCATCAGTGAGTAAAACTCTCTGGGATAATTCCCACAAAGCTCTACCTGCCTTTCCAGTAATAACAACAGAGAAAGTGACTGGTTCCAGAAACCCTAGGGTCGTCAAGGAACATACATGGGAACCCGTCCGTATGAATGATCTGAAAGAAATTAAACAGGCTGTTATGAGTTTTGGGCTACACTTCTCCTTCATTAAAGAGATGCTAAAAACATGGTCTTGAAGCAACAAGGTCACTCCACACGATTGGGTTCAATTGGTTTCAGCCATCCTAGAGAGTAGACCACAATTGAATTGGAAATGCTTATTCAGGCAAGAGGTTAGACTTTTAATATTTATTTATTTATTATGTATACAATATTCTGTCTGTGTGTATGTCTGCAGCCCAGAAGAGGGCAGAGGCTAGACTTTTAGAACAGCAGGAAAGAGCCAAGGGAATTGAGATTTCCCTAGATCAAATTCTAGATGAAGGGTTCTTTTCTGACCCTTTGGAACAAGCCAATTATGATGAACACACCCTATCCATATGTACTACAGCAGCCTTAAAGACTTGGGACAGGGTTCAAGACCCAGGACAGAGAATGGAATCATATATCAGAGGTAAACAGGGGAGAACCCTTTAGTGACTTTTTACAAATGCTAACTAAAGCTGTACAAATAGGGATATCTGACCCAGAACCAAGGCGTATAATAATTGAGTCTTTGGCTTATGAAAATGCAAATGTGGAGTGCAAAAGGATCTTGCGGCCTTTAAGGATCAGATCAGTGCCCTTGAATGAATGGGTCTTGCATACACTGAATGTTGATACATTTGACTATGGCACTGAAACATGGGTAGAAGAAGCAATTTCCAATGGTAAAAGAAGGCATCAAAATACCAAATGTTTTAACTGTGGCAAAATGGGTCATATGAAAAGGAATTGTAGACAACAGATTTCCAGAAATACCAATAATGTATCTTCTACAAATAACAGAAATAGAAGGACTCAGCCTTCGGGTTTATGTAGGAGATGTGGGAAAGGCAGGCATTGGACGAATGAGTGCAGGTCAACAAGAGAGAGTCAAAGCAACCTGTTACAGATGGGAAACATGAGGATGGCCTCACAGGACTCCATGGTGAATGTGATTCAGTCATTTCTGGTTACTGCAGAGAATGTGCCTCGTCAGGAAAATTAGGAAGCCCCATGCCTACAGTTACAAGCAATAATGGCCTGAAGGATGAGTTGTGTGTATTTTGGCAAACTTCTATAAGTGATCAAAGACCAAAACCAAGAGTGTGTGTAAATGGCATTTTTATTACTGGCCTGCTGGACACAGGTGTGGATGTAAGTATCATTACTCCAGAATCTTGGCATCAGTATTGGCCTCTTCAGGATGTAAATGTTCAGTTCCTGGGAATTGGAACCCTATCTTGAGTAAGGCAAAACACGAGATGGGTTGAATGCATAGGGCTAGAAGGACAAATAGGAAAACTAAGGCCATATGTAGCCAATATTGCAGTGAATTTATGGGGCCGTGACCTATTACAGCAATGGAATACCCAAATTAACATGCTTCTAGAGCCTATATTTTTGAGAACAATATTAAAAGATATTACAGATGTAGGAAACCATCCATTAGGGCTGTACAATAACACGAAGCAATTGATGTCCCTTCAGAGATACCAATAGCCCTGCTTCTAAAATGGTTGACTGAGAAACCAATAGGGGCAAAGCAATGGCCTTTAGCTGAGGAAAAGTTACAGGCTTTAGAACAGCTGGTACAAGAGCAATTAGATGCTCGACATATAGAAGAATCTTCCAGCCCTTGGAATTCTCCTGTATTTGTGGTTAAGAAAAAATCTGGTAAATGTAGAATGGTGACAGATCTAAGGGCCATCAACAAGGTTATTCAACCTATGGGCCCTCTGCAATCTGGAATTCCTTTGCCCTCTTTATTACCAAAAGGATGGCCTCTCATAGCTATTGATTTAAAGGATTGTTTCTTCACTATACCTTTACAAGAGAAAGATAGAGAAAATATTGCCTTCACAGTACCTAATTATAATAATTCTCAGCCTTCGAGGAGATACCAGTGGGCCTTTCTCCCACAGGGCATGTTAAACAGCCCCTCCCTGTGCCAATATTTTGTAAATCAACCATTGCAAATAATATGCAAGACATTTCCCAAGTCTATAATCTATCACTATGTGGATGATTATTTTGTTATCTGATTCAAATATGGATACCTTGGAAAGATTGTTTGAAGAAATGAAGATAGTTTTACCTAAATGGGGATTGCAGATTGCTCCTGAAAAGATTCAGAGAGGAGATTCTGTTGATTATTTAGGGTATAAAATAGGTTTGCAAAGAATTAAGACATAAAAGGCACAAATTAGGAGAGATTGGCTACAGACTCCTAATGACTTTCAAAGACTGTTAGGAGACATTTCCAGCCTACAACCAGCTGTTGCGATAACACCTCTTCCTTCTTCTACCTTTATTCTTCTTAGGTTTGGTCTTTTCATGGTGTCCTAGATTTCCTGGATGTTTTGTGTTAAGTATTTGTTGGATTTGTTATTTTCTTTAATCAATGAGTTTATTTCCTCTATAGTATCTTATGTGTCTATGATTCTTTCTTCTTTCTCTTCTATTCTGTTGGTTATGCTTGTCTCCGTAGTTCCTGTTTGTTTACCCCAATTCCATATCTAGCCTTCTCTTGGTTTGTGATTTTTCATTGCCTCCATTTGATTTTTCAAGTCTTGAACTGTTTGATTGCTTTATCTTGGTTTTCTTGGGTATCTTTGAGAAATTTATTCATTTCTTCTACCTTTTTGTTTATCTTCTCCATTTCTTTACAGCAGTTTTCATATGCTGCTTAAGATTTTCTATTATTTTTATAATGTCATGTTTAAAGTCAATTTCTTCTACTTCTTCTTGAATAGGGTGTTCAAGTCTTCTTTTTGTGTGATCCCTGGAATCTGGTTTTGGCATGTTGCCTTTTTGGTTGTTGGAGGAATTCTTGCATTGATGCCTGCCTATCTCTTCCTTCAAATATAGCCCGGAGAGTCTTGGCATCTTGGTCTAATCTATGCTGTGACTGACTCTGAGTTGATATCCTCAGTGCAGGAGCAAGGACTGTTTCTGTGCCAAGGACAGGTCTGGGTAGTTGTCCTCAGCACAGGGACAGGACTCCTTCTGGTTGGATAGCCTCAGTGCAAAAGTAGCCACTGTTCCTGGGCCAAGAACCTCACAGACAATAAGGCAGGCTTGGGGGAGGCAGGGTCATGTGGAAGGAAGAAGTCCCTGCCGCAGGAGCTGAAGGGGTCCAGTACTCCTTTCCTGGACATTCCGTCCCAACCCGGGATGGCACCAACTCACCAGTCTAAAAGGTTGTCAGGGACGGGCTCTTAGAGGTCCAAGGACCCCACAGACGAAAGGGTGAACTTGAGGGGAGGGGAGGGTCGTGTGGAACCAAGAAGCCCTCAAGCAATTCCTTTATTAACCAATAATATTCATTCCGTCCCAACCCGGGATGGCACCAACTCACCAGTCTGAAAGGTTGCACAGGGACGGGCTCTTAGAGGTCCAAGGACCCCACAGACGAAAGGGTGAACTTGAGGGGAGGGGAGGGTCATGTGGAACCAAGAAGGCCTCAAGCAATTCCTTTATTAACCAATAATATTCACCGCATACATAGGAGAATTCCACATCAAGTTAAGAAAAACAAAAACAACGTTTCTCTATTACTTCATACTTTAAAAGGTAACATACTGGATTCCAGATCAACCAACAAAAATATAGTTATAAATTGCAGAACTGTATTCATAGTTCCTATATATTGAGATGATATTGAACTTTATTTTAGAGATATACTAAATAAAAATACACCTACAAAACTGACATTTATATAATTACATTTACATGACAAAAGATTATGAAAGTCAAGAAGATATCACTAAAAACCACATGAACTTTTCTAGCATATTATTTATTTTTTTGAACTCACATATATGTGATTTTATCAATAACATTTTTAAGAACATATACAACTCATATGTTAAAAATATTGATTCAAATTCAGAAGGTACATAGCAAAATAAAACCAAATCAGTTTGGATGAGGTATGAGAAAACATGCTTTAATCCCAGGACCTGCTAGTCAGAGGCAGAGACATGCCTGTGAGTCGAAGGCTAGGCTTTTCTATCTAGTGCCAACCGTGGGTATATATTAAGACCTTGTCTCAAAAAAATTAAATAGGAAGAGAAAGATTTGATTAACTCCTAAATTCATGCTTCAATATTTTCATTAATTAGTTTAATTTTTAAGAAAAGATATATTTTCTCTTTGTACATACCAATGCTAGTTCCTGCTCCCTAACCTCCTTCCACCCCCTTCAACTCTCCCACCATTCACTCCTCAGAGAGGGTGAGGCTTCCCATTGAAAGGCAACAATGTCTGGCCCATTGTTTGAGATAGGACAAAGGCTCATCATACTATATCTAAATTGAGCAAAGTATCCCTGCAAAGAGAATGGGTCCAAAGAGCCAGTACACAAGCAGTAGAGATAAATCCTGGTCTCACTGACAGTGATCCCACAGTCTGCCGCACTCATACAACTGTCACCCACATTCAGAGGGCCTAATTCGGTCCTACGCTGGTTCCTCTACTGTTAGGCCTGAAGTAGTGAACTTCCATTAGTTCAGGTATGCTGGGTCACTGGGTATCCCCATCATGGTCTTTACTCCTGTTATCATATTATCATTCCTCCCTCTCTTTGACTATATTTTAAAAGCTCAGACCAGTGCTTGCCAGTATATCTCTGCATCTGCTTCCATCAGTTGCTGGATGAAGGTTCTATAATGAGATTTAAGAGAGTTATCAATCTGATTACAGGGAAAGGCCAGTTCAGGGACTTTTTCCACAATTGCTAAGGGTGTTAGCTGGGTTCATCCTTGTGGATTCCTGGAAATTTCTCATACCAGTTTTCTTGCTAGCCCCACAATGACTCCCTCAATCTAGATATCTCTTTCCTTGTTTTCCCTCTCTGTCCTTCCCCCATCTCGATCATTCCATTCTTTCATATTCTCTTCCCACTTCCGCTTCTCTGTTCCTCCTCCCCAGCTTCCCTCACTATTTCCCTCACCGCTATGTTCCCAATTTTCTCTGCTAAGTATGACAGTATAGCACAATCCCTGACAAACATATAATTAATCAACAACAGGAAGGAACCCTTTCCAGGGGAAGGCAATGACAATATTACTGACCTGAAGTACAAAGTCACCTGCTTGGCCAGGATAAAGAACCTCACGGGCTCCATTGTTCTCCTTCCCCTTCCCTCTGGTTCTTCTATTTCTTCTACCTAAGCATCCAGGAAATAAGTGAGGGACAAACAAAACCAGTGAAGTCTGGGCCTTTGACCCAAGGCTGAGTCCATCAGCATGCAGGTGGTCATAAAAGGAGCCTCAACTGGGAAAGAATACTGGCGGTGCAGAGTACAGGGAATGGAGGCGACAAACTCCACACTGATGGTGGCCTTTAAAAGTCAGTTGCAAGACTGCTGGTGTGGATCAGCAGTTAGAGCCTGCTTGGCAATTCTGAACATGGATTCCATCCCTAGCTCTAGATAACAAAGGCCATTTTAAATCATTCCTGCCTTGGGATTTCAGTGCCTTTGCTCCTTTATTTTCTACCATGGATCTGGTCTCAAATGGATACTCCTGAATCAGACATCCATAAGGAAAACAAATAAAGGAAATATTTTACAAAAGACCTTTTTAATCGGGCTTTTTTTGGGTCTGTGATTCTGATGGTGTGACTTCATATGCTTTTGCTGATCCTGGAGACAATGCCCTGCCCAAGGTCTAAAGATAGTAAATACTCTTTGAATTAGAGTCTTTCCCATGCAAAAATGCAGAAGCCAACTTGCCCTCCATCTCCACACACTTCATGAGTTTTTCCCTAGCCCTAGTCTCCCCAGGGCCAGTTACCAGGTAAGTCTGGACTCACCCACTGAAATCATTCAAATTAACCAGTCTTTAACCTGTTCACCTAGATGAACACCCTTCCTACCCACACAAATCACAAGAAGCGAACTTTTCTATTACAGTGTAATCCCAATGTGGCCAAATTCTCTCTTAGAACCTATAATCTATAAACTGTGTTCTCAGGAATCCCTATAATAGGATCCGATGCCCTCTTCTGGCGTGCGAGAATATATGCAGTGAGCTTGATAAATGACACAGGGTTTAAGAGCCATTGCTGCTCTTCCAGAATTCCTGAGTCCAATTCCAGGGATGATATAGTGGCTCAAAAACATCCGCTATGAGGTCTGGTGCCCTCTTCTGGCCAACAGGCAGACATAGAAGTAGAACATTTTATCCATAATAAATGAATGATAAAGAAATATATGAGTGAAAGAATGAATGAATGAATTAATTAATGAAAGACTATATGCAGAGGACTCATACATAAAATGTAAAATAAAATTTATTAAAATTGCTATCTCGAGACTGGAGAGATGGCTCAATGGTTAAGCACACTGGCTGCCCATCTAGAAAGACCAGGTTCAATTACCAGCACTCAGGTGGCAGCTGAAAATGGTTTGCAATTTAGTTCCAGGTTATCCCACAGCCCCATACAAATACATATGCAGGCAAAATAAGAATGCAGAGGAAATAAATGTAAATGAATTTAAAAATAAGATTTTCCATGTCCTGAACTATCATTTTCACTCTACCCCTAAAATAATAGATAATCTTAAGGCAGAGTGTGTGCTTGTTATTCCAGCAGTTTAAAGATGGAAGCAGGAAGATCAGGGTTTTGAAGTGACCACAGACTCCATAGACAGAGAGTTCAAAGCAAGCATGAACTACAGGAGATCCTGTCTAAGGGTAAAACAACAAACAACCAAACAGAAGTGGCTTTATCTGGGATTGCAATGCTGGGACTAGAAGGACCTTACACATGCTAAGCATTCTTATTAACTTGGATGGGTAGATTTTAAGTCTTTTTTTTTTTTAAAAATTATTAGATTAAAAAAAATCAATTGAAATTTCCATGCCTTCCCCTCCTCCTATTCCCCCCTCCCACCCTCCCACTCCACCCTCATCTAATCCTAAGAGAGGGTAAGGCATTTTGTTTTGTGGAGGGTCCAAGGCCCTCCCTACTATATCTAGGCTGAGCAAGGTATACATTCAAAGAGAATAGGATCCCAAAAAGTCAGCACATGTAGTAGAGATAAATCCTGGTGCCATCGTTAGTGGCCCCTCAGTCTGCCTCAGCCATGCAACTGTCAACCACATTCAGAGGGACTAGTTTGGTCCTATGCTTGTTCCCTCAGCTGGGTATTTTTTAATTCAATGAAATCATGTGGCAAATGAAAGAACAAGAGTGAAGTCCTGTGACTTCTGTATTTCTGGACTGTCAAATTGACCATGAGGATATTTTAATGTTACTCACTTCTGGTCAAGGAATGAAATCATGCATCCAGACCTAGTAGGCAAATACTGGTATCATTTGTTTACTTTTTAAAATGATTGGCAGTGCTGGGATGGAACCCAGAGCCTCCTGCAAGTACTCTAGCTACACCCAATACCAAATGTGGCTTTTGAAAAATTTTTGTGTGTTTATTTTTGTTTTGAGACATCTGGCTATATAGGATAAGCAGGCTTCTGCTGACTGTGCCTCTGCGTGCTGGGGTCACCAGGTCTACCTTACATAGATTTATCTACAGGACATTAATAAGAATTTAATGCACCTACACAGTGACTTGCCAACAAATAGAGTAGGAGAGTATGGACAGATGATTCAGACCAAACACCATTAGTGTAACTGAGATAAGGTCTACTTGTACAAACAAGACAAAATCCCACAAGGATGCATGATGTGGGAGTGTCATATATCAATCTGTTGATTTCATTGTTTAAGCAATAAAGAAACTGCTAGGCCCATTTGATAGGACCACCCTTAGGTGGGTGGAGTAAACAGAAGGGAAGGCTGGGAGGAAGAGGAAGTGAGGTCAGACTCCACAGCTCCGCTCTCCGGAGCAGACGCAAGAGAGACACCATGCTACCAGCTCCAGGGAAGACGCACGCTATGAAGCTCCGACCCAGGATGGACTTAGGCTAGAATCTTCCCGGTAAGCGCACCTAGGGGCGCTACACAGATGATTAGAAATGGGCCAGAGCAGTGTTTAAAAGAATACAGTGTCCGTGTAATTATTTGGGGCATAAGCTAGCCGAGCCGGGCAGGCGGCTGGGGTGTTTGGGGACGCAACCCTGCCGCCGCTCCCATATTACTACAGATGCACAGTGAAAGGACCAACAGCAATTTCCTGGCCAGATGTAGAATAAGAAGCTCTCACCGTGCTGCCTCGCTGAATAAGTTACCAAGCTATGTGGCTAACACAAATAAGAATAATGGGTTAATATAAGTTGTAAGAGTTAATAAGAAGACTGAGATACTGGGCGAATCAGTTTATAACTAATGTAGAACTCTGTGATTTCTCTGGGACTTAGAGATTGGAGGAGCTGAACAGGACAGGAACTTCAGTCAACAGTGCTTGTTGATTGCTGTGGGTTGAAGGTGGTGGTGTGGGGGATGGAGGTCTGTGGGGGAGAGAACAGATTGTGACAGAGCTGGAGGCAGTTCACAATGGTTGCCTGGCTATGCCTAGAAGATAGACAGTGCTAGGCTTGGGAGCCTGACAGGGCCTCATAGGCAAGGGGGCAGGTGGGATGGCATGTGTCTTCTTTTGATGTGTCCTTGTGCCCAAAAGAGGATCCTGAGAGGCCTGCCTCATGGTACAAGGTCGTGGATGTCCCCAGCCACTCACTGGCCCCAGCTGAGGACAATGTGGGGCTGCAACCACCTGAACCTGGATGGCATGTAGCTTGGGCATGAAGTATAAGGTTTTCGGTGGATCTTCTCCTCTCCCATTAAAGCATGGTACACATGGGACCATGGGAATCAGGGCCAGCAATACTGGGTTCCTCAAGAATGCACACAGCTGCTTGCCCTTAGCCATGTGGTCAACCCATTTCAGCTTTCTACCAGGTGGGAAGCCAGTGCTAGGCCTAGAGCCCCACTCAGATGGGTGGTGGTCTGCTCCAGGGCATCAGCCCATCTTCCCTTGGGAGTACTGGAGGTAGGGGATTGGAGGGAGGGAAAACTGTGGTTGGGATATATTGTATGGGAGAGTTTCCTTTGATTTCTAGACAAAATTATTAATATTGTATGCATTCCCTTTATGTCCTGACACATGCAGGTCAGGCACACCAGGTGTTGGCTCTGCCCAAAACCATTCACTAAGCTTGTGCTTTTGATATTCACCCAAACAATTATAAATGTTGTGTAAATAAAAGCCTTCAATATTTGCCTTTTCAAATCTTTACAAAATTAGAGTAAGCTTAAAAAAACTTATTAATATCTAGGTCTAAATGTTGTTATATGTTCCTGTTTTGTTATTCTCCTAGTATGTCTGTTTCTATGGAAGACTTCTTCAGGCTTCTCCTTTCTCACTGTCTTTGCATTTTGTTACAGAATAATTTCTCCTTATATATAGCCTCATGGTACATATGAATGTATATATGGCAATTAGCAACTCTCCTATACAGTTTTCTGTTCTCTTCTTTAGATTATATGATCAAAAATTTGCTAATGAATATTCCTCATCAAACACATTTATCAGAGTTGCACAGATAGGCCACGTTTTCTCTTTTACTATTTACGTAAGCTGCTTGAAATGCTCTACTCAGAAACATTTCCATTGCTTCTTCTCTGGTTTTCAACCTAAAACTGAGCCAGATCTTAAATTTAATGACTATACCCTGAAGGCATAAGTCACAAAACAGTATGGAATTATTATTAATAAAAGGATTTTTTATTTAAAGGAAAAACTTACAGATTACCATCCTAGACAACAGCCCTCTGCAGGACCAAGAAAGGAGTCTAGTAGCCAGAAGGGGAATCCTAAGCAAGAGAGAGAGCTCATGGCTACCGCTGATTTTTAAAGCAAACAGACCATGCCCAAGTGAGCTGGTATCTCAAAGGCTATTGCCAGAATGAGCAGAAGGAGCTCCCACAATACCCCTCTCTGTATCTGAATTTGTTTAAGTATACAATACACACCTAGGCTGTTCCTGCATATTTAGTAATAGCTATGATGCAAAATATATATAATATAAATTATACTAAAGCTCTAGCAGAAATGTGAATTGGGTTTTATTTATTTAATTCAAATAAAATATTCTTTAAAATTTTTACTTGCTTGCGAAAGAATAATCAGAGTCTGTCATTATGTGAGCCTCATTCTACTCATGTGTAGATATATATTAACTCATATAAACATATACATATATATATATGTATGATAAATATACATATATACATGCACATGTGTATGACACACAAATATGTGCATACATGTGATATATATACATATATCACAGACAACACAGACACCCATGAACCACACACAAACACACACACACAATGTTGTTAGAGCCCCACCCAAAACCTAAAATTTTGAAAAAGCAAATCTCACAAGTTGTATTCTTTCACAGATACACCATTTTATGTGTTCACACCTTGTTCCCAAAACAAACACAAAAATATAAAAATTATTTCTCAAAAGAAAGAGAGAGAATGGTGTATTAACATTTCAGCTCCACAAGTCTGGAGTTTTTTAGGGCAACAATAGTGTGTGTCTAAATTGAGAGGTCAAAGATTCTGGAATCTGATCGCTACCAGCAATGACCACAGGAACAGATGAACAAGTTTAGGAAGAGTGAGGCTTGTGTGCAATAGTTTTCATTCTCTGTTTACTTCTTAATTCCATGTAGGCTCCCAGTCTATTAAATCATTCTACCCAGAACTAGGGTAAGACATTCTCCTGTTTATCCACCAAACTTCTCTGTAAACATAATGCGCGAAACTATTTCACACCAGTTAGGATTTAAAGGGGTATTTATTTTTGGTGTAAAATTTCAAAACACTAGCCATCAGAAAAGGAGTCTAGTTGCTGGAGCAGGAGCCGGAGCCAAGCGCCAAAACCAAGAGCGTGAGCCGAGGCTTGCCGTTCTTTTTTGAGCTCCCAAGGTCCCAATGAGGAGCAGAAGGAGGGAGAAGATGAGCAAAGAAGTCGGGACCACGAGGGGTGCACCCACCCACTGAGATAGTGGAGCTGATCTACTGGGAGCTCACCAAGGTCAGCTGGACTGTGACTGAAAAAACATGGGTTAAAACTGGACTCTCTGAACATGGCGAACAATGAGGGCTGATGAGAAGCCAAGGACAATGGCATGGGGTTTTGATCCTATGCAATGTGCTGGCTTTGTGGGAGCCTAGCCAGTTTGGATGTTCACCTTCCTAGATATGGACAGAGGGGGGAGGACCTAGGACTTACCACAGGGCAGGGAACCCTGACTGCTCTTTGGACTGGAGAGGGAGGGGGAGAGGAGTGGGAGGAGGGGGAGAAGGGTGGGAGGAGGGGGAGGGAAATGGGAGGCTGGGAGGAGGTGGAAACTTGTTTTTTTTTCCTTTCTTTTCTCAATAAAAAAAAGAATTGGAATTACATAATGTATGCTAAAAAAAAAAAAAAGAAAAATAGACCAAGCCCCAGTGGGCTGGTATTTCAGCAGCTATTGGCTGAAGGAGAAGAAGGTGCTCCCGCATCACAGTGGGCTAGTACTTCAGTGGCTCTTGGCTGAAGGAGCGGAAGTTGCTTCCACAGCACCTCCCCCTTTTGTTTAAGTAAGAGAGTTCTAAACCTACTACAAAATTATATACAATAAGAACAAATATCCTATCTTAACTAGCCTAAGTCTCACATAATAAATAACTTGGGCAAGTCATGAGAGGAAAATAGCTACATTTAACTAGTCTTCTGCCCCATAGAAGATCTGAGAAGGAAATAATGTTACCTGAGTAATTAGGAAGTGCAATCAAACAACTTCCAAAACATGCAAAAAATCAAGAGAAAACTGGCTACCTGGGCAATCACCCAAAGTCATGTTTGCAGCATTTAAGCAACCAACTTTGACTAAGGCCTAGAATAACTGACAGATTATTTTTAACAGGAAAGAGATTTTTCAAAACCATCTTACCCTGTCTTGGAATGATTTGACAGTTCTGCTTATCCATTTCTGGATACTTTGTATTTTGTCAGTAGTTGAGGTATGGGCAGTTCCTTGCCCAGAGGCTGGTTTTGTCAAGAAGAAGACAAGTTCCAAGTGGAGTGTCTTTGGTGCTCAACAATTTCTCAGGAGTAAGTCGGTGTTGCCAGGAGTGATTGTGTCTCACTACCACAGAACTCTAAGATTAAATTAAATGCCATTTTCTACAGCTCTTGAAAGATGTTGAAGACTATTTATACAGAATATAATCTCTATGTATCTAAAGAACCTGATTAGTATAACTATAAATATGACAGACATAGATGACTATTGATCTACAATTCTTAATACCTATCTAATTTAAAGACTAAGAGAATAAACAACTGTGCAATAAATGAAGACAATTACCTCCAATTGTACACAACAAATATCAATACATAAACAATATATAAGTATCTTAATCAGAGGTAGAAATGTATACTGCAATATGGTACACATATATCAATACTATATATATATGTATATATAAATAAAAATGTTTAAACAGAGGTAGAAGTATACATGCATACAATATTCAATATAATTTAACTTTGTATCCATATACAAAAAATCATGCCTATGTAATTATCTATAAACAATAACTCATAAATACCAACATTATCTATCCAATTTCCCCTCTTTTTTTCAAAAAAATCCCTGAGCTCATAAAATTCCTGTCCCCTAAACCCGAGGACAAACTTTGCTGGGAGAGGGGACATTGTCCTCTAGAATTACTTCCAGTTGTCATGGGGATGATGTTCTTTTTGAAGGATACTGTGAAAGTAAAATGATGGTTAAATTTCAAGATCAATGTCTTTTAAAATTGCAAGCAGTCTCTGAGTATTTTGTGGAGGTCTGGTAAGAATGTTGTACAAGATGTGCACCATTTCAGCTAACCAAGTTGGAATCGTCTGTGCAGCTGATACCCGAAACAGGACTTGTAGTAGTGCTATCAGTATCATGACGTCATATCAACTGAGTGGAGTTGTTGTTATGGGGGCCCCATCTTCTTCCTGGAAACTTCAAATGTCAGTGCAGGAAAAACTCATTGTTCACTGTGGAAAACTTAATCATTAATTATATAGACATATACAGACATAAATATATTCAATGAAAGGTATGGTAGATATATTTAATGAAAAGTATGATAGATATGAAGAAAAGCAAAGATGTTTTATAAACTCATATTTCTTTCTGTCTCATATCATGGATCTTGACATATGACAGAAACTCCAGAAACTTTGGTTTTCTCTTAGGCTTGGAACTAAAGAGGGACTGAGCCAAGAGTCCAACTCCAAAACCAGCTCTATAAATTTAGAAATATGATTTAGTATATTCCAGAGTTCCATACTTACAAAACTTATTCAGTTTTCTTGATAGTCCTTATTGGGTAGTTATTTTTCCATCTGTCATTATTCAAACATCCAGGGTCCCTTAAATTTTTCAAAGATGAGTGTTTTCTTGTGGAGATAAGAACAGAACCCTGCCCCCATTGTATGATTATCATCATTGTGGATGCTGTCATTTCTCCTTTCCAAGAGGTTTTCTCCTCTTCAAATCGAACCTTTATTAATTTTGATGGTATCCACAATTTTTCTCCTGTGGAAACAAGAGCAAAACCCTTTCCCCAATGTAGCACTTCTGTCTTCCATTGAGAGGTCAGCACATCCTTGAAATAAACTGGTTGATTTAGTTCAGCAGACTTTTCCATTATACAATGTCTTTCTGCCCCTGTTGTTCCTTTCTCATTAGCATTAAGAAAATTCAAGGTTAATAAGGCATTATGTAATCTATTTCTGGGGGCATTTACACACCTTTCTGTTTATTTAACATGTCCTTTATAGTTCAATTTGATCTTTCTATGACTGCTTGACCTGTAGGATTGTATGGTATACCTGTAACATGCTTAATATTATAATAAGCAAAAAAACTGTTTCTTTTTTCTAGAGACATAAGCTGGACCATTTTCTGTTTTTATTTGTGCAGGTATACCTATAATGGCCATAATTTCTAATAAATGTTTAATTACTGACTCAGCTTTTTCTGAGCTTAAAGCAGTTGCCCACTGAAAGCCTGAATAAGTGTCAATGGTGTGATGTACATATTTTAATTTTCCAAATTCTGCAAAGTGAAACACATCTATCTGCCTGATTTCTTTCCTTTGAGTACCCTTTGGGTTAGTCCCTGTAGGTAGTGGTGTTTGGTTATATAAAGAGCAAGTAGGGCATCTCTTTACAATCTCCTTAGCTTGTTGCCATGTAATGGAAAACTCTTTCTTTAAACCTTTGCTATTGACGTGATTTTTTTATTAAATTCTGAGGCCTGCAACACACTTCCAATCAATAATTGATCAATTTCTACATTACCTTGTGCTAGAGGACCTGGCAGACACGTATGTGACTGGATGTGTGTTATGTACATCAGACAAAGCCTATTCCTGATTATGTATGGTACCTGGATACACAATGAAGTCAACTCTGTATCATCTGGTATAAATTTAGCAGTTTCAATATGCAAGATAACTCTTTCTGTATATTGTGAATCTGTAACTATATTAAGAGGTTCTTTAAAATCCATTAGCACCATAAGAATGGCATATAATTCTGCCTTTTGGACAGAAGTATAAGGGCTTTGTTCCACCTCACTCAATTCATCTGACTTGTAACCAGCCTTCACTGATTTATTAGCGTCAGTATAAAATGTATGGGCTCCAGTTATTGGAGCATCACATACAATTTGAGGAAAAATCCAAGAAGTTCTCTCTATGAGGTTAAGTCTACCACTTTTTGGATAGTTGCTATTAATTACTCCCAAAAAATTAGCACAAGCCCTTTGCTGTGTTTCATTGTCCTCCCTTAACTTTTTGCTTTCATCAGTAGTCAAAGACAATATAATTTCTGCTGGGTCTATACCTGGTAGTTGACGAAGTCTCAGTTTACCTTTTATAATTAATTCAGAGACCTTTTCTACATAAGTTTTCAATTTTTTACTTGGTTTGTGTGGTAAAAAGATCCATTCTAAAATAGTATCTTCCCTCTGCATTAAAATTCCCAAAGGAAAAATTCTGGAAGGCAATGTGACTAGAATACAACTAAGATTTGGATCCACCCTATCCACATGTGCCACATGTAATTTTTCCTCAACCATCATCAGTTCCTTTTCTGTTTCAGCTGTTAACTCTCTGGGACTATTCAAATCTTTGTCACCATCTAAGGTTTTGTTTAAATGAATTATTAGATCAGGTGTTATCCCAACAGCTGGTTGTAGACTGGAAATGTCTCCTAACAATCTCTGAAAATGATTAAGAGTCTGTAACCAGTCTCTCCTAATTTGTGCCTTTTGTGTCCTAATTTTCTATAAACCTGTTCTGTAACCTAGGTAATTAACAGAATCTCCTCTTTGAATCTTTTCAGGAGCAATTTGTAATCCCCTTTTAGGCAAAATTATCTTTAGTTCCTCAAACATTCTTTCCAAAGAATCTATGTTTGAATCGGATAGCAAATTGTCATCCATGTAATGGTATATTATAGATTTAGGGAATTGCTTATGTATTATTTCCAATGGCTGACTTACAAGGTATTGACACAGGCTGGGGCTATTGAGCATTCCCTGTAGTAGGAAAGTCCACTGGTATCTCTTAGTAGGCTGAGAGTTATCATAAGTAGGCACTGTGTAGGCAAATTTTTCTCTATCCTTTTCTTGTAATGATATGGTGAAGAAGCAATCCTTCAAGTCAGTAACTATAAGAGGCCATCCTTTCGGTAACAGAGAAGGCAGAGGAAGTCCAGACTGTAGAGGGCCCATAGGTTGAATTACCTAGTTGAAAGGCCTTAGATCTGTCACCATTCTCCATTTGCCAGATTTGTTTTTTACAGCAAACACAGGAGAATTCCAAGGGCTGGTTGACTCCTCAATATGTCGAGCCTCTAATTGCTCCTGTAGCAATTGTTCTAAAGCCTGCAATTTATCTTCAGCTAAAGGCCATTGTTTAACCAATATTGACTTCTCAGTTAGCCATTTTAAAGGTAGGGCTGTTGGTACCTCTAAAGGTTTGTTAGTTGCTTTATGTTCTTGTACAGCCTGAATGGCTGGTGACTTTTGTGCATAGTACTTTATTACATCCTTCCCAGAATTATGAGCTTCTGAGACTGCAAGAATGTTAATCTGGGTATTTCATTGTTGTAGCAGGTCATAGCCCCGTAAATTTATTGCAATATCAGCTACATATGGCCTTAGCTTTCCTCTTTGACCTTCTGACCCAGTACAGTCAACCCATCTGGTGTTGTTTAACTTGAGATATGGTCCCAATTTCTAGTAATTGAACATATGCCTCTTGAAGAGGCTAATATGGATGACAAGATTCTGGAGTGATGATACTCACATCTGATCCTGTGTCTATCAAGCCAACAATCACAATTCCATTTATACGTACTCTCAGCTTTGGTCTCTGATCATTTATAGAAGTTTGCCAAAATATACGCTTATTTTCTATTTGAATTTCTGACTTATCCTCCAAATTTGCATCATTTAGAACCTTATGATCTTGTACAGAAGCTTCTAGAGTTTTTTATTTTCCTGGTGTGACATGTCCCCCATGGTTACTGGGAATGACTAGGCCACATTTGGCTTGGGGGCCTGCGAGAGACCCCTCAGGGTGTTTCCTGATGGTATTGGGTTGCCTTGTCTGTCTGTTGTTCATCTCCATTCATTTGTCCAATTTTGTCCTTTATCACACCTTCTACATATACCTGAAGGCCGAGGTTTCCTATTCCTGCCATTCCCAGATGAAGTGCTATTCCTAGAAATACCTTGCCTGCAATCCCTTTTTAGATGTCCAAATTTACCATAATTAAAACATTTGTCAGGTTGATGTCCCCTCATCGCTTTGGAAATCGCTTCTCCTACCCAAGTTTCATCATCATAATAAAAGGTCTGAAAATTCATGGTATGTTGGATCCATTCATCCACAGGTGCTGATCTAGACCTTAAAGGCCCAATTATCTTTTTGCAGTCTAAGTTTGCATTTTCAAAAGCCAGCAATTGAAGCATTAGTCATCTGGCTTCTTGGTCTGTTACTCCTGTGTTCAGAGCCTTAATTAATCTTTGTAAAAAGTCAGTATAGGGTTCTTCCTATTGCTGCCTAACCCTAGTATATGACTCTATCTTTCTTCCTGGCTCTGGTATTCTATCCAAGGCATTTAAAGCTGCCTTAAGGCATAGGGAAAAGAATTCCTCATCATAAAAAGTTTGGACCTGTGGATCAGTGTAAGCTCCTACACCAAGATTTTGATCCTGTGAAACCTCCACACCTTTTGCTCTTACTTGCTGTTCAATATGTTTGGATTCTTCCCTGAAATAAACTCCAAACATCGAGGAAGGTCCATCTTCGAGGACTGCTGAAGCTAACTGTGAGAAATTATGGAGGACGACCCTGACATTAGAAGCCCAAGTCCTTATCATTGCCTTAACAAATGTAGAGTGCAAGGCCTACTTAATGATGGCTTGCTTAATTTCCTTTAGGTCATTCATTCCTACTGGCATCCTTCTAACTTCTTTGGCTCCCTTTGAGCCTTTAGAAGTTGATGCTTTGTCAGAATAAATTACAGTGTATGTCACTAAAACCCTTGGTAAGCCAGTTGTAACAGCTGGTGGTGGCATTGTATCCTGTCCTTGTGCCTTCTTACTCTGTTCACCAGCTCCAATAATTTCTTTTATCATTTCAAATCTTTGTATCATTGTCTCTCTTAAATCCTGAATCTCCTGACCTGCATATGTTTCTAGTGATTTCACTAAGGTATCAATTTTTTGCTCCCCATTCTGCACCTGTGATTCCAAGGTCTTAATGTTTCCTTTTAAAGATAATATCTCCTTCTTGAACTGCCCCTGGATATTATGTAAGTTGCCATCCTGGAGGTATATTCTGTCTGTTACCTTTTCAAAACTCTGTGATAACTTCTGAAAGTCAAATTCAACAGTTTGGACCCTTTCAGGTAAGTTCCTAGTACCCTTAGATAAGGAGTCAATTTTGCCTATCATGGTATTAATCCTATCAATTAATGCCACAAGCTTCCACAATGATATAACATTAAGAAGGAAACTAAAACCTAATAACAAGTAAATTGAGGAACCTCTATAGGCATATAGGCCACTTGTGATTTCTACCAAAGTGGCAGCAAAAGCTGCAGCTAGAGTCCCATTAAAAAAGAAACTTGCCCAGCAAAGGTGGCTCATGCTGCCTTCATGCTCCGTGACTGTCTTCTTTAAAAATTTCTACGTGGTCTGTTAGCAGAAGTAAAAGTTTACCTCTGAGGCGGAGGCGGACGAAACCCGGTTGCGGAGGCGGACAGAACCCGGTTGCGGAGGCGGATGCCCCCCGCAGCCAGTGGGGACCGGCTGGGACCCGAGCGGCAGCAGAGGACGTAAGCCGCAGGCGACGGCAACCGTCGTGGCAGCAGATACAGGCTGCAAGGACCACACACCGAGACCAGATCGCCCCACTACAATTAAATCAAAGAGGTAGGCCTTTGGTTGGTGAAGACCCTGGCAAAGGAGGAGCCAGGCCCTATTCCTGAAGACCCTTCTGAGGCGTGAGAGGGATCTTGGCCCCCCCCGGCAGGAACCAGGAAACAGAGCGAGGGCATTTTGTAAGAGGAGCCCCTGGCCAGCAGGGAAACCTGAACCAGTT
Source organism: Microtus pennsylvanicus (assembly GCF_037038515.1). Taxonomy (NCBI): domain Eukaryota; kingdom Metazoa; phylum Chordata; class Mammalia; order Rodentia; family Cricetidae; genus Microtus; species Microtus pennsylvanicus. The sequence continues at coordinate 59,392,748 of NC_134601.1, read as the reverse complement.
TTAAAAGACCCATTAGATAGCATCCATAGGAGGAGATGGGCAGGTGCCAAGGCAAAAATTCACCCAATAATCCGAAAAACAGCATGAAAACACCAGAACCCAATGATCTTACAACAGAAGTTCTTCAACACCCTAACACAGAAGAAGTGGAAAAAATTGACTTTATGAAAGCAATAGAGTCCTCTAAACAACATGTGAAAAATGCCCTTATAGAAATGGATGAGAAGAATAACCAAAAGTTTGAAGAAATGAGTAAATACGTACATAATACCCTGAGAAATCAAAAAAGAACTATCAAACAGGTAATGGAAACAGTTCAAGAATTGAAAACTGAAATGGAAGCAAGGAAGAAAACACAAACTGAGGACCAGTGGGATATGGAAAATCTAGGTCAACGAGCAGAGCCTACAGAAACAAGGATACTCAATAGAATACAAGAAATAGAAGAAAGAATTTCAGATTCTGAGGACACCATAGAGAAAATAAATTCAATGATCAAAGAAAACTGCAAAGCCAACAAATTCTCATCACAAAACATTCAGGAATTATGGGACACAATAAAAAGACCAAACCTAAGAATAAAAGGAATAGAAGAAGGAGAAGAGTCACAGCTCAATGGGCCAGAAAATATTTTTAACAAAATTATGGAAGAAAACTTTCCCAACATAAAGAAAGATGTTCCTTTGAATATTCAGGAAGCATACAGAACACCAAACAGACTTGATCAAAGAAAAACATCCCCTTGCCATATAATAATCAAAACACAAAATATACAGGTTAAAGAACAAATATTAAGAGCTGCAAAGGAAAAAGGCCAGGTAACTTATAAAGGTAAACCGATCAGACTTACACCTGACTTCTCTATGGAAATAATGAAAGCCAGAAGGTCCTGGATAGAAGTACTGCAGAAGCTAAGGGACCATGGATGCAAGCCCAGACTACTATACCCAGCCAAGCTTTAGTTCACTATAAATGGAGAAAACAAGACATTCCAGGATAAGAACAAATTTAAACAATACGTAGCCACGAACCCAGCCATACAGAAAGTAATAGAAGGAAAATCGCAACCCAAGGAATCCAACATTGCCAACACCGCCTACAATAACTGAGGCATCTAGCAATTCTTCACCAGCGCAACTCAAAGAAGGAAACACACAAATTCTACTTCCAAAAATAATAAAAATATCCGGAGTAAACAACCACTGGTCATTAATATCACTTAATATTAATGGTCTCAATTCACCTATAAAAAGGCGCAGGCTAAGAGATTGGATATGAAAACAGGATCCAACATTCTGCTGTTTGCAAGAAACACATCTCAACCACAAAGACAGGCATCTACTCAGAGTAAAGGGTTGGGAAAATGTCTTTCAAGCAAATGGTCCTAAGAAAAAAGCAGGTGTGGCCATATTAATTTCTAACAAAACTGACTTCAAACTAAAATCAATCAGAAGAGATCGAGATGGACACTTTATACCCATAACAGGAACAATTTGTCAGGATGACGTCTCAATCCTGAATATCTATGCCCCTAATATAAAAACACCCACTTATGTAAAAGAAATATTACTAAAACTCAAGGCAGACATCAAACCACACACACTAGTAGTAGGAGACTTCAATACACCTCTATCAGCAATGGACAGGTCAATCAGACAGAAACCTAATAGAGAATTAAGAGCACTACTGGAGGTAATGAAGTAAATGGACTTAACAGACATCTATAGAATATTCCACCCAAATAGAAAAGAATATACCTTCTTCTCTGCAGCTCATGGAACCTTCTTGAAAATTGACCACATACTTGGAAACAAAGGAAACCTCCACAGATACAAAAAAATATCAGTGTCCACCTGTGTCTTATCAGATCACCATGGATTAAAGTTAGAAGGCAACAACCACGCTACCCCCAGAAAACCGATAAACTCATGGAAACTGAATGGTCAACTACTGAACCACACCTGGGTCAAGGAAGAAATCAAGAAAGAAATTAAAGTCTTCCTTGAATTCAATGAAAATAAAGGAACAACATACTCAAACCTATGGGACACTATGAAATCAGTGCTAAGAGGAAAGTTCATAGCACTAAGTGTCCACTTAAAGAAAATGGAGAAAGCATACATTGAAGACTTAACAGCACACCTGAAAGCTTTAGAAAAAAAAAGAAGCAGACGCACCCAGAAGGAGTAGAAGACTGGAAATAATCAAACTGAGGGCGGAAATCAACAAAATAGAAACACAGAAAACAGTCCAAAGAATCAATGAAACAAAAAGTTGGTTCCTGGAGAAAGTCAACAAGATCGACAAACCCCTATCAAAACTAATTAAACAACAGAGAGAGAACACGCAAATAAATAAGATCAGAAATGAAAAGGGGGACATAACCACAGACACAGAGGAAATTCAGAGACTCATTAGATCTTACTACAAAAGCCTATATGCCACAAAACTAGAAAATGCAAAAGAAATGGACATTTTTTTTAGATAAGTACCATATACCAAAGCTAAACCAAGACCAGGTTGTAGTAATATGGGCGGCGGGGCTGCGTTCCCAACACCCCGGCCGCCTGCTCAGCTAGCTTATGCCCCGAAATAATTACACAGACACTGTATTCTTTTAATCACTGCTTGGCCCATTAGCTATAGCCCTTACTGGCTAATTCTGATATCCCAATCAACCCACCTCTAATAAACTGTAGCACCGGTCTTACCGGGAAAGATTCAGCATGTCTGACCTGGCGGCTTGCTTCATTGCATGCGTCTTCCTGGGAGCAGGGAGCATGGTGACTCTCTGAGGCGTCTGCTCCCGAGAGGAGAGCTGTCGATTCTGAGCTCACTTCCTCTTCCTCCCGGCATTCTGTTCTGTTTACTCCACCTACCTATGTCCTAACCAATAAAATGGGCCAAGGCAGTTCCTTTATTAGCCAATGACCTTCCTCCATTATTTCCCCTTTTTTTGGTTTAAACAACAAAAAAAAGGCTTTAACTTTAACATAGCAAAATTACATATAAAGAAACAGTTATCAAGCAAAAGTTACAATAATCTTTATCATAACTAAGGAAAACTATAACTATAACTAACTATTCTTAACTCCATCAAAGACTCCAGAAAGATACAATACTACCTAAGCAAACAAGAAAAAAGCAACTTTTAAAACTCTAGAAATGACAGAGACATCTCGCTGCCTGGACAGTCACCCAAAGTTCCTCTGTACCCTTGGGGCATCTATCTTCAGCCTTCAGGCCCATGGTATCCAGCAGACATTTCCATAAAGCAGGAACATTGAAAGTCAGTTCTGTCACTATCTGTTGTGTCCTGCAGAATGTCTCGCAGACTCTTTCATGAATCAGGAACCCCGAAAGATCATCTCACCTTATGCAAGTTCAGTAGTCCTCTCTCTGTGGGTTCTCTGTGTCCAGTTTATGCAATAGTCCAGGCAAGATCAGTTTCTTGCCCAAATGGCTATTAAACTCCATAACGAGCCTCTTCGATGCCCATCTTCCTTTTGAAGTAGATTGGTGCTGCCAGGAGCAGAGTGTCTCATTGTCATGAATAGTCCTAAGTTATTAAAACATTAAATGCCATATTCTGCAGTCTGTGAAAGATATGAAGAATGTCTATCTAACTGAAATGTATCTCTATATATCTAGAAAATCTAACTAACATGACTACAAGCTTGACTATTACTGATGATTATCCATTAACAACCTATATTTCTTAATTATACAGTACATATTTAAATGAACTACACAATCACAATACCTTAATCAAAATCAGAAACACTTATACATATAACAAAATTGACTGTAAATCTCTATCAATAAAGCAAAATCTAACTAATGCAAATTATTCATGTCTATATCATATCCCCCTTTAAATGTAAAAGAACGTTTATAAACCATATTTGGGAACATGGACACAGTTTTTTCTTTCCAAACTGCTTCCTGCTGAATGGGGGCACTGTTAATCAGATCATTTAGGGTGTAACCTGTGTGCCAGGTTTATCTCAGTTGGCAGTTGAGTGAAGTAATTTTTTGAGGGTGTTCACAGGAACCTTTCGGGAGGTCGTGGTCTATCATTCCTTATCGGGATAGATGCAATCCGCAGGGTCTGGTCCTCTGTGAAAACAAAAGAAGACTCTCTCCAAAGCATCATATCCTTAGACCCAAATTCTGAAATCATACCCTCATGATATCCGTTCTGGTTCCACTTGGCAGCCCATATAATGAAATGTCTGTCTGTACTTAGCTCCTTCACAGTCAAAAATTTTAAAGAAAACACAATGTACATAATCCAGACTCTCTGTGAATTTTCCATTTTTACGTGGCTTATTTTCTTTATTTCTTTTAATCTCTTAACTATCTGTACTCTGTCTTTTTAAAGACTTTACCTTTTTTTAAACCATTAACTTTATTCTCTTTATTCTTTTTCTTCTCTCTCCCAAGCCTACGTACATTCATCCAACAGTGTGACTCATTTAGTGGTCTGAATCTGTCCTATTGTGAATCTGCAATTTTTTACTATCCAGGAGCACTTTTGATTTGCGCCTTTAAATCACTAGGTGCTTAAGAATCTAAGCTGTGACATTCCTAGGTTAACTTTTTGCTTTTTGAGCATATATCTTTGACCTGGAATAATTCTGTAGACCAGGCTGTCTTTGAACTCTCAGAGATCCGCCTGTCTCTGCCCCCCAGGCATTGGGATTAAAGGTGTTTGATACTACACCTTGAACTCACAGAGATCTGTTTGTCTCTGCCTTTCAGGCACTGGGATTAAAGGCGTGTGCTACCACACCTTGAAGTCACAGAGGTCTATCTCCCTCTGCCTCCCAAGTGTTGGGATTAAAGGTATGTACTGCCACACACAACAACTCTCTTCCTTTTTTTTTTTACTTTAAGAACTTCAACTTTTAGTCTGCATATATTTTTAACACACAGTAAACCATTTAGAAATTTTCTTTGTCTTTGAACCTCTCTTTACTGTATATCTCTCTTTTTCTGACCACAAGAGCCTTTAATTTACCAAGCAATATCAGTAGGACTAAAGGCGTGGCTTTGCCAGCTAGATCCAGTCCATTCCTTAGCTTTCTGCCATTCCAACCCTGTGGCTGAGGTATCGGCCAGAGCCGCGTTCAGTGCCACAAGTCTACAGTGTTTCAATGTCCCTGCCAGCAAGCGAGCTTCAGCAGCCTGTGCTTGCAAACCGCATGAACCGCCTGCATAAAAGAGTCAGAGTCTGCCCTGGCAGGACAGCCCAGAAAGCTGGCATTTTAAACAGCGCAGCTTTTTTCCTGCTATGGCTGAAAACCGAAAAGCATGTGTTCAGCTTTTCATCAACACCATTTAAGTGTTTCGTGGCAGGACCTCTTAATGAGCTGCAGGGTTTTGCAGCTAAAGCTGAGTCAGGAAGCCGCTCTTAGATGAGGTGCTTGTTTGCCTCTAGCAAGCAGAGTAGACCCGAGAAATTGCCACAAGAAACATGCTTTACTCTATTCTTTTCCAAGCTTTCTCAGGCTTTATGTGGAAGCAGTTGTCCACATGGACGCCATTTGTAGTAATATGGGCGGCGGGGCTGCGTTCCCAACACCCCGGCCGCCTGCTCGGCTAGCTTATGCCCCGAAATAATTACACGGACACTGTATTCTTTTAATCACTTCTTGTCCCATTAGCTCTAGCCCTTACTGGCTAATTCTGATATCCCAATCAACCCACCTCTAATAAACAGTAGCACCGGTCTTACCGGGAAAGATTCAGCATGTCTGACCTGGCGGCTTGTTTCATTGCATGCGTCTTCCTGGGAGCAGGGAGCATGGTGACTCTCTGAGGCGTCTGCTCCCGAGAGGAGAGCTGTCGATTCTGAGCTCACTTCCTCTTCCTCCCAGCATTCTGTTCTGTTTACTCCACCTACCTATGTCCTAACCAATAAAATGGGCCAAGGCAGTTCCTTTATTAGCCAATGACCTTCCTCCATCACCAGGTGAACGATCTAAATAGACCTGTTGGTCGCGAAGAACTAGAAACTGTTATCAAAAATCTCCACTCCAAAAAGAGCCCAGGAACAGATGGTTTCAATGCAGAATTCTACCAGAACATCCAAGAAGAGCTAATACCTATACTCCTTAATGTATTTCACAATATAGAAACAGAAGAGGCATTGCCTAATTCCTTTTATGAAGCTACAGTTACCCTGATACCAAAACCACACAAAGACCCAACCAAGAAAGAGAATTACAGGCCTATCTCACTCATGAATATCGACGCAAAAATTCTCAATAAAATACTGGCAAACTGAATTCAAGAACACATTAGAAAACTTATCCATCATAATCAAGTAGGCTTTATCCCAGAGATGCAGGGCTGGTTCAACATATGAAAATCTATCAATGTAATCCATCATATAAATAAACTGAAGGAAAAAAAAACATATGATCATTTCATTAGATGCTGAAAAAGCATTTGACAAAATTCAACACCCCTTTATGATAAAAGTCTTGGAGAGATTAGGGATACAAGGGTCATACCTAAACATAATAAAAGCTATTTACAGCAAGCCGACAGCCAACATTAAATTAAATAAAGAAAAACTCAAAGCCATCTCACTAAAATCAGGAACACAACAAGGATGTCCACTCTCTCCATACCTCTTCAATATAGTGCTTGATGTTCTAGCAATAGCAATAAGACAACATAAGGGGATCAAGGGGATTCGTATCGGAAAAGAAGAAGTTAAGCTCTCGTTATTTGCAGATGATATGATAGTATACATAAGCGACCCCAAAAACTCTACCAAAGAACTCCTACAGCTGATAAACACCTTTAGTATTGCGGCAGGATACAAGATCAACTCCAAAAAATCAGTGGCATTCCTATACACTAAGAATAAGGAAACAGAGAGGGAAGTTAGAGAAGCATCACCTTTCACGATAGCCACAAATAACATAAAATATCTTGGGGTAACTCTGACTAAGGATGTGAAAGATCTATTTGACAAGAACTTTAAGTCTTTGAAGAAAGAAATTTAAGAGGACACCAGAAAATGGAAGGATCTCCCTTGCTCCTGGATTGGGAGGATCAACATAGTAAAAATGGCAATTTTACCAAAAGCAATCTATAGATTCAATGCAATCCCCATCAAAATCCAATCAAAATTTTTCTCAGATCTGGAGAAGACAATAATCAACTTTATATGGAAAAACAAAAAACCCAGAATAGCCGAAACAATCTTATACAACAAAGGATCGTCTGGAGGCATTTCCATCCCTGACTTCAAAGTCTACTACAGAGCTACAGTATTGAAAACAGCTTGGTATTGGTATAAAAACAGAGAAGTCGACCAATGGAATCGAATAGAAGACCCTGACATTAACTCCCAAATCTATGAACACCTGATTTTCGATAAAGGAGCTAAAAGTACACTATGGAAACAAGAGAGCATCTTCAACAAACTGTGCTGGCAAAACTGGATATCAATCTGTATTAGAATGAAAATAGATCCATATCTATCACCATGCACAAAACTCAAGTCCAAATGGATTAAAGACCTCAATATCAGTCAGAACACACTGAACCTGATAGAAGAGAAAGTGGGAAGTACTCTACAACACATGGACACAGGACATCACTTCATACGTATAACCCCAGTAGCACAGACATTAAGGACCTCATTGAATAAATGGGACCTCCTGAGACTGCGAAGCTTCTGTAAAGCAAAGGACACTGTCGCTAAGACACAAAGGCAACCCACTGACTGGGAGAAGATCTTCACCAACCCCACAACCGACAAAGGTCTGATCTCCAAAATATATAAAGAACTCAAGAAAATATACCGTAAAAGGCTAATCAACCCAATTATAAAATGGGGCACTGAGCTGAACAGAGAAATCTCAACAGAAGAAGTTCAAATGGCCAAAAGACACTTAAGGTCATGTTCAACTTCCTTAGCGATCAGGGAAATGCAAATCAAGACAACTTTAAGATACCATCTTACACCTGTCAGAATGGCTAAAATAAAAAACACCAAGGATAGCCTTTGGTGGAGAGGCTGTGGAGAAAGGGGTACGCTCATCCATTGCTGGTGGGAATGCAAACTTGTGCAACCACTTTGAAAAGTAGTGTGGCGGTTTATCAGGAAATTCGGCATCAACTTACCCCTGCACCCAGCAATACCACTCTTGGGAATATACCCAAGAGAGGCCTTATCATACAACAAAAATATATGCTCTACTATGTTCATAGCAGCATTGTAATAGCCAGAACCTGGAAACAACCTAGATGCCCTTCAATAGAAGAATGGATGAAGAAAGTATGGAATATATACATATTAGAGTACTACTCAGCAGTAAAAAACAATGACTTCTTGAATTTTGCATGCAAATGGATGGAAATAGAAAACACTATCCTGAGTGAGGCAAGCCAGACCCCAAAAGAGGAGCATGGGATGTACTCACTCGTATTTGTTTTCTAGCCATAAACAAAGGACATTGAGCCTATAGTTAGTGATCCTAGAGAAGCTAAATAAGGAGAACCCAAAGAAAAACATATAGGCATCCTCCTGAATATTAACCTTCATCAGGCGATGAAAGGAGACAGAGACAAAGACCCACATTGGAGCACAGGACAGAAATCTCAAGCTCCAAATCAGGAGCAGAAGGAGAGAGAGCACGAGCAAGGAACTCAGGACCGCAAGAGGTGCACCCACACACTGAGACAATGGGGATGTTCTATTGGGAACTCACCAAGGCCAGCTGGCCTGGGCCTGAAAAAGCCTGGGATAAAACCGGACTAGCTGAACATAGCGGACAATGAGGACTACTGAGAACTCAAGAACAATGGCAATGGGTTTCTGATCCTACTGCACGTACTGGCTTTGTAGGAGCCTAGGCCGTTTGGATGCTCACCTACTAGAACTGGATGGATGTGGGGGTTCCTTGGACATCCCACAGGGCAGGGAACCCTGATTGCTCTTCGGGCTGAGGAGGAAGGGAAATGGGAGGCGGTGGCGGGGAAGAGATAGAAATCTTTAATAAATAAATAAATTCAAAAAAAAAGAAACTTGCCATTTTACCTGTCAGCCACCAGATGTTGATGTCTCTGAGTTCAACTGGAACCATTGCAGGCATCACCAGAAATTCTGTTTTAAAATTTGCTCTGTTATTTGTTTAAAAACTGGGGAAAATGAGTTAATTGACTGCTCCGATGTACACAGAGAGAAAATCCAGAGGCCAGGCAGAGAGTACAAATTGTCAGAGAGCTTCTAAACAATAAACAAGGCAGCCCAGCTCACCCTGGCCGGGTACACCTGCCCTACTGCTCTGTTCAACCTGATGTAGAAGGTCGTGATACAGCCCCTGCGCTGCTACTAAAGAGGCCGAGTGTTGTGGGCCCCGTGTCTCTGTGCTGGGATTAAGGGTCACACTGCTTGCAGTGCTCCCAATCAGTTATGGCGGGGATTTCAAACAGTGTTGGTGGGACTTCAAAGGGAGATTTTTTTTCCTAAAAGGTTTTTAGCTTTAGCAACTGCTTGTACTTGCACTGCAAGCTCTGTGACTCACGTTGCAAGGGGGAATTTAAAATCCTGCTCAGAATAGATCAAATTAGGCTGGCAGAGACTGTCCAAACCTGTGTATCTTAGGAAGCATGGAGATAATGGCTGACTGTAACTGCGTAAATGAACGGCAGACAGAAATTATAATACAATATTCAGCTTTAATAACGAAAAGACTTACAGAATTGAGGTTCCCACGGAGAACAGGAAAGTAGAAGTGAAGGCGGGGAGAACACCCACAATATTTATTAGTAAAAAATATCCTCAGGGGACCCCGCCCTACAAGCAAGGTGATTGGCTGGGGCTTCCCCTACATCTCCCCCTTTTGTCTAAATAAGATAGAGCCAAACCAAATACAACTATATACAATAGGAAAAAATAATAAATATACTAAACATTCTATTTCAAGGAGTCTAAATAATGTAGAGAGTAACTACAATTATATAATCTTCAACTCTGTCAAAGATCTGAGAAGGGAATTAATATTACTTAACAAATGAGAAATATCCAAAATGTGCAACAAATGACAGAGACAACTGACTACCTGGGCAATCACCCAAATTCTTGTTTGCATTGTTGAGTCAACCAACTCTGCCTAAGGCCTAACATAACTTACATACAATTATTAAAGGCAAGACACCTTATAGAACTATCCTACCCTGTCTTGGCAAGATAAGACAATCCTGTTTTATCCACTTATGGATATTTTGTATCTTTGTCAGTAGTTGAGGTATGGGCTTTTCTTAACCCAAAGGCCATTTCTGCCAAGAAGACAAGCTCCCAGTGGAGTGTCTTTGGTGCTCAACGTTCTCTCAGGAGTAGAGTGGTGTTGCCAGGAGTGATTGTATCTCATTGGCACGGAATTCTAGGTTAGATTAAAGGCCATTTTCTACAGCTCTTTGAAGAGGCTGAAGATTGTACTATCTATACTAAATATAATCTCTATGTATCTAAAAATCTGATTATCCTAAAAATAAATATGACAAACATATATTCTCTATACCTATCTAACTTGAAGACTAAGAGAATAAACAACTGTGCAATATATGAAGACAATGATCTCCAACTGTAAACAATGTCATTACATATCAAATGTAAACAATGTTATTATATAAATAATATCAGAGGTAGAAATATACATTGTGATATGATAGATGTATCCATATAATACAAGCATACTCTTATACAAAAATAGAGGTAGGAGCACTCACATTCAATATTCAATATATTAATATACAAGAAACAGTACCAATACAATTTTCTAAAAACAGTAATTCACAAATACCAATCATCCCATCAAACCAGTTAATCCCCCCTTTTTTTGAAAGTACCCCTAATTCCATAAAATATCTCCCCCATCCCCTCAACCCTATACCAACCACTAAATGATGTCCCTAACCCTGAGGGCAAACTCTGTTGGGAGAGGGGACATCGTCCTCTAAGATTGCTTCCAGCTGACATGGGGCGATGTTCTTCTTAGGGGGTCCAGTGAAAGCAAATGATGGTAAATTTCCCAAATTAACCTTTGACCTAAGAATATTGTAATTAGCCTCTGAGCATTTTGAGAAGGTCCGGCCAGAGTGTTGTCAAAAATATGCACCATTCGAAACTGTCTCGTGCCGTTGGTACTAAAAAACAGGTCTAATTTTAGCGCTAAAACAAAATCATGACATCATAATAACCAGGTTGAGTTGATGTTGTGGGGCCCTATCTTCATCCTGAACTTCAAAGATTACTGTAGGAAAATTTGTTGTTTGTTATGGGAAATTTAAACATTAACTACAAAGACATATACTGACATATAAAGAAAGACACAGATATGAGGAAAGGCAAAGAAAGTTTATCAAATATATTATTATTCATATTCTGTCCCATTTCATGGCTCCTGACCTGAGACAGAAACTCTGAGATATCTCTTATCAACAGGCTTGGGATTGAAGAGGGAATGAGCCATAATCCAATTCCTAAACCAGCTCTTACATATTTATAAAGAAATGCTTAATAAGAAATATTAAACATTATACTTACAGAATCTATTCAGTTTTATTCCTGATCCTTAGTGGGTCATAACTAGTATTCATCCACCAGTATTTAAATATTCAGGGTCTCTTAAATTCTTTGAAGATGAGTGTTTACCTGTGGAGATAAGAGAAGAACACAGCCCCCAACCTATATGTATTTCTTACCATCAGTACAATCGCCATCCTTGTGAATGAATTGTTATTTATCTTTTCCAAGGGGCTTCTCCTCTTCAAACCGAACCTTTATTAATTTTGACAGTATCCACAATTTTTCCTCTCCTGTGGGGACAAGAGCAAAACCCCTTCCCCAATGCAGCACATCTCCTGGCCTCCATTGTGAGGTCAGCATATCCTTGAAATAAACTGGTTGATTTAGTTCAGTAGACTTTGCCATTATCCAATGTCTTTCTGCAGCCATTGTTCCCTTCTCATTAGCGTTGAAAAAATTCAAGGTTAATAAAGCACTATGTAACCTATTCCTGGGGGTATTTTCCACCCCTTTCTATTTGTTTAAAATATCCTCTATATTTCGATTTGATCTTTCTATGACTGCTTGACCTGTAGGATTGTATGGTATACCTGTGTGGAATGGAGCTGCAGGTTGTGTTCTGCCACCCAGCTACCAGGCGCCTGGCTAGCTTATGCCCCAAAATAACAACACACAAATTGTATTCATATAAACACTGCTTGGCCCATTTCTATTAGTATGTGTAGCAGCATGAGGTGTGCTTACCAGGAAGATTCTAGACTATGTCCATCCTGGGTCGGAGCTTCATTGCATCTGCCCTAGAGAGGAGAGAGGAAGTGGCATCTCTCTGAGGTGTCTTACCTCACTTCCTCTTCCTCCAAGTATTCTGTTCTGTTTACTCCACCCACCTAAGGGCTGTCCTATCAAATGGGCCAAGGCAGTTTCTTTATTAAGCAATGACCTCCCTCCATCATTTCCTCTTTTTTTCTGTTTAAACAAAAAAGGAAGGCTTTAACTTAACATAGCAAATTTACATATAACAAAACAGTTATAAAACAAGAATTACAGTTACAATATTTACATCTACTTTATCTTTTATCATAACAAAGGAAAACAACTATTTCTATCTATTCTTCAACTCCATCAAAGACTCCAGAAGGATATAATATTACCTGAGTAAATGAGAAGTAAACAACTTAAAAAACTCTAGAAATCACAGAGTCATCTCGCTGCCTAGACAGTCACCCAAAGTTCCTCTGTACCATTGGGGCATCCATCTTGGGCCTACAGGCCCATAGTATCCAAAGACATTTCCATGAAGCAGGAAATTTCAAAGGTAGTTCAGTCACTATCTGCTGTGTCCTACAGAATGTCTCGCAGACTTTTTCATGAATCAGGAAACCTGAAAGATCATCTCACCTTTAGGCAGATTCAGCAGTCCTCTTTCTGTGGGTTCTTTGTGTCCAGTTTATGGAATAGTCCAGGCAAGATCAGTTTCTTGCCCAAATGGCTATCAAACTCCATAAATATCCTCTTCGATGCCCATCTTCTTCTTGAAGTAGATTGGTGCTGCCAGGAGCAGAGTGTCTCATTGTTATGAAAAGTTCTAAGTCATTAAAACATTAAATGTCATATTCTGTAGTCTTTGAAAGATATGAAAAATGTCTATCTGAAATATATTTATGTACATCTAGAAAATCTAACTAACATAACTACAAGCTTGACTATTATCGATGATTATCAATTAACAACCTATATACATTACATTTTTTTTTTTATTTTTTAATTTAATTTTATTTATTTATTATTATTTTTTTTTGATTTTTTTTTAATTTATTTATTTAAGATTTCTGTCTCTTCCCCGCCACCGCCTCCCATTTCCCTCCCCCTCCCCCAATTAAGTCTCCCCCCAGCCCGAAAAGCAATCAGGGTTCCCTGTCCTGTGGGAAGTCCTGGGAACCCCCACCTCCATCCAGGTCTAGTAAGTTGAGCATCCAACCTGCCTATGCTCCCACAAAGCCAGTGCGTGCAGTAGGATCAGAAACCCATTGCCATTGTTCTTGAGTTCTCAGTAGTCCTCATTGTCCGCTATGTTCAGAGAGCCCGGTTTTATCCCAGGCTTTTCCAGACCCAGGCCAGCTGGCCTTGGTGAGTTCCCAATAGAACATCCCCATTGTCTCAATGTGTGGGTGCACCCCTCGCGGTCCTGAGTTGCATGCTCGTGCTCTCTCTCTTTCTGCTCCTGATTTGGACCTTGAGATTTCAGTCCTGTGCTCCAATTTGGGTCTCTGTCTCTGTCTCCTTTCATCGCTTGCTGAAGGTTAATATTCAGGAGGATGCCTATATGTTTTTCTTTGGGTTCTCCTTATTTAGCTTCTCTAGGATCACTAATTATAAGCTCAATGTCCTTGGTTTATGGCTAGAAACCAAATATGAGTGAGTACATCCCATGTTCCTCTTTTTGGGTCTGGCTTACCTCACTCAGGATAGTGTTTTCTATTTCCATCCATTTGTATGCAAAATTCATGAAGTCCTTGTTTTTTATTGCTGAGTAGTACTCTAATATGTATAAATTCCATACTTTCTTCATCCATTCTTCCATTGAAGGGCATCTAGGTTGTTTCCAGGTTCTGGCTATCACAAACAATGCTGCTATGAACATAGTTGAGCATATACTTTTGTTGTATGATAAGGCCTCTCTTGGGTATATTCCCAAGAGTGGTATTGCTGGGTCCAAGGGTAAGTTGATCCCGAATTTCCTGAGAAACCGCCATACTGCCTTCCAAAGTGGTTGCGCAAGTTTGCATTCCCACCAGCAATGGATGAGTGTACCCCTTTCTCCACAACCTCTCCAACAAAGGCTATCATTGGTATTTTTGATTTTAGCCATTCTGACAGGTGTAAGATGGTATCTTAAAGTTGTCTTGATTTGCATTTCCCTGATCGCTAAGGAAGTTGAGCAAGACCTTAAGTGTCTTTTGGCCATTTGAAGTTCTTCTGTTGAGAATTCTCTGTTCAGCTCAATGCCCCATTTTATAATTGGGTTGATTAGCCTTTTACGGTCTAGTTTCTTGAGTTCTTTATATATTTTGGAGATCAGACCTTTGTCAGTTGCGGGGTTGGTGAAGATCTTCTCCCAGTTGGTGGGTTGCCTTTGTGTCTTAGTGACAGTGTCCTTTGCTTTACAGAAGCTTCTCAGTCTCAGGAGGTCCCATTTATTCAATGAGGTCCTTAATGTCTGTGCTGCTGGGGTTATACGTAGGAAGTGGTCTCCTGTGCCCATGTGTTGTAGAGTACTTCCCATTTTCTCTTCTATCAGGTTCACTGTGTTCAAACTGATATTGAGGTCTTTAATCCATTTGGACTTGAGTTTTGTGCATGGTGATAGATATGGATCTATTTTCATTCTTCTACAGGTTGACATCCAGTTTTGCCAGCACAATTTGTTGAAGATGCTCTCTTTTTTCCATTGTATACTTTTAGCTCCTTTATCGAAAATCAGGTGTTCATAGGTTTGTGGGTTAATGTCAGGGTCTTCTATTCGATTCCATTGGTCGACTTCTCTGTTTTTATGCCAATACCAAGCTGTTTTCAATACTGTAGCTCTGTAGTAGAGTTTGAAGTCAGGGATGGTAATGCCTCCAGACGATCCTTTGTTGTATAAGATTGTTTTGGCTATCCTGGGTTTTTTGTTTTTCCATATAAAGTTGATTATTGTCTTCTCCAGATCTGTGAAGAATTTTGATGGGATTTTGATGGGGATTGCATTGAATCTATAGATTGCTTTTGGTAGAATTGCCATTTTTACTATGTTGATCCTCCCAATCCAGGAGCAAGGAAGATCTTTCCATTTTCTGGTGTCCTCTTCAATTTCTTTCTTCAAAGACTTAAAGTTCTTGTCAAATAGATCTTTCACATCCTTGGTCAGAGTTACCCCAAGATATTTTATGCTATTTGTGGCTATCGTGAAAGGTGATGCTTCTCTAATTTCCCTCTCTGTTTCCTTATCCTTAGTGTATAGGAAGGCCACTGATTTTTTGGAGTTGATCTTGTATCCTGCCACATTACTAAAGGTGTTTATCAGCTGTAGGAGTTCTTTGGTAGAGTTTTTGGGGTCGCTTATGTATACTATCATATCATCTGCAAATAACGAGAGCTTAACTTCTTCTTTTCCGATACGAATCCCCTTGATCCCTTTATGTTGTCTTATTGCTATTGCTAGAACTTCAAGCACTATATTGAAGAGGTATGGAGAGAGTGGACAGCCTTGTCGTGTTCCTGATTTTAGTGGGATGGCTTTGAGTTTTTCTCCATTTAATTTAATGTTAGCTGACGGCTTGCTGTAAATAGCTTTTATTATATTTAGGTATGACCCTTGTATCCCTAATCTCTCCAAGACTTTTATCATAAAGGGGTGTTGAATTTTGTCAAATGCTTTTTCAGCATCTAATGAAATGATCATATGGTTTTTTTCTTTCAGTTTATTTATATGGTGGATTACATTGATAGATTTGCGTATGTTGAACCAGCCCTGCATCTCTGGGATGAAGCCTACTTGATCATAATGGATAATTTTTCTAATGTGTTCTTGGATTCGGTTTGCCAGTATTTTATTGAGAATTTTTGCATCGATATTCATGAGTGAGATAGGCCTGTAATTTTCTTTCTTGGTTGGGTCTTTGTGTGGTTTTGGTATCAGGGTAACTGTAGCTTCATAAAAGGAATTTGGCAATGACTCTTCTGTTTCTATATTGTGAAATACATTAAGGAGTATAGGTATTAGCTCTTCTTGGAAGTTCTGGTAGAATTCTGCATTGAAACCATCTGTTCCTGGGCTTTTTTTGGAAGGTAGATTTTTGATAACGGTTTCTAGCTCTTTGCGACTAACAGGTCTATTTAGATCGTTCACCTGGTCTTGGTTTAGCTTTGGTATGTGGTACTTATCTAAAAAAATGTCCATTTCTTTTGCATTTTCTAGTTT
Organism: Microtus pennsylvanicus; assembly: GCF_037038515.1. Taxonomy (NCBI): domain Eukaryota; kingdom Metazoa; phylum Chordata; class Mammalia; order Rodentia; family Cricetidae; genus Microtus; species Microtus pennsylvanicus. The sequence goes on along the minus strand of NC_134601.1, from coordinate 59,376,234 downwards.
TGTGGCATACAGGCTTTTGTAGTAAGATCTAATGAGTCTCTGAATTTCCTCTGTGTCTGTGGTTATGTTCCCCTTTTCATTTCTGATCTTATTTATTTGCGTGTTCTCTCTCTGTCGTTTAATTAGTTTGGATAGGGGTTTGTTGATCTTGTTGATTTTCTCCAAGAACCAACTTTTTGTTTCATTGATTCTTTGGACTGTTTTCTGCGTTTCTATTTTGTTGATTTCTGCCCTCAGTTTGATTATTTCCAGTCTTCTACTCCTCCTGGGCGCATCTGCTTCTTTTTTTTCTAAAGCTTTCAGGTGTGCTCTTAAGTCTCCGATGTATGCTTTCTCTGTTTTCTTTAAGTGGGCACTTAGTGCTATGAACTTTCCTCTTAGCACTGCTTTCAGTGTGTCCCATAGGTTTGAGTATGTTGTCCCTTTATTTTCATTAAATTCAAGGAAGACTTTAATTTCTTTCTTGATTTCTTCCTTGACCCAGGTGTGGTTCAGTAGTTGACTGTTCAGTTTCCATGAGTTTGTCGGCTTTCTGGAGGTAGGATTGTTGTTGAATTCTAACTTTAATCCGTGGTGATCTGATAAGACACAGGTGGACACTGATATTTTTTTGTATCTGTGGAGGTTTCCTTTGTTTCCGAGTATGTGGTCAATTTTCGAGAAGGTTCCATGGGCTGCAGAGAAGAAGGTATATTCTTTCCTATTTGGGTGGAATGTTCTATAGATGTCTGTTAAGTCCATTTGCTTCATTACCTCCAGTAGTTCTCTTACTTCTCTATTAGGTTTCTGTCTGATTGACCTGTCCATTGCTGAGAGAGGTGTATTGAAGTCTCCTACTACTAGTGTGTGTGGTTTGATGTCTGCCTTGAGTTTTAGTAATATTTCTTTTACATACGTGGGTGCTTTTATATTAGGGGCATAAATATTCAGGATTGAGACTTCATCCTGACCAATTGTTCCTGTTATGAGTATAAAGTGTCCATCTCGATCTCTTCAGATTGATTTTAGTTTGAAGTCAGTTTTGTTAGAAATTAATATGGCCACACCTGCTTTTTTCTTAGGACCATTTGCTTGAAAAATCTTTTCCCAGCCCTTTA